>NC_138749.1:35131129-36556629 GCF_965113315.1 Podarcis vaucheri
ACTATGATTAAAGGTTGTTTGTTAATCATGTTTCGTAAGCAGCTTATAAACCTTAGTTCATGTAAACCATAGCTGAGCATTAAGTGTAAACCTGGACCCCCTTCTTAGCTAAGAAACTGTCATTGCTACAGAGCCGTGCTTGAAGAGTAGCAAAAAAATTTCAAACTATTCTCAATGTTCAGCTGCTCTTGCTGGAGCTTTTAACCACTCTGTGATGTAATAAGCCAAGGTTGAAGTGATCATCTGCTAGACAACTCAGCTTTAACTATTGTTTATTAAATTATAATTAAAATTAGCTATAATGTTAACTACGGTTTAGTACTATGTGTGAACCAGAGAACTGATTGACAGGGGCCATCAAGGGCCTCAAACAGGGGCCTTTCTCAGTCCAAACTGGATATCCTCTCCCAGTACACATCACAACAGTGGAGAATTCTGCATCCTACTTGGGACAGGGAGAACGGAAATAGTGCCCAGGCAAATGCATTTCTTTGTACATTAATTTTTTGTTGCTCTACCTTGTATTGCCTTAACAGGAGGAAGATGTGCACATAAAAGCTGGATAACTTTATTGCCTATTTTAAAGTGACCCTGTCCACAATAAAAACAACAAAAAGCTCTTCAGTATAAAACAGTATGTTCACTCTTTCTTCATATAGTATTGCTTGTTTGTGAGATAAAGTCCCCTGCAAGTTTTTACAGCAATTTGCCAAATCAAAGACAGCTATAGCAAAAATCATAGCACTACAGTGCACACGGGGCAAGGCTACTTAATGATATGCTAGTTACTATCAGCTCTTTAATGCTATAAGTAAAAGTACCTCTGCACATGGATCTCTGCTAGACGTAAAAGACTCTACTGTACATGGCTCACAAAGCTGTCGTTTTATCTTCTTACATGCCTAATGCAGGCTAATGCTAACAGCAGCCCCAGTCTGCCATGAAATCTCGGCCGGTCATGCCATGGAAAACGTGACATTAAGTCTGTCTAATCCCACCAGCTAGTCCATCTAAAAGAAATGTGGCCAGATGCCAATTTAGTGCACATTTATTTTCCACAACAAAACCCAAATGATGTTCTGTGTTGCCATCTCAATATTCCTGTTCCCATTACAAAATTATTTTTTACCAAAGGGTTGCAACACCAGGATGGTACTCTCTCTCTTTCTCTCCCCCCTTTCAGGGATGGTTTGAACCCAGTTTACAGCTACTAACTATGCAACAATTTTGATGGACTGCAACATACGACAGCTATTATCTATTTGCCAATATGTATGCAGCAGTGTTGGAGTCCAGTAGCAAATGATCTGAGAACAGGTTTGAACAACTGAACAGTCGTTCAATAGTGGGACTGAATCGGCTTAACTGGGCTATGGACTGCACTACCTGATGACCACAGCTTCCTTAGAAAATATGCTGGGTTTGAAGAAAGCTTCTATCCTTACCCCAACCCCTAGTCCATCGTTTCTTTTTGTCTCTACGATGATTGACTGCAAAGGGTGACAAGCAGTTGTGTAAAAATGGTGGCATAGCTTGCCATGCAGGAGAAAAGCCACTCATCCTATAATCACTTATGCTGTAGGTATTAGAAGTACATAGATCCCAACAGTGGTTAAAAAGAAAAATATGGAAAAAAAATTGGGCCACATATAAAGATTTGTTAATAGAAGTTGAAAATAAGGTAAAATTAAAGTCTTTTGAAGAGTTGAAAGGAAAATTGACCGATTGGTTGCAATATCATCAATTGCAGAATGTTTTTAAGGATGATGTTAAAAATAATGGCTTTGCAAATACTAAGTCAAAACTGGAGACTGAATTGTTAGAATGTAAAGGTAAATTTTTGTCAAAGGTGCATAATCTATTGTTAGAATGGCATACTAAAGATGAACAAGTTAAGATGTTTATGATAAAATGGGCTAAGGATTTTGGATATAATATTCAATTAGAGGCTTGGGAAAAGCTATGGAAAAAAGGAATTAAATTCACTGCATGTACAGCCTTAAAGGAAAATATAATGAAGATGATGTATAGATGGTATTTGACACCAAATAAATTAGCAAAAATGTATAGGACAAGTGATAATATGTGTTGGAAATGTAAAGCAAAAGAAGGGAATTTTGACTTTATGTGCTGGACTTGTTCCAAGGTTAAAGCTTACTGGGACATGATATATAATGAGCTTAAAAAAATGTTTTAAAATACATTTCATAAAAAAACAGAAGCTTTTTTTGTTGGGTATAATAGAAGAAATTCCCAAGAATGACTATAATATATTTCTCTATGCCACAACGGCTGCAAGGACTCTTTTAGCCCAGAAATGGAAGCAACAAGAAGTACCAACATTAGAAGAATGGCAAACTAAAATGATTGAATATGCAGAACTGGCAAGACTGACTGGGAAAATCCGAGGCTAGCGAGACCAACTGTTTGAAAAAGACCGGAGTAAATTTTTAATATGTTTGAAAGAACATTGTAAATGCTTGACAACACTAACAGGCTGACTTAAAGGTTTGTTTGTTTTTTTGTTTTTTTGCAAAGTAGAGGTAGAAACCTGTTTACAATTATTAAAAAAAAGAATAAAAGGAGGTAAATAGGGGGAATTTGAAATGCTAAAGAAATTATGTAAGGATGTAAGAAAGTAGTTAGGGGGAAGGGGGAAGTCGAAGACTCGAGAGAGTCAAAATATATGTGATGATAAGAAAAAATGTTAACTGTTTGGTTTTAAAAATGAAATTCAATAAATATTATATGAAAAAAGTACATGGATTCCTTATCTTTCCTTCTGTGTGTTTTTTAAAAACTGAACACAAGCACAGTCTCTACAACTCCATTGTTATGTAAGCATGCTGAATTTTATGTTTATCTAATTGTATGAGTGCACACAGGAAGGCAGATTGTACACATGTTGAATGTAAGATATGAACCCTAAAGTGTGGTTTAAATGGTTCACTAGTCTGTATTAAATGATCTAGGCAAAGCTCCTGAACTCATGAAGGCAAGCTGACTTACACAACTGGAATTGATAAAAATGCTCAAGTATGCATGCATGATGGTGTGGAGGGAGTCAAACCATCATTTTGAACCCATCAGACCTGGTAACTTTGAACTTAATGCTGTTTTAAGACTGTCTCTGCTTCACAGGAAGTGGCAATACATGACTTGAGTACAGCCCAGGACATGGAATGAGTAGGATGCACGAACCCCACATACTGTGCTGCATCTCAAGCTATTTTCAATCAGACTTGCAGACCACAGCACTGGAGGAGGAGTGTCTGCATATAGTATGGTTTCTGTTGCAGAGAAACCTCAGAATTTACAGCTTCTCGCCATCAAAGTACACTTTGGGACAAAAATATCTTTAAGGCCACTGTTTGTGTTTACAGTTAGGTCCTCCTGAACATTTAGGAGACCACATAAATATGCTACACAGCACATACTAATTTTCATAAGACGTGTCACAGACCATTGCAAATGATTTCTTTTCATCACAATTAAAAAGATGAAATGAATAAAAGTTTCATTTAATTTTTTCTCTTTAAAATGTAATCTTAATTGCTCATTGATTCATTATCATCTTCTCCAAATGTATTATATCACGATGCTACCATTGTTCACAGAGAGATAAAACTGTTTTTATGCATCACGGTTTCTAAAGTGAAAGAGAAATTTCACAATTCTTTTAAAATATGCCACTCATTTAGAGTTAAAAACTTAAAGACATTTTTGCACTTAACACAATATCATCATAAATCATTAATATCTCATACTTTTACAATAACTTGTCATACAAATGAATCTATTCTTTTAGTAACAGTTGATGGTTCAAAGACTTCAGAAACTATTTGGAACATCTTGAAAGGTATTTAAGAATGAATTTTCTTTTTTTCCATTATTCATACTTTAAAAACAAAAGTATATTATCTTTTGAATGCACATTACATTAATAATAAAATCAATATTAAATTTTTAAAAGTTGTGGAATTGGTCTCCAGTCTACTCAATTAGCTATTCAGCTAATTATAATTAGCTGATAAGCATAGATTGAGATGGCAGACATTGACTTTAATTTGGGAAAACTTTGCTGAGTATATAGTTTTCATGAATTTTTAAAACACGTCGTCTCTTTGTCTCAGTCCATGTTCAGGAATATGGATCTAGCTCATGAAAATTTTCATTTGCTGTACTAATGGGTACGCACGAAAACTTTGCAATGGGGTAGCCAACGTGTTGTTGGACTACAGCATGGACTACAGTCATGCTGACTGGGGCCAATGAGAGATGTAGTCCAACAACCTCTGTAGGGTACTGTGTTAGCTATCCCTACCCTACTGGCTACACTAAATTTTCTGTACGTTTGTTCATATTACTCAGCGCCATACACAACTATATACAAAACTGGAAGCAGCTGATCTGTATGTACAGGTCTAAACTTAGGCATGATGGTGCTTAAACAAAACAGTGAAATGCATTGGATCCTAGAGGAATGAGCCCACCTAGCCACTGAGTAAGATGAGTCCATCTTAATCAGTGGATGACCTACTGTCTGCACAAAGGATGAATGTGGTCTGTGTGCTATGCTGAAATGTTTTTCGATCATTCTCTATCCCCACATTTTTTATCATTTATCACTCTCTACCAACAGATGAGAAAAGAAATTACATGTGTCCATTATCAAAGGGGTGAGGGGCGGGGGATTGCTGTATTTACCATACATTCAAGTTTGACAAGGGATGTTTGTGGATGCCCTTTTTTTCATTCCACAAATCATCTATCCAGTGGTCTGCACTCTGCAGCCTTCATGGGTACTGTCTTTCCTGAAAACCCCATAATATCCTCAGCTGAGCTTCAGTCTGAGGAAGAAATAATTTGAGAAACTGGAGTACGGGTTGCAGCTCAGCATTAGTATATACATATAAATATAGTTCTGCAATGAGACTCTTCGTAAGGGCATGCACAAAGAAGCTCTCTAAATATCCGAAGAGCGTCTACAGGCAACATAGTGCAATCTGATCTTCAGAAAACAGTTTAGCCAGGAGGGTAGCCAGGTCGTCTGAGGTTCACACCCTGAGATTCTGAAGGCAGAGCATGGAGCCTCAAAAGTATGACCCAGTTCCTACTCTGGAGAAGCAACTACTTTTTCTGATTTCCATCTCTGGTGCAAGTTATTGCCCTATTTCCAAGTGTTGTTGATTATTCCTCTATTATGCCACTTCCATACAGAGTCAAAAAGTACTGAGAGTTGAAGATTATGACAGGGAGAAGGGTCTGATTGTAACAAAAAAATTGCCTAAGTTCTTACCCAGAAGACCCATGAGAAATAAGTTAACATGCTTGTGCCTTCTTCTTTTGCAGAGAGCCAGAACTGAGGCAACTGCAAGGAAAGTTTAAAAAAGGTCAGGCTCAAGTTTGATTTTGCTACATTGTGGGTGTGTATCATTTCTTGGGATTTGAAAACTGATAGGGGTATTTTTGTCTGTGCACCCATGTCAGAATGAGTGTGTTCACTTTCCTGTTTGCCTGCATGCTTGGGTTTGCGGTCCTGCAAGTGGTTCCTCTGCCTCTCTCTCTCTCTTTTGCTCCCCCCCTTTTGTGATTGAATCATGGATAGAAGATGCAGTTAGGGTATGAAGCAAAACAGTTTCCCCATCACTGCAAAATAATGGGAGATGCTGCACTTGTGGAATGTCAAGTCTTCATTTAAGTATACCTTATCCCATTTTGGTATGACTGGGCCCAGTACAGTCCCAGAATGGCTCAGAGCTTCAAGAACCATCCAACTTTCACCAGTATGAGAACATAGCCTTATACTGAATCAGCCTATGTAGCTCGACATTGTCTACACTGAGTGGCACCAGCTGTGCAGGATTTCAGACACGGTTATCTCTCAGTCTTCCTGGAGATACAGGAGGCTGAACCTGGAACATTCTGCAAAATTTCTACCACTGACCAACAGCCCTATATCATTTCTACTGCTTCTTGCTTTAGTCAACTATTTCTGCTTACTTCATGTTTTCTATTCGCTAATCCACTTTTCAGTCTCCCTCAATTAGCAACCCAAATTCTGGCCACTCTTCCTGAAGCACCATTCTGCTGCAACATCTCCTGTGCTCCAGAACATTCCAGTGCACTTAATCAGGCCTTCCAAAAGTGCCCTTCACTTCCACTGTGAGCACTGGTCTTCCTGGAAGAATGTCAATGCTGCCAAGGAAACACACACAACTAACATGGGCTCAGATACTGAAGAAAATTTTGAAGCTGTCCAGGCCTGTAGGTTACCCTGTAGCAACAACTTGAGTAGAAGGATCTGCTTTGAACACAGAATGTCTCAAATTCAGTTCCCTGTATCTCCAGATAGATCTGCTGAATCCCCAGGGAGCAAGATAGGCCAATGCTCCGACATGGTTCAATACAACTTCCAATGTTCCTAAAGATGAATTTCAAATTAAAAGTATTCTCATAGAGCACTTCGTTATTCTACCACTCAGAATTAATATCAGTCTACACATTACATTATGTTCAAGGCTTCCCCGTGTTGACTGCCATAACAAGGGTTGTATTGTCTAGTGTGGTTTGCCGCACGGATCATCAGGATTTTGTGGAGTCTTTCTGCACAAGCAACAGATGCTGCTAAGAACATCTGGTACTGGCATAAAAACTCCCTATGCATTCCAGAGGATCCGAGTAGCAACAATGGTGAGGATACAGCAATGGTGAGGATAATCATCGGGTGGAAATCTGCTACACATGAATAAAGGAACGTGTAAACCAGCTCTTACTTGGAGAGCAAAGCAGGTGCTAGGCAACCTCTAAGTATATCACACGTCACTAAGTTTCAACTGAGTCCCTCCTTACTCTGCCACCAGGCACGGCAAAATAGAAAAGACAACTAAAACTTCACAGCTCACTAACACTCAAAACACGCAAAAGGAATTCACATGACAGTCATTGGTTATAAGACATCACTGCATCCGGCCGCCTGTAGATAGTTGAAAACACCCTCGGTCTTCTAATAATGCTACTGAAATGGCACAAAACCAACTGAAGTAAATCCCCAACATCCTTTTTTAAAAGGCAACTTCAGAAAGGGGAATTTGTAGCTACGAAGCCACTGTGAGTGTGTGTGTGTGTGTGCGCACGCGCGCGCACTAAAATTACCTCTACCTGCAACTTGCCTTCATCAAATCCTCTCTCTTCTACCCTTGACTTATTTTTCTTTCTTCTGCAGGGTTCCATATACATTAACCCTTTTTCTCTGACTCGGAAAGTGTAAGCAAGTAAATGATGAAAGCAATGGGGAGCACAGCAGCTTGCTCACTGGGGCTCTCTAGCTAGAGAGCAAGGCAAAGCAATGGCAAGAAGGAGCTGAAGATATGGACAACAGAGCTGGGGAGTCCCACTAAGAAGAAGGGAACATGATAAGAGAGGGGAACCACACTAAGGATATATTGCCAGCTGCACCCCCTGAAAACAACAACACTACAGAGCATTCACATGACCATCTGAGCTTGTGGTTTTTAAAAGTTCATTCTCATTCATGCTGCTGGCCTGCTACAATCTAAGTTGATCATAGACAATCCACCCTAGCTTTTTGAGCAGTTGGGATGACATGCCAAAAGCCAGTCTGTCTTCACTTTACACATGGTGTGCAGCTTTCAAGTTCCTGGCTCAACCTTGGGCTGCATCAGTGAAAAACAGCACAGGCAAGCATGGGCTCAAGTGGTCATGAATGAGTCCTTAGTCCTTAAATAGCACTGGTGGAAGATGGGTCCTTGAAATAGCACCAGTGGAAGATGGCCCTAGTGAAAGTGAACAGGACTAGAACTTGTTGAAATATAAATCTGTACACAAACTGCAATATGATCCTATGCGTACGGTAATTGTAGACAGAGATCAAGTAGCATTTTGCTTTGTAGTGAATGAAGCTTCCCTGTTTTGCAGGCAGGCCCCCCTCACATATAACTTTGTAAAACATAACAAATTTGACTTCTTCCACCTAGAAGCCACCCCAACAATTTGTGGTAGCAAAAAAGGAACAGCACTTGGCCATTGTTTATGTTTATCTAAAATTACAGATGACATACCGTGCCACTCCTAGCTTTAATTGGCTCCGTGTAGGAGCAAAAATTACTGGTGAAAGGTAAAAGCCACAAATCTACCCACTTTGTCATCTGCTCTTGTGGTGATAGGGAATGATACAGGGTGCAGTTGTTGTTGTCGTCATTGCCCCTCCTCTGCCCCCACTCCCCGGACTATTCCTGTCTCTCCCTTTAGTAAGCTGGCAGAATAATTTTGACCATCCCATAATAACAGTGCTGATGTCCACCAAGTGTGTGGAGGGAGAAGGGACTCACTGTGACCTTTTAAATCCTTTTTCACTCTACAAACTAGAGCCATTATACCATGGCATTTCTATAGAGACATAAGCGTACAATGTGTAGGTAGGAATTATGTCTGCTAAATACTTTGCATATTTAAATAAAGCTTCTTTGCTTTAAAATAATTTTATAAGGATTACAAAAGACTTTGAAGGGCCAGTTTAACATTGCTTGCCATGCTGCCCTGGATCTGGACTAACAGTGCAGTCCTAACCATGTCTACAATTCCTGCTAGATTCAATGGGGCTTACTCTCAGGTAAGTGGAATTAGGATTGCAGGCTGAGTTATTTGCATTTGATTCCCATGACAATCAGCAGGATTTAAGCTTAATCCAGGATGACTAACTTTTCACATAGATTTCAACAAGCCCCAAGTGTGACTAATCCATTCTGGATCCAATTCTTTACTGTTGTTCAACTGTTGTTTTCCATTCCTTATCTATTTCTATATATTTCCCCACCAAAGCCAGAAAGTCTCTTTACTCCAGAATATCACACTTTTGCATGTGTTTGCTAAAAAAGCATCCAAAGCAGTTAAGCACAATTAGCTTTCATAAAAAGCTGTACATGACTTTCTGCAGTAATGAGATTCCCAAGTTTGCATCTCCTTGTGTGTGTGTCTGTGTTTTCAAATCATGATTTAACAAAGGCTCCTTTTCTACCAGCTTTATGGTTACACTCCGCAGCAGTGATGGGCCGAAGCATCATTGAAGGATTCCCCCCTGACAAATCCTCCTTTGTGTAACGACTGGGCAGGACCCATTAAATGAAAGGATCTTTAAAAAGAGCAGCCAGGCACACTTCATCAGCCTGCTGCCCTGTTCTTATAATCCTTCTGGATAATTCACAGGGACAAGACAGGCTGCGAAGAGAACATTGTCACCAGTACAAGCATAGATTGCTGATCCCTAGCTGCCTGAGAGATGCTGTAAAGCTGTGGCTGTAATATATCGCACACGTACCCCACCTTGCAAGCAGCCAATTGACAAGTTTGCTAAGTATTAAGATGTACACTGATTTAGTGTCACTGACTTCAACGGAAATGAATGGACTCAGAACTAAATTCTGTATGCCAGTTCAACTGCGCAATGGATTACACAGGCAGCGTTCAAAACTCCCATTGTTCTAGGTGCATTTTGCAACTGGGAATTTCATTAGCGAGAGCAATTTCAGAGCTCTGGGTGCAGTACTGAGCCTAAGATTTCAGATTAAAACTGCCACTGCTGGAGCTGAGGGTGTGGGAGGAGAAATTCCTGTCTGCTCAACTTCCAGGAGATCACTGCAGCAACAAGCAAGCTGATAGATTCTGCCTCTCAGTTGGCCTTACAGAAAGACAGCATTTTGAGGGACCCACATAAGAATATTAAGGAGGTGGGCAGAGAAAGCATGGCTTTGTTTTTGTTTTTGCAGTCTTCATACTAGACCATGTGAAAAATGAACATAGGATTTAAGCTGAAGTTCATTCATTTTCAGCTTTGTATTTGTGTTATAAAAAACGTGCACCTAGACATTCCATTGTGGCACCCATAACCTAGGTTTAAGGTGCTGTTTAGCTCCTAGCTTTCATATCTCAGTTTCTAACACTGTAGACAGGATGTGATAAAGCAGAACAGTCTAGAACATCATAGAAAAGGTCTTCTCTCTTTCTGTCTCATTAGAATAGTAGCAAACTAATAATGGAGCATGGAGTTAACCAAACTGTTCAAATTGACCCTCTATCTAGTAAAAAAACAAAAACAAAACAAAAACAACAACCAGTACATGTCCTAAGTTTTCAAATACAGGATTGCTGATCTCTGTTATGACACTTGCCTTCAAGAGTAACAGGAAGAGAGATAGTTCACAGGTATGTTAATTAACAGGTGTTTTAGGAATCCAGAATTTAAAAGGTTTAGAAGTATTTCATATCTCTTGTTCTCCCATATTCTAAAACAATTCTTTCTTAGTTTCTTTCTTTCTTTCTCTCTCTCTCTCTCTCTCTCTCTCTCTCCCCTCTCTTTTACCCCATGAGCATAAGCCAGAATAGCAGCTGCATTTTGTGGTTATGCACTGCAAGATGGAAGGACTCCGAGTTGCTTTCCTTTCCTCATGCTGTCTCATACCAACACATGCTGGCAACTGGCAATCATACATGCATGAAAAGTTAGGTGGTCAAAAGAGATACCGAATTGAACATGAATCGTGAATCTCGTGGGGTTTGAAATTGCACCTTGGAGAACTGTATGTTATAAAGTTCTAAGGAGAACATTTCATTTGCAATAGAATTCACCCGGCTTAACATTACACATGCTGCAAATGAGTTTGTATGCTGCACACCCACCCTCATAAGCAATGAGGGTGTCATTTCAGCCGTATATTACATTTTGGCAAATACAAATAAATGTTTGGGGTGAAAACATGTTTACTAGTTAAAACAAAGCTAAAATGTTCATGAGGTAAAGGTCAGAGAATATTTCATTCCCTACTGAGCAAATGGTCAGGAAGCACATTTGTCTCCATTTCCTGTCAAAACAGGAAGAGTGCAACTTCTTCCTCCACACAATGACTTTAGTTTTGCTTCCCACCTCCAGCTCTTACTCCCTCAGGGCCTTCCAAATGAATTTTAGAAGTGATCATTTCTTTTGCCTGTGTCTGTGACAACTCACTGACTTGGCTTGCTTTTTACTTTGTCTACTTGATAATACTAACAATTAAAAGCAATGAGATCTAAATATAGAATTTGAAGCTAGTTCATCTAAATTGTGCTCCAATATAGTTTAGTAGTACTGCACAAACAGCATAGAGCCACGATGTTCATAATCTGTTTATAAATTGCCTTCAAAATCTGTTTCATCACACACACACACACACACACACACACACACACACACACACATGAATAATACTTTGAGTTATAGGAGCATTAAAAAAAAATCAAACTGGGATCCCCGACAATAAAACTAAACATGACTTCAGGTGTGATTATGTGTGATTCCCAACGTAATTAATTGGAAAAAAAAAATGTCCTTAGGCTGAAGAAGCAAACATTGTTTTCTACTTTGAGAAAGAAATGGAATTTGTTCTTAAAAATAGAACATTTTGTTCACAGCTATCAGGAAGAAAATAAGTCTTGGTACAAATAATAGCAAGAATACAAGCTTATAGGAATCAATGCTTAGTTCATATTTTTATGACTTGGAGTATGAACTGTGGCATTAGCTTTCATAGGGAAGATTTCATTTAATGCACGAAGCAGACAGTGAAAAAGATGGGCTGTGTGTGCACACATGCTTGTAAACTGGAATTAAAAATGAGCACACAATTGAAGCAGAGACACCATCTATCAAATCAACATAAATGACATTCAGTTAAGAAGCCCATAGATGAAGATGGATTCTGCCTCCCCCGCAAACACTTGCAGGCTTGTGCTCAATTTGCATGACACAGCATACATGAGATCATTTCTGTTTGTAGTGACCTAGCCTATTGAGTTCATGATTCAAACCAGAAGAAAGTGTGTCAGATCTGTTAATTCATTAACAGATGAATTCATCCAGCATACTTTATCTGTCTCTTAAACTCCCCCCTGAAGTATAGGTCACAAATGGAATGCCACGGAAGACTAAATCCCGCCCTCACAAGTTTCTCTTGTCCATTTCTAATGTCCAATCCGTTCATAAATACAATTTTTAAAAGGACATGTTGAATGTTCACCACATTCAAACCACAGAAGGGCACTGATGGTAGGTGATGGAAAAGGTGTACATATATGAACTAAGGCTGTGGCCCAATTAAAGGTATCTTCTTCACATGACTTTTAATTGTTTAACTCATGTATCACATCTTGGTTCCCTATGAATAAAAAAATAGGAAAAAAACAGTTCCCCTTCTTTATTTTTAGATGATGCCCATGTGTGTCACAACAGACGCCATATTTGAAGAGCATTCTAATGCGTGTAGGAGAGCTGGGGCAACATCTCAGTCAAGAAGATGGCTGCCACCCACTATGTTTTTGATCTTCCTGTAATAAAAAATAATGCTCAGGGGAACGGGACTCTGCTGCCTGATTCATAAGGCCATATTTTCAGTCAGTAAGGGGGTTTTAATAGATGACGTTAACAAAACTCTAGAAGGGCAATTGCAGGGCCAGAGGCTGCTGCGGAACTTTTTTTTTTTCTACAGGTGGAGAGAGAGGTCCACCACTAGAGGCCTTCCTGATGCAGCCGTGTAAAGACCCACCACCGTCACAGAAATGGAGTATTGTAGAGAAGTGGTCAGGGGGAAACCAAAGATCTGCAGATTTCTAAGTCCCTTTGGTTCCCCTGATATAGTGCCAAAATCAGCTCAAAGCTATACTAGCACTGGAGCTGCCAAATTAAATCCCTTCCATTTGAGTCAATGGGAGGGGGAAAGGTGGAAAGGGTAATATATAGCTGTCAATCCCTCTCTGCAACCTGGCAGGACTCCATTTTGGATCTCCTGTCACCCCACCATAGAATTGCTTTGCCAATCAACTAAAAACACTGCAGGGGTAGTATAACTACGCAATACTGTAATTTATATCATTCAGTCCTATATGTGTGGAAAGAGTTGGCAGCAGAGTTTGTTGTAGGATTTTGTTTTGGGGTCAATGTTTCACTGCAGTGTTGAAAATCTCTTCCCCATGAAAGCTCAAGCTACATTAAAATGAGTTAAGGTAACTCTTCTGAGAAAAATATTCTAAATATCTACTGATTGTATTTTAACTCACAAGTCTTGCTCCAGTTGATATATTTCTGTTACATGTTTCCCTTCCTAACAGCAAAAACAAAGTTGCACGAAACTTTATTGTATTGTATTTTTAATTTTGTGATTTTAAACAGTTTCGTGAGTTGCTGGGTACCATCTTGCAACTTTGTACTCCTGTGCTTAGCTACACGAAGCAGGAATATACAAAAAGAAACAGTATCTTCATTGTGAAGGAATAAAATTATATTAAGGGTGAAATGTATGGAAAAGACAATCTCCTTCTCTGTGTTGTGAGCCAGAAGAAGTCTAACAGTGCCATCTTATGCATGCCTACTTGGATATAAATCCTACTCAGTTCTGTAACACTTACTCCCAGGTCAGTGTGAATAGGACAATAGGCCAAATATTTGTTTTCCTGGATATTATGCCACTTCTCACTTGCAAACAAGGAGGGGACCAAGATGATTAAGGAAACCAAGCCTTATGAGGAACAGTTGAGGGAGTTGGGTATGTTTAGCCTGAAAAAGACGATATATGATAGCCATCTTCAAATATATAAAGGGCTGTTGCATGGAAGATGGAACAAGCTTGTTTCTTCCACTCCAGAGGGTAGGACCTGAACCAATGGATTCAAGTTACAAGAAAGGAGATTCCAACTGAACATCAGAAATAACTTTCTCACGGTAGAAGCTGTTCAGCTGTGGAATGGACTCCCTTGGAAAGTGGTGGGCTCTCATTCCTTGGTGGTTTTTAAGCAGAGGTTGGATGGCCATTTGTTATGTTTGATTTAGCTGAGATTCATGTATTGCAAAGGGTTGGACTAGCTTAAACTCTCCTTCCTATCTGCCAGTCCCCCACTTCCCAGAAGGTTCTTCTAGCCCCTAATAGGGATGAGTGAATCAGAAAATTTCTCTTTCTTTCTGTTCCTGCTCATTTTTCTCTACATTTCCATGTCGTTTTCTGATTTTTTTAAAAAAGGGAAAATACATTGATATTTTAGTGTACATTTATTTTAAGAGCCAAATTTTTAATGCAGTTTTGCTTAATATATACATTTTTTGCAAGCAATTCCCCCTGATACGGTGCATCTCTGTAGGTTGTTTTCACAAATGTTGGCATCTTTGTACACATTACTTGGCTGGAGAACTGCAATGAACTGGAGGAATGTGAATTTCAAAGGATGGCTGTGTTTCAGTTCTCATATTGTTTTGGAAAATGCAGATTAGGTATATTTGCCTATAAATGCAAACGGGATTAAATTTATTTCTTACCCGTTGCCCCTACATTAGTGTACTGTAGGGAAAAATACAGAGTTGGATATCTTTGATTTGTCTTTACATTTCACATATTACACTCCTTACCTGGGCATCCCCTTCTACACCTTCTGGCAAAAATAAGCTTAAAACAATAGCAAGATTTGTGGGTTGCATTCAACTAATTTCAAAGCTAAGTCCATCAATTTCAGTGAGTTCTGAGTATTACATAGCTGGATTCAAATCAGTGTTACTTCGAAACACAGGTATACTCAAAAGCAAGGGTTGCAGAACCCTGCAAATTTTACTTCAGTGAACTATCAAATCACACTAGATTATTTTTAGCATTACTAAAAATCTGCCACAGCATATGATTTTAGGGTTCTTTAAATACACCTGAGGTCTTGAGAATCTCAGCTTCTATTTTAAAACTAGTCAAACAATTCTAACATTGTTAAGTTGTAGAGAGGGAAGATTGAGAACACAACCTTGAATGTGTGACATGCAGTCACAAAGGGAAAATGGCAAGCAAAGTTTAATGCCGTAATTGTAAATCAGTTTCATGAGTTCATCTTGCAACTGCAGGGCTAGCTTAAGAGGAAAGACAAATCCTGATGTCTTCCAGGTCAGGATTTTCACTCTCTCTACTAAATCATTGAAATCTAGAGCACATTCAGTGAGCCATTATGGATGCAAAGTTCAAGCCTCATTGATTTCAAGAGAAAAAAACAAGTCTTTCTGAAATTCACCATGGAAGTGACCAGGACTTATGCTTAGCTTTGAATGAATCGTGTCTTCTGTATATTCTTCTCACAGTAAGTGAAGAGTGACATAGCGCAGCTGTAGAACATCTCTTTTGCATGCAGAAGGCCCAAGATTCAACTCCTAGCATCTCCAGATATGACTGGGAATGTCCCTTCTCTGAAAACCTGCCATTCAGTTAGGTGGGTGAATTTGGTATGAGGACACTTCCTATGTTGAGGACGTGGCCATTTCCCCTTTCCCTTACGCTTGCAATCCTTCCCGGTGCTCTTCTTCTGTAAAGAATGTGAAACTTTCCCTTATAGTGCCCAAAGAGTAAGATTATATTGTAGTTCATTTCAAGACTTCTAACTGTATCTTACTGTCTACAGTCTACAGATCAAACACGTAGATCCTAAAACTGTACAATCTAAAATGACCAACTGTGGGTTTGATCCTGAGGAAGTTAGTTAAAATGAAACAAGCTAGTCATGACTAAAAGCTCATCCATTGGTCCGAGAGATTTTCCACTTGCCCTGTGCTTTCTATGAACAAGTCAGAAGGATTCTCTGTTTGCCCCACTGCTTTCCCCGGGAAAACCAGCTCTTTACCGCTGAACCGGGGCAAACGTCAGTTCATGGAAAACCTGATTGAAGTTTGCTCAGATTCAGATGCAAGTAGCATGCTTCCCCAGAGAAAAGTGGCAGGGCAAGTGAAAGTGTGGACAAGCCCTTAGCCCCATTGATTTTAATGGGACTAAAGGGTGGTTAACTTAGTCTCGTGCAATACCTTGTGCAAATCTAACTGCTTTGGAAAGCCAATTCCATAAACAGAAATCATGCCCGAACCCATTGATTCAATATGAATGAGTTAAATGATTGTGCCAAACTTAACAGGCCAATGGACCTTCATATTCTGGGAAGTAAGAGTGTTCTATTTCTTGATAAAGTAACACTTGAATAAAATAATAGCTTCCGAACTATTGTCCATATTTTAAATAGTAAAAATCAAAATAAGCTTCTTTTTTGCCAAATATTAATCCCCTCAACAATTAATTTAATTTAATTTAATTTAGGCATTTTTTTTTTTTTTACACAAACTGGCAATATTCTCATGGACAAAACAACTGATGTCTAAATGCTTAATGCTGCTCACTATTCCATTTTTAATTTAAATTCTTAGCTATAAACAATTAAAGCAAATATGGTGGCTTGGTATTGACAGAATTATTGCTTTCTGGCTTGGCCCAGGGCAACAAGTAACCTACAGGGAAAACTCAGAATGCATCAATCATAAATATTATCATTGTTTGCTTTATTTGAAACTTGATTTTCTGCCACGAAGAGGGCAAGTTATGCCTGCACTGCAGCGTTTTAAATTTCATACAAGGCTTGCTTGAAAATTAGAACAATAAATTATTTCTATGTTGGGTTCTTTCTACAAGGGGCACGTGGCTCGTCAGCTAGCGGAGGGCCATGCACGCAAGCTGGCTTCCAGCTACACAAGTTGCCCATGTTGGATTGAAATCTAAGAACACAACAAGGTGAAAGATGCAAGGAGCCCCAACACAGATAGCTGGGATGTGGGACTCTACACACGGCTTCCAGTGAGAACTCTGCATACAGAGCTCAGCACACAGCTGGCACAGATTGGATGTGCATCGAAATGTACATAGACATCAGCACTGCACAGAGCAGATGGGAGGACGTCTTCTCATCAGTTTTATAATAAAAAGGGGGATGTGCATCCCTCGGGGATAATTCATATAGCTATTACCTGCCTGTTGCTGGTAGTCAGCAACACCTTGTTACCCACAGTTTTCTCTGGATCAGAGCCTTTTAAAGCCTTAACAGTAAAGTATGAGTGTGTTTTACGGCGACATCTGCACTATAAAAGAACGGTTTAACATGCAGTTATCATGACCTATCCTATAATATTGTGGGAAGGTTTGGATAGAGTAAAAATAATTATAACACACATGCACAAACCACTTCTTGAATAGGTAAGAAGCTACAATGTTATTTGCTTGTTTGCTTGTCTCACTTTTCTTCTTCTTCTTCTTCTTGTTGTTGTTGTTGTTATTTCTGTACTTTTCTTGCTCTGTACATTGGATTGTCTAAGCAAACACCTTTCTACTATAAGGTTGACTCTGGTTTAAAAGGGAAGTAACAAACTTTTCTTAAAGTCTTAATTCAATTTTATGGTTGTCATATAGGTGTCAGATTTATTGGTAGTATTTCAGGACTGAAATTCTGCCTGAAAATTTTATGACTAAAAACCCTAGTCCATGACAGATTTTTGACAGGGGGGATACAAAGAAAAATAATAAAATTTGCTTGATCAGGTCCACAACATACCCCCTTGAGCTTTTCTGGTTTATAAAATAAATATTGAAATTGCAATTGGCAACAGTCTCAATCTAAGCAAAGTTAGTTTTGGAATTATAGTAGTTTGCAATTGATAGAAAGGAGCTGATCTTACACAACAATTGAGGTGTCACAGTGATATATCCTCAACAGAAGGATCTTGAATTATATTAAAACTAGAGAATGTTTTTTTAAAGTGTATAACATGCAACAATATGCATAAAAATATTGAAGCTTCACAGACAATAGCATGCAAATATTACTGTAAATGTCAGATATATGATGCAGATGTGATGTTTTCGAGCCCTTTAAAACATTAACCCCAAAGCACAGATCTGACTTATGCCATGATGTGACTGTGAAGTGCAAAGAGGATTATTTTGCAACCTACCTGCCTGTTACGTTCATCCATAATCCTTGTGATCTGAATCTTTTTTCTCCCCATAGTCCCCGTTTTTCTTCTCTCGTTCGTTCCTACACTCGTGTATTTTCTTCTTATCTTTCCTTCCTCTTTCCTGTTTCCTCAAACCAAGAATCCTTCTTCAGCACTTACGCGATTCAATTCACAGACCCCTGCATCCGTTCCTGCTAAGTACACAAAAGAAATGAAGTGTTAGGGAGTTATTTGGACATAATCTTTATAGAACGATGCTACTGTGATATCTTACCAACTGGCTTAAGTGTGGTTTTGAATGCAGAACTGCTAAATAAGCAATAAAGTCAGAAATGATTAGGCATTATTATTAGTAATTGCGCTAAACTGGATTTTTGTTTTGTTTTGTAGCTATGGCACCTCAATCCTACAGACAGTTATTCAGAAGTAAGAGATGCTCTTTCAGTGGGGAACATACATTTTAGGCTCTGGATATAAGCGCTGAAGAAAGCTTTTAAGACATCACTAAAACAATTAAAGTGCATGCACTCATACTTCTCATAGATGCAAATTTTCTCTATTCTGTAAGACTTCCTTGGAAATATGAAAAATTACCTAAATCAGGGAGTTAATGAACCTTTCCATACCTGTGCAAGCTAAGTAATCAAGCTAATTCACTTTTGAAGGAAAACAGAAGAGGTGATAATGTTTCTTATTATGCAAACTAGGCTAGACCATTATTAAAGTACTATTTGATATATGAGAAATGTCAGCCAAATCGAAATCCTTTAACCTTATATTCCATTTTTTAAAAGAAAGAGAATGACTGCAGATGAAATAGTTCAAGAGAAAAATACCCCTTTAGCTCTATCATATTGAAAAGTGAGCTTTTGCTTTTTTTTACAAACTAAATATATTTGTATATATTTCCACCTACAATAAGTGTAATAATTGGTGCAGTTGTTAATATAATCCACGCATCTACCGTTCCTTCACACATAAGGGCAAAAAACTAATCACATCATAAAGAGTCATAACTGCAAAAGAAAGCTCATAAACACATGACAATGTGTTCCTAATATTCTTCCACACAAAAAATAAACCAGAGGATTCATTCAAAACTGTTGCAAAACATTACATAAAAAGCAAATCAAAAGCTGGAAAAATAAGCAAAAGGTCACAAGCGGAAGCTGTATGACAGTTATGTGGATAAAATCAAATATCTCCCTGTAGCACATTGCAAACATTAATGTTTATTATGTATGTCTACTGAGACTGCAATCCTATACACACTCACCCAAGTGTAGCTCCCATTTAACTCAATAGGACTCACTACTGAGTAGACATACATAGGCTAAAATACAAATTTTAGCACACATAGAGAAAAATCGAAAATTGCATTTATATTTATTAGTGCCTAATTCCCCACCACCTCCACCACCACTGTGTTCCAATAAAATGATTTCTTAATTCACAAGATTGTTAAAATATGACAGTGCAATCTCAACTGTAGACTGGCTTTCCTATAGCCAACCTGTTAAATTATCCCCAAAGGTACAGTATGTAACACTATTCTGAAGCTCTGGCCTGAAAATTCAGATCGGAAAAGCTTTCTCAAATTTTCAGTTTTGTGCTCATTTTGTTTCCGTCAGTTTATTTTACAGCTATTCTGTGTTCTGGGCTCTTAAGAAAAAAAAATTAGAAGGCTATTACTCAGTCACAAACTCCAAATCTTATACACCATAAGTTAGTTTTTACACTGTACCACCAAGTCTTAAGGAATCCAGTGCTAGTATCATTACTTTACAGTATAGCAGAGAAACGAAACTATCAACTCCCATCATTTCTGCAGTTTTAGGCATTTAAAATAGTTAATGAACTCACTTTTATGCAGTCTGAGTTGACAAAACAACCCTACCTGCTTTCATTACTCTTGAAACACAGAAAGAGTGCATACGCTCAATTGTAGTAGATTCTTTTTCTTTTTCTAAAGCACTTTAAATACAATCTAAGCATGTTTTGGAAAAGCTGCATTCTCTGACATTTGCTGGTGACTAGGACAATAAGTTCATTTTGAATGTTTTTCAACTTCTCTCAGCTGGACTGCTTCCTTGGGAGTTTCTCTCCCCCCGCCGCATGTCTCCAACCCCAACAGTCAAGCTTACCTCTGATATAAAAAGCCAGGTAATTCCCATGTACGTGCAGGAAGTCTAACAGGCTTTCTCCACAACAGTAAGCCAATAGACTAATCCACAGCAAATGCATATGGAACAATTTCCCTTCCTTTCATTCACGTGGAGCCCAAGGCACTATCGGCTTACAGTCCTATGCCTGCCTAAGCTGTCGCTTTGTTGAGGGTGGAAGGTCAGAGTGGACAGATTAGAGAAGTGGTGACACGGGGTTAGCCAAGAGGAGCACTGCTTTACAGATCGAGCTGCTGGAGCCGAATGAGAAAGAGGAGGGGGGCGGGGGAGAGATCACAAAATGCTGACACTCTCGTCTGTTAGGACAAGGATGCAGAGCCCCTGGTGAAGTAACAACGTGGTGAGTCCCTCCCACACAACTAGCAGTTCCACATTTCATACTGAGCTTGAAGAAGAAGAAGAAGAAGAAGAAGAAGAAGAAGAAGAAGAAGAAGAAGAAGATTATAAACAGCCCGGTGTCAGGAACATTAAACATTCCACAACTACATAAAAATATTCTCCAAATAGTTCCACAAACACTTCTTGGACTCAGCAGACGTAAATCTAGGGCAAGCTCACCGGGTACATCGAAAGAACTCCAAATGTACATCATTGTAAGTTATGAGATGAATTTGAATCATTGTTCCCATTCGCAGCAACAATCTGTTGACAAGTGGTGAGGCGGGAGATTGAGGTGGGGAAAAGAAGCCTGTATGGCTTAAAAAGGAAGCATTGAGTCCAATTATTATGTTGTTGTTTCTCATATATATATAGGCTGAGGAACAAGAAACAATGTGTCAACTGTTTTAATCCGTATATACATGCTTATGCGTGTATGTAAGCCCACACCACACAGAAATACTGCAGTTCTATAGCTAGGGAAGTTGCAGTCTAGTGCTACTGCTTTGACTAAAAAATCGTTGTTAGGATTCCCCCGCACTCTATCCAGCTTAATGTCAAAACCATATTATTTTGTCTTTTTCACGATTTCTGTCTTTAACATGCATTATTTTATTAACACCACACACAAACACACACATACATTTTTGCAAAACTGCATGAATATAGGATCCATCTTATTTTATACGTACGGGCAAGACTCCCAACCATATAGCAAAGTACATAGAAAAGTAATTAAAATACATCATGTGACAAACAAAATAGCCATAAACCTTAAAATATTTTTAAAGATCTGTGCCAAGAGTGAAGGCGATCCAGAATTCCTTACCACCTGCCCTTGGAACTTGGAAAAGATGCTTTGAGTTGCAAAGGGTGTTATCTCAAGGTACGTACACTACAAGTGTTAGAAAAATTGCAGTGCTTCGTAAACCCTCAGACTGCATTTTAAAATAAAAAAGTGCACTAGGCAAAACTAGCTATATGGCAAGTTAAAATTATTCCAGAAGCCCTGTCAAAATAGTGTCCACATTAAATAAACCTTCCAGGCTAATGACAGAGTTATATGTAAACAAATGCATCTTTTTAAAAAAAATGTCGATGTTTCATTATTCAGATATTAACATTCTTCAAAATCACAGCCTTCAGCATTTTCCCCCTTTTGGAAACCCAAATACTTTTGTAAAGATAAAATAAAATCAGACTGTTTACTAAAAAGAGGAACTTCAGTTTGGCGGGCTTCTGTTCGCTCTACGATTGCCAAAGGCACAGATAGTTGAGGGAAGAGTGATTTGAGTTCCAGTGGGCAGATGCAGCACTGCAGACAGCCATTCTTCACTCCCTCTCTCACACATTTTCCCCCTCTCTCTCCTTCTCTCTCCCTCCCGCTCACTAACACAGAAGAATCTTGACAGAATAGCAGGAAACACGCACTGAGTGGTCAGGGAAGGAGATGATGTCAGCAACCACGAACAATAAAAGGTGTAAAGGTGCTTCCTTCCTTAAACTGTTCCAGAAGTGCAAAATGGGAACCAAAACTCTTTACTTCCTCCTGCGAACAGAACTTTCTGAATCTGCTCGGCTGCATAACACCCCAGACAGAGGTCCCTTTGAACAAGTCACCCAAGGGGCAAGAAGCAGCAGCAAAACGGAGGACTCTCAATACATCCAATTTATAAACAAAGTGGTAGCCAGAGGGAAAACTTATTTAATGGTGATGGAAGCTTTGTTAGAAAATGCAAAAAGTGTCCCCAAAATAGCACCCCCCCCCATTTTCCCTGGGCTGTACATATTCTTACATTCAAATGTAACAGTTCTTACATTTGAAACAAAAACAAAAGAACCCTCAAGCTTGTGTCATGGGCAGAGATTGACAGCGCAGTCCTATAGATAGGTCTACTCAGAAGTAATTCTCACTAGGACTTACTCCCAAGTAAGTGTGAATAGGACTGCAATCCTATGCCCAGGCCCCCTTGACTTCAAGTAAACTTGCCTCTGAGTAAACATCTATCAGATTGCCCTGTAAATAAAAATAAAAATCTGTTCTGTTTTCAAAGATGAACAAGGGGCTTTGCTTCTGTTCCTTCAAAAAGCACAGCCTGTACATTTGACACTAAGAGAGAAAGCCCAACTGATGCCAGAAAGAGAGCAGCAATATGACAATGGGCACAGAAAAGTCTAGTTAATATTATACAAAGAATGCTTCAACAGTTTTGCCTTATAGGACCATGAACAACCGCAGGTCATGGCGCAGCCCAACAATGAAGAACTGCAGATGCGGAACACAGTGTTTGTATATGAGTGCTGGGTATCCTAAATTCATGCTAATCTATGGTTTGATGCTAGCCATAACACATATTGCTACACATATATTCTGCCCATCCTATTCCTGTTGATTCAGAAATAAACCCCACAGTTTCCAATGTAACCTACTCCCTAGTAATAACAATGTATAAGATCATAGCTTTCACCTCAAAATAACACTGTGAGATAAATCAGGCTGAACGAGACAGAGATTTGCTCAAAGCCACCAAGAGTTTTACACACAGCTAAGTAGGAATCTGAACCTGGAATACTTACATCCAGTCCAGCCAGCACCACCAACGAGAAATTATTATGGGACATGATCTGTATGCTGCTGTTAAATATATAGAGGCTGGCATGGGTCAGTATAGACGTTGCCAAATCCATTTCCCCTGGCACCAATCACACAAGGATATAACCAGAATCTGGCCCTTTTAAAACAACTTTTTCATTATACAGTTATACACTAGATGTCATTACTGCTGCACTAGATCTGTAATACACGAACAGTGCGCTCCACTATATGCAGTAATCTAATTTGGGCAGAAAGCCATTATTTTTAAAAGAAATAAATAAAGTGAATCTGAGTCATCCGAAGATTTCAAACATCTGTCTCAAACATTCCAGTTCAGAAATTTAACATAACCTACATTTATGTGTTTTGATCTTATGACTGGTCTGCCACATTAAAAGATGTGCAAGGGATTTCATTCTAATCTGCTAAATTCATCTCAGGAGAGCATGCATTTTACAACAGGAAGTTTAGCACAAACACTGAAGTCATACAGAAGCTGTAACCTTGCCTACAAGCATAAACACGTGTCAGGGCTGCCACCCAGTCCCAGCTCACATAGGACCAAGTCCGCCAGCGTTCACTTTATAAGAGTCTTTATTAAGTTACAGGTTTCATTTCCGAACTGCAGCGTGCAGCTCTACACCTTCTGCCCTAGGTCGGCGAAGACCCGTCTGAGTCCCCGCCTCTTGCACACCAGCTTAATACCCTAGCCTTGCTCCACCTCCTTCGCCTCTCCCTACGTCTCTGGGTCCTTCTGCCCCCCTGGGCCTCCTCCCTTCTACTCTCCTCTGACGCTGACCCCCCTGATCCTTCTGCCTCCTTGCGGCGGGCTTTAGGACCTGGCTCACTCTCCGGGCTGCTTACTGCTCCAGCTTCCGCTGCATTTGAACTTGGCGCGCGCGCCCAACTCTCTACTTTCCTCTTAACCGTTGCCTCGCTCTCTGAGGAGGGCGTGACCACCCCTGACTCGTGCCCTCCCTCCTGCTGACAGCCTCCGGAACCCGATGCCTGTCTACCTTCCTCCCTGCTGCTCTCAGTCTTGAGCGTGGGTCCCGATTTCCAGCTGCTGCCGCCCTCAGTTATGAGCGTGGGTCCCGACTTCCAGCTGCTACTCTCTGAATCTCCTCTGTTCCCTTCCTCCTGGGGTGTCCCCCCGGATCCCCCCCTTGCTCTGCTCACTGGGGCTCCCTTTTGGGAGTCCTCTGACTCACTGCTTAGGCTTGGAGATCTCGGGTCGTCATCATCACTCATTTTCCCTTCGGATTCCTCCCCCTCGCTCTCTGCTTCCTCCCTTCTCTGCATCTCTGCTCCTGAACCCCTGACATCCATCCCCCCCTCGAAGCCCCCCCTTCCCCCCTCCCCGCTTTCAGGTGTGGGTGCTGGGTGCTCCATCATCACGGGAGGGAATGCCGGATACAGTTCGCTCCCCGTGGTTGGCCGCCAACTGAAGACCTCCGAGTCTTCCTCCTCGCGGTCGCCGACGTTGACCTGTTCCGCTTCCATCTCTGTACCGCCGTGCTCGAACCCAAGGTCCTCCCCGAACACGTCCATGTCAGTCTCTGCGTCGGTCGCTCGACCTGGCATCTCCAGCCACTTCCGGCGCCATTGCTCCTCCGGTCGATCGTCCCACCAATACGAGGTGTCTGACGCCGAACCCGCCGGCGATCCGTCTGGGGAACGGGTGCTCAGTGCGGGTTCCCCGTCCGAGTCGAATCCATGGAACGTGCTGGAAGAAAGTGTGGGCGTGAACAACCAGTCGTCGAAGAAGCTCGCTGGCATGGGTCTGTGTGGGAAAAGGGCATGAAACTCGTCCTTGAGCAGGGGTTCCTCCAAAGCGTAGTCTGGCACCCAGCTATTGGCGCTGGCCCGGGTGCCCTCTCTGGCTAGGAGGTATTCGACTCCCTCTTCCCCCCATCTGGAGTCCAAAATCTCCGTGACCTCGTTGATGGTGTCTTGCTGCGTCACCCCTCGCGTCTCCGTCCGCTCCCGGAACGGACTCGGTGCCGTCCCTGGCTCCTGGAATCTGTGAGGTGCCTTGTAGGGAGTGAGCACCGACCTGTGGAACACCGGATGCATTCTGGAACCCTCCGGCAGCGCCAGTCGGAAGGCTACCGGGTTGATCTGTGCTTCGACTTGGTACGGACCAATTTGCTTGTGCCCCAACTTCTTCTTGGCTAGTGACCTGGTCGGCACTGCGTGGGCTGCCAACCAGACCCAGTCTCCCACTTGGATCTCTTCGCCAACCCGCCTGTGCTTGTCAGCTTGCACCTTGTAGGCGTGCTTAGCTAGCTCCAGCTGCCGTCTGAGTTGATCGTGTACCGCCTGCAACTCTGACGCGAACGCGTCCGCCGTCTGTGGTTCTCCGTCCCCCACTCTCTCCCGTCCCGGGAAGGTTCTGGGATTCCTCCCATTGTTGGCGAAGAACGGCGTCACCCCTGTGGACACGTGCTTCGTGTTGTTGTAAGCGAACTCGGCGAGCGGCAGGTAATCCACCCAGGTCGCAGGTTGTTGATTGGCATAGCATCTCAGGTACTGCTGCATGATGGCATTGACCCTCTCTGCTTGCCCGTTGGTCTGCGGGTGTCTTGCTGATGCCAGATCGACCTTGACATTTAGAAAACTCATCAGCTTCTGCCAGAAATTCGAGACGAACTGGCGCCCGCGGTCGGACAGGATAGACCGCGGCAGACCATGCACTTTGAACACGTGATCTATGAACAGTTTGGCGGTTTGTTCCGCCGTGGCCACCTTCGCACACGGAATGAAATGTGCCATCTTGGTGAACAAGTCCACCACCACTAGTACAGCTGTCTTGCCTCTCGAGCTGGGTAGATCCGTAACAAAGTCCAGGGCCACTCTCTCCCACGGTTCAAACGGCGTTTGCAGCGGTTCCAGCAGTCCCGCCGGTGGTTTGTGCACCGGTTTGGCCCTCTGGCAGGTGTCGCACCTCGCAACGTAGTCCGCGACTTCCCCTCTCAGTCTGGGCCACCAAAAGTCCCTTGCGACTAATTCCACCGTTTTTTCCGTGCCAAAGTGCCCGGCCGTGGGTGCGTCGTGCAGCTGCTGCAGTACCCTGGCGCGAAGTTCGTCTCCCGGCACGTAGATGGCCCCTTTACGTAAGAGCAAGCCGTCTCGTATCTGGAACTCGTCGCCCTTCGCCGTGCCCTTGTGCACCTCTGCCATCTTCGCCTGCGCGAAGGAGTCGTCCTGCAACGCCCGCCGCACCGCATCCAGGTCTACTGTGGCTGAAGCGCACGCCCACGCTGTTGGCGCGAAGATGTGCATGGCTGCCGCTGGCGTCGCCTCTTCGAGGTATTGCGGTTTGCGGGACAGTGCATCCGCCATGACGTTGGTGTCGCCTGGGACGTACTCTATTCGGAAATTGAAGTCAGCAAAGAACTCCGCCCAACGTATCTGCCTCTGGTTCAGGAACTGAGCCGTGCGCCAGTGCTCCAGATTCTTGTGATCCGTGCAGACCTGCACCGTGTGCTTGGCGCCGATCAGGAAGTGCCTCCACGCCTTGAAAGCTGCATGAATGGCCAGCAACTCCCTGTCCCAGATGGTGTAGTTCTGCTCCGACTTGCTGAGCTTTCTGGAGTAGAACGCTCCCGGCCTCCAGACCCCCTGTGGGTCCCTTTGCAGCAGGACAGCTCCCACTGCTCTATCGGACGCGTCTGTCTCTACCCGCATCGGTCTGCTGGGGTCGATATGCAGCAGTTGCTCTTCCGACGCGAAGAGACGCTTGAGTGCCTGAAAGGACTGCTCCGCCTGCTCCGTCCAGATGAATTTCTTTTTCTTGGAGCTTAGCGTGTCCGTAATGGCCGCCGTCTGCATCGCGAACCCCTTGATAAACTTGCGATAGAAGTTGGCGAAGCCGACAAACCGCTGGACCTCCTTCCGGTTGCGCGGGCTCTTCCAATCCAACACCGCACGAACCTTGGCGCTGTCCATGGCTAGCCCCTTGTCCGACAACTTGTAACCCAAGAAATCCACCTCCGTCGTGTCGAACTGGCACTTCTCCAGTTTGGCGTACAGTCTATGCTGCTGCAGCCTCTTCAGCACCTCCCGAACATCTTGGTCATGGGCTTGCTGCGATTCGGAGAATATCAGGATGTCATCCAGAAAGCAGACGCACTTCTTGTAAAGGAGTCCCGCCAACACATGATGCATGAAAGCTTGGAAACAGTGAGAACCGTTTTGCAATCCAAACGGCATCACTCTGTATTCGTAGGTGCCCAGAGGCGTGAACATGGCTGTCTTCCACTCATCGCCCTCCCTCATGCGGATGAGATTGTACGCACCTCGCAGGTCCAACTTGGTGAACACGCGTCCCTTGCGCACCGTCGCTAGTAGGTCGTCAATCCTGGGCATGGGGAAATCAGAAGGCTTGGTCATCTTGTTTAAGAGGCGAAAATCCACCACCAGTCTTTTTTGGGGCGTGTCTTTCTTCTTCACGAAGAAAACAGGACTGCCCCCTACTGCCCTGGACTCCCGGATGAAACCGCGCTGCAAATTGTGATCTATGAACTGTTTGAGTTCCTGTAATTCGTCCTCAGACATGGAATACAGCTTCCCTTTCGGCAGCGTCGCCCCTGGTAGGAGGTCAATCTTGCAGTCATATTGCCTGTGCGGTGGTAGCTTGTCAGCCTCTTTCTCGCAGAAGACCTCCAGAAAGTCTGCGTATTTGTGGGGGACTGCTTGCAACGTTCCCAACTGCAGTTGTGATTCCTCCTCCTCTCCCTCCTGTCTGGGCAGGATGCAGTGTTCTGCGCAATAAGAGGAGCCGAAGATCAGCTGTCTCTGGTACCAAGCCAGTGTCGGACTGTGCCTGTCCAGCCAACTCATGCCCAACACAATGGGCGTGTCCGACAGTTGGGTGACATTAAAACTGATGACTTCCCTGTGGTTGCCAAGGCGCATCACCATCGGTGGCGTTTGCTTCACCACCTGCCCCCCTAGCAACTCTCTGCCATCCACTGTGACGACTTGCAGGGGCAGAGTGGCAGGCAGTAGCTGTATAGCGTGCTGCTCCACAAAATCCTGCGCTATAAAGTCTGCGTTGCTTCCAGAATCCACAGAAAGCGGCACTTCGATAGTGACGCCATCGGGTAGCTGGAGAGACGCTGTGAGCTGCACTACTGGTTTGGGTGGGAGGGGGTCCGTGGGTTGCAAGATCGCTGGGGACTGCTTCACTGATGCGTCTGGCTGGGCCCCAGTGCCTCTGTCTCCAGCCAGACATCGTCGTTTCCCTGCTGTGGTTCTCCTTGCTGCGTTGCTGCAGTCACCATTGCTGAGGCTGCAGTGTGCTTGTGGAGCCTCCGGGGACACTCTTTCGCCAAATGGCCTGGATCCTCGCAGATGTAACACTTCCTGTTCCCTCTAGGAGGCTTCGCTTTCACTGCTGTCGGTGCTTGGGCTCTGGCTGCTGACTGAGCCCTTGCACCTCCAACCTCCATCGGTTCCCCTCCCCCTCCAGGCGGAGGTGTGGATTGCGCACGCGCTGCTTCTCTTGGAACGAAATAGAAACTTCTCGCTGCTTCGCGCCCTCCACGTCCTTCATCTCTGCACCATGGACGTTCTTCCAGCCTCACCCCCACAGTCAGCGCCCTTTGGACCACCTCCTGCGTGCTTCGGGGCCTCTCCCCCCTTGCAATTTCATCCTTGACCGCAGAGCTTAGACCCTCCCAGAACAGGTCTCTGACAGGGGGCGAATCCCGGTCCCACTCTAAGGCACTGACCAGCGCAAAAAAGCGGGCGTGGTACTGCCGGACGCTTGCCCTCCCTTGTTTTAGTCCATGAATCTCCCGTCGGGCAAGATCCACATCAATAGTAGACAAAAAACACGCATCCATCGCTTTGATAAAGGCATCTGCATTCTGAAGCGCCGGATCTTTATCCCTCCACAAATTGCGTAGCCACGCTTTGGCATCCCCATGCAAATGGGATAGTATGAACCCCACTTTCTCTTCCTCATCTCTAAAGTCTTTTGCCAGCAGTTGCAGTGCGCACATTACGTCTGCTCGAAAATTGGGGTACTGTTGTAAATTCCCATCGAAGTGAGCCACAAGCCCTCCTGCTCTCCGTGCCAACCCAACCCCCTCCGGTCTGGGTCCTGGCTGCCCGTGTTTAACCCATGCTTCAAACCTGGCGTGGAGATCTCTGTAGGCGGCTGCCGCATCCTCCTCCCTCTTCTTGGATGCCAGTACCTCCGCGTTCAATTGGGTAACTGCCTGTTGCAGCGCTGCAACTGTCTCTGCTTCCGTCATCTCTGCTAACCGTCGTGAGCTTGCTCCCAAACACCGATCCCCTCCTCCAGCTGCCTCTCTCTCCGCTGCGAGATATCAGGTGTCCGAAGCTTTTGAGAGACGGGTCTTACTGTCAGGGCTGCCACCCAGTCCCAGCTCACATAGGACCAAGTCCGCCAGCGTTCACTTTATAAGAGTCTTTATTAAGTTACAGGTTTCATTTCCGAACTGCAGCGTGCAGCTCTACACCTTCTGCCCTAGGTCGGCGAAGACCCGTCTGAGTCCCCGCCTCTTGCACACCAGCTTAATACCCTAGCCTTGCTCCACCTCCTTCGCCTCTCCCTACGTCTCTGGGTCCTTCTGCCCCCCTGGGCCTCCTCCCTTCTACTCTCCTCTGACGCTGACCCCCCTGATCCTTCTGCCTCCTTGCGGCGGGCTTTAGGACCTGGCTCACTCTCCGGGCTGCTTACTGCTCCAGCTTCCGCTGCATTTGAACTTGGCGCGCGCGCCCAACTCTCTACTTTCCTCTTAACCGTTGCCTCGCTCTCTGAGGAGGGCGTGACCACCCCTGACTCGTGCCCTCCCTCCTGCTGACAGCCTCCGGAACCCGATGCCTGTCTACCTTCCTCCCTGCTGCTCTCAGTCTTGAGCGTGGGTCCCGATTTCCAGCTGCTGCCGCCCTCAGTTATGAGCGTGGGTCCCGACTTCCAGCTGCTACTCTCTGAATCTCCTCTGTTCCCTTCCTCCTGGGGTGTCCCCCCGGATCCCCCCCTTGCTCTGCTCACTGGGGCTCCCTTTTGGGAGTCCTCTGACTCACTGCTTAGGCTTGGAGATCTCGGGTCGTCATCATCACTCATTTTCCCTTCGGATTCCTCCCCCTCGCTCTCTGCTTCCTCCCTTCTCTGCGTCTCTGCTCCTGAACCCCAGATGATTTGCTGCTTGAGGCAAAAAAATCAAGATGCCTCCCTTCTCCCATTCCAAGTACAAAAACTGATCAAAGTGGCAATAACTGAATTCTACTTCAAAGCTGATGATGGGACCCTGTCTTCCAGTGCAACTGAAGGCAGCAGGCTATCTTAGAGAGTGCAGGACAAACCATGTGTCACAGACACACAATATTGTTCTCCAACTGCTTCTGTTCACCATCCCACAATTTGAGCCAGCTGAGGCACCCACCTCCCTTGGCTAATGGTAGGGCCAGCCCTGAGTATAAACTACAAATTTGGGTTAGACTTTGGTGGGCAAGTACTTACCGTATTTTTTGCACCATAACACTCACTTTTTTCCTCCTAAAAAGTAAGGGAAAATGTATGTGCGTGTTATGGAGGGAATGCCTAGGGGTGGCATGCCTACGGATTTTCCTCCTCTAAAAACTACATGCGTGTTATGGTCGGGTGCGTGTTATAGAGCGAAAAATACGGTATTTGATTTTATCTACAGCATCCAATAACACTCTAAATATTAAATGATGAAGATGATGATTTCAACTTGTTATAAAGCTTTTGCGTGTGTTTGCTTTTATAGATTCTTCTATGGATTACAGATGAGGTTTATTACATAGTAAAACTGTATTCCTTCTGGCAAAGGACTATTTCATCTTTCCATATCGCATTGCCAAAAGACATAAATTTTATTCATTTATAGAAATTATTTTATAAACAAAATAGTGTGTCTGATCATCAATAAGGACAAACACTGATGTAGGCTGCTAGCAAAAGAGACACGGATCTGATTATGTCCTGAATAATCAAAGCCTGAAATTACTCTAGACTTTCACAGCAGGCTCATCTTCCAGGGTTGTTCCTTGCATGGAGAAGCAATTGTAACAGAAAGCCTCCAAAATAAGAAGGAAAACTCTTATTCTAAACCTCCACTGCCTTACGGGACATCTTTGGGAGAAGAAAAGGCTAAGGAGCAAACTCTACACAAATCTGGAGTGGAGTCCTGAAGACGGTTGGATGGCTCCTTGTACATCTCCTTCCAACAACTCCTGCAGTCAAGCTGGCGCCAAACATATTGCTCAGCTTTCCTTTGGTCCACTTTAGTGAGGCCAAGGGGGGTCTTGCCATATGGGCAGCCCAGGACCTCCAACACATTGCCTAGACTTGTGCCCCGCAGAGGTCACTTCAATGCTGCAAATGCAGGCGTTTGATTTCACCCACAGAGGCAGACTCTATTGTCTCTCGAGACAGATATGAAGAACCATGCAGAGACACTTATAGGAGTGTACATACAAACAGGAGATACTTTGACATTGTCCATAACTGCAGATGGATGGATGCATAGTTTGGCAGGGTTTCTCCTTGAAGGTCAGTATCAATTTGACACAAAAATACAAATACACTTCATTTACATAGGTGAAATATTGCTGTCATGCTGATTTTTATTTTTTTTTAGCTTTTAGTAACCAAACACCCGTTCACTTAACAATCTCTGTTTCAGTGAGGGAAAGACTTTCTTTTTCCACTTCAGGATTATTGTCGATATTTTTCATTTTATTATTGTCATAATGAGTAAGCTGGAAAAAAAATAAACAAAATCAATTGGAAGGTACATTAGCTAATCTTTCTCGTGGCCTTCAGTGTGCATTATGTTTTCTCAGAAATGGCTCTTTGTAACCTGTTAGTATACAGAGTGACAAAAGAATATTAAAAGCTGCAACCTGTGAGGGGAAAAAAATCACCATTCACTAACACGTATGGGAGCCACACCCAGTTGCAGTGGAACGCTTTCCAGTGTGAGAACTTTCGAGATCCAGCAAAATTCTGCATCTATTTCCAGCCTATTCCTCTCTGCCCCATGCAGCTACACAGAGAATGAAATAGTAGAGGGTAGCAACTACAGCTGCAATCCTAAGCCTACTTGGTGGGAGTATATTCCACTAAAATAAGAATGTAAAAGGATTGATGCAGGAGCAGGTCAAAGATCTATATAGTCCAGATCATGTTCCCTACAGAAAGCCCAAGGAGGGACACAAGGGCAATGGACCCAGGTGTTTTTTTCTCCCAGAACTCACTGGAACTCAGTTCTGGCACCTCTCAGATGGGCGCTATTGCCATTATGAAAGAACAAGGGAGGCGTTCATGGTGAATTCTGGCACTGAGTTCTAGAAAAATAGCACTGAATGGCCCTCACTCCTTCTTGTTCTCCAGCAGCTCGTATTCACAGGCATCCTGCTGCTCCAGTGGCGTAGCATGGGTTGTCAGCACCCGGGGCAAGGCAAGTAATTTGCGCCCCCTAACCCGTGGATTTGCACCCCCTAACCCGTGGATTTGCGCCCCCTAACCCGTGGATTTGCGCCCCCTAACCCTAACCCCCAGATGTTGCGCCCGGTGCGGCCGGCCCCCCCTGCACCCCCCACACTACGCCACTGTGCTGCTCTTCCTGGAAGCAGCCTCTGGCCACTATGACTAGTAGCCACAGAGAGCTTTGTCTTCCATGTGCTTGTCTAATCCCCCAATTGAGGCTTAAAAGGTAAAGGGACCCCTGACCATTAGGTCCAGTTGTGACCTACTCTGGGGTTGTGGTGCTCATCTCGCTTTTTTGGCCGAGGGAGCCGGCGTACAGCTTCTGGGTCATGTGGCCAGCATGACTAAGCCGCTTCTGGCGAACCAGAGCAGCGCACGGAAATGCCATTTACCTTCCCGCCGGAGCGGTTCCTATTTATCTACTTGCACTTTTGACGTGCTTTCGAACTGCTAGGTTGGCAGGAGCAGGGACCAAGCAAGGGGAGCTCACCCCGTCGTGGGGATTCAAACCGCGACCTTCTGATTGGCAAGTCCTAGGCTCTGTGGTTTAACCCACAGCGCCACCCGCGTCCCACAACTGGATAAATTTGCATAGGAACTGCACACTTCACAGACAAAGCAGGGCAAAATGGGTATCCTCTACATTTTTAGAGTGTGGATCATGTTGGACATTCCCCACTGAACTTGGACTGCTGTTTACACCTGTGCTAATTATTTTTGATGTAGCATTCACACAAACAATGTACATGTGAGCTCACACTACCCCCCAGGTCTGACAGCTTCTACATTTAGAAGAGATGGAGTCCACCAAAGTTTCTGCAATTGAGAACAGCGAGTTTCCACAGCCCCAAGGTTAGAGGGAGCATTGAAGGAATATACGGTAACAGGAAGACTTTCTATTGGCACAAATAGACTAGTCATTATTAAGCACATCACACAGATACACATTTATAGAATGAACATTAGTATAAAAATGTATAATATTTCATTCTGCTGTGGCCAGAAAACATAGAAGATGCCATTATGACAAAACACTGAATACTTCAATTTTTGCAATGCAATTCTATGCATATCTACGCAGGGGGGAAACCATATTTAGTAAAATGGGTTAATCTCAGGTAAGGTTGTAGTCAGCCCCATTTTACTTTGTGGTAAATGTGTGCTATAAGTGATTAATTTCCAGAAAATCTCCAATAACTTTAATAGTATGTAAAAGTTAACATACATGCAAAACAATGGATTTAAGCAAGCAAACAAAATAAATACAGAAATAAACGGCCTTGGAAGCTACTCTTGAAATGTAGCATATTAATAAATATTGATAAATAACATATACCAAACTGAAATAAAGGTATTTGATAATTCTGTCATATATGGCCCACATATGGCTTATAGTAGATTCATCAATTGTCTGTATCTTTCCTCTTCCTTACAGTAGGCTAATCAACCTAATTAAAGCTTTGTTCATTTGAAACCTTGAATGACAATTTGCTTAACTCCATCCCACTGTGGTATTTTTATAAAGAGAATTAAATCTGATCTTCTGACAGCAATTATTAAATGATCCCAACTGGCCCCAATTAAGATTCATGGCTCACAGGGTCTTGAAATCCAATAAAGTGACGAATCCTCTCACTTGTACATCTCTCTTTACTTTGGTCTATTTTCTTAATGCCAATTAAGCTCCTCTGATCAAGTGCAATTGAAGGCTATTGTGAGTCCTAATTCATGATACAACGTATCAATTTGTAGCTCAGACATACCCAAGTAATGGACAAGGTCTTCTGCAAACATTTCCTCTCTTCTAATGAACCTATTATAATAAAGTGACTGTGTGTGTGTGTGTGTGTGTGTGTGTGTGTGTGTGTATGAGAAAGTGAGGCTGACTAATTTGTGCTTTACATGATCTAAACAATTATGCTTTCAAAATGATGGAAATGGATAAATACCTGAGAAGAGCCAACATACCAAATTGTGTTTGAGTTTATTGGCGCCCCTTATTTTTGATACTTTCTTTCTCTTGATATCATTTCCTATTTTTAATTTAGTTTTGTGAATATAAGTCCTGAACTGTATTTTTTTTAAAAAAAAGAAAGGAGAAAAGAAAGATCTATATTCTAGTGGAAGGCTATTGTGCTGTAATAGCTTGTTCCAGTTATTTCAAGGAGACTAAAGCATAATTTACGTAATCTGGATCTAACCCATTATTTATATTTCATAAACTATTCTAAATGATATCTTACTCTTCCCACAACCAGAAGCGGCTTGCCAGGTGGAGCTAGCTTCTCAGCCAGGTGTGTTGCTCTTGCTGAACGGAAGGGAGAGGGGATGGGGGGAGACGGCAGGGCAGTCAGTGCAGTGCAAGCACACCAGCAGGAGTGCTAAATTGGCTCTGCTAGGGTGTCTGGACTGTGCCAACCTATCCACCCGCTCCCAGTAAACAACAGCACCCCACCTGCTAGGAAACTAGTGTGACAGCTCCATCCTGCCTGGTGAACCACTTCTGGCCATGACTGTGACTTATAAGAGCTGCAGCCCATGCAAAAGGAAAGTGGGGTGTGTGTGAGGGGGTGAGTCCTGTTTTGCAAGCAGAAATGCTTGCAGTGATGGAACATGTTAGTTGGACACCACCCCACATTTGGAGTCTGTAACCATTGGAATTGTCAGCTTCTGAACTGGTTCTTGCTTCTACGTCTTTAGCAACAATTTGTAGGAATTAGCAGGCAATCATATTTATCGCCATACCCTTCCTGCTCATTTCTGGAGATCAAATGTCTGTTCACACCAGGGCACGTAGCTATTATTATTATTATTATTATTATTATTATTATTATTAAATAGCATAGCAGCTATTCATGATTAGCAACCCTCTGTTGGTTTGGGGGCAAAACTAGCTGAAGACTGGAACAAATGATTTACTCTTTGTGGGGTACAGGAATGAAAGACACATGGAAAGTGCACTTGGAAGGGATGATGAGAACGCATCTTTAATTTTCTGCTCTATTTTTTTCACACATGTTCATGTACAAAGCTTTGGAGGGACATTGCTGTGCCTCACTTGAAATGCATGTAGCCTCAGGATTTGGAGCTCCTTGATTGGGAAGTCTCCAGGGAAATGAATGAATGAAAACCATTCTCCGGAGACTTAAAAGTAGTTTCTAGACACATCTGGCTCATCTTAATCTAAACTGCTAACACCTGCCTGGGAATCTACCCTCCATCTTCTGCTTTGAAGAACAAACAGCAGAGATTTATCTCTAGTCATTTTCTGGAGGCCAAAGCGCAGGCACATGACCTTGTGCTACAATTATTGCGATATAAATTATGCCCTTCTTTGTTCATTTAAACTGCTAATGTTAAAAGAGGCTATCACTGTTCTTCCTTGGGTTATGGCATGCCATAAGACTGGATCCCCAGAATAAAAATGATAATTTTTTGATATTATCTTATTTTAATTAGCATAGAGCATGTTTAAGGCCACTAACATCTTGTCTTCACCCCATGTAGACACATGCTGTCATGATGGAAATCAACCACCCCATTGTTCAGAGGAAAAGAAGATTACAACCGTGTGGGTTTTTTTTACACAGTGGTACATACAGACATCAGATCCTGTGCTTCCTAGTCCTAGTGTATATGTGTATGTTTGGTGGTGGGATGAGGATTTTTCAAGGTACACATAACGTTTCATCAGACAGATATGGAACAGGGGGATTAGTTCAGCTTCATGTTGCTAACCCAAATATTAAGGAATACTTCAGAGAGTGATTTATTTCCAACATTTTGTTCTTCTGCAGAAGCAGACCATGAAAGATACTACCCCTACATATGTTGTATTGCTCTTAAAAACATGACTTCTTACATTTCCATATACATATCTTCAGTATGACAGTCACTACAGACAGTGCAGCTGTCAACGATAACACATAAAGTACATTGCCATATTTTTAATCAATGGCTCATTAAAGATAGGAGAATTATTCAAACAGTCTCATCAAGATGCGACATTAAAAATGGCAGCTGAAAGAATATCTGCTATATTTCTTTACAACGATTAATACTGCTGGGTAGGTGGGGAAAGTGTTTTCTATTTGATGTTCCCCGTGTTGCAGGAATAATATAGTCAAACACAATGGCTTTCAGAACTGAAAGAGATAACAAAGGACCAGATAGTGCAAAACAGACTTTCATCTAGTGATAGAAAAAGTACAAGGTTGCAAAGAAAAACGTCTCTCTTTTCTTTCTTTTTTCACTGTGAAGATCCACTCCACTCAAGTGTCTTTTGAGACTAGCATGTTTTCACAATGAAATAAAAAAAAAAGAGATACATTTTCCTTTGCAAACGTATGCTTTTTCTACCACTGAGTTTTATTCCGAGTTTAAACCAATGGTTCATCTAGCTAAGGATTGTTAACCAATCTTCAAGGTCATAGGCAATAAAATATAGCAAAACCATTCTTACTTAGCTACTGCTTAAGTAGAAATAATGGATGTCCAACTAGGAGTCTTATACACAATCAATTTTTAAAAAATAGTTCAGCATCACATGATCAAAAGAACTTCTGCAACAATTAAAAACAAAGAGAGTATTTAAAATAATTATTTGCTTAGCCAAGTTATCAACTGCCCAAAGATCTTAAAAGAGAGGCAAAAACATAAGGTGAGAGTCAGATGGATCGCCTGAGGCAGAGAGCTCCACAAACTGGCACAATTGTAGAGCAGGTCTCTCATATACTAGAACGGGGGACCATCCAATGAATGTTGGAAGACTCAAGACAGACAAAAGACAGTACTTCCTCACATAGCACATACGTAAAGTATAGAATTCTCTCTCAGAATATGTAAACATCATGGCCAGCAATTTGGACGGCTTTAAAAGAAGTCAAGTTCATGAAGGATAAGGCTGCTGGCTACCAGCTATGAGGGTGGTGATGTTCTACCTCTGCTATCTGAGGCAGTGAGTTTTTGAATGCCAGTTCCTGGTAATTGCAGGTGGGGGACAGTATTGTTGTCCTGTTCATGGGTTTCCTAGAGGCCCCGACTGGTCTCTGTGAGGACAAGATGCAAGATGCCAAATGCACCTCAGATGAAGGAGGGGTGAGATGAAGGAGACATGCTTTCCACGGAAACGAACTGAATTCTGAAATGTTAGTCAATTCCTTATTTTGAAAACACATGCCTCAGACACAACCAAAAGAAAGCCAGTGTCTGTCAAGTGGTCGTGTAAGAGAGGAGTTTGCTTGTTCTCTCCAGAGGAAGCAAAAGAAGGGAGAACAGTCAAGAGAATCCAAAGGTGATTTATATTTCATGAAGTCAACCTTACAGTTTCACAGATTTCATCTGAAGATTTTAGTACCAAATTTACTCTGCTGGAATTTTAGATTTTTCTTTATGAAGAAAGGGAGATATGGAGTCATCATAAAGTTCAGGTTCTCCACAGTATTATTTATTAATTGGATAGATTTGTACCCTGCCTCTCCCTCTGAACTGGAGCACAGGGTGGCTTCACCTGGGAAATCATTAAAACAACCAATTAAATTAGTTCCTAGTTGCAAGGAGAATCTAATAGAGTAGGGACTTCCAAGTTGCACTCTAGATTCTGCTTAAGTTCTTGATGGTGTGTGCCTCTTATTTAGCAGTACATCAGTAGACTAAAAGGGAGTCTAACAGTGCAGTATGAAGCATATTTTCTCACAAGTAAATACCATTGAGTTCAATATTGGGGGGGGGGGAGTGTCCAGTTGTGAGATATTCCTCCAAGGCATGCAGAAAAATCGGGCAACTTCTGAAGCCCCAGGCAGTAGTCAGTGAACTGCCTTTGGCTTCATGGGTCATAGTTGTCAGGCCTGATCCAAATGCATTATTTTTGTATACTTTTTCTGACTGTGTTCTAGTAATAGGAAAAGATGGTAATTTTAGGGCACGCTTCTGCTATGAAGGACAAACCCTGTAACAGACTGAGTATACAGAGCAGAAAATATCCAGGGGGAGGGGGAGGAATCTCTAGGGAAATCAGACCAACACAAATCTCACCATTACTCAGCACTGCAGTAACATGCAGATGTTTGTAGTGGTTCGAGATGCAAGCAGAGACTGGAAACTTTACATCCTTGACTCCAGCATGATTGCAACTGAGCCTCGTCAAAGAAAGAGCCCATAATTTGTCAAAGAAAACAACCAATTAACATATGCCAGGGAGGGGGACGCTCCAGAACTGCTAATATATGATTGAAGAGCCAAGACAAATCCAATATCCTGTATTTTAAGAAATAAACATTAGTCTTTTAGTATTGGATACTAGGGTTTTAAAACAGAAGAGAAATTGTAGTATTTCTTTTTGGAGTTACCACTGGTAGTTAGAATAGTAGCAAGACTTGCTAACACCACAGCTGCTATTTTGTATTAAGGGCATCTGAAAATACAGACCACCCCCTAAGTTAGGGGAGCCTTCAGTGATACATTTTGGCTTGTCAGGTCGAAGTACAGTCCATTCTCATTCTTACAAACACATGTGCTTCAGGACTGCAATCCAAAATCCAGCTAAACTGTGCACCCCAAACCTCAGGAATCCAGATTCCTACACTACTGTGAGATGACTCTAATGTGACCGTCACCAACCTGCTGTCCTTCAGATGTTTCCAATTGCAACTCTCATCAAGCCCAACCAGTATGGCCAACAGTCAGGGATTATGGGTACTGTAGTCCAAAAGATCTAGAGAGCACCAGATTAGGGAAGAATGGGCTAATGTTTTGTTTTTGCTTTAAAATAGTGAATTTTGCCACCTGAATGCAAATTCTACTGAAAACTTACTGGATTTAAGACTAAGAAAGTTTACTTATGACAGATGTGGGCTGGGAATCTGATCATAGTTAAATATATGGCATGATTCACAATTCTCCAAACTGTGTTGACATGACCCATCAAGCAATGATGGTGCTTGTGAATGAGTAGGGCAGTCACAGTAGCTCCTAGCTAGGAACAGAGTGCCATGAGTTTACAGTTCCGACCATGAACTGTTACAACTGATCATTTACAGCTTTGTTGAGAACTGTTGCAAGGTCTAAGGGCTATGAGGCAATCCTGGCATTCCCTAGACCTAATAGTGATGGGAGATGATGATGATGATGATGATTATGCAAAAGTTTAGTGAATAAATAAACACTATGTACAAAATACCAATTAAATTCATTGGACTCCAAGAGGCATCTTCCAAAGAATTAAACTTTGGATAGATTTAGCTCAAATCAGGTGGGTGGACTGAAGGGAATGTAACAAACCATTAGCATGCACAACAAATCCACAGATCCAAAGAATGATGAGCAGAACAAAAATAGCCACTAGCAAAAGAGTTCACACAAGCGGGGGGTGGGTGGGTTTCAAACTAGCCCAGTGGTTGCCATGAATTTGATTTTGAATTTATTTTCGAATGTTGTGTAACTTTTGTTGTTGTTAGCTGCTCTGAGCCTGGCTTTGGCTGGGGAGGGCGGGATATAAATAAGATATTATTATTATTATTATTATTATTATTATTATTATTATTATTATTATTTATTATTAAGTTTCCCTTTCCTCATTCAACTCCCAAGTGTGAGGTGTAACAGTCCTTGCATGAGCAGACAACACCTCAATATAGATGCAACCCATTCATCTACCTGCATTATATGCATTAATAATGGCTCTAAGTTCATTGTATATACAAACTGTTGTGAGGATAGGGCTCTTTCACCCCAAATATTGTGGAACATTAACATTATGCCTTTTGCATCTTTTTAAAATGTGCCATTCTGTTTTGCCATTCTGCTTGTGCATCTGTGTGGCTCTGAACGCATGTCTTCTCCTTTTTTCATTCTCTCCATTTTTGGAACAAATCCAAAGGTTTTAAAACTTCTAAGTATGAATATTTATCAGTAAAAACCCAAACTTCTCTTGTTGAAGCCGAACAGCAGAATCTAATTTTATTTATCAATTGCAAAAGTTTTTATTGCAAAAACTTGCAGATGTCATCTGTGTCCACCAAGGGAACTAACTCCATGTGTACCATGAGGAGGAGGGCAAGGTCCAATTTTAATCAAACAAGTCAATAAGTAAATACATAAAAGAGTGCCCATTATGGAAGAGGTGTTTTCTTCTGCTCAAGTACTTGAACTGTATATCACTTCTATTTATATCGGATGTGCATGTATGAAATTCATTCCCTTGAAGATCATATCATACTGTTTATCCCTTCCTATTTCATCAGTCACATATCAGTTCCAGTTCAGCCACACCCTTGTTCCTGCAAATACTTGTGCCCACGCTGTGCCATGAACACTTCTACCAAAGTCAGAAACCTTCTCGGTAATAAAAAGATGTGGAAATGGGAGAAAGTGAGTTGGGGTAACCTTGTGATTAAGACTGAAATCCTATGCACACTTACACGGGAGTAAGCTTCATTGAACAAAGCCAGATTGCACAGTTAGTCACAGATATCATGGGGTTTGCAGGAAACAGCAAGGATTCTTAGAATCATAGAATTGTAGAGCTGGAAGGGACAACAAGGGTCATCTAGTCCAACCCCCAGCAATGCAGGTAACTTTTGTCCAACATAGGGCTTAAACCCACCACCATGAGATGAAGAGCTTTGTGCTCTACTCACTGAGCTATCTGATATGAAGGCTGCAGTGTGCACACCATTGGAGGAATGATTTGCAGAATGAAATGAAGTATACTCACAAAATCAACAAATGATGAAGAGAAAGAGAAAAGTGTTGGGGGGGGGGTTATTTGGCACAGCACACAACAGAACATAGATATGCAGAATTCAAGAGAAGAACGTAGGAGGGAAGATTAGTTTGGCCAAGTCCAGTCTATAGATTTGTCCATTTAAAACCTGTCAGCCTTAATTAAAAGGCCTCACATACTACTTAAACTGTGTGACATATGGCCAAACCATGTTAACGAGAAAGAGACACTTTCTGCCTCCCTGAATCCACATGAGCTCCTGACATGATCCAATCAGGTCCAGGGCAGAGCAGTTACTGGGGGTGGGAGGGATTCAATGACAGCTTACACTGTTATAATCCCACTGACTTTAGTGGAACTTACACTGGTGTAATTGGTTGTGCAAATGCCTCTTTAAAATGTTAATTATTCATGCCAGTAACTGTGGTGTGTTCATGTTTGCATGGCAGGCGATGCCATACTCTGGGTCTACGTTCAGTTCTTATTCTGTAATGACAAGATTCATAAGAAACAAAAGCCAGTTTCAGTTCATAACACATTCTTGCTTGGGGAGTAGCAGAAAAGCCAGTGTAGGCTTAGTAAACCATAGAAACATAGATCAATTAACACAAAGTGCAGAATGAAGAAATTATTTACCATAGACTACACTCTGTAGTACACTCTGACGCTCACAGGAAGCAATCGTTCATATATTCCCATTTTGAATGATTTCGTGGAAAATAATTACTACTTTTTAGAAAATGATGTTTGTGATGGCACTTGCAGAATTGCTGGTGGAAGTTGCAAATGAGTTTGCATGGCTGGGTTTCCTCAGCTCATTTTCCACCACAATAAAACATAATCACTCTGCACTTTACCTTGTCGATGTTTTGCACAAACCAAGGCAAATTCAGACAACCTTTTAAACACCTGACATCATAGGATTACTCCATGCGCTCTAACTGACTAATTCAATGTGTAGTCAAATCACAGTTTATGCAAACACATTATATTCTGATCATGTGTGTACAGATACATTAACGGTGATTTGTCTATGATCAAATCTATGACAGGTTTCATCTAACTGTGAACGGACAGAGAGGGGAGCAATTTTGGACAAGTTTTCCCTTTCTCCTAGAGCCCCCCCCCAAATACCTCCAATGATATTCCGAGGGAGCCCAGAGTCCCCTGGGGGAAGGGGGAATCAACAAAAAATTTCTTTCCCCCTTCCATTCATGGAAGCCTCCACTAGATCAAAGAGCCGTCTGAAAATAACACCACTGGATATAGCCTGTTGTGCTTGCTTACTATACCTTCAAAGGTATTTGGTACAGTAAGTTTTACTTTCTGTTCTGAAATCACAAATTATGGTTACATTCTTAAAGAGGCCAACGGCTACATAGCAAGGAGGAAGACATACATCAAAGCAAGGCATAAACACATTAAGAGGAAGCGTAAGTTCGCTGGTTTCAACACAATTCACAGGACAAAAAGTACTAAACTTTTTGTTAATGTTACAAGGCAAGAGAATGAAGAAACACTAAGCTGCATTTTTACAGGCATTACAGCAAACAACCCTATCACGCATTGTCAAGGTCCTCTTAACATTCTAAGAGACTGAGCTATGACTCAAGAGGTCCCTGGTCCAAAACTTGCCTCTGCCATTCTCTCAGACTCCGTATGGAGGTTAACAATACTTAATTAAATAACATTACAGTGTTGTTGGAAGGATTACTATTTACGTGAAGCACTTTGAAGTACCATACCAATGTCAAGTACTATTATTTAAGAATAATTGTGGCTGAATATTAAGTCTGTTATCTCAGTGACAGCTACATCTCAGAAACCTATATACTGAATTGTTATTCCTGGCAGGAACCTTATAAAGCCAACTGACTGAGCCACAAAGTAACAAAAATGCATAGATCTTTGATATGTCTGTTGAAGGTTGATATACATTTGTCTACTGGACTACTGAAAGTGGGGGGAAATTATCCAAGTATATGCATGTGACACAGAGAAAGAAATATGGCTGCATTATATCGCAGTGTTGTAGCTATTTCGAATGCAAAGGTATCTATCTTGACCTGCGAAGTCTGAAAGAAAAGCAGTATGATTTTCCAGACTAGTCTGTCCCTTGAATTTTAAACATTCTTGCTCACATTATAAGAAGTAATCATGGCCAAACTAGAAGACAGCTATGCAGACATTATTGGTAGCTCATGAAAGTCCCAACTTCCAGTATGTCATATGAACACTTGCTCATTAATCTGATGCAAAGAGAAAAGGAGGTGTAGATGTGGCTTGGGGGAAAAAAAACCTGTTTTCCTTTTTTCTTCGTCCCATAAATCAGACACAGATGTGTGGTATAGCACTGTAAAACCCTAAATAAAACATTGTCATGTGAAAGAGGAGGAGAAAACATCCTTTCTATGGTGTCTAGCTAGACAAAAATAAAATGCAGTTCAGATAAAGAGGAGACCTGATCGCAAACATGTGCCTAGTGCTGTTTACAACCCTTTCAAGGGCAAATCCCCCTCCAAGGCTGAGATGCAACCAACTGTTGCCAATTGCTGACACCGACTTGAACTTTAATGCTCGCTGCCAATGCTAAGATATTTTTTTTCACTCATCTGATCTTATAAGCTTCTAATTGAAGCAACTTCATCTTAAAACACTCCCCGATACTACACGGTAGCAGACCCAAACCACACTGTTGCTTTCAGAGCCCTGGAACTGCCAAGGTGTTTTAACACAGATGGATAAACACAATGTATTACTAGCATGCAATGTGTTCGCTGTTCATGCCACTGTGTAGTGCTTTTCACACTAAAACCCAATGCCTTCCCTCAACCCCGCAAGCAGAAATGGCATTAGTCACCCAGTGATATTCTCTGCCAGGTACAACCAAATGAAAATTTCCCGGGATTAAATAGGTAGTATTTATAAAGTTTAGCCTTGATATTCCAAGGAAAAGACTGAAATAAGTATTGAAAGTTTATCTTCAATTTTCACAGCTCAAGTAAGATTGCCAGACTCCATTTGGACAAAAGCCTATACACCCGTAATTATGCTTATTATTAATGTGTGTTATTGGCTGCAGCTCCACAGGATGGAACAGCTTTCGAACTGCAGCAGCAGAACTTGCCCCAAGCGTGGTGGATTTAAAGGGGTGAGTCACCTGTCCAAAATGGAATCTGGCAACAAAGGAGTGAATCCAACGAGCATTTCTGCAGCTGGAATGCCATTCACTCCAAAAGATTGATCCAAACTAAAATTAAACAAAATTTTCTAGCATTACATAAATGTTTACTAGTAAACGTAATAGCAGTATGCTCTGGAATAAAGCCGCTTCTAAGGCTCCAAGTGATTGCTTTGAAGAACTAGCGGAAGCCGGCAAAAGACCTCATGCTAGCACAACGAGGGTTCTCCCCACTCTCCTCTCACTGCATGCCCCTGGAGTTTCCCCCAAATCTGCTCTGGAGGCTCAGGAGTATCCCCATGGGGGAAGGAGGGCAGAGATGGTTCTATCTGGCAAGCAGAAACACTTGCAGTGATGTTGCAGTAGTGCAACATTCACTTCCACCCTATGTATATTACGTTTGTTACAGTATTACAAAGCAAGTTCTAGCTCCCAGTACTAAATGAAGGAAACTGTATTGCACCTTCACAGATGCATACTCATAGAACGAAACATGTTATGTTGCAAACCTGTCATTTCAGTTTCCTTTTCCCCAAGGAATTGGGACCTTTGATTTTTAAATTGTTCATAAGTGGTCCAGTTAGGGATGAGCAGTGTGGCAGTCAAGCTGGCTAATGATATCAGATTGTTCAGAATGGTTAAAACAAAACAAAAAAATGAATTGTGAGGAACTCCAAAACAATCGCTTGAAACTGAGTGGATGGGCAGCAAAGATGGCAAATAAATTCAGTGTAAACAAGTGTAAAATAATGCACATTGGGGCAAAAGTATCCTAATTTCACATACACACCAAGTCAAGAGAAGCTGGGGTTGCAGTGGATAGATTGATTAAGATGCTGACCCAGTGTGTAGCAGTTGTGAAAAAGGTGAATTCTAGCAATCATTCAGAAAGGGACTGAAAATAAAATGGCCAATATAATAATGCCATTCCACAAATCTATGGTGCTACCATACTTTGAATACGGGGTACAGTTCCAGTGAAATCACCTTAAAAATTCTATCGTAGAGGTGGGAAAGGTTCATATTTGAAATGCAGAAAGTTGCCCTGAATGTATGTACCACGTTTCATTATGATATCTTTGTCTCTAAAGCACATATCATAGTGCGTTATACCTTGTATTTTATCCCCTCATCCTCTGAAAATGGGTGCAAGGATCCAGCTGGTATTCCAATCTGAAGCAAATAACAGTTGCCCTTAAGGTGTATACCAAATTTTATTCTGATATGTCAATATTCAATGGTGTTATCGCATTACAGACTGGCAAACAGATTTAAACAGAACGATACACCGCTGAGTTAAACTGATGGCCTCACTTCACTTAGCCAATGATCTACAAGCAAAAGGAGAAAACACATCCTGACATTGTCCTCACCAATAAACCTAACATATGTTTTGAATATCTTCTTAAGCGTAACCCTTGAGTAAATATGTTGCTAAGGGCTGCAATTCATTCCCAGTCTCAGCTGCTGATTATGAACCACTCAGTCTGAGATTATGATAGCAGCAGATCCCCTTGATTGGATTATAGCATTAAGGCTCTGTTCTGACTTTTGCATTCATGCACGTGTACTGTGGTGTCTCCCTGGCCCAAAACAGTGTGCAGTCACATGAATGGGTTCACTGCCAAGCATTTGACCACAAAGGAGCACGATGCACATAAAATATACACTACTGCTACTACAGATAAGAGGAGAGATTCAATTCAGTTTGTATCTAAACTTTCGGGAAAGACAGCTAGTCTTCAAAATTCATACATATCCAAATTTTGCAGTCTTCCAACCAATATTTACAAGAATGAAATGGAACACACAGATAAAGATATTAGTGAAAAAGAAATACAAAAATGCATTGCATTAGGGGAAATTGTTTGCAAAAATGTGTACATTAATCAAAACTGTATATAAAAATGTGTTTATTGGGAGAAATTGACTTCAAAATGTTGATGAATGTTCAGGGGTGTGTGTTTTTTTAAGCATTACCTGCTGCAAAATGTGGAGAACTGTATTGAAGTGTTTTTTTGGGGTGGGGTGGGGCGTGAGAAATGAGAGAACCAAAACTGCCAGACCCTTCCATCCCTAATTGCTATCTCCTTTGCACATGTAGGATCAAATAAAATTCTAACTGAAATAGAAGAAACCCCATGGTGCGTCTGCAGCAGCACAACCAAATGCCTTTATCTGCCCCAGCGGCAACAAAACATGCCTCTCCCATATTGGTCTCTACAGCAGGCACTGCAATCTGTGACCCCCTAAAGCTACACTCCTCCATTGTCTCCCAAGAAAGATGGGTGTCAACAACATCTATATGATATATAAAATAAACTTGTGACACTCTTTGCTTAAGGAGTGATATGATAGCCATGTTCAAATATATAAAAGGATGTCACATAGAGGAGGGAGAAAGGTTGTTTTCTGCTGCTCCGGAGAAGCGGACACGGAGCAATGGATCCAAACTACAAGAAAGAAGATTCCACCTAAACATTAGGAAGAACTTCCTGACAGTAAGAGCTGTTCGACAGTGGAATTTGCTGCCAAGGAGTGTGGTGGAGTCTCCTACTTTGGAGGTCTTTATGCAGAGGCTTGACAACCATATGTCAGGAGTGCTCTGATGGTGTTTCCTGCTTGGCAGGGGGTTGGACTCGATGGCCCTTGTGGTCTCTTCCAACTCTATGATTCTATGATTCTATGATTCTAAGTTATATTAATCTAAAAATCTTTACAGCATCAGGGTCCCAGATTAATGATTATGAATTATTATCCTAAATAAATAATATTGCTTTGGAATTGTTGTCATGAGCAGTGCATACAAACTTGTGCTCTCCTTCCAAGCTGCATCCCTTCCCCATGTATTAAATTGGTGATATGTAAACTCAAAATATTTATATGTCTCTATTCCCCACATCTGAGCTCCATGGAAGTTCAAGACACCATGCATGAGAAAAGAAACTACAAGGGAAGTAGAAAGCATGATTTTGTCAGTACAGTAGTACCTCAGATTACAAACACCTCGGTTACAAACAGAAATCGCACGCTGGCGGTGCTGTGGCAGCAGGAAGCTCCATTAGGTAAAGTGGTACTTCAGGTTAAGAACAGTTTCAGGTTAAGAATGGACCTCTGGAACAAATTAAGCACGTAACCAGAGGTACCACTGTAGTCATTTCTTTACATCTGTACAAAAAATGAAGAAAAAGATATGCACTAGACTGAAGGGAAAACCTTTTGTACAATAGGCATTAGAAACTGTTCAAAGAACTGTTCGTCCCTATGCAAAGATTACTCATGTGATGCCAACAAGGTCAGACTCAGCTTGGTCATGTACTGTAAAGTGCTAGACATCATAAGTCAAAAGCTGTCTTTATTCCCATCCCACCACTGAGTACTGCCATGTTCTTAAATATAACACTGTGAAGTTCAGATAGGTGAATAAAATTCCAGCATCTTAAAAGAAAGTCGGCTACTTTTCTTCTTACACATGCTTATTAATCTGTGCTGGGGATAAGATATAAAGACATTTTAGGATATTGTCAATATATAGGCAATGACCAGCTGACATGTGACTGTGCATGTGTGGATCACAGTGACCGGGAAGTCACTGGAAAAGGGAGCAGAACAGGGGGCGGAGTGAAGGCACAATGGGGCATAACAGGACTGTAACCCCCATGCAAATTGGTCATTACCTGTATTCTAGATGAGACTGCATGGTGTCGTGCAGGGCTAATAGTCACCAGGTTGCCCTCTAGATGTCTAATCTGCAAGTTTCATCAGCTGCTATCAGTATAGATAACAATCAGGGATGATGAGAGATGCAGTCTGAAACCAACCACGTTGATTACCCCTGGTGTGGTGGTTGGAGTAGAAAAAGGGAGACCCAAATTCCAATTCCTACTCAGCCACGAGGCTCACCTTGGGCTGGTTGCCATCTTAGCTTATCTGATTTTGTGGGGTCGCTGTAAGGATAAAATGGGGGATGTGGGGAGAGAATAATGTACATGGTCCTGAGCAACTGAGAAGAAAGGGGGGAAATAAATGTTACAAATAAACCTAAGTATGCTTTCTAAAGCCAAGTGAGGATTCTCAGGTAAGATCCTCCCTCTATTGTGTGGGCAGGTAATCACTCCCCTACCTGGCCTGATCTCCTTGGCAACGCTTCCCCCAGGTGGGATTGGACAACTGACTGGGGTAGGCGGAGACCTCCAGGTATCCCACCTGAGGGAAGGCAAAGCCAAGCCTATGCTGATGGAGCCGCTCTAGATCCAGGGGCTGCGCGCATCCACGCAAAGATCGCCCGCCGTCTTATGCGGGGAGTGGTCATTGTTTCTGCCATTGATCCTGCTCTCTGCATTCAGAAGGCAAGGTGACAAGGATCCTTGCTGCATAATCCTATACAGGTCTACCCACCCAGGATCAAAAGCAAGCCCTGTTGTGTTCTATGGGACTTATTCCCAGGGTAAGTATATATGAAAGGGTCACCTGTGTTGTGCCCATGTGCCCTCAAAGGCCATCCCTGGTGCCCACTGGGTCCCCCTCTCCCATTGAAATTATTCTTGAAAGAAGCATTCTATTGTCGCAGACAGCCTTGGTTGTGTGGTGTGTGCGGTGCCCACAATAGCTTTGGGCCCCCAAAGGTTGACAACTCTTGGGCATGGAAGCCTCAGTGACTCATTGTCTCCCTCCTCTCCCCAGAAAGAAAGACATTATGTCAGGAATGTGAATCCTGCTATGTCTACCCTGATTACTAAGCAAGGAGAGGGCTCCCTACATCAACACTCCCAAAAGATCCTCCTCTCCCATTAGGTTTACAGGAGGGACACTTCCAGCAAATCTGGGCCCAATTTGGGGCCACAAATTGCAACCTAGCTTGCCCCCTTCGCCGGGCCAGACAGCAGACAAAAATGAGTTATCACACCCCCTCCACACACAATCTTTCTTTCTCATGAACGAACAGCAGCTCAGTTGAAAATCTTCACTTAAAACAGGGCATGTTCTTGTCAGGCTAGTTCCTATACTCTTGTCAGTTGCTAATCCTGGGTTGCTTTTTTACAGTCAGAACCACTGAGCTGGGGACCTTGAGAGATCATTAACACTCATCCCCAAAGCCATAGCAAAACACTTTTGGGGACAAAGCCTGGGCCATTCACTGTTTCATGCATATGATCGACTAGTCTGTATTAAGGGACAGTCCCAATATTCTGGTAACCATCCCTGGGCAATCACACTGTATACAACCTATAGATGCACACAGACTGAAAAGCAGGGGACCTAAAACAGTGCGTGTGGGGAATGATCCACATCCTCAAGCTGCCATTCCTGAGTGTGGTAAAGCGGGGGTATGGGGGTGTTGAAGAAACAAGCTGGCATGGCAGAATTGTGTTTTATGTTCCAAATGATTATTTTCACAAATGATCTGAGGTTTCAGTGTTTTTAAAGATAGTTCGGTTCAATGCAATTATGGGCTGCCAGATGCACTTACAATAAATTTAATCAAAATGTCCATATTCACAAATCAGAAGCATAGCAATTTTGCAACTGTGAATCAAAACAGATGAGCACATATCTTTATTGACTTGTATCCAAAGATGATATACCATCAAGGCATAGAAAATATTTCAGAATGCCATAATAAAAGCTTGCTCGCTATAAGCCTTTGCTATTAAAAATGCACCATGTTTTGTCTGGATGCTCAGGATGAAGATGAACAATACGATATGTCAAAACCTAATGTGACATAATCAGTGCCAGATCTAACGTATAATTCAAAAAGCCTAAATCAAAGCAGGCCTATTACTCTCCCTCCCTCCCCATCGAGGTGTACCAGAAATTTTGCTAAATGACCTCCAACTTCCTTATTCCTTGTAATCTAGCAAAACAAAGTTGCCAATAGTAGGAAGCCAGACAACTAACCACGTAACTGCATTGTCCAACCCATGTGACCTGACCTGACCAGAACAATACACCAAAATATTTTTAGTTTCACAGGAACTAAATATAGTTCTGTCGAAATGTAGGTATTTACGTCAGCTTCCCCTGTTTCCTCCATTTTTTCTTTAAATAGCATGTTTGTAATATACATCGCTCACAACAAACAGCAGCATGATTTGCTCGCCAGAGTACACAGCACCATCTACCCAGGAGTTGTGTGCCAATGCACAGAATACCCAAACTATCATATTAATTTACATTAAGTGGCAAATTTGATATGAAAAATGAGCTTCAAAAATTTTAGAAGCATGGCTTCTGCTAATACAAAACAGGGAAATCTCTATACAGCTTGAGCAAATCAGCCCGAAAGCACCGATTCCATGTGGATTCATTACTGTGCTTCTCATACATAGAAAGCACAGTCAAGTGGAAGTAGAAGAAAATCAGTTTTCTTTTGGTTCAGGGTTTACAACGTATGTATCAGGTTCCCCTGTAATATCACCCACACTAAGACTATGTACACATTACCAGCGGTTTGGGAGGGGTGGAGGAGTGCATCAAAGCACACTATTTCCTAAGAAACAACTGCAGAGATACAGGATAGACATGGATTGTGGCTAATGTTGTATGCACATCACTTCTCAAACTAGTAGTGGGACTGTACTGGATACAGAGTAAGTGAGAGTGTGTACATCGCCTAAAAACCCTCCTATTTTGTGGGTATATGGCCCTCCTGCTGTCCCCAGCAAGTAACAATTAAATAAAACAAACCAGTGTAGATTGACAGAGCTACGGAAGACCGAACATAATAACCTTTTGACTTCCCTGAAATCCTTTGGTTCGGGACCTTAACATGTGATGCTCCATGTTGTAATACATCTGATAAAATCTGCAGTACAATAAAACAAATAATATTCCTTTTTTGTATCTGAAAACAAGATGTTAGGAGCAGTGGGCAGAGATAGGAGATACGGAAGACTGTAAAGTCTTATGTCTGCTTTACAAAAAAATAAAATAAAATCATGGTGGGTGAGCACAGGCTTTTGTTATGCCAAAGGCTTGATCACTTGCTTATCTCATATACAATGAAGAGATTCATAAAGGGAACATGGTGTGCTTGGGTTCACTTGCCTGCCAAAATGAAGTTCAAAGACAGCATCTTGAAAACATCCCAGATCCACATTGTTATAGGCCTTTGAATGCTGCAGTGTTGTCTAAAAATCAAACCCTTGCTTCAAAACGTCTGCAGCTAATTTGTTAAGCTGAATGTACTCTTGTTTGAGACGGTGAGCATTCTCAACAGCTTGAAAGTGACAGAGGAGCACTTCTAGAGGGAATTGCAATAATCCTTGTCCCACTTCTAAGAGGCCGTGTGTGGCATCATGAGGTCACAGCAGGATAAATAAGGACAGAATCTACACAAACTCCAAAAACAATTAACAACACCTTTCTAACTGATTCAGCTCTCAGACTGACACAGAAAAAATGAATATCAGGCCTGGGTCTTTTTGTTTTGGTTTGTTTTTTTTAAAAAAACCATTAATTTACTGATGAAGGTTTTCTTCTTACTGTGATGGTAATCCAACAGCTCTGAGATGTGCCACTTTGCACTGCTGGCGGCGGCGGCGGGGGGGGGGGGAGAGCATATAAAATTAAATATTGCTCCATACAAACCAACAAATAATCCTACACATGGAAAACAAGAGCATCAGAGAGAAGGATAGTCCAGAACTTTCCCCCCTGACATAAAGTTTATTTTCTGGGGTTACTTTATTCTTATGCTTTTGTATGGAGAATTGTTCCATTATGTGAGACCCACACAATTAGGTTTCATTTTCATTTTTTTAAAAAAATATTTATTTGGATATTATGGATAGCAATTCATAGCAACTGTTGCATGACTTATAAATGGATGTAAATGTTTCTACCAGATTTATTGCTTTTGGTGGAACTGTTGCCTTGGAATTGTTTAATTATAAATTAAAATATTTGTTGCTTATTTAAAGAAGTGCCTCAAATAAACTTATATATATATTTAAAAAGCATACAATACATGTGTGTGTGGTTTTTTATATTAAAAAAGTTATGAACTGAAAGTGTTGCAATCATATGAAAAGGGCACATCCAACCCCACCCAACTAAAAGATGAAAGCCAATTAAGAGTGAAATGTCTGGGTGAATAGGAACTTCTTCATGCATCTCTGTGGGGAATATGCTTCAGTTGGAAAGCCACCACTGAGATGGCCCAATCTCATGTTGCTACCCTCTGAAGCTCCCTCAGAGGGGGCACATGAAGAAGAGTGTCAGATGATGAAATCAGTCAACAATCTGGCCCCTGAATTCTGCACTAGCTGGAGTTTCTGAACTGTCTTTGAGGTAATCTAATCTAGAGATTATCAGAGCACAGACAACGGAAACTAGGCTATCCCTGGCCAGGTAGGGTTGCAACTGACAGACCAGCCCAAGCTGATGGAAGGCACTCTGCACCAATGAGGGTTCTTCTGCCTGAGGCAAAACGAATGGATCCAGAAATCCACTCAGGCCTCCAATGACGGTAATGATCCCAGAGGTCTCCCCAAACTGATTGCATATGAGCAGGAGCTCACACAGGCTTTCTTTTCACATATCCACATGTCACCTGAAGATATTGGGTGGGCAGTTAGGTTGGTAGAGTCTAAAAGCTTCTTGCTCTCCACACTTAGGTTGTGCATGTAAGTACCACATGAACAGGGTGAAGTATCATTACCTGCTTAATACCTATGTATCAAGCAGCTGTTAAAGGCACAACTGCAGAGCCATTTCAAAAGCCGGCAACTCTGATCTTCAGCAACTGGCCTAGGACTTTGCTGCTTACAGATCATGCTACCCAGGGTCGGATGATGAGACTGTTATCTGCCAAGCAAATTTCAGCACGTCTGTGGTGCTTCAAATAGAACTGTTATTCACTCTATGCTTGACACAATAAAATATAGTCAGCTAATAATTCTGGCATGAAGATAGGTAGCCAGTAACATATACCATGTGAACTTCTCAGACATGCATCAGGCTGACTTAACTCTGTAGTCCTGACAAAGAAAAAGACTTCTGCATGAATTTTCAGTTTGCCTGTTGAGTCCAACCACTTCTGAAGGGCACCATCATGGCTACCCCTGCACAGATACAGAATGCTGAATTGTGAATCAGGAAAATAGCATTCTTATCATGACTAAGTCATGGATTTGTACTGTGACTTTCGTTGCAAGACATTAAGCCCCCAGCTCTCTTCTGCAAATCTAGAAGAATAACTTCCCTCATAGGTTTGCTGTGATGATAACTATGAAAAGAACTGGAACGTACTTTAGAAATTATAAAAGTTGAAAATGAATAACCTTCAAACAAATGCAAGTGCTAGCTCTGTTCAAATACTTCAGTGTTCTTACTGGATCTAAGAACATCAGCCATACTGGTCAGGGTAATTTAATCCCATATCTATCAATGACAAATGAAATAGTGATGCTACCCAGGAAGACTAAACTCTCTCTTCTTTTCCTTTTTCTGAGAGGGGAATTTCTCCCCCCCCCCAACTCTCTGGCCCAAAATGGAGAAATTGGCCATTCTTCTATCTTTCTTCATCAAGTAAAATAAACTGAATTCACATGCGCAGTCAAGCAGTAATCTAACATGTGAAAGAGCAATAACTTTGGATCATGTTAATTTTCCTCCATGTTTATTGTTTACTGGGATGAAGCAAGCAAGCAAGAAAGCAAGAAAGGAAGTTTCAGCAAACTATAGTTAAAATAAACCACAGTTCAGAAATAATAGTAAACTAATTAACTGAAAGCAGAAGCAAAAAAATCCAAACTCCTCTTCTTAGCTTCAACATAGTTTGTCAACATCTAAACACTTACTGGGATAAAGCAAGAAAGAGAAAGAAAGAAAGAAAGAAAGAAAGAAAGAAAGAAAGAAGAAAGAAAGAGAAAGACTATTTCAACAAACAAATTTAAGAGTCTTTCTCTTAAATTACAATAATGCTTGCTGTCTGTTCGTATACATGTCTACCAGAAATAGGTGAATCTGTCACATTTTGGTTTCTCGGTTTCTCTTTTTTCAATCTTACATTCAGTTCTTAACATTTCTGCATCAATTTTAAAGTCCTCATGAAAACCCACCAGTGCAAATTTAACAGTGAGTTGGTGCAGAAAGAATTGAACTGGATGGGCAAAACTTTCGACTCAGTAGAAGGAAACCTCTTATTCGGTTTGCAATCTCTGTCTTCAGACTCAGTCTAAATACAGACCTGAAGCCTAATTTTGGAAAGGGCTTTGCAGGCAGTTGGTCGCAGCTTCGGTGCCAAGGATTTCCAAGTATGCCTGGGAGAAAACCATCCCTGAAACCCTGGAGATCCACTACCAGGCAGTGTGGACAATGCTGAGCTAGAGGGATCAATGGACTGACTCAGTATAGGAAACCTCTTATGCTCCTAATTGGCTTTAAAAACTCCCCTGTTTTAATGTGAAGCAGGAGGGGCTCCTGTTTGAGAGAGCCAAATATCCTCCTTAGGTCTGTGGATGTAGTTGTGTGGTTCTTCATTCCAGGACACTCTTGCTATAGGCCTGATAATAAAGCCTTCCTTCTGTTCATTGCAGTGAGACCAGTTTGTATTTTTAATTTGTATTTTATACCTATTTTCCTTGATTTGCAAACACTAGGCTATCCTAAGTTATCTTGGGACATGAATCAGTTTGCCGCTCTATTTCTAACATTAGGTGCATTTGCGATGATGGCTTGAATAAAAATATATATAAGACATTAGCATACCAAATCGTACAATTTCATCCACTACACATCACATTTCAGTAGTAAATGATGGATAGGTTTGATAAGTAAGTATTGGATATATTTCCACTTCCTCCAAATACTTAAACTCCTGTTTCCCCCATATGGCGTCAAACTTTCTGAAAACATAATACCCCTAGCCAGACAGGCGTTAAAGATGAGAACATATAGAAACTAGTGGATCATTTAATTCTTTCTGGACATTTTCCATCTGGTTGCTTAAGGTTGCTTTACTTTAAGAAAAATTGCCACCGACAGATGGAACAAGATGTTGAAGCACCAAAATTCATTAACAAATTTCTCAAGGTTAGAATAAGGCCCAAGGGGATTTCTCACTGTCTTTCTCCTTTCGTTATGTGATATTCTATAGATGTTGTTTTGCATCCATGCTTTGAGGTTCCAGTGAATGCATATGTTAGGAGAGCTCCCAACCATTATTTTATTTTATTATTTAAAATATTTGTTAACCCCTTTTTGCCCTCATTTTCTCAATTTACCTTTTTATGTAATCCAGAGAAAAATTGCATTTGTGTCTCAATCCATCAATCTTTATCATGGTCAAAGACCAGGCAAAAGAAATAACAACAATGACATGTATAACTACATCAGCTCCAAGGGGTAGAAGCAGTAGACAAAATCAAAAATTTCATGTATACTTATTTACATTAAAAGGAACACTCCATCTTTTGAGGTGGCTGGGGTCATGTATACCCCTTTCCCACCATTCTATACATCATCTCAACCATGGTCCACACCCTGAAGCATTCTGGATACATGCTTCATGGGGCAACTCCTCCCATGATGATATTTCCAGATCAGGAAGCACAGCCAGCCAGGGATAAATGCTGACCACTCCATTTAGCAGATTACAACAGCTGAAGTTTCAAAACAGCTAGAAAAGCAAAGATTTCTCTGTGAAGTTGCCGACTAAGACATAAAAAATGCTGAAATAGGCTTCAAACAATACTTTGCAGGACCACACACCATGCTGTGTCCCTATACACTCAAATGTGCTTGGGAGCTATGGAGATCAGATCAATACACACACACACACACACACACACACACACACACACACTACAGGGAGAAATCTGACACAGTCAGGGAGAGGGGGATCACGTTCAGGTGGACTCACACCTTGAACAGCAAACTCAGAATTGGTGAACACTACAATGAACACCACACAGCAAGCACATGTAGACATGGGTAAAGAAATGTCAAGATAAATGCTTTCCCCGCTCTACTTGAAACAGAGTCTGAAGAAGAGCATGAACTGGACTGGCAAAGTTCTAACCTATCATTACAACTGTACCAAGTCTCCTTGGTGGGCCACCATCCATGAATAATACATATTTTGGGACAGCTTCACAAAACAAGCTGTCTGTTCCCAAGAAAGGCATGACTAAAGAGTTGCATTTCACCACTAAAGAGGGTGGTCCTTCCCTTTCGGAAACAGAGGCTGCTGGCAAAGGCTTTGCAGGGTATTTTTAAGTGCAAAATGCCCACGCTCGTCATATCTTGTCTGCACCAAGAGATTTTATATATATATATTTCTGCCTCTAATGCCGTTTCCTTAATTTCCCATGGTATAACCGCAGGGAAGAAATTGTTTTCCATTCCAGTTTTATAAAAGCTATCTTTGTCTAAATGAAAATCATAAGTGATGAATGATAAGGTGATTTTTTTTCCTTTTCTTTTTTTAAAAAATGAATAGATTACATGGGAAGTATTTTGCTGCTGTGAGTTATACAACAGTGTTTACTACCACTGGAAGACGGAAGATAGATATACCAAGAGCAATTGCCTAGCTGAAGTGTGGAATGTATTTACTTTTATTTATTGTATTGCTATTCTATTCTACCTTTTCTTCAAGGAAATACACGTGTGGGATACATGTGATCAAGCCCTGTCTACTACAGTGGTACCTCAGGTTAAGTACTTAATTCGTTCCGGAGGTCTGTTCTTAACCTGAAACTGTTCTTAACCTGAAGCACCACTTTAGCCTATGGGGCCTCCTGCTGCCGCCGCGCCGCCGGACCACGATTTCTGTTCTCATCCTGAAGCAAAGTTCTTAACCTGAAACACTATTTCTGGGTTAGCGGAGTCTATAACCTGAAGTGTATGTAACCTGAAGCGTATGTAACCCGAGGTACCACTGTACTGCCTTTTGCCACACCCACTGCCGGCATGCAGCCCTCGATTCATTACCTTCAAGAGATTCAAAACAGATTTCCCATCCCTAATATAGGGTATAAACTTGCAGTCAGTTGGTCATCTTGAGTTCAATAAGATAGATAAGTATGTTTAAGAATACAGTCCAAGAACTAATAACCAATATTCAGACACTCCATGAGGTATGCCTTTTGCTGGGTTGGACTATTTCTGACTGTAGATAAACTACTAAATGTTTGATGTTTAAGGCAAAGTTGTCTTAGGTTGCAATCCTATACATACTTACGTAACTGGGGGGATAATCCCCAGTGAACACAATGGAAAATACTTTGAAGTAAGCATGCAAAGGATTACACTGTAAGGCTTCAATCAAATGCACTCATTTTGGGAGCAAGCTCCACTTAGTTCAATGGGGTTTATTCCTGAGTAAACATGTGTAGGACTGCACAGTAAGATTTTAGTGTATATACATTCTCCTTTCCAGGTAGTTTATCCTGAAGGGGTAATTCAGATATTCACAAATGTTGATTCAGAATTCACATAAGGAACAGATATCAAAAAGAACCAGGCACACAGACGTCCAGAAATAACAGAAGCATTATGCAGGCTTTTAGTCCATTAGTGGTTGAAAATACCACACTCTCTCCCACATATCTCCACTTCTTCCACTGAGGAGGCAGCTAATTTTGTTCTGAAAGGCTGGGGAAGGCATGTCAGAGTTATTTTGTTGGGTGGCAAGAGGTTGCTGGCCCAGTCTTCTCTGGCTTTCAGGAGACTAGCAGCACACTTGTCCTCAGAGTGTGGACACCAGCAACCTAACACAATATATATATATGTATGAATATATACAGTGTGCGCACCCCCGCGCGCGCGCACACACACACACACACACACAGATATGCTATCATTGGACATTGTCCAGTGCCACAGCTTTAATTGGGTCCAGGAAGGAATTTTCCTATTTCAGACTACCAGCACTAGAATTCTAGCTGGAGTTTTTTAGATCGCAATCCTGCACACAGGTAGGTCACTCATATCCTACCGAAATGAATGAAATTTACAGTGCAACCTTAATATATCCCTCTCAGCAGTAGATGAATTCACAGACTTACTCCCAAGTAAATGGGTCTAGGATTGCAGCCTTAACTGTATACAGCTCTAATATGGAAACTGTCAATTTGAAATACTACTTTGATATTATTATGGCTAACATTTTTGGTGCTGCTGCTTTTTACTTCTAGGACAACTGCACAGCCAGTGTACTAACTGAGGTGCCCATTCCAAAATATATTAATTGGCTTTCAGTTGGCAACCGGAAGGCTCTAGTAACACCACATCCATGGGGGAGGGCCTCAAGTACTGCCATGCAACAGACAGCATGAAGAAGAGGAAACCTGGCTCTTTGTGGCTCAGGTACAGATTGCTGTGTTTTTCACAGCATTTTAAACCAACCACGGTTCTTTTAGCCATTTGTATAGAAAGTAAAGTATATATAAAGTAATGTTAAGATGTCTTAGACTTATCCGTTCATTAACTCTGCTGAAGTAGCATACAGGAAGTTGTGTTTTTAGACTTCAGACTAAAAGTATCACTTCACATCTTGAAATAATGTTTCACATTGCTGTTTCTGGATCCATTTTTAAAAAACAGAAGGCTAGTGTCACCAACAGTACACTACAGATATGACTGTCTTCATTGAATAATTTTTATTAATATATCACCTGAGCTTGTTTAAAGAAACACATAGTAGGGGTTTTTTTCTTGACTCAAGAACCATGAATAATTTGGGCTTTAAATTCATGGCAACCAGCCCTAAAGTAGAACAGATTTTTTGTTTTAAAAAACCCACTAAAAATAGAGATCAAATTCTTTAAATATATTTAATTTATGTAAATGTATATTGCAGCTACTTTAAATTCAGTCAAGTCACTAAGCTCATTAAAACAGTCTTTGATTTTGGGAATTAATGGAGCTTTCCACTGTTGAAGAATTAATTTTTTAGCTATCGAAAAAGCCCAAAGAAATCAACTCCTCTGAAAAGAGGGCAATTCAAAGATAGAAGTTTTATCGTTAAGAATGGGAATAATAGGATGATGGATGACATTAACTTGTAACACAAATTCTGTTCTTTGGTATGAATGCATTGTGTCTACACATTTTTAATGTTAACACACATCTTTTAAAAAACTGCTATGCTTGTTCTAGTAGTTCATTTCAAGATCTCAGGATAGCACTGCATGTGTGTAAATATATTTAAAGAGTTCCATGAAGTTTTAACAGTTGTGTAAAATGAATAGCACCCTATTCTGCTTCATTTGCCACAAAACAACAGCCTGGAGTTTGCTTACAATTATATTTAAATTGACTACCTTTGACAAGAGCTCTGTTTTCAGGCCAGGTAGGCTGCTGGAAAGAAAGGCAGGTAGCCAATGACACCTCCCTTCTCCTTATTAAGATTTGTGTAGACTTTCATGATGGTGAGAAAGTTAAAAAGGTGTGTGTTTGTTTATTGAATGTATAGCCACCTTTTGACCAGAGTCATTAAAGCACTGATATGGAAGTTTGCACAGTTAGACGAGCAAGAATGTGGTAAAATAGCAAGAGTTATGTGCATGCAACTTCCATCTGGATTGCTCTTTCTGAATTCCATTCTTCCTTATCACACTGGGTGTGCCAATGAAATCCAATGTGTATATCAAAATATATATCAGTCCTGGTCCACTGACAGTGGGCATCTTATCCACCAAGCTTCTGTACCATAGTCCATAACATTGCAACGCATTCCTCAGAGCCGTGTATGATACAGACCTTTCTTTCCACAGAGGAACAACTGCTACCTTCTGCCTCATATAGCAAGTTGGGTTCTCAGAGCACACTGAGATATGCACCTTTTTATTGGTGGTGGTGAGAAAAATAAATAAATCACCACAAATAATGCCCAATACGTTTCAGAGAAACTTCCTCTCATAAGTAACAGGACATTTATGCAATAGAACATCTACAGCAAGAGTGGGGAATTGTTGTACGTCTGAGAGTTACAAACTCACTTAGCCAATTTTCCTGGGGCCACATGTCAGTCAGTCAAGAATCATATACGCACACATATATATCTCTCTCCATTCCAACCCAGCAAAAAGGCCTAAAGAGGTTGAAAGGTGGCCTGGGAAGGGGCATGGATGGCAGGGGGAGATTCTACCCCATGAGTTGGAAAGCACCCACCCGCCATCAGCAGTTGGGCCCTAAAGCAGGGGTCAGCAAACTTTTTCAGCAGGAGGCTGGTCCACTGTCCCTCAGACCTTGGGGGGGGCAGGACTATATTTTTTTTTTTGGGGGGGGGAAATGAACCAATTCCTATGCCCCACAAAAAACCCAGAGATGCATTTTAAATAAAAGGACACATTCTACTCATGTAAAAACATGCTGATTCCCGGACCGTCGGAGGGCTGGATTTAGAAGGCGATTGGGCCGGATCCAGCCCCCGGGTCTTAGTTTGCCTACCCATGCCCTAAAGCATCCACTCACAATGTAAAAGAACAAGTCACAATGAATGCTATTGGTATTCTGGATTTTTCCTCTTCATCAAATGTAGTGAAACAGGAAACAGTAGTACCCATGATGGTGATGATGTGAAAATGCCAGAAATGCCTACAGACCCACAAGGAAACCTTCATCCACTCTGAGCAGTCATCATACAACATTCCCCCCCCCCCGCAGCAATAGCAACAGGTGGGGGGAGCCTTTGGGCCTCCAGATGTGGCTGAACTCCCATCAGCCCCAGTATGCAAGGCCAGTGGCTGGGGATGATGGGAGTTGCAGTCTTGCCACATCTGGAGGGACGTAGGCTATAATATAATGTATAAGCATGAGGATGATGACCTGTGCATGCTAAAAATAAGAAGTGGGCTTAATAAAAATAAAAAAATTCCTTCCAGTAGCAGTGTATCTGAAGAAGTGTGAATGCACACGAAAGCTCATACCAAGAACTAACTTAGTTGGTCTTTAAGGTGCTACTGGAAGGAATTTTTTTATTTTGACTATGGCAGACCAACACCACTACCTACCTGTAAGTGGGCTTAAGTGAGAATAAGTGACTGAAGGCTGAAGCCTGTCTCCTGGAAGGCCCCTTGTTCAACTCCTCCTGAAGTAAGACATTTTTCCTGCTTATGGGTATCACTGCACCTTGAGCAATTGCACTTCAGCAAAGAAGCAGCTATAGCTCAGTAGTAAAACTTTTGCTGCACATGCAGAAGGTTCGACGTTCAGTCTTCAAGTTAGGCTTGGTGAAAACCCTCCTGACACCCTCTTCCTGTCAGTGCAGAAAATGCTGAGCTGGATAGTCTAATGGCTTGGTTTCGTATAAAGCAGCTTCCTTATTTAATTGTTTTACTACCCTCCGCGCAAGAAAAGATTCACGCATTAACTACAGCTACACCAGCAGCACGTTCTAACATCTTCAAGATGAGCAGATTGCACGCATCTGCTAGGAACAAGGCAGGTGACCACCGAAGAAACACACACGGATAGCTTGGCACAACTACTGAAAAAGAAACACAAATCCCCCCTCCCTTCACACAATTAAATAATCAGAGAGACACGTTTAAATTCTAATTAAATAAATTCAGCAGCATATTGTAGACTGAATGTCCACACATGTTATATTCTGAAGTTTTTCTTTTTAAGGTAAAGACTTTATAATGAATGTTTTTTGTTATTCCTTCTACTATCCATTTAATGATGACTCGGCCCAACTAAACACAATGCCATTGAAAGAGATACATTTAACATGCCTAAACAAGCATGTTCTGTTATATAGCATCCTTTCTCTTTTCCCGCTATTGAGTTCCATATCTTGTATGTATAGAAAAGTATTTTCTCTTTTCTTTCTTTCTTTCTGGGTAGCAAATAAAACCGAAGACAAAGTTTTGCAACGTTGTTTGCTTCTCTTGAGCAGCTGCAGCAAAAAGGGGAACATTACAACTGGTGATTAAGATCCATTTCTCACTAATCATAACCTTGCAACAAGGTTACTGAATGGAAGTAGAGGAAGGACAGATGGGAATAATTCTGAGTACATGGGCTTTAAAAGGAGAGCTACGACTCCCTTGTAAGACGTTAAGAAATCTCTCTCTCTCTCTCTCTCTCTCTCTCTCTCTCTCTCTCTCTCTCGGTGTGTGTGTGTGTGTGTGTGTGTGTGTGAAATTTGAAACTGGCTCTTTTTACACATCTTTTGCCATATAGTGGTACTTCGGGTTAAGAACTTAATTTGTTCTGGAGGTCCGTTCTTAACCTGAAACTGTTTTTAACCTGAAGCACCACTTTAGCTAATGGGGCCTCCCACTGCCACTGCACCACCGCCACGTGATTTCTGTTCTCATCCTGAAGCAAAATTCTTAACCCGAGGTACTATTTCTCGGTTAGCGGAGTCTGTAACCTGAAGCGTCTGTAACCTGAAGCATCTGTAACCTGAAGCGTCTGTAACCCAAGGTACTGCTGTAATAGGTATGGGGAAACTTCAGCCCTCCAGATGTTGCCAGACTACAACTTCTATCATCCCTGCCACTTGTTGGTGCTGCTGGGAGCTGAGGTTCAACAACATCTATAGAGCCCACATCTTCCCACCCCTGAGCTATAGTACTAGAAGTGGTCTAAACTGAATACTGCCCCCCCCTTTAATGTTCTACTTGCTGAAATGTACCCAAGGAGAAAAAAACAATGGTCACCAGACATATTATTCAGGGCTTTACCCATGAAGCTCATGAGCATTCATCTAAGTGTCCCTCTTATGCCTGATTATCCCTCTGGTTAACTATGGGGCCACATTGCCAGAGGTTGGTGGGACAATGGATGTGTCTCTTATCTTTTAAAAGTAGGGTACAGTCTACCCTTGCAATCTCTCTCTCTCTCTCTCTCTCTCTCTCTCTCTCTCTCTCTCTCTCCATCTCTGCATGCACATCTTTCCATCCAGGCAAGCAAGAGGCATTATTCCAGTTCAAAGACATAAAAGTACTGCAGGAGGGTGTGGCATGGGGCCAGGGAAGGGTGTGGTCTCTGGGCAGAGATCTGGGGCCCAGATTAGGAGAGCTGAACTCAGCCATTGGGCCTGAGGTTAAACACCCGTGCTTTTGCTCTATGCAAGGCATTTCACAACCATGTCACAAGTGGCAGGTCAGTCAGCTGGCAGCCATTCCTAATAATTCATGCCTGTTTGTTTTTCACATTTTTTCCCTTCTTGTTGGGATGTCTGAGTAGCAGCGCTAATATTTCTGCCTTTCAACTCATGGAAATTTACTTGAAGCTTATCCTATACCTCCAAGGGCTATGTTCTACACCGAGGTATGTTGCATGCAGGATAAACTCTCTGCAAGGGTTTGAAGTGCAGAGTTCAACTTCCATTCACAGTTAAGGAACAAATTCAGCCCACAGACTACAACAGCTAAAGTCCTACACCAAATAAGTATTCTGCTCATGGACAGAAGTGGGAATCCTGAGCACTTGCTGAAATGTAGGACACTTTCATGATGCTACAAATTTACTCTGCCGCTACACTAATTGTGTTTATTGTTCCAATATAGTTGAAATCAGTAGACAAAAAGGAGGTACTCCCCCTCTCCCATTCTGTAATGAAATCATTCCTGAATCTTCCCACCAATGCACAACTCTAGCACACTGCTTAAGGCACATGACAAAATATCCATCTGAGAAAAATTAGCATAGTGCATCCTGGCCAAAACCTTCTCTGGAAACCACCTGGGTTTTTTTACACAAGTACAAAAGATTCCTCTTCTTTGTCTGCTGCTATGATCTGTATTTTCCACATCCAGTTTAATTCTTAACATCTTCATTTGTGTATTTGTAAACAAATAAACAAACAGGGGGAAAGAGAGAGACTTGCAACATGTCATGCTGCATCCTACATTTACAGTATCTGATACTCCCAAATTCCTGCATCTCATGACATTCTATACCTAACAACTCTAAGAGATAAAGTTATAGACACTTCTGGTTTTGCAGCCAGCAAAAAGCCCTGCTTTATCTCACCGTCACTGCATCTCCTTATGCTCAGGCTTCAGAATATGAGAGAGTGACAGATAGATAACGAAAGCAGCAGCAGGATGAGGATTTGCTAACTTCTTACATCTGCTTGGAATGCCCGGCCACTGGGAGCCACAAACAGATACACTCGCAACTCTGAGCTAGAGTCCACAAAGGTACAGTAGCAGAGAAAATAAGAATTAGTAAGCACAATGTTGCATTTCAGTGAATTCCTTGTTGCAGCAGCATTCTGACGGGAATGGCTGCAAGGGGGAACGCTGCATGTTTCAGAGGTTTAGCAGTACAACGCAGGCTGCCATCCCATGTGAGCCCCAGTGAGGGCAGTGAGACAAGCCTCCACATAAAAACATGTAGTATTGTATTGCCAATCTCCACTTAAGACAAAAGTAGACCAGTGATAAATCTGGCCTTCAGCTCATCTTCACACTACAAGTTGTTTTTTTTATCAGATGCATCTATATGTGTAAATATTGTACCGCCTTAAAATAAAAATAAAAAATAATAATTTTCAGTTGCAAGCCAACTGTTTTCAAGTTGAAATTACTTTTAGATAAATGCCTGGCGGGAATAAATATGTGCTTGGATGTTCTAGCCCAGTTTGTTGGTATTCTTCTTTCAGGCAACATAATAAAATCAAATGCAGATTCACAGCCATTCAGTCAGCACAGTAAATATTAACAGTTCCAGAAATGGGACATTTACTACCATTTACTCCCCACTACATGAACTGCTCACCACTGTATGTGTACATAGGAACATGAAAAAGCAACCTTATATTAGGCGGTTTTCAACTAAGTTTTATTCAGAGTAGACCCACTGAAATTAATAGAGATAACTTAGGAATGTTCATTAATTTCCATGGATGTACTCTGAATATAACTTAGTTGATTGACACTGACTGCCAGCAGCTCTTTCAACTTTCAGACAAGGAGTCTTTCACAGCCTTAGCAGGAGATGCTGGGGACTGAAGCTGGGACCATCTGGATACAGAGCAGATGATCTAACACGGAGTTACAGCCCTTTCCCCAAGTATTATGGTACTGCAGTAGACTGGCTATTCTATTACAGCGATTTCCCTAAATTACAGGCAGCAATCTGAAATGGGTTGCAGGGTTTAAAGCCTCACACAGCATGTGCCCAGAGATCTCAGCTATAATTTTTTTCACAGCAGTAGGACCAGGGATGACTCTTAAGAATGCCCATTAAAATCAAGTCCCAAAGTTTCACACCTTCCATATCTTGCTTGCCCCAAACCCATTCACTGCTACAACTATTGCAAACTCAGGCCACCAGTTCTCACTCATCTTGGTCTAAGCAACACCAAAGCTTCCCATTCTTCGCCTTCTCAGCTCTTTCGCAAGGTTAGCACTTTCCCTTGCAAATCCTCACAAACCCAAAGACCTGTGTCCCTCACCAATCCTGCCAACATAAGCACCCATGCACTGTCAGCCTTCTACATCCTTCACTATTCATTGCAAATTCTGACTTTAGTAAAGCACACACTCCTTTTTCTATGACTGTGTTCCAATCAGATTCAATCTGGATGAGGCTGAAGGAGAGGTACACACTAGCACCCACTGGGCTGCTTTGTATAGATTGTCTTAGGAGTGCTATGGGTTGTATTCATGAGCCTGTGAAGGCCCTCCAGGCCTTATGCTTGTTAGCTCCATCCTAAACAAAAAATCATTCAGTTGATTCCTTCGATAGATCTCACTACACAATTGTTCCATTGGGTTATTTCATTAGGAACCAAAGCAATGCAGCATATTTTGATAGTGACCTAAACCTCCATACTGTGGGAAAGCACAATATAAGTATTTCCACTGCAAGAGGCCCATATTAATGGGCTTTCTGGTGTGGATGTTAGTGAGTAGGGGGTGGGTTCTGAGCTTGTATAATCACATAATTGCACAAGTTGTCCTCCTCACAGCTGAGAAGGGGAGGGGCAGCTGATAAGCTATTTTGATCGTGGCAATACTTCAAAATGCAACTACTGGCTAGTTTGAGTCAGCATTATTATAGGTAAAGGTAAAGGGACTCCTGACCATTAGGTCCAGTCGTGGCCAACTCTGGGGTTGCAGAGCTCATCTCATTTTATTGGCCAAGGGAGCCAGTGTACAGCTTCCGGGTCATGTGGCCAGCATGACTAAGCCGCTTCTGGCGAACCAGAGTAGCACACAGAAACGCTGTTTACCTTCCCGCTGTTTACCTTCTACTTGCACTTTGACGTGCTTTCAAACTGCTAGGTTGACAAAAGCTGGGACCGAGCAACGGGAGCTCACCCCATTGTAGGGATTCGAACCGCCGACCTTCTGATTGTTAAGTCCTAGGCTCTGTGGTTTAACCCACAGCACCACCCGTGTCCCTTTAGCATTATTATAGTGGTACCACAATCCTCCCCACCTCATATTGTGCCATTTGACTGTCCCGTTCTATCCCCAGACTCTCATTTTTGCCCAGGTAACTCAAGAAAAATGATCCTCTGTCATTCTCATCCAATAGCCTCTTGTGACACATTTCACATATATTTTGAATATCTATTTAAGGTAATTACAAAAACAAAGAAAAACATAACTCTTGTGGTCAAAGTCAGCAAGCCCTCCATCGTAATATACCATTGCAAAATCACCATTTAAATATACTAGGTGAGACATTATATACATATCTTAGCTTGCAATCAGAGAGCAAATTTATTTTTCAGTGCTGAAGGCTAACTAAAAAGCCCCCCAACTTCATGCAGCAATAAGTTCTGTAGCAGACCACTTTAGGGTGGCTTGAGACTCTTCTGAAACAAAAAAGCTATAAGAAATCTGCAGTCCATAAAGCATACAGGTCAGCCATTCAAAATAATGAAAGGTACAGTTTAAAGAAGTTTGGCAAAGGTTTCTTGCATTCAGCAAAACTCAAAAGACAGAATCAAAATTGAAAATTTGCTTCAAAATAGTTCAAATTTCTGTTGTTGAGAAATAATTGACAAATAAAGTAATTGTTCATTGGGAACAATTGCTAAGAAATTTTTTCCTGCTGGACTGATCCCACTAAGTTGATGGCCTCATGGCATCAATTCCACATATATGTTAAAGTACTTTAGTCGTTGCACATTCAATCACTTTTTTAAAAATGTCGGGTTTCCAGCGACTAATTAGTGCTTTCCCTTTAAAATACAATATTAAATTATCTTCCACTGTCGGCACTGCCATGCTTTTAAATTTAATCACAGTATCCATGATCTGATATCACTAGGTTACAAAATTCTTTTTAAACAAAATGTTTACACTTTAAGCAGTTTTAATGAAATACAGTTTCATTCTCTTTGGTAGTTAATGAGTCTATCAGGTTACCGTACCTCATTAACATTAACGATCATATTACTGTGATGTGAATTTATACATAAATGTATTTTTGGTTAAGTTCAATAGCTACATAGAATCATAGAATCATAGAGTTGGAATAGACCACAAGGGCCATCGAGTCCAACCCCCTGCCAAGCAGGAAACACCATCAGAACACTCCTGACATATGGTTGTCAAGCCTCTGCTTAAAGACCTCCAAAGAAGGAGACTCCACCACACTCCTTGGCAGCAAATTCCACTGTCGAACAGCTCTTACTGTCAGGAAGTTCTTCCTAATGTTTAGGTGGGATCTTCTTTCTTGTAGTTTGGATCCATTGCTCCGTGTCCGCTTCTCTAGAGCAGCAGAAAACAACCTTTCTCCCTCCTCTATATATACATATATATATACTCTATATATACATGCTACAGTAGTGGCAAGGATGCATATTCTAGACTGCATTTTAAGCTGTGTGATGTACAGAATGTCTAAGGCTCCTATGAACATTCCAGTTCACATTTTGAACACTGTAAACTGGGGTTGACAACTTATTTTGCCGTGGACAGCAAAATTGCTGCAAGTAATGTGTGTGACCACAGCAAACTATGGCAAGTTCTTAAAGAAATGGGAGTGCCTGACCACCTCATCTGTCTCCTGTGAAATCTCTATGTGGGACAAGAAGCTACAGTTAGAACTGGATATGGAACAACTGATTGGTTCCAAATTGGGAAAGGAGTACGGCAAGGCTGTATATTGTCTCCCTGCTTATTTAACTTATATGCAGAATTCATCATGCGAAAGGCTGGGCTGGATGAATCCCAAGCCGGAATTAAGATTGCCGGAAGAAATATCAACAACCTCAGATATGCAGATGACACAACCTTGATGGCAGAAAGTGAAGAGGAATTAAAGAACCTTTTAATGAGGGTGAAAGAGGAGAGCGCAAAATATGGTCTGAAGCTCAACATCAAAAAAACGAAGATCATGGCCACTGGGCCCATCACCTCCTGGCAAATAGATGGGGAAGAAATGGAGGCAGTGAGAGATTTTACTTTCTTGGGCTCCATGATCAGTGCAGATGGTGACAGCAGTCACGAAATTAAAAGACGCCTGCTCCTTGGGAGAAAGGCGATGGCAAACCTAGACAACATCTTAAAAAGCAGAGACATCACCTTGCCAACAAAGGTCCGTATAGTAAAAGCCATGGTTTTCCCAGTAGTGATGTATGGAAGTGAGAGCTGGACCATAAAGAAGGCTGATCGCCGAAGAATTGATGCTTTTGAATTATGGTGCTGGAGAAGACTCTTGAGAGTCCCATGGACTGCAAGAAGATCAAACCTCTCCATTCTGAAGGAAATCAGCCCTGAGTGCTCACTGGAAGGACAGATCGTGAAACTGAGGCTCCAATACTTTGGCCACCTCATGAGAAGAGAGGACTCCCCGGAAAAGACCCTGATGTTGGGAAAGATGGAGGGCACAAGGAGAAGGGGACGACAGAGAATGAGATGGTTGGATGGTGTTCTTGAAGCTACTAGCTTGAGTTTGATCAAACTGCGGGAGGCAGTGGAGGACAGAAGTGCCTGGCGTGCTCTGGTCCATGGGGTCACGAAGAGTCGGACACGACTAAACGACTAAACAACAACAACAACAAATGTGTGTCAGTTCTTTTTTTCCAGACAAGCATGAACAATGTGACCAAAAAATGCTACAAAATACCTTTCAATCAAAACAAACACTTAAAAAATATTAGTGATAACATTATCCTGTTTATTTATCAATTAAATTTAATCTTCTGCCCATGACTTTTGAAGCAATTTTTTCGGGGGGGGGGGGACCCCTGAAATGGTTAAGGGAAACTGCTAAACCAGATTCATCTGGCTCTCCCTCCTCACTGGTCTAGCTTGCCTAACCCCTTAAAACCAAATGCACGGGTGTCTCCTTTATAAAAGGACAGTATTTTGTTGAAAAATTATTTTATTAGCTACAACCCACCTGCAAATTTCTCTGTACAATAGGTAATGAGAAAGGAATATGGAATTGGAGCAATAAAATCAAAGAGATGAAGAATTTATTTTGGAAATCATCATCCCCGATCTTCTTGGCATTATCTAGCCAAACAAAGTAGCATATCCACAGTGGGATTCCAAGCATGTTTTAGCCCGAAGTAACAACCACAAGTTCAATGGGACTTACTTCATAGTAAATTGTGCTTAGGGCTTCAGAATTAAACCCACTGTTTGGCTCCGGAGGTTCTCCACCACCAGAAGCAAAAACGTTGTCATTCTGGGAGTCCACAGTGTTAACATGGACACGAAGACTTGGCCTCCTAAAATGTGGTTTAGGGTAGCGAAACCAAAGGAGAAACAGGACCACCCAAATCCTCGCTCTGATGTGACTGTTTAGACCACATTGGGCTTCCTTTTTAAATCAGGAAGTTCTCTTGCTGTCACCAATTGTGCAGGAACAACTTTGTCCATTTCACTATCCGGAACAAAAATCTGCTTTTCATCAAAACTGAAGCAGTTATTGCAGTTGCATTGTCTTTAACTGCACTGATAGTTTATATTTTCAGACAATTAAAATTAAGAAAACATTGACAATAGCTACATCATTTCACTGTTAAAAGGCAACATTTCCTCAGGATTGTTTGATCTGCTAACTTTGCTTCTATAGAAGTTGTCTCTAAGCAATTAGTCCTCTCAGCCCTTTGTACAAAGTCTTTCCTTTTTAAACAGGCATTGATTGAATATTTAAAAGCAAATACTGCAGTTTAACCCAGGCAATAGTTGCATACCGCAAGCGTCACTCATCCTGCTATGTTTACAAACTCAGCCACTGTCTTTAACTGAGTTTATCTCACTCTACATCTCTGGCTTAAAGCACTAAAAGATAAAAAATTAAAACATATATTAAATAGATTCCTAGGCCAGCATATAAATTTAGCATTGACTTCAATCATATTGCAAATAATAGGGTCAAGTGAATGCTGTCAGCAATCAACATTAAACACTGGTAATATTAGCCCCTCTCTGCCCCACTGAGAAATAAAGCAACATTTCACATATAACTATCTTTTCTTTTTGTTATCTTTTTTAACTGCAGAGGAGGGAGCACACATTTAACTCATTCCCTGATCACATTTTTCTCCATTTCAAATCACTGTCCAAGTGTCATTTTCTCTAAAAGGTTTGCTTCAAGTGTTAGTTTAATCATACTTTGAACTTCATTGTTTTGCTTGCTGCAAATTTTCCCCTCCCAAAGTAATTTTTTGTTGTTGTTGTCAAAATAAGCACTGGGGCATAGCGAAGTGAGTGAGCATGTAACATATAGTTTACTCTTTATATTCTGGCATGCCCACATAGCTGGGTCTGCCAAAACAACTGTTTATTCTAAAGGTAGCGTCAATTCTTTTGTAACATCTCCACCACAAAGAATTTTTAAGAATAAGTTCCAGAGCTCAGAGCTCTACAGTGGTCTTAATTTATCAGCTATAATCCGGGAATTGCTATAGACAGAACTTGCTAACATCAGCGGACGGTGTAAGTCTGACATACCCAGAATGTCACCAGAGTACCAAGGCAGCACCACACATGGCTCTGTTGCCTACGAGAAAACTCTTTAGCTCTTTTCATTAGGCAATTATTCTTGCTGTTTGTCAGGACCTGCCAGGAATAGCACTGGGAACCTTCATTTCTGCATGGCTGCCCTGTGTGGTCTGCTACCCAACCAGGCACCTTCCTGGCAACAAAGTGTTCTCAGGTCCCAGACTTGTTCCTTAGATCCATGTTGGCTGTTGGGTCCTCCAGGACATGAAATACTATGAAGGCTTCCTGTTTTGACTTCCTGAACAAGATCTTCCTTGCTCTGGTGTATTCCTGTGCATTCTTCAGCTCCGATTCCCACTATGGTCTCTCTGAGCTACTCCTTGGCTCAGCTCCTAGTTCCCAGCCTCCTCTGACAGCTGACTCTGTTGTGACACTGTGATACAGTGGCGTCCAGCCTGTGGCCTATGCAGTCCCTTCCATTTCCTGTTCTTTACTCCCATCCTTGAAATCCCTCCTTGACAGTGATGTGACAGAACATGGGCACTGGCTTAAATCATTCTGGCATACCAAGATGTTCTCATTCATTCAGCACTGATGTCTTGAATTGCTATGATAGCTTTATGGACAGGGGGAACCTGTAGGAACTGGGGGAGAGGGTCAAGACTTATGGATGTGAGAGATGGAGAACAGTAGAAATAACTAAATCTCTTAACTGCAGCAGTAGTGCATTTAATTATTCCAATCCAGCACACTTACTTTACTCTTAGTTGCAGAGCTGCTACTATGATCTCGTTTAGAAAGAAATTATACATTTGTCTTTAAGGACTCCCACCCACCCCACTCCTTGCCACAATAGTTTACAAGATCTTCTAGGCACACTTACTTAACAGGATTGCCCAATAAAATCCAGGTCCTTCTTTGATTCAATGTACGCAAGCTTCAAAAGTTGCCTACTGTTTTCCAGGAAAAAGAAAAGCTTGTCTTTTCATGGGAAAGTTTGCAATCTGTTTTGCTTGTTTGCTTTCCTGGCTAAAGGGTGAAAACCTCTCATGTATTTTGACATTTCCAGCATGTACATATTTAACTAACCATTTGGGAATTGCCACATTCCCCCCCCCCTCAAACCTACTCAGTTCTATAGCACCTTTCTGGAGTGTTCTGGAGTACACACTCATGTGAATATGCATGTACACTTACTAATCTGTTGTCTACCGGAATGTTATGTTTCATTCATTCTTATACATTCAGTACAGCTTGCAGTATACCCCCTCCCCTGAAGAAAAGACATTTCCAGGTGCAATCCTGTGCACAATCAATCTATTTAAATTCCACTGGCTCCAGAGAAATTTAAACAGCCTAACTATGTGCAGGATTGCAGCCAAAGTATCCTGTGGCACCTGAGCAACTGATAAATAGTAGCCCAAGAGCTCACATCAAGAGCCTAATTCATTAGATGCCTTTGTTAAAATCACTTAACTTGATAGCAAGAATCTGTAAGGTGACAAATGACATGAATAAGTGGCAGATTCCAGAATTGTTCTTTTTCTACTGCACAGACATTTGAAATACAGCTAATTGTGTGGAAGCATTTTAGCCTAAAGATTTGCCACACTTGATAAAAAATAATAACAACAAATTTCAGCATGTCAGCAAGAACTACACACCCAGAAAATTGTTTTAATTAATCGTTATATGAAATTGAGTGTATATTAACATGCATATTCAGCTGTGGGTTGTAGTGGGGAGGGGACCAGTTTCTTTCAGATGCTTTTAGTCTATAGTGTAAATTCTAGACAGAATGAGGCTAAGTGTCTTATCACCTCTGTATTTGCAGTCTAGGCCATAAACCACATTTATGGCACCTTATGACATCTTGGTCTTGTGTCAGAAAGAAAATACATTTCATTGCTGAGGATGTTCATATCCCAATACTTTCTCCAAAAGTTGAGATTTGTGAAAAATGGTTTAAAGCCACCTAGACATACTTTCACGATTACATACACACACACAACAAAAACACAGCTGGTGACCCATAAAAGACCATCTCGCAACTTTTTGTTATAACAATAAGAAAAAGTTGCTAAATTCTGATAAGCAAGTTTCTCCCTTCCTAATACACCCCTCTACTGCTAGATGATATTCACTTCATTAAGTTATTCAGAATCCATTGCGACCACACAAAACATGGGAAAACTAAGAGATTTTTGTTTGGTGGCTCAGCCCCCACTGAAAATAATCACTACCAGAGATATTTACAGATTGAAATCATAATCTGTACGCTGAAAATGCTGCTTACAAACACAGACATATCCAGATTTTATAAAAAACATGTAACACAAACATAAACCAGAGCAGTTGTGAGCTTCCACTCTATTCTTGACACTTGAGAGTAAGTTGAAAGAATACATTTAATTCCCAGCAGCATCTACACATTCTATTATTATACTTTATTATTAATAATGCTTCATGAAGTATAACAACATGCCTTAAAACAGTTTCTTGCCACTTAAACTTCTACTTTATAGTGCTATGAAATGCTCGGGGTAGGTTAAACGCTCTATTACACTGTTTATATATTTTCGCAGCCTCAAAGTAAGACGGCAATCTTGCCACTGTTCGTTTTCAATGCTTATACACTCCAGTCCACAATCTAGTTAAACCAGAGTGCTTTGATTTAAGTTGACTGGCACCCTAGTCCTAACACATCATTTAAAAACAAATCCCACTAGTTTTAGAAGAGCTTTATTTCCAAGTAAACATGCTTGGGGACATAGCTTTGGGTGAGTCCTTTCTCTCTAGTGACTGGCTCTTCATCTCTATAAGCATTTATTTTAAGCCCCACTGATTTCAGTGGAACTTACTTCCGAGTAAGTGTGCTTAGGATCACAGTCCAAATCTGCTTATTAACATGTACTGCGCCTTAACCAAGCAATGAATCCTACAAATAAGGTCATGTGGAATGAAAAGGTGGGGGCGGGCAGGATGAGGGCAAGAGAGAAACGCATAGGAAATGAAATTTCCTATATGACAAATAGGGGGGAAATCTATAGCTAAATGAGTGTTACCCATTTTAATTATATTATTTTAAATTCTAAAAATACAAACCACCAGTAAACAAAAGTAAGCATATCAGTATTAATTTTATAGATCACCTTTACCTCTGCCAAAGGCAATGGAATGGAATGTTTATATTTATGGCTAACTCATTGGGGTCACACCGCGTAAGACACTGAGGGGTATCCATTGGGTTTTATTAGGTTTTAATAAAAGGGGAGAAACTAGACAATTAGTCAGCTAGAACGTTCAGTGCTTCCAAAGTTTAATTCAAAAAATATTAGTTAACCCTCCAGAGATGCAAATACAAAAAACACAACTGAGTATTCCATTCTAAAAGTTAGCCAAAAGCTTCCAGGAGGAAGAGAGTTTAAAAGCCTTGCACACATAAAAAATAAATAAATTATAAACTGAGGCAAATAGCTGCCATCCTGAATTTATTCAATAGCGATCTCCATGATTCCAACAGAAATCCTCCAAAATAAACTGGTTAGAGGATTCACTGTGCTTTTATGTTGCATTTTGCTATAGAGGTACAGGAAGAAATAGGTGTAGTCTTTGACTTTCTCAACGATTACTTGGGAAGAAGGTTCATATAACCAGGTAGTGCATTTACATAAAACTTTAAGGTTCTATAGTAATTGCACAGCCACTGAGCTCTCAAAGCATTAGAATACCATTAAGCTGCAATTTTTGAATGATCACATTGCAATCCCCCTCCATTTTTTTTAAAAAAATGATTTCCCCATGCTTCCAATTGCACTTAACAATGACTAAGCAATCATGCTATAGTAGCCCTTATGTAATAAATAACCAATTGAAAATGAAGTGTGCCTTGCCACGCAGCAGCAATCAGCTTTTATCTCTGTCCAATCAAGTTGACATCTGAACTGCCTAATCCTCCTTTTGTAAGGCACATAAGACTTTGTTGTCACTGTTGGTTTTGTGAATTGTCTCTATAAGCTGCTCTGATTTCCTAAAGATGACAAATCCCAGCGAACAGCCAAGCTCTACTGCACTGCAGTCAATGCGACAGTTGAGATTAAGGTACAGAACTGAAGATACTGGGATTTAATCACCTGTCCGCATGTAACATATTGACCGTCAGCTCTCAGGAGATTAACTTAAATCTGTTCAGAGCAGCAAACCAATTACTATATTCAAAAAGCAAGGAGATGTGCCTGAATATCTGCAGATTTCACTTGCAACTTCTGCAGTCTGCGTCAACTACCGGTAGTTCTAAAGTATATACATTGTACTTTACAAACATAAATGCGGCAGACCTATGCCATCAGTCATTTAAAGCCACAACTTGCTACACTTCAGTTAGTTAACAAACTTTTTAGCAAGATGTATACTTTTTCTGAATTTCATTTATAACATTTAACTTGCCGGGTAGCCAGGAATGTACATTTACATAAAACTTGAATTTAACATGGGGAAAGAACCCACATTACACAAAATACAACATGATGTGTAGAAATGGTGAAGATGCTATTTTTATTTCCATGAATAGAACTTTGTGAACCTCATATAGAAATAATCAGAGAGTTTAAAACCACTCAGATCCATGTTATTCTAATTTTGGTTAGGCTACATAGCTAAGAAGTTGGTCTATGTCCAACAGGTTAAAGTCTGAAAGTTATTAAAGTGATCATTCTCTCTGGCATCTGACATGAAATCATGACTTGCTGAAAACATTTAAAAAAGGCTGCTTGTCTTGTAGAGATAGTATGCCCTTGATTAGTGTGTCAAACTTCTGAAAAATTTACTTCTTAGAAATAAGACATTTTAAAAGCAAAATAATTGTGAACAAATTCTATTAAATACAACAACACTGGCAAATAACTTTCCTTTAGAAGCAAGTTCCATAGATTTCAACAGAACTTACAACTTAGTAAATGCGTTTTGGAGTGCGGTGTTACCCATTTTTATCCACGTAATAAATGGAAAATATAGAACTTAATTAGTTTTCAGCTCAGAACTGGTAGGAATATTTCTGTCCTCCTAAGAGTTACTTAATATTTTTAAATCACAAGACAAAAATATTTTTACATATTTGAATATATGCTTTAGGTATATAAATGTATATAGTTTAGGTATATTAAGACAGGTACCTGCTTACATGATGGTTTATGAAAAGTCATCCATCTGCCCTATTATCATAAGAATTTATCAACAAGCGAGTTATTTGCCTACAACTTCTTTTCCAAGTAAACATCTTTACCATGCAGGTACACCATTGTCATTATTACACACATTAAGGATTCCAGAACAGGCAACCCAAACAAGTAACTTTAACTGCATTCTGTACAATGATATTTGTAATGCAATCCCAGGTACACATTTCTGAGACAACCTCGCTATAGGTGCAGTGTTTATAATTTAGCACACTTTAGAGAAAAGCGAAACTCATATATTCCAACTATATGCAGTTATCAGCGAGGATAAAATGGCTATCTATCCATTTATGTCATATCTGGAACCTGTCAAAAAGATATTTCTTTCTGTTTATTAGCTTCATTTTACTCATTCCTATGAGTTGTCTATTGTCACCCAAGCAGTTTTGTGAAATCTAACTCATAGAAAGATGTGCAGGATCAAATCATAGAACTGCCCCCCCCCGAAACTAATATCATAACATACAATAACAATTCATATACATATGTTTTGCTAGATTGCAGGCAATGCTTTCCAAATCTTGAGGATTTTAGCTAGTGAAATATGTTCCAGTGCTTCCAGTGTATAATATTAAGAATAGATACAATGTGCACTGAAGCATAGGGGGGACATATAAATGCTTCCTTCAAAAGATGCTCATTTTATTGACTATAACTTCCTTAAAACATAAGTAACACATTATGATAAAGGATTCCTTGAACCTTATTTGGGACTGAAGTAGCATCCTGAAATTATTCTGTAAAAAATAGGTCTTGGTTCACAGGTGATTATATTCCTATGCCCTGCCTCTATTATGCCTTAGGGTTTGGCATTATTATATTACATATAAATATGTATACTCTATAACGACAATGCCACTGCTAAGTGCCACCGGGAAAGGGGGGGAAAACCAGACTTCACATATCTGTCTAATGTAATTGGCCAACTGGACACTTTTATATCCTCTAGTAAAGCAAATGTAAGGTACTGATATATATTTAAGACAATGGCCTTCATGTTTCATTTTATATACGCTACTAAAAAGCATTTTGTCTTGAGCTAGGAATCTATAGACCACCACTGAAATATTGGCTGAATGCCCTTCTTCCGCTTAATCACTTTAAAACAGTAGCAGGTATGAGGTGTGTACCATAAGCATTTAATTTTAAAAGACCTATCTTGGTTACTCTAAAGATGAGACACTACAAGCTTGGCCAGCTACGTAAATATGAAAACAATAAGTTCTACAATTCAGACAAACAGCATTATTAAAGTAACACTATTCTCACATGATCTCCCGAATCAAGTCTATTGAGCTACTCCAAAATATAACTATTTTCAAATAATGAAACACTATCTTCTATAGATTTCTGTTCCTCCTCCACACAAAACTAAAACCGGGTGAAAATAAGATAAATAATGAAGTTAGACAGCTTGCCAGGGAGCAATCTAGCTTTGCTTAACTTACAGCTAAAGTTGGAAAGGCTGGGGGGGGGGGAGAGAGAGAGAGAGAGAGAGAGAGAGAGAGAGAGACCTTTCCCCATTTGGATCTCCCAGATTCCCCCATCTCAAAGCAAAGTGTGCAAATGAAAAAGATGCTCTGGGAGGGATGCTGTGTCGAAAACCGAGGCATTAAAACAAAAGTGACGTGCTGCACACAGCCGAGTTGAAAAGGCCATTTGCACTTATGCCAGCTTATTTCTTCACTGCACTGTTTGATAACTCGCAGGGCAAGTACTCCAAGGTCAGACAAACAAACCTGAGTGCACTTCACAATATCAAAACACACCAATGACGTGAACTAACTTCATGAAAGTTTAAATACTCATGCAGCTGATGGAGGATGGGGAAGGGAGGGGGGGGGGGAAGAAGAGACACAATTTCTCTGCAACTTTTAACTATGTTGGGTTTGAGTGCAAAGTTACTTTAAAGCCACCCGATTACGCTATGTCTGCGCCACGCACGTTCCCAGTACATGCTAAGTCTCCTGCCATACAAAACATTGCAATGCCTCCACGAGAGGCTGAAGGAGCAAGTCTATACTACTTCGGGATGAAATCGCACGTGTACTTACATTGCAAAGGGCTGGATGATCAGGCTAGTCCTTGAGATATTTCCCCCTTCTTGGGAGCAACGGAGGGAGAAGAAGAGACAAGAGACCGAGGAGAGTGGTGGGGAGGAGGAGGAGGAGAAGGAAGCAGGGGTGGGGGGAGCCGTTAGTTCTTCCAGCCTTGTAAGATGTTCACCACCTGGTTCAACATGCAGCCTCCTTTAACCGCACATACGCGCGCGCGCAACGCACACGCGCGCACACACACAACCTTGCAAAGCAATCCAATGAGCAGCCAGCAGCTCTCTGGCGATGGTGGCGGCGTATGTGCGTGTGTATCTGAGGATCCGGGAGGCGAAAGTGCCCGTGCTGCTGGCCGGATTAAAAGTAAGCAGGAATCGTCCTGAGAGCGTCTAGGAAGGAAGTGACAGGAGGCGAGTGGGGGAAAAGAACAGCTCACAGGCTTTGTAACATCACGGATGGAGGAGAGAGAGAGAGAGAGAGAGAGAGAGAGAGAGAGAGAGAGAGAGAGAGAGAGGCAGGGAAAGGAAGCTTCACAACTACACGCCCGGCGAAGCTTCTCTTGCTTGTGTCCTCCCTCCTCCTCCTCCCTTCTTCTTCCTCCTCCTCCTCTTCTTCTCCCCTCTCTCTCCCACAATCCCAAACGAATGACTCTCTCCTGCCGAGCTGGAGAAATAATCAGTTTCACTCTTGAAAAAAGGGGGCGGGATCACATCCCGAAAGCGTTTTAATAAAACAAACACAGCGAGAGTGAGGCGAGAGACCAGCTAGGAGTCTAGAAGGGGAGGAAGAGGCAATGGCAAAGCGCTCTCGCTCTCTCTTTCTCTCTCGCCCCTCTCTAGTCTCAACGAGATTGATAAATTACTCCACTACCCTACTTTAATTATGTATATGGTATGCAGAATAAATCACCCAACATCAGGCACCTCAATCAAGCACTTTTTAAATGATAATTGCATCTTGGCTGAATCAATCTTGCCATGCCTGACATTTTGCTAATTTTAGTTTTTTACCAGGGGGGGGGGGGGGTAGGGAGAGCGCGAGCGCGCAATAGTGGGGGGGGGCACGTCTTGGTTAGTGGATATGGGGAGTCGAAGGACTTGGTATATGCCACGGAACAAGCCTTGGTGACAATCCTTATTATTATTACTATTATTATTCACGAGCAAAGCGATCGCGCGGCAGAGAGGCGGAGAACACCGCCCCGCAGATGCCGGTCCCCCTCCTGATCAGGTCTGTCTGTGTCCCCAGAAGATTTTGGACAGGGGCGGGTGGGGGCGAGGAGGAGAGGACGCGCGAGATCGTGGTTGGAGTCGTCTGGGCCAGCGAAGTGGTCTCGGCCAGAGGCGACCCCGGCAGCTCCCCAGGCGCGCGTGGATTGAGAAGTTAAGAGGGAGGGAGGAAAGGAAAGGAAAGGAAAGGAAAGGAAAGGAAAGGAAAGGAAAGGAAAGGGAGGAAAGGAAAGGAAAGGGAGGAAGGAAGGAAGGAAGGAAGGAGGGCGCCCGGAGGTCCCCAGCGGCAACACTTCTTTTTTAAACCGGTGGGTCGGTGGGCTGGCTGGCTGGGATGGGATGGATGTGGAGCCAGGAGGGCGAGGTGACGGAGCTGGGGTGGGGGAGCTGCTTAAATGCTTAGGAAGCGTGGCGTCTTCGTTTGCCCATTGAGGTCAATAAAGACAGATGAGGCTAAAGCAGGGAATCGACCGGAAGATAAACGCGAGGTGTGTGTCCGGATGGGCTCCGATCCGAGCCCCCCGGCTCAACGGGATAGCAGATCGGAGGAGCGGCGAGGCTCACGGAGGAAGCAGCAGAGGAAGTCCCGCTTGCACTGCAAGGGAAAGTCCGCCGCTAGCGGCGGCAGCACCATCTCGTCGACATTGGAGGCGGCAGCGCTCGCTCCACGCTGTCCAGCCAGCCTAACTTTCCAACGTGCTCTGAAAACATTGCTCTGCCCGAAAGCCTTCGCCCAGCTGGGGTGGAAGGCGAGAGGCAGGCTGCTGTTGTCGTTTCGTTTCTCGCAGCGCGCTGACCTTTCCTCTGCCCCCCTCCTCCCTCCACCTCTGCTGCGCCTTCCTCGCGGACCCTCCGCTCCGCTCTCTCCAAAGTGGAGCAGCCCCACTTCCCAAACTCGGGAGGCTTTTCCGTCTCCCCGCGCCAGCGGGACTTCACTTACCCGGGACGTCTCCAAACAAACTGCACAGGAAACAGGCGCGCGGGCTCCGGGGGAACAAGCGGGATGCTCCTACGATTTGGGGAGGGGGGTGAGCCAGATAAAACTCGCCAGGCTTTGCTAGTAGGGCAGCTGGGTCGGGGTGGCTGGAAGATTAAATAACGGTTCCTTCCCTTCCTCGGGGGAAGCCTAGGCGTGCTCGCTCGTCTGGCAGCAGCTCGCGTTTCCTGGTGCCCCGTCTGAACAGATCCTCACTTGGCCTCCGCAAACTCCGCTGTGCCAGCTCACCAGCTCAGCTCTGCGAGAGCATCGCCCGGGAAGAGCTTGAGAGCAAGCAACCTTGCCCCTTTGCCTGGCGACCGCAGCGCGGCCAAGAAGCGCTCCCTGGGCCCTAAAGTGGCCGCTCTCGGAAAGGGGACAGGCTGACTTGCTGACCTTCCTCCTTGTTTCTCTAGGGCGGTAAATCACTTGTGAAACTCCACGACGGTCTGCTTTCTGGGTTCGTCGTAGTTTGGGCACTTGCCTTCTGATCTGTACATGGAGGGCTGTGTTTTCATTGTGAAGGGGGTGGGAATAGAGGAAAGGTGTTCATTGCGTTCAAATACAGAATAAAACATGACTTTTACAGAGGTGATAAATTAAGGGCATGGAGCATGTATTATTATTATTATTATTATTATTATTCTACCCATCTGTCTTGGTTGCCCAAACCACTCTGGGCGGCTCCCAACAAAAAACAGTAAAAACATAATATAGCATCAAACACTAAGAAATTCCCTGTACAGGGCTGCCTTCAGATGTCTTTCAAAAATCACATAGCAGCTTATCTGTTTGACATCTGCTGGGAGGGTGTTCCACAGCGCAAGAGTGACTACCGAAAAGGCCCTCTGCCTGGTTCCCTGCAGCCTCACCTCTCACAATGAATATTCAGATATATGAATATTGCTTAAAACATTCACACCACTTCACAATCTGAAGAGGCCCCGAAAACAAGAGACAAACCAGGTTAAATCCAAAATCAAGAGCAGGATAATCCTTTTAATTAAGACCAACTGAAATGTCACACAACAGAGAGCAAGCTTTGAAGTTCCACAGAATGCTTCTTCAGGCTGGATGTAAAGCAAAACAAAAAACAGAATGTGGACAAATGGATAGATAGACAGATAGATAGATAGATACCCAAGACCATCTTTTTTCTTTCCTCCTCTCTTTTTCTGCTTGTTGTTTAACAAGAGTGCTGGGGTACTTTGAAGCTTGCTCAGTACATGGAGACATTTACATTTCTCCTACTGTGCATATCACCATATTGTTGACTTTTAGATTCCCCCAACCCCATGAACCAATGCAGCCACTTGTATTTTTTTTAAAGAAAACATAAAAGTATATATTTAATTAAATATCCCTATTGCCAAAAGAAAAGGGAAAGTATTTGTACTTTGGAATTCAGTGGCTTTCTTTAAAAAGAAAAGGAATGGAAAGGTATCTAATCATTTATATGGGATAAGGGACTGAACTTCTGTTCCCTGCAAGGGTGGCTGAGAAGTTGTTGGGTGGTGTAGACCTCCCTCTCTGCAGGCAGAGGCTTTCTGGGTGTGGGACCAGGTTGTGCTGCTGTCAGAGTTTACCAGTAGTAACTCTGAAAGGAGCAAGGCCAGAAACAGGGTGTTCAAGAATGCTGGAGAGGGCAGGTCTTGGATCCAAGGCCCTCTCATTCACCGAACACACTCCCCAAAATAGAATATCAGTGTCATCGGGAGGGGAAAATTTGGAAGGCTGAACAGTGGTGGGTCTTGGGAATGGAAAACCCGTCTCCTACACACACACACACACACACACACACACACCCCTTGCCTGTGAAAGGTGGCAGAACTTATAAAGTTGCAGTTTCTCTGCCACAGAGTCCTCTACCACCTATGATTGCTCTGCCCACTTACCAATTCAACATAATTTGCTGCTCCACCTTAGAGCAGATTTATGCCACAAGGTGCCATAGGAAGGCACTGGACATAGTAAAAGATCCATCACATCCTGGTCACTGTCTCTTCGAGCTCCTGCCGTCGGGACGGAGATACAGGACGATGAAGACAAGAACGAGCCGTCTTAAGAACAGCTTCTTCCCCAGAGCGATCTCGGCCCTGAATGGGAAGCCTGGACTTTGAAAGTCATCTAATCTTCCTTGCTGTTTTATACTGTATTGTTTTAATTAGTGTTTTTATAGTTGTTTTGATTTTGTGTGGAGTGCCCTACCTGGGTGGATGGAGCAGCCAAGTAATTTCGTTGTCCCCGAGAGGGGGCAATGACAATAAAGATATTATTATTATTATTATTATTATTATTATTATTATTATTATTATTATTATTATTTTCTAGGTGTTAGGCTTTATGCCACTGAAGAGTGAACCTTCCAGCATTTTGTATGATATCTGAACCCTTCCTTACATTGTTTGGTGTATCACTGTGATAGGAATGTTTAAGATAAGTTCTAAGTTCTGATCACACCTTTTATACATATTACGTAATTCAAATGCTGCCAAGTCCTCTCGGCCAGACTTCAGTGTTTTGTCCAGCACCTGGCACACAGATGACACTATAATAGCATAATAGCATAAGGAAGAGATAGACGAAGGAATCTATAGCTGAACAGGAGGGGAGCAGGAGGTGTCCATGAAGCACACAACTTTGTTTCAGAGGGAATCCAGTTTCAGCCATTCATCTACAATTGCTATCATTCCCATCAGATACTGCACTTTATTTTTGCTAAAGGGGAGCTTTATTCAAGCACTGCACAATGATGGTGCTGGGCAGATTTAAACTTAAGGTTCTCATGTTCTCAGGTTCTCATCCAACAATCTGGCCGTGGCATGACTCCTCTTTTGTGATGGAGGAATGGATGATGTGATGCCATCTCAGATGGTCAAGTGCCTATTGGTTTGGATGCACCACAAAAGAATGGTTTCTTACATATTCAGGGTATATGTATGCAGACATATTGAAGTTTATAAATGATTTTTTAAATAAATAAATAAATGCCCGAAAAGGACCTGTGAACTTCCAGAGTTGAGGGAATAAAGACCAGAAAATGTAGAATAACTTCTTTTTATTGCCTGGAGAAGGAACCTCCAGGTTCCCATTGATGACCAAAGACAAAACTCTTGCACATCATAGTGGCAATCATCATAGCACACAATACAAGCTAAGGCTGTAAATTAAGAGCAACGTGTTATTGTTTTATTGCTTCACTGTGTTATTGGAAAGACTTGATATTCTACTATTTCAACAGGCAGACACATCTCTGTCATGGGTATAAGAGAGGCACACCATAAATGGCTGAGGAGCAATTTTACCATAGTTCAGTATTTTGGATTTTTTAGATTACATTTTGAATGGGAACTGGTTTTGAAACAATGTAGAAACTGTTCAGGATTGAAATCCACAGCATCAAATAGTATCCAGGACAATGTGGGCCTGTTGATAACTGCCACACGTTCAGTCATACAGCACTAGCATTTTCTTTTCAGCACCAACCCTGCTCTTTCTTCCACAGTGACAAACAAAACAAACACCTTTAACGTGATAATGGTGCAGACAACAGGAAAAATTTAGTTACCCCAGACAGATGACATGCTGCAAAGCACTATGAAGGTTGATACGCTATAACTCCTCTGTGGTTTCAAGATTCGATGTATACCTATTATTGGGACCAAGCTCTAGAGGAAGTTCACAATACTGGCAATGGCTGCTTAAGATGTATCCAAAAGATGCATGAAAGCACATGTGTGCACAGCACCAAACCCAGAAATGACTGAAAATGTCAGAAAACACGTCACTGAAAGGGCGGAACAGGAGCAGAGCAGAATGGGGTGTGCTGTGCTTATACGTTCTCCACTAACACGCATGGGGTCCAAGAATGGAACCCCTGTGCAAATTGCTCGTTGACTGTATATCACTTCGTCACTATGCAGCCACATTCCTGACACATGCATGTATGAATGCCCACCACTCAATAATGCATCACACAGTGACTTACCACTGATTGTGGTGAGCTGCCTCACTTGAAAATCATTGGGCTTGACATGGTGTGAGATGGTGTTTGATTTATGATGGCTGTTTCACATATGGAAAAAACTACTTGCTGTTGCAGCCATCAAAAAGTTCAAATGCATGGAGAAACTTCTGCTAACCTGCGTTGATTTCAACGGGAGAGTTAATCTCTCCTTTTGAAAGCAACAGAGCTTGAAAGTGCTTAAAGGTTTGATGAAATGTGCACATCGTTTTCTCCTCAGCTTTCAGGTTTAGGTGGTCCCTTTGGATCTGGACTACGGGCTTTAAGGTAGATCATGTAACTTTTTGTAGGATATGTCTTGAATTACAGTAACACCAAGAATTCCTTTCAAGATACCTGGCTGTTCAAAGTCACAGAAGAAGAAGGGAACACATAATGTTGTCTAACCTCACAGCCCCCTAAATTGGATCAAGGACCATGATGCACCATTCTTGTAAATAAACATGCACATATTAGTGAAAATAGCATTAAAAATTGTATTACATTACAGGAAAGCTTTTTTTGCAAAAATGTTTTCATACAGGGAAATTGTATTAAAAATGTGTATATTAGGAGATATTTATAGTGAAATGCTTATGAATTTTCATGAGGACTTCATTCTTCAAAGCAACAACAACAATGAATTTAAGACTGGAGAAATTAGAAATGAGAGAAACATTGCTTTTACAATTGCTTGCGGGGGGAACGGCTGCATGGTCATGGGGTATGGCTCAATTCTTTTCAGAGTCACCAGCCTGCACTAGGAGAGAGGGCACTCCCTCTTTCACTCTCACAGGCCCATCTGCCCCTTTACACCCTGGTTGTCTCCAAGGAGACAAACAAGGCATGAATGGAGGCAGAGGCTGGGCTTTTCCATGGAGAGAAAACTTCTCTTTCATCACTTGCAGCACCACCTGACCCTTGAAGCCAGCTTGCCCCCAAGGAAAGAAGTCATGCACATAGAGAAACAGAGACCTATGAGCCTACCATAACTTGACTTCATATAGAGTTCAGTAATGAATATGACTATAAACAAAGATCTATGGTCCCCACAATTTCTTCGTCATTTCAGATTTCTAGCATGTGCTAGAAGGGCAGTAGAGTGCTCAGTAGGACAAAACTTGCTTCCAGGTGACCTACTGAGCATTCATCCCAATTTCTCTTCACAAAGTTTGCAGGGAGGTTGTACAATGTTGGCTGTTTGTTGCACACTCATCCCGATTTGTTTGTGGGGGGTCTGTATAACTTTGTATCAAAATATTGTTTTCTCATACTTTCCAGTCATTTTCCCTACTGAAAATGTCCAATTTTGGGGGGAAGTGGATTTGCTGTGCAAGAAGGCTAATCCACTTTCATTTTGCAAAGTGAATTTGCAGATCTGCAACTGAATTCTTATCCACAGGAGAGAAACAGTCTGGTAGTGGCTCTGAGATGGGATTTAGGAACTGGATCTCATAGATATCTTGATAGTAGATGTAGGACTAGAGAAGCTATTGCTTGTTCAAAGTGTCTATTTTTTGTGCACAAAAATAGGGTGATCAAAATTCAACCTACAGGCTATCAGCTGCTGTTTAGACAGAGAAAGAAATACATTCCAAAATCCTTACCTATGGTTACCCAGGAACTGTATGTTCACATAGCCCAAACTGGTCTGAAATTATTCAAAGCAAAGCTGGGGGCATTGAAAAAAATGCAGGAAATTATATGCACCAAGATGGTTGTCTCTTGGACAAGGGGTGACAAAACTCAACAGTGTCTGTCATCTTGGGATGTTGCTAAACACACAACACAAAATCACTTGGGAGAGGGTGAAACAAGGGGAAGGGGAATTATATGAAGCCAACCCAAGTGTAGTGAGCAAAATTCTATAATTTCTTGCATTTCTTTGGGGGGAAGCTGCTGTAAAGTGTTGAAATGTCTCAAAGGCAAGGCTCTCAGCTTGACAGGGCAAAGGTCAGCACTACTTTGGCTCAATAGCCCGAAATCAGAGAATGACACCACTGAAAGAAATATATGCAGTGGCTTCATATGTCCTGTGCATCGTCTACATATTTAGGTTATTAGGGCCCAGTTTTTAAATAGACATGACCTTATCCTGGGGACTGATACTCAGTGGTTTGTGCCAACATTATTTTTCAGTCAGAGCAAAGATGCCCAAAGCAATGAATAAGACACCTCCCCCTTAAAAAAAAAAGTGTTTCAGTACTTCATAGACAAGCAGTATAGAAGTCAAATTGTTTCCTTCATTCTTGAAACTCAGTAGAGAATATTTTTAGGCTTCAAATAAAAATAGTTCTTACAGCACCTGAAGAATCTTCCTGTGTCATTTAGCATTCAATATAATTTACACTGAAACACCATCACCTCCAGACCATTATTTTAAAAACATGTGTTACAAACAGCCAATAATTGGCAGCAAATCCCCGTTGGATTTCTTCCAGGAAGGTAAGATTAAGGGTTCCTGTTAGGCCTAGGCCTGCTGGCAACAGGAAACAGAAAATCTTGCACCATTTCCCAGCCTTCCACCTGAAACTTACATCTGAATTAAACAAAACACACAGGGGGAAAAATGCACAACAGGAGGTGCAATTATTGGAGTAATCAACCCTTCCATACCCTTACCACGGGCTGAGGTGCAGCCAAGTGTCTCTTTCCTTTACAAGTATGATTATTTCATGGTGAGCTCAGTTAACATCCCCTTTCAGTAATTATCCGAGTCTCCCCCCCCTTCTTCAATTTGGAGTGATAGTCAAATGTTTATTTCTTCAAAAGAAACAGCGCTGCCAATTTACATTGCAAAAGCGACAATTAAATTACAGAGTGCCAGAGTCACATTTGAATACCCCAGAGTTTATACATCCTAACCCTGGGTGACTTGGGTTCCCATTTCTGTTCATAGTTCAGCCCCACCCCATGTCTTCCTATGCTCCTCTCTACCACAGGCCTGTCTTGAAAGAGTAGTTCACGAAAGCACTTCTTTCTACATCTGTCTGCTTTTAAGCTTGGCCCATGCTGGGTACAGCTCTTGAAACAAGCTTTAGGGGAATATATATATATATATATATATATATATATATATATATATAAAAGCTGGGGCGGTTGCCACAGCAACCCACCCTGAGAGGAACCAAGGCTATAGATTGATCTACCCCACAAGAATTTATTCAACAATACTGTATTTGTTCTCCAATCATTCAGAATATTCTTTCAATCCATATTGCTTTTATAATTGCCCATAACATATAAATTCCCAAAATCTCGTTATAATAGGATGTAGATTCCAGGAGGGTAATTTAAATATTTCACAATCCATAGGGGAGAATGAAAATGTATATAATTTCTTGTGGAATGAATTAATTGTAAAATATATTTTCAAAGGTAGGAGCTGAAAGGGTGACACATGTATATTAAATACCGTGGCATGCCATGGCTAAAACGATATAATGTACAATAAGTAGTGATTAGGGAGAAGCTTTGTCATCTGTATACCTTTTAGTACACACAACTGCAGAGTTTAGCTTGAGCCCTAAATCCAAAAAAGGAAGCAATAAATAGAGCTTTTTGTAATATTGAATGATCTTGCAGGAGGCAGGGAATTAAAATATGAAACACTCACCACATACACCCTCTGTATTTCAAATTCATCCACCTTCGGTGCTTTACTTAAGCTGTTCCATAGTAGTTACTTCACAGTTTACAACTCTTAGTCGGCACCTTGAATGTTTAAAAGCAGAACAGTAAGACATTATTAAAATGCAGATCTCTATTCGTGAAGCAAATAATATGAAAATTCTTGAAGACAACAGTTCCTGTAAAGCTTTAGGCAAACTGGTTGATATCACTTAGAAACTACGTATTAACAAGCAACTAAGATCGAGTATTTTGAGTAAATACTGTTTAAATTATCTAAGATGCTGAATTATCATAATAGTGAACCACACCAAATCTGGAACGCTAGACTGAAATAAATGCAAACTGGCATATTATGTGAGATGCTTTATACTGATTGTTGCTGTTATTTCTAGACAACCCTTCATCTTAAGGGCAGTATACAACATAATATAAAACCATACAATAAAACAAAATGATAATATTAAAATAGCAAAAAAAATAGCATTAAACTAAAGTAATCTGACAGCATAGAACAGTCCCAGAGACTCGAAACTAGTGCCTCAACTTCAAATGACAGAGTAAATAAATGTGTTAGAAAAACATTACAGTACTGGGCAGGCCAATTGTAGCTCCAGTAGGAGGGAGCTCCATAACTTTACAGCTATTTCATCTTCAATAGATATATTAAATCAGAGGGATCTTGATAGCAGTGCTGGTGGCATGTTTAATGGAAAGACCACCACTCAGATGAGTCCCATTGAAATTACTGTACCTAAGTTAGTCCTGATCACAAATTTTAATGGGTCTGCTCTGAATTTGACCAACATTGGATACAGTCCCTTGAGAATATATTTGGTCAACATGGTGCTCCCCACCCCAAAGTACTTCTACCTACATTCTAGTTGTATATTAAGGTGCTGAACAAGAGGCACAAGAGTCTTATGTGGACAGCCTTTCAGAGTCAATCCATCACAACAGAGCTACCATCTTAGCTTGGAACACAGGTGGGTTTTTGGATTTTTGTTAAAGCTTTGTAAGGGCTGTGATTCAAAGCAATTCTAGTTCCTAGTGGTGTAGATATAGTCATTCTTCTTGATCATGCTAAAGGACCTCTTCTTCTCTCCAACCTGACATCTGATGGTGGTAAGAGGGTCTCCTGATTAATGGCTTTGAGGACAATTGGCCATACGTGCAGCCAGGCCCCCTAAATCAAGTAAATAAATAAAAATACTTAACTAACCGACCAATTGCATCACATATAACTCAGTTCTGTGCCCCCCTCCTAAAATAAATCCTGGCTACTCCCATACTATTGGCTACCCTAGTTCACTGGAGTTTATCATACCCAATCAGCCTAGGCAGACACTGAGAGATATAGGGTTTTTTTGTTGTTGTTGGGTGGGTGGGTGGGTGTTTGAATATAAGCAAAAAGGAGAAAACAGAAATCTGAGGCTGAGGTTACTAGAAGTGGTTGCTAAGAGGTTTGTAGCTGGTAAAGGATGTTGAGAAGATGGATGGGTGTTGCTTGGTGACTTTTACTGCTGCTCCTCCTGTATATTTTTTTTAAAAAAACTTTGCTACAAGAGGGGGCTTAAGTCTCTCACAGAGAAATTGCCCCCATAAAACGGCCTCACTGGAACTTCTGAAGGAAGCAAGGAGGGTGAAAACGCATGCACACATGCACGTGTGTGCACACACACAGCATTTGATATACAATGTATCACTAACTAAATTATTTGTGTGAATGTTTTATTCTAGGTTGTTGCCATAACTTGGTGGTAGAACACATTTTCCATGCAGAAGATCCAAGGTTCAACCCTTAGCAGTTGCAGGTAGGGCTGTGGAAAACTCATGCCTGAAAGCTTGGAGAGCCACTTCCAGTCAGCATAGACAACACTGAATTAGATGGACCAAAGGTCTAACCAATATAAAGCAGCTTTCTATGTTTCTAACTTACAAAATTCATGGGGGAGACATTCATTGTATCGCTGTACGCAATAACAAAGTGTTGATAGTCTGTATCAGAACCCTGTTAACTGTATCGAGTCTAAGCCAGTTCGAGTCTTGGGTTGTTTACTTGGAAGCAATTCCTACTATGGTCCGTGGACCATAAACTGCAGCCCTGATTTTTTCTTTTACATTGCAGACTTGTGTTCAGCTTGCTTGTTCTTTTCACACTTTACCTCCTCCACAATGGAGGCTGCTAGAAAGGATTGCGGGTTAACCTATTCCTTCTACATTCTGATGCAGTTGTACACACAATACACAAAACCTACTGTGGGGGAGTTGTGGGCATTTTCATGTGGTCTCTTGAATGCTCTGGCATGCAAAAACTCTTAGTTAGGGGTCACCAACCTTTTTAGGCCCAAGAACACATTTGAATTTTTTGTGTGAATGCCATGGACACCCCCCACGTCTTGTCACCCGTCACTCCCTCTTATCAACCCACCCTCATTCAACAGAAAAAAATGAGCACACAAACTTTCCTTCTCCAAGGGATCAATGGAGGGTTTAGAAGAGTTAATCTGAGCTTTGAAAAGCCCATACAGCTGAAAGAGGAAGTGAGAACTAGACTGTGCACACATTTAAAACGCAGCTAGACTGTTCTTTTTCTCAATTCGGATCGAAACTTGTTTTGGAAGGGGTGACAGAGGAAGCGTCGAAATGTGGCATTTCGTAAGAAATTGCAAAATAGTTCTGGCAAACATCATGCGCACACCTCTCCCCGAACCAGAAGCGGGAGTGTGCTTGAGCTGGGCGAACAGAGGTGTGTGTACAGCCACGGTATCCCTCTTCCAACTTTGCTTCTTCAGCTTTATGTGCTTTCCAGAGGAGAAAAAAGAGGGCCACTGTCACTGTCCTTGCCAAGGGGGTAGGGAGCACAGCGAGGCTTCACGGAGAAGGACCTCAAGGTTTTGAAAAGCCAAGAGGGTCAAGCTGTGGCCTCAAAGTGTATTTATTGACTGGATTTATATACTGCCTTTCTGTTAGGAAACCCAAGGTGGCTTGCAAGTTAAACACTCAAACAAATACATTATATAAAAAGGAGGCTGACTGAGTCCTCTCAATCCAGGTGGGAGCTGGTGGTATGTGTCAGGACTCCCTTGCTTCTTCTGCCTTCCTACGCAGGTCTCAGGGAAGGTTCAGAAAGAAGGAAAGAGAGAGATCCTCGAAGGGGCCAACGAGGTCGCACAGCCCGACGCCTGCAATCCGCTCACCGCCTCCATCCCCCGCCACGCGCCCGCCAGAAAAACCGCGCAGGCGGCGACGAGGCGCGTCGGGACCGGGCTGCGATCCCCACTGCGGCTACGCCGGAAGACTTCCTTGTCCGTCCGTCTCATGCCGGCTGCCGCCATGCCGCCTCCTGCGCCTGGATATCGCCCGTGAGGAGCCCAAAGGGTCGATGGGCCAGGCAGCACCCAGGAGCGTCCAGTCTACCGGATGCCCAGACTCTCCTCGTCCACCCCCCCTCCAGTCTTTTTTTGGTGCGACCCAAGCCACGCGGCTGGCAGGAAACTGGGACCGACCAACGGGGGTGCGGGGGTGGGGAGCGAGGAGAGCGCTTCATACTTTTCCAACGCTCCATTCGGACCTTATTGATGTGCTACCCCGCCGCCCCTCTTCATTTTCCTCCTGCTGCAAAGCGATTTGATGCTTGGCTGCCGGTTAGTAGCTCAGACGCTCCACGGTGCAGAGATCAGATCCTCCTCTTCCAACTGCAACAAGGATTTCGGGAGTATGAAAAAAACCCACATCCGAAAGGCGGCGGAATCTGCCAACAAGGAGATAATTCCCTGGGTGCTCTGGGTTGATTCTGTTTGGCAGGAGGTATGGGGATCTATAGGGAGTCATTTCATACACACGTGTAAAAGAGATGGTTAGGACTATCATCTTCTCTGTGTTTCAGGTGTGTTCTTAAACAAAATCATTTTTTCAGGAATGTGGCCAGGTTTGTAGGAAAGTCTACCCCAACCTGGTGTCTTGGGCTCTCAACAGCCCCAGTGCTGGGAGTTGTAGTTCGAAACTTAATGGAGGGGGCCAGTTCAGGGCATGTTGCTTTAGAAGAGTAGAAGATCTCATTCCCACACGTCTTCATTTTTGCAATGAAACATGGCGTGTTTTATACATTTTATTTGGGTGTTATGTCTTGTATTGTAAAAGCTGCTTTGAGATTCTTTTGAACATGAGGTGGGGTATAAGGTTGGAAAACAAAAAAGATCTCCAGGGCTCAAACATTTGCCCCTGCCCTTCAGAAAGTGGGGGGAATGTCAGGATGCCTTCTTTCTGAGACAACTCCTCCTCCTCTGCTTGGGAATGCCGTTTGAACAGAGATGTCCCAAGGCATTTTGGTACCTGGGGTGGAGCAGAAGATGCTCCCCGCCTCCCGCCAGTCGCAAAGAAGTTAAGCTGCATGGTAATGAAGACCTATTGAGTTATTTTGGCTCCCAAGACAACATAAATTAATCAACTAAAATCCCACAATTACCTCTCCTCCCTCCATGCCAGTAAAAAAGTAAGTAACAAAGTAACAAGCAGTAAAAAAATACATATGCTATAATGACATTAAGAAGAACCCTCCTGGATCAGAGCAAAGACCCTTTTCAGTCCAGCATGCTCTTCTCACAATGGCTAGCCAGATGTCTGTAGGAAGCGCACAAGCAGTATACGCACACTATAGCACTTGTGCATCCCAGCACTTAGTATTCAGAGACATACTGCCTCCAACAGTGCTACCGGGGAAAGGCATGAAACATGGGATCTGCCCCCCACCCCAACATCACGTATTTCTAAACTATATAATGTTCATTGCACATTAATGGAAGGTCTTGTCATCACCTTTTCTTTTCTTTTTGACCACAGTAGAATCATGGAATTGTAGAGTTGGAAGGGACCACGAGGATTATCTATTCTAGTTCAACCCCCTGCAATGTGGGAATCTTTTGCCCAATGTGGGGCTCAAACCCACAACCTTGAGATTCAGATCTCATGCTCTCCTATCTGAGCTATTAGTCAGGGCAAACATCAAAGCAAGCAGACATGGGATAAATAATAAGGATCCAGGAAGCTACATATTTAGGATCAAATCTACCTGGCAATACCAACCTCTAAGAATATATGAAGAGCTCTGCTGGATCAGGCCAATGGCCCATCTAGCCCAGTGTCCTTTGGGGAAGCCTGCATGCAAGACCCAAGCATTCTCCCCTCCTGCAGTTTCCAGCTACTGGCATTTGATCTGCAAGCTCTTCCCTCTAATCCCTGGTGTGCAGGGGGACTCTATAGCCCCTTGCTGATGAAGGCTTTTTACCTTCTCTTTACATATTCTTGCAGTGGAGATGAAGCGAAAGGCACCAGAAACCACATGTACTGAGCTGGGTGAAAAAAGCCCTTACCAACTTATGACAGTTTCACATTAAGAGGACATGAAGTCTAGTGCTGCAATTTCTCATCAACATGTAGCATCTAACCTTCCTGCTTAGTAAAACCACATGGCAGAATAGGTAAAGGTAAAGGTACCCTGTACGGGCCAGTAGTGTCCGACTCTGGAGTTGCGTGCTCATCTCGCTTAAGAGGCCGGGAGCCAGTGCTGTCCGAAGACACTTCCGGGTCACGTGGCTAGCCTGACAAAGCTGGAAACGCCATTACCTTCCCGCTATAAAGCTATTTATCTACTTGCACTTAGGGGTGCTTTCGAACTGATAGGTGGGCAGGGTAGGAAGGCAGAATAGACCCCAACTAACCTTTGACCCAGAGGGGGATACAGTTATTTCTAGTAGCCCAAAGCCCTTAAGGTGACTCCCAAATGGGTTGCTAATATCTCTAACCCTGATTTGCTGCCCAATGCTAAAGCACCAATTGTGGCAGTTCATACAGAACATAAACCCTGTCCCCAAATCGATACAAGAAGGCCAACAAGAACAGCAAAAGCCACCAAAGCCAAATCAGATGGACTGGCAAAAAAAATCCTATATTTTTCTGCAGGAGAAAAAGGCAATATAATACATCACTGTTTTTTATACTTGTAAACCGCTTAGAATCCTCTTTTGACATTAAGCAGTATATTCATGAATGGATTAAAAGGAACAGGGGACTGGACATACAGAAGACTTGCCCTTCGTGCAACTCAGGGTGGAGTGGAGAGGTGTGGTCTCTCAACAGTCTCACAATACTTTGTGACGTTAGGTAAGAGGTATGCTATTGCCATGTGATCTCTCCCCAAATGTGGTTGCAATGGGAGTCCTGTTTGAGAGTGGAAACTGGGCTTCATATTCTCCAGGGTTAAGCCCTTGTGCTGGAAACAGATATTGAGCCTGCCTCTGGCACAATTAAGCCCCTAAAAGCATCCTCTTCGTGCCCCGTTAGTCCCACACTGCTCATTATCCTGCTTCTCATGCTTTGCAGCCTTTTGGTACTTAACTGGGGAACATGATATCACTCTTCCCTTGTCATGTGATTAAGCACACAGCTGCCATGTTCAGAGAAGAGTGGAATTTGAAAGGAGACTGGCATGGAATGAAGGCATGCAATATAGACCCAGCCCACACTTTACATGCTCTTAGAGCACTGCATGGCTGTACTTGTACACTGTGGGGTCCAAGCCTCGTTCAGTAGCATATTTAGCCTTGGGGGTAATCTAGCCTGAAAGTCAGCTGCCGGAGTATGAAAGCAGCATGAGCTACAAAACAAAATGCTCCTCACCATTATGTTCCATTGCTTTGCAAACCACAAAACTTTCAGTATTGGTATACAGTATATTGTTTTTCAGTAAGCATCTGAAACAATGAAACAACATGTGAACCTGCTAGAGAGATCACTGCACTATCAGTGGACTAAACACAAGCTCTCGGGAGTGAGAGCAAACACTGAATAGAGAGGTTTTCAAAAACAGGAAGGCAGTCAAGCTGGGTGTGGAAGAGAGATAGTCCAGTGCAGCGCAATATAAAATAGCACTCAGTGTATTAAAACGATGTTTTAAAACCAGTTTGGATTCTATGGGCTGTAGGAACTGCGGATGTACTGGGACTGGGAAAGCAAAGCAGTGAGATGAAGGCTTTTCTGACAAGCAGGATAAAGCCAGCTTGCCTTGCCAGGCTTGCAGGAATGAGATCCCACTTCATCTGCAGTACTACAAGTCTAAATGCTAGGCCATTTAAAACACAACAAAAACATCTCGGGCTTGATTCCTTTCTTTAACCTGAAATTCACCACAAAGCAGCAGTTGTCTCTTAGTACAGAAACATATGTAAAATGCCACCCCAGAGTATTTTTATTTTATTTGAAAACAGGTAGTTTTGGGATTACAATATCCACAATTTGCTACGTTATCAATCAGAAACATTCTTTTAAAACTTTAAATGGTGCTTATTCATTAGCATTTGAACTACCTTTCTTTATTCATATGGATTTTCTAATCTGTTCATTGTCCTTTCTCTTTGCATTGCTGTTGACTACGAGTGAAATCAGTTAAAACACTGCAACACCTAACAAGCTTCTCAGAAACTAAATACATTATATTCTATTAAAAACGGTCAGTCTTCCCCCCCCCCAGGAGTTTTGGAAGCCAGCCAAATTAGTAAATAGGAGTTAAACAAGGAGTACAGTACATTCGTTATTAAATAGTTTTATTAGATATATAGTTGGTAAAAAAATTAGCAATTTTGCTCTCCCAAATAAATATAACTTTTTTATAAATAGACAGAAAGAACCCCGACCCACCTATATAAAGGTCCGCTGTGTAAATAATTTATTTGATCATAAGAACAAGTCAGAGCATGCTGTGGATATGATTCACAGAAATAAAAGCGAGATTTTCCATGGACTACAGTGAGATGTGGGTTTCACCCCACTATCTCAGATTCCCCTTTTTCTGGGCTCATAACTTTGATTCACTGTCTGGGATTCTCCACCGTCTCAAATTCTATCTTTGAATTGGTTATGTGGGCAACACAGCCCATATCTCTGTAATGCTGCATGTCTTCTGTGTAGATTATGATCATATCCACACCATATGTTTAAAGCACTTGGCTTTCTTCCAGAACTCCTGTAGGGAACTGTGGTTTGTTAAGAGGTGCTGGGAATTGTGCCTCTGTGCATGGTAAACTACAATTCACATGATTTTTTGGGGGGAAGACATGGTTGCAAAAGTGGCATGAATGTGTTTTAAACGTATGGAGTGAATGTGGCCTGTGTTGATCAGGGAAGATTTCAGGATTTTAGAGTTGGTAAGGAGCTTTGGAAGTCACCTAGCTCAACCCCCAGCTCAGTGCATGATCTACAATACAGGGTGCAGCTGCAGTGTTTCTGACAGGCCTCTAGAAAAGACACTGTCAAACAGCTGCTACTGTTAGGAGGTTCCTCCTAATATTTAACCCAGATCCGATTCCTTTCAATTTCTAATTTCTCTTTGGAGCAGGAGAGAACGAGTCTGCTTCATCTTTCTCAGGAAAGCCTGTCAGGGCAGCTTTCATTTTGGCGTTAACTCTGGAGGAGGATGTTCCAAGATAACATACTAGAGTGATAGAAGAACAGAGTCTGCCACTTTTCACCATAGTACATTTTGGTTCATAGTTGTGTTTGATGCCACATTAGACTCTTTTCATTTATATGCCTATACTCCTGTATTTTTTTCCCAGTGTCTTGAGACAGCTATATGGATATTTTGCAAGTGATGCTGTTTTGCGAGTTTCCTAAACTGCTGGATCTCCAATAGTATGGAACTCGACTGTAAGGCCATGACTGAAATACAAAAAGGCTAATCTATTGCAGGCTTGGAGTAGAATTAAAATGTGGTGTTTGATAATCGCCCAAGATGATTGAATGAGAATACATTGAAGAAAGGGAGGGTCAAATAGCTCTGAATGTGACAATGTCAAGGAAGTATTCAATTAATTTCAGGGATTAGTGAGGAGTCACAATCGGAGCATGGCTGATTTTGAGAGTATTGGTTCATATGATCTATAATTTATTCTAAGAACTTAACAATTTTCTACTCATTCAATTGCCCTTGGTGTGTAACAGTTCCTTCCAGGAAGAATAACTTACTATACCTGCCACTCAAATGGTCTTGTAGTACCTGAGCGATTCTGATAGAATATTTTGTTCTTAGGCCATATTTTTGTACTTTTCAAGACTGCTCTAAATTAAATGATTAGGAAGAGGAGCATTGGGTTTACGCTGCAGGAATACTGCATCTAATGGACACACAAAAGGAAAACCAGTTTGCAAATTGGCTTTTCAGCTGTATCACTTACCTTTTAAAAAGAAATATCAATAAATATATATGCAAACAGATGTATGCAAAGGCAATTGTGCAAGATTATAATTTCAGCAGTTTTGTCCGTTCTCTTAATTTCATTAAAGCTATTATGCGTTTTCCCTAGTGCAAGGGAAAGAAAGAAAGGCATGCATTGCTTTGAAAGTATAAGACACATTCATGGCTTTCTAGGCTTGGAAGGAGGAATAGCATATGCAAAACTTCTGCACTTCCAGTGAGTCACAGTTAGAGAAAATACATAGAGACAACTTTGTCAAGTTTTACAATTTACTGGTAAAGACAAAGAAGTAGTAGAAAAGTGAACTAGGTTGCTGGGTGTTGTCGTTTTTACATAAAGGAATGGAATGGATAATAAAAGGTCTATCTGGAAAATCTGGATAAACAGAGTATATTTAGCCCCCCTCCCCCCTAAAAAGATGTTGTGGGGCTCACATGAGCTGTTTTTAGCTATTTAAAAGGGTGTGAGAAAGAAGGAAGAGAGTAACTATATGCACAATCTATGTGGAAGTCCCCTGGTGGAAATCTCATTGCAATGAACAGGGGCCAGGCAAGGTGTATTTTGACAGGGCTTGCCTATTATGAAGTCCCCAGTGACCATGCCCCATATCTTCCAAGTATAGAGTACAAAGCACCCGCCTCACATTACACAAACAAAATTTTAAGATTAGAACTAGGAAGAATTCTGCAACAGTAAACTACCAATGGAGGTTCCAGAATGTTATTCCTTGCAAGGTTTTATGCAAATACTGTGAATGTTCTCATCAGAAAAGCTTGAGATGCAGGTTAGACTGCCTTAAATAATGGGACTGGACTCAAGGTCCTCCGGGGCAGTTTACAAATCTTAAGAGTCTACAATTCTGAATATACATAGCTATTGATGGCAGTCATTTAAATTTGTTTCAGTCACTCCTGAGCATGTGTTTAGGAAAAGGACAAAAGTGCACCAATTCTGCTTTTTAAACCATCCAACCTTTAAATAAACAACAACATTTATTTATTTTAAATTTCACTGACGAGAGGAAAGGTCCATTTAACAGATACTATCTGTTAGTAGATAAATGTTAGCCCTTTATTATTCAGTCACACTCAGATATTTAGATGATATGGTAACAATGTCAAAAGCTAATGATCAGGGTTAATCAGTATGAAGCTAAATAAGTTGCATATATAATTGCCAATACACAAAATTAGGTTTCTTATTCAAAAGAAGTAAACTACTTTATGATTTCAGGTGTAACAAAACAGACTAATTTTTAAACAGAAGGAACTCAGGCTACAAACTCTATTTACAAAGATTTTAATTAAGTGAGTCACATTAACAGAAGCTCAGGTGTCTTGATTCCACAAAAAGAAAAACAGTTTGTAGCTTACTATTTTTGCCATTGCTCATGAATTTGTACAGTTTCGTAATTTCCCATAGGTATCTGTTTTGCTTTTAAAAAAGAAAACTTTCTAGAATTACGGTATTTATCTTTCAAGATAATGGGCATGGAGGATTTTCAGAAATTAAAGGCAACCTTCTTTGCCTGTTTACTCAAAATAAGTCCCCCTGTGTTCAACAGGTCACAGCCTAGGAAGCAAATGATGTGGTATGCTACATATTTAGGTATTATCAATCAGTGTATAGCTCCATGAAGTGCTATCTTATTCGTGTTTGCTTGGAAGTAAACCCCACTGTATTTCATATGGCTTAATCCCAGGCAAGTGTGCACAGGATTTTAGTCTTGGATTGATATCAGAGGAAACACACGTTCAGGTTCCTTAAACAGCCAATTAAGTTACCGATTACATATTTTCCCCTTCTTTCTGAACATAATTTGTGTCATTGTATGAAATCAAGTGACCTACAGTGACAGTTCACAAACTGAAAACTGTTCTTGCAAATGTCTGTGTCAATGGCATTCTGCTTTGGCAGCTGCCTGGTTTTAGGACAGTTATAAAGACAAATCAGCTGTTCTGCATCTTCATATTTTTTTTTTTTCATGAACAAGACAGACAGGCAGACCAAGGCTGTGATCGTAAACACAAATTTCTTGTAGGGGGAAAAAAAAAGGAAATTGTTTGCATTTACTTTGAAAAACCGATTAGTGTTTGAAAAACCTCACCCATTTCTTGAGATCAGTAACCCCTGGACTTCATGTTCCATACATAGGGAAAATCAAATATTCCATGTAGAAAATCTCTTTAAAGTTGTTGAACAATCCTGGCTTTAAAACTCCCGTGCTTATTTTCCAAGCAGAATAACCTTCAGTGCCAAATTAATGTCACAATTTATCTATCTGTTGTTCTGTGCTCTTTAAACTTGCGTGCCAGGCAGTATGTCAGTATGGAATCTGGTTGTTAAAAGCAGTTTCATATGTTCTCTTTGTATATAGACTTTGTCTTGGGTCCCCCCCTTCTTCTTCTCCCCCCTCTTTTTTTAAATAAAAAAACTTGATTACTTGTTTACAGAAATGCTTTCAATTTGTTTGACAGTTTGTAAGAACTGCTGTGAAGCACAGTTAAAAGCACAAGCTTGTGAAAATAGAAATTCATCATAAAAATTCTGCTCCTCCCTAAAATACGCCTTAGCATTTGATCTTTTCCCCCCACGTCTTTGCAGTAATTAAAATAAGATTGTCCTGAAAAAATGTTCCTCTCTGTAGACTCCACCAGCAGAATGGCGGTTTTATGAAATTAACAGTTGTTCAAACAGCACACATGATGCAATTATAGTGAAATCAGGGTGCAAATACACTATTATATTCACACGTAGCTTTTGTTTCATAATCCAACTTCTTTCCCCAGTGACACCTCCAGTATTTAATGTATGGTTGCCCTTTGATTAGTAACATCTTAACATTTTAAAAAGTCTTCCACATTCACTCCCCATTTGATTGAAAAACTCACTCCTGTACATTATATCCGATAGGACATTCAACAGGGGTCAGAAACAAATACAGAATCATAGGTAGAATGAGGGAAACAAAATCGAACATATTCTTTTCACTTCTCACTTTTTTAAAAAAAGGAAAATCATTTCCCTAGCTTTCCTGCCAATTCCCCCCCCCCCGCATGCTAAACATATATATTCTCAGCATTTAGTCTTCAGAATACCTTTTCCAAAAAGCGGCAATAATATAAAACACTGGATCTTGGTCGTGAAAGTTTCTTTTGTCAAAGGAATTATTAGAAAGAAGCATGTTTCCAAATGTGTCTCATTTTTTAAATAAAAAAAAATCCCTTAAGTTTTTGAAAACTTACCTGCGGTTCCTGGTCCTAGGCAGAATTCTATAGTAGAATTGGGAGATCAGTCTCAACTCTATTTATATATATATAATATATATGAAAAAGGATTTTATTTATTTAAACTCACCAGTGCCCTTCTTCTTCTCCAGGAAGATGTACCCGTCAGCACCTGCTGAGGGTTTCGATGATTAAACTGACAGGTAAAAAATTCCTGTAGAATAAAGCCAGACCAGCTGGCTTTGAAGAGAAACCCCCCAGTTTGGGTCCTGTTTGCCTCACTCACCCTCTGCTATGAAGGCACAAGCTTTTTCCCCTTTGCTGTTGACCTGTAAGATGCGTGATTTCCATGCACAAGTGTCTGGCATGCCTGGCCCCACCTGCTCCTGTCACTCGAGAGTAAATTTAGCTGTAAAAGGTATCACTGACAAGCAGACCTTTGTCAGCTCTGGCGAAAGAACATAGAATTACTCTGTCCACAAAGCAAGCTGTAAGTTCAATTGGAAAATATCAAATCAGTAGCTTTATCCAAAAATCACTTCTTGGGAGGAAGCAAAATGAAATGACTTTCAGATGGCCGAAAGTAAAAGAAAAAAAGTGTGGGGTGGGAATACCCCTCTTTTACAGTGAAGTTAAAAAAAAAAAATCTTATTTCCAAGAATAATTTTAGAACAAGACAACTTTTTGTACTTTTTAATTACAGCTGGAAGGAAACTTCTTTAGAAATGGAAACAGAACACACATCATTCAGGTTATTAAACTACGTTAAGTATTAAAGTGGATTTCTTTCCCTTTTCACTCTTACTTTTATCCGGAGAAATATTAGAAACCTAAAACTTCTCAAAGAGGATTCAGTAATCTCACTCCCCAAATTAGAATGTCGTGTTAAGAGACTGCATTTCAGAATTACACAGAGGCTTCAAAAATTGAGGAATCAGAGCAAATGTGCATAAGTAAAACCTTGTTAAACCTTGAAGCATTTTCATTCTGGATTTTTTCTCCTTTCTAGACTAAGGTAAGGCCATTTATGTCTTGCCAGTCTGCTATTGTTATTCATCCTGGTAACAACACACACACAACTCACAGGCTGTTTTTGACTATGTAACTTCTATCGTATTTATGTAACCTATTGTTACTCATCTGCCTCCCCTTGGAGAGAAAAAAGTCTATGGTACTAGATATTGGGGGGGGGGGGGAATCTGGTAGTTACCATTAGTTCCGTTAATTCACCAAATGGGTGAAATACCAGGAAAAAGATCTATCTGCATTACCAAAATCCTGATCTTCAGCAATTTGGCAGGAAACTACACAAACTATTTGACGGCATGCTCCAGTACTGTTGTGCTTAAAGGGGGGGGAGGGTTGAGGGGAGAGAGAATGAGAGGTATTGGGAAGGGGAGGCTGGGTCACAGGCCCTTTGTCAAATAAACAAGCTTCCTATTTACTTACTGCACATAAACAGCTACTCACCAAACTCATTTCTCTGCAGGGTACCACTTTCAGATAAAAACATGGACCTGATTGGCATCATCCAGTATCCATGGAAACACGGTAAGTACCTCTCTCAGAGTGAATGTCTCTTATTCAAGATTTAAAGGCTGAGTACTGGGTAAGTGAGTGTTTTCATTTAATAATTATATGGGAGATACTTTTTAGAAGCTCGTAAAGGGGAAACAGGTTTGGGGTGTTGTGTGTGCCATAACAAAGCCCTTATGCTTTCATCATGTTTTTTTAAAAATTGTGTGTTTGAGGTTCAGACTCTCTAGCTATTCACACGCACACACACACCCCACACACGCCAAAAAATGCAAGCTACCTTCTTCAAGACCCAGTGAATAGGAGTTTGAAACTTGGAACCTCTGTTAGTACTGGAACAAAGCTGCTTCTTTGTTTACTTAGTAGTTAGGCAGTGCTCTTATTGTACCCCCCCCCCCAACAAAATAAAATAGGAAGATTTTCAAAGCATTTATACCTTGATTGTTAGGTCATAGAATTAGCCAGGCAACACGAAATCTTTGACTAGAGTGAGAGGTCAGAATTGCATGCACTGTGTTTGAATCAAATGAAATCATTTTTTTAAAAGGCCTTTATTTTTAAAGGCTAGCGTATTTGTGTGTAGGCTGCAGTCTTGGGTGGAAATATTCATGAAGATAATGAGGCAGAAGTGATGGTAGTGTTGTGAAGATAGTAGAACTTAGGATCTCACACATACTTGTTAAGAGTCAACAGCAGGCAGAGGCAAACTCGGCCCTCCAGATGTTTTGACACTACAGTTCCCACCATCCCTGACCACTGGTCCTGTTAGCCAGGGATGATGGGAGCTGTAGTCCCAAAACATATGGAGGGTCGAGTTTGCCTATACCTGGTCAACAGTAATCTTGGTTATAGACTGACATCTAGGAATATATGAAGGCAAACCAATTGAAGCTGAATCTAGATAAAATGGAGGATATGGTTGTAGGTGGCCTTTGTGATCTGGAGGCGTTCAACTTTCTTTTCTGCAAGGGAGATAAATTTCCCTGAAATATTAGTTTCTTAGCCAGGGAGCTAAGAAACATCCACGCTTGTTTTTGGATGCCCAGATGTCTATCATGTCCACAAGTACTTTTTATCAGTTATTCTCATGGCATTAGTGCCCTTTTCTTCAGAACAAAGTTGTAGTATTGTAATATTGTAGTATGGACATTTGCACCTAGCAAGATCACTAGGAAAGGGTTTAATCAAGTTTCCATATAACTGGGACATGAGGCCTGACCATGAAAAGAACAGATAGATCCTTCTTGGGCATGATGTCCAAGAATAGTAATGAAACTTCTTTTCCAGTAAAGTCTACTTAAACCTGAAAAAGAGTAAAGGCACTGTGGTTCCAGCAGACTTTGGAGTGGTTAATAACTGATATTTATGTACTTAGCTCTAACAAATGTTTTGAAAATGATGGTATTGTCTTTATAGTCTTCTAATATCTTTATAGTCTTCGAATGGAACAAAAAGCCAAAAAAAGCAAAAAAAAGGCAATGGAAAACAAATAATATAAAACAAAACAAAAAAGGTTACTACCAAAAAGAAGAAAAAATTCCAATGATGCCTTCTAATACTAAGATAATTTTTTTTTGTTAGAGTGTGAAGCCTTGCAAAAATTCCAGACACAAGCAGTTAAAACATTTTTTTCAGAGTTTCCAGTGAGATAATATTATGAATCTGTTACCTTTGAAAATGAAGAGAGAAAAAGATCTGTTTTAAAATGAGCTTCATTTTGCATGGATTTCACTGACTAATCCTGATTAAGTAGTTTATGAATTACAGCCTCAATCAGGTAAATAGCAGTTCCCCTACCTGGACTAGGTTCTTATATTTGCATTTCATTAAATATAGCCATTACCGCAACACATTTCTCTGCTGAAAGATCCAGCGGAGGTAACTGAAATCCAACTGGTTTAGAGTTCTGGCTTCCCTATTTTTATCACTCTGCATATTATTTTCATTTACTTTCTTTATTGTTTTTATTTGCTAACTTTTCTCAGCAACCCGTCCCTGCTGAGTGCAGATGGCATGAATGATCCCACAGATTCTCTGCTCAATAAGCCAGAATGGTATTGCAGACATTCTATATTAAACTTCTTTTACTGCAATAAAAATGTTACTTTACCACATGCCTGCTTCGGATTCCGCATCATTCTTCAGGTCTGTATGCGTACGGATTCTTTATAGAAGTTTACTTAAGCATTGTGATTCTAGAACCTGGTTGAAAATGGTTGGATCTATTCCAATGCCTTAGATAAGTCACCCCCCTTGCGGAGGAGCGGATTGGGGACTTTGCTGTGCTCTGACACTTAGAACCAGATATTTACTTGGGCAGCCATTTTAGGCACTTCTCATTCTTACTTTGCTTAAAATGGGGTTGGTAAGGGTGTGTGTGTGTGATGTTCCAACTGTTGCCTATTCAACATAAAACTAGCAAACAAAAATATTGGCATGTGCAGTGGGACGAAATATGCATTTCATACAAAATAATGGAAGATGGTTCTAAATGCGCCTCAGCACAATATTAAAATTAGAGGCACCAGTGAATTTTTCCTGAGCCAGGCTAGAAAAAGAATGACAGGCACTTGGAAAGCCTGTGTCAAATTGAGAGGGGCACATTAGCCCTGAATCCCCCCCCCCCGCTTGGATGGAAGTTTTCTCCTCCTCCCTTTCTTCCCATAGTGCTGGCTAACAGTGGACTGGAACCCAGGGGATTACGGTAGATGTTGGTTTTCACAAGAACTCCTGAAAGAGTTCCTGGGAGAGCAACATCTTCTATAGTCCTTTGTGTTAGCGGTCATTGCAACAGGGAGATGAAGAGGAGGACTGGTACGGGAGGTGGGGATATTTTATTTTCTCCCCATGAGTGTCTGTTCTTATTACCGTCAAGCTTCCAGATGAGGAGGAGATACTTTTCCAAGGGGTGAAGGGCTGGTATGGACAGTTGGAAATGAGTGTAATACCATATCTTGGAAAAGGACATGGCTGGCTGGAATCCTGAAAATAATAATTTAATTATTAGTAGTACTAAGAGGGTTTTTTTGCCACTGTTGTTGCAACTGCTGCTCTTTATTTTGGGGGATGTTTCATTATACACCTTTAGGTGCCAGGCAAAAAGGTTCTTCTTCAACTAGGCCTTGGGCTGACTAACATCCCAGATCCTTTGAAATGTGTCTGTGGGAAGGAGGGAGGTTTATTGGCTTGGCTTATTTTTGTTCTTATTTTTATCATGTATTTTGTGTTTTATCTTGTATTTTTATGTTGTGAACCACCCTGAGATCTATGGATGAAGGGTGATATATCATCATCATCATTATTATTATTATTATTATTATTATTATTATTATTATTATTATTATTACAATGGGGGACATGGTAAAAATATAGAGACTGGTGTATTTCTCTCTTTTTTGCCTGAGATAACTTCACCCCCCAATGCCTATGAAGGTATTATTGTATATATTCATCACTACCTGAGTGTCTCAAAGCAACTTACATAATACAAATACAAGAAACACTAAAGCCAAATAGAAAACAGCAACAAAACAAGACCTTGTGCAAATCCTACCTACCTCATTTAAAAGGATAAGCACTAAAAAGAGGCCTCTTGGCTAAATCTAACTGCATGTCTTCAATTTGTTTTTTATCTAAAATATGCTCCGTGTATGATTATGTTATTGTTTGGATGGTTATGTGTTTGTACATACTTTTATTATTACAGTAAGGGAAAGGCCCCAGTTATAATTAGTTACCTTCTCAATTAATGACCAAAGGTCTGGGTTAATAAAAATGTATTTGGATTGTGCCTAAAAACAGGCAATGATGGTGCCAGGTGTGCTTTTCTCGGGAAATCTTTCCACAGATGGGGAGCTGCTACTGAAAAGGTCTGTTTTCGTGTTGCCACCCTGCATGCCTCCCTCAGACAGGGCACAAGGAGAAGGGTCTCAGATGATGAATTCACTGTACAGGACATTTTATGTCAGAAGAAGCATTCCTGAGCTTTATAGGTCAAAACCAGCAATGTGAATTGAGCCCAGAAATTATTTGGTAACCAGTGCAGTTGCACCAGGATTGGTGTTACATTCTCAGACCTCTGAATTCTGCACCAGCTACAGCTTCTGAACCATCTTGAAAGGCAGTCCCACATACAACAAATTGCAGTCATCTATTCTCGAGGTTACCAGAGTGTCGACAACAGAAGCTAGGCTGTCCCCATCCAGAGAGGGGCTCAGCTGGGCCACTGGCAAAAGCTCTGTGCCACTGAGGCCACTTGAACCTCAAGCAATCTGAATGGATACAGAAGTAACCCCCAACTATGCGCCTGCTGCTTCAGAGGGAGTGTAATTCCATCTAGGGCAGACTAAACTCCACCCATCTGGTTTGGGGAACCTCCCACTAACAGTTTCTCAATCTCATCTGGATTAAGCTTTAGGTTATTGGCTCTCATTCAGTTCATCACTGAGAGCAGGCACTGATCTACTACAATGATGCGAAGATGCTAAACATAAAAGCCAAGAAAAGGATGTGGTCAAAACATGGAGTCCTGCTGGGTACTTGCATTGTAGAAGTGCATAGCTCCAGCCCAGCAGAAATGGGGTGAGGAATGGACCAGCTTTTAGGTGTGATTTACTTCCTGCAGATGAGGTAAACTGGATTTCTTGCCACAATTCTTGTGGTTTTGCAAAGTAAAGTTATAAGAATGAGCAGGTTTGCCCACGCAATTGAGCAATTGCTGGAGCATCACTGGGTAATTTCCAGCTAACTCTTCACAAGGGAAAGCACAACTAGCCTGGTTAACCAAGACAAACCATTGCATCTCCTTTGTTTTAACTTGGGGTCTGTCAACTGCAGTGATGCAACCACTTTGGTGGCTTATGATGCTTTTATTAGTGTCCTATAGGCTGATAGGTCTCTGAGTGTGGATCTCTGAGTGTTCATCCTTATTAGGTGAAAGTGGTACCCTCCACGCACAAGAGGTAGGTATCAGCCGACTTGGGGGGGGGAGGGGGAACCCCAGGTTTTGCAGATGTTCAAAAATATTTAGAAAACCCCCTAAAGGAGGGTGGTACCTCAAAACAGTGTGCTCTGCGACCACAGAATGTTAACTGAATGGAAGGGGGTGCAGAAAATGAGGGGGAGTTGGAACGGAAGTGTAAATGGCAGGCTGAAAGCTTTTCTGGCAACCATTCTGGATGCACTCAGATGTGCAGAATTTTGAGGTGCAGTTGCTGATGAATGTAGAACAGATGCTTCTCTCCACTCTGATTAGATAGAAAGCAGGTAGGAGCCCCCCCTCCGCCAAGCCTTTTTCCTCTCCTACCAGCCTATGCCTGGTAGAGGAACTGGGAAAAGCGGCATGCTAGCCTTATTTAGGAATCTGCCTGATAGGAAAGAGAGCCTCCACACTACTCTCTGCCCTACCAGCCTGAGACTACAGAGCTAGGAGAAGAAGGCTGTGGCCGGGAGGTTTGGATGCTTACTGTATATAATTTTCAGCACGGGATTGCCCAAGCATCCTTGGAAACCTCCAACGTAGCAGCATGGATCATTCCTTGAAGTTTTGTGGCAAAGCCATCCTCATTCTTACGAGCCAAACACGCATCCTTGTGAACACTGATTTAATTGTTTAGGCAATTTTGCATCTAGAAAATCCACGATGCACTGCTATTGCAAATGAAAAACACAAACAAACCTCTGGAATCTTTTGCATAAGATACGGAAATTATAATATTGAATGAACTGGTGTGCAACTGGAATTCTATTAAATTGGATTTTCATGCAAGTACAATGGAAGCTCGATTACTGAACGCTTCGGAAGCTGAAGAATTTGGAACCTGAGCGCCGACAACCTCGAAATGAATGCTCCTGTTTCGAACGATTTTCAGAAGCTGAATGGCTTCCAAGGCGCGTTTTTCATCCCCCCCCCATTGACTTTGCAGCCAGGCCTTTGATCCTTGGTTTTTGAACTTTTCAGAAGCCGAACGGTCTTCCAGAACGGATTAAGTTTGCAAACTGAGGTTCCACTGTACAACTTTGGTAAAAGGAAGTGTGCAATAAGTAAATAAAGAATATATTCTCAAGCTGGTTTCACAGATGCCTAATAATCTTTTGTGTACTGCTGTTCTATAATGCCACGGGTACCCAAGGGTTGTAGCTTACACTGCATACCAAATTGTGTCTATTCATAAACAAAAGTTACTATTATTGTGGTTATTCTTAATATTAATTTTGTTTCTTTATTAAAAATATGTATATGCTGCCTGTCATGTTTGCAGCAGATCATAAAATACAATATAAAAAAGCAATGTATAACAACCAAGTGGTTAAAAAAGCCTTAAAGTTCTACAGCAGTAGAGAACAGGAGCTAGCAAAAACTATAGAAAGCAGAAACATTTTTCGCATGTGTTGAATTGCGCAGATATTTGTGTATACCTTTTTTTGGTCAGGAGAGGGGGAGACTATTTCTGAGAGTGGGCATCATCACAGAAAAGGCCACCTTCTTGATTGTGGCCAGATGGACGTCTGCTTTATCCATTGTGTGGATTATTTAGTGTTAAGCTTTCGTGATATTTGCTGTTTTGCATAGTTTTGCTTTTAGTATTTAGTTGCCTATTTAGTCTCTTCAGCTTGCCAAGAGTTATATTATAAAACTGAATATTTTTAGGTTAAAGAAGAACTAGGTGTAAAAGGAAAATAATTAATTAGCGACTTCGAACAAAGTTTTTTAAATTGAAGCCAAGAACTTAGTTTTTTGGCAGATCTGTAATGCTGCGCAATTACATCAGTATTAAAAACAAGAAAGTTTGAAACGAAGAGGGGCTATTTTGAATTAGAAGTGTCCAGAGTAAATACCAATATTTTTTCTTTTTCTCAGTGGTATATTTATGTGCTACACCTCTGGAGATGCACCCCATTATCTCTAGAGACAGATGGATGCCAGCCAACCATTTGTATGCTACATTTTATCCCCAGAAACCAGTGGTATAGTGGAGAGGGAGTGCCGCTCCAGGACTTATTTCAGTGCAGGTATGTGTTGGGGGTGGTAGTGGCAAGGCATTGGAGGATAGAGCTGTATGTGCCATGTGACCTGCTATGCACTCCCTAAAGTAGCCAGCTGTCTTCAAGTGAAGTGGAGGACACTGTCCCATGACCAGTGTTACAGTAAGTTCCAGCTGTCAGGCCTGTCAGTTTCTGTACATAGAGAGATGGGGAAAGTCATCTTGTCCTTCAGCCCCGAGAGTGTTTTGGGCTGGCCCTGGAATTTGGTCCTAAGTTGCTTTTTTCTTTTTCTTTAAAGGAACACGTGATCAGGAAATGGTCTGAGAACTGCTGCGGCAGAAGCTAAAAATTGCTTATTCTGGTGTGTTGTCAGGTTAGTGCTTTGAGGATGGCTGCTGCAGAGTACTTACCAGGGCCATCTTCTCATGGGGATTGGATGATAGGTCAGGTACATTTTTGATGACACACAACTGTCACATATCTTTCTAGCTTTCATTGATCTGCTCTAATTAGCTGTTTGGAGTGCATCACACAACTCGTCTTGGGCAATATTATTTTGTAACATGAGCAAAGCTTTTTCCACCAACTCAGCATTTGTTTGTTGGATTACTGCATTCTTCTTCTTTTTTTCGCTCTGAGCTCATGCCTATCATTGTCCTCCAAAATATATTAAAATACACACGCACAGAGGAGCGTAGTATGAATACTGTGAGAAGTCAGCTCGTATTGTGAGCTTTTCTTTTAAAATCCATCATATTACTTTGTGTAAAGCACCCTCTGTGCAAAAGTGAGCATATTTCTTCACTACAGAAAATATATCTTCCTTCCTTTCTTTGGCAGCACAGCTGACCCTGACTGCATGTCAATTTCCCCATGAGAGAATCCTGCTAAGAAGCATGTTCAGATGTTTGCTAAGAAACAGCAGAATTGCTCTTCTCTCACTTGTACCCAATATCTCAATAAGGATTGGAGGAATACGCTAGAAATAGGCTGCTTGCGTGTCCTACTTTACAGAAGACGGTTTTTAATATGTCAAAGGAGACTCCTGTCTGAAAGGTTGTCCATCCACATGTGGTTTAAAGATAAAAGAACCAGAAGAAGGGATAGCAGGGGCCTTGGAGGACTGTAGCTTAGTGTTAGAGCCTTGCACACAGAAGGTCCCTGTTCAACCCCTGGTGCCTTTAGGTAGGGCTAAGAAAAGCTCCTGTCTGAAATTCTAGAGAGCAACTATCAGTCAGTGTAGCCAGGGAAGCACTAGATGGGCCAATAACAGGGACGCAGGTGGCGCTGTGGGTAAAACCTCAGTGCCTAGGGCTTGCCGATCGCATGGTCGGCGGTTCGAATCCCCGCGACGGGGTGAGCTCCTGTCTTCGGTCCCAGCTCCTGCCCACCTAGCAGTTCGAAAGCACCCTTAAGTGCAAGTAGATAAATAGGTACCACTTTATAGCGGGAAGGTAAACGGCGTTTCCATGTGCTGCGCTGGTGCTGGCTCGCCAGAGCAGCTTCGTCACACTGGCCACGTGACCCGGAAGTGTCTTTGGACAGCGCTGGCCCCTGGCCTCTTAAGTGAGATGGGCGCACAACCCTAGAGTCGGACGCGACTGGCCTGTACGGGCAGGGGTATCTTTACCTTTACCTTTTACCCAGTATGAAGGGGACGCGGGTGGCGCTGTGGTCTAAACCACTGAGCCTCTTGGGTTGGCAGTTTGAATCCCCATGACAGGGTGAGCTCCTGTTGCTTGGTCCCAGCTCCTGCCAACCTAGCAGTTCGAAAGCACACCAAAAAGTGCAAGTAGATAAATAGGTACCGCTCTGGTGGGAACATAAATGGCATTTCCATGTGCTGCTCTGGTTTCAGTGTTCCATTGCGCCAGAAGTGGCTTAGTCATGCTGACCACATGACCCGGAAAAACTGTCTGTGGACAAACGCCGGCTCCCTCAGCCTATAAAACGAGATAAGTGCCAAAACCCCAGAGTCGTCTGCAACTGGACTTAACTGTCAGGGGTCCTTTAACTCCCCCCCCCTTCAGTACGAATCATCAGGCTTGGCAAGCTGGCATCCAGCTTCTGACATCTATAGCCACACACTCCAGTTTCCATGTAGACAGGGAGGCAAAGGATGAGGATAAAGGAGAAGAGAAGGAAGGAGAGAGGAGAGGAGGAGCCTGTGCTTTCATATATATAAGAGCTAGAGGTGGGGGTGGGGAACAGTGAGGGCAAAGCAAGTGAGTCACATGTTGGGGAGGGAGAAGAATGGAAAAAGTAAGAGCGGAGCCTCAGGCCAGAGATGAGGATTCCTGGCAGAATAATGCCAAGGCCAGTGGGCTGAAGCAAAGAACAACAGGTGGCAGGAGTAGGTGGATATGTGCCATGCTTTATTTGAAACGTCTGTTTTGAGAGGCTGTCTGGTCTAAGTCAAGATGAAGGATAAAGAACCTTCCAAAGGGAGAGCAAGGGCCTTGAAGTTGCCCATCGACACTTAGCCATTGGACTGCAGGTTGAACTGGTAGGCAGGCTGCTCCCCTCCCCATAGTAAGATGCACTGTATTTCTCTTTAAACAGTACACATGATTTCTAAATTTTCATCAACACATGAAAATGCCATGCTCTGTTTTTTGGGCAATGCATTTCCTCCTTTCCCAGGATGACCTATGTGACCTTCCTGGGCAGGAAAGGATTGCTGGCTGAGGAGGATGAACTCTGAAGGCAGAAGGAGTTTGAGATGGAGGAGATAGCATGCAGAATTGAATTCATTCCTAGTGAGGATGAAGACACTCAGAGCTGTACAGTGGGACGAAAGTGAACTTATTAAAGGTCCCGGGATGAAGATAATGAGCAGACCCAAACCTGTAGATCTAGCTGATTCAGAGCTTGGGGACAACATAAGCCAGGTCTGTTGTTTCCAGGCTTCCTAGCAATGCTAGCAATGCCCACTTCCAATGGGACATTACAGGCTGCCAATTTTTATCTTCATGTAGGACCCTTGTGGGGGACGCAGGTGGCGCTGTGGGAAAAAGCTCAGGGCCTAGGACTTGCCGATCGCATGGTCGGCGGTTTGAATCCCCGCAGCGGGGTGAGCTCCCGTCTTTCGGTCCCAGCTCCTGCCCACCTAGCAGTTCGAAAGCACCCTTAAGTGCAAGTAGATAAATAGGTACCGCTTTATAGCGGGAAGGTAAACGGCGTTTCCGTGTGCTGCTCTGGTGCTGGTTCACTGGAGCAGCGTCGTCACGCTGGCCATGTGACCCGGAAGTGTCTGCGGACAGCGCTGGCCCCCGGCCTCTTAAGTGAGATGAGCGCACAACCCCAGAGTCTGTCAAGACTGGCCCGTACGGGCAGGAGTACCTTTACCTTTACCTAGGACCCTTGTAGCTTTCAGTGCTGTATGACAGCATTTTGCCCCCAGCAAAATAGTCCCATCATCAACTTGTCCCCTTATTTTGGATATTTTGATCTAAATGCTTTACATTATGCCACACTGTCTGTTATGATGCATGAAGTACAATAGCAGAGATCCAAGCAACAATTCACTTTCAGATGGATCCAAGATATTGGGCTGCCTGAGGCCAAGGATACACTCCATGTCCAAAAACTGACCAGGCTGGCAGTTGCATTCTGCTTCAGTATCCTGCACTGTACCTGAAGGCAGAAGACTGGCTTAGCAGGTACAGAGCAGACTGCATGGCACATGCATACACAGCTCTGCCCACTCCTTTCCCTTTAGTATTTGCCACCTGAGGCAGCTGCCTCACTTTGTCTCATGGTAGAACAAGCCCTGGATGCAGGCTTAGTTGAACTCAGTTCCTTTTTCAAATATGCCAGGAAAGCAAACATTGGGTAAGAAACACCAGAAAGAAGAAGAAAGACTTGCCTTCCATCTGCAGCTAAATACCTCTAGAAGTTCACCTATAGGGTGCAGCACTCAGAGACGCACTATCCCTTGGCCATGAAAGTTCTATGTACCTATACATTGATCAGTCTATATTGCATGCATAAATAGAAGATATTTGGAATAGAACAAGCTGGTATATGGAAAGATGGGGCTCCCAGTGGCGTAGCGTGGGTTGTCAGCACCCGGGGCAAGGCAAGTAATTTGCGCCCCCTAACCCATGGATTTGCGCCCCCTAACCCGTGGATTTGCGCCCCCTAACCCTAACCCCCAGATGTTGCGCCCGGTGCGGCCGGCCCCCCCTGCACCCCCCACGCTACGCCACTGGGGGCTCCCACCCAGGGTGAAATCTGAGCAGAGCTAAACAGATGTCTTTCCCATCAAATTTTCCTTCTTTGTTTCAAAATCATTCACTTCTGCCCTTGAACACAAATTTTGCATAGTATACTAATCTTGATCCTGCTGAGTCATTCTGCCAGCTGAAAGGCACTATTTTATACATAAAATCCGGAAATCAGTTTGTGGCCACCTAACCAGAGGCACCTCCAGTCTCTAGTCAAGTGAAACCTCCTCCAAATGTAAAACATGTAGATATCTCTGCAAAAATTGAGTGATGGTGATTGGCTTACATTGTTGCCCATTTCAATGTCCTCTGTTGGCCATCAGTGCTATACACATTTGAGATCAATAGGGCAGCCGCAGCTGAAACTTGGCAAGATTTTAGTTTGCTACCAAAGGGTGGAGCTATGATATTTAATTAATTTAATTTGCTTAAAGTGGATGTTTGCTTTTGGAGCCAAGTTTTGCAGAAGCAGATGGATTATTTGGCATATTCAGCAGCCACAGAATAACATTTGGACATTGCTTCACATTCATTGGACATCCTAAACAAATGCAAAAACTTACATTATTGACATGCTCCCTTTATTTTAAACAACCATAAGTGAATACTGGAAAAGACAAGACCGTAAAATCCAATTGCTGTTTGGAACGCTGCCTTGCTCTTAGTGTTTTAAGTTGACAGTAACATACTAGCTTTGTTGATCATTAATAATCATGCATTGCCATCTACCACATTTGGTGTACAGATTCTAGTACTACTCTTCAGAACACCTTTGTGGGTAGTTCTTCATTTTGTATGTCATAATGATCTGCTTGCCTCTGTCAACTTCCTTTCTGAGCTAGCATTAAAGCCAGGACCAGGATCTCTTAAGAATGTATGAAGCTGCCATATACTGAATCAGATCAATGATCCATCCAGTGCAGTACTGTCTACACAGAATGACAAGTGTTCTCCTGGGTTTCAGATAGGAACCTTTTCCAGCCCTACCTATAGAGGCCGGGGATTAAACCTTAAAAAAAAAAAATCTGCATGAAAAAAATTGCTCTACCAGTGAGTTATGGCCCTCCCTAATCTATTGGGGCAGCCTGCCCAGGAAACAGAACTTGCCCATGTTATCTGGCATTTGGGGACCAAGTAGACATGTGCTAATTTCATGAATTCTATTAACATGCACAGTGTGTGTGTATGCATGTTATAAATAGCAGCCACCAGGAAACTTGAGCTACCTTGATATCCTGGTATCTGTTTCTTTTTTTATCAAAAATCAACTCTTTGATGTTGACGCCAATGGTCAATCAGGGCATTAGCTTTCCTTGAAATACAAAAAGCCCCAATTTTGGACACGACCATGATAGCTCAGGCTTTCTCATGCCTGCTGCTTATGGAACAAATTAACAATATGCTAGTTTGGCCTGCATGCCAAATATTGAGGCCCAGTGCAGCTGCCCTAAAATTCTGTATAAACGGCATTCTTACAGTGTCCCATTGAACTACATGGAGGATGCAGCAACTGACTCAGCATAACTATATTGAGAGCTGTGACTCACATGAAGGTGACGGCCCTATTTCCCCCCCTTTCTATGCTCACCTGAATTGTTCTTTGCCCCTGGAGATCATTCAGATGAAAAAGATTTAGACCATTTGAACAAAACACAGATCCTTTGAATGTTTTCATCTCTAGAAAAAACGCATTTGCTTAAAACTCTTGAGCACGGTCCATTCAAAGGTAATCACTTTGATGCCCCACTAATTTCAGCAAGAGAGATTTCAGGCACACAGTTTGTGCCAGTGTGATGCTCCCTGCAGGAATGGAGTAACCTTTCAGCTCCTGTGCTACTCTACTAGTCAATCTGCCTAGCCAGGTCTCCTGCGTTTAAATTAAGCAAACTAGAATCCTCTGAATTATTCTTGCTCATTCTCTGTAAACCCCAGAAAAGATCACTTTTCCCTGACCAGATTGAAGATGGAGTAGGTGGTTGCCATGGCAAATTTCCAGAGTTTGCAATGCCAAGCAGCTTCCTAGAACCCACATACCTGTAAAACTCTCAGAGGAAACTGGGAACTCTCTGAGGTTAAAGAGGCCAGCTGCATCCTGATGTTCGGCTGAAAACAAAACCAAGTGTCCTTTTTTTTACAGAAAAGGTTTAACCCTGCCTAGCCTTCCTCTGGTCCATGGGGTCACGAAGAGTCGGACACGACTAAACGACTAAACAAGCCTTCCTCTGAGAGTTTGTTGTTGTTGTTGATTAACAGATGTGGTGCCCTCCATAATGTAGTATTATATTAACATAATTATTAAATGTCGATTGTGTCTAAGGATTGACAAATTTGTTAGTTGGAGTTTTTTCTCTTTTCCAAAAATTCAGTTCTTCACATTTCTGCATCAGTTTGTGAATTTGATTTTTAAAAAGTGCTCATGAAAATTCACTAGCATTTTACAGTGCATTTCTCCTCATACATATAATTTTTGAATTCAATTTTGACAAATACACACACCTTTTGCAAGTGATTTCCCCCGATGCCATACATTTTTTATGCACACTTTCCCATATAATATGTGTGTGTTTAAATACATATTTTGAAAAACTGCACTGCAAAATTTAGAAAAGTGAATTTCAAAGGGTAGCTGTCTTTCATTTTGTGTGTTTCTTAGGAAACTGTTTTCTATTTCCTTTGATGCATTGCTGATCTCCAGCCTCAGAGTTAGTACTGCATAAGGAGAGTCAAGAAAGGATAGAGGTTCTTCATGCTGGAATCCTCATGGATGTCCCTTCTAAGCTTAAAAAAAGTGCAAATACTCAAAAGGGGCTGGTGACAGCAGCTCACTTTTTAGAAAGGCGCGTGTTCTGTCCTAACATTGTATCTGATTGGTTCCAGCAAATCTCACATCTAGATACCCCATACTAGGAAATAGGCCTGTATGAACTTCCTCAATTGGCCTTCTCCACAACATCAACTGGTACTGGCCGTGGGAGCAGCTGCCCTACCACAGACTGGAAGGGCTGGGTTTCTGCTCTGGCATATGTAGCACCACCAGGGTTTTGGAAGAGCTGTAAGGAACGGAGCAGGTTTTGGGAACCTTTTGCCTTCCAAATGTTACCTAACTACAACCCCCACCACCCTTGGCCGTTAGTCATGCTTGCTAAGGATGTTGGGAGTTGTAGTTCAGCAATATCTGGAGAGCCAGAAGTTCCCGACACCTGGATCACACACTTAGGACTAAACTAGATGCAACATTAAATGTGCCTCTGCAGTTAATGTGCAAGTTTTAAAAATGCAAATAGCATCAGCTTGGGGGTGGGGGCAAGAAGAGCTGATTACCTCTAGACACCGCAGCAAGTGTGCAGGGGGGGATTTAACCCTTTCTCCCCCTGCTGTGGAAATGAGGAAAATTCAAAGCCACTTTCTTTGCATTGGGAGAAATCCCCTACTGGCCAGAGCCAGTGAGGAATTTCCTCCGGACGCAAATAGCAGCTTCAGTGGAGGGAGTTTCCTCTGAGCTGCAGCAGGTGAGTGAAGGGTTGAGCAAACCTCCGCTGCACCACGTCTGCTGCCGTCCTCATAGTTACATCTTATTTGACCCTCAGTACCAGTTGTGCTGAAAGGGGAAGGTGTAACAAGGGAGAAAGAGTGGCTGCAGTTCAGGGTGGGTGGGTGGGTGGGTGGAGGCAAAGCCCATGAGAAGCAGGAGACAGCTCGTTTCCCCACTTGTAAAATGGCAACGGTGAAGGTGAACCTTTAGAAGCATTTTTGTGCAATTTAAAATCTGATAAATCATCATCAAAGGGCTGGCAATGCAACAGGAGCATCCAACAAAATTCTGATTCTATATTCCATTTCTCCCTTTTATCCAGGGCTGTCCCATTTAAATTGCTTGAATTCCATGTGAATAAGCTTCAGGTTCTTTCCTGTAACTTCAGTAGGTGCCTGCCTGCCTGCCTGCCTGCCTCCCTCTTCCCCCCTTCTTTCTCAGCTCTTTGCTAGATTGGCATTATCCTGTAGTAGTGTCACAGCCTGCAGTCATTTAATGCCTCTTCTTGTGGGGTCAGGATTCCACGCCCAAGTGCATTTAGCAGGTCAGTACAGTAATTTTAAATGTCTTTCTTTCAATCTTTTGCCATCTTCAATTATACCTTTCCACCCTACTATTTGTGTAATTTTCTTCTGTCTGAAGTCTCTTTACTGTTGTTCTCTATTGCACAGCATGACAAATTACCCATCAAGCTATATCTTTTCAGCCCAGAAATGTGCAGCAGCAACACGGAGTCATGGCATTATCACATGTTGTGCACTTTATTTCCTTACAGTTCATTCAAGTGTGTCACGTTTTTCCCCCTGCTTCCTTTTTGCCATCGTGCAGATTAACCATTTTATCGGCTGTAAACTTTGGAAACAATTAGAAACTAATTACGCCGAGAGCCGAGAGCAAGTACCTCATTGAGCCGGTGGCAATGTATACATTTCCTTATCATCTCCGGGTTTTTCTAAAAGAAAAAAGAAAAAGAATGGCCACAAAGCCTTTGGCTTTACAGAAGCAAAGGCTTTGGTCTTGATTATACAGCTGACTAATTCCTGGCATTGGACAAGAATTATTTGTTGCCGCCGGCCACGAAACAAATTAACTGTAAGACACCATTCCGTCTGACAGGGAGCCCAGACCTCTCATAGGAAAGGAAACTCTTTGGGCCAGATGTGTGCTCTACACATGTTCCTTTTTCTGTCTTTCACTTCAGATACAGCTAAGTACCAAGAATTGTTTAGTGTTTACTCAGAGATCTCAGAAGTGATGCTCGTAGGTGACAGAAACAACAACCACCTAATGTGAAAGAATCAGCAGGATTACTGATAGTGCCTTTTAGAAATAGTGGCTAAGGTGATAAAAGGTTTTCCTACCTACATCAAGTATACCTATATATATCTTAGGGATGTGTGGACCAGCTTATTTTCATTCCATGTCAGTTTTCCATGTGTTCCATCACCGATCCATCCTGTGCAATATATATATATATATATATATATATATATATATATATATATATATATATGCAGGTTTTGGTGTCTTCGGGTGTCTTCCCGTGTAAGAGTCGGGGTGTCTGTGCGACGTTTCGACGAGGTCTCACTCGTCATCTTCAGGCTGGTGCTTTCGGCTTCTTGTTACTGGAACAAGAAGCCGAAAGCACCAGCCTGAAGATGACGAGTGAGACCTCGTCGAAACGTCGCACAGACACCCCGACTCTTACACGGGAAGACACCCGAAGACACCAAAACCTGCATTCCTGTACCCGTGAAAATCTACGAAAGCATATATATATATATATATATATATATATATATATATATATATATATATATAAATCACTTTTAAATTTCATGCATTTTGAGTGTTTTTTATATACATTCTTCCCCTAAAATGCACATTTTTCTATACATTCCATTGCATCTCCTCCTAAATATGCATTTTGGACACCTCAATTGATTCAGCACCAACCACGACAACAAGATTGCTGTGATGCTGAGTGACTTTATCCTCAAAAGTCTCTCATGACAGACAGTATACTCATCACAGTGACCCTCTGAGGGGCCTAACAAAAATCCCTGAAGGGCCAATAGAGGATGCAATGGAGGCAGCAGAGCAGCCCTTCTTCACTGCCCTCATGCTACATAGTAAGCACAGTTGCCTACATGCTACTCACCAATGTTGGCCCAGTTTTGAAACAAGTTTTCCACTCCTTCTGTTCTAGTCTTCACCCTGCCTGCTTTATAACTCACAAGTCTCTGGTATATGAGGGACCAATGCGAGCTTCATAGCACCACATAGGACACTCAGGAGTGATCCTGTCAATGGCTTTCTTCTTTCCAGAGCAAGACCAGAGCCTCAACAGGATCACCAATGGAAAATCTCCCAGAATATCCAGGAATCCACTTGGTTCATTGAGTCTCTGGGGGCAGACCTTTCTAACTTGTCCCTCACTCCTACAGGGAGAAGTTGCCACAGACTATTACAAAGAAAAGATTATTAAAAAGCTATCTAGAGATCTGACTTTAATTTAGGATTGTATGATGATTCACTGGACCACATTTTGCTTCTGTGTCATTGTTGAGATTTCAGCTTTGCCACAGACTCAACAGAATCGAGTGGTCAAGAGCATTCACCCAAATAGAAAACAACTGGCTAGTCCTCATGACCAACAAAGACACTTAGTTTAATTTTCTTTTCTCTCTGTTGAAAGATTTGCCAGAGAAGACCAATTGTGTGTTTCAAGAAAAAAATACTGGGTTAGGTTCAAAGCTGTGGGAAGGTTTAAATAACTCCAACAGATAATTTGACACAAACTTTTGTTCATTTCAATTTATTCATTTTGCAGCCCCCTCCATTTTTCTTCTGATTGTCAGTCAGAAGAATCAGGTAGCAGCCAATGCACTTTTTTTGCATATTGCTATGTTTGGTAAAGGGAGCTTACAGCCGATGAATACAGTGATATAAGTTTTGCCCACACAGATCGCATTGTAAAAGGTTCCAAAAACTGGAAAATGTTGACAGTTGTTTTCAGCAAATGGCGGCTTGACTCTGGCACTGTCAGTATTGATGTCCTTGTGCAAATGTAAAAGAGCAATGTGATTAAGGCAAGCTTGTCCGTGCTAGATCTCAGCCAAGTTTTCAATCTCCCTGTGGCACTGAAAGATTGCTCAGCTGTTGCAGATAATGCAAGAATAGCGAGCAGATTTCTGCCACTTTAAAATAAAATAAAACAAATGCCTTCACGCTGGGCACATATTCTATGGGAATTCGCCAACATCTGCTGCTGACCTAAAATTCTGGACAAGATAAATTCCTATTCTTATGATATTGAGCCATTTAGAGGCAATGAGATTTCTTAAGGAATGTGAGGATATCTTTATGGAAAGCTTATCTGCAGAAGGAAAATAATAGCAGTAATTTTCCATTGGTTTCTGGGCTGCCAGCATAATTTGTGAAACTTTGTTTACTTCTGCTTCATTGCTTCTAGAGTTGTGCAATCCCATGCCTTATATGAGAAGAAGTTCTGCATAGGTCAATACAATTTCTTAAGCAGCAGTAATGCTCCTTGGAACTGTTTGTCTGCTTCAATGGATGTTGCACTGGAACTGCATTCCACAAAGTGCTATTTGGGTGAATCTTTCTGAATGCTCCCAATGAAACAGAAGTGTGATGCTCCACTGGTCTGTACTCTCTACGAATGCCGAATCCAACTGCTGTCATTCAATCTGAAAACTGTAAAGCACATTCTTCAGAACAGTTGCTTCATGTTTGTCAGATTTCACCGTAGGACTTTTTTCCATTTGGAAGAGCCATCAGCCACCAAGTCTGAGACATAGTTTCCAAGGATTTGAGCATGTCTTGTGCTTCTTGAATCCCAAATATTCCTTAAGAATCCGGCAGAGTATATTCTGATAGCCTCTGGAATGGAAAACAGCTTAGATTCCGTTTTGGAATACATGTCATGACATCATTTTATTGTAATTAGATATTTTCATTTTACACTTATTTCCATTGTTACATTGAAGGTATTCATAAGATCTCAAAAGGGTAAAAGACTTCATTGATATTAAGTGCTTACAATAGATTAGTATTTCTTGGTCAGACTTTGTGATATTACATAATTGTCAGTTTAAAAGGAAATAACGTCCTTAGACATGAAAAAGATGAACAATTAAAAAAAAGCTCACAAAGGGCTGTTGTTTTTCACAAATTACTCTTATTAGCTGACCTAAACCTATTTTTTCCTTCTACAGGCACCTTTAGAATATGCACTAAAAATACAAGCATTCAAAGTTCAAGCATTAAGTCCAAAATTACTGCCTTTCAGATCTTTTATTATTCTTTCAGGCATTTAAAAATATAGGTCGAAGCAACACTGCATAATTTAGAAAGTTAACAAAATGCAGCTAATGAAAAGAAATGGAAGCAAATATAATTATAATAACCTTTTAATGCTTTGTCTCCTTTCTGTTGTCAATTAAACATGTAAAAGAGGTGATGGCCTACACACCACACCACACACACACACACACACACACTCCTCCTCTGCCAGAGGTGGTATATTTTCAAGAAGGCAAAGTCAAAGCCCGTATATCCTTATTAAGGCAGAGAAAAGGCCAATTTCAAATAATTTGGCATTAGAAATTCCCAGTGTGTTGGACAAACTGAGCCATACACATTTGACTCTTCCTACTGAATCTCTGATTCTTTGTGACTCTCTAAACTAAGCAACAATTCTCAAACATGGTAGTGTACATCCTTTCAAGCGTAAAACAACAACAACAATCCCCTCCCAACTTTTAGGTTGTCTAAAGGTTGCCAGTAACATAACTGTAGTGAGTATATATCAGTAAGGCTTTCAATGAACCCAATCCTCAAGCCTGTCCTTTGTTTTCTTTGTTTATAGCAGGGGTTGGCAAGGTTTACCTTGCCTGGGCCGGTTCACTCCAGCGGAGATCCCTCCATGGGCTGGATTGCACGTGCACCCACGATTTCCAGCATCTGCACAGATGTGATTTTAGGTATCTGCGCATGGACAATTTTCAGCGCCGCGGAAGCGAGTCCCCACGCTGCACTGCCCGGGTTTAGCTCAGTTTGTGGGCGGTTTGGGGGCCAGTTAAATGACCCCCGTGGGCCGCTTGTGGCCCATGGGCCTTAGGTTGCCTACCCCTGGTTTATAGTATGTCTAACCCACCCTTCTCTAACTGATCCCAACACTGGAAAACCACAATAAAAGTACAGGTCAGTAAAACAAAAACTATCTATATCATAAAATATCCTTAAAATATGCAAGATCAACTTACATGAGGCAACAAGCAGCTTCCTTATAGCTGTCACTCCCTCCCAAAGACCTAGGCCAAGTGGCACATATTCACTATCAGACAAGCAGTCAGCAGTGTCAGTGCTAGACACACTTGTAAGAGGAGGTCATTCCAGAGATGGGGCACCAGTGTAGAGAAGACCCTTTCCCTTGCCACCGCTCCCTGAACATCTTGCACTGGGACCATCAGTAGAGTCTCCCTTGCAGATCTTAACGCTCAGGCAGGACAGAAATACACCAGCATTCCTTCAGATATTTGGTCCAAAGTCTTTTAGGGCTTTTATATGTCAGGGCAAGCACCTTGAATTTGGCTTGGAAATGATTCATCAATCTGTGTTGATCCTTCAAAACAATTGATGTGAGTCTGGGTAGGACCATCCACCAGCAGCCTAGCCATTGCCTTCTGCACCACTTACAATCTCTGTTTTCAAAGTCTGTAACACGACATGCTTAGCTGATGTCTTAAAACTTAAGACACAAAAGTAGAGCAGGAATTCCTAAAAGGAAGAAGTTGCAAATGAAGAAAAGGAAGGCAGGGACCCTACACAACACACAACACACACACCTACTTTGTGTGGTATAGTTCAACAAGGCAAAACCAGAGCCAGTATATCCTCAGCAAAAGCTCCAACAGAGAGACATGTCTTCACCACCTCCCCCCCCCAGTTTCCCTTCCTGCCAAACATGACAGTGAGGGAGATATGCTTTTTGTGTGAGAGATATGGGTGTTGGGGGGGGGGCTCTGGGGAGTATGTTCATACATGTGAGGTGATGCAGAGTCAGACAATTAAAAATCCAGGGACGGTCAACGCATGGAAAGAGGAGCATGTTCATATCCATTGGCCATCTGCCAGATCTCCACATGTTGGTCAAGGTGTTTTGCATGGAGTCTACACCTGTACCAACTGTATATGCACAGGCTCTGTAGGCATGATCTGTATCATGCAGAATTCATGTGCAGGTTTCCATGTGTGTGCCTAGGTTGTGTGCAAAAGACTTGATCAACACAGGGAAATGAGGAGCACAGCTAGTGCGCTCAGTCCTCCTGCAGTGAGTATCTCCTGGTTTTGAGAGAGATCTCTGTCCGTGCTCACATTACATCTGTGTCTGAAAAGATTAAAAGCATTGCGGGGTGGATGGGAATCCACTTGTCCGTGAATAAGCAGAATGCAAGTCTCTTCTAAAGGATTAAGGGAGGGGAGAAGGCTTAATGCCCAGATCCTTTAGAAACCAAAGTCCCAAATGCAAAGGAGGCATCACGCCTACTTGACATACAGAAAATTAACTGAGGTGAGCAGGTCTGGGAAGAAGTCATGGGGACACTGCTATTGCCACTGCAGGAAACACCCTCCCACACACACTCTTGCATGTGATTCCTATGCTTCAAAAGAAATTACTGATTCAAAACTACAAAGCAGATAACATAAGATAAGATGAACAGTGGAAATAAAGGACAGGAATCATGACATGAACATAAAGTTTAAAATAACTCAGGCCTATACTAAAAAAGCATGTGAGTTTAAAGCCTTCTGTACTGAATTACTATTTAGACATCAGATTCCTCAGACCTTCCCAGCTTTAATATCTGAAGTGGTTTCAAACATTCAAGGGCATAATATACCTACAGACATAATACTGATAAAGAGTTCCCACAAAGGCACACGGCGAAGTGGCAGCAGCTTATGTTTTCAACATGTTTGCTTGGATGGAAGTCCTGAAAGACTCACATTCAGGGGGTGCAGGCATCAACAAATGTAAATCCCAGAGCACAACATTGTAATCCCCCATCCCACTATATGACTGAACCTGCAGTTATCTTCTGACAAGTGAGAATATGATACCATGTTGTTTCACAAAAGTGAAACACAGGAATTCATGTATGCTATTCCAGTTGTCTCTGAAGTGTGGGCTGCTGGTGCTTTAAATAATTACGTTTTCCATTGCTTTTCACACCATCAATGAACATGCTGCTCTCCACAGGCATCTTATTGAGGTGAACATCATTGACAGCCAGGCACTTTTCATAAGAGCATAACAACTGCCCTGCTGGGTGAGACCATAAGGGTCCATCTAGTCCCACAGTGTCCAGCTGGATGCCTCTGGGAAGCCTGCAAGGCAGGATATGAAGGCAGCAACTCTACCCTTGTTGTCCCTCAATTGCTGCTTTTCAGAGATATAATGCAGAATGGCCCTGAACCTAAAAGGTGCACATAGCCATGGATGCACTTATCCTATTGCTCCCCCCCCCCCGCTCCAGTGATGACAGTCATCAGCTTGAAAGCAGGAAGAAACTAGGAAGTTTGAAATGACAGCTACTGATTTTGCATAAAGGTTGCTCTTTCCCCCATGCTAATCCTGTTAGTGCTTTTGGACTATCAGCTAGCAACACAGGGTTTGGCAGAGCTGATGCTTGCCTTGCAGAATATTCAAGAAAGCCATAGGCAGGAAGACTGTGAGGAAGGGCACGTGCTAAGTGGTAGAGCATGTGTGTTGCATGCAAAACCTCCTAGCTTCTATCATACAGGCTCTTTCCTCCTGCCCAAACCCTGGAGATATTGGGCCAGGGGCAGTGGCATAGCATGGGGACGGTTGCCCTGGGCGCAAAATTTGTTAGGGGTGCAAAATTTCAACATTCAAATTGCTGCCTCAAAACAGCTGTGTGCTCTGTTGAAAACAGCTTCTCCGTGTGAACTAGGAAGTGACCTCTCCAGACAACGGAACAACTCTTCTTATCTCTGCAGTTGTGATCTCCTGGGTGACATGGACTCCTTAGGCGGGTTGAAGGTGCATGCGTACGCTGTCCATTCCCCTCCTTCCCACTCCTCCTCCATGCAGCCTGGGCACTGGCAACCCAGGCTATGTCACTGACTATGTGGACCAATGGTCTAGTTCAGGATATGGCAGTTTCCTATGTTTCTAACGAGAACTAGTATTCCTGCCTAAAGTTCTAACTGTATAAGTAAGTTCACCTCTCCTTCTCCCCAGCCTGATTTTGCCCCAGTTGCTCCTGCTGTGCAGCAGGTGGAAGCTGTCAAAAAGAAGGAGTAAAGGAAATGAAATACAGCCATTACTTGGAATGAGACTTGAGGCACCGTGTTACTGGAAATGAGTCAGGGCACCAGGCCACACAGGGAGTGCCTTCAAGCCGAGAATGGCTGGGGAGCATACACAACTTAATTTAAAACATAACACATGCTGAGCCTAGAATATCGACTCTCAACCACCTACCCAACTGGTCAATCAATATCCTTGGATCAGGTTGGGTTTCGACCGGGAAAATATACAAAGTAATTTGGGAGCAAGTTGATCTTTCAGCCCAACCTACATCATGGGATTGTTGTGGGGATGAAACAGAATAACTCCTCCCCATGTGTGATATCTTGAAGTCATTTGAAGAAGCACAGGATACAAGGCAAAAATGCATAAGTAAAATAGCTGTATGGATTTATTTATTTTTACAAGTGGAAGCTTTTAAAGAGAACATGGTAGAAGTTTGAATGTTTCCTTCCTCATGGACTAGATATATGGCCTTTCAGATGTCATTGGCTGGCATGGCCAATGATCAGGAATTATGGGAGTTGGAGTCCGACAACATTTAAAGAACCACAGGCTCCCTCCCTATCCCTGCACCATACAGATAGTTGGTCGCTAGTCCTCCCAACTCTATTTTTCTGTACTTCTTACAAAACTTGCCTTTTCTTTCTTTTCATTTCCTGCTTTGCAGAGATGGTTGCTTCTTCTTGTGTCCACTGTCCTTCACAGATATGCCTGGTTTTCAAGAAAAGCAAAAACAGAAAGAAAATACCACAAGATATTTTTTCTCACTGTAATGTTGGGTCAGGTGTAACAAAAAATAGAGGTAAATCACTACAGGAAGGCTGTTTACCTCAAGAAAGCATTCTTTATTACTCATCTCTTGTTTTCCCCGTCTAAACTGCCCACTTCCTGATATTATTAGGCTGACCAAGTTTAACTTGTGTGTGCAGCCCCAAAATCATAATGTGTGTAAGCATGCTAATTCTTCATGGCTGCAATGAGCCCCAAATCTTCACCCTGACAGACTCCACAGGAATTATGTTGTGAAGTATTGGTAGCATTGATGCATTCACTGATTTGCTGGTCTTGTTTTGGTGTTTTACTTCATCAACACCAACCTGATTAAAAAAGAACACCAATAAGCCTAATAATGAAGGAAAAAAGATAGGTCACTACATAAAAACCGAGGGAATGCTAAATAAAAGCATCTGCTTCCCTAATTGGGTAGTATGGTAGCCTGTGAACTGGGGAGGAATCGGCCCCTTTGTAATGTGAGAAATTTGTGGCTGAGGCCAAGCTGTGAAACTCCATATTGAATCTGGATTCTTCCACGAACTCACTGGGTGGCTGGACACATGCCACCATCTCTTGGCCTCACCCTCTGCAACATAGGGATGATGATACTGACCTGTCTCACAGGGCTATAGGGATTATGACAAGATAATGTGTGTGAAGTGTTTCAAATAAGAAATGAAATAAGAAGCTCTGTGCTGGATCAAGCCCATCTAGTCCAGCATCCTGTTCTCACAGTGGCTACACAAGCAGGATTTGAGCACAAGAATACACTCCCCACTGTATTCAGAAGCATTAATGCCTCCAACTGCAGAGGCATAGCATAGTCCTCATCATGGCTTGTAGCCACCAATAGCCCTTTCCCCCATTCATTTATGTAATCCTCTTCTAAAGCGAACTAGGTTAGTGGCCCTCACTGCCTTCTTTGCTCCAAAGGCAGTGCTTGTTTAGCTAAAAAGGGATTAAATGGGGAATGCACAGGATGGAGGGGTAGTCACTGGCGGAGGAAGAGGAGTGCGGGGAAGCACACCACCCCTGGCAGCGCAGTCCTGGTGGGGTGCCACTCCCCCCACTGCACTGGGCACCACGCCCCCAGGACACGTGCCACACTCCCACGACATGTGCCACGCCCCTGTGGGCAGCGCGCCATGCCCCGGGATGTGCACCAGCCCTGCCCCCATCTGCTCTCCGTCCCCTGGTGTTGGAGCATGAAGCTCCACCACTGGGGGTATTTAATATATTTTTAAAAGTAAATCTAAAATAGTAAACAGTCCTAATGTTATGTCTGAACTCTGAATGAAATGGGTTGCTTTTTACTGAATTTAAATGTCTCCTAAGTTTCTAAATAACTGTAGTACACTCTTTATTATATTCAACTTACATTTCCAGGTGATGCACGTTACTAAAAAAGAATTATCCACTGCACAGAAGCTCAATTTAGATATTCTTTGTCATTCACTCCCTCCCTCACTTTCCATTATAGCTTCTGCTTCTGCCTCAATTTTCTCTCTTGACACTTTCACCCTCTTCCCACCATTTATCAAGAGGTTTCCTTTATAGTTGCCCTTAGCTAAGAGCTGGTGTGGTGTTGTGGATTGTGTGACAGAATTAAGACTGGGGAGAACGGAGCCTCACCCCACATTCCTCTCCTCACATTCCCTCTCCTTAAAAGAATGCTGATTTCTTAAGACATTTACTTGAGTGCAATATACTCAGAGTCGCAAAGTGATTTCATGCTCTTTATTCAGCTCATAGTGGTGAGGAGGAATGAATGAATGTCCCCTCACAGTATCTGCTTTATATACATTATTTACACAATGGGCTGCACATGATTGGCTAATTCTGGAATTCTACTGTAAGCCAATCAGGTTGTGGATTCACTTCTATCTGGAGCAGGATTGGGTGGTTCCTGCCAACCAATCATACTGCTGCATTGTTCTAGGACCAATCAGACTGCTGCATTCTGAATCCTATTGTTCTAGGGCCAATCAGACTGCTGCAGTTTGGATCCTATTCAACTCAGTACATAACATTGAGTGTTGTAAGCAACTTTTTTGTAACGAAACAATTACACCTTAAAATTGGCCCCACGTACTATTAGCTGGTCTAGGGAGTCTGCCATTTTATGCTTATGCTTCAAACTGGCATGAAAAGTATTTGACAAACATCTTGACTCAGAAGCTTGCTACGTGTGTAGGACCTCCGATACATGTCATGGCTTTTCCTGCCATGTCCTCAGCAACTCCAAAACTACGCTGCAAAAGAGAGACCTACCTTCCATCACGCAGTGCTGACAAATCCCTTTGATTACCCAGAGTTCTGCGTGTGCATTGGGGTGTCCATAGAGTTGGGAGCAGAGGTTAGGCTCAAGGAGAACCCAGTATGTGTCGTACACTAGCTCTGACGCTGCCTGATAAATGTCACCTTAGGCAAACTTGTTCAGTCAGAAATGTCTGAAATTCACTGAGGTTTCAGGGGAGGCAAACTATACAAGATCATTTGGGGGCACTGCTGGCAGCTGATTGAGCATTCCTGGGTTTACAGGCCCAACAGGATATTTCAGGCAGCTCTTGCCTCCCTCCCTTTTAACCTGTCGCTGAGAGTCAAGGCACTAGGTAAACAAGAGTGATTTCAGCCTCGCACTGTGCTGCTTTCCACAGCAAGTGGTCATTTGTTCCAGTTTCCCATGACCGCATGATTGCTTGGGATTGCTCTCCAAAAAACACATTGATTTGAAGCATGAGACTTCATAACCAATCACTGGTCAACAACAAATTTGTTGTCTGCATTTTTTTCAGGTGATTTAGGATGAATCTGATGTGCTGAATCCAAAAATCACATTGGTTTTGCTCAATCAGGTCAAGTTTTTGAGCTATGGCCACATGTCTTTTTTAGGTTTTTGTTCACATGTACACTTGTGTGGAGCATTTTAGAAGAAGTTGGTGGGGGTAAAATGCCTTGTCAAATAATTGTTTTGATTGGAAATGATTATTTTAATGACAAGAAGTATTCAGGTCCGATAGTTCTGGGTGATTATGTCGAAAAGGGATCCGTTTGAAGTCATAAAACCTCGAAATCTTCCATAAATTGGTCCAGCAAAGCATAAAGTTGGGGAGCAAAACTAAGTTAATGGGGCAGCCGCCCCACGAAGTATCCTGATCTTCAATCAGCACGTCGTCCTGTAGCTCATTGTGATGAAATTCCAGTGCCTATCTTCGGAGAACTTCCTGACATTAGTGACGAAGATGCCTCCAGTGTTGAAGGACATGAAGAAGAAGAAGTGGTTCTTGAAGATGATGCTCCACATCCATTTTCCCAAAAGGAGTTGAATGATCTAGTTCGCGACCTCAGCTTGTCAAAGGACTCTGCCGAACTGTTGGCATCCAGATTGAAGAAAAAAAACCTCCTCTCTGACAGTGCTCGCATCAGCTTCTTGCGCAACAGGCATCAAGAGTACCTCCGTTTTTTCTCGGAAGAGAAGAACTTGGTGTACTGTGCAGATATTGCGCAGCTTCTGCTCAAGCTTGGAGTGCCACAGTACGAACCCAAAGACTGGAGACTGTTCATTGACAGCAGCAAGCGATCACTGAAATGTGTTCTGCTACACAACGGCAACCAGTTTGCCTCTATACCCCTGGCTCACTCGAGTACACTGAAGGAGAACTATGAAGCGGTGAAGTATGTGCTGGAGAAAATTGGTTATGATCAGCATAAGTGGTTTATTTGTGTTGACCTGAAGATGGTGAACTTTTTGTTGGGACAACAGTCTGGCTTCACCAAGTACCCATGTTTTCTGTGCATGTGGGATAGTAGGGACCGTGCTCAGCATTACACGAAGAAGGACTGGCCTGTGTGGGAGGAATTGGTGCCTTGCAAAGAAAGGAATGTCATCAACGACCCTCTGGTGGACAGAGACAGAATACTCTTCCCACCGCTGCACATCAAGCTCTGCTTAATCAAGCAGTTCACCAAGGCTCTGGACAAGGATGGTGACTGCTTCATTTACTTGTGCCAGGCTTTTCCAGGATTGACCATGGAGAAGTTGAAAGCTGCCATCTTTGACGGTCCTCAGATCCGTCAGCTCATCAGAGATCCAGAGTTCGGAAACTCAATGAACGAAGTGGAACTGGAAGCGTGGAAGGCATTTGTTCTGGTAGTGAAGAACTTTCTTGGCAACAATAAGGCCAGAAACTATGTGGAACTTGTCAACAACATGCTGACTGCTTTCAGAAACCTGGGCTGCAACATGAGCATCAAGATGCACTACCTATTTTCACATATGGACCAGTTTCCTGAGAACCTGGGTTCAATGAGTGACGAGCAGGCGGAGAGATTCCATCAGGACATGAAAGAGATGGAGACCAGGTATCAGGGTCGCTGGGACGCAGTCATGATGGCTGACTACTGTTGGACTCTGAAGAGAGACCTCCGTGCTGCTGAGCATTCCAGGAGTTCCAAGAAACAGAAGTTCAAGCCCTGAAGTTTGAAAAATGGTGAAGCAACATGCAATTTACGTGTACTTACCTTTATCAATGCCCACCATTCAGTTTACAGAAAACCTGACCTGATGGAGAGAAACGGATGCCATTTCCTGATTCAGCAGTGCAAAAATACCCCAAATCAGTTGTAGAAATCTAGACAACATTCAAAAAGTAAGAAATTGTTGCCCAGTGTATTTATGCCCAGTAGACTATCTGCTTTGCATGCAGGAAATCCCAGGTTCAATTCCCAGTATTGCCAGGTAGGTCTGGGAAGGACTTCTGCCTGAAATTCAAGAGAGACGCAGTCAGTCAGTGTATGGTATGGTTTATTATTCTTTATTAAAATTGTATACCACCCTTCATCTGAAGATCACTGGGTGGTTCACAACATAAAAATATAAAATGAAGACACAAAATACATAATAAAACAAAAACAAACCAAGAAGCCATCTCCCCAAAACACATTTAAAACGTCATAGAATGTTAATCAGCCACAGGCTTGGTTAAAGATAAACATTTTTTACTGGTACCTGAAGGTATGAAATGAAGGTGCCAGGTAAGCCTCCGTGGAGAGAGCGTTCCACAAATTGTTCTAGTGTTCACACCCTCTGGAGCTCTTGTGGAGGAGGCACATGAAAAAGGACCTTAGATTAGTGTTTCCCAACCTTTTTTGGGCAAAGGCACACTTGTTTCATGAAAAAAATCTCAAGGCACACCGCCATTACAGCCCCGTGACGTCAGCGCGCAGCGTCACGCCGGGAGGGACATGAATTGCTAGCAAATTACATAATCACCTCCTTGAGGGCTGGCTCATCTTCTCCGAAGGCAGAACCCCATTAATTAACAGCACAGACTCACACCATGGATGCAGTGTCGCAAGCCCTTCTTAAGATAAACCAATCTCTGGAGAATTTAACAAAGCAGACGGCAGAAAATACCAAGAAATTGACAGAGAATTCACAGAAATTGACAGATTTAACAACAAGACTTGACCTGAATACAGAATCTATAAATAGGCTTACGCAAGAAAATTCTGCCACACGCCAAATTGCGGAGGAAGCCAGAACTATTGCTGGAGAGACCCAGGAAAAATTAGAACCGATTGCCAGGAAGGTCTATGACCACGACGTAACTCTGGCATTGTGGGAACTACAAAGAAAAGAAAGGAATTTGAAATTACGATCAATTCCAGAGGACGAAGGAGACAATCTTACGGATTTTTTAACGAAAGAGTTTGCTGATGCCTGGGAAGATTTAGAGGAAGACGAATTTAAAATCACAACAGCATTTAGACTGGGCAGAAGACAGAACAGAAAGGCACCGAGAGACTGTCTGATTACCTTGAGATCGAAGGAGGAAAGAGACAAAATTTTAAGACTGCATTTTGAAAAGGCCTTACAAATTGGGAACTCACCGATACAGATCTTTAAAGATATTCCTAAACATATCTTGGACTTGAGAGCTTCATATAAGGATTTGGTTTACCTGTTGAAGAAGAACACCATTCTCTTCAGGTGGGAATTTCCACAGGGACTGTCCTTTGACTACAGGGGGAAGAAGGTGAAAATAAAGACGATACAGGATAAAGACAGGTTCCTGCAAAGAAATCAAGAAGACTTACAGAAAGGAACTGTAGACCCAATTGCTGAGCAAAAGAGTGTAATAGATATCTTGAACCTTTCGTTTGGACAGAACCTTCCACCACCAACAGAGGAGGAACAACAATTGGGAGCTGTTGGAGGAATACCAGAAAAATAACAAGATGGCCCTGCAATTCCTTAGCTGGAATTGTAATGGGATGAACATGCCTTTGAAGAGACGACAAGTATTCCATATTTTGTACAGAGAACAATTGGACTTGATTTGCTTACAGGAAACTCATATAACTAGAGCCCAGAGGAGACTGCTTATGAATAAAAAATTGGGACAAGAATTCATTTCGTCGGACAAAGTGAAAAAAAGAGGAGTTGTGATTTATGTAAAAGAGAAGTGGGCTCCAAAAATGATATTTAAAGATGAACAAGGAAGATATTTAGCGGTGGAGATACAGGTACAAGGAGAAAATTTTTTGATAATTGGGATCTATGCACCAAATGAAGGCAAAGCAGAATTCTTCAAAAAACTTCATGAAACTTTGACAGATTATTTGGAATATAATATGATAATCATGGGAGATATGAATGGTGTAGTTTCTACAAACATGGACAAGACACAAAGACTGACACTTACTAAAGAAGGGAGACTCCCGAAGACTTTTTTCGAAATGACTGAAAATATGGACTTGATAGACATTTGGAGAACAAGGAACCCTCTTGAAAGAGAGGGAACCTTTTTCTCCCAAGCAAAGATGACCTGGACCAGAATCGACCAAATATGGGTTACTAGTGGAATGGCTCCGAAGATTAAGAAGGTAGAAATCTGCCCAAAAACCTGTTCTGACCATAACGCCGTGAAGATGGAAATGAAATTTACAACAACTGGTCAGTTTAGATGGAGAATGAATGACACCCTGTTTCGAGATAGAGAGATCCACATGAAGGCCCAAAAAGCTCTAAAGGACTATTTTGAAATCAATCTAAAGGGCGATGTGGAAAAAAGAGTGATCTGGGACGCAAGTAAAGCTGTGATGCGAGGGTTTTTGATTCAACAAAATTCAATAAAGAAGAGAAAGCAGAATGAGAAAAAGGAAAATTTTTTGGAAAAGATAAAAGAAGGAGAGAAAAAACTAAGGTCAAAACCAAAGTCCCAGGAGATTTTGAGGGAGATTAAGTTGTATCAAACACAATATATGGAATTGATGAACCAAGAGATAGAGTGGAAAATAAAGCAAATGAGACAAAAGACATTTGAGTCGGCAGACAAATGTGGTAAACTTCTGGCATGGCAACTCAAGAAAAGACAGAAATTAAATACAGTCACAAGTTTAGAAGTGGATGGAAAGATTATATCTAAACCAAATGAGATAAGAAATTGTTTTGTGAGCTATTTTAAAAAACTTTATTCCCAAGGATTACAAAACGAAGAGGACATAGATAAATTCCTTAATAAACATGGATTACAAAAAATCTCTCATCAAAGCAAGGTGGATCTAAACCAGAGAATAACAGAACAAGAGATAGAGGGTGCCATTCAGGACATGCAACTGGGCAAATCTCCAGGGCCAGATGGACTGACTTCCAGATACTACAAATCTTTAAAGGAATGGTTGATACAACCGTTAAAGGACGTCTGTAATGAGATCTTAGAGGGAAAAAAGGCACCCGAATCGTGGAAAGAAGCATATATTTCACTCATACCAAAGACAGAGACTGAAAAGACTCAATTGAAGAACTACCGCCCAATTTCGTTACTCAATGTGGATTACAAAATTTTTGCAGACATTTTAGCAAAAAGACTTAAAAGAGTACTGATGGAGAAGATTCACAGAGACCAAGCAGGCTTTCTCCCAAAGAGACACCTCTCAGACAATGTTAGGAATATAATAGACATTTTGGAAAAGTTAGAGGTGAACATAAATACTAAAGCAGTTTTGATATTTGTGGATGCGGAGAAAGCCTTTGACAATATTTCGTGGAGTTTTATGAAAAAGAATCTTCATGGGATGGGGGTAGGACAAGGATTTGAGAATGGTGTGGGAGCAATATATTCCGAACAAAAAGCTAAGCTGATTGTAAACAATGTAATAACTGAGGAACTTAAGATAGAAAAAGGAACACGACAGGGGTGCCCAATTTCTCCATTGCTTTTTATTTCGGTCCTGGAGGTGTTGCTGAACATGATTAGAGAGGACCAGCAAGTTAAAGGTGTAAAGGTCGGAACCAAACATTATAAGTTAAGAGCGTTCGCAGATGACCTTGTATTGACCTTGCAAGAGCCAAACACTAGTACAAAAAGAGTGTTGGAAATAATCCAACAATTTGGACAGGTAGCTGGATTTAAATTGAATAAACAAAAAACTAAAGTCTTAGGGAAAAACCTAACAGATATGGAGAAGAATAAGTTTCAAGAAGAGACAGGTCTGATGGTGGTCAAGAAGGTGAAATATCTAGGGGTTAACCTAACATCTAAAAACTTGAATTTGTATAAGGACAACTATGAAAAATGTTGGTCAGAAATTAAAAAAGATCTAGAAATATGGTCAAATTTGAGATTGTTAATGTTAGGCCGAATTGCAGTGATTAAGATGAATGTATTGCCTAGAATGTTATTTTTATTTCAAACTTTGCAGATTATTGACAAGATGGACTGTTTCAAGAGGTGGCAGAAAGATATTGCGAAATTTGTCTGGCAGGGCAAAAAGCCCAGAATAAAATATAAAATATTAACAGATGCAAAAGAAAGAGGGGGATTTGCCCTGCCGGACTTAAAATTGTACTATGAAGCAGCAGCATTCTGCTGGCTGAAAGAGTGGATGCTCCTCGAGAATACAGATATCTTGGATTTAGAAGGTTTCAATAACGCATTTGGCTGGCATGCATATCTATGGTATGACAAAATCAAAGTGCATAGTGCCTTTAAAAATCACATTGTAAGGAAAGCGTTGTTTAATGTTTGGATGAGATATAAAGATCTGTTGGAAAACAAAACCCCTAGATGGTTGTCACCCTTAGAGGCTAAGGCCCACAAGAAAGTCAATATGGAGGTCGGATGGCCAAAGTATTGTGAGATTCTAGAACAGGATGGAGAGAAACTGAAATTAAAGAGCCATGAAAAACTAAAACCCAAAGTACAAGATTGGCTCCACTATTATCAAATAATGGAGGTTTTTAAACAAGACAGGAAAATTGGCTTCCAGGTGGAAAAATCAAAACTTGAGACAGAATTGTTAGAACCCAATACTAAGAATTTGTCAAGAATGTATAACTTGCTGTTGAAATGGAATACACAAGACAAAACAGTTAAATCAGTTATGATTAAGTGGGCACAGGACATTGGTCATAATATTATGTCTGCTGACTGGGAAAGGTTGTGGAGCACCGGTATTAAATTTACGGCATGTAGTGCTTTAAAGGAAAATGTGATGAAAATGGTCTATAGGTGGTACATGACCCCAGTTAAGCTAGCAAAAATTTACCATTTGCCTGATAACAAATGTTGGAAATGTAAGGAAACTGAAGGTACTTTTTATCATCTTTGGTGGACATGCCCGAAGATTAAGGTTTTCTGGGAGATGATATATAATGAAATGAAAAAGGTATTTAAATATACCTTCCTTAAGAAACCAGAGGCCTTTCTCTTGGGCATTGTCGGCCAATTGGTGTTAAAAAGGGATAGAGCTTTTTTTATGTATGCAACAACAGCAGCAAGAATACTGATCGCAAAGTATTGGAAGACACAAGATTTACCCACCTTGGAAGAATGGCAGATGAAAGTGATTGACTATATGACATTGGCGGAAATGACGAGCAGAATTCGTGACCAGGGAAAGGAGACTGCGGAAGAAGACTGGAAGAAATTTAAGATTTATCTTAAGGACTATTATAAACTTGATGAAGTTTAGAATGTCGAGATTTTATAGAGAGAAAGGGTTGCAGTAATATAAGATTAGATTAAGAAAGGACTATGATGAATTAGGACGGGAAAAAACATTTATAAGTTGCTATAAAATTTGGACATGAGGATGCAGAAAGGGGAGGTATGGGGAAGTCCGAGTGTCAGGGAACTGACATCAGAGGAAAGGGAGTTGGTAGGGCTCCCAGAGACTGGGAGAAAGTCAGCAGCCAAAGCAGGGACCAGCAGGGGGAGCGAGGGGTCTCTGGAGGAGGATCTCAGTAATGCTGAGAGAGACGCAGCAGCCCAGGCAGGAAACAGCAGGGGAGAGAAAGGGGTGAGAGACACGTCCAGCGAAAATAGCGGGGAGGTGTCAGAAGCAACTGTAGGGAGACCCATTCTTCGCCGGAAGCTGCCACGTCGTGAGTCCAGGAGACGCGTTTCCGTTAAGGAGCTTCTTTGCTGGAAACGTTTCCGCAGGCAGCCACTGTCAGACTCTACTAGTGACTAGAGCAGACATGTCTGAGGAGCTCTGTCACACACAGAGGTTTGTGGAGCCGCACAAACTCTGAGGGGGCACAATTTTAAGCACAAGCAGCTAATCATCCCCTGATAGCAGTCTGACAGTCTCTGTACGCTGCCTGTGCAGGAGAAAGCATCATGAGCAACCCAGCCGGAACCGGAGAGGCAGGGGTTGGAGCTGGTCCAAGCTTGGAAGAAAGGTATCAAGCTCTGGAGGTCCAACTTGCGCTGCAGACGGCGAGGCTCGAGGAGAGAAGGGCTCAGGATGCAGACAAAAAGGGGAGAACCACTCAGTTCCCCAGAAAGGTACCAGGATTGGTGCAGAAGTTTGGGGGGGACCCCAAGGATTACCATGCCTTTAGGACAGAGATGCAATATGCCCTTAATGTGCAGTTTGATGAGTTCCCTGATGAGGAATCGCGAGTTGCTTTCGTAATTGGGCATCTTGAGAGGGGGGGCGCGAGACTGGGTTCGACCCCTGATGGCAACGCACAATGATATCCTAAAGGACACTATGAAGTTCTTTCGTGCAATGGATATCATGTTTTCCAGCGATATTGAGGAAGGGGTGGTGCGCAGACAGCTAATGGCTTGCAAGCAGGGAAGCAGATCTGTCCGTGAGTACTGGACTGAATTTACCATGCTGATTCACAGATTGGGGTGGGATTTATCGGCGGCACCCATTCAGATGCTATTTGAAGAAGGTCTTTCTTCGGCTGTGAAAGACGAGCTGTCCCGGAGCCCCAGGGCGGTGTCTATGGATCAGCTGACCAAATCTGCGCTGACCATTGGAGCGCGCCAGGAGGCAAGAGCCTTGGAGAGGCGGGAAGGGAGAGGGGAACGTTGGAAGGAGTTCCGCATTCCAGACATTCCTGAGCCAGCTTTCCCGCCGGCAGAGCCGATGGAAATCGGAACAGCCCGCGCGCGCGCAGTTTCAAAGCCCAGTGAGGGGGCTAAGAAGGAGGGAAAAGGAGCCCGGAAATGCTATCTCTGCCAACAGCCAGGCCACTTTGCCAGAGTCTGCCCCCAGAGGAAGGAATGGCAAGGGATGGTGGGAGCTGTTGAGGGGGGAGAGCAGGGAGAAACGGAGCATGTAAAAGCCAACGCCTGGTTGCCACCGTCAGGGCACTGCAGCCAGGCCAAAGAGCAGTGAAAGTGCCCATGCCAGAAGCTCCTCGACCTGCTCTAGTGATTGAAGTGTCGCTAGAGCTGCAAAATGGACACCCCCTAAAAATAAAGGCGCTGTTGGACTCAGGCAGCTCCTGCAATTTTATGAGCAAGGAGTTTGCTGCTGAACACCAGATACAGACTATCCCTTTAAGCAACCCCCTGCAGGTGACCACGATCGATGGCAGGGAACTGTTGGGAGGAGGAGTCAGCTTGCAGACCGTCCCAATGATAATGAGGGTGGCAAGGCACACAGAACTGATAGCGTTTAATGTGGCCACCTTGGGAGGCGCTCCCATTATTTTGGGAATGAGCTGGCTAGCCCTACATGATCCGCTGGTGGGCTGGCATCAAAGAGTGGTTTCCTTCGGTTCAGCACATTGCTTAGAACACTGCAGGGAGGAAAAGGGGTCAGCAGGGGCCCAAGCCACCCTGGCAGGGACTGAAGTAATGGAGAAGGGGAAGGTGCCACCACAGTATGCTGATCTCAGCGACGTGTTCAGCGAGAAGGAAGCTGACCAACTACCCCCGCATAGGCCCTTTGATTGCCAGATCAATTTACTCCCTGGAGCACAGCTTCCTGTAGGCAAGTTGTATGCCATGTCAGACAGGGAAATGCAGCAGTTGCGAGAGTTCATTGACAAGAACCTGAAGAGAGGCTTCATCAGAGAGTCCAAGGCAGCGGGGGGTAGCCCAGTGTTTTTTGTGGATAAAAAGCACACGGACAAGCCGAGACTTGTATGTGATTTCAGGCGGTTAAATGCAGTGACAGAGCCGGCGGCTTTTCCTATGCCCAGGATTGATGATATTTTGACCAGGGTGCGGAAAGGAAAGATTTTTACAAAGCTGGACCTAAGGGGGGGCGTACAACCTGATACGTATAAGGAAAGGGGATGAATGGAAGACCACCATGTTCACCCCTTTGGGGGCATTTGAATACCTCGTTATGCCTTTTGGATTACAAACAGGCTCCGCGTGTTTTCAAGCCTTCATGAACCACGTACTGGGGCCTTTGCTCTACAAGAATTGCGTGGCCTTCTTAGATGACGTGTTGGTGTATTCGGAGAATGAGGAGCAACATGTGAGAGACGTCAGAGAAGTGTTGAGCAGGCTGCAAGCCAACAGGCTGTGGGTGAAACTGGAGAAGTGTCAGTTTCATACCAAGGAGGTGGAATTCCTGGGGTACCGCTTGTCAGACAAGGGGTTGGCCATGGACCCCGGCAAGGTTCAAGCAGTGCTGGAATGGAAAACACCCAAAACCAAGAAGGATGTGCAGAGGTTCCTAGGGTTTGGAAACTTTTATCGTAAGTTCATCCGAAACTTCGCCCACCTGACGGCGCCCATCACGGACTGTCTCAGCAGTAAAAAGAAGTTTGTTTGGACGGGGGAGGCGGAGCGAGCGTTTGAGGAACTGAAAAGGGCCTTCGCCTCTGATGAACAACTTCTGCATGTGGATTTACAAAAAAAGCTGAGGGTCGAAACAGACGCTTCTGACAGAGCCATAGGGGCGGTGCTTCTTCTGCAGCCGGGGAAGGAGGAGTCAGAGTGGCGACCGTGTGCCTTCTTTTCGCGAAAGCTGAACAAATCCGAGAGGAACTACACGGTGTACGACCGGGAACTTCTTGCGATTCATGAGGCTTTCCGGAGATGGAGGCACCTGCTAATTGGTGCACAACATAAGGTGCAAGTGTGCACGGACCATAAGAATCTAGAGTATTGGAGAACTGCGCGAGTGCTCAACCAACGGCAGTTGAGATGGGCCCAGGAGTTCTCCAAATTTAACTTTGAGATTTGTTACGTGCCAGGCCCAGAGAACGTTAGGGCGGACGCTCTCTCACGCAAACCTGAATATTTGGAGGGGGAGGGTGCACCCGAAGAGACCCATGTCATTCCCGAGGACCGCTGGGTGTGTGGGGCGGCATTGGTGGGGCAAAGGGAACTGGTAGAGGGAACGGTGCAGGATGAATACGCCCAGGACAAACTCAGGGGTCTCAGGAGGGAGGGAGACAAACCCGGGGGTTTTGAGGAGAGAAACGGGGCGTTGTACTACAAGGGAGCGTTATATATACCTGAAGGGGAATTGAGGGAAAAGGTACTCAAACAACTGCACGATAGCCCCACAGCAGGGCATTTTGGGCAACACAAAACCATGTGGCTGGTTACCAGGGAATTCTGGTGGCCCAAGGTCAGGGAAGATGTGCGGGAGTATGTGAGAGGGTGTGACCAATGCCAACGAGCCAAGGGGGAGAGGCGGGCACCGGCAGGTTTATTAGAACCACTACCCACGCCGGAAAGGCCATGGGAGGCAGTGGCAATAGATTTCATGACTGATCTGCCAAGGTCCAGAGGGAAAACAGCCATCATGGTTGTGGTAGACCTGTTAACCAAGATGGCCCACTTTATAGCCTGCTCACATGCGGTCACAGCGGAAGAAACCGCTAAATTGTTTGTGGAAAATGTGTTTAGGCTGCATGGCGCCCTCTTGAGGGTGGTTTCTGACCGAGGGAAACAATTTACTTCCAGGTTCTGGAGGAAGCTCATGAGCTTATTGCATGTAGAGGTGAATTTCTCAACTGCCCGTCATCCAGAAACCAACGGGCAGGCGGAAAGAGCTAATGGTGTCCTCCAGCAATATTTGAGGTGTTATGTGAATGACAGAGAGAATGATTGGGTGGAGAAGCTGGCGTTGGCAGAATTTGCCTACAACAATGCAGAGAACGTGTCCACGGGGATGAGCCCCTTTTTGGCTAATCACGGGTGTCATCCCCGAGCCTTCCCAGGGGGGGAAGGGGAGAACTGGAGCGTTCCAGCTGCAGAACAGTTCGTTGAAGAAATGGAAGCGATCCATCGCCAGCTCCAACTTAATTTAAACAGGGCGAAGGAGGAATATAAGAGGCAGGCAGACAAAACCAGAAGGGAAGGGGAAAGCATTAGGGTGGGGGACCAGGTGTGGCTGTCCACCCAAGGGTTACCATTCAAAGGGGGTTGTAAGAAGTTAAGACCCAAAAGGCTGGGCCCATTTGAAGTCACGCAGCAGGTCAACCCAGTGGCTTTCAGACTCCGGTTACCGAACCACATGAAGCTGCACCCAGTGTTCCACAGGTCGTTGCTGTCACCGTATAAAGGGGACAGAGAAGGGAGGGTCAATAGGGGACCAGCTATGGAGGAAAAAGAACACAGCTACCATGTAGCGGAGATTCTCGATTCCAGGTGGAAGGGAGATCAAGTAGAGTATTTGGTAATGTGGGAAGGGGAGCCGGAGTCGGAAAACACCTGGGTCATGGCAGAGGATGTAGATGACGAGGTTTTGATAGAAACTTTTCATCAGAGATTCCCTCGTAAACCTCAGCCAGTGGCGAGGTTCCAGAGGGAATACTTCGCCACCACCGACGAAGAAGAAGAGTTGGAGGGGTTCTCTGATTCCGAGGCGGAGGAGGATTCAGCGAGCCGGAACGAAAACCGATGGAGGGAAATGTTCGAGACGTCTGAAGATGAAGAGGATTCTTTTCGGGGTTTCAGCTCCTCACCGCCCAGAGGAGAGAGTAGGGGCGGGGGGGAAGGGGGCCCTGGAGGGGAGGTGGATGTCAGGGAACTGACATCAGAGGAAAGGGAGTTGGTAGGGCTCCCAGAGACTGGGAGAAAGTCAGCAGCCAAAGCAGGGACCAGCAGGGGGAGCGAGGGGTCTCTGGAGGAGGATCTCAGTAATGCTGAGAGAGACGCAGCAGCCCAGGCAGGAAACAGCAGGGGAGAGAAAGGGGTGAGAGACACGTCCAGCGAAAATAGCGGGGAGGTGTCAGAAGCAACTGTAGGGAGACCCATTCTTCGCCGGAAGCTGCCACGTCGTGAGTCCAGGAGACGCGTTTCCGTTAAGGAGCTTCTTTGCTGGAAACGTTTCCGCAGGCAGCCACTGTCAGACTCTACTAGTGACTAGAGCAGACATGTCTGAGGAGCTCTGTCACACACAGAGGTTTGTGGAGCCGCACAAACTCTGAGGGGGCACAATTTTAAGCACAAGCAGCTAATCATCCCCTGATACCGAGGAAAGAAGTCTATGAAAGGACATTATGAAATTATATTTGTTTGTTTGTCTGTTTTTTTTATGTTTGTTTGTTATAAAAACTTTTGTAAAACCAATAAAAATCTTATAAAAAAAAAATTAACAGCACAGACTCACACCATAGCCAAGACGAGGGGGGAAAACCTCAGTCATGCACAGTCATGCACATGTGGGGGCTAAATGAGGACGAAGACCGGGCAGAGAGCAGGGTTCAAATCACCCCACCTGGCCAGGACAATCCCTGGGTGCTCCCTTGGGCCACTCGCCTGACCCACCTCGCAGGGCTGTTGTTGCGAGGATAACACGGGGAGAACCACACGCGCCCCCGGGAGCTCCTTGGAGGAGAAAGCGGGCGATGAATGCAATGCACGAAATATATGAGAGGCGACCAGGTTTTGCAGGTGAGGGGCCCCCGCCAGCCTCCGCTTCCAACACCCGGCGCAACGACGCCGAAGTTTCCCCCCGGGCTCAGCTCGGGGAGCAGCGCTGCTCCCCCCGGCTCCCCTTCGCCCTCCCGGCTCTCTCTCCCGCCCACTGGGGACCCCCCTCACCTGCCAAGTCCGGAGCGCCGGTGGAAGTTGCATGCATGCATGCAGGGCGCCACGTTGCCATTGCATTGCACTGCACTCCATGCAACGCCTGCACGCATGCATTGCCTTGCACGCCCGCCAAGGGGTCTCCCCGCGGTCCGATGCATCCCCTCCGGCGCGGATGCAGCATTGCAAAAATAAACACAACACCCCCGACGCAGCCCTACCTGGGGGGCAGCCTCCGCCTCCGCCGCTCCGCCTCCGCGGGGATCCCCGGGCTCCATCCTGCCGCCCGATCTCCGCGGGGGCGCAGGCAGGCTGCGCGGGGTCTGCGCGGAAGAGCCCCTGCCCGCCCGCCCGCCGCCGCCGCGCTCATTCCATGGCCGAGAGAAGAGCGCTTCAAACAAAACGCCCGGCCCGCCAGGCCATGCTGGGAAACGTAGTTTGCGCACCTTGCGCGGGCGCGGAGCCCAAGGGCGAGGGGACTATGGATCCCGGCAGCCCCGCGCCGGGGACGGAGGGGGAGAGGCCGGGTGCAGGGATGGAGGGACGGGTGGGCGAGCGAGTGAGTGAGTGGCAGCCGCCAAGCCTTGGCCGAGAGCCAGGAAGGGCCTCCCCGGAGGAGGAGGAGGAGGAGGGAGGCGCAGAGCGGGAGGGAGGGAGGGAACCCCAGGGGTCATCTAGTGACGGCGCCCCAATCGAAAATTTGACTTTTTTTTTAAAAAAAAAAATCTTTCACATTTTTTAATTTTTCCCGCGGCACACCAGGCAACATCTTGCGGCACACTAGTGTGCCACGGAACAGTGGTTGGGAAACACTGCCTTAGATGATGATCACAGGGTCTGGGTTGGCTCATATGGGGAGAAGCGGTCTGTGAGATATTGTGCATGCAATGCCACTGGACCCCACAATCTTTGACCCAAGGCAACATCTCTGCTGCGATGACTAGTGATTTTCCAGGACTCTCCTAGGATTTGGGGTCAGTTGGAGCCTATGAAGCAGTGGTCCGCAAGCTGCATTCAGGTTGTGCACTGCATGTCTGAATTCCTACAAACTGAATTCTATGGAACTGAAATTGTAATACAATAAAAATACAATATAAGAAATAAGAAAAATAAGAAAGAAATAAGAAAAGCAATAGAATGCAATTTAAAATCTAGCACAGTGCATTGTGATTTCTACAACAGGCAGAAAAATCATTAAGTGGTCTGCCAAGACTCAGCAATTTTCAAGTGGTCCATGGAAAAAATATATTTGAGGATCACTGGTGTAGGCAATATTAACTAGATGGACCAATGGATAAGGCAGTTTCCTATGTTCCTATCATCATCATTATTTAAGAAACAATAATGACATTTTTGTATTTTCACACAGTTGTGGTGTGTGTGTGCGTGTGTGCCGTGCGCGTTCATGTGTGTTCAAAGAAGTTCACTTAAGCATTCAACTTATATTTAGCCATTCTTCTTCTTGGAAAATACTTTCTTTGGCTGTTAGGAAAATGATGAGAGCTCTAAACTCATGGAGAGAATCCAATTTCTCCATCAACCCCTTTCAAAGCAGTTTCTCTTTGGTAGCCTTATTCCACTCTAATGGCAGAGCAGTAAGCAAGAGAAGTACTGCCAAGTGGTTCGTGTTACTCTACATTTTATTGCAGTTTATGTTAACTGTGAATTCCTTGACAAAAAAAAGTAGAAAATCTTTCAAGAAGCTAAGGAAAAATCTCCTAATATGGGAACAGGTGAAGCAAGCTCCGAAAACCTTATTTAGAAAATACTGGCAATAGCAACAAATTTCAGCTGCTTCATTTCACAGTATTTAAAGCACACGCACGCACGCACACACACACACACACACACACACACACAGTATTAATCTTTGCTGCCAGAGAATATTGATGCTCTTGTTACCAGCATTTACAAAAAAATGGTTGTGGATATCCTCCTTCTTTTTGGTTACTAATAGCCTGGCGCTAAAATGTGCCGTGACAGCTCATGAATGAGTAGAAATGGCTGTAGGACAGCTGTGCCTATACACACACTGTAAAGGACTACAAAGCATGGAATCGTATGCTGGAACAGTATTGTATGGTGTATTCCTATAGATAGCTTTGGAAAAGGCCCACTGAATTAGGGGTGCTCAAGGATTTCAAGAAGTTTGCGTTTTTAAGTGAATTGGCCTGATTTGTGCTTCCCAGACTAACATGCTAATTGGAACACTGTTATCTTTCCGTTTATGCACTTCTCCGAATTTTCCAACACAGCTTTTGCCTCAAAAAGATGCATATACAATGCATATCTTAGGTTAAAATATACAGGCTCACAAATGTATATTTTTAGACAAAATGCATATAAAAATGCATATTTTGTGAGAAATAATGCAAATTTTTTCCCCTTTTCTTTTTAATCTGCAGAGTGACATGGAAATGCAACAGAAAAGATTTGTGAATTAGCTCATGAAAAACAACAACTGACATGGGTTGAATATAGATTGATTGATTGATTGATTGATCCATCCATCTGTACACTGAATTCTACAGGTAACAGATTGCAGCTTAAGTGTTGCAGACTAATATAATAGTGCAAATGTTTATGAGCAGCACATGCAGAATTTTCTTCCTCTTGTTCTCGAATAAAGTTTTTTATTATTATTCAGTGCAATAATATGTTCATGTTTACTTAGCATTTACATTTGTAAGAGAGACTGTGGACTTATCCACACTTCCCTTCCTCCACACTTTCTGAAGCAAATGGCATGTCCATGGAAAACCATAATTGCCATTTGTTGCGCTTCAGCTTTAAAGAGCAGGTTTTTACAGTGAAAACTCCAAGGAAAAAAATTGATCCCTCGGACATGGAGCTTTGAAGTGAGAACCTGTGCCTGGAAAGAACAGGGTGAAATCTAAGTGTGGATAAGCCCTGTGTCCGAGGACCAAAGTAAACAAGATAAATGAGATTTGCAATTACCGTATTTTTTGTTCCATAGGACGCTCCGTCCCATAGGACACACCTAGGTTTTTTGGGGGGAAATAAAGGAAATTTTTTCCCCTTTATTTCCCCCCAAAACCAGGTCGGGGAAACCAAACCAGGTCGAGGAACAGTGGGATGGTGGCGCTGCGCCTCCCCGCTGTCTCCCGAGCTTGTGGGGCTGGCTGATGTCTGCCCGGTGCATGGTGCGCTCTGCTTTAGGGCGCCTCTCGCGCCCGGCGGCAGGCTGCTATCCGCAGCGTAGGGAGTCTTGCGGGAACTCCCGCGGGGCTCCCCACACTGCGGATGTCTGCCCGGCGCGAGGGGTGCTCTGCTTCAGGGTGCCTCGCGCGCTGGGCAGCAGGCTGCTATCCGCAGCCTAGACAGCCCTGCGGGACCTCCCGCAGGGCTGCCTAGGCTGCGGATGTATTCCTGAAGCGCCGGGTGCTGTGCTTTCAGCAGGGCTGCCTAGCCTGTGGATGTCTTCCTGCGCACCGACCCCTCTCACTCTCCAAGCTTCAGAGAAAGCCTGCATTCGCCCCATAGGACGCACCCAGATTTCCCCTTCATTTTTGGAGGGGAAAAAGTGCGTCCTATAGGGCAAAAAATACGGTACCTAACTGTTTACATTCATGTCTCACCTTTTGTCCAGGGAGTCCACACTATTGTACAAAATTCCTCCTCCTCTTGTGAGGACCACACCTGACAGGGTGTGTGACATAAAATTACCCAAAGGGCTTCATGGCTCAATGGAGATTTGAACCCTGCTCTCCCCAGTCATTGGCCAGTGCTCTAACCACTATAACATATTGCCTCTTTGGATCATTAAACGTTTATTGCCACCCCTGCGTTTGGCAGTGGGAGCGTTTGCATTTGCTTTAGCAGAGTAAATGTTAGGCCATAAATTCACATTCTGTTTTGTGTGCTACCACTGAGCAGAGAGTATTGTATGTGAGCAAAGCACCCCTGCTAAGAATAGCATCTTTTTGCAAACTTTTTTTTTAAAAAAATAAAAAATCCTTTCCTCTGCACCCTATGGAAGAAGACAATAACACCATTCTAGGCCCTGAGCCAAGCACACTCCCAGTAAGAGCTGTGTGTTAACTGTAAGGGGTTGTTGACTTAATTCATGCTTAATTGCCCTCCCTCTCCTTTGCAACACCCCAGGAGTCAATGACTGCCGGGGGAGGGAGAGCCTCATTCATTTGTGGACTCCATCCACGTGGAGTCGCACAAGCAAACCCACACAGAACCAGTGATCATGGCAGGCTAGGCCCCGGAGTGATATAAAAGGCAGTCTTTATCCAAACAGACTGCCTGCATTTTGGAAATTTCCACCCCATTTCCTCATGGACTGATATTTGGAACAAAACATCAAGTGCTGGCGTTGGCAGCAGGATCAGTCATAGTAGCTCAAGCAAAAGTGTGACCATAAACCCGTCCAAGTGGAAGAAGTAGAGCACGCTGTTGCTATATCCACTTGGGTGTTTTTCCTTCATGTGTTCAGGCTTTTAGTATCTGTTTTCCACCCATTTCTCCCACCCTTGAGATCAGCTTTTGCCAGGCAAAAGTTTTAACACAGTGAAGCTTGGAGGCAGGGAGAAGGTAATTTTGGTGCTTACTTGAAGTCAGGGAGAGCTTTCACCCATAATATGTTGGTACCTCTAATTTAGAGTTTGGCTAGACATTTTAGAAATAGTATAGAAGTGAAATTTCTGCCCTCGGAGGGCTCCCCCCCCCAATAAAAACACAGAAAGAAGCCCAGTGCAGCATACATTGCTATTAGCATATTAGCAGGAGAAGCTTCCCTCTTTCTTCTAATACATTTTCAATAATTGTTTCAGAGTACAAGCATATGATTCCTTTATTATTCTTTTAAAAAAACATTGCTATCTTATTCATAAGGCATCTTGGGTGCTTTTGGTATTTGAAACGGGAACCCTTAAAATATTAGGTAAAATCATTATGATCAGATTAGTCAAAGACTGAACTCAGCAAAATGCATGATGATCATCATGATCATTTATATTCTTAACAACAATAACAACAGTAGCACTGTCATCAGAGGTGGCTGATGCTCATTGGGACTGATAGGGCAAGGGAGACCAACATGTGGAACCACAGCCAATGAGAGGCAGGAGGCTCAACCAGGCATCCATTTGCTCTGTCACTTCCTCCTGGGAAAACCTGTGGTTTAGTGCTGAATCGGAACAAACAGCAATTGGGTTTTCTGTGAATTGCCATTTGTTCTGATTTAGGAAAACTTGCAAAAGGCAGAGTCCCTGGATCCCGCCAACTGGGTGTAGATGCTCAAAGCTTGTATATGCACAGGCTTTGCTTAGAACTTTGAATGAATGCATGGAGGTCAGGAGCAAGGAGTATTGGCACTGCCCTGCTTCTCCTCTCTGCACATTTGCAGCACAAGGCTTTATTTGTTATGATAAGATCATGTGTAAATTTCTCTCTTGACCCATAGTCAACAGATCTGTAATGCTGGCATCACGGCTGAAACCAATACCCAACAAAATCAGCAACCCGTAAGCGGGTTGCTGGTTGTTTAAAGGGCCCATTGAGTTAGATACTGAGCCTAATTGTGATTCCCAAATCACCATTCTTGCTGCTCAGAAAACCAATGGATGGGTGTGATGCGGAGGGCTCTCTTGCTGTGGAAGGAGCACCCTGTCTGGAGGGGATCTCTTGTCACAAAAATCTAGACCTAGTCCCAGTGCATGCACATAGATGAAGTCCACATTGTAGTCAGCCAAGAGCTGTTAAAAGGAGAGAGGGAGAGACAGAGAGCTGTCATTCTTCATGTCACTGCCCACACTCCTGGTTTTCAGCTACAAGAGCTATAACAAGTGCTTTCTATCCTCAAGGAGACCTCAGAAAATTTTAACATTTTTTTTTGACTGTCTGTTTTAAAGCGGTTGCATCTTTCCTGTCCCTTCTTCTGAGCTAGGGTCTGAGGCATGCTGGGAAGTTAGATGCTGTTAGATGCCAACTCTCACCAATCCTAGGCAACATAGCCAGTGGTCAAGGGTGATGGGAGTTGCAGCCACAGGTGGGCCACAGAGTCCCCAGTCCTGCTTTACCAGACCTACACTGTGATGGTGATGGAGACAATGAAACATTTTTCTACTCCGCCATTGTATCTTCTCATTGTTGTCCAAGAAAGCTTTTTCCCCAAGCAATTTTGTCCAAAAGGTGATTTGGTAGAAACCCCAAAATCACACTGGGGTGTGTTTGCAAGACACTTTGAGAGACAAGTCGCTCTCATCTGCAGAGAGGCTTGCCTGCCCCTTCTCTTTGGGGGGCTGTCTAAGATCTTATTATTCACTGAGAGCTTTAAATCCAGGCTGCAAAGTGTTTAGGGAAAGAGCTCCAAGGAAAAGGGTTTTAAGCAAAGTAGCCTCTTGTGTGGGAAAGTGCTTGTGCTTCTTTTGCTCTTTTTTATTTTGGGGGGTATATGTTAATTACAGTGGTACCTCGGGTTAAGTACTTAATTCGTTCCGGACATCCGTACTTAACCTGAAACTGTTCTTAACCTGAAGCACCACTTTAGCTAATGGGGCCTCCTGCTGCTGCTATGCCGCCGGAGCACAATTTCTGTTCTCATCGTGAAGCAAAGTTCTTAACCTGAAGCACTATTTCTGGGTTAGCGGAGTCTGAAACCTGAAGCGTATGTAACTTGAAGCGTATGTAACCTGAGGTACCACTGTATCATACATTGTAATTTGAATTGCTCTTCAGCTGTCCCAGGGATTTTTATTGATTGGGGGTGGGGGTGCTATAATATATATATATATATATATATATATATATATATATATATATATATGGAAGGGTGGCTATATTCATTTTCAATAAAAGAAGAAAGAAGAGGGTACCCAGATAATAATTATTCAGCATGTCTCTGAAGGATGCTGTGTCTGTATTCAGCAACAGCTATGCATTTACTGGCTTGCTGCTCCCATGCCCACTGCAGTGACCTTATGATGCCCCTCACAGTAGTAGTAAACTGCATTCAATTCTTTGATTATAGAAACGACATTTTCTGGCTTGAGAGAGGCTCGTGACAGAGATGCAACTTAAGCCAAACATTCATTTGGCTTTGCTACAGGAGACTGCCGGAATGTAAACTCCCCTCCTTCTTTTCAATGGTTTCAGCTCCTGAGTTAAAAGCTTGGGTTTTTTGGAGTAATCTGGGAGGGCTATATTTGGCCAAAAATGCCACTGACTCCCATTACTTAGTTGGCACAAGCCAAACAATGTTCCTTTATCAACAAAACCAATAGTCTGTTTCATTTGCAGTGCACAGAGAAGTAGCTTCGTCCAACAGATTCCACTTTCCCTCCCTTGCAACATGTCTGTGACCAGTTAATGAGCTGCAACAGGGCCTGGGGTTTATTTTCAGCCAATTAAGCTTATCCCTCTCAGGAATTGTGGTCTGGCTGTGGCAGAAGTCCTAGGTACGGGCAGGACTTGTTTCTTTGACCAGTTGTGGGTTAGCCACATGGGTACGTGCTGTTGCACCACACAGCAGACGTTTTCTCTGTAATAACTCCTCCAAGTGCTCCACAAAAGCAGATCCCTTTTTAATTTACTTCATGTTTACAGCGTTCTCTTTCAAACTGAACTGCTGGCACAGGCGGATATTTATACAACCTTTGTTTCAAACTATTTATTTGCATTCGAGACTTCAGTAAAATTCACTGTCAGGACAATTGTGTGTTTGAAAGCTAGATTCTTAAACATGTTAATGTTCCAAGGAGAAAAACAGACAGTTCTGCCCTTCAGTTGCTTTTACACATCTTGGGTAAATGTACTTGTGGATCACGGCAAAGAGACAAAATTTTCTAGGTGCAATAATATAATGGTGCTCTAGAACAAACTAAGGGGTAGGTGACCTAAGTAATAACCAGAATCAGGTAGGTGTGTGTGTGTGTGTGTGTGTGTGTGTGTGTGTGTGTGTGTGTGTTAAGAGCATAAGAAGAGCCTGTGGGATCAGGCCAATGGCCTATCTAGTTCTGCATCCTGTTTTCACAATGGTCAGCCAGATGCTTATGGGAAGTCTGAAAGCAGAATCTGAAAAGACCTTTTCCCAATCTGCTCAGGAGCAGGGCTGGCCCTACCATTAGACAGAGTGAGGCAGGTGCCTCAGGCGGCAGATGCTGGGAGTGCAGAACAGTGGCAAGTTGTTGGAAGACAGGTCTGCGAGCCCCACGTGACCTACCCTGTCCCCCTAAACTATTTTGCTGCCCTCAGGCCTGGTGGGAGGATGCCATCCTGTTAAGTCTGATGGGCTTTTTGCACATGGGTTAGGAGGGATAGGGAGTCATCTTGAGCTTTGCCTCAGGCAGCAAGCACAACAAGCCTAGATGAGGAAGAAGCTGAGGATGGCTTCATCCTCTTCTATCAGCTTTTTAGAATTTGTTGAGTGTCAACAAACATATAACTGAAGGATGAACTGGGAGTCCTCATATACACAGACTTCATCAAAACCCTTTGAAGCCCCTCACCAGAGACTCTTAAGGAAACATAGGTAAAGGTAAAGGGACCCCTGACAATTAGGTCCAGTCGTGGCCAACTCTGGGGTTGCAGCGCTCATCTTGCTTTATTGGCTGAGGGAGCCGGCGTACAGCTTCCAGTCATGTGGCCAGCATGACTAAGCTGCTTCTGGTGAATCAGAGCAGTGCACGGAAACACTGTTTACCTTCCCTCTGGAGCAGTACCTATTTATTTACTTGCACTTTGACGTGCTTTCGAACTGCTAGGTTGGCAGGAGCAGGGACCGAGCACCGGGAGCTCACCCCGTCGCAGGGATTCGAACCGCCAATCTTCTGATCGGCAAGTTTGAGGCTCTGTGGTTTAACCCACAGCGCCATCCGTGTCCCAAAGGCCTTTTCTGGGCTGCTAACCCATTACAGAACATGAAATACAAGGTTGTATGAAGAGCTGACATGCAATTATGCTGCACCCAGAAATCAGCCAGAAATGTTAGACATCCAGCTTGATGCTAACACCTCAGTGAAAGTTATATGCATAATTAACCCCCTCCCCACAAACCCCTATCTTGATAATTACAATAGCAGCCAAACTAAAAACAAACCACTACATTTCTAGATAGCAAGCACATGCTTGTTTCTAGTCTTACCCCTCCCCTGTTCTATCTGAATTCCTCTCTAGGGCTAAAGCATTTTATAAGACTTAGATTCTTAACCTCCCCAGCTGCTACTTTCAGGGAGGAAGTAGGACTACAAAGCCATTCCCTAAACTAAATAAAATTTGTGATTCAGCATTAATGGGCTCTTCGCTCTGGTAAGTGTTAAGTGCTATCTTATTTCAGGTAGATAACAAACAATGAAGATAAACAAAAATATTTGTCAGTGAATGGTATTGGGTCATTGGATTGGGGGAGTTATACGTCAACATGAATATATTTGTGAAAATACCCTAAAATACAACGTGTAAATTGTCTCTGAAACTGTGTGCATTAGTTAAAACTGCATACAAAAATGTGTTTGTTAGGAATGATTTGCACTAACATCCTGGTGAATTTTCATGAATATTTTTTATAAAATTGCAAATTGCTGCAGACATGTAGAGAACTGACTTTAAGATTGAAAAAATTGAGAAATGGCAGATTCTCCCACCCCTAGCCAGAAGTAAGCAGTGAGGTAGCCAGCTTTATGAAGGCATCAAAATGTTGCTATTATGATGTTAACCCATTACTTCTCCCCACCCCCCACCCCAGTTAATGTAAAAGCACTGTCAGACATGGTGCAATGCATAGTATTTTGTGCTAAATTGTGTTTTTTCCCATCAATGGTTTCTGTTTAGTCATCAGCCGCCACTACAGTTCCCATTTCCTCCTACCACTTGCAGACAATTTTTGTGGCTGCCTGCTGGCCAGTATGCAGTTGAGTTTTCAGGAAACATCTGTACAATGGAATTTGATTGCCAGGGCTGTGAACAGAGTTTCAAATGGCAAACAGGCAAGTGCAGGTGGAAAGAAAAAAAAGGTGTCATCCAAAATTTGCCTTGTAAACACAGACATCTGTGCAGGGGCCAGTAATTCAACCCTGTCCCTGTAAGGGTAACTGAAATCAGTGAAGCCCTTCATGTGAACAGTAATTGCTTGAGGAAGTTGAAGCTGCATTCTCAAGCAAAGAGATCTATAGGGGTGTTTTTTTCCCCTGGAACGGGATTATGTACCAGTTCTCAATATACAGATATTGTGAGAGAAGGGTTTAAAAAACGAGTGATAATTGTATGCCACTTGTCGTCGTTTTCTGCTGCCACATTTTCAGTCTCCTCTTCCCTTTCATGTTTTAAATATATGTTTTGCGTACATGAAACAGAATGATGTATGCATAAATTAATACTTATTTCTGGACAGTTAGTAGATCAGGGAAATAGGTGCGGCTGAAGGGTTGACTTTCTAGCAAATATTCAGAAATGTTGGCTGCCTCTTAAAACTACTAGGAACTTAAATATGTTGTTTCTTTCTCTGCCCCCTTGTTCTGTGCGATGCAGTTCACAGTTTAGGACACTTACCACCCCAAAATGGTATTGGGCTTTTTGCCCAAGAGAGCCAGCTCTATTAAAATGCTATCCTTAAATAAAGGTAAAAAGTAAAGATGCAACTCTAGCTCTCACGCAACACAATGTTTTCTAGTGTCAACTAAGACTTCATTCTCAAGAGCATAGAAAGTTGCCTTAATCTAGATGAGACTATTTGCCTATCCAGCTCAGTATTATCTACCAGCGATGGCTGGTCTCATTGTGACTGGTAGGGCAGAAGGCAAGGAGTCTCATCAGTAGGTGGAACCAGAGCCAATGACAGGCAGAGCCAGAGCCAATAACAAGTAACCCCAGATCGTTCTAGTTTAGTCCCCATCCTCCTCCCTGCTGAGTTCCACAAAGGGCAACATTGAAATCAAGGAGAAGGAAGCTGATGGGCAGTACCAACCGCTGGACTGGTTGTTCAGTAGAAAGGCAGGCAGCTGGGGGTTGGCTGAGGGCAGGCTGAGGTTAGCGGGTCCAACAGTGTCCTATGTGCCCAAATGGGCCAGTCACTACTGATGACTGGCACCAGCCACCACTGATGACTGGCACCAGCTGTCCAAGTCTCAAGCAGAGATCTTTCCCATCATCACCTCTTGGTTTTATCTGGAGATGCCAAAGATTGAAACTGCATGCATAACATGTGCTTTGCTGCTAATCTCCCCCCCCCCTTATAATGAGATCAGTGACAACACAATGATATTGTCTCTTGCATTATTATCTCCTGTGAATTTTTAAAGCAAGCTTACAGCAAGACTCAAGGTTTATTTTAAAGTCTATAAAATATGCGAACAAACACCCTTTCCTGGTATTCTAGACACCTGTGCCAAAATAAATATTTCATATATGCCATACCTCTATATTTAGCCCTTTGGATTTTTTTCTAGATAAGCTCTGGATTTAAGAGCAAGCATAGCAACTGTTCTGCAAACCGATTCTTCATTATAGGTAACCACTGAGAGCTTCACCAAAGGCATTCTCTCTGGGATTACAAAGATGAAAAATCAATTCTGATAACATTAGAACAAATTTAAAGAGCAAAAAGCCTTCAAAAGCATGCAATGAATAAACAGAACCATCTTTATTCCCTGTGCAGATTTCTTTTAATATACTGAAATAATTGCATTTTCCCTCTTGTCTTGGAATACCTGGCCACGTTTTATTCCTGGTTTTTTAAAATTTTTATTTAACAAAGGATTGTTTGAATAACCATAACGGGAATCCATCAAGATGAGCAGTTCATCAAGGATGCAATCCTGTACCCACTTTCCTGGGAGTAAGCCACCTGAATCCAACAAGGCTTGCCTCTTCTGAGTAGACATATATAAGAATGCATTGAAATGAATTTGCTGCTTACAATAATCAAGAGTAGCTGAGTGTGAGGAGATCACAGTAACAAATGTGTATATAATCTTCATTTGGAAGTAGGGTTCTCTAGCCTTGTTGCTTATGAGAGCCAGTGTGGTGTAGTGGTTAAGAGTGGTAGTCTCGTAATCTGAGGAATCAGGTTCGCGTCTCCGCTCCTCCACATGCAGCTGCTGGGTGACCTTGGGCCAGTCACACTTCTTTGAAGTCTCTCAGCCCCACTCACCTCACAGAGTGTTTGTTGTGGGGGAGGAAGGGAAAGGAGAATGTTAGCCGCTTTGAGACTCCTTAAAGGGAGTGAAAGGCGGGATATCAAATCCAAACTCCTCCTCCTCTGCTGCTTCTTCTTCTTCTTCTTCTTCTTCTTCTTCTTCTTCTTCTTCTTCTTCTTATCACCTGAGGGGCAGTAGCCCAAACTGGATGACTCAATGAAATACGGGAAGACCAACCCAGGATGGGCAAATCTGTTAATTTCACTGTCTCCCAGTTTCTCACTTTCCCCCTAGTTTTTGGTTCATTTCTCCACATTTCCACATCAGCTTGTGCTTTTTTAAAAATGTGGATTTATCCTAGTAGACACAGCTTTTTATGCAATTTTACCTATTATACAAATTTGTGCAGAGCAGATTGCCCTAATATAATGCTATTTGGTATGTTATTTTTACTAGTATATACATTTTTGTACACACTATTTGGCCAGAGAACTGCACTGCAAAGATCAGAAAAGTGCTATTTTTGTTTTGGTTTGCATATTGTTTTGTGAATTAGTCCAGTCCACCTTCAAACGAGAACTGAATCAAATTTTTCTCCCACTCCTAGGACTAGCTCACATGCTGGATAAGTCACTACATAGTCACTATTTTAAATTGCTCTATTTGGCAGCTCTTCCTCTGTGTTGATGGCTGCTGCAGCAGCTTACCATACAGGCTGGGAGAGTATTTTCATGCCACTGTGCCCACCCAAATATATTTAGTCTTTTTCAAGCTTGGCAAAACCCTCATGTATGGCGATCTCCTAATGAATTTCTGCCAGGAGGTACCCGCCATATCAAACAGCTTGTCCCCTTCAGGTACTTGTAACTTAACATGGGGGGCACTGTGAAGATAAGCACAGCACACTAGATTTATCCCCCACAGTTTTTGTCAACCCTGCCTGAGTTGGAAGGTGACTTTCTGAAGCAGGGAGTTTGTTTTTGTGTGGGCTTCCTACGTTTGGAACATCAGAGTTCTAAAACATGTAGGAAGCATACATGAGTTCAGTAGGTTTGCATCTTCAGAAGGTCCACTTCTGGCTCATGGAGAGTGACAGAAATGGTGAGGGGGTGGAGCTAGAAAGCTCTTCCTCATACCCTGCATGTGTTAAGTTAATCTATTTTCTGGATGCCCAAAGAGGGCTTCCACGTGTCTTTCATGTTATAATTTACAAATCACCCTTCATTCTCATAATTTGAAGAATTTCTTTTCATAGAAGGCTCATCAAATTGTGAGCCTTGGTATCTTTTGCAAGCATTGGAAGAATTGGGTTGGTGTGGGAGACCAAGGTTTAGCCTATAGTGTTCTTATAGAAATAGAGTAGGATGTAATTATTACTTACGATCTAATTCTGTGAATGCTTACTCACAAGTAAGTCACACGAAATTGTGCAAGTGACTCATGTTTTTACAGCACATGTCATGGACTGGATGGATGCAGAGGGGTGGTAGGAGGAACCAGCTGGGGAACCCTAAGGGAAGAAGGCTCAGAGCCCAGGGAATGGTGATGGGACAACACTGAGTGGTCAGAGGAAAAAGATAGAGAAGACTGGGAGGAGGAGGTGTCGGAAGCTGAAGAGGTAACAAGGCTTAGTGAGTAGGAAGATGCTGTGGCAGAAGGCAGTCCAGACTCAAAGGTAGGAGAGGAGCTGGGGCAGGAGACAGAGATGTGGTAGACTGCAGAAGAGTCCAGGAACTCTCTCAATTCTGCTGTGACCAGCTCCCCTCCCCCATGGTCTTGCAGGACCAGAAGAGTTATGAAGAGGGTGGAGCAGATATAAACTCATTGAAGGAGTTTCAGATTGCTTGGGAAGGACATGGGTGGGGAGGAGACTTAAACAACTGTGGGAAGGCAGGGACCTTCAATCCTCACAACTGTCTAATTGGGGCAAGCTCTACCAGGAAGAGTTGCTGTGCTCACTAGGCCTGGTCTCCTGAGCTGTTTGTTTCTTTGAATAAAGAATTAACTTCACTGATGCCATGTGAGCTATTACTGACCTGCTCCTGGCAACTGCCCTGATGGCAGCTCACCATGCAAATATGTGGTCAGGAGTTAATTAGATTAAGCTGTTTCAGCTCTCACAGATTTTAATATATTTTTATGCAGTCTTAATTCACTTCAGTTGGAGGCATCAGTATTTCAAAAGTGCTCAGCATGACTAGATCATCCCCCATCATTATGTTACCTTTAAGACCAAAGTGCAGTGCAATTCTACACGTGTCTACTCGGATGTAAGTTCCACTGAGTTCAGTTCATTTTCCTCCCAGGTAAGGTGGGCACAGGATTGCAGTCTAAGTCTGTAAAGATCAGCAGAGAGTATTCAGTATGAGATAATAATTCCTTTGCATGCCAGAAATTTCCATGCAGGCTTTGACTTTAGCATCTTTAAGGAGAAAAGTTTATTTTAGGCACCGTGTCCCCTTCAGACCAGCTGACGTTTATTCAGCACACAGCGTTTACTGTGGCTTAGGGTGTCAGCCATAATTCTAGGTTGATAGTTTGTGAAGAGAAGATGCTATTTTGTCCTGTTTATAAAATGTTATTCTGCAGAGTCACACTCCAAGACTAACAGAGTCTGTCCAAGTATAGTAAAGCCCTTTGGTTTAACTTACTGCCTTCATTAAACTTAGCTTACATTGTCCTAATTATATGTTATCAACAATTAAGAAATGTATCGCATGCCACAGGCCAGCTAAAACATTCTGCGTTCTTGGGTGAACGCCAAGAGAGGTGTCAAGTTCCATATTACCTTGTCATCAGTTGCAGCTCTCGTTTTGCAGTACAGGCAGCAGCTGTGCTAGACAAAATAATCTAAATTCTCACATGTACTTTTTCCCTTTAGGAAACAACTCACGCTGAATTGCATTTCTGGTGGGAAAAAAGTGCTATACCTCAGTGAGCTTGTGCTGAAAACGTATTTTATGTTAATCAAATGTTAACCCATAATCTTTTTTAACTTTCTGATGCTCACTTTCATCCTATGGGGGGGGGGAGACCTCCCCAAACATAACCAGTCCTGACCCATGCTATGTATCTAAGCAGCTATTACATGATCTTTAACTGGTTTGGTGGAAAAATGTACCCATATTTGTTATCAACAAGTGATAACAGAACTACAGACTTGCACTAACCACTCATATTGGGATGATCAAAAAGGATCAGTTCCAGTGATACACCTGGCAACAGTCAAAACAAACACACAGACTCTCTCAGCTACTCTAAGCAACCTGTTCGTTGAGCTTCATCCTGATGCACATTTATTCTGATTTAGATGCATCGTGGTTACACACCTTCCCATTATCAATCTATCCCACACTTCTTAGCAGGTGTGCCGACTCTTAAGGGTGGTGTCTTTGGTCCCCCTCAATATCTGCTGGCAGGGGGCTGAGCCCCTTCAGTATTAAGGGGGGTGGAGGAAGCTGAGCGCTGCACCAAGTGTGGGACATTTCAGTGACTGTCTCCTCCTAAGTGCATGAGAAGAAGCCTCACCATGCCAGCCTCCTCCCGATGAAGCAACGTTATGTGCGTGACACATGTCACGTACATGTTGTTGCATGTGCAATGCATGACAGCCCCCCCCCAATCTTGGGCACTCTTTGTGTGCATTTTCTTTGTGCATTTTCCTATCACTTTCCAGTCCTTTAAAAAGTTGATTTGTTGTACCAGAGTTATTTAACCCACCTTAATTGTGCAAACCTAAATTTCTGTTCGAATGCTTCCTGCAAAATACTGACAGTCTGGAAGCAACCTCCCCTCATCCCCACATACATAGAGAGTTTGATTTGTATCATTGGAGCTGCACAGTTGCACGAGATCACAGCTCCTCTACTTTGAAATAGAAAACTGCAAATTTCCATTTCACAAGGGAAAAAGGGTGATCTTCTGTGAATTAGTCACTTCCTATATTTACATTGCTTGTGAGCATGGCTTTTGTTTTTGTTGAGGAGACAGTCACTGACATGTAATCAAAATACACTCCGGGTACTTGTTCCCAAAGAGGATCAAGAACTGGCTGTGTGTGTGTGTCATAAAAAGACAGCTTCCACCAATTAAGATCACCCTTCTACCAAGTTCAGACATCACTCTTGCATTCACACATATAAAGATATGTACAAACTAATGCATGCCTTAATATACACAAGGATTGCATCATTAGGCTATCATTATCCTGCCATTCCTCCAAGTTGCTTAAATAAGATAGCAGAGATTCCCTTTCTCCGCCTTCATCTACACAATAGAAATAGCGTCTGGCCCAAGATCCTCCAGTAAGTTTCATGGCTGAGTGAGGATTTGACTGGCAGGCAGAGCCCAGCCACCTCACATAGACATCGCTAGCTATTTCCTATGACCCAAGCTACTACTCCTAAATTCTTTGGCACTAGCTGCCTGCTCTGTCATTCTGTTCTCTTTCTACCACCCACACAGAAGCGGAGACCTGGGTGGATGATTTAGGAGATACAGCTGCTCAGACTGGTGCCATGAGGAGAAGCTACTGCTTTGCTGCACTTGTGTGTCAAGAGGAGACTGACGATTCAGTGTCTGAGGAGGGGAGCCTTCCAGACCCAGATGCTGACTACCTAAACACATCTCGCGATGAGGAGCTGAAGATATTTATATGTACAGATGTATCTAAATAAATTTAGGGGCGACTCTGTTTCGGCGACCACACTAGGACCTGTATTCTGATTTTGGGTTTGCCTCAGTAAACCTCTCTAGCGATCTTTGTTATGTTTACTTCTCAGTTTATTGTTCCTTCTTTGTCCCATTTGGTGTGCTTTTCGTGATCATATCAGATTTGCACACAAACTGATGTGTGTTCATTTGTTCATTTTAAGTCACTGCAGGGTGAGTTTGAAGTGGGAAGTAAATGGGTTCTGTTTTATTTTTTATTTTTTTTAAAGAAAAAGGATGATAAAAAGCTTGAGAAGTCGGTATGGTACTGTAAAATAATATAGGGATTTCACAGCTGCTGGGGAGTGGACAACTGCAGACACTCACTATCAGCTGGTACAGGACACTTTTGAGCCTCATTTAGGCATGCTCCTGAATGGTCCTGGGTTAAACCAGGGATGAGGGCATATGGAAGTCCAACCACCAACAAGGGAAAGGCTAAAGCTCAGGGGCAGAGCACATGTGAAGGTATTGTGTCTCAAAAACCATCCAGATAGAATGACAATCAGAAGCCACGCCTTGTCTCTACAGCCATCACAATGCCACTGAGAGCTCCTCTAGTTTCCCCTTCCTCTGTGTTAATCTTCGCCTGCCTGAGAAGCCTGCATTAGGCTAGGACCACAAAGGGGAAAAATACCTCGTAGGATTTAGCACCACATATGAAAAGCAGAAGTCTCCAGACCATCTACTTGGCCTTCTCCAAGATCTTCCTAGAACATCTTTCCCCAGAACAAACTGCTGCTCTACTCTAGGTCTTCATGCCTGAGCCTCCTCACAGCACTCAGACCATGACAGCTTAATAAATGGGCTGGGCCAGGGACAGCCAGCACAGTCCCTTCAGATGTTACTGGGCTGCAGTTTCCCTCAGCAGCAGTTCAGTGCTTTCAGTGGGACACACGTTCTATGACTGACACATTGCATTGGCACTCAGATGTCCATTCTGATGCACATTGGGAAGCACCTCAGATTTATGCCCAGTTCACACAAACTATGGGCCACATGCTGCATGTGTGTCCTGACTGCAGGATTAAAATGAAGCAGAATACCATACACAATTTTAAGGCACTTTTAAGGCACAGATCAGCACTTTCCCAGTCCATGACCAAGTGCCTCCGCCACTTTTTCTAGGAAAACCAACTCTGAATCAGAACAAATAACAATTTAGGTTTTCCACAGAATTGTTTCCAGTGGTAAAGAGATGGCTTTCATGGAGAAATCACCTGGTCAAAACAAACAAACAAACAAACAAACAAACAAACAAACAAACAAGTGCTCAGACACTGAACTTTAAAGTGCAGCCCTGTGTATAGAAACATGGTACAAAAAGAAGTCTGGATGAGCCTTAAGTTGCAATACAGTATGCAGGGTTCTCTTACAAACTGCATTCAACAGTGCTGACAGTGGGCAGCCTACTGTCCCCATTTAGCTCCTCAGTGAGGTGTGAATATTTTCAAGATGACACATAGTTTCTATTGGTGCTGCCTCTATGCTTCATCATACTCTGAGAAATGAGCCTTAGGACATTTCTGGATATGTTCCTGATCTCCATAAGTGGCAAAAGTTGCAAACACAGGAGTGCATAAGTGTTGGATCACATCCTGATGTGTGTTGACATACTGATACATATGTTGACATACTGTTATGAGTTTCTGAGGGGGCAGGTAGACTCCCCTAAAACTCTGGATTCAGTAGAGAGCTGGAATTCAAGCAAAGCCCTAAATTCCTGGATCTAGCAAAGGTTGGAAATAACACAAGCCAGCTTCCTCATGAGGTATTCACTTGATAATGGCAAAGTTGTTGACCTAATGAAAGGTAGGCATATAGGGCTGTCAGTTTGCATTTCTTAGTACAGAAAGTATTGCTCTGATGTGTAGAGATCTTTCCTATTCTGATTAATTCAAGAGTGTTCTGGAAGGTTCTTGTTTGGGTTATTCCTTCTGAGAAGCCGAGTACAGCTGGTTTAAACTGGTTCTGTTATCTTTCAGTCAAGGTCATGCTAACTATAATAAGAGGCCAGAAGGAGCCTGGGTTTTCACTTACTTTCTGTTTCTGTCTCTTTGTTCTGGTGTGGTGTTCTGTGTGCTTTGTGCTAAAATTTAGTCTTATTATAAGTATTGTAAGTTTTATTGTAAGTGCTGCAGCTGCATTTCTTATACTGTGTCAATCCTGAATGTATTGGATTTGTGACCATTATGCTCATTTGCCTTCAGTAGCAGTAAAGCTCTGCTGGATGAAGTATAATGTCTCTAGTCTATTTTTTGGGGGGGAACTCTGCATTGTGTTTAAGCCCCCCCCCCTCGAGGGACACGACAAGACCATGAGGAGATTCCATGCTAGACAGCCAAATGGGTGAAGCCCCTCCCTAGGCCCTGGTTTTAGGTATTAAGACAAAAGGCCCATGTTCCTTTTTTTAAAGGATTGCAGTTAACAGCTATGAGTTAGCAAAACTGGGATGGGTTGTAAAAGGAGGCAGAGAGCATGGCTGATTTCTGTTTTGCATTCAAGGCTGCTGGCCCTAAAGGGAAGCAAGAGGTGCACTTGGAATGTAATGCTGGGAACCCCTCCATTGTCGGCTCAGGTTGTATATCTGTGTAAATAAACCATATATCATAAAGACACCACAGTCTCCCCATTTCCAGGGAATAAAGTGGGCTTTATTATTTATTTATCGGAGACATTTATATACCACTTAATTGCTCACATTTGTAAGAGGTGAACATAAAAACAATTCACAGTAAATAGGACACTCAAACAATAGAAATGTTTCACAAAATTAAACACTACTTTAAAATGTCTGCTGCAACAAGAAAATCCTAGTCATACACCTGAAGTTCAGCAAAACTGTCAACAGTGTTCTAACAATGATAATGGGAATTCTGAAAGAAGCCCTGTCTCTTTATAACAATCCAGGTAAGGTGGTAGATTTCAAGGAAGGATATCAATGATTCCCCCCTCCCCCTTCTCACGTTCCATCACAGCACTAGTTAGATAGCATCATATTGTTTTCAAGTGTTGCTGTTCTATGTCTATAATTTGACACCATAAGAAAGTGTAACATGCTGTCATGTAATTTCATGCAATTTATTGAGAAGTAGGAGACCTGTTTTCTGATAGCATGAGCTATTGTGGAACAGCCTTCCACTGGTTAATGAGGTTACCAAATGCCACCAATCTCCCCTTTTGATTCTTTGACCAATTTACTTGTCATCTTGATGAAACTGTAATACTAAGGAAGGAAGAAAAAGTTAGTGAGAACACAAACTTTTTAATATAAAGAAGGATCAGAATATCATGTCTCCGGGCACTGAACTTTGAGTCTTCTGATTAATAGGGTCTGCCTGCACATATTGCAAAATGAATTGCCAGCTAGCTAATGAAAGCAAATAGAAAATAGTTAGTTTATGGTTATCATTGTGGGGAAGATGTACAGCATTCCAATTCAGATGTTGCACAATAAGGGTGGGTAGAAGATTCCTGGAAACTGTAGGTTGTTATGGGTGCTTCAGGGGGAAGCCAGGACTCTTAAAGTGATATGAGTGCTTTAGGTGTATGGTGTGCATGTGATTTTCATACATTCAACTTTCTGGCTCTGATTTAACCCGTGTTCATTAAACTGAAATCCTTTTAAAGTCAACAGAACTTAAGTTAGTTTTATGGCTTATTCCGTACCATTCCACTGAATGGAGAAGCTTCCTGTACATAATGCCTGGATTTGATATTCCAATATCTTTGCTTTTCTTCTGATTGTTGATGTTAGTCTGATGACTATATGACTCCTGTTTGTGCAGAGTTTCAAGAAAACAGCCTGCCACTCGACTTCATTGTTGGCAAGATGCAGGAAAGGCTTTGTCACATCTCAAGAGACTCAGACACTAATCTTCTCCTGTTTTTGCTGCTTATCTGAAGCCTAAAAGAAACATTCAAAGTATTTTGCTTGTTTTTAAAAAGCTACACCAAATCTTCTCCATCACAAATAGGAAACATTGCTGCAACTACTAAGCTGTCCCTCAGGCCGCTTTGAAAGCATCAGTTCTCATAGCCTTCTGAGGATGATAGGTTTACATCGGTCTGTGGAATATTCCTGATGCTATTAATCTCCAGGCAGTTTTCAGTAAGAGCATTGAAGAAACTGCTCTCCAACATATAACGTAATTAATTAAAAGAACATCTTCACACAAATGCTGTGACATCAGCTGAATAAGAAAAATGAACAAGATGTTTAAAAATTGACATAGCCTTTGTATTGGTTTTGTGGACATCTTTCTCACTACATACATCAGTTAGCAATATCTCTTTCAGCAACAGAAACTTCATTATCACATCTAATTCTGGTTGTGCAGCAGATTAAGCTTCTGAACAGTTTGTGGCTCTGACTTTTCCCCCATTTGTGAAAGCACAAAGAAAAGAATTGATAATAATTGAAAAGAAGTAGAGAACAAAGAAGTATTCATAGCAGAAAGCTAAATTTATCCCCTTGGTGGACAGTCAACAACAAGCACCAATGCTTTTGGCAATAGATAATATGTTGCAGAAGAAGACGTCATTTTCTCATCCCCTGGAATATTCTGCATTGTCGATACAGGGGTGATATTTGTACCAGTGGCAGACCTGTCTCAGACCAGTGGTGGAACTGTTGCCTCATTCAGCATACAGATTTAAAACTGAGCGAAGAAAAGTTTTTCCATTGTCCTCGTATCATTTAAATGGAATCACAAACACAACCAACGGTTGTGGGACCTGTAGTTTCTTAAAAGTGGTGAGAATTGTTAGGAGAACCCAATTGTCCTCAGGAAACTACAATTTTCAGAGTTCCCTGGAAAGGGGGATTGACTATTAAACCACTCTGAGAATAGATATGAATACTCAGAGGTGATAGTGGCAAGACATTATCTGTCTTTCTGAACCTTCCCAATGATAGGATCCATGACATGAAAAGGATCTCTAATCAGCCCCTTGTCACTTTGAATAATGACTTGGTTCCATGTGATGTGTGGAAGAAGACCACACAGAAGTTAATCACAGCAATTAATGTCTTGACAACTTTGTTATGCTACCCGGAAGACTAAGAGTAAATCTGTATTATGTAAAAACCGGAGACCCTCTGAGAACCTACTGTGAGATTATTCCAAATGTACTAAATATGGATTTGCTTCTTTGCGGCTTTCTAAAGAGGAAAAGGTTTCACAAGCACCCAGTGACAGATATTACCCACAAGTTGTTTGCATATAATGTGAATTCTTTTTTACATTAGTTCATTATAGCTGGGGTTTTAGTGTAAGCATTTCCCCCTTACATTTCCCCCCCAGGTTTTTAAAAATATATTTAAAATTATATAGATTCCCACAGTCTTGGGCAGGAAGTCACAGAATTTTCCAAAGATGACGAGGCCTTAACCAAGGTTATATTTTCAAATTTATATTTTCAATTGCATATATGAAATTAGACATTACATATCAGTTGCATATATGAAATCAGATCTTAAATATCAAAGGCATATTCAGACATTCTTGAGCAACCTCGTCTAAATAATGAGTAGCTTTGAACTTGAATATTCACTTACATTCATATTTTGATCCCTTTCAGCCTTACATCTCTGACATCATACAAACCAGTGCCATCGATTTGTGATGGTAAGTTACTACACATTCTAGTGACTGGAATAGACTATTAGGTGGTGGCTACTGAAATAGAAGTACGATGATGAATGAACAAGTGTCTATTTGCAGGATTGGGTTTCAGTGAACTGCATGTCTCCATCAATGCATATTCACTAAGAATGAGGAGAAACCCAGTTTCTGCTCAGTATATTGCACTGTAGAGAACCTCTGCCCTAATAGAGAATTTGACAGCCTTTATGTATGCACAAAATGCTGGTATGTGCAGGTATAAAGTCACTGTCTAGCCCTGCCCCTCTGGTCACTACAGCTATGACAGCTGCAATCTGCCACCCAGGCAGCATCTGATGATGAGTAACACGCTCTTCATAGCAGCTACAAGTTGAGAAAAGAGTTCTCACCATCACCATTTATTTGTCTACCATCTTTCCTTTGGAAACTATGCTCAAAGTGGTTCACAGCATGGAGGAGGGGTATCACATGATCCACTAAGTTACAAAATCTAACAAAATTTAAATGAACAATAAGTTAATGAAAGCATTTGAGCAACATGTTTTTCTGGACTCACAGCAAGGTCAGTCCCTCTAAGCGTCCCTATTTTCCAGGAACGTCCCTGATTTAGAGGAGGCATCCCGGTTTCTGATTTGATCCCAGAATGTCCTGTTTTTCCTTAGGATGTCCCTATTTTCATTGGAGAAGTGTTGGAGTGTATGGAGTTATCCAACCCCTGAGCCGTCTGAAGGCAATCCTGTATAGGAAGTTTTTTTTAATTGTTTAATGTTTTATTATGTTTTTACATATGTTGGAAGTTGCCCAGAGAGGCTGGGGAAACCCAGCCAGATGGGTGGGGTGTAAATAAAATTACTATTATTATTATTATTATTAAATGGGATGTCCCTATTTTCTTCAGAGAAATGTTGGAGGGCATGCAGAGTGGCCTCTTGTACCTTCAGCAGCAACTTTTGTAGCTGGAATCAGCAAGTGCTCCTTCTACCCAGGCCAAGTGGAAATAGGCCAGAAAAGTATGTACGCCACAACAGCAGCAAGAATACTTATTGCAAAGTATTGGAAGACACAAGATCTACCCACTCTGGAAGAATGGCAGATGAAGGTGATGGACTACATGGAATTGGCGGAAATGACTGGCAGAATCCGAGACCAGGGAGAAGAGTCGGTGGAAGAAGATTGGAAGAAATTTAAAGACTATTTACAGAAATATTGCAAAATTAATGAATGTTAGAATGATGTCAGAATGAAGTTAAGTGGTTTAAGCAGCAATGTTATAAAGGTGTATGTAAAAATGGATTGTTAACAGGTGAGAATCCAAAGTTATAATATATTATGTTAAAGGACTAAGATAAAAACAAAGAGGGAAAGAAATTGCTGAATTAATTAACTGAATTGGAATACAAAAAAGGGAGGCGTGAGGAGGTCAGGGAAACAAGGAAATGAATGTAAGGTGTCGAAAGACTGATGTATTTTTTTAAGTGTTTTTTATCTTTTTTGTATTTTGTACTTTTTCTTTTATTTTTATTTTTGTCTTTCTTTTTCTTCTTTTTTAATTCATGTAATTCTTTTCTTTGAAACCTTAATAAATATCATTAAAAAAAAAAATAGGCCAGAAAAGGAGGGACTCAGAGATATTAAAAAGCTCAGTTGGTTGGAACACTGTGCTGATAACAACAAGGTTGCAGGTTTGATCCCCGTATGGGACAGTTGCATCTTCCTGCATTGCAGGGGGTTGGACTAGATGCACCTTAGGGTCCCTTTCAACTCTACATTCTATGAAATCAGTGAAATCAGAAGGCGTTCTTTGAATCCCCCTTTCTCCTCCTTTCCTCTTACTTTGCTGATGTTTATCATATAGATGAATGATCTTCATGCATGTGTATTAGGAATGTCAATGCCCTTCATGCAACGTGTATGGAATTATTTTGCTAAAATGTGAGGGTCTCTTCCCAGGGGTTGGAGGGACATTTGCAGTGTTTCACCTACGATTGCTGCCATTCTTGGGCACCTTCCGCTTTCATTTACGGTAAATGGTCCCTGCTTCCCCGAATCCTGCCTCTTCCTCCTCCCCTCCTACGCTGAGTCACATTTGGTAGCCAACAGCAGCAGGCTGTATTTATTTGGTTTGCAAATGGTTGATCTTTCCTTGTCTCGGATGGGTTGCTTCATGTCCGGAATTTGCTTTTTCAAGATAATCTTGGCGGCTACAGAAGCCCTATTGTGCAACTCTTTGTGGTCCTCTGGAAAGCACTTTTTTTTTAGGATGAGGGTTGGTTTTTTTGTTGGTGGTGTTTTACCTACGCTCATTTTAATTTTAAAACCAGAGCTTGTTTGCTAAGGGGTGTTAGGTGTTATATAAATCACCAAATGGTGTCAAGAAAGGTCTACAGGTATTGCTTACTTGTGCAAAGAAACTTATTACATTATTCAGTACTTTTACACATACACCAGCTATTTATAAATATCCTATGCTTCACAGGAAATTGTTTGGTTTTGGGAACAGTCTGGCAGTTCTGAAATGGAGAGCTAGCAAGAATGCAAACACAACATATCCCTCTCTCTGCATATATTTAGCTATTTGCATCATGACTGTATGAGTATCACTGCGATTGATATCAGTGTCTTAATTCTGTCAGTGTCTTAAATCCTGGCATATTATCTGTCTTAAGAATCTCATGTGGTTGCCGCCATCATAATGATCACCACCACCCCTCAGTTTAAGAGGCCATTGATTGTTTAATTAGCCAAAGGCCTGGGAGAAGAGGAATGGTTTTGCCTGGCACCTTAAAATATGTAATGAAGGTGTCTGGCGAACCTCCCTGGGGAGAGCATTCCACAAGCAAGGTGCTACCACAGAAAAGGCCCATTCTCATGTTGCCACCCTCTGAATCTCTCACAGAGGAGGCACAGAAAGAGCCTCAGATGATGATCACAGGGTCAGTTCATATGGGGAAAAGTGGTTCCTGAGGTATTGCAGTCCTGAGTCATTTAAAGCTTTATAAGTCAAAACCAGCACTTTGAATTGGGCCCGGAAACTAATTGGCAGCCAGTGCAGTCCCACCATGATTGGTGCAATATGTCCAAACCATCTTGTCCAGGTGAGCAACCTGGCTGCTGAATTTTGCATCAGCTGAAGTTTCCGAACCGTCTTCAGAGATAGCCCTACGTATAACCCATTGTATAGTTTAACTTGAAGGTTAACAGAGCATAGATGACAGGAATTAGGCTATTCCTGTCCAGTTGGGGGTATAGCTAGGTCACCGGTTGAAGCTGATGGAAGGCACTCTGTGCCACTGAGGCCACCAGATCCAGGAGGACCTGCAAGCTATGTACCTGCTCCTTCAGAGGTGGTGTAACCCCTCAAGAGTAGTCAAACTTCCATCCATCTGGTCTAGGGAACCACCCACTAACTGCACCTCAGTTTTATCTGGACTGAGCTTCCATTTACTGACTGTCATCTAGTCCATTACTGAGGCAAGACAGTATATCCACTGCTACACCTGCAAATGTAAAGGAGAAGTAGAGTTGTGTGTCATCAGCATATTGCGGTAATTACATTAATACAGGAACAGTCTCTGTAGTATACCACATGTCCCACAGCCCAGGACCCAGGGCCAGTCTTTTTGGACTAGGGGGCATGATTCTCATGTCATGAGACAAGCCCTTAGTTGGGATATTCAAAAAGTGTTTCTGCAGCCATGACATCTCGTGACATCTAGCTTAGATTACTGCAATGTGTTCTACATCAGACTGTTCTTGAACATGGTTCAGAAGCTTCAACTGGTTCAGAATATGGCAGCAGTTAAACCCAGCTGCTTTGTTATTTTTAAGTGGAAGTTATGTTCATCACATGCAACATAGGAATGCGTATTTGATGTGGTTTGTGATATGTTTCCACTGTGGCCTTCAACACTGCACAAGTTGCACCACTGCTGCTCTTGAACATTAGTAGGAATGACTTACTTCGAGCAAATTAAAGGATTGATTAGCACAAACCTATATCATGCCAGGCCCTTGGCTAAATCAGGCATTGAAAGCTGCTGGTGATCTTGGAAGGAATAATGGCAGGAAGCATTAACCAACAGAAAACATTTTCCCAGACTGAGTATGCATTATATTTATGCCCAGAATGTGAGCTAAAGTAGGGGCAGAAAGTTCTGTGTATTGTATGTGCATGTCTATATGTATACATGGTTAGACACACACACACACACACACACACACACACACTGCAGTGTATAATGGCCACATTTTGCATGCATATATACATGTGTATGTATGCCTGAATATACACAAACACAGGTACATATACGTATTCTAAAATCAATCAATCAAGATAGAACATTAAAAATTACCATGCCTGATGCATGTATGGAACAACACACTGTGAGAATGAATAGTCAATTGAGGTACTACCAGCAATACCTGTGACAAGCTAGAGAAGGTGGAGATGACTTTACCACCCATGTAGCTCGACCACTAGCGATTGCTCTCAGCCCATCCACTATTGATGGATTCCAACTCTGGTAATTTCAATATGTATTATTATTATTTATTTATTGTTGTTGCAGACTAGGGATGGGGACCTCCAGATGTCATGGGACTCCAACTCTCATCATTGTCTCATGGACAATGGTCTAGGATTGTAGGAGGTGTGGTCCAAATTGAGGGTCACAGGTTCACCAAACCTGATGTAGACAATAGAACTGCTGATTCATGCTAGCATGGTGAGTTGAAGACTTGGGGTGGAATGGATGAGATCTACTGTGACTCTCCTATAGATAGTGTGATCTTACAAATCAATCATCTTTTAGACACATTGCTGCAATATGTATTTCTGTTTCTGTTCACTGGAAGGCCAGAAATCATATGGGGTCCCTGGCTGCCTTGATCTTTTAAAAGTTTGCTCTCTCCTGTTGAGGTTTCTAAAGCATTTATTCACTTCAATTTTTTTGTGCCGGATCAATTTACACAGGCCAGGCAAAGGGTAAAAGCTTTCCCCTTTCTTCTTGTACTTTATTTGCTCCTTATACTACCACACACTGCTCAAGAGAATGTAGCTGCCTCACAAACCTTAGATAGCAGCATGATAGGATCACAGTGGATGGGGGGGGGAATCAAACTGTAAGTTCAAAACTGGAAGGGCAGGAAAGCACCTACAAAACTGGGAGGTTTAGCTGCAGAACAAGATGGGTGGCCACTCTAAGCCCCAAGAGCTTATCAATAGCTTAGCCACAGGCCAAGCCACAGGCCAGAGGAAGATCTGAAGTTGCAAGCTCTGTTAAGATGTTCACCAAGAAACTACACCTTTTTTGGCAAGGGAATTGACACAGCTCTGAATGCCTTTTGGTAAAGGATTCAAAAGCCTAGAGGGGGAAATAAGGGCTATTGCTACAGTAAGGCACTTTTATTCAGTCCTTTTAACTACTTCCTCTAGGTACACTTTGTACTCCCAACTGCTTCATGTAATGCATCAACGTATCCTGAATGTGTAACGGCGTAGAACAAAAATGGGCTCTGTTTTGGGGGCTACCTCTGGCTCATGGGTCTGGAAATGAGCTCACCTGCATGGCTTCTCACCTTGGTAGCTTCCAGACTGTATTTTCAGGGGGGATTCAATCACATACTGGCAAATTGAGGTCGCATGATGAAAATGGATTTGGAGTTCTGGCACACACAACAAACCTCTCCCAACACCCCAACACCCCAATATCAGTCTTTTTCTTTTTGAAACAGTTTTTATTTGATTTTACAGATATATATTTATAACAAAACCAAATACATTCCATATAAAGAGATTTCTCCAAATTTCAAGACTTCCCTCCATGGGTCCTGCAAATTATATCATAATCTATATTTTATATCTATCCATATTGTCCATAGTATTTGTTATATTACAAGTGAGGTTGAAATCCTGCTAATGTTGTCATCTGCTTACAGCAGTCTCCTAAGTAAATTATAAATTTTCCCCATTCTTTCTTGAAGCTTTTGTCTTCTTGGTCCCTGAGCTTTCTGGTCAGTTTTGCCATTTCCCCGTAGTCTAACAGCTTGGTTTGCCATTCCTCTCTGTTAGGGATTCTTTCTTCTTTCCATCTCTCAACATTGGTCTTTTTCAATAAGGTAAATGATAGAATGGCTCAATTTAGTTAGAAGAACAGAGATCATTTGTACTTGTAAGTGTATCTGTATCTGTATCTGCAAAAGCCTACAAACTGTATCAATATCTGGAACTGTTTTTATTGAGCCTTATCTTCTGCAACTGTTAACTACCTGTACCTTAGAAAAAGAAAAGAAGAAAAAGAAAATGCCCTGGAAATTGTGAGATTTGACCCAACTCTCAGTTCTTAAGTATTGGGGTTGCTCCAGTGCCAAGAGGATGTTAGTAGAAGGGATTATTCCTGAACAGAATGTATCCCAAATTGTGTAGAGGGCATGGGACAAGACACACCAGTCCCATCTCCAGTAACCCAGCATGCATCATTCCCACCTTCGCCCCCCAAATCCTCCCAACTACAGGTAAGCATGTTCAGACCCTTCAGACCTTCCTGCTCAATGTAGGAAGGTCTCCAGGAGTCATGGGATGTTCAGGGTTCACTTGTGTGCACAGCCTGTAGCTATCTTCACACATTTGATGTGTGTGTCTGAAGAGTGCTTCATTCTAATGTTAACTCACTCCCCAACTTGGCTGTATGCCCCTAGTAAAATAAGTTTCCTGTTGCTACCTCCATCAGCTCGACAAGCTCATTCTCCCTGTCATAACTGAATAAAAAGGTCTATGCTGTATTTATTGTTACAATGGTCAGTTTTCAGTAAAAACCACTAAAACAAATGGTTATGCACATTTCAACGTACTCCAAAAGGAAAAATGAGAGCATGCTGGCCTGAGCATCATTCCAAGACAGCAAAAAGTTTCCTTAACTTGTGACCAAAGAGAAATGAATATGAACATTTAATTTATTAACTTTGCTCCTTAGCACTTGGGCAGAAATAAAATACCTCTCAAAAACATTCCCATTAGAAATTTAACTGGAAAAGCCATTTCTGCAAGAATTAGTTATGTTTCTAGAGGGGTTGTCTCCCCTTCCACTTCTTGCTGCTGAAGAGGAATATTCGAGGAGAGGAAAGAAATCTAGTGAAGGAAAGAAATGGATGACATCAAAATTAAAGAGAGAAGAAAAACTGTGGGCTACAGCACTGGAAAGTTTCCATGGGATTGCAGTCTCATTAGTATATTGATGAGCAGCTGGAAATGGTGCTCTTCTTCCTTGAACCAGCCACCTACCACTACTGTTTGCTGTCTATATTGGCCATCCTGCATCCACACCATCCAGAGATAGTAGCTGCTCTGTGGCTGTGTGAGTCAGTGAGAGAGATGTTCTTATCTTAGGAGTGAAAATGTGATCATGTTTGTGCTTGTGTGCATGTGTGAAAAGTATCATGGATTGGTTGGATGCAGAGGAATGGTGGGATGAGCTAGCTGGGGAATCACTAAGGGAAGAAAGCTCAGAGAAAGCTCGGAGTCTGAGAAGTGGTGTGGGACAGTGATGAGCAGTCAGAGGGAGAAGACTGAGAAAAGGAGGTGTCAGAAGCTGAAGAGGTCACAGGGCTTTGTGAGCTGGGAGAGTCTGTGGCAGAGAGAAAGCCGGAATCAGAGGCAGAAGCTGAAGCTGAAGCAGGCTTCAATTTCCTGCCGAGAGCCTTGTAGTCTCTTTTGATCTTCTGGAGGCTATTGCTTGCAGTGTCATTGGTTCCCACATGAACCAAGAGGAAGGGGTATTTGTCAGTGGGTTTTATGATTCCTTGCAGTCGTTCAGTTACATCTTGGATCTTAGCCCCGGGGAGACAGCACACTTCCCGAGACATCTTGTCAGGCCCACAGATCACTGCTTCTGTTCCCCTCAGTAGGGAATCCCCTATCACCACTACACGCCTCCTCTTAGGTTTGGTCGGGGTTCTTCCGTGAGCTGTCTGTTCCAAGGTCGCCTGCACATTCCCTGAGGACTGACTTTGCTGCTCGTCTTCATATACCTGATCGACTGTAATGAGGGAGAGATCCTCAAATGGAGTCTGCTCTTCGTCTTCCATGCTAGGGGAGAGGACCTCAAAGCGATTGTGTATTTCTAAGCAATCAGAGCGAACCCGGGGCCTCCTACTTCTTTGAGTCACGTTTCTCATATATCTGGCTCCTGTGTTGGTGAACTAGCCTCCTTCTCAGGGGAGTCCCCTGTCTCCTCCTTGGTGGAGATGGTGTGCTTTTGAAGTCCTTTAGAAACAGTTCATTGTGCTGATTCCAGATCTTCCCCTTCAACTTTGCCAACTCTACGTATTCCACCATCTTGATCTGCCATTCTTCCAATGTTGGAAGTTCCTGCTTCTTCCATTTCTGAGCCAGAAGTATCCTTGCAGCCATCCTTGCAGGACTGAAATAGGTGGGGCAGCATCAGACTTCACACAGGCTCTGATTGCTGGAGAGGAGGGGACTGACTGCTATGGGGAAGAAGGGACTTTCAGTCTCACCAACTTATTTTCATGGATTAAGACCACCAGGAATGAGCTGCTGTGCTCATTAGGTCTGACACTCAGCTCAGTCTGTAGGGATTGCGTTTTTGCTAACCAAGAGTTAACTGGAGTTTCAACTGTATGATTACTGACCGACTTGCTCTTGTGACAAAGAGTGTCACTATGAAAGGGAGAGGCTTGCAATGGGAACATGTTTTCTACATGTTTAGTTGCTTGACAATATAATGCCTATTATGACCACTTGTAGTCTATGGCTAAGTTGGCTCACTTTCTTGAGTGATTTGCTATCTTGATACCTCTGCTATGCGTTCTCTTGATTTATAGCCTGTGACTTGGCTCACTTCCTTGAATTATCCACCTTGCATGTTTTTTGAGCTCGCTTTATGAATTCTCTGCTTGTCCTCCCTGATAGAAACTCTCTGTTTTGGTGCTTCCTCCCTGTAAAACTGACAAATAGTTTCTAGATGTTTTCCCCTGAGTACCCAATTCTTGAATAATATGCTCCATATTTGCGATCTGAGGAGTAGACAAGCTTAGCCGCAGACGACTAAGTTATGCACTCTTAGGTCTTGCTTTATGCTTGTGAGACAGCTGTAGTCTGGATTGTGTTAGAATGATCTGCGTTTGGTTTTCAACCACGTATGCATGTACTGCTTGGATTTTGTGAACCTTAGTCCATCATAATGTTTTCTGTATTCTCTGCTCCTTTAATCCTGGGCTTCATCCCAGTCACAGGGGGCTCTGTCCTTTAATTCTTGAACTCTGTCTCCAGAGCCACATCTTTCTCTGCCTTCTGAACCCCCTGGCCCATGGACTAAAATTGTTGTCTTCCATGCGTTGGCAACCCTAGAGGTTAAAGTGATCCACTATGATGGTGAAAACAGATGTCATAACACAAAGAGTTGAAGAGCGCTGTCACTACATCCCTGAGCCCTGAGGTGAGCCTGGCTTCATCCTACCTTTGCAGCTCAAATGACATACATATATGTTCCAAAGATTTTTCTTTGCGGGAGTGGGGTATTTATTGGCAACATCACAGGAGCCAATGAGTTGGTGCCATTCACAGCTGGAAGTGACATAAGTATTTACACACACACACACATGCTGAATTTGGATTATCCTCTTCCATGTAGCCACACTACTCTAATAATGGATGTCCACATTAGTAGCACCCATTCATGGGCTCCCATTGTGCAAATGGAGCTGAAATGAACTTTTAGTATCACACATAAACATCCATAGTTCACTTTAAAACTGTTTCCTGTATTGTGATGGGTGAGTCTTCAGTTGCTATCCAACTAAGAGTAAATCCATTGAAATTAATGACTTTAAGTTACTAACAATGTATATCACCCTTCAGCTTTAAAAAGCAGTGACATTTTATATTAGTAACTTTGTATTAATGTAACATTTCTATATGTAATGCTGTATTTTTGTAATATTTTGTTTAAGTTGTCTGTTGTTGCTTCAGTTATTTGTACACTGCTTAGAGTTATTTTAAATATATTAAGTGGTATATAATAATAATAATAATAATAATAATAATAATAATAATAATAATAAAATGTTATGCCTATCTTCCCACTGTGTAAAAAGAAAACAAACAAGCAAAGCTGGCAAGGAAGGGAGAAGGAGGAGTAAGAAGAAGATGAAGGTGAATCAGCAGAAGGTCATACACAGCCTAGTTATTGTTGAACCCGATGTCTCTTGCATCTGCTAACTCTGACTCTTGCTCTCTAGAACTGATTTCCAATGATGCTCGAAGCTTCAGAAGGGCAGAGATAATTGTACAATACACTGATTTTAAATTCAGTGAAGCAGTGTATTAACTTCCCACAATGAGTCCGGATATTTAAAGAGCTTCAGATTTGAGGGAGATGACGGTTAAAACATAACTTTGTTTCTTTTATCATAACACACACACACACTATTTCTTAAGTTTTAGGGTTGCCAAGTAAACCATTAAATGGGCCTGTAAAATGGGGAAGGGTCCCTCTGTCCTGTGAGCTGCCTGCAGGCAATGTGCAAAAATAAATAATGTAGTTAAAACTTGCAAAGGAGATGGCAAGGGTGTGAGCAGAGCATATTTTGGATGAGAAGAAAAGGGCATGTCACATATTAGTGTAATTAGTTTTGAGCTCTGCCCTCTAATAGATCTTTGATTTATGAGCCCTTACAATTTTCCATCCATACTAGCTATGTGTTAAAGAGCCATAACGTTACTTTGATTCTTACTGACTCGAAGGGAGCAGACAAAACTTTGTTCAAAGAACAAAGTGAAATGCCGTATAAACTTCAACTTCTGCTTCCTGTTTCCCCTAATTTAATCGAAAACACGGGGGATTTGTTGTACAGCAAGGGAACAGACTTTAGGATATGTCATATTTCAGAATTCCTTTCTTGCCTGTAATGTCGTCAGCACAGTGGCTGTGGTTCAAGCCAACCGCAGCTTGGAAAGTGGAATATATCATCTAAAAATATTAAGCAGAGAAGTGAGCCTTTGAGCATTCATCACATGCCGATCTTTTCCTATGCTGTATTCCAAACACTGGAGGCCTACAGAGAATCAGTGGAAGTCAAACTGGAAAGCTGGGCTTTGGAAGTCGAGGCACCTGCCTTTTTATAACAGCTCATCAACCCGAGTTTTTCCAATCAGATGGATAGCTTTCTTCAGTGCCAGTCATGAACAGGACATTGTGTATATGAATGTTTCCATTCCTAAGCTATATGCCCAACTGGCTGTACCAAAAAAACCCTCCTTCCATTTTGATCCAAGATGTACAAAAGAGGCTACGGCTGGGTTGTCCAAGGAGAGAAACAGGTGAGAAAATTGAAGGAGTGGGTTGGAAAAAAGCAAACTTTGGGATCCTGGAGGCCACTTTCTCATATTTAGTGGGGCAGTAATCTGGGGTCACTTGTGTGTGTCTGTGTCACATATCTGTTACCCAAGCCTTTTTCAGCTGGAACTTGCTGGAACTCAGTTCCAGCACCTCTCAGGTGGGTGCCATTGCCATTATAAGAGAACAAGGGAGGTATTCATGGTGAGTTCTGGCACCTCTTTTTTCTAGAAAACAGCACTGCCTGTTACCATTTCTTCAGCAGGGTCCCTGCAGAATATCTGTCTCTAGAATCCAAGAGCTGCCCAATCAGCTTGACAGGGAAGCATATTTTTTTTGCCACTGTATGCTCCAAAGCATACAGGATCCCATAAGGATTTAGGAACACTGCAAACACAGGGTGCTTTCAAGAGAAGGGTGTGCAATTTCTGTCACGTACAATAGAACTTCATGGAAAAGACAACTTAAATCACCCTACAAGAAGATATTGGAACTCTCCAAATCATTTGTTCATGTATGTGCACAGAAAATAGTAGGTTTGACTGAAAGGCAACCCATAGAGTTCCACAGTGATTGTTGAAATGCACCCCTAATTATTATTATCACATAACTTTAAGATTATTGCATATTCTTAGACGGGGCATGGCTGTCAGGGGACATGCCATTCATGAAGGGACCATGCACTTCTGAATTTCCCACTGAACATATCCCTGTTTCCAAAAGAATCCCCAAGGATTAGGAAAGAGTGTGTTAGAGATCAGGATCCCAGCTTGATGAGACAAGGAGCCACACTGTGATTTCTGCCCAGCGCCAGCTTATTATCTGTGTTCTGGATTTGTGACAGGGTGTCTTGAGCAGGGGAGTGTTCCTCTATTGTGTACATGAAGGAGCTCTAATTTCCCAGGTACTAAGGCACAATCGAATCCAGGTTTTCACAATGGATTTATATGCTGTTCTTAGCACAATGGCTACTTATAATTGCATTCAGAGAACAAAGCCTTGCTTGCAAATGCATCTTTATCTGAATCATGATAATCATGTGCTGATTGATTCAAATGAGCATGGGTTTTTATAAGGCAATTGGAAAAGGCCTTGAATCTTAGGTCACATCCACGCGACTCATTTCAAGCACAATTAACACACATTACTTTAGAATTCTGGGAACTTAGTTTACTCCTCACAGAACAACAGTTCCCAGAAGCATTAACACACTATAGTTCCCAGGATCCTTTATGGGGAAGACATGTGTGCTTGACATGTGTGTTAAATATGCTTTAAATATATTATGCGAAGGTGCCCTTAAAAGGAACAACAGAAGGACCATAGCTCAGTGTCTTTGTAGGCATAAGGTCCCAGGTTAGATTTCTGGCATCTTCAGACAGGATTGAGAACCCTGTCTCAGCTAACTATTATGGAAAGATGTACAGTGGTACCTTGTACTCGAACAGCTTGGCTCCTGAACAAATCGGCCCCGAACACCGCAAACCTGGAAGCACTGTAAGTGTTTCGGTTTGCAAAGGTTTTTCGGAAGCCGAACATCCAACATGGCTTCTGTGGCTTCCATTTGAGTGCAGGAAGCTCCTGCAGCCAATCGGAAGCTGCGCCTTGGTTTTAGAATGGTTCCGGGAGTCAAACGGACTCCCAGAACGAATTAAGTTCAAGAACCAAGGTACCACTGTATTCTCAATTGGCTGCATAAGCCTGATGGAATGGAAAAGTTTTCAGTAGGCATTTAAAAGCTGAAACAAAAGGTGCCTGCTGAATCTCTATTGGCAGAGTACTCTGCCATGATAGTAATCAACCTCGCCAACTTGGGGAACAACCAACAATGCTCCTGAAGATGATCTCTGTGATAGAGCTGGAATATAAGGATTCAGGTGGTCCCTATATTGCAGACCTAAGTTGTTCAGGGCTTTGTAAATTACAACAATTACTACACAAGTCTTCAGAAAACACACATTATCACATACTTTCCCTTTGATACAACACTTCATAGGATCAATGGGACATAATTATCTTCATGTGATCTTGATGAACTTTCCCGCTCTCTGATCCTACTACAGAGCAGAAATGAAGCTCAATTCAAGCATGTACAGAAGACCAACCAAAGGAAATATTCCTTTTCACTTTTACATAATAAGGTCATGGTCATTAAATTTGCGGATGGCACCAAATTGGGAGGGGCAGCCAATGCCACAGAAGACAGATTCAGGATTCCAGATGAACTTAACATATTGGAGAACTTCACCCCAACTAACAAGATGAATTTCAGTAGGGACAAATCTACAGGATTATGGTGTCCCTATCAAGGGAAGTAATAAAACCACTCTATTCTGTCCTGGTCAGACCACATCTGGAGTACTGTGTCCAGTTCTGGGCACCACAATTTAATAAGGTCATTGACAAGCTGGAATGTATGCAAAGGAGGGAATGTATGCAAAGGAGATGATCAAGGGTTTGGAAACCAAGCTGTTATGAGGATCAATTAAAGGAGAGGGGTATGTTTAGCCTGGAAAAGAGGAGGCTGAGAGGAGATATAATAGCCATCTTCAAACATCTAAAGAGTTTTCACATGGGGGATACAGCAAGCTTGCTTTCTCCTGCTGCGGAAGGTAGGACCTGAACCAATGGATTCAATTACAGGAAAGGAAATTCATACTAAACATCAGGAAAAACGTTTTGCTAGTAAGAGCTGTTTGACAGTGGAACAGACTCCCATGAGATGAGGTGGACTCCACTTCCTTGAAGGTTTTTAAGCATCTATCTAGTTGAGATTTCTGCAGGCAGAGGGCCTTCTTGGTAGTAGCACCCTCCCTGTGGAATGCCATCCCATCAGATGTCAACGAAATAAACAACTATTTGAATTTTAGAAGACATCTGAAGGCTGCCCTGTATAGGGAAGTTTTTTATGTTTGATGTTTTATCGTGCTGTTGGGAGCTGCCCAGAGTGGCTGGAGAAACCCAGCCAGATGGGCGGGGTATAAATAAATCATCATCATCATCATCATTATTACTAGGGGTTGAACTTTATGACCCTGGGGTCCCTTCCAACTCTACAGTTCTATGAATCTATGATAGGTTAAAGGGGGGGGCAGAGACAGAGACAGAGAGAGAGAGAAAGAGAGAATTATTGGGGACCAATCCATCCGTGGCTAGTAACCGTTAGGCAAAGCACACATCAAGACTGCATAAGTGTGCTTAAATTGTGCAGATATGATTCACAACTGAGCCTGCTGCCAAAATCATTTGCATGTGTAACAGCATCTAATGCACTTAGACTCAAATGCCTCGTTATGGGTGAACCTGAAAAGCCGGCACTGTGTCTTTTATGCTAATGTGCCATTATAAGGCACCTTAGTGAAAGAAATGGGCTTTGATACAGCAATGTTTATTTTTGCTGGTATGATTTAGAATAGTTCCCTATGACAGACCTTTGTGTTGCGTTTACAAAATAATCACTACTAGAATAGAAGGTGATGAATAATACGTTGTAGTATAAAGTTGCTTGAGCAGCAGAAGGCTATTAATATGGGATGTAGAGCAAAACACACCGCTTTATATAGCTCTTCATATACAGTATTTTAAAGCACTGCTATATGAACCCTCTTTGCATGATTTGAGAGAAGCGGGATCATATTGAAGGCAAAGCTGCTTGGCAGAGAATTTTCCTGTCATTGAACGATCGTGCTGCTGTTCCAAGCAAAACCAGGTGGGAACATTTTCAAGAAAATGTCAAATACTGCTTCTCTTTGCCTAGAAATGGCACTGCTATTTATAGGGATGTTTTTTCCATTGGGTTGCAGCATGTTTCAGGAGCTCAGATTCAATACCAGGGCGCATAATACTATACGTTAAGTTGCATTGAGATAATGTAATGAGTTTGCACCCTGTCAGCATGTGTAAGGTGAGGAATGATGAGCGATGCCAACTGTTACACACACGCCAGTGTATACATAACGCAAAACATTGCAAAAGAAAAGCTACGGGCGATACCTATACATATTGCCCTTAACTCCATTTGAGGCTTCTCTAGAATTATGTCACTAATTTGGTGCACACAGGACACCAGGAGATGATTAGTAATGTAATTATAACTGCACAAACTGAAATTACAAAAGAATGGAAAACTGACTTAGGACCAATGATAGGAGACTGGCAAAAAGTGGTACATAATGTGCTCCATTTGATTTTAAAAATTAACACATCTACTTAGATTCCGGGAAAGCAGAGAAGGAATTAAGAGAAGCAGAAGCTACAGAGAGAGCTGAAAGACTTCTGTGATATACAGTCGTACCTTGGATCCCGAACGCCTTGTGAGTTGAATATTTTGGCTCCCAAATGCCGCAAACCCGGAAGTGAGTGTTCCAGTTTGTGAATGTTCTTCCTGCAACCATTCGGAAGCCGTGCCTTGGTTTCCTAATGTTTTGGAAGTCAAACGGACTTCTGGAACGGATTCCATTCTACTTCCAAGGTATGACTGTATTGTAACAATTGATTTATTGCTAGCACTAGTCATCAATGACTACTAATTATTATGGTTGGATATTCTAATTGATCACCCCAAAATTGATGGGCTTTGCCATTCAAATGATGCACTGTGCACTGTGCACTGTATTGTGTGATGGATTATGCAAGACAGGGCTTACTTGGCCTCCCCCCCCCCATATTTTATTCAAGTTGGCACCCCCGCTTAAGTACCTTCCAGCTTTACATATCTATGATTCTAGGAAAGCAATTTGTTAGAAATTAATTTTGAAATGTATAATCCCATGCAATCCAGGAAATCACCAACAGGCACAGCTCACCATTCTTTGTCATTGCTCCTCTTCAGCACCATGTTATGGTGAATGGGGTTCAATTCTACAAAGACTGTGTTTGGCAAGCCAATAACTTGTAGTTACATATTATAGACCCCATCCCAGAATTATTTCTGCAAGTATCCATGCCCAGGCCCCCAAGATTGTTCATCTTCTCTTGCCTGCAACCCTGGCACAATGTCTATTTAATGACAAGCATTAATACCCTGCAGTCTTCCTGTTGTAGCAGCCAGCAGGACTCCATCCTAAGCAGCCATGTGCTGGCTCAGCAAGTCTTAGGATTGGCTCATTAGTCCTCTGTTTTCAGCTGAGGAATTTAAATATATAATCCATAGAAGCAGTTGAAGGAACTTGATTTTTGGATGGTTGTTATATATGGTTAGAAATACAGAAGTTGGAATACTTAAGGGAATTTGTTTCTTAGAGAGAGAGAAGGTCCTTCACTCACAATCATCTGTCTGACTCAGTCAGCAGGAAGTTTGCATTTTAAGCTGACATGGGCATTGCATTGCTGTTCAGCCCTAAAGATTATTATTAGGAGGGTAACATAAGGACTCTAAGCTTCTGTGTAGCTGCCTGCAGAGTGCCTCGCCTTTGGATAAAGAGGATTTTCACTGGCAAGACTGTCAGTATTTCAGCCTTTCGATGCACACGCCTTCTTCCGACGAATGCATGTCTTTTATTTGCAGAGCTCAGCACTAAATGAGAGAGAAAAAGGACTTTCTGATTTAATTTTTTTTTTAATGAGCCTATACATTATTTGGCAAGCTGAGCGGCATGTCGGAGTCACTTTTGATTTAGTCATTTTGAAAGACTCAGATCTCCTCCCTCAACAAATTCTGGGCACTGGCCTTTTCATGTCACGGCACTCCACTTAAAATGGCACTTCTTTCTATCCATGATTAATTAGATCAATGTTTTCTGAAAAGTGAAATATCCTTTGAAATGACCTCTTAAAATCAGCAGAAGTAAATTTGACTGGGTGCATGACAACACAAGAAGAGCCTGTTGGAGCAGGCCAATGGCCCACGTAGTCCAGACCCTCTTCTCACAGTGAACACCCAGATGCCTGTGAGAAACCTGCAAGCAAGGTAGTAGGCCCATGCAGAAGCCATTTGTGTGTAGGGCATGCTCATTCCCTCTGCATGGGAGCAGAGGGAAACCTTCAGCCCCATCCCTGACGTCAGGGAGTTTCATACATTTCTTTACAGCCATGTGCAAAGTGTGGTTGTCTGCATAGGAAGGCTAACTCCTCTTCACATGTAGGGATTCTGCATGACCAGGTCATGTGTGAGTGTCCCGACTGTACTGAGCCTCTACACATGTGCAGGTACTCATTCATTGGCTTTCCTATGCAGACAACCACATTCAACCCAAACTAAGGGCGGGGGAGGCTCAAAGTCAAGATTGGGGACTAAAAGTGTGGTCCCACTCCACTCAAGTTTGCCCTACATGGGAGTAAATCAGGAATAAGACTACGGTAACTATTACAAGGCTTCTGAGCAACTACACTACGTTATGACTAAAAAGGCAACAACTCATAGGGTGGAATTCAACATTCAATTCCCTTCACTGCCCGATCAGTTTACCAGGTTCAGAGTGTGAGGCATGGAAATATTTGGAGCATTTTCTGTGTTTCTTAATGAAGTGTTATCGGAGCAGTCGGCGGATGTGGCCGTCCAGCTGTTGTTGTGTACAGCCATGGCTTTTGTGCACTGCATGGAACTTCATGTGTCAGCTTGTGGCAACTCTCCAGGCCTCCAACCAAGGACATCTTGAGAAATGCAGGTCCCTCCCTGCATTATATAAACACCTTGTCAATGTCAGAGCAGCAGCACAAAATTCCTAGAAGAGAAATGGCTCTGTGACTGTAGACTGAGAGGATGCTTTCTCCATCTTGTTTTCAAATGTGCTATCTTTTATTCACTCTTCGAAAATGTTATCAACAGGGCAGGCTTTTATGTGTGTGTGTGAGAGAGAGAGAGGGGGGGGGGAGAGAGAGAGAGGGAGAGAGAGAGAGGGAGAGAGAGACTGGCCCTCGCAGCTGCTTGTGGGATTCCGTAGACTGACGATATCACATGTAGGTGCCACAGTTGGTTTTTCCACAGAAGAATGAACCCATTCTTGCTTTTAGCTTCTACAATCTAAGGTAATAAGGAACAAAGTGCAACTTGAAAGCAAGTGTATGTAAAATCCCCAGGGAAACAGATGCAGTGAATGCAGTATTTCCTCCCGACTTGCAAAATCTTCCATTGTTCTTTCGTTCTATGTTTGAAACAAAGGAAACCATGGGAAGATAATAGAAATGCTTCTGAATTAGGACAGCAACAGGGCATGCCTGTGATTGATCAGAGATCCTATGCCAAAGTCAAAGAGCATTCTGATGCATTTCCTGTATCAGTTTATGAAGAAAATAAATAAAAATATAGGCACAGATGCTGTTGCTAAGAGGGTACTTTGAGTTAATTTGAGATATGTGTTTGGGACATGGGGAAGGAGGCAGCTTCCAAGAATTTGTTGTGTCCCAGTGAACTGGGAAACAGGTAACAGGGCTCGAGGCTTTCAAAGCAAGCTCAAGCTAGATTTATAATAAGTCTGCATCATACATGAAAACAACCACTTGCTGCTTCTTTAACCCAGAATGCCCCCTGAGCTGCTAGTCCTGTGTGCAACCTAGGCTTAACAAGCCTGCAATCTGGGATCCTGGCTACATAAGAGCCATGCTTGATCAGACCAAAGCTCCACTTACTCAAGCATCCTATTCCCCACTATAGCCAAACAAATGTATCTGGGCAAGAAAGCATTCTCTCTTCCCATTCTCCCATTCTTTCTTCCCAGTAGTTGATACTGAGATACCTGGCCATTCCATCTAGCTATCATGAGTAGGAGCAATGGGTAGACTGTGCACTCATCGAACCCCTTTCAAAGTCATCTCAGGTAGCCACTGTCATCACATCTTGCAGCAGCACATTCCAAAAAATGAATTGTGTGCTTTGTAGGGATGGTTGAATCTGTAAATTTCTGTTGCTCTCCAGTTCTCATTTTCCCAATCTTAAATTTGATTCTCCACAGCTCTGGTGAAGCCATCATCTTGATTCTTGACTCATGGGAGTTATAAGAAATGTTTTAAATAAACCTCATGAAAATATAGCACCAGCATTTTAATGGCCATCTTTCCACTATACACATTTGGGTATGCAATTTTGCTCAATGGACACATATTTGCAAATCAACCCTTCTTCATTTGTAAATGTAATTTTTTATAAATATATGTTTTCATGTACATTTTTACCTTAGTATATGCATTTTTGTGCACATTACTTGGCACTGTAAAATTTTAAAGAACTGCAAATTCCAAATAATGGCTGTGCTTTGATTCACCTGCTGTTTCAGAAAGTGCACATTTAGGTAGGATCATTTTGAAATGCAAATTGAATCAAATTTCTCTCCCATCATTTGAAGATGTCTAGCCTTTTGTCCACCCTGCATCTGCTCTTGATCAGTGCCATTGAGTGATAGTGAATTCTAGTCTTAGGAGAGAGAAGGAGGTCAGATGAAGTAATGCTTCTGAATGCCAGTTGCTGGCATTGTCCCACAGAGAGAGTAGGAAGAGTGGTCTTGTGTTCAGCTCCTGCTTGCAAGTTTCCCACAGGCATATGGTTGGCCACTTTGAGAACAGGATACTTTACTAGATGGGTGACTGGTCTGATTCAGCAGGCTCTTCTTATGCTCTCATGTTCTTAAAGAGACACTTCTCATGAAAATCAAGAAAACCCTGTAGTAGTCATGAACCAGAGACCCCTCTGTAGAGCTGTCTAGCCTACCATGTCAGTTACAAAAGCATGATTGTCTTTCCCTAGGTCTAAGTCTGGCAAAACGAAGCAGGGCAGGCAGGTCATAGAATCATAGAGTTGGAGGGAACCATCTTGTCCAACTCCCTGGAATGCAGCAGGGAATGCAGCAGGGATTGAACCTGCAATCTTGGCATTATCAGCACTACACTTTAATCAACATTACTTGTTTTCTAAATCAGGGGTGGGGAACTTGTGGCCACCCAGAGCTTGTTGTTTGACTCCAACCCTCTGACCATGCTGGAGGGGACTGATGTGAGTTGGAGTCCTCAAACATCTGGAGGAACACAGTTTCCCCATCCCTGGTCTAAATGAATGCTAAAGAATTTAGCAGACCAAGACACCAGTGAGAAGCTGCTGTTTTCCCCAACCAGAAACTAAAATAACAAACTGAGAAAATTTCAGGACTCCACAGTACTCTAATTAAAAGAGCAGAGCTCTTAACAAGTTTTCATTATTTTCTCTCTCTGGGTAAGTCAGGTGTTATCTAATTCAAAGCACTTAGACCTGCATGTGTCTCATGTGGACAGAGTCTAATTACATAACTAATTATTTTTCATCATTAACCTGCTTACACTGTAGCAAGCTCATTCGTTAAGGTGTTAATAATGCTCCCCAGTCCTGAATCATCTGTGCCATTCTCTTTCGCTGACTGTCACTGGAGTCTACAAGAAAAAATCTGTCATCATGAGCGCATCATGTTTCTAGCCTGAAAAGATACAATGGAATGTCCACAGAGACCTGATGATCCGGTCTAGGGAAGTGTGAGGATTTTGAGTTCCACCAGGCCACAAAGGCAATGAGTGAAAATGGCTACAGTGGTAGGTGATGGAGAGAGCCTGTCCTGCATCAGAGATTGCTGTCACAGCCTCCAAGACCTTCCAGTGACAGCAGTTAGTCCATCATCTCCGCTGACAGACTTTATGTCCAGAGCCCTCTATCCACACAAGGTGCCTCTGAGTCATAGCTTACTCCTTCTTTGCCATCATCCATAGTTGGCCAGTTGTCAGCACTAATTTCAACAGAGCTTAAAAATGATCCATGTGAATGCTGTTAACTTCAAAAGTATGATAGAGCATTGCTTTGCCCTGTGGGAACTAGTGAGAAATTCCTGAGAAAGTTCTTCCTTCCATATCTCCCTATGCCTGTAGATCATCTACTGAGGCCTTTGTCCAGATGCCTCCTTCAGCCGAAGCTTGCAATTCCACAATAGCAATAGCGTTGATAAAGGATTTCTCAGCAATGATGCTTTGGCTGTGGAACACCTTCCTTAAAAAGGCAGACATTTTAACATTCCTGCTCACCCAACCATTTAAATTTAGTTGTTTTAAGGATTTTCTCTGTTTATTTTTTATTTTAAAATATTATAAATGGCTTAACATGGGTGTAAACTGGCCAGGATCCAGTTATAAGCATGCAGCCCCATGAATTTCAGTGAGGAGTTAAGCATGTGTTGTAAGTGTAAAACAGTTTACCCAGAAGTAATCCTGCTAATTTCAATGGGGCTTATTTCCTAGTAAGTAAATTTAGGACTGCAGTAAAATCTCTACCACTAAATTCAACAGTATTTAAAATGACTTACCTTTGGGCTAAGTACACTCTATATTTAAAATTTAAGCTGCAAACTAAACAAAGGGCAAGGAATTCTATGCATTGTCTCTTCACATTCTTCTGATACATTATGTATGTTGATATGACAAGCAGAAAACTGTATTGGATGGCTAATATTGTGAAGCAGAGAGCTGTGGTTATGAGATTTGACAGTCATTTCTAAACAACTGTTCTATCAATTCTATTAAAAGACAGTTTAGGCTCACCTTCAGTTTTTTCCTCCCCGAAACAATGAGGTTATCTGCAAGTCTGAAATGACAATAGCAAGTTTATTGTGCTAGGTATGTATGATCTGGGGTGAACAGGAGACATTTTATGCAAGCATCTCCTGAGCAGATGTTTACACAATGGAAAACAAAAAAAAAATCATATTTCATAGAGAAAGAGACACACTAAAATTAATGCCTTAGTTTAGTTGAAGCTACTCAATAGATTACAGGAAGATTTGTATGACAATTGTTAGCAATGCATGCTTTAAATGGCATGGAAGCAAGTATACCATGAATGTACAACCCACCCATGTGAGGTTTGTCAGCTTGGCTTCAACAATAACATGACAGAATCCCATGGTTGCTGATGTCTTGATAACTTAAAGGTGGATCATTAGTAATCAAGTGAAAACTGTAACCATTACCGGCTGCATACACGAGCCAGTTTCTTCCATTTCCCAGACATCTCCCTGCCTGTTGATTTCCGCATTATATTTAAGCAACATAAAAGCCACTTTGGGAAAAAGGTTAGCACTCATTTCTGTGTTATTTGATTCCAGGAAAAAAATTCATTTGCAGCCCCTTAACCTGGAAAAACATGGCAGAAAAGTGATAAATTTGGGGCAGTGTACCAGCATCCAGTCCTGTTTTCATGGGGAAATCATAGGGGAACAGAAGCAATTATGTGTAGAATGGGAAGAGGAGTAGCCACATTATCCAGTGTTGTTCACTGTTGCATCACACAACATCAACTGGTAGGAGTGAAGTTTGGCACTGCATGCTAGTATTTTGGTTAAAAAGCCATGGTTCCACAACACAACAGGTACTGCCGTGTGAAAGGAATGTTAGAAAATGAGGAATAATCAGGAAAAGCTAGGGGGCAGAGGATGGCAAGCACAGAGCTGAGCACAGTGTGGCTTCAGTGACCAGCTGCTCCTGAGCACTCTTATAATAGTTGATGTGCACTTGAAGAAATGGAGAAAAGAGTTTCAGAGATACTAGTGATTGACCTATGAGCTTTTGAAAGGTCAAGGTCACTTAACTTTTGTAATATTGATGGCTTAGTGTATAGACGCACCTCCCTGCCATTTCAATCACTGGATTCTAGCAGGGGTCCTTTGTATATAATCAGTCAAAATGTGCATTGCTTTTCTAGGTTTTCAATTAATAGATTATACAGATTTGTGCAATGTTTAATTATAAGATAGATCTAAGCCATGAAGAACATAGGATTCTCATAAAACAATATAGATACAATGCAAACAATAAAACTATTAAATCCATCGGTGATACAACATATATAACACATGGCTGGTTCACACTTCAGGGAAAGCTTGAGCGAATAAATAAGTTTTTAGAAAGTGTCTTAAATTTCATATTGCTGGCACTTGCTTGATATTAATACGTAAGGAGTTCCACAGTAATGAGACTGCTACACCAAATGCTATACAGGCACTGTTAAGAAATGTCTCTCCTAACAATTGTAGTAGTCAGGCATTCCCCTGAGTGGCAAATTGATTCCACAATAAAGAAGTAACTATCCTAAAGCAGGCTGAAATTTTCTTTTTAAAGTTTGGATCAGCACTATCAGAAAAAAGTTTCTCAGCAAGACTAGGGGAGTGGGTGATTGTCTCCTCCTCCTCGTCCTTCAAATAACTTTATTCCATTCAAAATGAAGATGAACACTGTCAGGCTATTCCACCAGCACCACATGTTAAATATGTTTTTATTGTGAAAAGGTAGGAAGATGTTCAGAGCATAAGAAGAGCCTACTGGATCAGACCAATGGGCCATCTATTCCAGCATCCTGTTCTCACAGTGGCCAACCAAATGCTTGTGAGAAACCTGCAATCAAGACCTGAGGACCAGAGCACTCTCCCCCCTCCTGTGGTTTTCAGCAACTGGTATTCAGAAACATTATTGCCTCTAACTGGGGAGGCAGAACATCGCCATTTCACTGGAAGAGTTAGCCACTTCTCCAACAACGGTTCCATTTTGGCATGCCCATAAAGAACATACCAATCTTTGAGGACTATTTATGCCTCCATGGAGTCCTAAACTGGTGGAAAAAACAGGACGTTATACTTCAGCCCAGCATTAGCTAGAGCACCTGGTGGTGGTGGGAACCTTTCGCAGCCCAATGACCACATTTCTCTTTGGGCAACCTTCTGGGAGTCACATGCCAGTAGTGGACAGTGTTAGGATATACTGTAGTTCCATTCCACCTTAAAAGGGAACAGGCTGTTGTGTGCCACATGCCTGTTTACTTCCAGCACTTGCTGGGAACTTCCGTTTGTATATAGCTTTTGTGTTACTGCTGTTTGTGCTGGAGGCGAAGGGAAGCAGACATGTTTTCCTTTGTTCCGGAACTATGCTGAATAAAATGCTGTACATTATGCTTACAGATTTCTCTGTCTGCCTCTTCTGCTGTGAGATGATTTACGCACTCTGCTGACAGAGCGTGCATGGGTCTCTAAACGTATCTGAGGCTCATGTTGCTAATTGATGCTGTTCCAAGGGAGACCGGCTGCCGGCCAGTGGCTGGAGCCAGCTGGGGGCCTGCCTGATGCCCCCATCTTTCTGGCAGTATCCCAACATCAGGGTTATAGACCCAGATCCATGGCGCTTACAGGAGAGTAAGACTGCTGATGGCTGCTGTGAGACCGCTGGCAGCGACAAAGGTTGATGAAGCTGATTGTCCCGGCCATGGCTAGAAGGCGTTTGAAGTCTGTGCCAAGAACCAATTAGGCTGGAGAGAGAAGCAAGCAGGACCAGAGGAAAAAGTGGGTGGAGTAACACATCTAAATTTCACCTTTGTGTACACACACCTCTCTTTGTCCTTCATCTAGGTAAGAAAGAGGCATGGCCAGAGTTCAAGGACATATTCTAAGCAAGCAACAACACCCAATGAGGGTGCACAGTAAAGTCATTGAGCAGGGTAGCACTAGAGGGCCACTTTTGCTCTCCAGGCCGGAGGTGACTAGAGCATAGAATCAGGACAGGTTGGGAGTCGGGGAGAGCTACCATTAAACTAGAAATTCTCCTCATACATTTCTCTCGTACATCCTAACGCCAGGCATGTCTATGTGGAGAAGCAGCACAGATGTTTGTCATACTTGAACTGGTATTTTGTTCCAAAGTCCCAACAAAAGGAGTGCCATGACAATTGAAGAGTAAACACATTTGCTAAGCATTATAGCAATCACACAAAGCACTGATGTGATTGTTTGCTTTGATATTTGTAATTTGTATTACACTCCCTCATCCCATCAATCCTCTAAGCTGACAATATCAACAGAGCATTGGTTTGTGAAAGCATCATTTTAGACATTGGCTAATTTAATACTTAGAGCTGAAAATCAGCTGGGATGAGACAGTGATCTTATGAAACATTGATCTGCTGAATCTCCACAGGATGAAAGAAATGCTACAGAAATTAGATTATTCAAAGCGATTTACTTGACAAGAGGGATTTGAAAATAGTGCATAACTAGGATCAATAGCAATATACGCGATGGAAAAACTACAAGCCATTTAACTCTTCACTTCAGTGGTTCCTTCCAGGGACTTCTGACCTAAGCTGCCTCCATTTTCCCCTTTTGTGAAATGGGAATGATAATCATACACTGCTGTACTAATTGGTTAATGGCTCTGAAAAATCTCTGAAGCTGTAAAGGTAACAGTGCAGCATAATTATTGCTATTATTAGTACACTATTATTAATGTAAGTTCAAGCATACGGATATAATTGAAGCAACAGATAGCACAAGTAGAGAGATCTTGCTTTAAGATTGTGTGAGAAACAGTACAAGTTGAATACTTTTTCCCTCTTCATGATAGGTCCCCCCCCCATCTAATATTTATTTATTAATTAACATTTCTGGCTCTCCCTCCCAAAGGAGTGTAGCTTGCCAAAGGGCGGCAAATGACAAAGTAACAATACAACACAATAAAAATAAAATTACTCTGAAAATATTAAGAATGTCTAAAAACATTTAGGTTAGCCATGCTATTTTATTCCATAAGGATAGCAAGTCACTTTGCTCCTTGATATAATATTTCAGAGTTGATTTAACCCATTGTCAAAGCAAACCCTGAAGTGCAACTGGCTACACTAAAGATAGCTTTGCATGAAAAGAGCCCCTCCAAACATTTGTAAGTTCTTTAACTTTTCTCATCGACATACACAAATTTCTGCAGTAGGGCCAGCCCTACCATTAGGTAAAATGAAGTGGCAGCCTGAGGCAGCAAATGCAGGTGAGTGAGGAGCAGTGACAAGAAGATGTTACAGCTGTTTGTGCCACATGGCCTGACTTGTCCTAGTCTACTGCCCTCAGCAGCAGTGGAAGATGCTGTTGCACCACCAATGTTGGGTAAGTAAGAAGGCAGCGGGGTGGTAGTGGACCTTGGCATGCTCACTCCTATTTTCATGTTGGCTTTGCACACACCTGAAGAGAGATAAAGACTTTGTTCACATGACTGAGAAGGATATTGAATGTGTTGAAGTTGGAGCAGGGGCTCTGATACTCGGTACCTCCATATATATCCATATGACTTCTGTACACAACAGCTGATGACAGCTGGTGACTCCATGAAGGTTGGGGTGTGACTGATTCTACTAGAATGATGAGTAGGTGCAATTTGTTGTTTCATTGTGTGTTTGTGTGTGTGTGATGTTAAGTACTTGCTCTAATAACCTTTATATGAGTCTGGAGATACTTTGTTTGGTTGCATGACCAGGACTTGGGGGAAAAAATGATAGCATACTGGGAATAAAAAGTAGACTTCACTCAGAATATATTTTGGAACCACCGTGTAGATACAGGATCTGGAAGTGTGACTAATTTGAAATTGGCAGCACAAGGCTGTTATCTGCTTGTTGTTTCCTGAAAAATTACTCTCTGTTTTTGCTATTAACTTGTTTTTATTGTTGAGAGTATTATACAGATTCGTACTGAACAATGCATGTTAGTTCAGTTCAAAGAATACTTATAATGGTGGTTTTCAACTGTTTGTTTTACATCAGCAGTATCATAACCTCATGTTTATGGAGAAAACCCTACATCAAATCAAGAGAAGGCTGAAATAATATTTTCAAAATCCAAGTAAAGTGGTATTTTTACCTCCCACATTTTGAAGTGTTGGGGTGGGGGAGAGAGAAACCAGGCAAATTTAGGGCAATTTGAAATGTCTCTTTTCAAAAAGAAACTGCTGTTGCCCGCATCTCACATCACAATTTCCTGTTGTCTATAGCAATTGGATAACACCCTTTATTCCCGAGGTGGGAAACTTATGGCTCTCCAGATATTGCTGGACTTTCATTTCCATCAACCCTGGCCTGTGGTTAAGCTGCCTGGGGTTTATGAGAATTGGAGTCCAACAACCACAAGTTTCTCCACCTATGCCCTTGATAAGAACATTTGTAACACCTATTGGAAAAGAATGGAAGATGCGTTTCAAATCTGAATGCCATGGGCAATCATTACAGATAGCAGATTCCAAATGGGCATCATTATCTTATCACCTAGCTCCACCTTTATGTGATGTGTTGAGGCTTCATTTTCACTTAGATATCTAAAATCAGCACTGCATAAAGAACAGCACAATAAGGGGATGTCTACATGAATCTAAAAGCTATTGCTTTCAGGAGTTTTTTTTTTTTTAAATCTGCTATTTAATTTGTATTGTGTGATTTGCTAATCAGTAATATTTTTTGAAAAAATAAAATGGAAGTTCATTGCTAGCGAGACTAATGGGAAGAGAGTTTGAGTATGTATTTGAACTTTGTTTATTGCTACTTAGTTGTCTATGTCTTTCTTTCCTTTTAAAGAAGAATTGTCCAGTAGCACCTTAAAAGGTAAAGGTAAAGGTACCCCTGACCATTAGGTCTAGTTGCAAATGACTGTGGTTGCGGCCCTCATCTCGCTTTACTGGCCAAGGGAGTCGGTGTTTGTCTGCAGACAGCTTCCGGGTCATGTGGCCAGCATGACTAAGCTGCTTCTGATGAACCAGAGCAGCACACGGAAATGCAGTTTACCTTCCCGCTGGAGCGGTACCTATTTATCTACTTGCACTCTGACGTGCTTTCGAACTGCTAGGTTGGCAGGAGCAGGGACCGAGCAATGGGAGCACACCCCGTTATGGTGCTACTGGACATTATATATATATCTGAAGAAGTGGGCTTGCACATGAAAGCTCATACCAAGAACAAACTTAGTTGGTCTCTAAGATGCTACTGGAATTTTCTTTATTTTTATATATATATATTTCTACTGCATCAGACCAACACGGCTACCTACCTGAATCTACGGTAATTAATATGACACTGTTGTTCATCTAGTCTTCTCCAATTGGAATTGGCTCTCTCTGCATCTTGTTACTCGAAATTGTTTTAATCAGAGTTGCCAGATACAGAACTTGGGACCTTCTGCATACTAAGGATCTCTCATAGAGCTAGTCTAGTCCCCAATGACCAGTCAAAGCAGAGGGATTTTCAGCTCCTACTATTGGTTGCCTAGTGAAATACACTTTTACTAAGGGGGATGGTGAATCTGTCAGTTTCAATTTCTCTCTTAAGTTTGCTCCACCGGATTTCCACCTAAGTTTGCAAAGAAAAGAAAAGAAAAGAAAAGAAACGTCCTCCTGAAAATTCATCCACATTTTAGAACAACTTTTTTTAATAGACACATTTTTGTATGCAATCTTGCCCAATATACACATTTTCCCTTCCACAATGCAATTTTGCATGGCTATGCACACTTTAGTATATGATTTTTTGTGGAGAACTGCACCTCAAAATTCAGAGAAGTATAAATTTTGAAGGATGACTGTTTCAGTTTCTGTATAACTATTCAGAAAGTGTGAATTAGGCAGGTTCAGATTTAATTGTGACCCGAATCAGATCCTCAACCCCCCACCACCACCCTTATCCTAGGGCTGACTTGGTTGATGGGACCGCGCACACACAGACTGCTATATCACAGACTGGGAAGAGCATTTTGGGATTGACACAATTGGATTATTGTGAGTTTCCTTGAGCTCATTTCCTGAGCTTTCTTCTTTTTCTTTTTTGGGGAGGTATTTCCATCAATCCATCTGTTATCTTCTTTAAGTACATGATGGTGTTGATTGCATAGACTGGTTTTTAGGGTAGGTCAATTATTCTGTGTTGAGGCATGAGCCTTTCCTATCAACTCTCCATTTCTAAAGTTTTAATACAGCTGCACCTAAGTAAAGGTCTACTTATTCCCTCATAATTATTAGCTCACATCTACTACCCTTTCTGCTTTAACTTCATCCCATCCCTTTCTCCCTGGCTTTCCACAATTTCTTTATAGACTTTGCAAACCTCTCTCCATTTCTGCCTTCACACTCCCCATAGAAATGCTAACATTTGAATCTGCTCTCTTGCAAGATGTAGATCTCATCATATAGAAGCAACTCAGTTGCACCTGATGTTTGCGTTAACTTTCCATTGTTAAGACATTCCCTAGACACCTTTTGGAGGTTTAGATTTAATCAGTCAGCACCTTTAAGAAATGTATAGCAGGGGAATTTTTTATATTTTAAAAAAATACAATGTAGAGTGCTTCAGCAATTGTGACTGCAGGGGATCCCAATTGTCAGGGCTTGAAAATGAGTCAGGCTATATGCATTTTCCCATGGGATGTAGTTAAGAAGCCTCTCTGACAGAGGCTAGAGGCAAAAAGAAATCGGATGTGTAATTGATGATTTGCATATGCAGAAAAAAAATTCCAATCTATTCAATTGAGCAATTACAAATAGTTTCAAAATATCTTGTATTTTTATGTTATGCAGCTGTGGAGAATGTAATCCACTTTCCATTTGTCCTAAATTTGTGCTGCTCAGGTTTGCCACAGCCCAGCATGTGTCAGAGTGTAAAACAGACGTTTGTATAGCAACACAAACCACTAGTCAGGGAGGTGCAAGCTACTCCATGACCAATTTCTAGCTCAATACCTACAATATGCACTTGATTGGACCATTAGAACATTCCTTCTCAGTGGAATGCAGTGGCGTGGATTATGTGACCTTCGGTTGATTGATGGTGCTGGAAGCCAATGGGTGAGCACCAACATTCTATGTCACATTTTTCTCTTCTCGTTTTCCTTTGAATTTCAGCATAAGAAACCCTACCATCATGTGCTGTTTCAGCTTTTCAGGATGCTGGAAGTGGGCAAAAGGAGTGAAGGAAGAGGCTCAGCAAGGTTCAAAAGGAAGAAGAAGGAACAGGAGGAGGCAGAAATAGTCCCAGGGTGTGGCAGAGAACACTAGACTTATTCTTTGCAGTCTTTATAGCATGAAGTATATAGCATGTACTGACTGACATGGGAGTTGCTATCAGCCAACATGGTGGTGGTGGAAAGGATCACAGCCTAGTGGCAGAGCACTTTCTTCTCATGCAGAAGGTTTCAGGTTCAATCTTTGGACAGGGCTGGGAGAGACCCCTGTCTGAAATCCTGGAGAGCTGCTGCCCTTCGGTGTTGATAACCCTGAGTTAGATGAACCATTGGATCTGACTCAGTATATCAAAGCTTCCTATTTTCTATGCTGTGGACACTGGAGAAGTGGCTGGTGGGATGACATTCTCTTATTTTTACTGCACCATTTTCCTCTAAGCTTTTCTCTGTCTGTGCATAGGGTCCTGACCATGCCTTGCTACTCTAACTTGGTCACCATCATGGGATGCCCATTGAGTTGCTCTATCCTGCTGCTTCTGCACTTTCAAGGCTTTAACTGCTCTCCTGTGAGATTCATCCATAGAGGTAAAAAAAATGGATCTTTAAACTTAATCCATGCAAGCATGTATTACCAATCTCCCAGACCCTAAAAAATAAATAAAAATCAGATGCCCTCCAGGTGTTGTTTCTTCCTGCCAGTGTTTTGTCTCCATGGGTTAGACACAGGCAAAGCAATCAATAGCTCACTTTCACACTTCAAAATATTTTCTTGTGATATCTTAGCTGGTTTGATGGAATATTAGTCATATTGAAAAGCATGTATAAAAATGTGGAGAAGAAAGACATTCATTTTACATTGCATATGAAGGACAAATCCTCTTCTCACTCACTGCTCTTTCCATCTTTCCCCTAAAGTTTATTAATTAATGCAAAATATGATGTTACATCAATACAGTGCATCCCCCCCCCAAAAAAAAACACACTTCACCATACTGGCTGTAGCTTGCAGTAGTGGAAACATTTTTGATGCAATGGTGACAGATCACATGTTTTGCCTTACTAAACATTACCCTGGAGAGGGTAGGAAAATGCCCGTGACTGTTATTTTCTTGGTCAGCAACATGCTGGCTAAGTCATGTAATTCCAGCCTAAGCATATGGAATTTCTTATTGAATTTTAATTTCAAATTGTCAGTCATCACCAGAACGGTCTTATGATCATTAAACCAAGGTCTAGAATTGGCATTACATTCTATTGTTCATTCTTATTGTGAACAGCCCTTGGATATATTGTATGTAGTGCAGTATGGAGGCAATTCAGTTTGCATTAGTAAGAACCCAGGACATTCCAGCTGTAAATCAGAAGACATGACAAAAGGGGGGGGGAGCCCTACACCTTGTCTCTGGATCTATTATTCCCACTCTTCATCCTGTGTTTTGATAAGGAATCATCCATGTGTGTTGTGAAATTGATCAGGGTAATGAAGAGCTCCTCATTTTTCACATGTCATTAGAAAAATATCAAAGAATGGAAATGGAGGATATACTGTATTAGTATTCTGAGACCATCCCATGCTGTACCTTTCCCATTTTCAGCCAGTCTTCCATAGAAATCATAAATGAGATTGACTAAACAGAATGAACTGAGTTTTATGAATGACCTTTGTCAAGTCAAAGTCAGGAAAACTGATCACTTTGTCCATGTAAGGTTCCCATCAAACAGCTGCCCTACAGCGGAAGGCAAGAAACTGTAGACATCTTCAGCATTTCCTTGGAGGGTTTGCAAAATCACTTTGCAAAATCAGGTTCCTAAATTATAGCCAAGTAGTCTAGTTGCATTTACATTACTTCTACTTTAATACTGCTTAAAATAGAAGTTTTGCTGGGGGTGGGCGGGCACATGGGTGTCCTACTCCCCAACACAGTCCTCAAGGAGTCACTATGTTTTAAGAGCAATGCATTTATTTTTAATTTGCCATTTTATTTGAATAATGTTACATCCTTTTGTCACATCCCCTCTTTAACACAACTTTTTAAAATGCAGGCCACCGTCCTCTTCTCCCTATGGTGGCCACCCCAGTTTTCATAGTCTCTTCCAGTGGGAGCCATTTCTGGAACAGTGCTGTTCTAAATGCTGCTGAATGCTTTGCAAAAAAGCAACAGAGACTGCAAAACTTACACTATCCCATGCCTGGATCAGCTCCTTCAAAACTTGCATGAGTTGTGGGGAAAACCAAAGAGCCAATATAGAGCAAAGAGAGAAGTGAAGCACTCTTACCAGATGGGGCTTCATGTCTCCATCTTTCTCTAGCCCAAACAATCTGCTGCACAGTTCCCAGAAGTAGAATGGAGAATCACAGAATGCCTCAGAGTTGCAAAGATAGAACAGAGGGTCTGGCTCAAGAACTACCCGCCTGTTCTGGGAGAGGGATACAATGGTTGTTGTTGTTATTATTTGTGCCAAGGGATATGGCCATTTCTCTCTCTTTCTCTTTCCGTACAAACATTTGGCTACTGGTAGCCAGCTGGCAACTTGAAATGAAACACTACACAGTACTGGAAGTGCCAGTCAACATTGTACCATTTGTATGGCAGTGCAGTGCCAAAGTAGGGAACGCATTTAATAGAGAAAATATCAGGAAGTCAAGCTACGTTCAGAATCCCGGAATAGATATTTCCCTACTAAATAGAAATCTCATGTTTTGAATGTAAATAAATTCATGTTCCCAGGCTCAAACCCTGACATCTCCAGATTAGGGCTGGGAGAGATCCCTTTCTGAAACTCTGGAGAGCCACTACTTGCCTGTATGTAGACAATACTGAGCTAGATTGACCAGTGGCTCAGTATACGGCTGTTCCTCCGTCAATTCCTATTTAGGACCATATCCCATCCCATTTCTCTGACACTTCAATGGTTAGATTTTCAAAACTCAGTATATATTTGCAGGATTGTGCAATCCGGTTGCTAGATCAAAGTGAATTCACGTGGTGAAAGGGAAGCAGTAAAAAAAAAAAAGCAGATACAAGTGAACTCCAAATCTCAGTATTAATTAACCCCTTACACACATAGTGAGTAGCCCAGTTAGGAGGGTCAAAAGCCAATGTGATCCACTGAGTTGATAACTGGCAGGGCTAGCCAATCAGTCAACACAGCGTGGGGGAGGGGGGAGCTGGTTATGAGTATACCTGGGAGGGAGGGTAGGCCAAATACAGAGCGGCTGCTGATTAGCTCAGACCTTATATTTCCCTCAGAAATTTCTGTGTGAGGCCTTCCCAGCCATTCCCATTCAGATATCACACCTAAGGTTTGAACCAGCTACATGGTTCAACATGTTGCTGTGTGAAAACTGTGCTGTTCCAATCCACATCACTAGGGTTCTTTATAAAATCAAATTAGACCTAATGCAGATTTAGCAAACCAACTTGATGCCGTTCAGGTGCTTCAGAGTGCACTTCCAAACAACTGTTGGCTGGGGTTGGTGGGAGTTGTAGTCCAAAATATTTGGAGGGCACCCCAGGTTGTTGAGGCTGCCCTAATGTATAAGGCTAGGTTTAGGGGCTGGTGGTTGACAAATGATGTGGCCTTCTGCCTGCCTGCCTGCCTGCTGTGATTAGAACATAATCTGCTGAGTGTGCAATATGGGTGCAGTGATTGGATCTGTGGTTACAGCAGCATACACGGGTCTTCTTTCAAAACTTGGACTATTTATTATTACAACTCACTGAGGAAACTCAGGGCAAACAAACATGGATTAGAAAGGTGGGATGGGGAGAAGAAATACAATTTAGTTGAGAATTGGTCCGTGGCCAGTTTAGGCCAGGGCTGGGCAAACTGTTCATTTCTGTTAAAGGTGACGTTCTCTTCAGGATAATGCAACAAGAGCTGCAGAAGCAGTTGGAACTTCCAGGTGGCCGGGGAAGAGGACCTACCAGAATTTCACATTTGCTGCTGTTGGTCTATCTCCTCTGGAGGAGAGAAGAGGGAGCCAGCTATCGCCATCTAGCCTGGGGAGAGAACTCCTCACACTTTGAACAGCCTTTATGCTGGGCTGCTGAGGCTCTTTGTGAGTGATTTGTGCTCATACTTTGTAGTGAATTCATGAGTCTGTTACGAACACGTTCAAAACTGGCTAGGAGAAAGCAAGCAAACAAAAATTGAAGTTTATAGCCATACGGATCACTTTTGGCTTCTAAGTCAATTTGTTCAGAACCAAGGTGCTATTTTCCCTCGAATATGCCACTTTTCACTGAAGGTGCCAGTCTGAAACTAGAAATGCATTTTGATGGTAATCCAATGAAAGGGGCATTGCAACACAGGTAACCTGCCAAGTTGAGTATTTCATTTCCAATAGTTTCTTATCAGAATTCATATTTCATATCCCTTCTAGTTATTTTCAGAACAAACCATTCCAAGGGTATCATAGAATTATTTCCGGGGAATTTACAGCAAAAGTGAAGTAGCTATTTACTTTAAATATGCCAATTAAGCATTACTAATGTACAGCACATTTCTGGGTTAAGTATGATTGATAGTACCATGCAGTGAAATGTTCTTTAACTGCAGTCAGAAAATGTAAATGTACAAAATGGAGGCAAAAAAAAAATACCACCAACTGACAGCACTATTTACATGTTTCAAAACAACACTTACAAATTGTTCTTTTTATTGTTCTTTCAAGCTTCCTTTGTGGTGTGCTCTGACTGAGTGATAACCAGTGCAACACTGTCAAAAGTTTCTAGAGTTTAGGTTGCCAAGCTGTTGCATCAGCTGCAGTATACTGAACTCCTGGGGATAATATATATATATATATATATATATATATATATATATATATATATATATATGCTTTCGTAGATTTTCACGGGTACAGGAATGCAGGTTTTGGTATCTTCGGGTGTCTTCCCGTGTAAGAGTAGGGGTGTCTGGGCGACGTTTCGACGAGGTCTCACTCGTCATCTTCAGGCTGGTGCTTTCGGCTTCTTGTTACTGGAACAGAGCAGAGTCTGGTGTTTGAGTTCCTATAAATACTGTTGAGGGGTGTGGTGTATAGCCTCCAACGTTCTGGGCAGAGAGGAAGTTCCTAGATTAGTGTGCCTTTTCTTCTTTTGTTCCTTAATTACTTGAGGGATATCTTGAGTGATTTCATGAGTGATATTCTGAATACCCCTGGGTGGGTCATTAAGTGTAGATTAGTTGCTAAAGCTTTCGTGTCTTGACCTCTTGAGCTTGTGAAGAGTTTTTCTGAGAAGATGGCTGTGCTGCATTTAGTTGTGCTCTGGCTTGGCTTCGTGTATAGGGGCGAGCTGTGATTTTGTGCCTTGTGCCCGCCAGATCTGTGTAGGGATTGCAGGGGGGTGCAGCATCCGGAGGTGCCACTATAGTTTGGCTACTGGATGGAGTCTGTAATATGTCTGTGGAGAGGGTCTGGGTTTGGGTCTGGTGTGGTTGATTGGTGACGGCGTTCTGTGTGCCTCTGGTTCTGGTGTCGGTTTTTGTGGGGAGGGCTAATTTCCAGATGTCTGGCAGGCGGGACGTGTCGTCACGCTTGTTCATGTTGTGAGGGTGTTTCTCTATCTCGATGGCTTCCATGATTATTCTCTTGTGGTGATGTTCCATGTTAAAGGATGGAGGATTTTGCTGATTTTGTCTGTAGTGCCCTTGATATAAGGAAGGAGGGCCATGCCATTGTTTTCTTCTGTGTCTTGGTTTTTGGGGGGTGTTTCTTTTTGGATTAGCTTCGTAACCCTGTTTTTCTGGTATCCATTGGCGATTAACACATTTGAGAGATTCTGTAACTCAGTTGTCAAGTGGTCTTTGTCAGCCAGGCGTTTGGTTCTGGAGATGAGAGTCTTGGCTACGGAGTTTATTTGTGCAGGGTGGTGGTGTGATTGTGCATGTAAGTAGCGGTTGGTGTGTGTTTGGCTCAGATATGTTGACGACACCTTTGTAATTTGGCCACACGGGAAAGAAAAACTAGATAGCTTCCTCACACATCTCAACAGCCTACACCCCAAAATACAATTCACTATGGAAATAGAAGACAACAACCAACTCCCCTTTCTTGACGTCCTAATCTACAAAAAACCTGATGGCTCCCTAGGACACACTATCTACCGGAAAAAAACACACACCAACCGCTACTTACATGCACAATCACACCACCACCCTGCACAAATAAACTCCGTAGCCAAAACTCTCATCTCCAGAACCAAACGCCTGCAATACCCTGGTGCAGAAGGCTGTTTTGATATTGTGTTTATGGAGGATTTTGCTAATTTTGTCTGTAGTGCCCTTGATATAAGGAAAATTAGCAAAATCCTCCATAAACACAATATCAAAACAGCCTTCTGCACCAACCAAAAAATAGCCAATATCCTCAGAAACCCAAAAGACAAAATCCAGCTGGAAAACCAAGGGGTCTATGAAATACCCTGCAAAGTCTGCCCAGCCACATACATTGGACAAACAAACAGACGAATAAATGCACGTATCGCAGAACACAAGAATGCCGTCAAAAAAGAAGAAAAAACTTCCTCTCTTTTCCAACACATGAAAGAAACAGGACACGAAATTAATTTTGCAGATTCCAAATTGCTCTTTAACATGGAACATCACCACAAGAGAATAATCATGGAAGCCATCGAGATAGAGAAACACCCTCACAACATGAACAAGCGTGACGACACGTCCCGCCTGCCAGACATCTGGAAATTAGCCCTCCCCACAAAAACCGACACCAGAACCAGAGGCACACAGAACGCCGTCACCAATCAACCACACCAGACCCAAACCCAGACCCTCTCCACAGACATATTACAGACTCCATCCAGTAGCCAAACTATAGTGGCACCTCCGGATGCTGCACCCCCCTGCAATCCCTACACAGATCTGGCTGGCACAAGGCACAAAACCACAGCTCGCCCCTATACACGAAGCCAAGCCAGAGCACAACTAAATGCAGCACAGCCATCTTCTCAGAAAAACTCTTCACAAGCTCAAGAGGTCAAGACACAAAAGCTTTAGCAACTAATCTACACTTAATGACCCACCCAGTGGTATTCAGAATATCACTCATGAAATCACTCAAGATATCCCTCAAGTAATTAAGGAACAAAAGAAGAAAAGGCACACTAATCTAGGAACTTCCTCTCTGCCCAGAACGTTGGAGGCTATACACCACACCCCTCAACAGTATTTATAGGAACTCAAACACCAGATTCTGCTCTGTTCCAGTAACAAGAAGCCGAAAGCACCAGCCTGAAGATGACGAGTGAGACCTCGTCGAAACGTCGCACAGACACCCCGACTCTTACACGGGAAGACACCCGAAGACACCAAAACCTGCATTCCTGTACCCGTGAAAATCTACGAAAGCATATATATATATATATATATATATATATATATATATATATATATATAACTTCTTTCTGTTTCTCATTTTCCTAGTTTTGTTCAGTTATCCACATTTTCACATCAGCTTGCAAATTGTTTTTTTAAAAGTCATCATGGAAATTAATCTCTGCTAATATTTACATTTTGTATGCAATTTTGTCAAATATGCACATTTTGGCAGAACAATTTCTCCTAATATCATGCACTTTTAAAAGCACACCTTTACTTAGTATATGCATTTGAAGGAAGGCTGTGTTTCAGTTCATGTGTTGTTTCAGAAAGTTTAAGAAGGCTTGTCTTTAAATGGAAACTGAATAGACTTTATCCCCCATCCTGAGTATGAAGGAGCTCAGAGCAGTTTTATGGTTTCACACCAACCCTGCGAGATAGGTTAGACTGAGAAATAGTTCTTTCCATTTGCCCAGTTGCCCAGTGCACTTTGTAGCTGAGAAGAGAATGCAAACCTTAGTTAATATTCAAGCCTCATACTAGCCAAGAAATGTTTTTTTAAAAGTGTTTACAGCCTATTATTATGTTCACCCTCAAAGTAATCCACCTTATTTTATAGACAGGAATAACAAATCAATTTTTCAAATCCTATGGCCAAAGCATAGCTTTCTGAGTATCAAGTCCAATCATATTCGCCCTGGACCACTCAGGCTGTTTCAGTTTATGTGCACTAGTGTGCAAGGAAGATTTCATCATCCTGTCTTCTACCAAATCACAAGTGCATTCCCAACTGAATTAGTATTTCCAGTAGTCCCTTCCTTCTGAGGCAGTGGAGGTGGCTGTTGTGAAATCAGATATCCTTCCAGGAGAATGTATATGCCCACAAAACACAGATTTATACACATCCCCATAGCTGCCATTTTCCATTCCCTGCAGCCCTTGTGAATACATGGTTCCTGCACAGGGACTTTTGTTTCCTGGATAGTATATGGAACGTGATTAGATTACAAAATTGACTTCTGACTCTGATTTGAAAAGTTGACACTGAAAAATTTAAATATTAGAGATATTGAACTATTGCCTCTTCTCCACTATTTCAGTAGCTGAGGGTCCTGTCACTGGGGCATGTTATGCCAAGGGGGGGGGGCTAATATCTAATATTAAATAGTAAAACCAACAAGTTATCCTTTCGTCTTCAAAGAGTTTTAGAGCATGCCTTAGAACTGTAACAAAAGCAATCAGCATAAGTCATAAAAGCACAGATTTCCCTTAGCGGGATGCCCACTTTACCTGACAAATTTGTACTGGGTAATTTGACAGCAGTAGAATGTAAAGTCATAAACTACCAATATACACTGTTATTTCATTCTAGCAACACTTTGTGTCTTTGTACGACAGTGTTAATAAGCACATTTCAATTTCCAAGCATCACCTACATTAATCCTTTAGATTCCTACAGCACTACAGATAGACAGTTGTGAAGAAGACATCCCTATTAAGTAATGATTTGCTAGAAATTGCAGCTGGTCATAGATATCTTATGCTTAAAGCATTGAGGTAAAAGGCTTGGTAATTCAAATTACTGAAAGCAGATGGTTGTGTGTTTTGATGCTTTGAACACACACACACACACACACACACACACACACACACACACTGTATATAGAGAGGGTGCGTGAGAGAAACGTGTGTGCCCCAAATATTGGTGGACTACAACTCCCATAATCCCTGACTATTGATCAAGTGAGATGGGCTTGATAGAAGTTGGAGTCTAACAACATCTGGGGTGGGATGCAACTAATGAGTCCCATCAGTAGAAGCCAGTACAAGGACTTCAGCTCATACAGTGTGGCTTTCCTCCACTTCTCCCTCTTGCACTCCTGAAATTGGCTCCTGGGCCCCTCGAAAAAATTCCAGAGCAACACATGTGGGTAGGAGAGGGAGCGTCCTTCCCTCTGGCAAGCTGAAATGCTTCTTCTGATGGAATGATCAACATAGCATGGCAGTGGATTACTCTCTTGGAGAGCCATAGATCCTTCCACCCATGCTATACATGCTAAGGTTGATTAGGGTATTTGACACATGGTGAAATAGTTGGAGGTTTCCACCAGGAACACAACTTATGGTTCATTGAACTGTCCAGCGCTCAACCAGCTTTTAAAATGTTTACAGAAACAAACTTCACCGCAGTTTGAGCCAATATTGGAAGCCTCCCATGATCATCATGCAGAAAATGCAGCCAATCTATAATCACCAACTCTGCCTTTGATAATGGGTATCTACCAACCTACCTTGGGATTGCAAATGTTGTTATCATCACTTGGTACCCAAGATTAGAATAACGGAGCCCTGTTTTCTCTGTGCACATAAGCCAGTGTGTATCATTTCATACTCAGAGACCTTTCATTTTCCTATTAAATATCACTTTCTATAATAATTGTATTTATAACATCCTTCGTTTCATGCTCTCACTAGAATCTTTCATGGCTTGCCAACATTTCTGCCAGATGTCAAAGGAAAGCAGCTCCTGTATCTCTTCTCCGGATTTTCCTTCTTCTCCCAGCCTTAAACAATAAAATGAGCAACCTTTAAAGAAAGTCAATATTCGCCACATACTCTGTCCCACCACTGCACACCAGAATCAAATTACAGCAGTCAATAGCAGACCTTACTTTAATTCACATTGTCTATTCCTTACTTTTGCACTTGCAAACATTAGAAACACTCCTAAAACAGATGCTCATTAGGATGACTTGAATACATTTGTGCAGACAGACCAAACTGCTTCACTGAAACCAATGAGGCTATGCGGTGCTAGAGAAATATGTCAGAATCTTGCTCTTTATAGGGTCATCTATAAGAATTCAATAGAAGGAATTTATTGAGCTCTTTTATTGTTGATGTTGCTGCAGCAATATTTTGTTTATATAACTAGATGAGATGATCAAATAACCGTGATCTTTATGTTGTCATATGGCAGCAATGGTGTGGAGGTGACCTGCCCTGGGATCACAGTTCTAGTTGGGGTATTAATTGCTCTCCCTTGCCATTTTTTCTGATGAAGACTGACCACACAGCCCAAGCTGGTATTTTGGGAAATTTGTGCTGTGCCCAAGCTAGTTGTACACATGCATACTCCATAACAGGGCAAATAGCAGCTGCAGGGGAGGATGATTTTCTTCAGGTTAGCAATGCTGGAGGGTAAGGACTCCTAATGGTGGGAGGGTGGTAAGGCGTGAGACTTTTGCTGCCACTGCCTTCCCACCATGTATGTTTGAGGAAAGGAAAGGGACAATGGGGCCACGTCTAACTGAAAGGTTGTGGGTGGGAGGATCTAGTCAACTTGCTTTTGAGTAGCCAAAGACTTGATTGGAAAAGACAAGTGGAAACTAAGGCAAAGCTAGAAGGATTTCATGCATCGTTAGTTTTTAAAAATTCATTTTCATCAAAGTTAATTGGAAGAAAAAATATTTAAAATTGAACTGATGCTTTAGAGAGCCCCACAATGACACTAGACTGCAGTATTTAGTGTGCAATTCCATTTGCTTTATTTGATAGTAAAGGCTTAATCCCACCTACTTCTGCCAATAAATGCAATGGAAACATCTACTTCTTACTGATTCAGCAAGAAGCAAGAGCATACATTATTCTTATAATACTCACCCACATTAATAGCAGCATCAAAAATATTAGTGTTCCTGGCCAATGGGAATTGTTGAGCCATAATAGCAATGGTTAAATTAGTTGTTGGGGGAAAGTATGTGTTTGTGAGGAGATCAATGTTTATTATATTAAGACAAATTTATGGTCTTAAGAGACTAGCATTCATAGAGTAGGATGACCACAATAGAATTATGAAATCTAAAAACTTTCTTAAATTAAAAGGTCATGGGGAAAACATGATCCAACAATGACTGAATAGTTATCCTCCCCCTAACAACATCTTAATTCAATATGTATATGCAGACACTTAGCAATATGCCATGATCCTCCAGGATAGTTTGGCTGTCCATTGATATCTGTTGAGATACTCAAAAGCTTCTGCAGATATTGATCTCGGGCTTTCTTTCTCTCTCTCTCTCCCCTAGAGTAAATTAAAGCAAGAAACAAAGAACAAATTATAAAGCTGGAAGCCAATGGAGGCCATACACACAGCTTTGATCTATGGCTCAATTGTTCCAGGGTACAACCATTTAAATCAAGGCAACGCTTCTACTGAAAATGGGTTAATGGGATCTTCAGACATTCTATTCATTTTTTGAGGAGAATATGTGAGTGGGAAGTGAGGTTGTACTGAGTAGCCTCTCCCCCAGGTGTCCAGCCAACTGAGGAGAAGGAGGCTTTGTACATCCAGGCTACCATGTGGTCTGAAACTGTGTTGTATGCAGGTAAAATTGTGCTGTAGGCAGGGAGAAGAGCTACTTGGCACAACCCTTCTTCCTGCTTCAGTGCCGTCCTGCAATGAGCACAGAATGCCTGAATAGAGCTTATGTGAAGGCCACTTTCAATCCCTCTGCACAGTTGCTCTCATAGAAGAGTGAGCTATATATGTACAGTAGCTATTCATGTGGATTGGGTGGTTGTCACCACAGTACTCTACAAATATCCAAAAAGAAATGTTTGTGGTGGTGTGGGGATGGGGAGCCTGATTTGCCTGCTGTGTTGCTGCATGCAAACGATCCATTTTGCAGTAAAACCTCTGATGTGGAGTAATATAAGATCACCTCCATGGTAGGCTCTAGAACTGGCTCTCAAGCTGGCAGTATCAACATACATGTGCTTAGCATGAGGAATGAATAAGAAACACTGTTCCAGCAACACTGTAAAATGAGCCATTTTGCCACTGTAGTGAAGTTAAACCAGTGTGACAGGAGGTAACTCACATTTGCATTTTGGGCTGGAATGCCATTTCTTTGAACAGGTTTTCTGAAGCAACCAACCAACCAACCAACCAACCAACCTGATGACTATGGAAATATTAAGAAGTATTATTTCAACACTCTATGAGTTTGTATGTGTACAAACTTCCTAGTCTTCCTAGTCACTCTGTAATAAAAATGTGTGGGGTTTTCTCCCTGCACTTGAAACACTTGTGGGTATTGACCAGCCTCACAAACTGGACAGAAATTTCAGACCACACAATTTAGACTAGTTGTCCCTTAATCTGCTTATTGTGCTCATAGGCAAGCAAATGTTTGAAGCCAAAGAACCAGTTTTTTTCTAGATGAACCACCCAGTTCCAAACACAGTTGGAAGCAAGTGCCAATGAGCTTGATGTGGCTTGCTTCCTGGTCACATGAAGGATATAAACATGGCTGCAAATACACTTCTAAAAGCTTGCTTCTCCTTAACTTCACCAAGTATAGAAGAACAGAGTTGAAAAGTGTGGGTACATACAAACCTGGAGCCTGACAGTACTTTGCACTAGCTCATAGCTTTAAAAATGACATTTCCAAGGATGTGCTGCATGGGTGCTTCCTGATAAAGTATTTAGTTGGTATTTATATGGTGTATTAAATAAATGCACAGAAAATGTGTGGTTGGTTAGAGAGCCCCTTCTGGGCTGTTTATTAAGTTAATAAAGCAGCCATTTTTTCTTTTCTTTCTGGAAAATTACTGTGCTAATTAACAAACTCACTGGTATCTGGTTGTGTTAATAAACAAGAAGTGCTTTCAATAAGATTGCTTTCTCTACGGAACACACCGGGATCCGGAGATCAGGTTCTGAAGCAAAAAAGCCTTTCTTCTTGATGAGTCTTTGTTCTTAGTTCCAAGATATTCTTTATAGTTTAGGGCCTTGCAACTTCTGAATCTTCTCAACAACTTTAAAAAGATAAGCAAAATTGATTCCAGGTTGTCTGCCAGTCTTGCCATATCCTGTGCTAAAAGATGATGATTATGAACTTGGATTCAGGTAGAACTGAAGGGACATCTGGCTAACATATAGTCCTAAAGATACAAATTTAATCACTCTTAAATATAACATAATGCGTTTGCCTTCTACAGCCTACTGAATGTATGTCTGCAGTGGCAAATACTTTATTCTGGTCATGTGCAATGTAGTCATCGCCATCCCAATTTGAGCATTGTAAAAAACAAAAACAACAACAGCCAACACATCACAGGAAAGAGGGAAGGCTGTTTTAGAACAGCTGCATTGGTTGCCAGTTTATTTCTGGGACCAATTTGAGGCATTTAAAGCCCTAGGTACCTAAGGCTCCCCAAACCTGAAAGACTACTTCTTGTTGTGTTTGGTTCATTCACATGTGCATAGTGTGAGCATATCAGTGACAGGAACTCCTGTGAACTACACTGCTGAAAATCACTTGAGGTTTTCTTTCAAAGAAAGCCACCATATTAACATCTTAGCTAATGCATTTTTTAAAAAAGGTATGTTATACAGGCAGGTGAGTGTGTGTGTGTGTGTGTGTGTGTGTGTGTGTGTGTGTGTGTGTATATATATATATATATGCAGGTTTTGGTGTCTTCGGGTGTCTTCCCGTGTAAGAGTCGGGGTGTCTGTGCGACGTTTCGACGAGGTCTCACTCGTCATCTTCAGGCTGGTGCTTTCGGCTTCTTGTTATTCAGAATATCACTCATGAAATCACTCAAGATATCCCCCAAGCAATCAAGGAACAAAAGAAGAAGAGGCACACCAATCCAGGAACTTCCTCTCCGCCCAGAACGCTGGAGGCCACACACCACACCCCTCAACAGTATTTATAGCTCTGTTCCAGTAACAAGAAGCCGAAAGCACCAGCCCGAAGACGACGAGCGAGACCCCGCCGAAACGTCGCCCAGACACCCCGACTCCCACACGGGAAGACACCCGAAGACACCAAGATTTTCACGGGTACAGGAATGCAGGTTTTGGTGTCTTCCCGTGTGGGAGTCGGGGTGTCTGGGCGACGTTTCGGCGGGGTCTCGCTCGTCGTCTTCGGGCTGGTGCTTTCGGCTTCTTGTTACTGGAACAGAGCTATAAATACTGCTGAGGGGTGTGGTGTGTGGCCTCCAGCGTTCTGGGCGGAGAGGAAGTTCCTGGATTGGTGTGCCTCTTCTTCTTTTGTTCCTTGATTGCTTGGGGGATATCTTGAGTGATTTCATGAGTGATATTCTGAATAACAAGAAGCCGAAAGCACCAGCCTGAAGATGACGAGTGAGACCTCGTCGAAACGTCGCACAGACACCCCGACTCTTACACGGGAAGACACCCGAAGACACCAAAACCTGCATTCCTGTACCCGTGAAAATCTACGAAAGCATATATATATATATATATATATATATATATATATATATATATATATATATATGCAGGTTTTGGTGTCTTCGGGTGTCTTCCCGTGTAAGAGTCGGGGTGTCTGTGCGACGTTTCGACGAGGTCTCACTCGTCATCTTCAGGCTGGTGCTTTCGGCTTCTTGTTACTGGAACAGAGCAGAGTCTGGTGTTTGAGTTCCTATAAATACTGTTGAGGGGTGTGGTGTATAGCCTCCAACGTTCTGGGCAGAGAGGAAGTTCCTAGATTAGTGTGCCTTTTCTTCTTTTGTTCCTTAATTACTTGAGGGATATCTTGGGTGATTTCATGAGTGATATTCTGAATATCACTGGGTGGGTCATTAAGTGTAGATTAGTTGCTAAAGCTTTCGTGTCTTGACCTCTTGAGCTTGTGAAGAGTTTTTCTGAGAAGATGGCTGTGCTGCATTTAGTTGTGCTCTGGCTTGGCTTCGTGTATAGGGGCGAGCTATGGTTTTGTGCCTTGTGCCAGCCAGATCTGTGTAGGGATTGCAGGGGGGTGCAGCATCCGGAGGTGCCACTATAGTTTGGCTACTGGATGGAGTCTGTAATATGTCTGTGGAGAGGGTCTGGGTTTGGGTCTGGTGTGGTTGATTGGTGACGGCGTTCTGTGTGCCTCTGGTTCTGGTGTCGGTTTTTGTGGGGAGGGCTAATTTCCAGATGTCTGGCAGGCGGGACGTGTCGTCACGCTTGTTCATGTTGTGAGGGTGTTTCTCTATCTCGATGGCTTCCATGATTATTCTCTTGTGGTGATGTTCCATGTTAAAGAGCAATTTGGAATCTGCAAAATTAATTTCATGTCCTGTTTCTTTCATGTGTTGGAAAAGAGAGGAAGTTTTTTCTTCTTTTTTGACGGCATTCTTGTGTTCTGCGATACGTGCATTTATTCGTCTGTTTGTTTGTCCAATGTACGTGGCTGGGCAGACTTTGCAGGGTATTTCATAGACCCCTTGGTTTTCCAGCTGGATTTTGTCTTTTGGGTTTCTGAGGATATTGGCTATTTTTTGGTTGGTGCAGAAGGCTGTTTTGATATTGTGTTTATGGAGGATTTTGCTGATTTTGTCTGTAGTGCCCTTGATATAAGGAAGGAGGGCCATGCCATTGTTTTCTTCTGTGTCTTGGTTTTTGGGGGGTGTTTCTTTTTGGATTAGCTTCGTAACCCTGTTTTTCTGGTATCCATTGGCGATTAACACATTTGAGAGATTCTGTAACTCAGTTGTCAAGTGGTCTTTGTCAGCCAGGCGTTTGGTTCTGGAGATGAGAGTTTTGGCTACGGAGTTTATTTGTGCAGGGTGGTGGTGTGATTGTGCATGTAAGTAGCGGTTGGTGTGTGTTTTTTTCCGGTAGATAGTGTGTCCTAGGGAGCCATCAGGTTTTTTGTAGATTAGGACGTCAAGAAAGGGGAGTTGGTTGTTGTCTTCTATTTCCATAGTGAATTGTATTTTGGGGTGTAGGCTGTTGAGATGTGTGAGGAAGCTATCTAGTTTTTCTTTCCCGTGTGGCCAAATTACAAAGGTGTCGTCAACCTGACCAACCACTGCCTAACCAACACGTACTTCATCCACAATGGACAAAGATACAAACAGATAGAAGGAGCACCTATGGGATCACCCCTCTCACCGGTCATCGCAAATTTGTACATGGAACACTTTGAAACCAATGCTTTAGACAAGTCAGAACACAAACCCAAACTTTGGCTCAGATATGTTGACGACACCTTTGTAATTTGGCCACACGGGAAAGAAAAACTAGATAGCTTCCTCACACATCTCAACAGCCTACACCCCAAAATACAATTCACTATGGAAATAGAAGACAACAACCAACTCCCCTTTCTTGACGTCCTAATCTACAAAAAACCTGATGGCTCCCTAGGACACACTATCTACCGGAAAAAAACACACACCAACCGCTACTTACATGCACAATCACACCACCACCCTGCACAAATAAACTCCGTAGCCAAAACTCTCATCTCCAGAACCAAACGCCTGGCTGACAAAGACCACTTGACAACTGAGTTACAGAATCTCTCAAATGTGTTAATCGCCAATGGATACCAGAAAAACAGGGTTACGAAGCTAATCCAAAAAGAAACACCCCCCAAAAACCAAGACACAGAAGAAAACAATGGCATGGCCCTCCTTCCTTATATCAAGGGCACTACAGACAAAATCAGCAAAATCCTCCATAAACACAATATCAAAACAGCCTTCTGCACCAACCAAAAAATAGCCAATATCCTCAGAAACCCAAAAGACAAAATCCAGCTGGAAAACCAAGGGGTCTATGAAATACCCTGCAAAGTCTGCCCAGCCACGTACATTGGACAAACAAACAGACGAATAAATGCACGTATCGCAGAACACAAGAATGCCGTCAAAAAAGAAGAAAAAACTTCCTCTCTTTTCCAACACATGAAAGAAACAGGACATGAAATTAATTTTGCAGATTCCAAATTGCTCTTTAACATGGAACATCACCACAAGAGAATAATCATGGAAGCCATCGAGATAGAGAAACACCCTCACAACATGAACAAGCATGACGACACGTCCCGCCTGCCAGACATCTGGAAATTAGCCCTCCCCACAAAAACCGACACCAGAACCAGAGGCACACAGAACGCCGTCACCAATCAACCACACCAGACCCAAACCCAGACCCTCTCCACAGACATATTACAGACTCCATCCAGTAGCCAAACTATAGTGGCACCTCCGGATGCTGCACCCCCCTGCAATCCCTACACAGATCTGGCTGGCACAAGGCACAAAACCATAGCTCGCCCCTATACACGAAGCCAAGCCAGAGCACAACTAAATGCAGCACAGCCATCTTCTCAGAAAAACTCTTCACAAGCTCAAGAGGTCAAGACACGAAAGCTTTAGCAACTAATCTACACTTAATGACCCACCCAGTGGTATTCAGAATATCACTCATGAAATCACCCAAGATATCCCTCAAGTAATTAAGGAACAAAAGAAGAAAAGGCACACTAATCTAGGAACTTCCTCTCTGCCCAGAACGTTGGAGGCTATACACCACACCCCTCAACAGTATTTATAGGAACTCAAACACCAGACTCTGCTCTGTTCCAGTAACAAGAAGCCGAAAGCACCAGCCTGAAGATGACGAGTGAGACCTCGTCGAAACGTCGCACAGACACCCCGACTCTTACACGGGAAGACACCCGAAGACACCAAAACCTGCATTCCTGTACCCGTGAAAATCTACGAAAGCATATATATATATATATATATATATATATATATATATATATATATATATGTATAAAAAGGAGATGCTGGAACTCACCATGAATGCCTCCCTTGTTCTCTTATAATGGCAATGGCACCCACCTGAGAGGTGCCAGGACTGAGTTTTGGTGAGTTTGGGCTGATAAAAAGCTCTGGAGTGCGGGCTCAACTAGGGTTTGCTGCCCATGGTGTGCTAAAACCTACAATACTTTTGTCAAGGTCTGAGTATCATCTCCTTAATTCCCTGCCCCCAAAGCACAGTACACAGGTAACTAACACATTGCTATCACATGTGAACCAGTATTTTCATACAGAGCAAATGTTTCCGTTTTTGCAGTGTATCGGTTTTGTCACAGAAATCCATCTGAGAGAGTCCAGCTCCCAGTTTTGCAACATCACATGGGAAACAGACACTTCTGCTTCCATATTTTGTACACATGTTTTGCTTAAAAAATGATATAAAGCTTTGACAGAAAGGAACATTTTAAAATTTCAAACTGTTGCACTTGATTTTTATTGTCACTTGACCTTTTGACCATATCTGCTATTATTTCTTTCCAATTATCTGTCAAAGTTTGCTTAGTATGTTGCCCAGATTTATAATGATTTTAAACATGCCTGAGAATGCTGAAAAACGTGAATCTTCAGTTGCAAAACTGGGAAAGAACTATTTAACAGCCACTGAGCCTTTTGGTAGCAAACCATTGAAATTTTTGAAGCTTTTGTCAGCAGATCTGGGATTTAAGAGAAAGCCTCACAACAAATTAGGCTGCACTCACCCAAGATCGAGACCCATAGAGCTCTGTGAAACCAAATCTTAACAAGCTGTTCACATCTCTGCATCAGTGGGAAAGACAGGTTGAAAAGATATTTTAAAGTTTCAAACTAACTTTTTTTCAGTAACTCCCAAGTTGGATAATATAAGAGTATCTGCAAAGTAGGCTGCACATTCATCACAGCGGACTAAACATGACTCAGTTTCTGGGTGAAGACTGCCAAGGGTGACTAAACAATTCACCATCTCGAAAATTTGATCACACTTTGCAGATGCAATGTTGGTCAAGAAGGAGATGTTCTATGTTTGCTTTGCTTTTTACCACTGGTACTGCCCTGGTTTAGTCCTTCTTAAATGAGAAGGCAAGAAGGAACCCATGTTCACATATTTACAGACTAGCTAGTGACAATTTCCATTAAATTATTGCCACATTTTACAACATCATTTCCCATGGATTTTTAGAACAACTTAATGCATTAATTTGAAAATGCTCCATGCCAACTGAGCTCAATCTGATCATCTATTTTTCAATGAAAGCAAATACAAAATAGAATTATTATCCATCTAGCATTTTCACGTTTTTAAGCCGTAGGTCACAGTGATAGCTCTGTGTAGAAAACATCTTCCATACCAATTATAAAGAGAATAAAAAGTGTGGATCATAGTCAACCTACAGAACAAGTTTAAATAATCAACAAATTTTATATTAACAACAGCTGAGAACTGACATAGAGTACAGTATTATTTCACTTTCTGTCAGTGGTAATCCAAAAACAAAATGGGTCATTTCCAGATTGCAAACATAAAGAGCAAAGATGGCTATTGCTCACTTGTTCACAGAGACACACAAATTCAAGCATCGCTTGTGCCTAAAAAGCAAGGCATGGGAAAGCAAAGGTCAGAAGAGTTTGGATTTGATATCCCACTTTATCACTACCCGAAGGAGTCTCAAAGCGGCTAACATTCTCCTTTCCCTTCCTCCCCCACAACAAACACTCTGTGAGGTGAGTGAGGCTGAGACTTCAGAGAAGTGTGACCCAAGGTCACCCAGCAGCTGCATGTGGAGGAGCGGGGAATTGAACCCGGTTCACCAAATTATGAGTCTACCACTCTTAACCACTACCTATCTGGGTCCTAATCTTGGCAAAAAGGGTTTGAAGCCTTCTCTGTATATGTCTGTTAAAAGCATGCAAACAAATTATTTCCATTGAGTGAATATATATATTCCAGGTAAAAAATGTCAAAGCTATACCTTTTGATAATCCAGATTTCACTTAATATTTCATCTATATTGAAATAAGGTGGAAAATGATTCAGGTGTGTGGCAGTCTATAAATTTCATGTCATCAGTGTTTTATCTAGTTATTCTGCTTGAGGGTGCAGATTCGGACACTGGTCTTGTTCCTCAAGTTCTTTACACCGCAGTGCATATCATGCTATTTGATGAGCATATCTCTGTACCATAGGTAGATATGTCATCAGGTGCATCTTATATTTGAGTAGAAATTATAAGACATGGATCCTGTTTGTTTTCATAGCCGCTTTTGATTTTATTTAGCTAAATATGCACAGAATTGTCCAGAAGTTATCATTTTAAAGAGAGGCATCTTAAAGAGTGACCAGTTTTCCATGGCATGAACTCCAATTGGTAACAGCCTACTTGATCAGCCCTGAACATAAAAACCTCATCTGTAGCCTGAAAAGAAATATCTAGGTGTGAACACCAAACGATTTTGGAATGGTACCTGTGACTGTAGCACATAACCATAAGAGAGATGGAAGTGAAAAGTAAGGATTGTTTGTCCCAGGTCTTGGGTTCATTTGTTATTCTGGTCTATTCTTTTCATAGCAAAAGCTTAACCCTGCCTATACAAGCCATTAATTCTGCTGATTAATTCAGTGCTGCACAAAGCTAAGAACGGTGCTAAGAACAATGAAGTTCTTAGCAAGACTTACAGCAATTATATCTTATTTAGTATTTGTATTTTTCCTAGTACATTTTGAAAGGGTTGAAGGTGGATGAAGCTGATAAGAAATGAAGCAAACCTCAGATAGGTTCCTGACTTGTTTCTCATACATGAGGTTTATTTCTTCTGTCATAACTTCCTCATGGCTAGAAAGAGATTATGACTTAAACTCTAGTATCCTGGCTCATGTGCTGGTTGATAAGGATTTGCCAGGACCTAAGGGATGGCTGTAACCTTTCCTAAGCATACAGCTTGATCCTGTAGGTTGTTGAATTCTTCAACGGATGTGTTTTCATAATACTCAACCCTGCAAACAGGACAACCTTTATAAGAAGTTTATAAGAAGAGAGAGGGTTATTAAGGCATGTTCCAGGGATGTGTGAATGTACAGATGTTAATGTGGGTTTTTGCTGACATCATGGCCACACTTCCTGAGTTATAACAATCCTTGAACACCTCTGGAAGTTACACTCAAAGCAAGCAAGTGTGCTGCAACATTCACACAACAGCCCAGCCCATTCCCATGGTGGGCACAGCTTATGGGGGAAATCTTCTTTTTTCAAATTTCGGGAATTGGAATATCATTATTTCCAGTCATTATTAGAAATACTATTTCCAATTTTGCTTTGTGCAAACACCAGATTGCTTACAGGTGGGACTTAGTTTGCAAATGATCTTGCACCAGGCCAGCGGCGTAGCGTGGGTTGTCAGCACCCGGGGCAAGGCAAATAATTTGCGCCCCCTAACCCGGGGCAAGGCAAGTAATTTGCGCCCCCTAACCCCTAACCTGCCGTCGCTGCCAGCTTCTTCTTGCTGCTGCCTGGTCTGGTCTGGTGTGGTTCTCTCCCGCGCTCAGCGCTGCGCTGGGCGGCCGCTGCACTGTCCCTCCCCCAGATAGTCCCTCGCTCTCTGTACCGCACGCCTGGCACCCACCCCCTCCACAGTGGGCAGCGACCCAGCGGCTCGGATCGGATTCGCACAGCCAGCACTGCAGTGAGAGAGAGTGAGTGAGCCAGGTAGGGGCAGAGAGCTGCGAGTGCGAGCGCCCCGCCCCCCCGATGTTGCGCCCAGTGCGGCCGGCACCCCCTGCACCCCCCACGCTATGCCACTGCACCAGGCACAGAACTTCTGAGACACTGCAGTGGGTGCCACCAATGGAAGGCGAGAGGTGGGGGGCAGGGGACAGATTTTGGCGTAACACAGGGTACCACTGAAATTTGAGATGCCAAAGTCCACCACTGCCCAAGGTAATGTGAAAGACTGCACATATAAGTTGAATTTGGGCCATTTTTTGTTATCCTGATGAACTGGCACAGTAAGTATGGTAATTAAAAAGCCTGCAGGTAATTAAGAACATAAAGCATTTGCATTCAGGGTTAGAGCACCCAGTAGCAACTTTGTAAGTAGTAGAAGATTCTACCCCCCCCAAAAAAAAAATCCCATAAAGTTAAAGTCCCCCCCCCCAGAGCAAATAAAAATAAACTTTCATGGAAGGTTATAAACTCAGTGTTATTTGCCCGAGAGACTGTTCCAATCACTTGGGTAAACAGAGAAAGTAGACTTGTGTAAATACATATTTAGGATTGGCTAAATAGTGAGGCATTTTAAAGACATATTTACCAAGTTAAATATACATTTTGGTACCAATATCATATGTATTTAAGTATGCTTCTTCGGCACTATTATAGTCTGAGGGGTAAACTTGAGTTGCAGACATGAAAATGCACAAAAAATTATTAACTAAGGAACAAGTGCTAGCACTGTTTATAAAGTGAGGAATCTTTGTATCATCAGCCTTCTTAGCTTAGTGAAACTCTGGGAATAGGGGAGAAATTTGATTCATTTCTCATTTAAAGGAGAACATACCTTCTTTGTATTTTCCAAGGAAATACATGAACCATTGTCTGAAATTCACACTTCTTCAGCCCAGTAACACATAAAAATTGTGCATAAAGTGTGCATAAAAAATGACATTTTAGTAGGAATATCATAGAAAAATACATTGGGGAAAATAGCTTTGCAAAAAATGTGTGCATTAGCCAGAATTGCACACAAATACATGTATACTAGGAGAAATTCACTCTAAAATGCTGGTGAATTCTGTGAAAGACTTTTAAAAATAAACAAATCACAAACTGCTGTGGAAATGTAGAGAACTGAATTTATGACTGGAAAAAAGAGAGAGAAATGGAAACCAACAAATTCATGTATCACTAAACAGGAGCAAATACACTCACACATTAATCTTGTGTGCCAGCCGACTTGTGGCAGAACTGCCTTTCCCACTTTACTTCCAGTTGAAAGGCAGTCATGTAATGTGTTATGAGACGATAGCTCTGGTTAGTTGTTTCCCATGCACAGAATCTACATGTGGAGAATGGAGTAATGGAGCCATGGCTTGTGAACACCTACATAGGCAAAGTCTATAGAAAGGGGTTCTGAGGATATGGAAGATTATATGTGAGCAGCTACTCATACATTGACTTTTACTAAGGAGACACCAATGCAGGATGGCAAGGCCAGATCCACAGTGTGGTCTTCTCCTTACATATGTGGAGAGCAGCTGAATGGGGCTCATGATGTATAAGTTCTCACAATAGTTTAGCATGTTAGCTGTAATTCATGCTTACAAAACTTGCTCATAACTGAGCCAGACCATTGGTCTGCTGAACCAAGTATTTAAAGGCAATGCTATGATTTGAAGCTGAGACCTTCTAAAACATGTGCTCTGCTATTGACCTAAGGCCACTTCTTGGAGGGTATTTAAAGGTACAGCCCATTGTCTCTGATTAACTGGTCTTCTATATAATTTAGGGAGGTGATAACAATGGATACCTAACTCATCTATTTCTCTTGGAAATGTAATAGTGGAACAGGTTTTATGAGGGTGCGAGAAGGCAGTGCACACCAAGTCTTTATTTTATACACATCCTGTCAGACTTCCAGGGTGCTTCAACTGATGTAGAAGGGACTGCACTATAAACACAGTAATGGCATTAAAAAATTCATTTTTATCAAAAATGTACATTAAATTTACAAAATTGCAATAAGTTAGCAAAAGCCAAGACAATGGAGTGTATAATCAAAAACAGCCAGACGCAAAGCTGATTTAAATTTCAGTAGATGGAATGGCACTTCTGTTATCTGTTTGTGTCAGCAGCCCTTTTCGTATCAAGTCTTAACCTCGATTTGTTTTTCTTTAAAACAGAGGGAAATAATATGTAAACAATAGTCCAGGCGCTCTTCCGAGCGCATGAATAGCATTGCCACAAAATGCCATTAAATGAATGTGTAATATGGAGAGTTTGAAAAACAGACTGGCAACGAAACAAACACTCCATGTTATTTGTTGTTTAGCAGTAGATAGCTGCTAAATACTTCTTAATTACAATTTGTATTACTTTTATCCCATCTTCTTTTCTTTCTTTTTATTCTGTGGCTTAGCTCCTGCTTCCTTGTAAACTTCCTCAGGGAACACAAACTGCTGACTTTACATCTACTGACAGAAATGCCACAATATAAATTAAGTCAGGGATATGCTGGTTTTTTGGGGGGTGCCAACCTAGATAAAAAGCCACTATGCAGCTGCAGAGTATAAAACTGTCCAGCTGAGCACTGATAAAATTTATCACAAGGGCACATATGAGGAGGCAGCTTAGAGAACAATTCTGTGGTAAAATGTGTAACAGCAAAATAACTAATGGAACATCATTACTTAATTGTAAATGCATCACAAGCTTAGGGTCTGATGTTAGTCTTTGGACTAGAAGCCTCTTAGCTCCTCTGACTTTTAAAATTAAGTAGCCATGAACAGCATTCAGAATACTGTGCATTCTGTCGAAAGTGTCACTGTTAGGAATCTGTTAGTTCAGGTTCCTGTAACATACGTGGCTAATATCTAAAATATGAAATTGGGTTGAAACGCGAGATTGTAAAGAATTAATGTACGTATAGTTTCATGCCTTGTTTTGAACTCTGAAGTGCCAAACTTCCCAAGTTTTTACCGGCAGCCATGAAGGCTACAAATGGGTGGCCCAGTCCAACGCGTGAACTTCAGCAGCCACAGCGCAAAACTGTAAGGTTGTGTAATCCAAACAATTTAATTGTCAAAGGGACTGTTTCTGTTCTAGATGATGCTGGGATCTCCCAGCTTCTCCTCCATCCTACTGTGGTTCTGGCAGTCAATCACAGCACGAAGTCCTCAGGCAAAAACCCAAGATACGTTTGTTTCAGATCTATTTCAGGCCTGGAAAAGGCCAGATAGTTATTCTGCCAAAGATACAAATTTGAAAGTTTAAACAAATGTTAGCATCCATCAAAAAACATCCTACTTATTTATGGGAAAGATTTGGGTTTGAATCCAAATCCTCAGCTGGTGATAGAATTGTGTGCCCAGACAAAGTCTAACTGCAAGCCTACACAATTTGTAAGCCACCAAGCCAAATGCAGCTCACCAGCGATGTATGGCAGCCTGCCAAGTCCTTGACATTCACCCTGTATTTTGCAGTCCCAGGCAGGCAACAAAATGGGAAATTTATTAAGTCCTTGGCAAGTCACTGTACATGATTGGTAGGCTGCATTCTGATGGGAGTTGGTGGGCAGTCACAACTTGCCCCTTATTATTTTGTTTGTAGATCAAGCCAAAGTGGCTGACACAGAAGGTGTGACATACTCTAGACTTAAATATTCTGAAGGAACAGGCTGATGGCCAGGAACTGATGATTCTTGTAAGTGGGCAGGAAGGTCACTCAGATCTCACACACCAAAGGTGGGACTTGGCTAGACTGTAGTCTGGAGACTGCTCAGAGCAGCTTCAGAGGGACACAAAAGCATATGGAACTGCCTTACACCAATTCAGACCATTGCTCTATCCAGCTTAGTATTGTCTATCCTGAGTGTTGGCTCTAGGTGTTTGGGGACTCTTAGGCAACATGTATTGATGGTGGTGCTGGCATTCTTGAATGGGCTCAGCTACTGTTGCTTTATTCACTTGACCAATCTGGATAACTATTCAGACCACAAGGCAGGTGGAAGATGCTGGTCTAACTAATCTCTCTTGTAACTACTTGCATGCTTAGGGGGAATGGGTGAGCATGTTGTGTCAGCAAGGAGGAGGGGCAGGGGTTAGTAGTGGGTCCTCTGATAAGATATGGGCCTTGGCAGATGCCTGATGTTGCCTACAGCTGACACCAGCCTTGCCTACTCTCACATCAAAGGTCACAACTCAACTCCTGTCTCCCAAATTATTACACACCGAGGAAGACTCTTCTCTACCTGCCAAGCATTTACTCTCTGTAGTTGTGGGTGTCAGGCTGTGTATGTGTGCAGAAGGGAAGCAGTGTACTGGCATTTGTGTCTCTGAATGAAGCACGCATTTTCCACTTCCAGAGAGCCCAGAAAAGAGAGTGGGAGTTGAAACCCAAAGAACAACAACATCAGCAACCAGTTTGTGAAGCCATCGCCAAAATTACTCCAAAAGGCAGAATAGCAACCAAAGTCTGAACTGTAATTTTCTAGGAACAGTGCTAGAAAGCAGGCCTTGTCCCTGATAAATAAGGTGAATTGCAGTTTATGGATTCTGTGGAGATCTATAACTGAAGTGTTTGCACCTGTTTATTAGGGTGCACACTTACTGATTTAAATAACAACAAACAATATCTAGACCCCTTAAAAATCACTATTCCAAATTACTTACAGTCCAGAGAACTGGGAACTGTATTGCCTAAGGTTTACATTTTTATTTATTTTATTTAATTCCAGAATACCTCAAGCAAAAAAGCAATTTGTGATTCAGGACAGCTACTGTGGTATGTCTATAAGCCAATTCTGTGTGACACATTGTCCTTGCTTTCTAAAGTGGGCTTCATCTCACTTTTAATGTGTGAAAGGAGAGATTATTCAACACCGTGGTAGACACATTTCTGTTCTCAAGAACACTGTGATATCATTAATCTTCTGGCAAGTCTGCAAAGCAGGTTATATGAATGCAAGTATTTTGCAAGGCTATAAATAAAGTTTAAAGAGAAAAAGAGACAGAAAGAAAGGCTGGCTTCTTACAGTTTTACTTCTGTAATACAAGCTTTATTAACTGTGCACTAGTTTACTAGTACTCACACTTTTGAAAAACTCTTTATTGCTTTTAGAAACCTCTTTATTTGTCCAGGAAATGTTGGGGGGGGGGGAGAGACATCTTATACCAGAACTGTGCTAAGGCACACTAAAAAGAGAGAGAGATAGCAGTGGTACAAAGACTGTGATCCTAAGCATATTTAATTCGGAGCAAGGCCCATTAACACAGTGGAATTTTCTTCTGAGTAAACACACATAGGATTGGGCTGAAAAGCTATAGTTATGGCTTGCAATAAGAAAAGCTTAATTCAAGCTTATTTGCAAACACTGAACATATCTGAGAATGTTCCACATTCCTGAATTGCTTCTACAATAGGAAGCAATTGCAGCTTCATTACAGTGAAGCATTGCTCTTCTTCAATTAGTTGGAAGCAGAATTAATAAAGTAGTTCCACACTGAAGTATATTATCCATCATGCCTGGCCTCATGGTGAAGGTCCTTCTGTAATGTTTATTTGAAAGCAAATTCCATTCACAAAATGATAAATCCCCAACCTTGTTCATTAGTCGTTTCCCCTTCCCCGCTTTTATTTGCTAGTGCTTCATATTCACCACAGCAGTGGTTTTACACGTCTTAATTCTGTGTTATAGTCAGTTCCTGGTTCCTGTGGAAGAGACTGATTTCATCTCATTTTTATTGTAAAGTAGTAATTTGCTAAGGGGATGCGGGTGGTGCTGTGGGTTAAACCACAGAGCCTAGGACTTGCCGATCAGAAGGTTGGTGGTTCGAATCCCCGCAATGGGGTGAGCTCCCGTTGCTTGGTCCCTGCTCCTGCCAACCTAGCAGTTCGAAAGCATGTCAAAGTGCAAGTAGATAAATAGGTACCGCTCCGGCGGGAAGGTAAACGGTGTTTCCGTGTGCTGCTCTGGTTCACCGTAAGCAGCTTAGTCATGCTGGCCACAACACCCGGAAGCTGTACGCCGGCTCCCTCGGCCAATAAAGCGAGATGAGTGCCAAAACCCCAGAGTCAGTCACGATGGGACCTAATGGTCAGGGGTCCCTTTACCTTTACCTTTAATTTGCTAAGAGAGAAATTGAGGTGCAAAACAACAGAGAAAACCAGTAATTAAAGCACCCCATGGGGAGCAGCAACTAGTTATTTAAAAGGCAATTGATTTTGCCCAACCAAAGATGACCACCCTAACCAGATGATCATGGAAACCCTATATGCAAGGCCTGAGTACAACAGCACTCCATGTTCCTGCAGCTTCCCACAACTGGCTTTCAGAGTCTTACTGCTTCAGACATTAGAGGTAGAACATAGTCACTGTCACTAGTAGCCATTGATAGCCTTCTCCTCCATGAATTTGTCTAATCCTTTTTTTTAAAAGCCATCCATGTCCGTGGTCATCATTGCATCTTATGGGAACACATTTCACAGCTGAATCAGGCACTGCGTGAAGAACTACTTTCTTTTTGCCTGTGCTGAATCTTCCAACATTCATCTGAGTTCTAGCATGATGAGAGAGTGATAAAAAAATGTTATCTAGCTGCCTATTATATTTTTCTTTCCCAACTTAATATGCTGCTCGATTGCAATAAAATTGCTAAGTGGATTATTATCATTACATTTATTCCAGTTTTTCTTCATAGAGCTCAAGGTGTCACATCTGGTTCTCATTTTATCCTCACAACAACCCTGTGAGGTAGTTAGACTGAGGGACAGTGACAGGCCCAAAGTCATCCAGTGAGCTTCATGACTGAGTGTGGATTTGAATCCTGGTCTCTCGGGTCCTAGACCAACACTCTGAAACCAGGATTTTCCAGTGTTTACAATCAATACACACACACACACATTCTTTTTCATATTTCTGCTTAACACATATTTCTGCTTAACACAGTACCTTGGTAGGTATTATTCTTCGAACCTTCAAAATGAGCTTTTATCCGACAGTCTGCAGGGAAAGTTCTAGAAAGAGCATAAGGAACTTCTGCTTAGAAATGTGTCTTTGAGATCCGGGGAACCTTGTATTCAAAAAAGTTTAAATGTATTAGCGCTCATTTCTTCATGCATACCAAAATCTTACAGTATATTTATCAACCTCTTTTTAAAAAGATGGTATGTGGGTGATCTTTCAGATCCATTACTTTCTCTACTCTGCAGAAAACCAGCAATACAATGATGAAGGACAGGACAGGGGCATTTGCTTAAATATAGAAGTGTGGCTGTTAGAATTTGCTCAGAAATTTGGAGTGATGGTAGAACTCAGTCCCTAGGGAGAAATGATTAGTGTTCAGATTGCCAGAATGAGGAGAAATGGTCCTAGGTGCATGTTAAGCTGCACAATGCTTATGATACATTGTCTTTGTAATTTGTCACACAGGTGTCACAACTACTTATGTGAGTCAGTGACATTTCTTTGACAATCTGATCATATTTGTCTTTTGTTTCCTATGACACGGCACCAATCAAGCTCTCATTTCTTAGCAGGGATCATTCCATACTTAATAGAATCACTTTCCCCTAAGGAACTGCATGGGCTTGTAGCAAAAGCAGTTAAGAAGTAGGCTATTTTTATTCTGAGAGCAACAGGAGAAAGTTAGCCCTGCAGGAAATAGGATGTGTAGGATGCTTAGGCATTGCAGTAGGGAATCATTAGACTTGAGGAGAACAGAAGGCAATCAAAACCCAACTTTCACCTCCCCAGCAGATCCTTCGCAAGCCAGTTCATCTGCAGGTTAAACCAAGGGAGAGAGCTGGAATGAACAAGGTGTTTGTAGAGAACTCAGGGTCAATGCTTGCTTTGCATTTTTTTGCACTCTCTTTCAGGTACCCAAGTGCAGAAAGAAAGAAAGAAAGAAAGAAAGAAAGAAAGAAAGAAAGAAAGAAACATGCATACACATTTCATGATTCGAAAATGGCACATGAGGCTTACTACCAGATAAATGGGGTTAGAATTACATCCTAAATGAAGGTTTGAACCTGGATGTCTGTTAGTCCAATGTTCTATCCATTGCAGCATGCTAGCTTTCAATTAGGGGCCTGGCCTCTCTGCCTTTGCCTGGTCAAAAATGTATACACAGTGTGTTCCACTTGTTGCTTCTTGGGATCAAGCTAATGGCAGGAACCCACAACTGAAGACCCACCAGAAATGGGTGCCCACGGTTGTAGCATACCTTCCAAAATTTCTCTGATGAAAATAGGGATGTCCTGAGGAAAAGAGAGATGTTCTGGGATCAAATCAGAAACTGGGATAGTTTATGTAAATCCAGGGCTGTCCTTGGAAATAGGGACACTTGGAGGGTCTGAGTCTCTCCCTAACAAAAGAGAACAATGGCTGTCTTTCTTGACTTGAAATTCAGAACCCAGCATTAATGGCCTAAAAAGAGGAAGGAGCATTCCTGCCATTCATTATCTTCCAAAGTTAATCACCATTTCAGGTGACTGATGAGGCCTCTCTCTCTCTGTCTGTCTCTAAAACAGGTTTTAACACAACAGTGTCCAGAAGTTGTTGAATACAAGCTTTTGGTTTAGGTCCATCACAGGCAAGGCTGCACATTTTAGTTTGAACAGTTCCATGGTTATGATGTCATTTCTCTCCAATGGATGCTGGGCAAAGCTTAGTTGCTTAGACAAAATAATATCTAGCCAAACTTAAATAGTAGGGGTTGGTAAAATTCAGGTGCCTGAAATGAGGCCATTTCACTTTTTTATTTTCAAGGGAGGGGAAGTTTTGAAATTCAATTCTGTTTTGAGTGGGGGCTTATTCTCAACAGCAGTGTGGCAGTGACTCCTCTGTGTGTGCACACACACGCAAACACCTTTATTTATCTGTATTATTTTACTGTTGTTAGCCGCTCTGAGCCCAGCTTTGGCTGGGGAGGGCGGGATATAAATTATTATTATTATTATAATTATTATTATTATTTCCCCACTACTATAGGTGGCAGGAGGGCCCTGTCAGGAGCCCAGCTCAAGTGTGCAGTGGAGTCAACAAACAAACGAGCAAACAAAAGGACTGTAGTTTTTAAAAAATGTATATTGGAAACAAATTGCTTTCACTGAGCCAATTCTGAATTGATCATGGGGGGGGGGGGTTGGCCTAATACTAGTCCCCATGTCCCATTAAGGAATGCCAGTTCTACAAATTGCATTTGTGCTGCTTTACCCACACTGATGAACTTAAAATACCTTGCTTCATAAAAGCAGTGGCAAACCTTGTGATGAAATTGCAGAGATGCCACATTTGACGTTTGTGGAGCGGCCAGGTTTAGCATTGTTCAGAGAAATTAGCAGACACAATTAACCAGGTTCCTGTCTGCACAAGGTGAAATGGAAGCACTGAATGCCACCCATTCAGTGTTTTTAATGGTTTCAACAAGGATGGAATAAGAACAGGTTTATGTCCAGGGAGATGAACAGCATGAGACTTCTACCCCATTTAATACGATGCATACCTCTGAGTGGAAAAAGAACAAAAACAAAACAGGGCATGCAGGGATAACAGCAATGTGATGCTGACTGTCCCACCTCATATAATTTTCAATCACACATTATGCCAATCAGCTTCCAGTGTGGACTATTGCAGCATGATCCTATGTCAGTTTACTGCAAAGTAAATTTCTTTGACTTCAATAGGACCAATGCCCCCAGCCTAGTATGTGTGTACAGGGCTGCAGCCTTAGTTAACCTTGTCACTTAGAGAAAAGTGTCATTTCTAGCTCTGTAGGAAGGACACCAGGGTTTTTTTTTAAAGAAAATGCTTTTTAGGATCGCTTCCAAACTCTAATTCATTTCATCCCTTTGGAAGTGATTCTTCTCTGGGGCTGCGCAATAAAGAAATGCTAGGGCTGTGGCTTGGCTCCTACCAGAGCTCTGTTAAAGGAGGCTTCCAATATAGGAAAATAATTTCCTTTTATGAAGAGTGCTTTTATGATTGATTTAAAATTTTACATGCTACTTCCAATGCTCGTCTCAACCAATGGGTTTTTACAGGCTGTTTCTGCAGCTGTGCGTTGCTTTGTTGCCTGAACAGTCTTTCAAATCTACTCTGGTGCTGTCTTAACCTGCTGTTAGCCCATTACTTGAAATCTGTGGGAGGAGAAAGAGACAAATTGTGTCACTGTTCCTTATCAAAGGACCACACAGTTGCTTGCCACTTTGACTCCATGATAGATAGTTATCTTGAGGTATGACAGGTGGGAGAGTAGAAATTTCCAAGGAAACAATGCAGGGGCCCAGTCACATTTTGTTATAGACACTTAACGTGATAAGCACATAGGGTTAATCTATCTCTTATATTATCCCAAACCACCTTTCTCTTTGTCTGCAAGATGCTGCCTTTTTCTCATCAGATCGACACTACAGGAAACAGGTCAAGGAGATAGCAAACAACATCCCCCCTTTCCCACATTTTTTTATTTGCAGGATCAAATTACAAAGAAGCCCAGCAGACTACATTCAGTTTCAGAGGCCTACTGAAAAACATATTCTTTTGTAAAAACATGTTGCCATTATTTGGGGGGGGGGGGGCCACAAGGGTCATGTGCCTTCATGTTTTTGCCCTTTGGGAGGGGGAAAATGTGACTGCCATATATGTGATGATGCTCTAGCGTTTCTGAATGACTCACACACTGACAGGGCCATCAAAATGGTTACGGCACTTCCCCCAACAGATGGAAATCTGAAATTTGGTGCACATTCAATTGACTCCAAGACACTTACTGAAATGTCTAAAAATTACCTCTTACCTGACTTCAAACTATGCAATGTGCTTCTCAATCACAGACCACAAGCTGAGCCGCAATTCAGAATTTAGGGCAGCCTGTGGGACTTCTCTACAGAATGGCAAACTTGGATTGTGGGGAGCTTTTCCTTGACACCCAGCAAAAAACCCATTTTTTAAAAAATGTATTTCACTGAAGTCCTGTAAGTGAGCTGTCGGTTTTTATCTAAGACCTCTAAACTGAATAAAATTTGAAAATTGAAACAAAAAGTAAGAGAATACCCCATGCTCCAACAAGTGAGGGCTGGAACCTTTGTTCCACTTGCCACAAAAATCCCACCACAAATGACCTCTCTGTGGTGACAGAGACCCATTTGCCCATTTAGAAGCACTGCCTGGAAGGGGTTCTGCAGTTTCCATGTCCTTCTCTGCCCTTCTGGCAGACAGCTGAGTGGGCGTGGAGACTCTCAACTTGGAGGCTCGGCTCTCCTCTGTAGGTGTTTCTAAATATTACAGGCTGGGCAGGGATCAGTTGCCAGTGCTATGAGGGTGGCAGTTTTCTACAATATTCCAGTAGTGAATTCCAGTAATGAGCTTTAGTTAGCCTTCAGTCTGCCACAAGACTCCAGCCTGGTAGAACACTCTGTCTCAAGAGACCAGGGCCCTGCAGGATCTGATTTCTTTCTGCAGGGTCTGTAAGACAGAGTTGTTCCACCTGGCCTTTGGCTTGGAATCAGCCTGATCGCCTCCCCCTCTTTCATTTTCCTTCTGTGATGGAACCCCTCTTTGGGGACTTCCCTGGCATTTTTTCTGGCCCATGTAGGACCAGTCTGGATAGTTGGCCTTGGTGAAGATTTGACGTTTTCTCCCCCCAAACAGTTTTTGATCTGGGCTTCCACTGAAATGAGGCTCCATTTTAAGTTGTCTTTTAATCCAGTTGTATTTTAATCAATTGTTTTTATACCTGATGTTAGCCGCCCTGAGCCCGGTCTTGGCCAGGGAGGGCGGGGTATAAATAAAATTATGTATTATGTATTATGTATTATGTATTATGTATTATTATTATTATTATTATTATTATTATTATTATTATTATTATTATGGATTAATGGCTGATGATGCAGTAAGATTGCTTTCCACTGCTGCATTCCAAGTCACATTTTTAGGTTGCTCTACACACCAAAGAGAGGGCAAGGATGTCTTTAACCAATGTGCACTGCCAGATTTGTTTCCCTGTTTCCCAGATTTCAGTAAAGCTGTAATCTGCACATACACTGGGATCTGCACATGTGTAATGGCTGCCTCGACTGTACACACCTCAGCTTAACTGCGGTTTATGTTCTCAAATCAGATGGACTGAGGAAAAATGCATCAAAACCCAGTATTTCTTGAGACATTGCAGGATAAGTATAGATTGTGGCTAAAATCATCTGTACTCGGTTTCAAACACCAGCAGTGGGAGTGCACTGGAGCTAGAGCAAATGGTAATGCGTACACAGCCTTTGACTCTAATTTAACAAAACATATGGGGAGTGGCAAGGACTGCAACTAAGTAATTCTAGACCCTGGTTTAAATGGTCATACAGGCCCCCTATTTAGATGACCATGGGAGGTATTTCAGTTATCATTTCCTTCCTTCTGGCCATTGCATGCAAAACATAGAATTATAGAATTGTAGAGTTGGAAGTGACCATGAGGGTAAATGCAGTCCAACCCCTGCAATGCAAATGTGTGTGTGTGTGTGTGTGTGTGTATGTGTGTTCTTATCTGTAAGACACCTTGAGTCCCTGTCAGGAGAAAGGTGAGGTTTAAATAAGTATAATATAATTATAATAAACTGATGATGATGATAATTACATGAATAAAACTGAGTTGGCATCTGCTGTCCTTGTGCTAAAAGTATTTATTTGGGAATAAGTTCTGTGTGTTTTTTAAAGGACTATATATATTTAAAGCAAAAATAAAAAGATGAGCACCTGTCATCATATACATGCCCAACCAGCTGCCCCTTGACTATAAAGTGTTTTTAAAACACCTGTTTCCCACTGTCTCCATCATCTGCACCTCCCTGAGTAGTCACTTTGGGGGGTCCTGGACTGTGGAGCGCTGGCCTCAGCCCCAAGGACCCACCCTAGATGTATTGCTGTGCTGGTAGACCTTTAACCCCCAATGAAGCCATGCTGAACAGTTGTTCAGAGGAGAGGGGGGGTGAGGGAGATTGAATCCAGTCTTCTGTTCCCCTTCCTGAATAACATCAAATCATCAGGATTTGAGCAGTGTTCAAAAAGGTGATGGGTGGGCTTCTCATCCAGCTGGTGATCCATGCATGAGCAGATAACCCTAGCTTCAAGGCACCACATTCTTCTGCATTGCCTCAAAATGCTTGTTAGCCAAAGCTAAAAAGAAAACACAGAAATATTCTGCTGTAGGAAAGACGAAGGGAGCCAACAGATTTCACTTCCTCCTCCTAAATCATCTGCTTTTGTTTTTCTCATTGTTCCTTTTAGCCAGTGTGGTGTAGTGGTTAAGAGCGGTAGTCTCGTAATCTGAAGAACCGGGTTCACGTCTCCGCTCCTCCACATGCAGCTGCTGGGTGACCTTGGGCCAGTCACACTTCTTTGAACTCTCTCAGCCCCACTCACCTCACAGAGTGTTTGTTGTGGGGGAGGAAGGGAAAGGAGAATGTTAGCCGCTTTGAGACTCCTTAAAGGGAGTGAAAGGCAGGATATCAAATCCAAACTATTATTATTATTATTATTATTATTATTATTATTATTATTATTAATGATTGCTTTCTGTAAGATAATGAATCAGGGTGTGAGGGGGGGGACCCTCATCCTTTCTTACCTTGAAAACTTTGTGGAGCACACAGCATGTGCTTGGCTGCACCATCTGCTTTCCTGTTACAAGTACCTTTCTACGCAGAAGGGTGACCTGCTAGGTTTACAGCTGCCCTTTGGCTGATATTGTCACTCCATAACCTCCAGCCCCCTTGTCCCTTTGCTCCCTTCCCCTAAAACATGGTTCTCACATACTTTTCCTTCTCCCATTCTGACTGCAACAGCTGAACTGCACAAATCTCAAAGAGCAGCAGCAGAAGAGGCCCCAGACGGCAGCAGCAGCACTAGTAAATATGAAAACATGCCAACATGAAGCTAACATCCCTTTGACTGACAAGGTCCAAAACCAGGGTTTAGTCAATGTTATTTGTTGGACAAAGTGGATGGCATCCGTTCCTTTGGTTTAAAATTGGTGGAATTGACAAGATGGGACAGAGAAGTAGAGCAGACCTGGAAGTACCACTAAACGACTTTGTCACTATAGGTAGGTTGTACTAATCAATCAATCAATCAATCAATCAATCAATCAATTAAAATGGATATGGGAATAATGACCCACTAGACGGGATTGTTGTAAAGATTATTAAAACAAAGTATGCAAAGTAATCTGAGCACTTTTGAAAAGCGCTTAATAAATACCAACAGTATTAGCATTATTATTGTCTGATTTTTCTGAGACAATTTCATTAATTTTAAAGAGCTGGTGGTAAGGCAGGGATTGCCAGTGTCCATGGATGCAGAAATGCTGAAACTAGAAGCATTGTAGCCAATTGAATAGGTTGCTGTGTGTGCTTTGTTTCAAGTCTCTGTTTCTCTCTCTCTCTGTGTGTGTGTGTGTGTCTGTGTGAGAGAGATATGCTTGCTAATAGGGATGGATCTGTTAATTTTGGTTATTCTAGTTTTTCATTTTTCCAAACTTAAATTCAGCTCTCCACATTTCTGCAGCAGCGATTTGTGGATTTTTTAGACTCCTCATGAAAATCCATCAGCGTTTCAATATGAATTTCTCCTAGTAAACATACTTTTAGATGTAGTTTGACAATTGTTCATACTTTGGAAGCAGTTCTCCCTAATCTAACATGTTATTTTCAGCAATATATTTATTTCTAGGCACACTTTTGTCTAATGCATGCCTTTGTAGAAACATACTTTCGTTGAAGAACAGCATTACAAAATTCAGATAAGTGCAAATCCTGAGGGATAGCCATGTTTCGGTTAACATATTGTTGAAGTAAATGCAAATTGGGTGGGTTCACCTTTAAATGTGAACTGAATCAAATTTCTCCTTCATCCCGACTTGTGACAATTCATAGATGTGTCCATGTGCTAAGGATTTTGGGATATTGTTTATTAAATTTATTTTGGGGTATTATTTATTTTTAATTTAAACTGGGGTGCTATCTCTGTTCTTTCGCCCATTCTTCTGATGTGTGAATTCAACGTGGCTCATCTCCAAACCCATTTCATCTACTGCAAAATGCCCCGAGATCTACCAGTAGATTCCGATCTTCCTTCTGCCTACCCTTGCTCTAGATAGGGTACAAATGAGCCCTCGGTGTCTGGGCAAAGCTATTGTCCAAGGCAAAACTCACCCTATTAATGGCTGGTGCTCAAGTGACAAAAATGATCTGGGAGACAAACAATAGATGGACTATCTGGGGATTTTAGACAACTGCATTTCCATTAATGTGAGGTTTCTCCTCTCTCTGTTTCTTTTCTCCCACTCTTTGTCTTTCTTGCATGCTTAGAGTAACTCTCCGGGGAAGGACTGTCTCTTAATATGTGCATGAACAGGCCTTCCCACAATAAGATCCAGTTCTTAGAATGGCACCTGCAGGCACTCTGTATTATAAAATAATAGTTTAAGACTTTCGAAGATGACAAAACTCAAAGTTCCCTTTCAAATTTATAAAAATGACACTCTCTATTGATCTAGGCTTAGGACAGGGATAGTGTCAAAACAGCAGTAGTAGCTGAGGCACAAATGTACAACGTTATTGTTCAGAGCGCGTACGTATAAGGCCTATTAGGCTTTGATTTGTTCACGATCGCGCTTACCACTTTGTTAAAAAATAAAAGGAGAGGAAGAAAAACAATAGTCCTCTGTTCATACAAGTTAGGTTTTGCTCTTGTTAAAGCAGCCAGGGATTCAGACTGTATTCTAGCATGCCTTAAGAAAGGCAGGACGAGCAGGGGAAAGTACATATTGAATGAAAGGACACACACAATGGGATTTACAATGCTTTACTTCATTCTGAGCAATTCTTCCACATAATGCCGTTCATCTTTTGTTTCTTGTTCCATCAGAGGAGAGACGGGGGTGAACTCAAACATGGTGTTGGCAGAATTTATTAAGGTGAAGAAATGTTTCCACTTCTAGCAAAATGGATTTCGAACCTGTTCAGGTACCTCCATCATCATGTGTATGGACTTTGAATACTTTGATTTAATGCCAGCACAGAATCTCTCTCCATAATAGTGGCACCAGTACATGTCTTAGCAGCAAGGTGGTGGCATTGTGAGGGTTAGGCAGACAGGGAAGGGATAAAGCAGTTCAACTGGCCAGCACTTTTTATTTGTTTGCTATAGCACTATTATGTGAAAGAGAGAGGGGAAACTGGCCTTAAAGTGCTGGAGGATCACATTTTATATTGAAAAAGTACATATTATTATTATTGCCTGTGGCAAATGCATGAAGTGGAACTGTTAGCAGGCAGACATTTGAAGAAATCTCTCATTCATGTATTGCCTATTTACTTCACATGGTTATTGTGAGGATAAAATGGGGAGGGAAAGAAGAATGATGTATATCGTATCGAGCTCTTTGGAGGAAAAGTGGACTATAAATGTAATGATATATAAATAACAGTGTGCAGGAAGAAAGAGGCAATATTGGACCCCACTCTGCTCCATGAGTGTTGCTACATGATTTATTTGAGACCATCACCCAAGGCCCTCAGAAGTCTCAGATTCTGCAAGGCGTGTCTGTGTGAATTCACCTCTAGCCTCTGGCACTCTCTTCTCTTTCTCACATCAGTCCCAAAACTCATGACCTTTAAAAGTGCCTTGGGTGTACATGCCATTCATGTACTTCCCCATCTCACCTCAAACTGTACAAAGCCAAGCCCATAGTCACTCTGCTTCACACCAAAACCACTTGAAAAAGGGGTACTCTCTTCTCTGCTGTTTTGCAAAACACCAACAATAAACCTCACGTCTCTCCACTCCACTTCCTCAGTGGTGCTGCTGGAGTTCAGCAGCCCACAATGTAAGTTTACACAATTGAGAGGAAAGGAAGCAGTTCCCCCCCACCCCATCCGTTCCTCTTGCTGGAGGTGCTATGGCTGGGGAAAGGGATGCATATACAGTGGTACCTCAGGTTAAGTACTTAATTCGTTCCGGAGGTCCGTACTTAACCTGAAACTGTTCTTAACCTGAAGCACCACTTTAGCTAATGGGGCCTCCTGCTGCCGCCGCACCGCTGGAGCACGATTTCTGTTCTCATCCTGAAGCAAAGTTCTTAACCTGAAGTACTATTTCCGGGTTAGCAGAGTCTGTAACCTGAAGCGTATGTAACCTGAGGTACCACTGTAGAAAATGCCTCCTGGTTTGAGCAAAAGCAGCAGTGGCAGAGAATAGGAAAGCCACCCCTCTCCAGTCACCAAGCTCTTATCCAGTTATCTCTTCATGCTCTAACTTAGGACTCACTGGCCACTGCTGCCCTGCTGCCCTGCAGTTAACATTGCACTGACCACCCATGAGTTTAGATTGTATCACTTGCATTGTATTGTGTCACTGCAGCTTCTTGACATCATGGAGCTGAGCTGGTATAATTGTGTGAAACGATTGTGGATGCTTCAAGTGCACAGGATGTCAGCATTTTCAGTGTGGTTTCTGTGAGGGAAAGGAACATTGCTAGTTTTGCTGGGATGGAAACCTACCACAGAGAGGAGTGGGCCAGGTAAGCCCTGCCCTGCATAATCAATCACAAGACGCAGTGCACACACACCATTTGAATGCCAATGTCCTTCAACTTTGGGGCCCCCGGCCCCCTCAAATATTTTTTTTTGGGGGGGCAAAAGGACCCTGGGGCAGGGCTGAGGTACCTTGTTGGACCAGAGGGCCAGATCACAATCTGTCCCTACCCCATGGGTCAAATTTGACAAGAGGGTTGGACAACCCACCAGGACTAGCCGTGTGATGGAGCTGCCCATGGGGGACTCAGTTGCACAGTTCGTTCAGCTGCATTTCTACCTACCATACACCTGAGACTACATATAGGGACAGGTGAGCGTGATGTGGGAAAAACAGCCTTGTGGGCCAAATTGGGACCCACCCCAGGCCCACAGGCTGGATGTTCTCCACCCTGGAAGATCAGGTAAGTGCCTCTGGGTCCACTACAGTTCAGATGAGAGTGTCTGGGGCAACCCATCCAGATGGTCAGGGTATAAATAATAAAATTGTTTTTATTATTATTATAAATGAGATATTCTACATGGATGTCTGCTGTTGGTCTCACAGGACTGGACCTGTTATGAACTGGGTGCCATTAAAGAGCAGCAGACTGTAGGTTATTTGTTTACTTTCTTCTTGATTTAATTTCGGGGCGGGGGGGAATCATTTGGATATTTTGCCTCAAGTGCCTTGGCATCTTTTTTGGAAAATAAATAGAGCATTGGGAGCATCAAACACATAGGCAGAGAGGCACAGAATCTTCTCACTTCCACATATGTATCTGAAATAGTGATGATGATATCATGACTAGTTTTGGCTCCACCATTGTGGTTTGTGATGGAGAGAGAGTCACTCTGGATGAAATTCTCTTCTTCCCACTCTAATACTACTGTTCAGAAATCATTAGATGGTTAGTTTGAAGGACAGGTTTTCGGTTTTGCTTTGTTTCTTATCCCAGCCTTCTTGTGCACTTCAAGTGCTTTCTAATTACGCCACATTCCTCGAAAACAGATGCTTTTAATATTCAGCTTGAGAATTTTATAAGCTATACAAATATTTTGTTTGTGGTATTTTCTGGGGCTCCTGGCCAAAATATGCTAGTCAGAGCTTCAGAAGACCATTTTATTATGCTGGAACTTGTAGCAATTCAGTGTCTAAACAGTTTTCACTTTCCCCCTGTAAAATTAACATGGTGTTATATGGCCATGGCTGTGTCTTCTAGCCATATTTGCTTACTATGGGATTTTGGTATTTTTGCACAGTTTTCTGCTCTAATCAGAACATTAAAACAATTAAAGCAACCTTTTTCGCCACAACAGTAGATTATCCTCATTTCCCTTTGCATCTGCCTTTGCTGTTACAGATCACTGCAGCCTACAGAAGCCAGCCAATGTTGATACTAGGCCCTTCCTTTGCTGCCAGATTGGTCATGCAGGATATTGGGCATATTTACAACAAAAGCTTCCATTATTTTGGCACCTTTGAGATATATTCCTCTCTCTTTCTTCTTGACTTCCCTGAATGCTCCTTGCTTTCTCTATGTTATCATTGGGCTCAGGACCCCCAAATAGCTGCTTTCCACCATATGAACATATACAGTCCCTGAGATGGACATCTGAGGCCCTTCCCTGTATCTGGCAGAGGTCTGGAGGATGGCAGTAAGAGAATGGGTCTTTTCTTTAGTAGCTTCCCCTCCATGATGATAACACCAAGTTTGCAGCTTCGATCTCTATATGGGATTCCTGCATTGCAGAAGGTTGGACTAGATAATCCTCAGGACCCCTTCCAACTCTATGAATTCTATGGATGACCCAGATTTTGGTGGTCAAATAGCTCAGTTGGTTGGAGCATGGAATGCCCTATCCAAGAAACCCTCCAACATCTGGTGCCAGCTTAATCATTGGCTTCTCACCTGGCAAATATGTCGCCCCCCCCCCGAGCATTTGGAAGCTGCAATGATTGGATATATCTTTTTTCTGATTATGTTTGTAACATATTTACTGTACCACTCTGTTTTAATTTTTTTCTAATTTGGGACATTCTGTAGTGGGAAGTGATTCATAAATACAATAAGCCAAACTAAACTACCAGGTTGTAAAAAAGAAGAAAAAAAGAATATAAATTAATTAAAACAGAATTTTTGGCAAGAAGTCAAATATTTAACTCAAAGGAAGTACTTTGCAACACAGTACATAGTTCAATGATTATTATTATTATTATTATTCATTTCATTTCTATGCTGCTTTATATTTTTAAGAAAAAAACCTCAAAGCAGTTTACAACCTACAGTAAAACTTCAAATAAAGCAATTGAGAATAAAACATTACAGCAGAAAGTCAAAAGCAGCAACATTGACAGGAAATGAAAATATTTTCTTAAAGATTTCAAAATAAAACATTGCAAAGCAGGTCAACTACATAATACATATTAATGCAGCAAAGTTAACAAAAAAACTTAAAGCATTTTAAAATAAAAACATTACTAAAAGAAGTTAAATATAAAATGCACGTTTAAAACGGCATAATTAGCAAGAAAATAAAACATAAGTATAGACGATATCTGCTGCTCTTGCTGCCAATACTGCCAATGATATTGCCCTCCAGATGTTGTGAACTAGACCGCCCATCACCCTAACCACTGACTATCATTCAGCAACAACTGGAGGACCAAAGGTTCTCCACCAACTTAGATGGCTTTAAAAGGAAACCAGACAAATTTATGGAAGATATGGCTGTCAGTGGATGCTAAACATCATGGAAGTATATTACTACCTCAGCGATTAAAGGCCTCGATCTACCACTGATAGCAACTATGTTTCAGCTTACACATTTGAAGGATAACTCAAAATTGAGTATTTCACTCATGTTAGTTGTATTCAGAGATAAGAAAATTCTAACTGCATTGGGATTCAGCAGGAGTAAGTCCCACTAAACTCTGTAAACATTTACAGAATGGGTTTTTTGGATTATTTGTAGAATGGTATCCCTTAGAAAGATTTACCACTGAAATTACAGCAAAGAATGCAGTCTTTCTACACCACTGTCTTCCTGTTGTTTCTTGTTCCTGTTGTTTCTTAGAGTTGATTGATCCTGCACGTTGAAAATATTACCCAAGACTTATGGAAACCTGACTGGAAACCCATGAAGAATATTCATTTGTTTGAGCATAAGGCCAAGAAGCACATTTTGAAGAGTGCATTTGCTTTTCATTTAGAGATTGAAAAGCTGCTTCTGTGGCCACTTTAAAGCAGTTGTGCACAGTTGTAGATACCCGCAATGCATGGCTGCAACCATTGCTCCACATGCCCGCAATTGGCATTAAGGTCTACCTTCAGAAGAACGGCAACAAATGAGGTTTCCTTTCTTTCAGCCAGATCCCTTCATGACTCTTTGATACGAAAGGATATCATGTCAGGATTACAGATGTCCCTCTCACACCAAGAACGCAGCAAGCTGGCGGTTTAATTGCAGTTAGATTTATTAGTATTTATACAGTGGTTTCAGTCCGAACTCACAGCTCAATTATCTGCCGAAGAGGACGTTGAGCTCACTGAAGGGCGGGTCCTCCGCCAACAGGATATCCTCCATTGGCCTCCCCTCCTCTTGTTGGTCATTGACCGTATTAAAGATATTTGATTTGATTTGGCCTCCCCTCCTCCTGTTGGACTGATGCCAAGCCTGGGCCCTACTCCTTTGTCATGTCTGTGGGAACTCGAGGGCAGTTTGCCCATCCCCTTCTGGAGCCGTCTCTAAAGGCTGCAGCTCCTCTAAACCTGCCTCTGTCTGACCTACGCTATCCTGGGAATTCACAGCCGGCACTCCAGGATGGGAGGGGCTTGTATCACTCTTAGTATAGGAAGGAAGCAAGCCTCTGTTTTCCCCAGCCTGCCACCCCTCCTCTTCGAAGTCCCTGCTGTCGCTCTGGGAAGGGACATTCCTGACATATCACAACTCAGAAGCTCAAATGTCAGGTTTACATTTATCCTTCCACTGCTGCCCCTTCTCTATGAAGTGTTCTAAAGCAGAAATGGCTGGTTCAGTAATCATGCTTGTTTCCCTCTGGACTTTTAAAAACAGGAGGTTGTTTATTTATTTGTTTTAAAATTGCCAGCAGCTGAACACAGGACAACCTTTAGACCAAGGGTCTCCAACTTGGTGTCCTTCAAATGTGTTGGACTCCAACTCTCAACGTCCCCAGTCAAGATGGCCAATGGCTTGTCCATGACATCTGGAGGATATTGCATTTGTTGTAGGCAATTTACCATCAAGTTTAGAAACACATAAAATTTTAAAATGTTTTAAAATGTATTTTAACTATTGTTTTTAACTAGTTGCTTTTATTACTTTTTATTTTATAATGACATATTTTTTTTTACGTGTTGGAAGCAGCCTTGAATCCCAGTGTGGGGAAAGGCAGGATGTAAATACATTAAACAACAACAATGAGCATCACAATTTAAACAATCCAATCAATACACAAACTATAAAACACCCTCTTCCACGGGGGATGAGGAACTTTTCAGAACACCCAAAGCAACACTAACATAAAGCCTTAACAAAACAACAAGGAATATCTTAACACTCACAACAAAAAATTCCTCTTCTAAACCATCTCACCATTTAAGACAAGGGGAGATCCAAGGAAGGCAAAAAGCCCTCAAGCATCAGAGAGCCAGTAAGTGGAAGGGCAAAAATCTAGTGCTGGGCCAAACCTTTTGTTGACATCTTTTCCAACAGTTTCAAAAACAGGGGGTGAAGATAGCTTTAGCTTTCATTTAGCTTGCAAGGTTTGTCTAAGTTCCAGGTGGGAGCTTACCTTTCAAATACCAGGTAGGCTAGGTATATCTCCTCTGTCCTGATATCTTTTTAAAACTTTTTGCCCCCAGGACAAGTAGCGCCAGCTTCTGGGCGCATCCCCCTCCCCAAATACCTCTAGGGGAATGATGCTACGTCATAATTACTGTCCATTGTTGGGATGGAATGAACACCTGTCTCTAAAGTGCCTCTGTGTTTTTGCAGCCATAAAATACGGGACTGGGAATGCTACTTGAGTTTTAAGGGCAATTGCAGGTAAAGGGGCTCATCAATCTTCTCCAGCACGTGCGGCTACAGAGGTTTTGGCCTTTATGATTCCCCTCAAGCCGTTCATGGCAGGCAAAGGGCTCCTTAATCCTCTTTCCCTTGCAATGTGATCAGCAACAGTCTTTGTGTCAGGCTTTGCCTTTCCATTGTGTATCTCAGCTGCTCATTCCCAATTTTGCCTGTATCTTGGCTCCTGCATGGGAGTCAGCAGCTGAGGTGCTTAGAAGAGACCTCTTCCAGAGCAGCTGTTGCTGTTCATGTTGTGTGTGTGTGTGTGTGTGTGTGTGTGTGTGTGTGTGAAGGATTAAAAAAAAAACACCCCTCTTTGCCTACATCTCCAGACTTGACTCAGTGGGAGAGGATGATGTTGCTGATCCTTCAGCTCATGCTTAATTCAAAATATGGCCCCTGCTTTAAAAAAAAAAGTTGCTCCAATAAGGCTGTACAAATCTCTGGGACCTGAACTGGGCTGGACCTCAGCTGGGACTCCTAACAGGAAGTTCCTGATTTCATTGGCTTCCTCCTTTGAGCACACCAATTGCCCTTGGTGGCAAGCATCAACATCGAAAGCACATGCAAACACCCAGGCATCCCGTTAGGCCAGTCAGTCAAACAAAGAATATTGTCTTAGCAGCAGGGTGACCAACTGAATAGGTGTTCAAAACTCTCTCCCACACAAACCTTTATCAATGATTCTGAAATGAAATATGAACATCTGATACTATTTTATTATGCTGAGACAGATCCATCTAGCCCAGTCCTATCTGCTCTGACTCAGAGGCTTTCCCAACACTTCAGGAAAATGAGTTTCTCAGGACTTTTGCCCAAGATCCCTTTGAACTGGAGATGCCAGGGATTGTATATTTATTAATTAAATTTATACCCCACCCTTTCTTCCAAAGGAGCCCAGGCAGGGCTGCAAATCTTTCAATAATAAACTTGCTATTTAACATGCAATAAAAACATATTTTAAAATTGTTAAAATATTCTGGTGTGGCATGCTTCTGTTTAATTGTCTTGATAGTTAATTATGCCTTCCTTCAGGATATTCCATTCCATCTCCACTTGATTTTCTGCTCTCCTCTCCTCCTGCATCTATAAGTCTACACTGCATGGCTCCTAGGGATGTTGAAAGATTCCAAGGAGAACAGAAATGTGAGTGGACATTGCTGATGTTCTCCTGTATGTCCTGTGTCCTGAATGGAAACCAACCATTTGAATATGATTGGTGTTCACTGTCTGCAAATGATATGTAATCGATTACATTTCCCCTTACCAATTTGCACTACATTTCTTTTGCATGGGGTGGAATAATGTAATGACAATGCAACTGTTGCAATATATGTAATTTCAACAATGAATGATGTAAGCTATGTGATTTCATCACAATGGACAGGGAGACGAATAATGCAGTTTTTAGTGGAAGATGAACTGTAGCAGATTGGAAACAGTGCTGCATGCAATGCATACAGAGTAGAATTGACAAATATGCCTTCTTATTTCCTTGGTGGCTACTGGGCAGTGGATTGTTTTTGGACTTCTTCCCCCTCTTAGGTTTTTTTTTTAAAAAAATGTTTGCACTTCTGCAAGCTTTGAGTTTGCCCCAAGCTGGGTGTTACTTTCCTCTCATGCATGGATGGCACTGTTTTGGCTACAAAAGAACCCACATTCATCTCTGAACTTCGTAAGTAGAGGGAGCGGTTGTGTTCTGAGCCATGATACTAAAGATAGCAGGAGGTGGCAAAAGAAAAAGTCCACTGTCAAAATGCAAACATCTGAAAAAGAAAAAAAGAAAATGGAATCTATTAATCCACAGCACACTTTCTTCTTGCATGGCACTCACTCAGTTGAAATGGCATTAAGAAAAGTATTTTGAATATTTGCATAATTTCAAACATCCTGCTCATAAATTATTTATTGGCTACGGTCAAATGAGCGCTCTTTCTTTCGTAATTATCTTTTTGTGCAAAAAGATTGCATAGTTTACAGAGACATTTCAGTGGCAATTGAAGATCCATAGTATCCCTTAATGCGATAGAGAAGAAATGGCACTTTAATTGTAGAGCTGCTATACATTTTGCTCTTGAAATGTAGCAAAGCGAAAAGGATTACATATAATTTGAAGTTATTTTTAAGTGACTGCTTTAAAGCAGAGGCATAGTACAGTACTTAGTGCTGGGCACTCAAAATTAATCAGAAAGGGTGATGAAGCTTAAAAGAAAAAAAACCACTTAACATCATATGCCTTGTAGAAGCTGAGTAATGATAAGCATTCTGATGCAAGCCATTCCCCATTATCAGCACGCCTGCTCTTCAGTTCCTTACAGACAGGCACAACATGATAGAATAGTGCCACAAAGGGTCTATAAGACAATTTGCTAGTATGGCACCCATTTGTAGTCACAAGCAACTGGTGGCCCCAGATGCAGTCCTAATGAAGGGACTGGCTGCATCCTTTGATCCACTTAAGCACGGTTTCCGGATGGGGCTGAACATCCAGAATGTGCATTAGCAATGCATCAGGGTGACTACTTTCTTGTAGGGATTATCATTTGGGAGCCAACTGCAGCAAATTTTCTATTAGTGTAGCTAGTCCTCAGGAACAGACATGAAATCAGCCCCACCACATTAGTGGTTCTAGTCTAACCTCACAAACGGACATGAAATCAGTCATGCCAACCTGATCCTTTTCCCAATGATGCAAGACCGCGGGGAACATCATAGGATTGTCACGTCAGGCTTTATCCCAGGTGACCATAACTTTATTGAGTACATGTTAAAGTAACATAATTGACTGGTAATGTAGGTCTTTTAACTGGTATTCACAAGCAGTGTTCAAAGTAATTTCTCCGCCCCTCTCCAGATATTTAATCACTTTGGAATTGTTTTAGATGGCTTCAGCAACAGACCACTCCTGAGTATTCTTGTCCAACCTCACCCTTTCATATTCCTGCCTTTGTGTTTTATGGCAATTAATTTGGATGCTTTTGTCAGAAAAGATGCCATCTCTGTATGGGAACTGATTGAACAATGCACCTAATCTGATATTTGATTCAGACCTTTGTAAATGAAGGAGGCAGCTTGCCTTGAGTTTGCAGCACGACAAAGTGCTACCTGTTAATATTTGATGAGAATGATTATTTTAAACAGTTTGGGATGATAAAAAACACTCACCAGAGGTTGTGCGAACATCGCTGCACATCACAGCAATGGATTTGCTGTCAAAAGTGAATTGAGCAGAAGTTTTTCTTCATGACCACACAGGCTGCTCTTAAAGTAAGATTGCTTGTGCCACTGGTATAATCAGCTTTGTAGCTCAACTTTACCAATCAATGCTAAGGAACTGCAGATCCTTTTCTTCACAAAATCTGTATATATAGAACCAGAGAGCTGGAAGGGAACTGAAGGCTATTTTATCCAACTCCTACCACAAGACACAGGATCCTCATCTTCCCATTAGTCACAAGCACCAATTGCCCTAGCTTAGAAGTGCTCGATTGGCGATTGGAGGTGGTGATGAATTGGATGTGGTTAATACATTGAAGTTGAATCCTGAAAAGAGAGAAGTGTGGGGAGTTCTGACTTCACAAGACTGAGAGGTGGGGAAATGGCTTGTTCTGTTCTGGAAACAGCCCATCTATGGCTTAGGGGTGCTCCTGGAAACAGAACTGTCACTGCTGTCTATTAGTGCCTATCTCCCGTTCACCAGCTCCAGCTCCTCTTGAGCAGAGACGACTTGGCCACTGTATTCTATGCTCTTGTAACTTCCAGAATGGACTGCTGCAATCTGCTGTACATGGGGCTGCCCTTGAAGTCCATTAGGAAACTTCAACTGGTCCAAAATGCAGTGGCCAGCTTACTGGTCAGAGTACAACTGAGAGCTTGTAAAACACATTTTAAAACAACTGCACAGGTTGCCAGTTTGCTTCCAGACCCAATTCAAGGGATTAACAAAGCCCTACACCACTTAGGCCCCAAATATTTGAAAGACAGCTTCCAGTCCTACAGATCCTCCTGGATGATAAAATCAGCAGAGGGGGCTCTCTTGGGAGTTCTGCCACCCCCAGAATTGTAGGGAATAAAGGCCCAGGATATGGCTTTCCTCTGTGGAACTCCCTTCCCAGCATCTTCACTGTATAGTTTTTGCCACCTGCTGAAGACAAACACTTTAACCTGTCCTTTGCCAGGTAGAGTATTTTGTTTGTGGAACTCACCTATTTTGCTGTCTCTATCCTGTTCTGTTTGGTTTGTAGCTTGGATTTAACCTGGAGATTGTGTTTTCTAGTGCCTTTCTTTCCACCTCTCCAGTGTAGCTCAGTGTGCAACTAGAGCCTTCTTGATTTTTTTAAAAAAATGTGTTCCACCTAATTCACCCAATCTTAATGATGACTCACTGTTTACATTTCAGTTCAAATCATCCAGTGAGTAGCACTAAGAGATACATCAGTGAAATAAATTTTGCATGTACAATCCAGATTACATTCAGGCCGCTGGGAATTTTGCCATAGATTTCAGCAGTATTTGCATTGCAGCCTTAATTTTAAAGCTCCTGATTACAGCTGGGGAAGGAAGAACTAAATGAAAATATATGCTTATTCTATATACATTTGTGGCATTATGCTTTACTTGAAGTAGGCTGGTCCAGATCAATTTGGTTGGTTTATATGGCAAGGAAAAGCACAAGAGCCATGTGTTTGTGGGCGATTTTGTTTGTCTTTTCATCTGACATTTGGGCTGACATGTTTCCAGCAAACCACACCAGCTTATGAGTCTTGAATAACCCTGTATTATTATACGCCATTCAGCAGTTGCCCACATCATAAGCCTTCAAATGGAACTACTGTATCTTGTTGGTGAATTTTCAAGGGGTCCGTGGTTGGCAACCAATCCCACAGCTGCATTTAAAACCAGATGGACATTGTGTGTGCATGTCCATATATGTAAAAGGAATTATAATCTTCAAAAGCAGGAGTGCCAACTTGTCCCAGTGACTGTGGGTGCCAGAGGCTGTGAGTGCCATGCAGTGTGCATGGCCCTAGCACTGAAATATGTGGGTGCCCAGCCCCTTCATTGGAATTTTGTGGGTGCTCGGGCACCCTGGGCCCCAGGGAGTTGGCACCTATGTTCACAAGGAAGGATCCTTCCAAGGTCTTAGCCAGTGGTGAGTTAGCAAACACGTGGCTATGAACACTGATTCAACTTGTGACACAGCCAAGCCTTATGTGAACCAAACAGACACTTTTACCCAAACTAAAATTCTAAAAATAAGTGAAATGGAAATGCTTCTGTACAGAAAGATGCAAATGAGAGAGGCTTAGCACATTGCTTCTTTGCTGACACTCAGAGATTAATCCGTAATGTGTGAAGGGCAGCATGACCATCTTTCTTTGGTTGTTTGCAGTCAACTCAGTGCATGTAGCAGTGGTGGGGAAAGGACCCTGAAAATATCACAAGCTATGGACATTTTTCCAGGGTAGAACACAAGCACTTTTCTTGCATCCAGTTTGAACATGGGAAGAGGCAAACTGGTACCCACAGGGCAAGCCCTGTTGTGAGTGAGTTGTTTCTGCAGTAGAAAAAAACAACCAAGAATCTGCTGGCATCTGAAAGAACAACACATTTCCATCGAGTGGGCATTAGTTCCTAAATGTTTATGCCATAGTAAGCATGCCAGTCTTTTCCAGTTTTGTTCTGTTTGTTTGTTTGCACACCAGAAAAGGCCCACTTTTCTAGATTCAATAGTAGCAAAACCAGTCATAAATGTGGAAACATCAGTAATGGCAATAGCAATAATCTTAGCAGTCCTAATAGTGGTAGCACAAAAGACACATACCGGATTAGATCTCCAACACTGGAAAGATAGGGATGGGCTTTGCAAGACTTCCTGTTCTGGCACAGCAGGCTGAATGAGTTGCTAAGGTCTCTACTCCTGCCCATTGCATCAGAAGTGTCAAAGGTGTCACTACTGAATATCCTGCGGTCAGAGGTCACACAGGAAGGACATTGTGTTTATGCTGGATGTATGTGTGCATGAGGGTGAGAATTCTGTTCCACTTTTCAATCACACAAGCTCCAAGGCAGCATACAAGAGATTGACCATGGCATGAAATATGAAACATGGCTCTCTGTTTATCTCTGTGGGGCAGCTAAGAAGGATGCTAAGGGACTTTGGGGGTCTCCAGTATTCTTGTTGCTGCTGCTGTCCTTACAAGTCCGATAATAACGACTTTACTGAAACTAAAGAATGATGGAAACTTCATCCCAGACTCCTTCCTTTCAAATGAATGAGCTGTACAGTTACGTTATTGCTTTCACATAATTCTCACAAGTCAAACAGTGAACAAGAAAACATGATAAATCACAGCCCTGTTAGGTCCAATATTATCCCATCACAAATTATGAGTCAAGAGGGAGGAATGTATTTGGCAATTTATAGCTTCCTGTGAGAATAAGAAAAGATCCCATAAGGTCAAGCATTTTATGGGTGGGGGGAGTGTGGGAATAGCCCAGGCTTATAAGCTATTATATTCGAAGGACGCATCAGCTTTCATCCACACAACACAGAAAGATAGACAGACCAGCAGCGACCAATGAAAAGCTGATTCTCTGAAAGTGAGTAAAGCAGGTGCTTTTGTTAAGTGCAATGGGAAGTTATTACCAACGATGTCTGTCCCCGGTAAAAGGATATTAAATTAATGTTACCGCTTCTCATGCAATGGGAGAAATGCCCAGTTCTCAGTAGTTCATATTAATTTAATTTAAATACATACAAATTTTTAAAAGCTGAATTGCCCATCATTGAGGATGAGCTAAAGAAAATAAGTAACTGGATTAAAACTGGCCAGTTATCAACCTTCTATTAGCACACTTTTCTTTATGTACAGAGGTAGCATCAAATTTGAATTCAAGAACGATTCACTCCTTCCAAGTTCCAGATGATGTGCATTGTTTTAGAGGACTGACAGACATCTGAAACGTCGTAAAGTATCATGGGTATGTAAAATGCAATAACTGGCAATGCAATTTAAATTGTGCTCTTTTTAAGGTTATGTTGAATGCAATCTACAGTTTATAGAATTCCAGTAAGAAGCAAGACTTGCACATATTAATCACATCAAACATTCATTTTTAAATGCCAGAGAAACCTACTTCCTTGTGTCATAATGGAGGTTTTTTTTTAAAGGAACAAAAAAGAAAATGGTGGGTTTTTTTTTAAAAAAAATCACTGACTTCTACATAAGCAGCTGTGTGTCCTTTGAAAAGTAGAGGAGAAACACTAACTGTTTAAACTCCAGGGTCAGATGACTGATAGAGTGCATTGTCTGGAGACTTTCACAGCGCAGGTTAATGCTATCAAACCTTTTAATTACACCAATATATAGCTGATAAGAAGCCCTAATGGCCCTCTTCATATCTGTATAGTAACTAGGACATACACCATGTATGGGTGTAAGATTGATTCCTATAAAGCTTTGTTCTGATAGCTTGACTTCCTGTCAAATGATACATTGCAGAGACGGCTTCTCAGTCTTTCTCTCTTCTCTGGCAATGTTAGACATTGTTTAGAGATGTTTCGGTGCCGTTGGACTAGGCTAGTGAAGTACAGGAGTGTGGCTTATAAATATGAATTGCCAAGATGTAAAATATGGTTATTCAGAGGTTTTAAAGGAAACATTTTTTACTTAACCGAGCAGATTTTAGATATTGTATGTGATACACTGTTCATCATTACTCTTGCTCCACTCTGGGCATCTATCTATCTATCTATCTATCTATCTATCTATCTATCTATCTATCTATCCATCTATTATCTATCTATCATCTATCTATCTATCTATCATCTATCTATCTATCATCTATCATCATCTATTTCTCTGCTGCCTTTTCTACAGAGTGATCCATATTAAACAGTTAAATAGTGAAATTCAAAAACAGCTCCAACCAAAAGAAGAGCATAGATCTAATAACAGTATGCTTAAAAACATAAAACAACAATAAAACCATGGGAAAGAAAATTTTATTTGTGACCTCAAAGTCTCTATGGTAGGGACATTGGAAGCAGGACTTCTGAAGTTAAAAGAATAGGTTGGTTCATAGGGATGGAGCTGATCTCTGGAATACCCTAGGGTGACCCATGCCAACCAGAACTTTAACAGGAATTACAATGGTACTTCGGGTTACAGATGCTTCAGGTTACATACGCTTCAGGTTACAGACTCCGCTAACCCAGAAATAGTTCTTCAGGTTAAGAACTTTGCTTCAGGATGAGAACAGAAATCCCACAGCGGCAGCACAGCGGCAGCGGGAGGCCCCATTAGCTAAAGTGGTACCTCAGGTTAAGAACAGTTTCAAGTTAAGAACAAACCTCCAGAACAAATTAAGTTCTTAACCCGAGGTACCACTGTAATTGGACACCAGTGAAGTTCACATCTGAGGACTTAAGGTAGAGGAACTGATCTAATGGCCAACGTCCTGTCTAAATAAAAATGTGTTTGCCTGCTGGTGGATGTTAGAGATGAGGTAGCCATGGGCCTCCTTTGACAAGGAGTGGTAGAGCTTCATAGAATTGTAGCCTCTTGAGCGTCATCTAGCCCAACCCCCGCAATGCAGGAAACCTTTGCCCGACCTGGGGCTCGAACCCACAACCCTGAGATTAACAGTCTCATGCTCTGCCAGCTGAGCTATCAGTACCTAGTAGCAGTCTTTTGCGTTCCCACTAAGTGTCCTTCAGGGAAGGGCTGTAGCTCAGTGGTAGAGCATCTGCTTTGTGTGGAGATCATCACAGGTTCAATCCCTGGCATCTCCAGGTTGGGCTGAGAGAGAACTTTGTTGGAAACCCTGGAGAGCCACTGCCAGAGCCACTGCAGGTGGGACACCATTGACCTCCCATTTCCCAACACATTGGGACACTGAGAGGGATAGGGAATTTGGCCTGAGGCGGCCATTACTGCCAGTCATTATATGCAGTACTGAACTAAAAGGACCAGTGGTTTGATTCAGCATCTCCCTGCATTCCTACACTTCAGATGCTGGTGGGACAGACAGACGGGACACTTCAAAGGATCTTAAAATCTGTGTAGGCTCGTATGGGAGAATGCCGTTTTCAGATAACCTGAGCCCATATGCAGCTTCCTTTATTTCCTCTCGCTTTTCAAAATGTGGTATGGAACAATGCAAAAGAGATTAAAACTGTATTGTCAGAAGAGCCCAATGGTAAAGTTTGCTATAGTGGCATTAGGGTAAATGTTCCCAATTACGAGCAGGTGGTAAAAACACAGATCCTACTGAGAAATAATGAGATGTGTATACATAAGTTTAGGAACCTCCTGTGCATCTTTTTGAAAATGACATAAAACAACTTGAAATTAAATTTCATTTGATGCCAGATGAAAAACAAATGTTTCGGGGGGAAAGTTTTTAATACAAAATTAATTTGTTTTACATGTGCATGCCAGCAGGTTTTTCTTTTTCTTTTTTTTCTTTTTTACACCACTTCCCTAATGAGCACAGAGACTTACAGCCATTCTGCGAGTAGTAAAATCTTTTGTCTTTTTTATTTATTGGCATTTCCACTGCATCGTTGCATCTAAGCAATTGATAGGACTAATGTGCTTATATAGACTTATAGGGACTAATTGAATGATCCCAATTCCTCAAAATGCACTAGACACATTTTCCTGGGAGCAATCTCCACTGAACTCGTTTGCTACTGATGAGTCTGTGTACATCTGTGCACAATACTAGTTTGATTTATATATTCCAATTTATATATATTTATTTCATTAAGTGTATACACCGTTTGATTTTAAAAAGCTTCCGAGCAGTTAAATATATATATTATAATCTCTTGCCCCCTCCTCCCAAAGTTGAGATGAATAATCAAAAAGTATACACTCTTTAACCCAAAGACAGTATAAAGACAGCTTGTTCTTGTGCTCAGAGATATATACTGTCAGGACTAGATTATCCTTGGGGTACATTCCTATATGATTCTAGGATCCATCCCTAGCTACAGTAAATAAGAACAACTTTTTTTAAAAAAGAGTATTATTCCTTCCCTTCTTTACCAGGTTTGTCCTGACATGCTGTCTGAAATGTGGCTCAGTGTAGTATTACCATATATGAATGGGAATCAGAGAAAGAGGGCCAAGACTGAGGGGGAAAGTCACTCTCCAAGGTCAGTCATGACAGAAAATGACGGGGGGGGGGGGAAGAGTGAAAAGTGAGGGCCAGGTGCATGTGCACACTTCACATTTATTTACACATAGGGAAAGGTGGAGAGACAAGAGGAGAGCCAAGTTTGAAGAGAGAAGTTTGTGATCTTACCTGTTAAAATATCTTTCAGACAAGCTGGACTCAGTTTGAGGGGCTGCAAACTAGCAAAAGCTCACAAAGGCAGAAGGAGTAGGAGCAAGGAATTTTTTTACAGCTACCATATAAAGCAAGTTATCATTACAGTGATACGTCAGGTTAAGAACTTAATTTGTTCCGGAGGTCCGTTCTTAACCTGAAACTGTTCTTAACCTGAAGCACCACTTTAGCTAATGGGGCCTCCTCCCGCTGCACCGCCAGAGCACGATTTCTGTTCTCATCCTGAAGCAAAGTTCTTAACCCGAGCTACTATTTCTGGGTCAGCAGAGTCTGTAACCTGAAGCATCTGTAACCTGAAGCATCTGTAACCTGAGGTACCACTGTACTATTATTATTTCTGTCTAGTCTTGGAAATAGAAGGTCTGATGTTGGCAGATGCCAAGTAGGTAATTTTAGACATTGAACTTACCGGGGGGGGGTTGGGGGGCACTTTTCAGATGGTAATTTGCACAAGTACACTTACTTCAAAACATGGTAAGACAATCCTGCTGCGTTTGGGGAAAATCCTGCTTTTTCTGCAGATCCGGGTTGTGGGGTGTGGGGAGGACTTTTGCCTCAAAGTCCAGCTCTGATGGCACCACTTGACCTACCCACTGAGTTGATATCTAAAGTAAAATTTGAACCAGAGGCTTCTTAGCGCCTTCCCTTTAGCTCAGGGTATGGGGCCAAGGCATATAATGCAGGAACCTTCCAAACCTAAGCATTTCTGGCTCTGGGCAGTGCCTGGGAGGGAGACTGGTTTGGAAGCTTTTGGTCCCATAGAACAAAGGCCAGCTAAAAACCCAATGAATTTCTTTTTTAAAAATCTCATTGCTATTCTATGCTAGCTCCATTCTCCTTTATATCACAAACCACTCAGCTGTACCCACCTAGCTCACAAAAATTATGTAGAATGATTGTTATCTGTAGGAAGGAATCGTGCTGTCATTTTATCCAGAGCATTGGTTTATATACGCAAGTGTCAAAGGATCAGCTTTCCGTATCACTGTCACCAGTTATCAGTACGGCTGATGCATTTGTGTGGTTTTCCTCCTCTGCCCTTCAACTACCCATTTGATATTACAGCTGTTGCCTTACTTGCTGGCAGGAATCGGGGGCAAAGTGCAGCAGTTTTCCCAGATCCCAAGGGAAAAAAGCTATTCAGGCGTTTTCATTGCCATGGTGCTGGATTGATTTAAAGCTATACACCCATTACTATGTGTGAAAAAATCATTGTGACGTGAAAAACAATTGACACATTAATTGCAGCTTACAACAAACACCTGTCAGTCAAATAAACCTTCAGACAAATGGAGCTTAGTGCTACACTTTATCTCACACAGCCCTCGCCCCAGGCACCGAGAGACGCTTATGCCTGAATAAGCCTTAGCATGTATCTATAGCCCAGCTTTAAAAAAAATTCTAAGTAACTATGGCAGAAACCTATCGGCAAACCTGGTGCTTTGTCCTTTTTGGGCTGAATAAATGTGGGTTATTTTCTTTTTACTAAGAGTATTGGCTCTGGTGGTGCCACAAAAGGAGATATACAGATCAAATAAGACAAGATCTTTCAGTGAGGTCTTAAAAATACCGAAAGCAAGCTTTCATGTTACACAGAATCCTTTCCTTCTGACTCAGATGAAAAAAAGAAAGAAAAAAGAATCCTGTTGTGGCAGCAATTTTAACGCCATTCAGTGTGATTCATTAATGAAAGCTTTGATCGCACGTGTTTCTAAAAAGTATGTTATTTAATCAGGAAAGTCACGAAGGCCTGTGACACAGGCCTCTTTTGTGCTAAGAAAATACTTCAGCCAATTAATATGACCCGCCCCCTATGAGCAGTACTGGATGCAAGATATGCAATCAGCACAGGACTCAATATTTCACACCCACTTCCTGGCTGACTCTTAGTCTTACATGTGTGGATGCACACAGAAGTGAGGATGGCAACCAGCGCTTTCAGTGGGAGGCCCAAGCATGCCTCCTATCCATGCAGCCAACCATCACTTTGCTCCCGAGTGTGCCAACTTGCACATTAAAATAACCCATGCTCTGCAGGAAGAAAAGGAAGTCTATACAAATTCCCTCTGTTGCATGCATCGGCGCCCCAAATGCACATCAGTGCCCATGAAAGGGTGCTGTAAACATATGGTTGACAATATGACCATGCCAGTCCATTAAAACAAAACAAAACATGGCTGGAAAATATTTCATCAGTTAGTTAATTAAAAGTCATCTGGTTAATTGGCTAAAAAAGATGTGCAATCCATCAACAGCTCTAGATAAAAAAGATAAGAGCATAGCTATGCGAATGTGTTCCTAGTTGAGTCTGCTGCATTTCCAAGGAACTGAAGCAAAGTGAAGACACTGCCTCCAACCCATCAAATATTCTCCCACCAAATGTATGGTTTTTCAAGAGGAAGATAGAGAAGGGGATGTCAGAAGCCAGCTCTCCCAAAACAGGTGATCAGTGCAGTCAGAGCTGACCATCTCTTTAATGGTACATGTGTGTGTGTGTGCACTTTCTCACACAAGGAACGTTCTGCATTCATCTCCAAATAAGAGATGTGCAGTTTTCTTTCAACTCAGGACTCTCAGCATGCAGCCGGAACTGTAGCCAGAAGGCTCATTCATGTTCTGCACTTTTTCAGAAGCCTGAGTTCTCTTGTTAGACCACATTGAGAGGACTCAAAATGGGAATAGAGCAATAAGAATGTATTGGTCTCCAGCACCCATTTCTAGATTGCTTAGGACACAGAATACAGTGGTGCCTCAGTTTTGAACATATTGGTTTTTGAACACCGTAAATCTGGAAGTAAATGCTTCAGTTTTCGAACACGCCTCAGATGTCAAAAATGCCACACAGCTTCTGCTGAGTACAAGATCCTGAGGCCTAGCTGTCAGCTATTGAGTTTTCGGTTTTCAAAAGTTTCAGAACGGTCTTCTGGAATGGGTTACATTCGAAAACCAAGGTACCACTGTATATACAATATAAGATAGTGGCATGGTATAAAACAAATACATGTAATGCACACATTACATGAGCAAAGCTGGAAATCAAATTAGAAAGCTAAATAGATCACCCACTGAAGTAAAATTTAATGTTGTTATTTTAGACATAACAATTATTCTTTCCATTTAATGAGTATTATTTTTTTGTACTTGCTATTTCCATCTTGACTAGTTGGAAGAAATCCCAGCACACCACTAGGAAGCAAGACAGCTTATGTTCATTGCATTAAAGGTGCCCCCTTTGGCCATTGTCTCAGTGATCTTCTCCCCTTGAACTGTTTCAATAACTTTTGTAGAATGGCTAGTTCAGCTCCAATAATGCCGTGTCTCCGTTTCCTCATTCAGAGCTCCATCAGTAGCATTTGCTTCAAAACGTGCTTTTATTCAAGAGATAGCCCTTTGCAAGATGAAAGTTCCCATCTCAAATTAAACAGAGCTTGTTCATTTTTCAAACTCAAGGAGGTGGCACAGTTCAGGTTTAGAGATTTGGAGCAGCTGTTAGATGTTAATCCTCCATCCTCCTCCTCCTCAGTTCCTTGTCCCAAAGAGCTGAAAATCTGAATTTAGGTAGTGTATGTGTGTGTAGCAGAGGAGCAACAGTTTGGCAAGAGAAAACAAAACAACTTGCAGCTTTATGCTTTACTTCTGAATATACATTAATTGTTCTTCAGAAATAGTGGGGTACTATGGTGTATGGGAGAAATCTGGTTCAGTTTGCCTTATAATGTGGACTAATTAACACTACGTGGAACAATAAACAAACTGAAACACAGGGCGCCTTCAAGATTCACCCTTTTCTGAATTTTGTGATGCAGTTCCCCAACCAACGCATGGTTATATTAGCAGAAAGTGCATGTAAACATATATTTTCGTGAAAATAACATACAGAAATCCATTGTATTAGGGTAAATTGCTTGCAGAAATGTTATATTAGGTAAAGCTGTTTGCAAATATCTTTGTATTGGGAGAAATGTGTACTAAAATGCTGATGAACTTTCATAAGTACTTAAAAAAACAAAAAACAAGATGATACAGAAGTGTGGCAAACTGATCTCAAGATTAGAAACCCAGTCCCCTACCCTGTGATGAACTGAAACTGAAAGTTTCACCTATCTCTCTTTGATACAGGAAGGGCTTTTTATTTAGTTAGTGAAAGAAAATACTACTATAGTTTTCTCCCTCTTTGCCTGCCCATTGCTGTTGGGTTCTTCCATCCGCCTTTTGTGTCCCTACCTCCTCCTAGTCCTGAAGTCATCCAAGGAGGCCTGAGACCATTAGCAACCACACGAGTTGCTACTAAAAGCTATTAACACCAAGGGTAGATTAAAGCCCATAAACTTCTAACCAGTGGCGTAGCGTGGGGGGTGCCAGGGGGGCCGGCCGCACCGGGCGCAACATGGGCGGGGGGGCGCGCTCGCACTAGCAGCTCTTTGCCCCTACTAAAATCCACGGGTTAGGGAGCCCGCGCTCGCTCGGCTTGGCGAGGAGGCCGCGGAAGGGGGAGAGCGAAGCCTTCTGCCGCGGGCAAAAAAAGGAGAGGAAGCCGGGCGGGCGGGCGGGCTGGCTGGCTGGCTGGCTGGCTGGCGGGGGTCTGGCTGCGCCTGCTGCTGCCATTGCCGCTGCTGCCGGGCTTTGACAGCTTGGCGAAGCGGAGGGAGAGGAGCTTTATGGTAATTGTGGCTCTCTCTCCACTGGCCGCCTGGCTAGTGAGCCGAGCCGAGCCGGGAGTCTGGCGAGGGGGCGGGAAGAGACTTTTCCACCTCGCCTGGTCAAAAAGGAGAGCGGAGTCTCCTCAGGGCGCCCTCAGGCAGGGCAGGGCAAGGCAAGCAGAGCGAGGAGGAGAGAGAGGGGAAGGGGGGGGGAAGCAGCCAGGAAACGCTGCGGTGTGGAGGAGGAATCAATTAAGGAGAGAAAGCGAAAAGCCTTGGAGAAAGGGAAAAAAGGAAAGAAAAGAGGCAGCTCCAGGAGAGCGCGGGGGAAAGAGAAGCCTCGCTGGTGCTGCTTGGGAGAGTAAATTACTGTACTTGCCTTGCCCCGGGTTAGGGGGCGCAAATTAATTGCCTTGCCCTGGGTGCTGATAACCCACGCTACGCCGCTGCTTCTAACTGCCATGGTTGGAACGAAGAGGAATGCATGACCAAAACTTACTAGTGGCTCATTCTGAGAATTCCTCCTGCCCCCCAGTGTTGAAGTCCTTCCCATGACTACTTACTCACTCCCCCTTCTTAAAAGCAAGGGAATTTTTTTGCCTGTGAATTGGAGGGGGGATTATTGGGTGGGGGGCTGATCAGCTATGAGGCGAATCCTAGTTCAAGACAGATCTGAGTGAAAAGTCTGGTCCCATCTCAAAATATTATTAATTCCCCAGATTGCAAATTTGCTGCATCACTAGTTAAGACCCAAGGAGGTGCTTCCATCCTGGACACTTACTGTGGGACAATCACTTTCTGTTCATTCACTTTTAAGGGCCATCTATTCAGTCCTATAATTAAAATGTTGTTCTGCCACATTTTCTCATGGTTCTTCTTTCAAATGGTTACAGATCTACACAGCCCATATAAGATGTGTAGAAAGGTAGCTACCCTAACCCATGCAAATACATAGTCATAACTAACAGTGATATTAAGCTTGACATTGCAGTAAAATATCGACAAATTTTTTGAAATCTGATTTTAGGAAAGAATCAAATAAAGTTCATGTACAGCTTCTCCTGCTCCTTCCTTTAATGGGTCTCTTGCAGAGATATGGTACCTGGACTTCAGATTACTTTCTTCCCTTTTAATAAGAGCCACATTATTTTCATAACTCTCTTTTGGAATCATTCCTGGTTTCTGGAAGCAAATTATTAAAACTGAGCATATGGAGGTCTTAAAGTAGAACCTTATGGGAGGAGGGAAAACCCATGCGCGCCCTCTAGTTGATTCTTTCTGTTTTGGAGCATCTTAAAATAAAAAAGAAATGATTGCAAACTTTCTGGGAAAGAAGATGTTTTCTGGAACATTTTGATTTCAGCTGATGTTTTTCAGTTTTAGATTCTTCTGGGTGCAAGATGGGTCCTATACCAACACTCACCTCTGCTGTTCCAGCACTTTGCTTTCTGAGAGGTGGTAGCAGAGTATGTACGTTACATTTTTCGAAGAGAAGTTGGATGATGGGAGTTGAAGTCTGATAGACTTTGGAGGGCCAAATATTCCCCCAGCCTTGTTTAATGGCAACAGTCTCACCCAAGGCAATCTCAAGAGTATTTTCCAAGAATGTGCTCTGTCAAAAGGTCTGCAGAGGTGTCTGAGTGCCACTGTATACATTCTGTAAACCTACATGATTTCCATGTTTCATGTCATGCGATAAAATACAGGCCATACAATTCCAGAAATGCCACAAATTGCATTCTGAAAGTGCCTTGTATTAGTACTTGGGGTGAACAAAGCCCCCAGTCTGCCTCTTTTAACTATCAATTACAGTTCCCAACTATGTAGGGCAATGTTTAGCTTTTTTGTACTCAAGTGGGTAGTTCAGCCTAGAGGATGCACATGTGGCTCAGAGGTAAACACACACCTTCTCCCAGTTTAAGGAAAGTGTGTGCAAGGTTGCTGCACAAGTGACTTCCCAGACTGAGCTGAAGTGGAGTCCAGGTGCTCAGTTTTGTAAGTTTGGACAGCACTGATCGCTGGCTTGAAGGGCTTGGAAGCGGAATCCAGGCAACTTCACAATTTCCTTGTGGGAGAGGGCTGTCCCTTGTTAAACTCCTCTGTCTTCCAGAGAAAGGATCCACTCGGACAGAGCTGATAGTGCTGACAAGGCAGCTAGGCAGGAGCAGACACACATGGTCAGCAATGCATGATGAGCCCACCCTGTGTGTCCACAGAACTTTGGACTGAGGCCAAGAAGCACAATGCCATCTCATCCAACTAAACCTGCATCTCCAGTTCCATTCCTATCCTCATTTGGTATTTGAAAACGAGCTTCCTATTTCCTAAAATAGATCTTCATGAAGAAGGATTTGCTTATTAGTTCCTTGTACTACAGAGGCTTCTTTTTATTAGATCTTTAAAACAACAGCAAGGTTACCATCTAGAACAGACTATGTACACATCCCTTTCAAAGCAATCTGAATGGACTATGACCCATTTGAAGGAAGGTTTTCTGTGAATGCGGTTTCTATTACTGCTTCCTCAGAGTCTTATCCGTTAACTGCTGGCTAGCTCCAGGGAGGGGCACGATGAATTATTAAGCTGGCATCGGGAGAAAAGCTGGCAGCAGATGAGAAACAAGAGCTAAAGAGATAGTGAGAGAGACTCACAAAGAGAAAGGTTGAGCATGTAGAAGAGAAAAACGGTAGGGAATTTGGAGCAATATTAGAACCAATTTGATTTCCACTCTCTTCCCCCAGTTATCAGCAAACCTCCAACACTATATGCATTAATTTTGATAGAAAGGGCTGCCATATGACCCTGAAAATATGTACTCTGAGTGCCCCTTCATTGTTTCAAGCAAATGCCGCTTAGGTGGTTCCAAGCACTTGCTTTCAAGGGAAGCTGTCTGGCCCCTGAAATCAAGGCTTCCACCAGGAGAGAAGAAACATATTAGTGGATTCTGGGTTCAGCATTCAAGTCTCTGGGTGCAATAGCTATGTGCTGCCACTGCCAAAGGCATTGGTGGTTGTAATACAGGGCAGGGACATTTTGGAAGTGGCACCCACTCTTAGCTCCAGATTTGGGGGGGGGTTAGAACAAGGTGCCTTAAGCAGGGGCCCCTCCTTCATACTGCCACCGTCTCCTTCTGTGCCTATTTTGCATCTCCTCCCAGAATGAGGAAACAAAGTAAGTGGAGGCTGCTCCCAGGCACATGACCTTGAAGAGTGCAAATGAACAGGCGGCAATTCTAAGAGAAGGAGAAAGAGGAGAAGGAATGGTCTGAGGAAGTCTGAGGATCAGCAGTGGATGCTCTGCTAGACTATGACCTTGACAAGTGCCCTATCCTGCAGACCCCTTGTGTTGCTCTAAGCAGCAGCTCAGAGGCCTAGACTCTTAGAAATAAGAACCTGAACTCAGACAGTCCTTGTTAGATGAACAGGTTTATTTTAGAGTGTCTTCTTTGCTCACTGTTACATGCAGACTGATGTTCTTCCTTCCAGAATTCACTTCCCCCCATTTGCCCACCATAAATCCTGGGGTGGACTAGCCTATGTTTGGCTCAGAGCATTTTTGGAGTCCTGCTCTGGACCAAGGAATGAATCTGCCATAAATAATACAGCACCTAGGCTGTGCTCCCTTCCCCTAGAGATCCACATGGTTCTTACTTTACAGATTTCCATATTCAGTTCTCTATTGGAGAGTTTCATTTCAGCCTGAAGCTTCTATTGAGGAAATCCTGGTCACCCATTCTGGGCTATTAACCAGTAATCACCCTGATGCCAACAGGAATACAGTGTTAGTCCTACCTTTATTTCACAAATGAAGTGCCATCACAGAGAAGGTTATTTCTTTTATACACACATAATACACATTTATCCCAAAGATGGAAGACTATTAATGGTTGCAATGCATGGGCAGGTTTCTCTGAAGGAGATGTTCCTTCAGCTATTTAATGAAGTAACTACAGTTTTGTTCACAATCAGCTGAGCTGAAATTTCACAGCAGAGAGTGTTCTAAGAAAAATGGTTGAAGATTTTCATCTCTCTCTCCCAATAATAGTCTGGAGAATTTTAGGAGGCTATTTTATCTCAGTCTAAAACATATAGCCTGAGATCCAGAGATGCAAATAAGAGGCTTGTGTCTGCCCACTTTTATTTTCTACTTTTTTTGTTTGGAACTGTTCTCTCCTCTGACATTCCCTTTGGAACTATCCCCTGACATCCCCTTTTAGTTTCAGAAAAGTAGGCTTAGGCCTACACTTTTTCCTCAGAGGACACCAGTAGGAGTTGTTGCCTGGCAACAGCCAACTGCCAGTCAGGGAATACTGACTCCATCACGGGCTGAGAGAGTTCCCATTTCTCAGCCCCACTCCCTTGCCTCAGATGACTTCAGCAGTAACTGCTGTCTGCGATGGCAATGAGGAGAACAAAGACAAGGGTGATAGCTCTGGTTCCATAAGGACACCATGTATTTTCTCTTCCTCCACTGGATGTGAACGTGATCTTATTACGAGACTCTTTTGTAAGCTGCCCTGAGAGTCTCCCAAACTATAAGTCAAGCTATCAGGGATTAAACACACATAAATAGAAATGTTGCCATGCAGCATTGTGTTCCAGAAATGCAAGCGCAAAGCCTCCTTGGGTTTGTGGTACTAATTTGATGGGTGTTTGAATAATTGTAGAGTTAGAAAAACTCAACAACTCAGTATGGTCCCAGTTTTGGATGATGCCTTAACTTTTAATGAATCTTTATCAGCACCGTGCCAAACCCATCATCTGTCTCACAAATGCACACCCCTCAATTTAGAGTCACAAGCACATTTAGAATATGTATTCTGTATAACCAGTTGAAAATAGATCTGCTAAATAAAACCTACTTTCTGTAAACAGCCATACACATTACTTCTCCCTGTCTCAGCATCACGGATATGTTACCAGCATTGTTTCGTTGTTGTCATTTTCTTCTCGGCATTCTATTTATGCTGCTAATGGAAATTACTGTGTTCACAACACTCTGCTTTTTGGATTAACATTATTTTCATGTATATTTCATATGTTTTGTGATATGATCCATTGTTTCCTGATGCAATATTTTGGGACTTCAGAAAATGATTAAAATAGTTCTCGGTCCCATCCACTCTTTCAGCACATCACAGAGCTATAAAGTTGTCTGGTTCAATTCACTCAGATTGCCTGTATCTACTCCATACTGGAATCGCAAGGGCATTCTGTAGGGCAGGGGTAGGGTTTCAGTAGCAGAGCTGTGCTTTGGAGACACTGAAAACCCCCCAGCTCTGATTTAATGCTGCAAATCTGAATTTTCTGCAGCGAGAACTCTTTCTTTCTCTCTGTGTCCCTCTTTTACAATTCCCAAAGAAACTTAAATCCTTTTATAGAACAACATACAAAGGGCAGAAATAACCCATTAGTAGTATTTAAAATATCGAATGCATAAATAGAGTCAGTGTTCCTTGCATTACGATTTACAGAGGCTTGCACTACGATTTACAGAGAATACTATGGGAATGCTGTGGGATGCTTTTGAATGTAAAGACTGTGGCTACATTCACAGCACACATTTAAAACACTATAATGCCATATCAAACACTCATGGCTTTCTCCAAATAACTCTGGGAGCTTTAGTTTATCAAGGATGCTGAGAATTGTTAGGAGACCCCTGTTTCCCTCCCAAACATACAATTTCCAGAGTGGTTTAACAATCCATCGCTCTTCACAAGAATCTCTGTGAACTGTAGCTCCGGAAGGGGAATTGTAATAAAACTTTTAGCAATGAACTACAGCTCCCAGTATCCTTTGGAGGAAGCCATGACTGTTCAAAGTGGTATCATGGTGCTCCAAATGTATGGTGTGAACACCCCCACTCATAATAGTAAAATAAAGTTTGACAGGCAGGAGTATAGCATTATAGCATTTTGATTGTCAGGTAATGTTTTGCTTGCCTTTCAAATCTTTTTTATATTATTACATTAGATGTATCTAGCTTCCTTCTGCAGGGTATAAACAAATAAATAATGATTGTTTATTGAAATCGAGAAATTAAACATATTCTAGAAATGGCACTAAAGAAGGATGTTCTTCTCATTATAGGAGATTGGAATGCTAAAGTAGGGGGTCAAGATATAAAAGGAACAACTGGCAAGTTTGGCCTTGGAGTTCAAAACGAAGCAGAGCAAAGGCTAATAGACTTCTGTCAAGAGAACAAGCTGGTCATCGCAAACACTCTTTTCCAACAACACAAGAGACAACTATACACATGGACATCACCAGATAGGCAGCATCAAAATCAAATCGATTATGATTATATTCTCTGCAGCCAAAGATGGAGAAGCTCTATACAGTCAGCAAAAACAAGACCTGGAGCTGACTGTGGCTCAGATCATCAGCTTCTTATAGCAAAATTCAAGCTTAAACTGAAGAAAGTAGGAAAAACCACTGGGCCAGTAAGATACAATCTAAATCAAATCCCTTAGGAATACACAGCGGAAGTGAGGAACAGGTTTAAGGATTTAGATCTGCTAGACAGAGTGCCTGAAGAACTATGAATGGAGACTCGCAACATTATACAGGAGGCTGCAATGAAAACTGTCCCAATGAAAAGGAAATGCAAGAAAGCAAAGTGGCTTTCCAACGAGGCCTTACAAATAGCGGGGGAGAGAAGGCAAGCAAAATGCGAGGGAGATAGTGAAAGATACAGGAAATTGAATGCAGATTTCCGAAAAATAGCAAGGAGAGATGAGAGGGCCTCCTTAAATGAGCAATGCAAAGAAATAGAAGAAAACAACAGAATGGGAAAAACGAGAGATCTGCTCAAGAAAATTGGAGATATGAAAGGAACATTTCATGCAAAGATTACCATAATAAAGGGCAAAAGTGGAAAGGACCTAATAGAAGCAGAAGACATCAAGAAGAGGTGGTAAAAATACACAAAGGAATTATACCAGAAAGATATGGATGTCTTGTACACCCCAGGTAGTGTGGTTGCTGACCTTGAGCCAGACATTCTGGAGAGTGAAGTCAAATGGGCCTTAGAAAGAACTGCTAATAACAAGGCCATTGGAAGTGATGATATTCCAGCTGAACTATTTAAAATTTTAAAAGATGCTGCTGCTAAAGTGCTACGCTCAATATGCCAGCAAGTTTGGAAAACTCAGCAATGGCCAGAGGATTGGAGAAGATCAGTCTACATCCCAATCCCAAAGAAGAGCAGTGCCAAAGAATGTTCCAACCACTGCACAATTGCACTCATTTCACACGCTAGCAAGGTTATGCTTAAAATTCTACAAGACAGGCTTAAGCATTATGTGGACCAAGAACTCCCAGAAGTGCAAGCTGGATTTCAAAGGGGCAAAGGAACCAGAGGCCAAATTGCAAACATGTGCTGGATTATGGAGAAAGCTAGAGAGTTACAGAAAAACATCTACTTCTGCTTCATTGACTATGCAAAAGCCTTTGACTTTGTCGATCACAGCAAACTATGGCAAGTTCTTAAAGAAATGGAAGTGCCTGATCACCTCATCTGTCTCCTGAGAAATCTCTATGTAGGACAAGAAGCTACAGTTAGAACTGGATATGGAACAACTGATTGGTTCAAAATTGGGAAAGGAGTACGACAAGCCTGTATATTGTCTCCCGGTTATTTAATGTATATGCAGAATTCATCATGTGAAAGGCTGGACTGGATGAATCCCAAGCCGGAATTAAGATTGTCGGAAGAAATATCAACAACCTCAGATATGCAGATGACACAACCTTGATGGCAGAAAGTGAGGAGGAATTAAAGAACCTTTTAATGAGGATGAAAGAGGAGAGCGCAAAATATGGTCTGAAGTGCAACATCAAAAAAACTAAGATCATGGCCACTGGATCCATCACCTCCCAGCAAATAGAAGGGGAAGAAATGGAGGCAGTGAGAGATTTTATTTTCTTGGGCTCCATGATCACTGCAGATGGTGACAGCAGTCACGAAATTAAAAGGTGTCTGCTTCTTGGGAGAAAAGCAATGACAAACCTAGACAGTATCTTAAAAAGCAGAGACATCACCTTGCCGACAAAGGTCCATATAGTTAAAGCTATGGTTTTCCCAGTAGTGATGTATGGAAGTGAGACCTGGACCCTAAAGAAGGCTGATCGCCGAAGAATTGATGCTTTTGAATTATGGTGCTGGAGGAGACTCTTGAGAGTTCCATGGACTGCAAGAAGATCAAACCTATCCATTCTGAAGGAAATCAGCCCTGAGTGCTCACTGGAAGGACAGGTCCAGAGGCTGAGACTCCAATACTTTGGCCACCTCATGAAAAGAGAAGACTCCCTGGAAAGCACCCTGATGTTGGGAAAAATTGAGGACAAAAGGAGAAGGGGACAACAGAGGACAAGATTGTTGGACAGTGTTCTTGAAGCTACGAACATGAGTTTGACCAAACTGCGGGAGGCAGTGGAAGACAGGAGTGCCTGGCATGCTCTGGTCCATGGGGTCACGAAGAGTCGGACATGACTAAATGACTAAACAACAACAACAAATGTTAAGAAGACTCATTTTCCTTTGTTCTGCTTATCTACTCCAACAGGGGAGGAAGCCTGACACCTGCCCAGGAAAGAAAGCTGAAAGCATTACTTATAAACTTATTTCTAGTCCATTTCACTTTCATATATTTTCACTCACAAATCCATTCCAATCTCATTAATCTGTTGCTATTATATAAAAAAGCATTTATTTATTTACTACTATTATATACCACCCTTTTCTTCCAAGGACCTCAAGGTGGGGTCGTTGGTTCTCCTCCTCCTCCTCCCCATGCCATCCTCACAACAACCTTTTGAGGTAGGTTAGGCTAAGAGATTGTGACAGGCCAAAGGTCACACAGTGATCTTCATGGCTGAGTGGGGAATTGAACCCTTGTCTCCCAGGTCCTAGTCCAACACTTTAACCATTATCCCACACTTCTCCAGAGTTCATTTAAAAGCAGTAGGCGAATATTCCTACTAAGGACCCTGCTATCCAAATAGCCACAATAACTCTAGGCACAATTATGCCGGTGGAATTAATATTGTTGTCTACTCCCTTAGTGTAGTCTTAAAATAGATGTCTTTGATGGTTAAATTTTAATGGAACAATCAAAGAGTAGTTAATTCCTCAGCATGGGGTATCCTTTGTGCAACATGTCTGGGGTTAGGAATGCTCAAGTTTTTGCAGTGACCTCCTTGCCTAAACATCCCTAGATGGTTTACAGTATTTGTTAAATTAGCTGTGTGTAAATTTTTCTGGACGTGGATTTACTCAATTAATCAAAAATAAGTGGCTTTTAAGAGCCAGCTCTGCCACACCTAGGCTGAAATCAGCAGGCTTTTTAATATCCATGTCTCAGAGGTTAATCTCTTTGAGCATCATCTTAAACTCCTTCTTATTCTTATCAGTTAGATTTAGCGGCAGATTGCAAGCTTTCCTTATTATCTTGTTAAATCAGTAGGTGAAAGCCTTTCAAGGCATCTCTCTTTTTTAAACATCTTTTATTAATGTTAATATGCCAGATGGGACAAATTAAAATGGTTCTGTTCCACATGCTGCCACTACCCACAATCTTACCACATCATTTGCTGGTTAAGGAAGCATAAGAAAATGATAGGTATACTATATCCCTGTAATAAACGTTCTGAAAACACTGGCATCCCTTGCCTAGAGTAGATTTTTAAAAACTGTGTTTACCAAAAAAAACCTGTTTCTGATTGAAAGGTACATTTGCAATTGAACTCAACAGGACTTGCGTCTGAGCAGACATGCCTAGGATTGGAGTTTAAGTTTACACTTGCCTAGTTTTGCTGGATAAGTTTCACTTGCTTTTTGAATAACAATATTTTTTTGTGAGAGCTGTGGTGAATATAATACAGGTGATACCTGCTAGGTTGAAGAAGGCACTTCGCTTTGCTGAATACTTCAGTCAAGTGCCAATATAAATGCTTTTTACCCTGTATTCAACTTGACATTTCGGGGACAAAGTAACTAAATGGGTTGAAGGGTGGGGAGCAGATCAAGGATATTCTGGGTGAGATTGGTATAGAAAATGAACCTAGCTTCAGAGTATAAACTTTCCTGGTTAACCTAGTCAACAATTTGCATCTGGAGCTGCACCAGAATTGTGACACTTGACGTTATAATTATCCTAAATACCTTAGTGGCATTTGATCCCATGCAATGGCTGTTTGCTCAGCATCCAGGACACTTCCGCCAATGGCATGTGAAGGTATGTACGTACACATGACATTAGCTACAATTCACATCTATCCTGTAGTTCCTTGAGAAATGCTGCGTTTTGATGCGTCCTTGCCCTTGCCCCACAAACCAGCTTCCACCTGATTTGAAAATGTAAGTCTTATGATGACATCCACACCCACTTTTTGCCCACTGGTGTGGACAGACAATGAGAGAATTAGAAACACATCCAGTCATACCTATGTGTACAACAACATGCAAATGATATTTGAAACACAGTGGGATGACCTTGCTGTGTTTTAAACCAATAATATGTACACAGTCAATTACAGCGACTACATAAGATGATTACAGTGGTGCCTCGCAAGACGAAATAAATTCGTTCCGCAAGTTTTTTCTTCTTGCGAGTTTTTCATCTTGCGAAGCACGGTTTCCCATAGGAATGCATTGAAAATCAATCAATGCGTTCCTATGGAGACCGTCTGGGGACAGAGGGGAAGCACCGCTCTGTCCCCTCTTTTGAAGCAAGGGGCGGAGAGGAGAAGATTGCTTCTCCCCCTTGCCGCCCCTTGGTTCAAAAGGGGTCTGGGGAGAGAGGGGAAGACGCGCTGCGCTTCCCACTGTCCCCGGAGCTTGCGGGGCAAGCTTCGTTTTGCGAAGCAAGCCCATAGGGAAATTCGTCTTGCGAAGCAACTCGAAAACGAAAAAGCCTTTCGTTTTGCGAGTTTTTCGTCTCACGAGTCGTTCATCTTGCGGGGCACCACTGTAGATGTTGGGAGCATTGGAGTTGGAGGGGATCATGAGGATCATCTTGTTCAACCCCCTGCAATGCTGGAATCTTTTGCCCAATGTGGGGCTTGAACCCACAACCTTGAGATTAAGAGTTGAATGCTCTACCGACTGAGCTATTCTTCTCTTGCCTGATGGGTTGGCATCAAAAGGACAATGTTGAGTGACAGCTATTTTACCCAGCAGGGACTGTCTTGTTCTTTCCTTTTCATTTTCACCTTTAATAAGTATACTGCCTTTCTATATTACTATATACAAGGTGGTTTGTAAGCTGAAGAAACAGCAACATATATGAGAAGATCACACAATCTGATCCAATTAAAAAGTCATAATAGAAAGATAACTTTAAAACAAGTCATCTCACATAATAAACAAGTTATCTCACAAGTAATGTGCAATAATCCATTGGAATATAATAATAGGCAATAAAATTAACTCTCAAAATATCAGTAAATAATAATTAAACAGAAATTCACTCTTGACAATTACAATAATAATTAGTAAACTGTAATCAACAGAAATAACAGGAAACCACAGTGCATAAAATACCACAGCAAAATCTCCTTTTTGCATACCTTGCTTTTTAACATAATATATGCAAATGCTGGAAGAATTGAAGTGCAGTGTCATCAGTATGATGACTCTCACTTCTATTTTTCCTTTTTGTCAAATTCAGAAGCTATGGTGACATACGTGAATGAATCCAAGCTGTGGTCTGGATGAAGGCTATCAAACTGAAGCCTAATTTGGTCAAGCTAGAGATGCTGATGGTGTGCCAGCCCAAAGCTAGAGAGGTTCTAGGTTTACATGTTCGGAATCACGTTCCCCTATGCATGTTTGATCCTGGGATCTCCTTGAACCTTTGTTAAGGGTAGTCAGAGCAGGTACTTTGCTACCCAAATTCAGGTCTGGGTTGCAGAAGCTAGAAGTGAAAGTAAAACAATCCCACATTCGATCCACAATCTCTGCAACTGAATGAGAGAAAGTCTTGTGTGGAGGTGGGCTACCTGTGGCCCTAAAGCCTTGCCCTAATTTCATACGGTCCTCATAATTTCAGAACGTCTGTGTAAGTAATCAGTTCAGACCTCTGGCGTGAGTAAGCTGTCCTTCCAGCAGCAAACTTGACAGGGGAGAATGAAAGGGGGGAGCAGAGAGAAAGAGAAGGGGTGACAGGATACGGCCCCTGCCAGTTTGAGGGAATGTGACCCCGTGACACAAAAAATGTTGCTCACCTGGGCTAGTGAAACTTTACTATTCTGAGGGGCTGTCTGCATCCACACAGTTTTGAATGTAATTTCAATTTTTCTCTTTTAGATCACTGTTGCTCAGGAAGAACCCTCAGATCACTGGGGAGAATGACATTTTTGATGTGTGTGTGCAAAGACCACAGCGAGAACGCCCCCTTTGTAGAGTCGACGGTGTCAAGAGTTTAGCTATTCATCTAGACTTACTATACATCTATGAAGATTCCTGATCTTTCAGTACCAGCTAGAAGGGGTTTTAGCTTCTTCTGCTTTTTTTTTTAATCCACTACTTCTTCAAACTGTGCCCTGAATCTGATCTGCATGAAAATGACTTAGCAGGAATATAATAGAAAATGAAAGCGCAACTCCACTATACTAAAGTGTTAAATGAGTGACATAAGAATGGTAAAACACAGTTTGCACAGTTAAAACTGCTAGAGGTATTATTAGTGATATTACTAATAACCATGGTAATACAGTAATAAAAGTAATTCCATGTACTAATAATTGTAATTATTATTAATAATCAATAATTAATAGAATGAGTCATAATGACAGCATTGGTTGTGTGCACGCGCATGCGTGTATTCTCAGCAGCTAGACCTATTATGTGTTCATTAACCTTTCATAAGATATTCAGGGTGTTAGTATCACTACTGGGAAAGGTACTCTGACTACAGTTGCTTCTCCCACTTTTCAGTGCCCAGTTAAAAGACATAAAGGCCACCTGCTGAACTATACTCTACAATTATTTATCTCAGACCAACTAATGTGTTTTAAATAAGGTTAGATATGAAAAGCGGGGTATTGGGGGGGATTAGCTATGCTAAATAGACAGCAGGTCTTGACTATGGAAGCTAACTAGCCAATATCACTCTCTTTTTCTTTTCTTTTTCTTTCTTTTTCGTTAGGTAGCTTTCATGCCCTTGAGTAGCTAAAGAATAAGTTAGAACTCTAAGTTAACTGTTCCACCTACAATACACTGGGGTATATCAGGAGGGTTCTGCTTTGCACTGCAATTCTCTATACAAGTAGAGAGTGTGGTTGAGATCACTGGCCACAGGTTCCTACTTCATTCCTGCAGCTTTCCCAGCCACCTTCCATGTGTTCCAGGTTCTTAATCACACATGGAAGCTGCTCAAGGACAGCAGGCTTCCTCTGCAGAAATTCAGTCTCCAGCACAAGGTGGTGGAGCTGCAAATATGATTCTGGGGATACGAAGTTTCAAGGTTCCAACAAGCGTGTGCTTTGGAAATTGTGTGGCAGGAGGGCAGAAGTAGTGAATAAGGTTCAAGTAATGGCATAATTCATGGTGGGGCAGCACCATTCACCTGACCTCTGATCAGGTGTGCTGCTGCTGGCCAGGAGATAGAGGGAGAGGTGCAAGGCAGCAGTGAGGTCAGTGCAGTGCACACTCACCAGCAGAGCCAATCCGGTGCTCCTGCAGGTGCATTTGCACCACACCAACCTTAGTGCCACCTGTGCCCTCCCATTCTATCTGCCAGGAAGCAGGAGTGATGCAGCTGACTGCAGGGCAGATGTGAGGTGGCACCCCACCATGTTGCCCACCGCTGAGTTCAAGTTCCACTGAAGTCAGTGGGAAATAGTTAAGTACATTTCATAGAAACTGCTTACGTGATTTGGTGAACAAATTCTGTGAAATGAAATACTTATATGTTAACATGCATAGGATTGCAGTATGAAGCTAATTAAGCACTGTGATCCTAACAGTTCATTTATGCATCTGGTAGGTAGAAAAGTTAAAGGAATAGCCATAAGAACACATGAAGCATCCTTATTTGCAATCTGGCCAATCTTTGATCTGTCTAGTCTAGGGCTGTGTGTTCTGGCATGGAGAACTGCTCTCCAAGGTGCTAGATAAAGGTATATCTCAATCTTACTACCTGAATTCCTGATGATGGAATCTGGGACCTTGTGCAAGTTTTCTGCTATATGCTATGGCCCTACCTGTCAAAAAAAGAGGGGGGGGACACAGGTGGTGCTGTGGTCTAAACCACAGAAGCTAGGGCTTGCTGATCAGAAGGTTGGCGGTTCAATTCCCCATGACGGGGTGAGCTCCCATTGCTCAGTCCCTGCTCCTGCCAACTTAGCAGTTCAAAAGTATGCCAAAAAGCGCAAGTAGATAAATAGCCAGCAGGAAGATAAACAGCATTTCTGTGTGCTGCTCTGGTTTTCCAGCAGTGGCTTAGTCATGCTGGTCATATGACCCGGAAACTGTACGCCAGCTCCCTTGGCCAATAAAGTGAGATGAGCGCCGCAACCCCAGACTCGTCCGCGACTGCACCTAATGGTCAGGGGTCCCTTTACCTTTACCTTTACCTGTCAAAATACTTTTTCTGAAAAGGCACATAGGCAAAATCACATTAGCACAGTGGCAGACAGTGGGCCACAGCTCTTGTTCCAGCAGATATGTGTATGTATGCATTGTAGAAATGACTTGTCGTATATCCATAATCTGCTGAATCTGCACAGAAATTTGATCCTTTATTTTGTAACATAACGATGCACAACAGGGTTTTTTTTGGGAAAAAATAACTCCAGCTGATAAGTAATAACGGAGATCTAACCACAGCTCCAGAGAAATGTTTGGAATAATTCAGAAGTCTGAACCTTATAACTTGTGTAGATGGAACAAGTTCCACCAGTCCATAGTAGACAGATCAACCACTGTTGAAATGATGGCATTGTCTTGCCTTGTCCCCGTCTTGCCCCCCCCCCCCCGGCTTTACGGTTGGAAATTCTGCAGCATATTTAAACCTTTGGCAGAAAATAATAATAAGAATGCCTTCATATTCCATTGTAAACTCTCACATGTAAGAATAACTTTGCTATAACAATCCACATAGATGGAAGTGAGGGAATTCCTAATCTCCTCCTATACTTGAAAACTTGTTAGCTAAGATGTATGATCTCCATTATTGTGAACAATGATAACAAACTATCAAACTTACCTGCTGACATACGATCAAGTGCCAACTCTTTTTCATAAAATCATAGAATTGTAGAGTTGGAAGGGACTCCGAGGGTCTTCTAGTCCAACCCTCTGCAAGTCAGAAATCTCAACTGAAGCATCCATGACAGATGGCCATTCAACCTCTGCTTAAAAACCGCCAACGAAGCATAAAGTTTGGTGATTGCATGGGCCACCTCACTACACATACTTTTAAAATATGGATCAAATGGGTAGTGTGTCTTTACTCCCCTAACCTATCACCTAGCATTTAGGAACAAAGAAAAGGCATATGCTATTGTTAACGGGAAATCCCTTGGGCTATATTGCCTGAGAAACTGCCTCGAAGATGGCTTTCCAAATTGAATGAGAAATTGAGGGACACTCCCATCCCTTTGGCTACTTGGGTGCCAGCTGTGCTCTTCACTTCTCAACCTGTCCATTAAACGCGAAGCAATGAGACAGCTAGCCCCTTTTGAATGTTTAAACTTTGAGGATTCATTTCAGCTATTCAGCACCATTCTCTATGCAGGATCTGCAATGCAGGCTTTAACTACAACACTCTTGACAGATGGACAGCCTCCCTTTGCCCAAGTACCTCCAGCAAAATATAATCCACCACCTCCTGAGGCAGTCTGTTACCTTGCTGGACAACTCATACTCATGGGAAGTTTCTCCTAATTTTTAGCCAAAGGCTGAATTTGCATGACAGTTTATTCAATTTCCCAACATTTCCACATTACGTTTGAGCTTTTACACAACATAAAATTCACTCCTGAAAAAATAATGGAATATAGTTCATGTTTAGCGCTCATTTCTGTCTTATTTGATTCTAGAAAAAAATTTGTTTGCAGAATCCTTGACAAGGAAAATGGTGGGAGTATAGTGACAAAATATGGGAGGCTATGCCAGCATGCAGTTCTTTCCTGCTGCTTCTAGGGGAAACGGAAGCATGCATGTGCTGAAGGAATAGCGGTGAGGTAATGTTATCCAATGACGTTCATTGTTGTGTCACACCACACCCATTGGTAGGACAGAGGCACTAGCATTAAAGTCAGAAAAACGAATGCAACATTCGTTGCTTCTAGCCATCAGCTCTGGAGTGGCTGAATTCTCCTCTACCATCTTCACTGCAGCCCTTCAAGCTCTGAACACAACAATTGTGTCTCCTCTTAACCTTTTCTTTTTCAGGTTCAGCATACCCAGCTCTTTCAACCATACTTCAAAGGACTTGGTTTCTAGATCTTTTACTGGCCTTCTACTAAGAGAGATGTCTGTTTATGTCACACAAGACACTAATACCAAAAAAAAGTATGTTTTAATCTAGGATGATTGAGTTGCACGTTGGGCAAAATATTCCTGCACTGCAGGGGGTTGGACTAGATGACCCTTGTGCTCCCTTCCAACTGTACAATTCTATGATTCTATTATTTTAAGTCCTTCAGTGGAAGGCACTGCCAATGAAGACTGCCCTTCATGGTTTTTGAGCTTTCTTGCTTTCCTACTTTTTTCAGCCTCTTATCCCCCACCTATATTTTGCTGCTGTAAGCTCCTGTGCATTTTTCTATAAGGAATTTGAGGTCCTATTCTTGCCATTCCATTCACTTTGTACCTAAGAAGCAATCATATTTATCCAACCAGTACAAGCCATACCCTCCAACACTCTGAAGCCAAAATTTGGGATGCCATCTTCCTCGACATCATTTTCCCGTTTTTTATTGCGAGAGTACAGCAGCCAATTGGGTTGCTGTAATCTCACACGATTTCACGCTGCAGTCCTTCCCCCCAGTGCTTTTTTTGGACAAGGCACCAAAAAATGTGAGTTTTGGGGTGCCGTGCAAGAGCGTGGCCCTGAGAAAGTACTTGGGGGAGGCAATCACACTGCGAAATCTCATGAGATCACAACAACCAAAATGGCCACCATTCTCTCTGGGACACTTGCAGGGTATGCAAATCACGTATTCTAACTGATTTGTGTGCTTGTCCTAACATACATACACACATGTTCACATAATTTATGCCCACATATCTTAACACTTTCCCCTCAATATCCATTCACTCAGAGCCTTTTAAAAAACTCTTGAGTTCAGAGTCATATTAAGAATCCAGTTTCCTCTGAAATTTTTCTCATGGTCATTTATCACACAGACATACTAAGAGATGACAGAAGACAACTCATGTTACTGTATGCAGTAAAAATGATTGTAACTAGGTTGAGTAGGGAAGCAGAGGGAAACATACACAAAGAGGCAGGGTGTGAGGGCAGGAAATGGGCTGCTACCAAATATCTTAAAGGGGCAGGAACATAAATCACAGCCAATGTTCTCTCCAGACAAGGTTGAGGCCAATTATAAGGGTTTACATGTACAGTAACATGCAGCAGTCAGTTCTCCATGCTTCTGCTTCTAGAATTACCACCATTTTAAAAACCAAACATACATGCACAGGAATATTTTAAAAATTATCTTAAGAACCATCCCCCAGTGCCAGACAAAACCCTGAATTTAGAGCCGTACTAACATAATGACAGTACAGATGACTTGGCTTGTTGCTGGCTGAAAAGACATATCTTAATTAAGATAAAAATAGTAAATTGCCCAAATATTGAGCATATGTATGAGAATATATTGCTAGTGACTAATACATGCTTCTGAAAGCCTGGCTAATTTTTTTAAAAAAATGTTTCTTCAATTAAAGTCTGCATGAAGGCTAAAAAAGCTGTGTATATATGTATATATATAGGATGGCCTTTGTTTTCTTTTATTCCTAGCGATGTGCTTCTTTTAGTTGAGCTGTTAACATCTATCCTATCCAGAACACTTAAGTGACATGTTGTTTACAGCTGGTTGCTAGCTTTTGATTAGTACTCATCACTGATATAGCAATTTTAATGTGCAAAGTGCCTGACAGTTGTTCTTGCTCACTTAACAACAAGTGTTCAGGTAGATCATTATTTGTCTACTTTTTTACCTGTAGGGAACCAACACTAAGATCATTAGGAAGAGTGAGACAGTTGTCTCAAGTGGCTAACGCTTAGTGTCATGACGGGGGTCTCAAATGAAAGGGCACCAAATAATCAGTATCTCCTGCTCCCTCTCCATATTATTTGTTTATTACCTACCCTTCACCCTAAGTTCCCATGGTGGGTTACAACATTAAAACACAATATTTAAAAAAGTTTAAAATGATTCATAATCATAAAGATAAGCTTTATTTATTTATTCTTGTATTTTTTTCATCTAGGTGAGAAGATGTCAGGGAGTCAGCCAGCAATAAATCATACGGGAGTATGAAGTTAACTCTTCATTAGAAGAAACAAGACCTGCTCAAGCGGGCCAAGTCTAAGGAACACAGCAACTCATCTCGGTAGGTCTTGCCTCTATGAGGCAGTTGTGGAGGCTGAAGGTCACCACCCCCCCAAAGCTGCTGAAATCTCCTTCTTCCCCTGGTCCTTACCAAGCAATCTGAGACTATGCTGATACGCCTGGGAGGTGAGCTTGTTGCAGATACCCTGGCTTCTTCATCAGCCTGACTTATGTATCTCTGCCTCTTGGCCTCCTTCTGCTCCTGCTTCAACTTCAGCTTCTGGACTTCTCTCTGCCACAGACTCTCCCTGCCCAGTAAACCCTGTTACCTCTTCAGCTTCCAGCACCTCCTCCTCCCTCTTCTCCCTCTTCTGCTTCTGACTACTCTTCATTGTCCCACCACCAATCCCCGAGCTCTGAGTCTTCTTCCCTTGCATGTTTCCCTAGCTGGTACCTCCCACCATTCCTCTGTGTTGGATTGCCTGCCTTGGAGGCCAAAGTTACTTGCCTGGCCTATCCTTCACCATAATGACCCAGCAAGCTGGTCCAAGGACAGAAGGAAGGACTCCCTCAAGAGCAGCAGCATGCCCACCCAGGCAAGCAGAGTGAGTGAATATGTGGAATCCTCAGCCTTAATATAATATTAATCTGCCCACCCTGCTGATCTAGTAACATGTGGATGATGACTGGATAATGAAGCTTAAGTATTCATTGAATTGCCTTGCAAAATAGCATGCTGTGATCCTTTCCACAGATCAGAGATGGGCAACCCATGACCTTCCAGATGTTGCTGGACTGCATCCCATCATCTCTGTCTATTGCCCATACTGACTGGGGCTGCTGTGAGCTGCAGACCAGCAACATGGAGAGAGATACTGGTTCCCACACATGCAACAATCAGGTTAAAAGGGAGTGTCTCTAAACTTCAATGATTTTCTACACCTGCATCCAATAACGGTCAGCTTTAAAGAAGCCAAGAAAAGACACATTTTATGTGATAAGGGCAGCACACTAAGCTGCTTCTTTATGCAATTAAGTCATTTCTGAAAAGCAGTTTTGTTCCATATTTTGGTTTGTGGCTGATGCATATCGTATTGAGTTTCCAAAGCATCAAGCGTTTTAGAGTAAAATCTTGGCTGAAATACTCTGTGCCTGGCTATCCAAAAAAGAGATTTATGTAATTTCCTTCCACAACAGTAAGCTGGTGCATGGTTGTGTGATAATGAAGATTTATCATGAAACGTGGCTTTGTTGAGAGTTTGCCCCTTTCCAGTCAATCTGGTTTGAATTTGCTTGCTTTGAAAGCCCATGGTAGAAGCTGCAGTAATTATCCTGCTAGATATGTAAAAAAAACAAATCTATTGCCAAATATTTATGATCCTTGATCGTCAAAATAAAACATAGCTCCTTTTAAGCACCCCCCCACACGCGTTAGTGTACTTGGGCTTAATTGCATATATAGTAGCAAAATTCCTGTTGACTATCTTCCTGGTCCTCAAAAAGTGAGCATTGATGCTCTGGGGTAGGTGCTGCATCCTTTTGACCCCTAGTTATTTGGGTATTTCACTCCGCATACTGAACAAATGTGCATCTATTGGTACAACAGGACAGTGAGAGGAACACACAGGACCCTGGAAAGAATCATGGGTGTGAAAATAGCTTGTATGTTAAAGTAGGGTTTAGAAAAACATTTAAAACCCTTAGCTCGACTCCTGAGGCTTCATGGATGATCTGGGGGGTTGATCTCCAGGGTGGCACAGGATGAATCAGTCTGATCCAGGGGCCACAGTGAGGAACCACAGGGTGGATAGAGGAATCTGTACAGAGCCCTAGTTGTTGTTGACATTCATCTGTTTTGAGGACAATGGAGTTCACCTCCTCTCCAGGGCACAAGCCTGAGCAATATCTATGGAGGTTCTGGACCACTGAGACAACAAGAGCTGCCACCCATCTCCTCAGCCTCACTGATGCCCAAAGGAAAGCAGAGCAATACTTTTGGCATGAGCTGAGATGTAGGAGTTGTCAGAAGGAGATGTACAAGGTGTCATCCAACCATCTTAGGGACTCCACTCCAGATTTGTGTAGGGTTACACCTTTGCCCATTCTTCTCCCGAAGATATCCCACAAGGGAGCAAGTACAGATTTTTCCCTCAGGATTTCCTCAGGTCTCACAAATGAGTATACCACAAGGTAGTGTGGGCTTATGATCAGAGTTTTCTTTATCCTAGATGGGCTGCCTTCCCAGGTTGTCAAGCCCTATCAGCCCCTCATTTCCCTCTACAGCACATGCAGGAACCACCTTCATGATCATTGGACTCACTATTGATCCTGTCCACTCAGTTCACCACAGCCTGTCTTCAGAAGCAGAGAAAGTCCCTAACTCACTTGAGGATTTGAGACCCTCACCTGTTAAGGCTAGCTGGCCAGTCAAAGCCATTTCCCTTTTAAAAAAATAAAAAAATAAAAAAGCCGTTTCCTGGGGTGTGGCTGCTGTCACATACTGACAGCTTTTAGGAGCCACAGGTAAGAGCTGAGTGCAGGGTGGGGTCCAAAGGTGTCCCTCATCAGAAATACTACCCCTCCCCTAACACCCCATACACCTCTAGAGCCCTAGTAAGCATAGAAAATCCCATATGTCTTGCTCCAAAAATTCCACCTTAGACTCATCATTCTCTGAGAATTGCCATCCCTCTCCTGATCTGAGATGCAACAGGAACTCATTGGAAAAGCCTAAATCAGCTTCAGTGCCATAGACTAGGTCAGCTAAATTATAATCATTTGAAAATGTAAGACAAGAAACTCTTATTAAAGGGGTGTTGCAGCAAGCCAGACCATACGAGAGCAGTAATCTAGTGCTCCATGTGTATATTATGTCCACCTAACACAATTATCTGTGACCACAATCAATATATTAAACAATCAAGCTGTCTTTTGAGTTCATTACAATAGCATCAATAGAGGAAAACTGCACAATAGTGATGCTTGGTAGGTCCTAAGATGGATTGCTTTATTTAGCTGTACTTTCTGCTTTGTTTTACATGAGGTAACAGGCCAGCAGGAAATAAAAGTATGCATGTCCTAAAATCAATATAATGGTGGAAATTGTACTCCAAATAAACTTCTATCTTCATTCTATGTTAGTCTTCATTAGGTGATTGGGAGAGCAGTCATTTTTTTTCAGTGAGCAGAACAAAAATTAATAGAGGAGAAACTTCGATTTTCTACTAGGAATTGCAACATTTATTTTTTATTTTTATTATGAAAGCTTTTATATACCACCAGTTCATACAGCATAACATTGTGGTGTACAGCAGCATATACAATAACATATAAAATGTACAAAATGATTTAAATGACAAGCAGATAAAAAAAAAAATTAATAGATGCCTAGGACTGTCTGCATAAATCAATCTTCAAGAGACTTTTGAAAATCAAAAGCAAAGGTGTTTACCAAATCTCGGCTGGAAGAATGTTCCACACTATAGAACTGTTGATGCTAAATGCTCGGCTTCTAGTGCAGGTCAACTAGGCCTTAGTAACATGGGGAACAACTAGCAGTGCTCTTCCAGATGGTCTGTAGTGAAAGTGAAGCCAGCTCTTCACATCGTAATTCTTACAGGCAATGGTGTCAGATGTTCAGGGTTCCATTCAAGAGAATGAGCACGAGGGTACACAAACCCAGCTGAGGAGGCTCATTATATTTTGAAATAAGGGAGGTAAATACACATTACCCTCTAAAGAGGTAGCACATGTAAGAACACAGGGTGCAAAATTACTGAACTGCACCTATGGTTACAGGAAACATAGGAGTTATTTTGGTGTTTCCCGGTGAAACATGTGAAATGGGGGTATAATTTCTGTTGGATACAAGAAGAGAGATGACTGGAAGGCTTCACCCAGATGTCTCCCATCCTCACCATTTGCTTTCCTCTCTGAATGAATAAATGAGGACTGGCTCTGGGTGAGGTGACATGCCACAGGCAGCAGGTTTAGGAGTAAATAAAGGCAGCAAATAATCCATTCTTGTATGATATCCTTTATTATTTGTTTGTTTGTTTGTTTCATTTATATTGTTGTTGTTGTTTAGTCATTTAGTTGTGTCCGACTCTTCGTGACCCCATCCTTAAATTCAAGTTTTAGGTTATGGAATTCTATCCTGTGTAGATAATGTTGTTGTTGTTGTTTAGTTGTGTCTGACTCTTCGTGACCCCATGGACCAGAGCACGCCAGACACTCCTGTCTTCCACTGCCTCCCGCAGTTTGGTCAAACTCATGCTGGTAGCTTCGAAAACACTATCCAACCATCTCGTCCTCTGTCGTACCCTTCTCCTTGTGCCCTCCATCTTTCCCAACATCAGAGTCTTTTCCAGGGAGTCTACTCTTCTCATGAGGTGGCCAAAGTATTGGAGCCTCAGCTTCACGATCTGTCCTTCCAGTGAGCACTCAGGGCTGATTTCCTTAAAAATGGATACGTTTGATCTTCTTGCAGTCCCTGGGACTCATTACAACAATTATTTTTAACATTTTCAATTTTGACTCCCTTCCCCCTCTTTCTGCAGTTCCTTACATTTATTTTCATCCTTTCCTGCATACTCCAAATTGTCTTATCTTATTCTTTTATTCATCTACTCTGATATACAGTATATCTCATTTTTTTTAACTGCAGGTTTTTACAAGAATCCTGCCAATGTCTTAATCTATTTACAGTTTGTTTGTAAATACTCAATAAACCACTTCCATTCCTTTCTAAAAAGTTTGTAGTCTTGATTTCTTATTCTTCCAGTAAGTTTTGCAATTTCTGCATACTCCATTAGTTTCTGTATCTAATTTTCTTTCATCAGAACCTTGTAAGATATCTTTACCTTCACAGAGGAGACCTTTGGGAATTTCTACTTCAAGCCCAAATGTCTTGAGGGTATCTCTGGAATGAATAGGACTAAAATGCAAGTTTGATAAGTAGTCAGACTTCTTTACCCCACTGAGTATCAACTTAAAATTGCATCCAGTTTACACACTGTTCATCACTGGTAGCATTCAGCAATTTACTTATGAAATGTATGAAGAAGCCATCAATTACCGCAGCTTAGAACTGTAATTTCACCTAGTATGAACTCAAATGTGTGATACTTTTTCATTGAAACAGTTCACACATATGGCTGAGAAACATCAAGTATATAGTAATCAAGTGATGACAAATCAAATCATGTACAAGCATGGGCAAACCAGACCTTAGTTTTAAAGATATCAAACTGATCAAAAGGAACAAATCAAAGCATGAATATAAACAGTCTAATGATGCCAAAGTTATTGGGTTTTGTTCATTTGTTCCCAAGCTCAAGTACTCCAGTTTAATCTGTTGTTGATAGACCAAAATTGGATATGCATGGCCCTGATCCAGACAAGCATGCAGGATGAGCTGTGCAAATCCCAGAATTTTGAATAGGGCAACAGTTGAAATTATATGCTGTAGCATCCTAGCTGAAATGAAGCAAGCCTATGAGCAGTGCTTCTTTTCTGGTGGCACTCACTGGTACATAGTACCACCCCCTTCCCCACCCCCGAGATACTCAACTGCATGGGGAGCTGCGGCATGAGCAATGCCCAGCTGGGGCCTGGCTGCTGCCCCTTGGGGCTGTCAGGAGCATATGAGTCCCACTCCCTGAGGAGCAAAAGAGTGGGCGGTGTGGCATATGATGTGCTTCCCCTGCTGTGCATTGTGCTCTGCTGCTGGTTGTCTGCATCCTGGTGGCGTTCAGATGGGTGGGGCAGGGCAGAGCAGGGCAGATGCAGGGGCCACCAGTGAGTACTGGCACTTTTTTTCTAGGGAAAAAAGGCACTGCCTCTGAGTGAATGGGGTCAGTGAGGGAGTTGGGGTGGGGGACTGCATTATGCTAGAATACTAAGTCAGTCCATTAGTCCATTAGCCCATGATGTACAGCTCTTCTGAGATGGAAGCTTCATGGTGAAATGTACATGCAATACGGACATATTTCGTCTGTACACTTGCCCCTCTTCCACTGCTACACCCAAACCACCAATTTCAGCTCCCCATAGGTTCAAAAGCACCAATTGATGTGTGTGGTGAGGGAAGCTATTCTTCAGAGAAGAAACAAATAAAACACCCTGCTGCATTTGCACAAGGGGTGGCTTGTTGAAAACTTTTAAGTGTGGGGGGGGGGGGGGACTAAAAAAAACTACCAATAAGTAGATGGATCCAAAAAAAGAGAAAGCCTTTGTTTTTACCCTGTTTTAGTATGGCTGTGAACACATGACTGGCTTTAAATGCAGTGAGGTCATTTCTCCCTCCCCATGGCTCCCCGGCTACATTTCTGAACACATTTGCACATTTGCTGTACACATCCATATGAATGGATATGTTTCTAAGTCACCCACTGTACATCCACACAAAGTTAACACAACTTTTTCCACTGGGATTTCCCCCCGCCCCCAGTTAGTGAAAAATGTGCTGGGCTCTAGTCATTTTCTGTGTGTCTATGTGTTTGTTGTTTTACAATAAACTGTATTATTTACAACAAACTGTCAGTTCTGCTGACATCCTTCACTCTCTTGTTTCCTCTTTTAAATGATGAAGTCAGACAAATCTGAAGATATTGCAATAAAACCAGAAATAAGATGCATTGAGAAGGAGCATTTTTAAATAGGGTGTGCACACGTACGTATTCACTGTTAGTGAAGGAAGGCATCCTAAGTGTGTTATCTCTGCTTACAAACTCTTGCAGTTATCCTAATTTGGTATGTTGTATACAGTAGGGAGGCCAATGTCTTCAGATGTTGGACTACAACTCTCATTATCCCTGAGAGTTCATCAGGGGGGCTGGGTTGAGTGTTCATCAGTATGCAGATGACATTCAGCTCTATTTCTCATTTAAATCAGAGCCAGTGAAGGCGGCAAATGTCCTGTGTGAGTATCTGGAGGCGGTTGTAGGGTGGATAGCAGTTAAAGGATTGAGGATGAATCCCGACAAGACAAAAGTACTGTTTCTGAGGGACAAGGGCAGGCAGGTTTCCTGAAGGAGGTAATTGTGCCCCTAAAGGACCAGGTTGCAGCCTATAAGCTACTGTTACCACCAACTATTAGGAATATACATACACACAGAGATATAAAACATCATTCTCCAGAGCTAGGCATCTCTTCCCCCTGTCTTTGCATTTGTATCTTCTTTTGACTTCATTATTCTATCTTGTATAGAAGAGCTTTCATGTACCTATTATTTGCACTTTCCAAGGCTGCTGCATTTTCTTTGAAACTCTCAAGTGTATTTTATATTATTAACACAATGCCTTGCAGTCAGTGGGAGGCATATATCTGTAAGATAAGACATGTGGTGTATTGCTAGCTGTAATAGCTTTATTGTGCACGGCGGTAGGAGAGAGATGTGTGCCATTTGAAGCTAAGCATGGCAAATAGAGCGCAGCCGGTGAGCTCTCTGGCCCACTGGCAGTTTAGAGCCTGTCATCGGAATCCACTTTTGTGATGGGAAGGGCAGGTAGCTTTTAACATCCCATGACACTAAAATGGAATGTCTGATGGTCATTGAGACATTCATGTATGGATAGCCACCATCATCAAGATTTAAGGGTAATACCTATGCTTTTGCTTATGTATTATTATTTTTTGGTGTGTGTGTGCGCACCCTCTGCTCTGAGTTAATAAGCGTATGCACAGGAAAGTGATGGTTGGCAGGTGAAATTCCCTGAGTGAAAGACAGGGAAGGGAATAACTCCCAAGGTGGGAGACTGGGAGAACAAAGAGAAGCTCCCAGGTGAGAGCTGAGAGGGTCTACCCCCTTTGTTTGAGAAAGGTTAAGGTCTACCTTTAAGAGAGAGTGTTTTGTATTTCTCCCCTCTTTCCCTTTTCTTTCTCTTTCTCTTTCTGTTGTTTCGTTTTTAACTTTTGCTTAGATTAGTTAATTACCTTTTTTATTACACTGTATGTTGAAAAGTTTCAGTTAATTTTGTTTTAAGGTTCAAGTTTAGTACCATTAAATACCTAGTGTACATGCTTTGTATGTGGAGCCTTCCAAAGTAAATTGATGGGATCTTCAGTAAAATTATTTCAAGTAGCCAAGTTCCTTTTCTGAGACCCAAGACAGATGCTGCCAGTTAGGGATGGATCGATATGGACATTCACTCGCTAAAGCAGTACTTGTGCTCTCATCTAGCAATTTACCACCAATGGAATCTAACCGACTGAAGATCAGCACCATTGACCCAAGGGCTGACCTTGGTAATTATGGTGCCCCGTGCAAGGCCGTTTGACACCCTCCTCTCAGCCCTCATGGGAAGGAGGAGTGGGGCTGTGGCAGGGTTCTAAAACCGTCCTACCTGCTTCCCAAAGCCTGGTAAGCACTTGTCCAGCTTTGGGAAGGAGTCTGGAAGACTCTACGACCCTGTCAGAGGCCTCAGGCCTCCTTCCCAAAGCTGGGCAAGCCCTTAGTCAGCTTTGAGAAGACACCCTTCTCAACTGCATGTCTGGTGTGACCACACCCTCGCACTGCCCTAAGTCTGCCTCTGATTGACCTTAATAGTGTGTCATGGATTTGGAATAGTCACTTTGGACAGTCAGGATCAATCAGAGAGCCATAAGAGATATGGTGACTTTCTCACTCAGCCCATTTTCAGTCTGTGGTGACTATTTGCGTTTGATCCAGGAAGCTGCATACATTGTCTTGATTCACTCTCTCTACAGTAAAAACAACAAAACTTGTGGCAACTTAAAGGCCAACATATTTATTATGGCATAAGCTTTTGAGGGCTAGAGTCCATTTCAACAGATGCATGCCCTGCTATCCTCAGTTGGTAGGAATAAACTTGAGACATCATAATGACTATCAGGTTTATGGCTTTCATTAACTATAAGACTCCTTCATTAGGTGCATGAAGTATCATCTTCTGTTGGCCTAAATATTATGCGTCTATATGCACACACGCATGCAGATGTAAGTGCTTGGGGGAAGGCACTGAAAACAGTGAGACCAAAAGCCCATGAAATGTGTGAGACACTCTGTGACAATTCTAAGCTTAAATATGTAGCCGATAAGCACAGTGACTGTTCAAAGCAGCGGTAATAGTAGCAGGAGATAGCACAATATTCCTAGCGTTGCTATACTAATTTAGCACCTGTAGATGCCACACTGTCCCCTTTCCCTGCCAGAGTGGCTTACATAAGATCAATAAAAATAATAAGAAATCATTAAAAAGAAGAAATGAGAGTGGTCCATAAATAAATAGCCACTTTAAAGAGGTGGTAATGATGAACAGTTCAGCTTTCTGGTCCTTTTCTAATTCTAATTATTTCTGTGAGGGAAGGAAGGGTCCAGTGTCAGTTGGAGGAGAAAATGTTAGTTTGCCTCATTGGCTGCTGCTGCTTTTCCTTACATGGCAGCTGGTTCTGATGGCTTCTGAGGGGCAAGAAGAGGCCAGCCCAGTTCATGAAACAGCAGCAGATGGAGATAGCAATGGTTACATTCTAATTAACTGTACACGATTCTCTGCCCCCACCCTCCATTTTAGCCTCACAACAACCCTGTTAGGCAAACTGGCCAAAGAAGATACCATGAACCACTTGGTGAAGTGTGACTAGCAAACTACATGTTATGGTTTTTATCTGGACATTCTAACAGCTAAATGCTCCTCACTCTTGAGGTGCTTTATAAACAATAGATAATATTATTACCTCATTCCCCCACCCCACACACAGCAGTTTGTTTTCTTAAGTTGAAAAAGCCCCAGCTGGTCAAGGATGATGATCTATCCTCGCTGAAATTTTGTGATGTCCTTTTCTGTACTTTCCCAAGCACTGCTATATCCTTTCTGAGGCGGGGGTGACTCATATCTGGCCTCTTTTGTCTTCCTGTTGTACAGTTTCTCTTTTTATGGTAACAGAAATTTCAGTAGCCTCCACAAGTTGATTGTGATGTTGGTAGTACCTTAGTCCTACTGAATGAAAAGTGGCAGCATAACTTTTATCAGGCCAGCTATCCGTTAAAGTGTTCGTTAATAGTGGCTCACAGGGAACAGAACAGCATGAAACTGCCATTTTGGGTTTGGCAACTCTATCCTTCTCCCCCATACCACTGTGCCCTATTCCCCTGTTGCAGAGAGGAATCCAGTTCCAATAAAATCTGTGCGAGTTCTGCCAGTGATTTCGATGGGACTGTGTGTTGCACCCTACATTTCATGCATTTCCCTTAAATAGATAAATGTGCCTGGCTAGTGGGTGTTGTGGTAACACACTGCTAGGCAAAGACTCCTAATTCAAATGCCATGCTGAGTCCCAAGCTGGCAAGGGTTGAGAGCCTGCAAGAAGAACAAACTTAGCAGCTGGTGGAGAGAATGCCTCACCCGTTAATGACTCACTCCAACCAGCTCAAACTATATCACTGACAGGGTTCCAGTCTGAGCCCCCATCGATCAGCAAGATAGACCTGGTTGCCTATGTCTGAAAATGGCAGGCTGGCAGACTCCAATAACACCTCAATAATCAATACCCACCCGTCATTCCTCGCTTTATCTCACGGCAATTGCAAGGAGAGACGAGAGTGTGGAGTTGCTTTCTCCATGCGCTCATTAGGAATGCAAAGATTTAGTCGCTAGTGGAGATGTTAAGGTAATTAGCAGGGGGGGAAATGGAAGAAATGTACGTTGCTATAGCAATACATTCATCATGATCTACTGCATAAACACCCAGATTAATTTACAAGATGCCAGATAGACATCTGCATGGTACTTGCAGACACCAACTTATTTGCTTTTATTAAGGTTTAATCATCGGCAGTAGAGCTTTCAAGGTATGTGTGCTATCACTGTCAATCATAGAGAGATGCTGAATGCTTTTAAGGGCAAATTCACCAAGGCAGCAAACAGCTTAAGTGCTAGGTTGTGCACAACTCATCTCTACAGGGATCTGGGCTGGTTGAGGGAGGGAGCCCTAGAATCTCTCTACTAGGACTCCTTTGGAAAATATCTTAACTCTGGAGTGCTAGAAGGTCAATCCACCTTGCCATATGCTCTGCTTATGAAGTGGGGGGTGGCAGTGAGAGGGCACCAGATGCCATCTATGTCCCTCGAACACTTCATCCTTGGCTAATAAAGCTAATGATGCTCCACCTGATGCTCAGATTTCCTCAGTTGACAGATGTGAGAGCTCTGCCTTGCTCAGGAAAAGACTCACTCCTAATGAGAAAAAGAAGGCTCAGGTACAGCACTGCAAATTTGGCACAAATATTAATTCAGTGAGATGTTATGGCAGCATTTGGTGTATATACAGGCAAGGGTGGAAGGCTTGAATTTTTGCTGGTTTGCAGGTCAATATGACAGATTCACCAGAGCTGTGGACAAATTCTCACATCCTGTTTACTGAACAATGTCAGACACTTATTTAATGCATGGTTTGGACATTTTGTTTATAATTAAGAATCTCTTTTAAACAATAAGAGACCAATAAAACTTGGTTTGGGCTGGCAGGTATAATTCTGCACTTCAGAATGGAAATGTAGCTTAGCCCACATTATCGTTTTCAAATGGGCAGGAAAGATGTGTATGCTACCCACACATTGTGATCGCTCTGTAAGTGTTTTATTGGAAGTAAATAGTTAGAAGACAAAGATAATGCTTGCCCAGTTGAGAAGACAGATAGAAATCAATCAATCAATCAATCAATCAATCTGTAAAATAGCATTCTGTGCACAAGGCCTTGGGGGGGGGGAACAGCATTTTACTTTGTAAAATTTATTTTTCATACTATGCTTCCTCTGAAGCACTCAGAGAGGCATATATGATCAATCAATTATTATCCGTACCACAGCACTAAGAAGTAGGTTAGCCTGAGAAAAAGTGATGGCCCAAGATTATCTGATAGGCTTTGGGATCAAAGTATTTGAACACAGGTCAGCCCAACTGAAGTCTTAAAATGTTAACCACTACATTATACCAGATTCCAACTTGAGGTAACAGTACAATGTAAATTGACTGTGCTGTTCTTTGTGCCTGTAAATTCCACCCCTTTCTCCCTGTTGCCAGATTCTTGTGGCTACGTAAAAGAAAGGCCCTCTTCACATAACAGATTTTTCTTTATAATTATCAACCTGCATGCATAAAGAACAAGTCATACTGCAAAGTTCCATCTGTTGGTAGTGGCTCTGAGTTGAAGCAGAAAGGTTGCCATCCTAAACTTGCTTATATGAAAACTTACTGAGCTCAATAGGACTTAGTATTTAGGATAGCAGTATTAATGTGAAATATATTAGTATTTCTTTCAGAAATGAAATATGTGGGACTAAGCTTTCTCCCCCAGAAATATGCTCTGCCCCTTCTGTACCCACCAATATTTTTTCTGCCACTGCCTCCTGCTAATTTCACACTCTTATCTATTCAGTTTCTATGTCCACATAATGCCAATTATTGTTATAATACCAATTACTTTCCTTGTATAGGGTAAGGATTAGAGCTAAACTGCAACTTGCTATTCATGGCCAAACTAGATGAGCTGGGAAATTCACTGTTGTTGTTGTTGTTGTTGTTGTTGTTGTTGTTGTTGTTGTTGTTGTTGTGATGATGATAATGATGTCTGTCCAATTCACATGTAAAGCAGGAGGTGAGGTAGGAGGAAAGGTATGTGTGGGTGAGGAGAAGGGATTCCTCCCATGCCATATTTCACCATCTTCTTTCAGATACACAAATAACAAACATGGCTCCCCATGTCATATCTAGTCTAGCCCTCTGTGTTGCATCAGCAAATTGTGTTGTTGTTGTTTGGTCCTGGAGTCATGTACAGGAATGCTTCATGTACATCAACAGAGCCTTTTCTGCTTTCTTAAGTAAAGGGATGGGGGAGGTGTTAGTGGGATGTAACTTATGACATTAATTCATGGTCTTCTTCTGATCAAATTCATGATCAGTATACCAAGGCTTATGTCAAAATACTTTGGTACTGGGTGTTAAACCTTGGATATCTGTAGAACTCACATCACTTGGAAATTATTCAAGGCTAAAATAATCACTTGAAGATATAAATGTGACCGTTTATATGCAGATATATGCAGATACAGCAGATACATCATTAATCTGAGGACATGCCTGGATAATTAGTACTCACACCTGAGTGATCAATACCTATGGTTTTACATTCAGATATCATAGAGGGGAAAGGTAATCATATTACAATATGATATGGGTCTTATCTTTAGTTCTCATCATCTTGTCTCAATAATTCTGCTTATGGCTTGCCATCAAAATATACCAGCCTTCCTTGTTTAGGCTGTAACAGAGTTATAGTCATAGAACCAAAGAGCTGGAAGAAATAAAAGAACAATCTTGTCTGACTACCCATCTACCAGCCTATGCTGTTTTGCAGAAATTATCTATATCACATCATGCCATAAATAATATGCAAGTGTACTAGAGAAAGCTGCCTGCAAAACAAATAATGCCATTCTTAAGCAAGCCAAGCTACACACGACAGAGAAAGGCATGTGCTTAGTGAGCTGTGAGCCAAGAAGAGCCTACTCCAAATCTGACTTTATCCAAGAATTCAAATCAAACTGCAGTCTTTCATCTCCAGTCCTTCAGCTGTTATAGGGGGGAGTAAAATACCAGAATACTTGTCAGCATTGTTGCTTGAACAAAGCCATGTTGGGGAATTTCTCTTCCCCCCACTCTTGAATGCCACATTTCTTTTGAGGATAAACCTTAGAGGGTAAACATCAGTTGGTGGTGGGTGGAGCCAGAACCATCACTGGACAGGCCGCTTCTCTCTCTCTCTCTCTCTCTCTCTCCCCCCCCCATCAACACACTTTCTGAAATCTGTCACTTTGTATGGTTTGGAGAACAAGAGTGGGCCTGCACTGTCTGAAGGGCTGCTGGAGGTTGCAACTTTCCCCTCACAGACTTGGAGAACACGCCTCATAAATGCTGAGTATTATTATTATTAGTATGCCCCAGAATCATTAGCCACAAAGGCAAGTTCTATGAACTCATGAAGGCAAGTGGCTTGTCATTTCCAAATATGGCAAACAATTAGCCCCAGAGTACAAGGGAAACTCATTCACCATGACTTTCCAGGGGAGATCTGACTATGGTGCAACTTCCATGCTTAAACGTACCCCTTGTATGTTTACTAGGAAGCATGTTCAGTGGGGAGGGAGGGGTACACACAGAGCAAATTGAAGACATACAGGGCAATCTTACACATCTCTGCCAAGAAGAAAGCCTCATTGAGTTCAATGGGACTTTCTGCCAGGCAAGTGCGTATAGGATTTCAGCTTTCGTTCTTTTAAAGAGCTCTTTGTGCATGTGATGTAGATAATTGGAAAGCATAAAACCAAAGCAAATGGTAGGCAATTAAATTGCTTTTGCCAAGTGTAGTTTACTTGGACTGACAATATATTCCGTATTACCCAGTGGGCCCTTTTTACTCGGTATTGTGAATTAAATAAACCAAGACTGAACACATGTCTTAAAACCACAATAGTTTATTTATAAGAGGAAAGGCAGCCCATCAAACTTTCCACAGGAATTGAAAAAATTCATCATGGACTTGAAAACCTTTACTTTTTTTCCATTCATATAATTTTGGTTTTGGCTTAACACTTAACACAATATTCAGTTCAAAAGACTATGTCTTGCATTTAAAGTAAACAATGACTGTTCTTCACAGGCTTGTAATTTTTCTTCTTCTGTCCTTTAGCAGTTTCTCTCAGTCTCCCAAAGGGCTGTTTAGCTAACATTATGCCCTCCCTATGCCAACCCAAGTGCTTGCTTTTCTAATGTTTTGAATTAACCAAAACAACCCATAACTTTTTACTGACTTCCAAATTTGCATTTGTGTATCTTTTTTGCTCCACTCCCCCAAAATGCTTCCATTAGTAAGGGGTGGGGAGTGTGCATCTTATAACAGGAAACTAAAGGAATACAGGTAACTTAAAAGAAAACAGCCTCCATGTCTTATGGTGTGGCCCTTATATGATGAAGAGCCATGGTTCTGAAAGCAGTATCAATGTGCCTGGTCTAATTTATACTTGAATTTAATTCAGAATTCACAAAAAAACCCCTCTCCACAATCAAGCTTCTTACTACGGAGAACTCATTTAGCATTTCACAAACATTGACCAATTTTATCCCTGGGGTACCGCCACTGAAGTAAATGAATTAGGCCAAGTGTTTAATTAACTGCAAAAATTTGGCAAGCATGTAAGTAGTTGGCACCACACTATAGCATGTATAATGCTATGCATGGACCAAATTGCATTTATCAAGAACCTTTTTACTGTGCCAGTTAAATATATGAAAACTTTATTAAATAATTTTCCTGTAATATATGCAGCTCCTCAAGGAAACCTAATAGTGTGTTAGGTTTCCCAACAAAGGTGCTAATTTATACCATTTGGTAAGTATAACTAGAATAAGATGAATGCCTCTGCCATTTGTACTTAATTTAGTCCTTGCAAACGTATTTGAAGGAACCTCTGACCCACTACATGCTTTCTATGCTGTGACATATACTTCCAAATTAGGTACATGGTAATCTCAGTGTCTCTCACCTGCCTGGCGTGCTCTGGTCCATGGGGTCACGAAAAGTCGGACACAACTAAACGACTAAACAACAACAACAAATCTCAGTGTCCACAATTCAGAATTATGCATATTCAAGAAAAAACCTAGTGTTTTCTTTCATGTCTAGAAATGCACAGTTCCCACTTGCTCATGCCAAGTGTTTCCTTCCTTGTGCATGGATGGACTCACCAGAAAAAAGCACCATATGCAAGTGGAATCATTCAATTGAAAAGAAGTGTGTCAATGTGCAAGTTTTATTACAACAGAAAAATTGCTTCCTTTTAAGGAATTGAGAGGTGAGATGATGTAGGAGTCACCGAAAGGAAAACTGGGGAGGAATTCATTGCAGAAGATGTAATGAGGGAAGTTTGGGATGACAAGAGTCAGAAAAGGATAAGAATCCTGAAATAACCGAAAGTAAATTGGCATTACACTTAGATTGTATGGGTTAAGATTGAGCTACCAGACTGTGCCCTACATACTCCATCACAGTGAGCTTATTGGTTGATTAGATGTTGTGCAGTCATGAATGAATCTCTCAGTTTTGTTTTCTCTGAGTTTCCCATCTTTCCCATCTTCATGTCAATTCACCATTTTTCCATGTCAGGTTGCATTTTTCCTGAAGTCTTTTAAAATGCAATTAAAACATATATAATGTGTATGCAATCTGTTTCCCTAGTGTACTTTTTTTTGTACATTATTTTCATGAATATATCTATTTTTATGCACACTTCCCGCTAATATATGCAATTTTGAAAACATTAGTTGGTTGGAGAACTGTATTGCAAAATCTGGAAAACTATAAATATTGTTTCTAGACGTGAGCATTAGGCAGATTCACATTACCAAACTGAATTTATTCTCCATCCCTAATTCCTATGCCATTCTTCATACAAAACGAATTATGCGTTTGTGTCTGGGCACTATTGTATTCTGTTGCATCAGTTTCGGGTGCATGAAACAGGTGAGAGTCCCTTCATCGAAGCTCTTATTCCTAAACTTGCCAGTACCTGGGTTGGACAAGCATACAGAATATTTTATTGGGCTTGAAGTAGTTACCTTAGGCTTTGATGGATTCTTCCAGTCATGGAGGCTTGCAAAAACAAACAAACAAACAAACAAGCTTTCTGTGCTTGCAGTAGGATGTCACATCTGGCTTCTCAGAATAAGCATGCCCAACAACTCCATTGATAGTTAGTGGGCAGCTCATAAGATGAAAAGCCTTGTCCCAGGTAAGCTTCCTTTGTTTTTTCGCCCCTCACCACACACTTCTGCTACCTGGGCTCCTCCCTTCCTCCTTATTGTCACAAACACCCAAAGCCCTTTACTTATCCTCTCCTTTTCTAACATTGCCCAAGTATTCTTCCATGCTTGTTGCATACTAATTCCCTCCTCTCATGGCCACCTGCAATTTCCAGCAACTGCTATCTGGAAGCATTTTGTCTCCAACAGTCGAGGTAGAACATCACTATTGTGGCTAGTAGCTGTGAATCTCTTCTAAGCTTCTCTTGCTTCTTTCCTGATTCTGTCACCTGCTTCAAAACAATTCTCCATTAATTCAGTACCATTTTGTGTCCCCCACCTCCATTTCCATCTCCTACCTAAGGTGGGACTTGGGTTTGTTTGTGTGTTTGCATGATGAGGGAGTGGGTGCAATTTGTGAATTGTGCGAATAGTCTTATATCTGAGCTGGAAGAGAAGGTAATGCTGAGCCAAAGACCAATTCACAATCCCCCCCCCCTCACATGTTTCCATTTGTTATCTTCTAAGCTGATATAGCCGGCTCTAACATAGCATTATAAGAAAGCCAACTTTTCAACACTGCACTCTGTTCTCTGCCTCCAAACTGCTAATTATGAAGGAGTTTCTCTCAAAAGAAACAAAAGCTATCTGACTCAGTCATAACTCATCCTTTTCTTTTGCCTGATTGAAGTTTTAATTCCATGCTTGGGATGTTGAAATTTCTGGAGTGTACTAACTACAGATTGTGTGATACCATGGAATAATATGAGAAAATCAATAGAACAGGTGGAATTTTAGTAGCACAGGCAGCCTGTCGTCCTATCTTTCTACTATGTGCAAATACAAAAACAAAATATAATGATGATGATATCAGTAATTAAAGGCATCCTTACAAACAATAGTTAGCTCAATGAAGTAGGGAAGCAAAGAGATGTTGGACTAGACTTTTCATTTTATTGCATTTCATGTATTGTTTTTGACACTAAAACCTTCTCACATTAGTGTCTTCATATTGTTTTCATCCCGTGACTCACTGAGCTAACATTTTCAAACACCAAGGACAAACAAAATGTTTTTTAGACTGAACAACGTGTTGGGAGATGTGCAGAAACCTCATTCACAAACCATGCAAATAATGGGATTTGTGCTTTTAACCATAGCTCCTTATGCATCGTTTTGAAAAGAAAGCTACATCTTAAGCCCTAAGTACCTTATTTTTCCTCCTTTCTTTCCTTTGACATTTTGCAATAGCTTACTTTAAACATAATGTATGAGAGAACTGAAAGAGATCCCCTCCTAGCTTTCTGTGCAAGATTCATCTTTATCACATCAACTACAATGAAACTTTCAGGCCTCACACTGTTTTTGAAATAAATGGGTATGATGAATCCCTCTGAAAGCCATGCAGGAAAACTCAGTCCAAAAGGCAACAGAGAATGTAAGCATTCACTCAGCACACAGTCATCTACAGTTATATATTAGGTTAGCAAGCCATAAAAAGAACCTTGTGTTTTCTTTGCTGATGACTGAACCTTGAAGCGGGACATATTCAGATGACAGTGTCCCATGCTCTCAGCTGGGAACTGTAGTGTGTATATTATTCCCTAGAAGAGTCAGCTGTTTAGACTGCTAGAAGGATGCCCTGAGACCTCTGGGTATAGGGCGGTATATGAATTCAATAAATCATAATAAATAGTATATTAGCCCTGCCTGTCAGGTGGGCTGTCTCAAAGGCTGGCCCAAGACATACAGCTGCCTGAGGCAAAGCTTCCACACACTGCTGCTGATTGGAAGGGCACTAAATTCTTATTTCAACACTGGCAGCAGGATAGTGTCCACACCACACCTGAGGGCAGCAGGCTAATTGTGGAGACACATATCAAGTTGCGTTTCAACTTTGTTTACCAGGAAGCTCAGGAGAAACAGCCAGAGAGCTGTTCCTGCTACCCTTCAGCAGCTACTGCCTGAGGTGGTTACCTTTTCTCTCTAATGGTAGGGCCAGCCCTGGCTAGTATCTAGTGACCATAAACTGAAGGACTTCACATCAGTGGCGTAGCATGGGGGGCACAGGGGTGGTTGCCCCAGGTGCAAAATTTGTTAGGGGCATAAAATTCCAACACCCAGTGCTGCCTCAGTACAGCTGTGTGCGTCTGTCACTAGGCTCTGTTGAAAACAGCTTCTCCATGTAAACCAGGAAGTGACCTCTCCAGTCAATGGAACAACTCTTCTTTTCTTATCTCTGTGACTGTGATCTCGTGGGTGACCCCGACACTGTTAGGCAGTTGAATGCACATGCATACTCTGTCTGTCCCCTCCCACCTACCCCCTCTATGTGGCCCCGGGTGCTGGCAACCCATGCTATGATACTGCTTCACACATCTAGATTAGAGGCATGAGCACAACTAGGTGAGGGCAGGGCCGATAAGAGGGGGGAAAGGAGAACTGCTGGCACCCATTCTTAACATTGCAAAGTGTTTCTTATAACGACCAGCTGGAATGGAAATAGTTCATGCAGAGGAGGAGTCAGTTGGAGGTTATCTCTCAGCAGAGCCAGTGGAGCAGGATCCATTCTACCATCTCTCCTGCTCCAGCTAGATGGAATGATTGCTGCCAGATGACAGTTGAGTGAGAGAGGAGCTGGTCTCTTAGCAAAAGCAATATACTAGCCCTGCTTCCTCCTGCTGCAGTCTGATTCATGGGAGTTGCAGGCTGAAAAAGTAATGTTTGAGCTTGAGGGACTGGTTACTGTAGGCAGAGAAAGGGAACTAAGTCGGTGATGGAAAGAGATCTAAACCTTTACCAAGAACTCCCGAGTTTTGCTAGAGGGACAGTATGATAAGAGGGGCTCCTGATTATGTGCATAGGATTTGGACTGTCTAGGACAGTCCAAATAGATTAATGTGAGAGAGGACTAAGAGTTTAGTGTTTCCAATGAATGAATTGATCATCACAGCTGCAATACCTAGAGATCAAAGTCTCCTCTTGAATTCTCTGAGTAAAGTATGGAATGCTGTGAGCTAAGGCAAGGAACCCAGGACTGCCTGTATAGGGGTGGGGTCAAAGGGCATGACTTTATCTGCTATGGATAATTTCATGTTGTACCAAAAGGAAGGAAAGCTAGCTAACATATGCAATAGGAATAAGGGAACTTTATCATGGCCAGGATTCCTGAGGGTTTATTTTTTGTAAATGAATGCATCATTGGAGATTTTAGTATCTAGACCAGCCTATCTAGTATCCTGTTGGTTTTCATCTCCCATCATTCTTAGCCAGTAGTTAGGGAAGGCTGGTCTAGCAGTAGCTCTTTGAACTTCCAGTCAACTCTTATTGGTGTGACATCAATTGCTTTGTATCTGCTTGATTATGTAAATTCGAAGAGGTATATTTTCTAACTTCAAAGTTAACAAAAGTTTTTTCTTACTATATTAAAAAAAAATACATAGGAAGCATCTGTGTAATTGAAGTGACCCTCTATCATAAGAGTTGTCAACTGAGCACTCCCCCGCACCACTGAATCCACTGTCATATTATAAAGACAATAATTGGGTAAAGAACAAAAGCTTCTGGGGAAATGCGGAATAATTTTATCTGAGTTTTGCAGTGTTTTGCACTCTAGTATCCATTGAATTGAGAAGAACAGATATTCACACCACACCACGCTGATATATGACATTTATTAGCATACCATAAGATGAGCAGCAGATTGGGAAAATCAACAGAAAAGCACATGTCCAATACCTCTAATGGTTTTAATATGCTGGTTAAATTGCAGCAGGCTTCTAAATATATAATGGTAATATAAAAAGAGCAAAAAGGAAAAAGGAAAATCAAAGGCAAATACGGAGAAGATATTTTTGCAGCTTTTTTAAAATAAGAAAAGTGATTTGAACAACTGAAAGCGTTGCTAACATGCAAAAAAATAATGATCAGGAAGTGACATAAAGCTCAATGAGTCAGAACATACCATGGGACTGAAGCTTTGCATGCACATTTAATTATTTTGTATGTGAAGCAATCCAACAAATGACCATGGTATATTTATCTAGGCAACTGTTTTTGTTTAAGTTACAGATGGGTAGCCGTGTTGGTCTGCCATAGTCAAAATAAAAAAAATTCCTTCCTGTAGCACCTTAAAGACCAACTAAGTTAGTTCTTGGTATAAGCTTTCGTGTGCATGCACACTTCTTCAGATACACTGAAACAGAAGTTGCCAGATCCTTCTATATATAGAGAAGGTGGGGAGGGGTATTACTCAGAAGGGTGGTGGGAATCGGAGATTGGCAGATAGCTGAGATGAGCCTGATGAGCCTGTTGACGACTCTTAACGACTGTAGTAGGTCTTACAGGAAAAGGCAAGGGGTGAGAAGGTGAGAAGTGGCTTAGTCATGTATAATGAGATAAGAATCCAATGTCTCTGTTCAGACCAGGTGTCTCCATAGTTTTAAGTTTGGTAATGAGTTGCAATTCAGCAGCTTCTCTTTCCAGTCTATTTCTGAAATTCCTTTGTAGTAAAACAGCTACTTTGAGATCTTGTATAGAATGTCCTGGGAGATTGAAGTGTTCTCCTACTGGTTTCTCTGTTTTGTGATTCTTGATGTCAGATTTATGTCCGTTTATTCTTTGGCGTAAGGTTTGGCCTGTTTATATTGGACAAACAGGATCTGGCAACTTCTGTTTCAGTGTATCTGAAGAAGTGTGCATGCACACGAAAGCTTATACCAAGAACTAACTTAGTTGGTCTTTAAGGTGCTACAGGAAGGAATTTTTTTTATTTTGTTTTTGTTTATTTATGGGTATTTTCATGCTCACTCACAAAGTGCACCAGTTGCGTTATGTTGTTCAGTACTGGGAATTGAAAGAGCCATTACCAAAAAGGCAGCCTCTTCCCCTGTGCCTAGTAAGTCCTCAAAGACCATGGGTTGGTGGAAAAGCTGAAAACTCCACGGAAATAAAGGCATGGGTTTTGCACATCCCCATTGTGGTGTCTGATGGAGCAGCAGGTGAAATTGTGGACTAGAGGTGAGCTGAACTGGATACATAGTTCAAGCACATGTACTAAATGAGTACAGTGCTGCTGACTCAAACACAAATGGAATTGTAGAATTAGCAACACAAGTAGAACAGAACTGTAGAGTTGGAAGGGGCCACAAGGATCATCTAGTCCAATCCCCTGCAATGCAGGAATCTTTTGCCTAACATGGGTCTTGAACCCATGAGCCGGAGATTAAGAGTCTCATGCTCTACCCACTGAGCTATCCCAGCTTCAGCTCTAGCCCAGAAGCCAACAACTTTCCTAGGTCATTCTATTTTCTTCTCAGTTGGCAATCCAGTTTGTCCACAAAAAACACCCAAGTACATGTGGTGTGCCTGTGTATTGATCTAATTGGCCTGTTTTGCACAGGATTGCACAGGGAGTCCATTTCCTAGACATTTGATTCAGTGCTCCAGTAAAAAAGAGAGAAGGGAGGCTTCTCTGGAACTCATTTGCAGGGAAAATCTGGCCATTGCAGTGATGCTACCTTTGGTTGACACCACACCATGTGGAGGAGGTTTCATGATTCAATGGTGGGTCAGAGGGCAGTTTCCTATTGCTTCAGCCCTAGTATTGTTTGCTTCTGATCTCTAAAAGTCACCTTTGTAAGATTTCTGAGGCTGCTTTGTATAGGGCAGGAATATTAACATAAGAAAACAGTGGTGTCATTTTGGTCTGCTACTAACAGAGGGATTAACAGCATACAGGACTTTAATGAGAACCACTGAAACAAATGATTGCAAGAGACAGTCTGTGAAATTATTCTGCTCCGTTTTACTTAATTCCTGATGGATTTCTGCTCACATTATGTAATCTGCATTTGGCAGCTCTTAAAATTGCCACACGTTTTCAGAAAGGAGAAGGAGTGGATCGCTTCAGGAATTATATGGCAGAAAAGTATAGGAATAACGTTCCATGAGAACATGAAACTCCTTACGTTGTCCATAATATTAAGCTCAAACTTTAGCTAAAGGTTTATAAAGATGGGAAAATACAGCTAGAGAATTTTCAGTTTGATGTGACAGCTATCTTTGATACCAATACTGTCACTGGATGGATGGCACAAAAATGACTTGTTAAATGTTACGCTGTGTGCAACTGCCCTTGATGTCAAAAGAACACAAGAGAAAAATCTTGAAGTCAGTCTGACCACTTTGCGATCTTAGAAGCAAGTATAAGGAATGAATGGTTGTTGAGAATACAGGGGGGGGGGTAAAAATTGTGATGGGGAGGCTAAGCATATATCTCTCTAGGCGCCTAACATAACTAAGATATAATGATGTGAAACACACTGTACAAATTAACACAAAATAAATGCAGACAGTGACCTATCCACAAGTCATACAAGAGATGGCCAAGATACAGGGTGAGACCAAGATTCCTGGGTATCTATCCACTTAAAGGTTTTAAAGGTAAAAGCCAGCGCTTAGAATTGAGCTTGAAAGCAAATTGGCGGCCACTCCAGTTGCATTAAAACCCATGATGGGATCACATTCATTCATTCATGTTATTTGTATGCTGTAGTTCCACACAAAATAATGCTCAATACAGCTGACAATGAAGAAATACAGATGTCTTTCAAACAAACACTACAAAAACAATTTCATAATAACATAGCAAAAATAAATTCTAACATGCAAAAAACACATTTCATTACTATAAATATAACAAATTACTTTAACAACATGCAGCAACCAATAGCAAAAATAACAGCCTTGCGTATCCTCCTTCCCTTCATCTGACTTTCTCCTGCAAATGGGAGAGCCGCCAACATGGCCCTGGACAGGAACCCGAAACCCGCTTCTTATAAGGCTTCCAAGAGCAAAGGGTGAGATAGCTGGAAATACTTCTCCCATGATCTTCTTCTCACCTCTAAGCTTTAGCCAAAGCTAAAGCTTCTGAGTCACCTGCCTAACATATGGTGCCTCACACTAGTCCAAATGTAAAGTTATTGTTGCATGACTGATGGTTGCTAGATCTCAGTGAGAGAGGCCTGTGGTCAACCACAAGGTGATGTGGTGACATGCTTCTGGCCACTGCTGCCACCTGCGCATCAAACAGCAAAACAAGGTCTAGCAGCACCATTAAGCTGTATACCTGTCCCCGTCCCCCCCCCCCCGAATTACAGCTGAGCTACAGTTTCTTTCGGCAGAGCCAGAATTTCATCCTTCTGCAAGGCCTTATTTACAATGAAGAGGAGGGAGGATATGTGTTACTGTCACCAGTCTTGCCCTCACTAGCAACTAAGGGCAAAGGTCAATCAATGCAAGGAAGCAAGGACTTTGTCTATGCCTTCAAGCAACCGAATGTAAATTTATGCCAAAACAACAGACAAGCAGCAGTGAAAGTACGCTAACTGTGGTATCCAAAGACAAATCTCAACCCCTGTATGATACATATTGCAATTTATTGGCATTCCCTTAGTATTAAGGACTTGGCAATTTGAGGACTTGTCTTGGAGTCATATAACTGGGCAGTTCCTTAGGCCTTTAGTTTCAGTTCTAGCAGACGGTCTTGAACAGGCACAGGCAAACTCCAGAGGTTTTGGGACTACAACTTCCATCATCCCTAGCTAACAGGACCAGTGGTCAGGGATGATGGGAGTTGTAGTCCCAAAACATCTGGAGGGCCAAGTTTGTCTATACCTGGTCTTGAAGGCTCCAGTGAATAAAGCTATCTCTTTGGTCCTCATTCTCAGTGCCCTGGCAGTAATAAGACAACAAATTAAATAATTTGTTGCTCTTTTCTTCCACCTGAAGTTGCTTAGGAGCTTGCTTTTCTCAGGACATTCTTCCCTGCAGGGTTGGTGGGAAAAACAGGGATTGAAAACAAGCAGAAAGGGACACTCAAATGATAATAATGGTCCAGGTCCACAGACAGAGGAACTGTGAAATAAGAATTCCACATGTGGAAAAACAAAGTAGAAACAAGACCCTGTTTTCCTTATCTAAAAATGAATATCAATGTAATTTGAACAAAAAAAAGAGGAAAAAACAAATCCACAAAACAGAAACACACAACAATATTACTGACAGAATTTCCCAAGCAACTCAAATGTGTAACTGATAAATACTTTTCAGTTGGAGTAGTTACTTCCTTAAGATTTTCTTGAAAATTAAAATGAAGCCAAAGTTCACATACCATGGATTAAATGAACATAGTTCTTCGCCTCATAAATGGCTCACAGTCAGTGTGGTTTTAGTAGGAGCTAAATATAGAAGAACTGAACTCTGACTCAGCCTTGTTCTCTCACACTCTGTACTTATAGATTAATAACACTAAGGGTGTAATATTCTCTCATCCTTCATGTTGAGCCAAATTCAGTCACTCTTATCATGTTAAGTAGCATTTGCTCAACAAGTAGCCTTGTTGCGCATATATATATATATATATATATATATATTGATTAGCCTTTGGTTATAATGGAGGGAAAGTGTATGAAAGGATTTCTGAAGTGTAGTCCTTGAGTACAGCTGAGGAAAAAGTCAATATTTTAGCCTTGAAGTGTCCCTGTGTCAACAAGAGAAAGGCACAATACATTCCAATTCCTGAATGCAAGGAAATCTTATTTCTAATAGTCTGATTCTCTTGACTCAAAATGAAGCCTAGGAGTACATTTCCCTGGCCAGCAATTAATTCTGCCAATGCAGCACTTTAAGAAGTGAATGTTGGGTGGCTTCTTCAAGGCCTCAACCACCTCCTCTCCAAACCTACCACAAATGTCCCTCCATCACAGCTTTTATCTCTTGGTTGTTTATTTTTTTTAAAAAAAATTAAAACATTTTTTATGCAACAATGTATTTTATTGTTTTAGCCTCATCTGGGATCTTACGGTAAGAATAGCGGGTAAGAAATCTAATCAAATATATGTACTTTATATTTAAATACCAAATTGGTATGTAATTTGGATCATTCACCAAAAATTCATACATCCCATTTTTCTTCCAAGACAATTCTATCCTTGTGCAATGAGACTTTCCCCCCTCTGTGCACCCCAGAATTCACTCTGGGGGATCTTGAGAACCCCCATAATAGTGGGGGGGGAGGGAGATCATTCTGGTAAGCAGAAATGCTTGCATAGCTGTAAATTTTAATAGTGTTTTAAGGAATTCTACCATCAGTTTTCTCCTCCACATGTTGTTCTTGTTTTCTCACTCAGTCTACTCTTTAATCCACAAGAGCCCAGTGCAGCAAAGCTCCTCTATTTTCCAAGCTCTGCCTCCAACTTAAAGAGACACTGGAGATACATACATACGCTAAAATTCAACAAAAAACTCTAAGCATTTTACATAAAACAATATAAAAGATTTATTAAGAATACTACCAAAACCCTAAGGTTAAAAACACACACACAAATTGACATAAAATATATCAATATGGAAATAAAATCAGCAGTTTTCAAACCAATATGCATAATAAAATTGCATGCTAAAAATGCTGCATCAAAATTACACAAACTTGCTCAAATGCTAGGTCATCTTCTGAAACTTGTTTTTAGGTGTCTGCAACCTTCAGAAGCAATGTAGGGGACAACCTGAGAAAGGGCTATTTCAGTTGAATGATTTCCACAGAGTATTTGCCTGACATCAAATCTCCTCTCTTTATGGTGACAGGCGAAAACCTATCATCTCTTACTTACCTAGACCTTTTCATTGCATTGTTTGATGGGTCTGGTTCTGCTGGTTCACTCTGCTGCTTTAGCTGAATTTGGGATTTAATTATTTTTTTATCATGATTGCAGAAACTTTGATTGCAAGCCATCTTGGAAGTTGTCAAAAAAATATAATGAAACAGATTTTAAAAATTAGATAAACAAATAATAGTACAGTTTTTAAAATGAGCAGCTGCTCTTCCAGTCTGTAACTACTCACTACAATGAGCCAACCTGCCTCTGCTACTCATCTCTCCCCCACAATCCAGAGCCTAACAGCACAGTCACCACCAGTGCATTCAATATCCAGGCTTCATCCTTAGGGGCATATAGAGACCAGACCCTGAAAAGCCCTTGTTCAAGCCCTGCTAGCTTCAAAAAAAAAAAAAAAAAAAAACTCTTTTAATTAAGTCTCATGTCCTATAGATGCACATTGATTTATATTGGTTAATTCCCCCACTCTACAGATACTGGTTCCATGCAGGCAGCATGAGAGGCTGTTCTTGGCTATAGTCAACTAAGCTTTACTCAGAGTAGACCCATTAACATTACTGAAGCTAAGTTAGTCATGCACCTTCATCTCGGTGGGTCTACTTGCATAACTAGCATTAGATTTGTCCCAATTTGTTGCTGTTGGCATCTAGGTGCACTCCTTTGGGGGTGAAGTCAAACTGTTGGAAGGTTGCAGCGCCTGCTGTGGCTGTAGAGACCAATATAGGAGAGGCATGTTTTGTTGCAGCAGGGGCAGATGGAGACTTCTGGTTGTGCTGCTGCAGATGCACCATGGTGTTTCTTCTCTGTGCTCCTCCCAGTGGTCATTCTGCCTCTGGTTACTGTCATGGATACATGACCTCACTGTCTGTCTCCGGGCACTGTGGTCATCTGCAAGGGATTCCCACATGGCAGGGTTGAGATTGCCCGCCTTCATGTCATGTCTGCAGACATTTTTGTACCACAGAGTTGGTCTGCCAACAAGCCTGCTGCTCCCTGTAGAGCACGTCCTTGGAGATCCTGCCATCTTCCATTCTGTGGACATGACCAAGCCGGCATAGACATCACTGAGGCAGAAGTGCAAACATGTGAGCCTGGGAGGGCACATCTTTGTTTGAGACTCTGTCCTGCCATGTGATACCCAAAATCTTCCTGACACAGCGTGTGTGGAAGGCACTGAGGCATCACTCCTGACAGTTGTAAGATGCCCACAACTCATTTCCATAAAGTAGCATGCTCAACACGCAAGCCTGATAGACCTTCATCTTGGAACAATTCAGTTTCCAGGGCATGGCCAGAAATGGAGATTATAGTTGTGAACCACCTGCCACCATCCCCCACCGAAGTAAGCCTCCCAACGAGGGGGCCCATGAACCCCAGGGAGGGCAACACCGCTGTAAGGATATCAGGGGGTTATTCAAGAGCAATCAGGCAAATGCCTCTCTGGTTGGCTGTAAAGCCTCGTTATTGGTGCCAAAAACCCTTCACCATGCAGAGCGCCACTATTCCGTGGCTGGCTCATTCACTGGCAGAATCTGTGAGTGGGTGGTCCTTAAACCTTCCCCAGCAGAGTAGTTTCTTGACGCCCAGTCTGCACCTCATCTCTCGGTGTGGAAGCCTACTGCGCAGGGAGGGCGTGGGTAACGGAGGACCTCTCTCCTCCCCGCTTTTTACTCAGGCAAGGTGTCCTGGCACCGCCTCGCCTCCTCCGAGCCCTGAAGCTCCTCTCCACTGGAGGCGTGGTTACTCTCCTCCGCTGAGGAGGTGCTGCTTCCCACAATCTTTGGGGGGTTTCTGTAATCCATCCGGCTTTTCCCCTCTCGCCCCTGAGCCGATGGCAGTTCCCTGACAACCATCATAAGAAGGAAGGAGTCCATGGAATGGTACATTGTAAGGGCTCCCTCAGACCTGGAGCAGGCCCTGCCCTCAGACCCCTATAAACACTATAGACTCTCCATAACACAGAACCAAGCTAGTAGGAGCCACGTCTGCCGTCGTTTTCTATGACCTGCATAGGTTTGGCTTTTGAGAGCTGCCTATGTGGACTGCTACTCCTCGATTATCCTGTGCCTACTGGCAGGATTCTGCAATAATTTTGTGGAAATTGACAAATCCTGGAGCAGCTGCCAAATTCTGTGAAAACTTCTGCAATCATAGATTTGCAAAACCCACCCAGCTGTGCATACATCTCCAGGCCGCTCCTCCAGGGGGCTAATCAGGAAACAAGAAATGACAGGTAACAAAGGCTACAGTACCTGCTTTTCAAAGAGTATATCGTACATAGGTTCTTTCTCATTCAGCTGAACTGAAATTTTGCAATTAACTTCATTGGACTTACATATCAAAGGGGGAAAGTGCTGTAAACATTCTGCTAAGAAGGAGTATGTGTGTATATATATATATATTTCTGGCCAGGGGCTTTGATGGTTTTCATTTGATAACTTCTTGATGTGTAAATAGCACTTAACATCAGCCAGAGTCAATGTGTACGTTGTCCTTAGGTTCATTCAGAACTTAGCCCTGAGGCAGATCTTCCTTCATTGAATCTCCGGTGGTAGAAATTTATCCCTGAGGAGACCCTCTGGAATTTCTTCATTTCTGTGATTAGGGCATGCCGGGAGTCCCATTTATTTCACTTGACCTATTTTACCTTCTTACATTTCCTGTTTTTGCATCTGACTTTTTTAGTTTTCTAATTGCTCTGCTAAGCAGAGTGACTGAAGTGGTACAGAGGGAATAGGCACAATTGGATGCTCAATAGGACTTCACCAGAGAGCTGATCCTCAGAACCTGTTCCCAGTGCCACAGACAGTCCCAGAATATGTGATGTGGGATAACAAAGCTCTTGTGTCTGACATCCGTTGATTAAAAACAACAAAAAAACACATTATCTCCATCCCCTAGTTAAGACCTAGTTCTATTTGTTCTATAGAGATAGGGTAGAAGCTAAATTGAAATCAGTTCATCCTGCCAATACATCTACCCCAGTAAGGTTCAGTTGGTCAGGTGAAAGTCTCATAAATCAACTTTATTTCTTTACTTCTCTGTCTCAGCTTGGGCTTCTCAGTGTTGCACATCAAGGCCCATTTTAGTAACCAGATATGGGACTTTATAACCATAATTATCCTTATGATTCCCATCACAATTTTTGCCAAGCTTGTTACTTTTGAGCACTTGTATAGGACATTTACTTCAGCAGTGAGTGACTAAAAATAATGTGAGATGCTACTCTTTTTGCCCTGAAAACAAATTGGGAAGCTTTAAGTGTTCATATTCTATTATGTTCCCTCACCCTTCTCCATGAGAAAAAGAATCCCTTTTCTTAAGACAGTGGAAGAATGTAGGGGAAGAGTTCCTATCAATACAAATGTTTTTGGCAAATGTTGACAAAGGTCCAGGACTCCGAGCCTCATGATCCGTAAGAAGTGAGGTGGGGGGGGGATTATAAGTCATTTGCATTTGAGGAGCGACCCCCACAAGGCTGTTCCTGTGTTGAAGGAAGCTCTCTGCCACCTGCTCCTCTTCTCAAAAGCTTAGCTTTGTTTTCTTTAGGGAAGGAAGATGAGCTGGCAGAGAGACCAGGAGTGATGGAGGTTGAGTGGTGCAAGCCCCAATTCAAACCAGGCCCTGCTGAAAGAGAGTTGTGTTGTTGTTTGTGGTGGTGGTGTCTTGTTTTTTGTCAGTGGGTTAAAGAAGAAAAGGAGGATTCCTTGGGTGCCTAGATCGAGGTTTGGGACAAATACTCTTTGGTGAGAGAGCCCCAACAGAGATTTAAAATCACAAAACATGCAGCAAAGTGTGGAAATACAGACTCTGTTAGACCATTAAAATATCCCCTTCCAAGTTCCTTCCAAAGTTACTCTTACTTCTCTTAGCATAGAAAGAGACCACCCATTTGGTAAGTTAAAAATGGTTTACTTACAAACTCTTCAAAGGTCAGATTCATGTGCTTTCCATGCAGCAGCAAGAAAAGATAGGTAGTATAACTTGGTTTTAAAAATGGTAAGAGTTTCTAAATTGTATGTATAGAAACACAAAGATGGCTTGCCAAAGTCATTGGGTTCACATGGTGGGAAGAGAGAGAACAAAGAGTTTGGTAACCCTTCCCCCCAAGATGAGAGTGTGTGACCTAGCTAAGCCTGGCAGGGCAGCTTAATCTATGGTCTTATTATATGGCCCTTCATGCATTAACTAGAGCTAAGCATGCTGGATACATCCTACATGCATGGCTTCAGTTGAAGTTCTTTTATTCAAAGGGAGATTCCCCTGCTTTGAATACCCGCTCCATTTCTACAGATAGACCCTCTGAACCATAAAATAATTCCTTCATTCTCACTGTTCAAATACTTATATTTTTGGTAGTCTTTTACTCTAGAAACAATGTTGCTGTTTGTAATTAAGCAATTGATGGGTATGCAAAATTCTTAAGTGGAGGAGCTTAAGAGGGCTTTCTAGAGTGACGAGGAAGTAAAGATCAAGCAGAGAAAGTGTGTTTCAGTGGTTGCCTCATTCATCTTCACAGCCATTTCACAGATGTTGAACTGCAGCCAAGGAGAGTGGTCTGGCCTGGGCCACCCAATGAGTTCACTGCTGATTCCAGGTTATAAAGACCAACGTCCTATCCACTAGACTACACAGAAGTTTTAGACTCCAGATTCTATAATTTTCTACCCCTAAACAACTACGTTTGTTCTCAGCTATGACCCTGACATACAAGACTCTGCCCTAGGTCTTCTACTTAACTCTCCTGATTCTATTCTGAGCCTTCATGTATTCCTCAGACTTCCCCACAGACACACTAAGTTCTGCTCAGACACTCCATGACTTGGCACCTGGCCCACTGCGACACAAATTGCAAAATTAAAAATGGGCAAACCCACCACCGCCTCCCAGTATGAAAATCACATGCTACCTGGAAACATGCCACCTCCGTGTCATCTGGTAAAGAAAACTAGGGAAGGTGATGAAGTGCATTTGACAGATTGTTCACCACTGTTGTTCACTGAGGGGCATATGGTTGATGGATCTTTCAACGCATTTGCTTTATTTTTCTCCCATACAGCCGGGTACCCTTTAGATGTTACAGCAACAACATTTTCCATGAGTTCATTCCTCAGTGCTGTGCTCTTTCTTAAGGAGTGCTCCTAGACCTGGCAGTGCTCCTGGATAACCAGTTGCTACTGTTGCCAAGGACCTTGGCTCATAGTTTAGGCTGGTGCAAATGCTATGCCTGTTCCCTGAGAAAGGTGATTTTTGCCATGGTCGCATATACCTCTTGGGAGGTATATTACATTGTCATAATGTGTGTGGGGCTGTACTGAAAAGTGTCTGGAAACTCCACCTGCTACAAAATGTTGCAGCTAGATTGCCGATAGGAGCCCATCTTCCAGTCCACATAAATACAATTCTTCGTCATCAGCTCCCAAATTGCTTCTGAGCTCTGTGACTTGTGCTGGTTATGCCCTGGCTCTCCCCCAAGACCAAACCACAGAGGCATTTACTTGCAAGTAAAGAAGTAAACTTTTATTATACCAGTCTAATGATACAATCTGAGCAGCTAGGAAAGAGCAGAATCTGATCCAGGAACTCTTACAAAGCAATGGAGCAGAAACAATAAATATGCCCTCAGGGCAAGGAGTTCAAGATTAGTAGCAAGAGTTCCAAGACTGCATGGGAGCTGTGAGACTGTTCCAACAAGTTTCTCCACCTACTTGTGAAACTTTCAGGCTGAGGCAGAGAGGTATGGGTGCTTGTTTTGTCTTTAGGGAACCTTAGGTGTGCCTGAGTTAGAATGAAAATTAATCCAGCGATTAAACCTTAAACTCATTCCGATAAGATGTTTAACATTAGTTTTCTTCTCAAAGTTACCAAGTTTCCAGGGCATCTTAATTCCCTCTCCCTCGTGGATCTATTCTGCTTCAGATTCCACAACCCTCTAGCCAATGTGGAGCCCTGAAGGGGAGCTGTAGGCTGTGGAGAATTCTCTTGAACATGCTTTCAGAAAATGATGTGGTTTGACTTTGGTTTGTCACATCATGGACCCATAGCAGACTCTGAAAAAGTCCAGTGGTCAACACTGTGCAATTTACCCTGTGTCTGATGCCATGAGGCTTTCTATCATTGCAAGAACAATCTTCATGTGAATGCCTTCAGTTATTCTGAATGTAAATGCTGGTTCTTTTCCCAATCAGACCTTCCTAGAATTGCATCCAGCTGGTCAGTCACAGTCTGAATGTTTTCCTAGCATAGGCTTATTCTTGATTGAAACAGAGCAACCACCCCCCACAATATCTGCTACCACCCCCGACCAATAGCCATGCTGGCTGGGGCTGATGGGAGCTGTACATATGGAGGGCACCAGGTTGGGAAGACCAGCCTACTCTGATGTCCCTGAAAACTATTATCCTTTCCCCTGGATATACCAGAGGCTGGACCTGGGGCCTTTAATATGTGACATCACTGGGCTAATGCTTCTAGCTTCATACGTTGGTATTCCTGTGTCAACCATTTGGGTTTAGTCATCTGGAGCAATTCTCCACAGTGGCGTAGCGTGGGGGTTGCAGGGGGGGCCGGCCGCACCGGGCGCAACATCTGGGGGTTAGGGTTAGGGGGCACAAATCCACGGGTTAGGGGGCGCAAATCCACGGGTTAGGGGGCACAAATTACTTGCCTTGCCCCGGGTGCTGACAACCCACGCTACGCCACTGATTCTCCAGATTTAATAGTTGACCTGGACTCCTTTCTTCCATATTTATTCTCACTGTTCCTAATTGGGCTGTTAAAGTGTAGGTAAAGTGTCTGAGAGTCGAAACAGATATGATGGCTGCCATGGAGGAACTATTGAGGAACTTATGAGGAACGATTGAAGTAGATGGGTATGTTTAGCATGGTAAAGAGGAGACTGAGTAACCATCTTCAAATATCTCAAGGGCTGTCAAATGGAAGAGGGAACAAGCTTGTTTTCTCCTACTCTGGAGGGTAGGACTCAAACCTATAGCTTCAAATAACAAGGAGATTCTGGCTAAACATCAGGAAGAACTTTCTGACAGTAGGAGCTGTTTGACAGTGGAACGGTCCCTCTCAGGATGTTGTGGACTCCCCCTCCTTGGAGGTTTTAAAGCAGAAGTTGGATGCCCATCTGTCATGGGTGCTTTAGTTGACATTCCTGCATTACAGGGGGTTGCAAAAGATGACACTTGGGGTTCCTTCCAACTCTACAGTTCTATGATTATATAATTTACTCACATAAAATATTACCACTTTGCCCTGCCACATTTAAATGTCCTTAATGTGTGTGCTGGACCATCCATGTGTACTATTAGCATGCCAGGGGCACACCCGCCCGCACTGCCAACTTCGCAGAGTTTTTGCTATACACAAATGGGCCAATGAACACGATAAGAACATTTTAATGTGATGGGGCACCTATAGAATGTTTACACAAATAGACATTTACCTGTAGCTGCCATAAGATATGCTTTGGCCCTAAGCTGCAGAGAAATCTGCACTAGGTTTCACTTTCTTTGTACCTTGGATCTAGAACCACAGCTGGAGAGGGAAAGCCATTTATGCCCAGGATTCTGCAACACTTTTATCCTTTAAGTTCTGGAAAACTGATATCGCCTCTCTGTCTGTCTGAATTTTCTCATATTATCCTTAAAGCAACCCAAACAAAATCACAGAAAGGGACATCTGCATTAGGTCTGTGAATGCAGCTTGCGAAGCATCCAATATGGCCTTTTGAAAAAAACAAATAAGACTAACTTTTAAATTATGCAGCGTCTCTAGTCCCAGGCAGTCTGGCTTGCTGTGGAACAATACAACATTATAAAAACAGCAAAAAAACATTTTTTAATCAGAAGCACCTTCTAAAATAAAATCCAATGAAAATCCATATGTGGCCCACATTTATGCCTTAAACCTGTCAAAGAGATATATGGACAGAAGTAGCAAGTCATAGCATAATCTGGCTTCCATTGAAGTCAATGGGAGTTTTTTCTGACTGTGAAGGAAGGAAGATTTTGTTCATATGCTCTTCTTTGAAGGCAGCTTTATGCTTTCAGGCTACAACCTCAGTTTTTAGGTATGGATATTTTAAACTGTCAGTGATTTGGAGCAAAGAGTGGAGAGTCACTGTTAAATCACAGAACCATTTACTATTATATTTGACAGCTCATGAAGAACCAGAATGGTCCCATAAGACTGGAAGAGAGCCAGCATAATGCATGTATTTTTAAAAAAGGCAAGAAGGAAAGCCATGGAAATGGTAGGCCGTTCAATCTGTTAATACATGGAAAGATGTTGAGGATGGAAGGGAACACAGAGGAGGAATCTTTTAAAGACACTTATTAGAGAGCAGATCCCATTGAACTGGAAAGAAACTTATCTCTCAGTAAACATATTTATTCATCTATGCATTTATTTATTTTTACCCACCCTTCACCATAAGGTCACAGGGCAGGATACAACAATATAATATATAGTTACAAAAACAAGTAAAACAATTACACACAACACACACACACACACACAGAGAGAGAGAGAGAGAGAGAGAGAGAGAGAGTCTTCAGAAAGCAGAGCAAGCCAGAACATGAAGATGTTAAATGCATTTTTGTGGGGAGGAACTGCAGCAATTCTGCTCACAAATACCAAGATGGAAGGCCCATTGTGCTGGAGCTTATTACTTCATTAGCAAGTATCTACCTCATTAGCAACTATCTACCTTAGCAAGGCCTACAACACTCTTGGTATACCATAGGAGCCTTACACTGTAGCGAAACATAATTCATCCCCATTTTAAGCTCTTCTGTTTTGTTCTAGCAGCATTAAAGGGCCTTTGGTAGTGTAAGTCAAAGTCATGCCTACTGTTCATAAACTTATGCTCATGTTGGTGGAAAAGAGCCTGGTGGGTACTTAAATGCCTGACGATTTACTACCACCATTAAAAAGATGAATTTTTAATGTTTGTTTTTTAAGTGCAACACTTGTACAAGTAATGGCCATGAAGACAGAGAGGAGAAACATTTCTAGACATGACTGCAAATCTTTAGGATGCATAGAAATTAGCCATAGCCCCCTGAACAGGAACACCTCCTTGGACAGCCGCGATAGGGCTAAGCTTGGTGGTAGTTTGTTTGTTTTAAGCGAATAAAGTCTATAGCATGCATAAAGCTTTGATGCCTGGGTGGGAAGAGAATAAGAGGAGTGGGTATTATGAAGCTGTCTTATGCTGAGCCAGACAAATGGTCTATCTAGCAGAGCTTTGACTGACAGCAGAGCTTCAAGTTTTCTGGCAGAGGTCCCTTTGGCAACCAGAGATTTTTTTAGCTGGAGGTGTCCAGAAAATAGAACTGTGACCTTTGCATGCAAAGCATGTGCTTTATCATTGAGCTTTTATGCCTACCTATTTAGGGTTTGGGAAAGCTGGGCAAGTGTCAAAATCTCCAGAGAGATCCTGCTCATTAAAAAACAAAACAAAAAACCCTGAGATGAAGGGTGGGCTTGACGTTTTCTCTGGCTCAGATTAAAATCTGAGATGGAGAAGAACATTCAGACCAATAATGCTTAGCTTGTATTTGAGGCAAGCATTACAAGCTGCTTAGATTGCATTTTTGAGTCAGAGAATGCAAAAGTTAGACATACCCTTACTGTACTCAAGGTATTTTTCTCCTTGTCATAGATCACATGAGATGGGTTGATAAAAACCATGTCAGATGAGTTTAGGAAGGTCTCAGAGAACAAGGCTTTCTGCATTGTTTTTCACTCACCCCAGAACACTTTGAGGGGTACAAAACAAATGCAATTTGTATATTTCACTGACTAGAATGTAAGCAGATTTGGCCCTTCCTTTCGCTACTATGAATAATTTGTGTGCACTTATTTGTTTTTAATAGTCTTTTCTTTTCTGTTAAACTGCAGTAGCTGGATTTCAGTGATTGCGTGAGCTATTTTCAATTGATCTTCCACTGCCATAAAGCAGTGTGAGCAGCAGATGCATTAACAAGCACATTCAGTCTGCAAGAGACAAAAAGATGAAGGGCATATACTTGTGACAAACATGTATCAAGCAATTAGCATCTCGTGCAGTTTGGATTCCTTTCTCTTTTCTAACCAGACTTAAAGAAAACAGTAGCCACAGCAACAGGCTTTCTGATCGTGATAAGTGGCCTACAAGTAATTTTACTATAAATGCAATGAAGTTGAAATCAAATGTAAAGCACTTCAAACCAGCAGACACAAAGAATGTACCCACAGGAATAATAGTGTACCATAATATTGGCAGTGCCAACAATGACTTAATATTGTGAGACTGAACTATCCTTTGGCCTCAGTTCTAAATATTAGGAGCCTGCAACCAGACTATGCTGTGGCCAAATAACAAGGGGAATCTGGGTGATTTGTGGTGATTTTACCCCACCCCTCCAGTCAGATAAGATCCCCCATAGAGCCTGGTATAAGCTTTATCTCTCTGATTTTCCTATGTCTCTTTGTTTCTCTGCTGTTGGGCATTGCAATATGTGAGACTATGTTAATGCCGCCTGCAAGGCAATGAAAAGCTCCAGATGATTTTTTTGAATTTTTATTTCTTTATTTATTTTGTAAAACTGAGCAGCAGATGATTTTTTTTTAAAAAAAAAAGTTAAAAGATTCATTTAATTCTTTAAAGAATCATCCACTGCTTTGCTTGAAAAACAATCCCATGGTACTCTCCAGCTCTTTGCAGGCACTATTAAGGATAGCCTCACTTTGTTATTCCCTTTGAAGGATGTCCCTCCCAATAAAACAACACCAGAAAGGGCTGGTGTGGAGCTGCTAATGTTTTTTTTAAAAAATATATATATATATATGCATAAGCAACAATGCAAACCCATTGGACACCTCTTAAATATTTTAAGGTGGGATAGACCAGGAGACAAACTCCCATTCTCCTTCCTTAAACCATGGAGCGAATGCAGATTTGAGAGTCATAGCTGACCTGATAAGGGTATTGCCCTAATATGGATCATAGAGGAAAGTTAATTCTTTCCCCCCCCCTCCACAAAAGCCCATGTCTGCAATTTGTCAGGTTCAATTTACTCTGGAGGGGGTTCCTGTGCATGGGCGTAGCCAAGGGGGGCCAGGGGGAGGCAGATCAAGTAAAACAATAAAAATACTTACCGTAAGTAGCTAACCAATCATGTCCATACTGCTCCCCCTAACAAAAGTCCTAGCCCTCCCAAAAAAAGTCCTGCCTGCCCCCTAACAAAAATCCTGGCTAAGCCCATGTTCCTGTGCCAGTAAATTAAATTTGCTTTTGACAAAAGGTGGGAAAATATAATTCATTTTAGGTTTCCCATAAGTGTGAATGGGGAACACTGAGCATTTGACAAAGAGTGCTTCAGAATCTGAGTTACAGGTCAAAGCAGACTGAGCACAGACTGAGTCAGAAATAGATGAAATTCTTTTAAGAGAAAAGCTACAGATACAAGGCGAGTCTTAGAATGCATGCACGCTCCTGCCAAGTATGCAAGGACAGTGGGATTTACTACTCAGAAAGTATGATTAGGATTGAAATTTTTTGTTCATGTGTTTTGATGTAAGGAAAAAAACCTGTTTCCTTTTGAAATGTATCCCCATATATGCCAAGAGGATGTCAAAGATATGACCTAACCACATCCACTGAAAAGAAACCCCAATTTAATCCAATGGAGCTTATTCTACTTACCTGGCAGCAAGCCCCGTTGAGTTCAATAGGACCTTCTTCTCAGTAGACATGGTTAGAGATGAACTACATTGCCATGTGACATGTCTGATGAGCTACATTGGGCTTAACATTGGCTGTGACTTGAAATATATGCCATTAATAGAGTCCTAAAAAAAGGTAAAGGTAAAGGGATCCCTGACCATTAGGTCCAGTCGTGGCTGACTCTGGGGTTGCGGTGCTCATCTTGCTTTATTGGCCAAGGGAGCCGGTGTACAGCTTCCAGGTCATGTGGCCAGCATGACAAAGCCGCTTCTGGCGAACCAGAGCAGCACACAGAAACGCCGTTTACCTTCCCGCCGGAGCGGTTCCTATTTATCTACTTGCACTTTGACGTGCTTTCGAACTGCTAGGTTGGCAGGAGCAGGGACCAAGCAATGGGAGATTCGAACTGCTGAGCTTCTGATTGGCATGCCCTAGGCTCTGTGGTTTAGATCACAGCGCCACCCGCGTCCCCTCAATAGAGTCCTAGAAGTATCTAAATCAGAACAGATGGAAAAAGCCTGGCTAGGGAGGAGAGGAACCGATCTTACAGCAAGTTTCCCAATGTCTGCCATAAACTGACAAATGGTTCCCTGGTATTCTGATTAGTTTCCTTGCAGGTTGTTTTTTTACTTTGCTTTGTTTTGCCTAGCCCAGGCATGTCCAGCTCCCAAGAGACTGTGATCTACTCCCGGTATAAAAAAATCTGGCAGTGATCTACCCATTGTCATTGGAGGAAGAAGGAGCATGCGTGGGGTAGGTGGATTACCCAGAGTTGTTGAACTTTTTGGGCGGAGGATTGCACAGAGTTTTTTAGCTCCCCCCCTAACTTTTTGTACATGATAAGGATCCCGGGATCTACCAGGATCAGCCAGGGATCTACCAGTAGATCACGATCTACTTGGTGGACATCCCTGGACTAGCCAATACAATACAGAGACACCAAGAAACGATTATCAGTTCAAAGGAATGTTGGTAACAGGCAGCAGTAGCTGCTTCACTGGCAGAAATATTTGGAATCACCATACATGCTTTCTGGATGTATTTCTGCAACTGAACAAAAGACTTTCATCTTGTTAAACTGTTGCTAGCCAATCGCTTCCCTTTCCCCCCAAAATATTGTTAGATATTATCACCAAAAAAATGTTAAGATACTATATTTCTGACAAACAGGAAATGTATGCCGCACTAATAGGATGTCAATCATCAAGATAACATCAATTTTGTGGTTTCTAAATCATCCCCACCTGCTGTCTCTTTGATCATCCCAAACAATTAATCTAAATGTGACATGACTAAGAAATGCTTCCAATGAAACATAGATCAACAGTATTTATTTGTATGCATTTCTCTGGCTCCCACTGAAGCTTATGACAAATCTTCCACTGGATTCCAAAAGCAGCAGTCTCAAGCCACAACACAACAGAAGTCTGGGATCATTATGGAAACCTCAAGAGAGGCAACAACTCAGATTAAACAGGAGGAAGATACTTTGAAATGAAAGAACCAGAGGCAGCATTTGGGGCAAGGCTAAGTCACATTTATCAATGTGAGGGTCACATTTACTTCTGGGCAACTTTCCAGGGGCCACATGGCAGTGGTAGGTGGAACTAGAGGCAAAAGTGGACAGGGGAATGAATGTAAAATTCAGCTTTGAAGAGCAGGCTGGTTTCTACACACAGCCCTCTCTAGCCTCCATTCTCCATCCAGGGAACCCAAGAGACACGAGTTCCAGGACACATTCCAGCCAGGCAAAAGCAACCAAGCAGGATGCAAAGCAGGGCCCCTAAGGCCTGAGGACTGGGGAAAGGCATAAAGGGAAGACAGAGAAGCCCAGAGGTTCACATTTGGCCCCCAGCCCTGAGATTCCTCAACCCTGCTTTAAAGGGATGTGCTGGGATTTCATCTCTCTGGTGTTTCAGACAATGGTTTTTCCTATAGTTCTGGCTATAGTACTTGCTCTGCTCACTGAGAAATCATCAGTAGAAACAATTATGCACACTTGCCAAAGACACACATCCCTTTGCTGGGGAGGAAATAATTACCAACTTTTTGACCTGTAAGATATATAAAAAGAACACTAAGTGCTCTTCAACACAGATTCTTTTTTCTTTTCTTTGCAAATTACTCTTGAATATATCTAAGGACTGGCCTCTGAACCGTGCTAAGAATTTTGCTGGCTTCCCACCTGACTGAAACAGCATTTCTAGAAGAAGAAGATAGGGATAGCTATTTAAATCCTCTTTCCTTCAGGCCATCTGAGGGCATTTTGCCCACCCCAGAAATGGAGCTGTCAGAGTCTGAAATTGAATCCTTCTGAAAGAATCACAATCCATGCAACAGCAACAAGAAAAGAATGCAAGTTGTTGTTGTAGCCCAGTGCTATATATGTTTATTGGAAGAAAGTTGTTTTTATTGCAACTTACTCTGAGGATGAAGGTGAATTTTATTCCATCTGCATTTTTAAGTGAGACAAACTAATTCACATCTAAAACATGGATCAGGATGCGATTATCTTTCGGATTTTGCACATTGGCAATACTGATCTCAAACATACATATCAGCATGCTTATACACATTTAATACATATTTGAATAGTGTTTAAATATGATTTGATACTGATTTTTTAAACAATAAATAAATCACAGGTTAATATGAAAATGGAATGGATTGGACTTCCACACATGCAGAAATTGATGCTGGCCAATTGATCCCTCTCTAGCTAACTTCCAAGCAAGTGTGCATAAGACCATAGTCTTATGGTTTTTCTGTTGTTGAAAAGTTCAGTTATAGCATCTTTAAGTAATACATGGGAAGCGAATAAGAAGAGGTATGCTGAAGTTGATCTAAAAGGAGACTGAGCTCTTCTGAGCAAATACAAGACTGATATTAGGTTTTGTAAGATCAACCACATATTTTTGCTCCCTAAAGTATTTTGCACTAACAGGCATTGGAGAACTCATGTATACACATACAGTGGTACCTCGGGTTACAGACGCTTCAGGTTACAGACTCTGCTTCAGGATGAGAACAGAAATCGCGTGGCAGCGGCGTGGTGGCAGTGGGAGGTCCCATTAGCTAAAGTGGTACCTCAGGTTAAGAACAGTTTCACGTTAAGAACAGACCTCCAAAATGAATTAAGTTCTTAACCCGAGGTACCACTGTATAAGCTGACAAGTTTAGTGTTGATTTTCACTCAAACACTTGCTTACCTGCAGCTAGTTAAAACACACTAAAGTGTATTGCTGATGAGATGGCAGTGCTTATCTGTAATTTTAGAAATGGATTTTTAAAGGCAGCATTAAGCTTTCTTTTATTCCGGGGCTACCATATTGAGCCGGCAGTTTTTTGAATACATGAATAGTATTTGCATACCTAAATTAGTTGGCCAATAGTAGTTACATGGGGTGGGTGGGTAGTGGTAGGGTGTTAACTCTGGTGGGGGACATGTCATGCTGCTTCTGGGGTAGTTTGTCCACCTTTGGTCCCCACCCTGCACTCAGCTCTCACTTGTGGCTCCTAGAAGCTGTCAGCATGCAACAGCAGCCGCACACTGGGGATGGCTTTGACTGGCTGGCTAAACCAGGCAAGGGTACTCAATGGGTCTCAAACCCTCATTGAGTTAGGGGCTTCCCTTGCATGTGAAGACTGTGGCAGATTGAGCAGATGAGACCAATAGTGGGTCCAAGGGTCAAGAAGGCGGTTACTGCATGTGCTGTAGAGGGAAAAATCCACACCTACTGCCTTGCGAGATATCTTTGGGACAAGCAAAGGCTAAGGAGTACACACATAGATCAAACAGCAATAATACCAGAGGACTGGTATTATCTAGAGTGGAGTCCTACAAAAATCCAGAGTGGAATCCCTGCAATGGTTGGATGGTGCCTCCTTCTGGCAACTCCTGCAGTCCAGCTGGTGCCAAATGTATTGCTCCAATTTCCTTTGGACCACATCAGTGAGGCCGAGAGGGGGATCTTGTTGTCTGGGCAGCCAAGGACCTCATGCACATTGCCCGGGCTTCCGCCCCAGGGAGGTCACTTTGCTGCTGCTAATGCAGTGGTATAAATTCACCTCTAGAGGCACACTCCATTTCTCTTAAGGCAGATGAATGCCAAGCACAACAGTAGTTAGATGTGTATGGATTTATTATTTATTGATTTATTGATTTAGGAATTACTCCCATGAAAGATCTCTTAAGTGATTTAACATTACAAACATCAACAGTAAAAGTTTATGCAGTATACAAACAATTTCAAATCCAGTACAGATGCAGACTAGAATGAAAATCTCCACTTCAGAGACTTGTTGTGAAAGGCAGTTCTAAGTCAGGACTGGGGAACTCAATGCCCTCAAGGGACTCCATTCCCCTACCAGTCCCAGCCAGCTTAGTCAATGGTCTGGAACAATGGAAGCTGGAGTCCTAACAACATCTGGAGAGTCAAGTACTTGAAATGGACACGCTTTGTTACCCTCTTAGGAATGAAACAATCTAAAGAGAGGACTTCACACCATGTCTTCTACCAGAAATTTATTCCCATATATATATATATCCCATCTATATATCTATATCTATATATGCAAATCCAGCTCCATGATTTTCTGTGTAGCTTAAAAACTGTTAAACTATATTTGAACTTTGATCAGTGCTCATTTTACTGACAGTACACATTTTGTTTTGAAGGGCTGCCTTGGAATAATGGTTTTGATCAGTTCTCTCTCACACACTAGATCAAATGAGATCAAATGTCACGCATGTTGGAGGGATCAGATATTTCCAAAGCTGTCTGGCTATGGGTTGTTCATTGCACAGGATTCAAGCAGAGAGCAGGGTCCAAATCCTAGTAATAAACAAGAAGGATTTAGAATATTTGCTTGCTGTTCACCAGAGGTAGCATCATGATATGCTCTCACAAATGCCCCAAACATACTGACTTCCTGTAAAAATGCTTTTAATGTAAATTATTGTGGACAAATGAAATTCATCGCAATGAGGTTGTTAGTGAGAACAGTAAGGTGTTCCTTCTTTCTTTCTCATTCTTTCTTAAAAAACAAAAACTGCTTTTTTATTATTTAGGCAGCTTCAACCACTACTGTCCTTTTTATGTGATAACCAGAACTCAGCAGAGGAGCAGATGGACACACTCAGGAACTGAAATAGTTTGTCTTCATTATCTGGTAGACCTCTGTGTGAGCTTGTAGGCCTTGTCAGAAACCACAAGACTCTACAAACTGGCAACTGTGGGTTTGTCTGTTCACCACTGATTCTATTTCTAGAAGGAAAAGAGAGAGGAAAACATTAAACCAATGTGTGAATCATGTGACTCATTTGAACTGAACAAGCACCACCAGCAGGAAAAGAGGCACAGCAGACCTTTACTAACTGTGTCAAGGTTACAACCTTTATAACCTTTCCTATTTGTTCCACAACCATTTGCTTTTATCTTTTTTTAAAAAAAATGAACCTGGAAAGAAGAATAAGTCAAGAACACATTAATCAAAATTTCAAAAGTGTCCAATTAACATCACACTGATTAAGATGCAAAATTCTGTTAATTCACATGCTCTGTTCATAGATTTTCAACCAAATGCAGCAAGGATCTGCCATATTTGGACTAATTGGCTGCATTTTGTCAGGGCTAAACTATAGGGCTGTAGGAGATACACGGGAGAATTTTTTTATATTTTTACTGTGGCCCGGGGGGGGGGATGACTCAAAATATGTTTGGGGCATTGGGGAGGCATGTTTAACTTCACTCATTTCCTTTATCAGGAATCCCCTCACCTGCTTCTTTCATTGTCCTTTAAAAATGTTCACTGAGGACACATGGCGATTGGCATTGATTGACTGGTTGAATCTCTATACCACTTAATATATTAAAAATATCTCTAAGCAGTGTACAGAAAACTGAAGCAACAATAGACAACAGATAGTATATAAAGATTAGTACGGGGAACAGGCATTGCTTTATTCCCATGGGATGTGGTGATTTGGATCAGGGAAATGGCCAAAAGGGAAAGGATTAAGACCAACCTAGCCCTACTTTATAGTTTCCCATATCTGTAGTAAAGGTTGTTTTGTTTTGTTTTGTTTTGTTTTGTTTTGAGTCAAACTCTCCACATATCTCCCACATCACAGATGATGGCCCTTCAATTTGGCCTCATCTTTCTTTTACACTCAGCCAATTTCCCCTTTCTCAGTCCCTATAGGAAACCAAATGGACTTCATTACGCAAGCTGGTGAGAAAACTATTGCAAGGGAAATGCAAATCAGATGTTTCTTACCCCCAAAATGGAGCAGTCTCACGAATTCAGCATCTTCAATTATAGTGAGGCAACAATTATTCCTTTACAATGCTTAGTAGATTCAAGCAAGACTACAAACACTCAACAACTTCATGGTTCTTCAAAGTTCTAATGTTATGTTCACACATTTTGACACACACAAAGTGACTGCACAGCCTATCAACCTTGCCTAGTTACTTCTCACTTGCACAGTGTTTTTAAAAAGCAATGCCCCTCTGGTGTCCCAAGCAGAAATGCTAATGCAAATGATTTGTGTGACAATGCTTGAAGCAATCCACATTCTTGGCTTTGAGCCACATACACAGCCTTTCTCATGCACACAGCTACGCTCTTCTCAGAGTTTCTGAACCATGCCTCAGAGGATGTATCTAGCACTGAGGTACCAGAAGGAGTGGTAAGTAGGGTCACATCAGAATTGAACATTTAAAGCACCATGATACCAGTCATGGCTTCCCTCAAAGACTATTGGGAACAGTAGTTTGTTAAGAATGCTGAGAGTTGTTAAGAAAACCCTGTTCCCCTCATAGAGCTACAATTTCCAAAGTTCCCTCAGAAGGATTGAATCTAGGAAAGGAAGCTCTGTGGGTGTGTGGAGAGAATAGGGGTCTCCTAAAAACTCTCAGTGCTTTAAATGTATAGTACAGATGTGGCTTGGAGCTACCAATGTGAGATAAAAGCTCCACTGTGTACACACATCTCCTCTTTGGTGATAGAATCATAAAACTGTAGAGTTGCAAAATAACCCAAGGGTCATCTAGTTGAACCCCCTGTAATGCAGGAAGCTCAGCTAGATCATACATGACAAATGGTAATCCAATATTTGCTTTAAAACCTCCAAGGAAGGAAAACCCATTACCTCTTGTGGGAGTTTGTTGCACTGTCAAACAGTTCTTACTGTCAGAAAGTTATTCCTGATGTTTAGGTGGAATCTTTCTTGTAACTTGATTCCATTGGTTTAAGTTCTACTCTCCAGAGCAGGAGAAAACAAGCTTGTTTCTTCTTCCATGTGACAGCCCTTTAGATATTTGAAGATGGCTATCATATCTTCTCTCAGTCTCCTCTTTTCCAAGTTAAACATACCCAGCTCCCTCAACTGTTCCTCGTAAGGCTTGATTCCCAGACCCTTTATTTTGGTTGCCCTCCTCTGCACACAGAAGTGGACACAGTAGTCCAGATGTGGTCTGACCAAGGCAGAATAGAGGAGGACTATTACTTCCCTGGATCAGGACCCTTGTCTCAAACTTGTATCCTTGTCTCATTCACTTTCATGAATTTCTGCCCAAGTCTATTCAAAATCCCAGAGAGGAGCATAAACCTGTAAAATCTAGAATGACCTTGACCTTCCTTCTCTTGTATGAAATCTGTGTGGTCTCCAGACACTCTTCCATTCACAAAATACAAAGTTATCTAAACTGTTAATCTCTCTCTCTCTCTCTCTGTGTGTGTGTGTGTGTGTGTGTGTGTGTGTGTGTGTGTTCTTGGTCTCAGCTATCCCAGCGACCATGAATCCCTTTCACCTCTCTTCTTACATTTTCCAGTCTTCCAAATGCTATTCTTGCAGGTTCATACTAGCCTACACCAATTTCAACATCAAACCTTGGCACTCCATACAAGCTTCTAGGCCTCAGCCCCTGACTGTATTTTCCCTTTAGGCTTTTGTAAATCCCTGGTTCAATAGAGAGTATCCACTCATGGTGCTCAAGGATATGAGCTGGTTCATTCTCGCTCTCTGCTGGAGTGGCTTCTTCAAAGTTTCAATCAGCCTCAATTGACTATACAGCATCCCTGGCACTCTTTCTCTCTTTGTACTTGACACCTTGTGGCACAGTAAGAGAACACAGCATCTGCAATCGTTTTTATGCCAGCATGTTAAAAGTATTCAGTACTTGACTCTTGTGTACCTATTTTTCTCACTGTGATAGAGGCAGAACCTCAAATGGAGGTCATCAACTAGGGAAATCACACATATCCATGAGAAATGAAGGAGAGAATAAATATGGAAGTGAGGGGGGAGAAGCACTATTATATGCACTTTGGATATACTTTGCATGTCCCTGATATTTCTTAAGGAAGAAAAAAAACATTTTTACTTCATGAGGTTCTCTCTCAGATGTATTGCCCTTACAGCTGTCAGTCAGCAGAAGGATATGCATATGTCTCAAGAGTAGTTTTGAGCTTTTTGCATTTTTTATCAAGGGAAAATATGTTACACATTTTTCCTGGCTTTCCACTTTTTCAAATGGAGTCTATTTTAGTTTGTCACACACAGAGAGAGGCTCACACAACTTTCAAAATTTGCTTCAGCTTGTAGTTTTTCATCTCAGAAAATGGTTATATTCATAACACAAAATCCAGTACCTGGGCAGCATGCATGGTGTTCCATGCTGGATTAGGTCCTCACACACAAACTCTGACAGATGGTTGGCTCAGCCAGTTTTTGACAGAGGCAGCCATGACAGTGCCAATCACTTTTTTAAGACACTGGGAAGACTGAATCTAGGTTCATGCAATGGGCCAGAACTGAACCAAACTGCTCTCCAGTCCTAACGTCTCATGGAGAGGCTTGCTGGGCTGAGACACAAAAAACAAAGCACATGATCTTAAACATTATAAACATTTCGTTGTCCCCGAGAGGGGGCAATGACAATAAAGATATTATTATTATTATTATTATTATTATTATTATTATTATTATTATTATTACCTGCTATAGGCGAGAGAAAAAGAAAGGTATTCCTGTTATTTGCTATGTATAACAAATCCACATAAGATTGTCATACCATGGATGTTTATATTTGGCAAAAGAAAATAAAATTCTTTTTAATGGACTGTACCAACAATACCTATGTTGTTGCATTCAAGGTTTGGGGGATGCAGGCCGGTTCTTCTGTTTAGCCCCTAGCTTGTCAATAAAGATAATGAGCTTATGAAGAAATCAGTGAAAGGCTGCGTGGGGGCTAATAAAAGGAGGCTGAATCCAGATAAGATGAAAGAGCAGGGGGTAGGTGCTTCCTGTGTTTGGGTACAACATGTTGGGTACAACACGTCCTGGGAGGGGCTGCACTCTCCATGAAGCAACAGGTTTATAGACTGGGGGTATTCCTTGATTCCAACTTGTTACTGAAGACTCAAGTCAGGCATGGCCAAACTTGGCCCTCCAGATGTTTTGGCACTAGAACTCCCATCGTCCCTAGCTAGCAGAACTAGTGGTCAGGGATGATGGGAATTGTAGTCCCCAAACATCTGGAGGGCCAGGTTTGTGCTTATGTCCAGCTTAGGCTGTTCCTAGACCAGGATTGCCTAGCCTTGATTGTCCATATCCCAGTGATGTCCTGTTCTCTATGTGGGGCTGCCCTTGGAGAGGGTCCAGAGGCTGCAGCTAGGGCAGACTGCAGCTGCACAGTAGGTCAATGGGGTAGATAAATAGGACCATGTCCCACTGGTGCTAAAAGATCTCCACTGGCCACCAGTTCAAGGTGTTAGCATACAAAACCCCAAACAGGTGAAATTTGGGTTTGTAAGACAGAGGCTATGAAACTGTTTATTTCATTGGCACAGTTAAAATAGCAATAAAAGGATAGATAAATATTATCATTTCATTCTTCCCCCCACCTCCGAAATCCATGACCAAGATCTAGGCAAGAATCACATGAAGCAAACCTTTCTCCAGGTTTTGAGTTTCTAGGAGAAGTCGGCTGCCTCACTGAATACACATTAGGATACATTACCAGACTTGTATTGAGTAAGTTTCACTTCAGGGTTCTTCAGCTGCTGAAGGGAAACGAAAGATTCCTGGAATGGGTCCCAGGCCTTCTCTCCATTTGCCAGTGGCTTGGCAAGGAAAGAGCAACAGGAACAGCTCACCTCCTCTTTTCCTTTGGCTGTACAAAACGGAAGGTAAAGTAAATCCAACCCCAGCCACTGTCTGCTGGATGGGGCACCAGAGCCTGGAAGGAGGTAGCACACCTATTGTTCAGTTACCAAGAATCACTTCTCTTTAAGTGTAATATCAAAAATGTATAGTTCTATGGAGAAATCGGGCCCATTACCTTACCTATCATCCACAGGCTGTTTAGTAACAACACAGAAAACAGATGCATGCAAGGGAGATGGGAGTTGCCAACCAGCCCTTATATTACTGGTCTGTCCTGTAAAATGGTCTGCTGTCAGGTATCATGCATTGGCAGATGAAAAGCTACTGAGCTCTAGTTTCTGTAGGTGAGAATTATGATGCACAAGCCTGGACTCACCAGGCACTGCCCTCTGCTTTTAGAAATCCAAAAATGGCAGCCCTGGGTTAACAGCAATTGCATAATTCCAAACAAGCAAAGCACTTGGTGATTGTGTTAGGTGTTAGCCAAAAACAAAGAGTGGCTCATGGAAGTGGAAAAGCGTCACTTCAATTATTGGGCTAGCCAATAATTTGCATAAAGCAAATTTCATTTCATGTTTCTTTTCTACATTTATAGCTCACCTTTTCTGTAAGGAGCACAAGGCAGCATTTGTGGTTCTTTCTCCCTTCTATTTTATCCACACTACAGCCCTGTGAGGTAGTATAAGCTGAGAGGTAGCAACTGGCTCAAGGTTACTCAGTAAGCTTCATCGCCACGTGGGGATTTGAGCCAGTGTCTCCATGTTCCGAGTTCAGCATTCTAACCACTGCACCACACTGTCTGTCAGCCAATACAGTGGTACCTCTACTTACAAACACAATCCGTTTCGGGGTGCCATTCGCATCCCAAAAAGTCTGTAAGGAGAATGTCACTAGTGCGCGAAGCATGAAAGAGTGCTTCTGTGCATGCACAAAGCGTGTAGATCGCTTCTGCATGTGCACTCATGGCTAACCCGGAAGTAAACACTTCTGGGTTTGTTGTGTTCATAACCTGAAAAGCCGCAATGTGAAGCAAATGTAACATAAGGTACGACTGTAATCCCAAAATGATAATTGATACTAATTTTTGCAGTATGGCTGGGCTTTACCATTGACAACATAGTCATCACCATGGCAAACCGTTGATTTGGATGCTCAACAATCATGCTAGTAAAAGTTCAAGGTAGTTTTTTGTTTTGTAACTGTGAACCAACTAAAGCTAACGGACACACCGAATGCAAAGCACAAATCCTGTTGAATATTCAGTAGAGCTGTTCCAAATTTCCACAGGGAAAATTATAATCTGCGAAATCATGATCTCTCTCCCAGTCTTGGCAAAGTGCTGGAAGAGAGGAGCTTTACTCTGCTTTGCAGGTTGCTAACTTCCATGCGCCTGTTTCCACTTTAAAGGGAGGCAACCTGCAACGCGTTATGTCGCATGATCCCACCTATTCTTCTGGGAAAATAGCAAGAGAGAGGGAGGATCATGCTCCACACAGTGCTGCAGACTGTCCCCTTTAAAAAAACAGCCACATCAAAGGAAGTGACCCACACTGTGACGTGTAACGCAGCCCCTCTCTGTGTCTTGGCAAGTATTTTTTTGCCCCATAGGACGCACCGGCCCATAGGACGCATCATGTTTTTTTTTTGGGGGGGGGAAATAAAGGGAAAAAAATTTATTCCCCCCCCCAGGCGCTTGTGGGGCCGGCAGCGGGGAGAAGCGCTCTTCTCCCCGCAGCCCGCCTTCAGATCAGGTCCAGAGACAGCAGGGAGACGCGCTGCGCCTCCCAGCTGTCCCCGGAGCTTGTGGGGCCGGCAGCGGGGAAAAGCGCTCTTCTCCCCGCCGCCCGCCTTGAGATCAGGTCCGGGGACAGCGGGGAGACGCGCTGCGCCTCCCCGCTGTCCCCGGAGCTTGTGGGGCTGGCGGCGGGCTCTCCCCGCCGTCAGCCTCCAAACCACTTCGGGAGACAGCGGGGTGGCGGCGTTCCGCCTCCCTCTGTCCCCCGACCTTGTGGGGCTGGGGCTCTCCTGAAGCCTGGAGAGTGAGAGCCTGCATTCGCCCCATAGGACGCACAGACATTTCCCCGTCATTTCAGGAGGGGGAAAAGTGCGTCCTATAGGGCGAAAAATACGGTACTCTGCCTCCTCTCTTAGTTCTCTAGAGGCGTTCTAGAGAAAATGTATGGAGGAGAGAGAGCAACTGCACCTACTGACTGTGCTCTGGACAACATGCAGTCTGATGTTCAGCATGAGGTCTGCAAACGGGAGCCTAAATAGATTAAAAATTGTCTGATCTGTACTGTGCTTTTTATCTAAAAAAATGTTTAGGGGTACTCTCATTTTGACTCAAGAAAATCGCCATTTTACAGTTCAAATCAGGAAAAACAAATACAGTAAATGGACCAAAGAACATGCATTACCTCATATTACACAGCTGACAGCTCACAGTAACTTCCACATTGGGATGAGACTCAGGAAACACCAGGAAATGAAATGAAGCTGCCATCGGAGGTGGTAACAATGAAACTGACCAATCACCGTGCTAGATTCCAACTCCTGCTTCACAAATTAAACGCTTGCTTCTGTCTGAAACTCAGGAAACACTGTGACAGGAAATGAGACTGCCATTGGGGTAGCTACGGAACTGACGATTCACCGTGCTAGAGAAGAAACTGGAACTGCATATCCCTAACCCTACATGGGTTTAGTTGTTGAATCTGAAGAATTTATCTAGATGGGTTCTACAGAAAATTTTCAAGAACATCCCTGCTTCATAATTATGAAAGAGTTTGAAGCATGTATCAGAATATTAAAATGGTCCAATGAAATGGAAAGAAGTGACTCCATATCACCAGAGCAGTGATGAACCTAAGTGAATATCTTCATTGTGCAAGATATAAGGCAGAAATGTACAGAGATGATAGCTAATTAGCTGCATTGTTTTCATGTGTCACTGATGTATATTTAAACTGCTCAAGTGAGCACCTACAAGTGGCACTCAGAAACCTACTACACCAGGAAAATTTCCAGAACAGAGACCATCGCAAGAAAGATAAGGCTGCCACATTTTTACTCCATCAAGCCTTTCTAATACCTGCACAAAGGCAGAAATTTGGCAGGCAGCAGATCTTAGGAGTGTGGGGCATGGTGATGAGGTTTTACAGCACAGAGCTGTCTTTGCCACCTAGCCTGCTGTGTGCCCTCTAAGCAAGTCTGGTGCTACGTCACCAGTATTAAGAGGGGTGGACGGATCTGTTAGTTTTGCTTCTCTCAATTTCTCATTTCTCCAGTCTTAAATTTAGTTCTCTACATTTCTGCAGCAATTTTTGTTTTTATTTTATTTTTAATGTTCATGAAAATTCATCAGCATTTTAGTGTGAATGTCTCCTAATAAACACATTTTTGTATGCAATTTTGCCTGGTATACACATATGGTTTTGCAAGCTGTTTCCCTAATATGCATTTTTCGAATGTTATTTTCCCTAATATATGCCTAAAATTGCGAAACAGAGAAATGAATCCTACAAAGCAGGAATGCTGAGCTACAGAACTCCCTGCCACAAGGAAACGATGGTGGCAAAGTATTGAACAGTATCCAAAGAAAGATTAGAACATGTTACTATGTCTGTTGCCAGCTGATGATGCCAAACTCTGTCTCCATTTTTTTTACTGGTTCTGCCCTTGCCCGGCAATTTGTTATTGCTGGGCATCCACAATTTTAAGCCTTCTCAAGTGGGCCCTGGAAACAGAAAGTTTGAAAACTTTAGGATAAGCACATTGTATGTATTTGGGCATCCAGAGTTCCTTCATCCAGATTAGTCAGCCAGTGCCAAAAATGCATCTAGTATATTTCCTATAACACATTGTGGGTTGTAAAGTAGGATGAGATGGTTTGGACGACATACAGTTCACATTTGGGAGGCTGAATTCCCTTAGTGCAATATCTAAGCCCTTGGCTCAACTCTTTCTTATCTTGAAGTGTTGACCAAGCCTCTCTAAAACATTAAAATACTTATCATTTTAATACACCACCATTGGTCTTTATCACCTTAATCCACCATCAAAGTCGTAGGATTAGCTAAAAGGCATATCAAAGCAGTTATCAAAGCTTGGGCTTTCTGAGACACAAGAAATTGCCATTCTTAAAAAAAAAAAAAAGGAGACACTTATTCCCCTCCCCCCCATTTCCATTTCTGTGCTCTGAGTATATATATATATTCCAATATCTAATTTGTGTTAGGCATCAAACATTTCATGAGCAAAATTATGGCAAAAAGCCAGAAAACCTCTTTTTAAAAATAAATAAATTGGATTAAATAAATATTTTTGCACATTTCTCTCATCTCCTCATTGGCCATCCTGTCGTGCTGTACAGTACATTGGAACATAGGAATATGCTTATATGGAGTATGACCATTGATATTCCAGGAACTGAATCTGGGACCATATGTATGCAAAGCCTAAGAGCAAGGGATGGATATTCCCAAAGGATGGAAAGTAGGTGATGCAAGTGACTAGCTGTCTGTTTCAAAATGTTAAACAATCTTCATTCTCCATATCCTCTTTTCAAGCATTTACCCACGTAATGAACAACCCCCTGAGGGGTGTTCCCATGTTACATTCAATGAGTGTACCATTTGTGTACCTGTGATAAATAACTTCTTAATCTGTACACTGGTACAGTGATTCACATGTAATGTTCAACAAATGTTCCCTCAGCGTATACCATTGTGTCTAGAGCAGCACTGCCAGCGTGGTGAGAGTGAGGCCTAGCCATCCTCACAACAATGGCTTCACATCAGCTTACATGGACAGAGGTGGGGCAGGGCAGGATGATGCTGAGCTTGGGGCTGCATGGATACACCAGTGGAGCCAATCTGATGCTCCCACTGGGGTGTCCACACACTTCTGACCTCACCAGTAGCCCACCCCTTCCAGTTAAGCTACAGGGGTCCCAGTATTAGGAGGGTGGCTCGCATTTCTGCCCCACCCACTGGCCATGACTGGGATTGCAGCGCTCATCTTGCTTTCAGGCCGAGGGAGCCAGCGTTTGTTCCCAGACAGCGTTCCAGGTTATGTGGCCAGCATGACTAAACCGCTGCTGGCGCAACAGAACACAGTGACAGAAACCAGAGTGCATGGAAATGCCTTTCCTTCCCGCCGCAGTGGTACCTATTTATCTAATTGCACTGGTGTGCTTTCTAACTGCTAGGAGCTAGGAGAGTGCAACAGGAGCTCACCCCATTGCGGGGATTCGAACTGCCGACCTTCTAATCAGCAAGCCCAAGAGGCTCAGTGGTTTAGACCACAGCGCCACCTGTGTCCCTGTACCCCTGCAGTTGCACGCTGCAGAAAAGAAGGCTGGGGGCTTGGGAAGCTAAACTACAGAGAACTGGCCTTGACTGAGGAATCTCTGCAAAGTTCTGCCCTAGGATTCTCCCGAATGCAGCTTGCAAACTACATACCAAACTTTCAGATCTATCAGCTTAACTGTGGCTTCCTCAAAGCCTAAACAACAACCACAACCATGCAAATGCCTGACTGCTTGAGAATCAAAGTGAGAATCAAAGGCAAGTTGTTCTCTTGAGAAAATTTCCTCTTGGTTTTGAAAAGGCCACCCTCTTCCCTCCTGCAAAGGCAGCGAGCGACTGCTAGACACGCTGCCAGGTTTCTTGCCTTTCCGCATGGGCAGGCAGGCATGTGATTGCTTAACAGGAATAAATTTCCGTTCACAAATGAGGAACAACAGGTTTTGGAAGCTTTCGGTACAGCAGTTCAGCAATGTCGTCTAGCTCTTACCTTGCAGCATCACACTTACCGTCTTGAATTGATGACTTGCATAGCAATATCACAATATAAATCCTTTAAATAACCCCGAAATAATGAATTGCCTTTGCTTGCTTAATTATTGCACTGTTAGAGCTGTTGTTTGGTTTGGAAAATGTATGGTGCCGCTTTGAAGCTTAAAGGTGACTTCTTGCAAATCCCCATCCCCATTCATAAAGTCCAATATTCTGATACCATCGAGAGACCAATCTGCATATTTTCCACATGTAGGGCAACTACATCACAAAGCAGGAGCAGGGTTTTGAAATCACATCCCTGCGCTGGCCCTGTCCTCAATGATCACATGTTGCGCAACTTCAAAGGAACCCCTATGTGTGAGCAGCTGCTTATATGCAGCTTCATGGAGTTCACATGTCCACAAAACCAAGTGTCCTGATCACATGGGGAGGAATTCAACATCATGCTGAGGTGATCATTCCATCACTTTACCAGGCAGAGTGATCCCCCTCTCTCCTCCCGTGTGTTGTTCCAAAGGTTCCCCCAACAGGTGAAGGAGAGGGCGAAGTCTGATTGCATCTTCCTTCCTCCCCACTTAAAAAGGGGTTTCTCCTTTAGGACTCCTGTATGCAGGGTTGGCATATTCCCAAAAGTGAAAATTCAGCCATTACAACAACTTTTTTGGTCAACGTTGTTGAGCTTTCTTTGGGAACATCTTCCAGATGTATGGCAGCTCTTCCAATCAGATGGTCAGGCAAGGAGAGAAGTAACTGGCTTTGGAAAGATCCTGCATGTGGGACAGTTAAAGGAGAAGCACTCTTTGAAGTAGCAGACCAAGAAGCTCCCTTTCAGAAGAGGAATCATTTTACTTGTATATTGAACCCAAAGTAGCAGGAGTTTCTTTTTAGAGGGCCTGTTTTATTTGAAAAACATTTAGGTAAATTTCAGAAAAAAATAAGCCTCTGGGGCATCAGCACCCCAAAAATACATTCAGAATCTCATGCAGTGTCTGCTTGCTTCAGTGAGGGCATAAAGTCTCCATGTCCAATGTTGATTATTCACCATTTTATTTCCTGTATTGGACAAAGCCATTGTGCAACTCAAGCATGAGTTTGAGGAACTGAACATCAACTACACACTGATGAAAGTTGAGTCAGACACCCCACTGATTCAGGATGCATCATCTGCTGGAATCAGCTAGATATTCTGAAAGGCACTTCATTCAGAGAAAGCCTCTAGAGCCTATGTCTGTTCACTCTGCACACAGTGAAGGAAACCACATTCAGTCATATGGCAATGAGGAAGATCTGTAGAAACTCAATAGGTTTGTTAGATGCTCCCTCTAAGCACTGTAGCTCCAATGCTATAATGGACATTTCTTAATCAGACACCATTATCACATCATGGATGCACCTTGTTTCAGAACATCACAAAATCAAACAGCTTATTGTAACAATCCTCTCAAATGGGTGTGGCAATTTAGGGAACTACATTTTGAAGAGCATCACCAAGTTGTTGAATTGTTAGAAAAACCTGAGGAAGAAATGTAAGCTTCATTATGGAAACAATTGCCAGTGAGGCACTGGAGAGACACTCTCTGATCCTGAGTTCCTAAGTCCACTGTGTACACAAGATGGGACTGCAACCACGAGGCTTTCATGAGTCTTTTGTATTTATTAAAAATATATCTACAACACCTTTCATAAAACTCTCATGGTAGGTCATGATTACAATAAAAAAGCATTAAGATGCATCTTCCCCAGAAGCAATTCCCAGAGCTTTTCACTCACATGAACTGACAACCTGGCAATATAAAAAATTATTGTGGCATGAGTGGGGTGGAGGAGGAGGAGAAATTGAATTCAGTTTGCATTTCAAGATGAATCTACCTAATACACCCTTTCTGAAACAATATGAGAACCTTAGGCACAGCCATCCTTGAAAAATTGCACTTGTCTGAATTTTGCAATGCCCAAATGTGCCTTTGCTTATATAGCCAAAATGGAATCACACATGAGGTGGGAAGGTATCAGGAGATGTTTGAGATAGTGGTGTGCAGTCAGTAGACTTGGGAGACTAGGATAGTCCCCCAAATGTTCCAGGTAAACTAGAGTATTAAAGTCTTAAAGTCTGGCACTTCCTTCCCAAAGCCTGGGAAGCTTCTGCCTAGTTTTGGGAGGGAGGCACGATGTTCTGATGGGTCTAAGTGTCCTCCTGTCACCTTCCCCAAGCTTGCCCAGTTTTGGGAAGGACACAACAAAACTCCAGCACCCTGCCAGAGACCTGGCACCTCCGTTCCAAAGCCCAGGAAACTTCTGCCCAGCTTAGAGAGGGAGGTGTGATGCTCACACATGCAACATTGGGACATCGCGATGCTGGCCCAATCACCCTTGCAAGCCAGTGCCTCCACCCCTGTTTCTCTGCCAAAAATTTCACCACCTGCCACTGGTTTGGGAACACCCAAACTCACAGAAGTAGAGTTTTTAAGGATGTTGTGGGCAGGGGGGAGTAGCAAAAACCTAGAAATGCAACAGAGTATCCTCAAGGAAAGTTTTGCTGCCATTCTGGAGCAGTGAAGAGGAGGAGCACTCCACAGTGCCGCTTCACACTTGTAGCACAGTAATAAGCATTTCCTGGACAGATGCACTCCTTTGCTGATGGAAATGTCTGGACAATTCTAATATGCCAGCGACAAGTAAACTGATGTCTAATGTTGTCAGAAGCCATTATCATCGGAAGTTTAATTACTGTCACAGCTCTAAGGTGACACAAGATAAGCAGTCCCAGCTGTGATTATCCTCATTACAAGGAATGGTTTCCACAGAAACATGAAATACTTTACCCTGTCTCACCCTTCACTTGTGTGTGTGTATTACACAAAGTATTGTATCTCAGCCTGTCCCATACACAGTTGTTGTCAGGTGCAGCCTGAGTCCTTAACACAGCAAACTGCTTCCAGGCTTGCACACACAGCTTCCCCACACCGTGCCCTCAGCCAGTGGCAGCCATGTTTCAAAGTCAGACACCACACTCAGTGTGACATTAAATAGATGGTTAAAAAGGTAAAAAGGGACACGGGTGGCACTGTGGTCTAAACCACTGAGCCTCTTGGGCTTGCTGATTAGAAGCTCAGCAGTATGAATCCACGTGACAGGGTGAGCTCCTATTGCTCTGTCCCAGCTTCTGCCAACTTAGCAGTCCAAAAGCACTCCAGTGCAAAAAGATAGATACCACTTTGGCAGGAAGGTAAATGGCATGCTCTGGCCTCCATCACAGTATTCTGCTGCACCAGAAGCGGTTTAGTCATTCTGGCCACATGACCAGGAAAGCTGTCTGGACAAACACCATCTCCTTTGGACTGAAAGTGAGATGAGCACTGCAACTCCACAGTTGCCTTTGACTGGACTTAACCATCCAAGGGTCCTTTACCTTTATCTTTTTTTTAACCAAACAGATGATTGCCCCATGCTTACCTGATTTTTGCATACTAAATTGCATGTGTGCCGGTGGAGTCCTGATCTGCGATGAGCTTGAGAGAGGATGTTTTAATAGTTGCTCCCACCAGAACTCTACAATGTTTCATTTGTCCTAGGACAGGGGTCTGCAACCTTTAAGACAAAAAGAGCCACTTGGACCCATTTCCAAAGAAGAAAAAATTGGGAGCCACAAAACCGGGAAGGTGACATCAGGGCGGTGCGTGTCTAACGCACGCATCGCCCCCATGTGACGTCACAGCCAGTACAGCGCCCGCCACAGTGGGGAGTGTCGGGGCGCACAATGCGCCTCCTCCCCTCGCTAGCATCCGCCCCGGAGCCACGGAAAAGGTGTAAAAGAGCCACATGCGGCTCCGGAGCCACAGGTTGCAGACCCCTGTCCTAGGAGAAAAACTGCTATTGGCATCCTCCTTTGAGTCTTTTGTAAAGGCTAAGAAGCCCACTTGAGTGGCGCTGTGGTCTAAACCACAGAGCCTAGAGCTTGCCAGTCAGAAGGTCGGCGGTTCTAATCCCTGCAACAGGGTGAACTGCTGTTGCTCGGTCCCTGCTCCTGCCAACCTAGCAGTTTGAAAGCATGTCAAAGTGTGAGTAGATAAATAGGTACCACTCCGGCGGGAAGGTAAACGGCGTTTCCGTGCACTGTTCTGGTTCGCCAGAAGTGGCTTAGTCATGCTGGTCACATGACCCGGAAGCTGTACGCTGGCTCCCTTGGCCAGTAAATAATTATAATAATAATAATTTATTATTTATACCCCGCCCATCTGGCTGGGCTTCCCCAGCCACTCTGGGCGGCTTCCAAAAGAATATTAAAATACTATAATACATCAAACATTAAAAGCTTCCCGAAACAGGGTTGCCTTCAGATGTCTTCTAAAAGCCTGGTAGTTGTTGTTCTCTTTGACATCTGGTAGGAGGGCGTTCCACAGGGCGGGCGCCACTACCGAGAAGGCCCTCTGCCTGGTTCCCTGTGACTTGGCTTCTCGCAGTGAGGGAACCGCCAGAAGGCCCTCGGTGCTGGACCTCAGTGTCCGGGTAGAACGATGGGGGTGGAGACGCTCCTTCAGTAAAGTGAGATTAGCACTGCAACCCCAGAGTTGTCCGCGACTGGACCTAACATTCAGGGGTCCCTTTACCTTTATCTTTATTTGAGCTACATGTACAAGTCATTAATGTGGAACAGAATGGGGGCGGGAATAAAATGTACATTGTTGTCAATGTAGGTTTTAAATTTTCAATACAAAGTGAGATAAGGCCAATTTAAGTCTCGCATTAAGTCTACTGTGAGACCCAACTCAATTAAAGTCCTGTTTTCACCTGAACAAGCCAGGTATGTCAGCCTTGAGACAAAAGAGGAGAGAGTGCTGCAAACAATTTACCCAACATTGAAAGGCATCCTCCCTCTTCTGACAATATTTCAATGACTGATGCAAAACAGGATGAAATGTTCACATATTCAGGAAGTAGTTCCCTCACTCACATTATCTTGATTACCCTTCACTGACTGGTACCACCCATATACCTGTGTAGAAAATCATACTGTATATTTGGCTTCATAATATCATCATGTTTGTGATGTGATTCCTTATGGGCTAGGATCATTCTTGGGGGAAAGTGCAAACCAGGAAAAAATGGAGCCCAAGCAGCAAGTGGATAGGGGAAACTGTTTTGGAAAACGGTAAACATTTCCACATTCCAGGGCTTTCCCCCTTAGGAAATATTTCAGCATTGCTTTTTCACCTGAAATCTAAATGGTCTGGAGCAGCCCTGGATTGTCTTACTTCAACATAATCAACCCCAAATTATGCTTGAGAAATCCAACAAGAATCTCTGCTCCATTAAACTTCAGGACTCCTCCTGGAACATATGTAAGGACTTTAGAAGTTCCTGCTGGATCAGGCTAATGACCCATCTAGTCCAGTATCCTGTTCTCACAGTGACCAAAGAGATATCTGTAGGCTATGGTTACCAGATGTCCCTGTTTCCCCGGGACAGTCCCCAGATTGACAAATCTGTCCCCGGACAAAATCCGTCCCCGGAATGTCCCCGGATTTCATTTAATGTCCCCTGATTTATATTTTAAGTGTTGTAGATTTATTAGTAGGGAATGAATGTTGAGTGATTGGTTCAATGGCACAAAACACATCATATGGGGACTTCTGGTGAGGCAAAATGGTGGATGCCACGGCAGCGAGCAGCTCCTGAAGCCAGCCAGAGCCAACTGCGCTACCAGGCTGGCTCCGGGCTGCTGAGACTGCTGCTGCCACTGTCACTGCTGAGGGGGAACTGGGGACACCCACCGTGTCCACTAGGGGAACCGCTGCCCCCTGCCCCCGCTGTGACCCAAATCAAGCCAGGAGCGAGAGCACCTGCCACCCAGCTGACTGCCCAGCAGTGCTCTGGGGCCGATGCAGGGAGAAGGAAGAGAGGAAAAGGAAGAGAGAGAAAGAGGAAGGAGAAAAAAGAGGGGAACCCCGACCTTGTCGTGCCACTGAGGATGAGAGGTAGAAGAAGAGTTTGGATTTGATATCCCGCTTTACCACTACCTGAAGGAGTCTCAAAGGACAGGATCACACTTCAAAACGACCTTGACAGATTAGAGAACTGGGCAAAAACAAACAAGATGAATTTTAACAGGGAGAAATGTAAAGTATTGCACTTGGGCAAAAAAAATGAGAGGCACAAATGCAAGATGGGTGACACCTGGCTTGAGAGCAGTACATGTGAAAAGGATCTAGGAGTCTTGGTTGACCACAAACTTGACATGAGCCAACAGTGTGACGTGGCAGCTAAAAAAGCCAATGCAATTCTGGGCTGCATCAATAGGAGTATAGCATCTAGATCAAGGGAAGTAATAGTGCCACTGTATTCTGCTCTGGTCAGACCTCACCTGGAGTACTGTGTCCAGTTCTGGGCACCACAGTTCAAGAAGGACACTGACAAACTGGAACGTGTCCAGAGGAGGGCAACCAAAATGGTCAAAGGCCTGGAAACGATGCCTTATGAGGAACGGCTAAGGGAGCTGGGCATGTTTAGCCTGGAGAAGAGGAGGTTAAGGGGTGATATGAGAGCCATGTTCCAATATATAAAAGGATGTCACATAGAGGAGGGAGAAAGGTTGTTTTCTGCTGCTCCGGAGAAGTGGACACGGAGCAATGGATCCAAACTACAAGAAAGAAGATTCCACCTAAACATTAGGAAGAACTTCCTGACAGTAAGAGCTGTTTGACAGTGGAATTTGCTGCCAAGGAGTGTGGTGGAGTCTCCTGCTTTGGAGGTCTTTAAGCAGAGGCTTGACAACCATATGTCAGGAGTGCTCTGATGGTGTTTCCTGCTTGGCAGGGGGTTGGACTTGATGGCCCTTGTGGTCTCTTCCAACTCTATGATTCTATGATTCAAAGCTGCTAACATTCTCCTTTCCCTTCCTCCCCCACAACAAACACTCTGTGAGGTGAGTGGGGCTGAGAGACTTCAGAGAAATGTGACTGGCCCAAGGTCACCCAGCAGCTGCATGTGGAGGAGCAGAGATGCGAACACGGTTCCCCAGATTACGAGACTACCGCTCTTAACCTCTACACCACTACACCACACTCAAGAGCACCAGGAGGGCAAGGACACTTGGCTGAGCCCAGGCCCTACCCGAGCCTACTCCACGGCGGCTAGCGCTCCAAGAGAGCAGGTTGGGGCCCAGAGGAAGGCAGTGCAACAGAGGAGACCACAAAAGAGAAGATATTACAACAACAAAAAACTTTTTTTTCTCATTTCAAAAACAAAACAAAAAAGTGTCCCTGGATTCTTTGAAAAAAAATCTGGTAACCTTACTGTAGACAACCTACAAGCAGGACCTGAGCACAAAAGCCCTCTCTCCTCCCTGCAGTTCCTAGCAACATATTCATAAGCTTTACTGCCTTCTACTTCAGCGGTTCTGCTATTCCTATCTGCTGGGAAAACAGAAGACTGCCACTCAAGTAGCCTTTCTTCCCTAACACCCACACAGCCTCATATCCACTCCTTACATGCTTAGCATAGCTATGCCACATGGGAGAAGAGAAACAGCACGGATACAGGATCAGTGACTGGATCCCTGACCTGGCAGCAGAAGATGCCTTTTTCCTTCACGCCAATTCTAGGACTCATATGTCCACTTTCACTCCCTTAGTTTCTGTGAATCAGCCCACACAATTAGGCTGTTCTCAGTTCTCATTTTTACCAGCCTTAAATTGTTTTCCATGTTTCTGTGTCAGTTTACTGGGTTGCTTTTTAAAAAAAAAAAACCTTCACAAAAGATTGCCAGCACACATTATGGTGAACCATCTTCCACAACATGGAGAAACCCAGCCAGATGGGTGGGGTACAAATAAATTTTCTTCTTCTTCTTCTTCTTCTTCTTCTTCTTCTTCTTCTTCTTCTTCTTATTTTCATTACTATATACATGATTTATATACATGGTTGTGCACTTTCCTCTACACACTTTCCCCTGATTTCTGTACATGCTTTCGGGGAAGGAGAAGGGTGCAAGATTTGGCGAAAGGCAAATTTCAAAGTACAGCTGTGTTTTGCTTTGCGTATTTTTGGGGGAAGTGAAAATGACGTAGAATCTCTCTCCCCCCCATCTCCTCCGTATATCTCAAAGTTTTCAAGAAAGTTAAGCATGGGGAGTGGGAAAATGAATAGCAGGGGGCTCAAGGAAAAGAGCCGGGTACAGAATGAGTGGTATGTGTGGATATTATGCGCATACTGTAATGGTAGTTAATTATACCATGGGGGATTCTTTACAATATATCTTCTTGCCGAGTGAAGCTTGACGGGGGCATAATCCACAGCTCACTTGCCACTGGAATGCTGGATACTGCAGTGCATGCTTTGTCTGAGTTGTGTACCTGCTAGTTTGGGAACGTGGATCTAGTTATTTAGTTCCCTGCCTTCCCAAATGACACTAATCCGATATGTCCTGAAATAAAGGGTGAGCATATTTCATAGACTGATGTATACTGTCTCTGTGACTGCTCTAATGTCCTATTCCTACCCTTTCTAAAAATAATGACAGTAATCCAAGTAAAGATGATGCATTGGGGGAGGGGGGTGCTCACTGAGCAAGAGAATGAATAATTAATCCCATCTTAATATGTCCTTTCTTTTATACTTTCACCACCTCTGGTCCCCGCTGCCTTCCTTTTCTCTTCTTGCAAAATAGGTTAAAGCGCGGTTAGCTCCGTAAATGTCAGGACCGCAGAAATGCAATTGTTTGTACAAGGTCTTTAAAGTCACACATTTGAGATATTAGGCACGGCACCAAAACCTAAAAGCCTTTGCAGCCTTTTTGTGATAGCTGAAATGGTCAGATCAAGTAGCAGAGATACGTATAAAGTGATCTGGGCTGTGCCTGTAATTATTAGTCCTTTTTTAAAAAAAATGTTCCATAATGACTGCATAAAGGGAAAATATGGTTAAAAACATCAGCGGCAACAAGTTACTGGAACAGCTGGCACTTCCAGGAATGACCCTGTTACTAATGAATTGGTGGATACTGTTGCATTTACCGCAACAGGAGTGGGTTCTAGTCTAGGACATGAGCTGCAAGGCATTAGAATAGGTTGACTTTATTGACTCTCTGGAAACCCCAAAGGAGGTGGGGCAGGATTGCTGGAGAATGGCGCTGCAAGCTTCAGGGCACCCTGAACCTCGTGCAAAGGGTGTGCACATGGAATAGAATCACAGAATCATAGAATTGTAAAGCTGGAAGGGATCCTAAGGATCATCTAGTCCAACCCCCTGCAAATGCAGGAATCTCAGCTAAAGCAACCATGAAAATAAGTACTAAAAGGATATAGTTCTTTGAGTTTCTAAGGGTAATTTATGCTAAAAGGTCTAAGGAGCGCAAAAGAGAATGTGGTAACCATGGAGTTCAGTCCAAAATTAACAAAGCCTGTGGAGAACCTTCATTTCCTCTTATGTCTGTGTCCCCCCCCCCAGATTACCGTAAAAAACATATAGTTTAATTAGGGATTCCTTCCACTGCCCCACCCCATGAGGATTTGCTGCTTTCTGCTCATTTATCAGCATTTATAACCTGTGCTATTTTTCTAGGAAAAGAGGTGCCAGAATTCAGCATGAACTCTTCACTTGTTCTGGCAATGGCACCCACCTGAGAGGTGCCGGAACTTAGTTGCGACTGAAAAGAAAATATCCCTGTTTATAATGTTCTTGTGGATTAACACTAATTCTATCATGCAAAAGTTCCCTTTAGTGAGATGTATTCAGTTTATAGACTCTGTTGAGCTTGGGCCGTGGCAAAGGATGCAAAAAGCACAGTTTCCCCTCAATACAATAATAGGGGTGGGTGAGTTTATGATTATTAGTACTATTATCATCATTGTGGCAGTGGTCATTTTTCATGGCAAATTAAATATGTGCTGTTAAAAATCCTAAAGGCCAATTCTAAAAAGGCTTTCTCTTTTAATTTTTTTTAATTAGTGGTTTCGCATTAAACTGCACATTCAAGCAATGTTAGCAACGTGATGCTGTAATAACGGTCCCCTCAAGAATTGTAATGCAATTTTTAAAGGATGACGATGACGACTCAGGCGACTCGATCTCAGGAAAGAGCTTAAACTGCAGCGCTGCAAGCGACGGCAGCTGCAGACAAAGTGGGTTCCTATTCCTGGCAAGCCAGAGAGAGAACAGACTGCCTTGCATGCTATAACATCTCCACACCCCACTCCTAAAGCAAATGCAAACCTTTACACAAGGCTGTGATACAATTCTCCTGGGATTTTTTTTTTGGGGGGGATCTACCACACCCTCTAACATTTCTCTGATTAAAATAGGGACGTCCTATTCCATAGTAAAATTATAATAATAATTTATTACTTCTACCCCGCCCATCTGGCCAGGCCTCCCCAGCCACTCTGGGTGGCTCCCAACAGAATATTAATACAGTGGTACCTCGGATTAAGAACTTAATTCATTCTGGAGGTCCATTCTTAACCTGAAACTGTTCTTAATCTGAGGTACCGCTTTAGCTAATGGGGCCTCCCGCTGCCACCGTGTGATTTCTGTTCTCATCCTGAAGCAAGGTTCTTAACCCGAGGCACTATTTCTGGGTTAGCGGAGTCTTTAACCTGAAGCATCTGCAACCCAAGGTACCACTGTAACACGATAAAATATGAAACATTAAAAACTTCCCTAAACAGGGCTGCCTTCAGATGTTTTCTAAAAGACAGGTAGTTGTTTATTTCTTTGACATCTGATGGGAGGGCATTCCACAGGGCGGGCGCCACTACTGAGAAGGCATTTAACAAAACATTTTAAAAACCTCTCTATTCAGGGCTGCCTTCAGGTGGCTCAGGGGTCGGATAACTCCATGCCCTCCAACATTTCTCCAGTGAAAATAGGGACATACTACCATGGCCTTCGATATTCTCTGATGAAAATAGGGATGTCCTAAGGAAAAGCAGGACAATTTCAGGATCAAATCAGAAACCAGGACAGCATCTGTAAATCCAGGACTGTCCCTGGAAAATAGGGACACCTGGAGGGTCTTATCTACATACCTGAATGCTTCCATAGTTTAAAGTGGGGGTATCTCTATAGCACACATCAGGGAGAAGATTTGCTTTATCCATGAAAAAATGGCTTTCTATTCCCGGAAGGATATTGAGCTGGGCCACATTCACACCATACATTTAAAGCACTACAGTACCCCTTTAAACCGTCATGACTTCCCCATAAGAATTCTGGAAGCTGCTGCCCGTAAAGGGTGCTGAGAGGCGATTTACCCTGCGGAGAACTCCAATTCCCAGAGTTCCCTGTTAAATACTGTTGAGATTTGCAGCTCTGTGATAGGAGTAAGCGGTGTCCTAACAACTCTCAGCACCTTTTAACAGCCTACAGCTCCCAGAATTCTTTAGAGGGAGCTATAACTGTTCAAAATGGTATCATAGCGCCTTTAAAATATGGTGTGGATGTGGTCCTGGTGGAGCAGTCAATGTCTGAGGAGTGTGTCACGTCATTTTTCTGGATCTTAGAATTGTCCTTACTTTCCTAAACCTGAAGGTCAAAGGGTACCAGGGGTTGAAAAGGTCCACATGATGCTGCGCAATAGCTTGCTAGCTAGTTAATTAACCATCTGAATTCCAAGGAACTCAGGTAAGTATACTCACCTGCTTTGACCTAACAGTAACCCAGCAAAGGTAGGATAGGGATACTTCCTGACTGGCCCAGGCTCATTCTGTGAGCTTTGTGGCTAGCTGGATATATGTTTCTTGGCTTCTGTGAATCTCCCATGACACTCTATGTGATACATCACACAGGAGATGGAACTTGCCTTTTCTCTGGCCCACCCATGAGAGAGTAAAACTATAGGCCAATGTCAAGCTCTTTATGCTGTATTCTGCAGGCCGGCACCTGAGGGCACTGGTTAATATGCACATCAAGGGGGGGGGAATAAGATAAAAGCCACATAACTTGCGGCATTATAGGACCACATGTGAGAAATCTCTTGGGAACTATAATATACGAATTGAAGTTTAACCTGCTCAGGAGATCCTTTAATATTTGTCAACCAGGCAGGTATGATTTGCTCTTCCTTATTCACAAATTCTGAATTTGCTATTAATATTTCCTTTATTCAGCTTTTGAAATCAGTGAAACTTGGGCTTGGTTGATGGCCAGCAACATGATACTGGAGTGGAAATAGTGTCAGCTTTGATTTTAGCCAAATTGTCAAAGCAAATCAAACAATGTTGCAGTTGCCAACTTGGTTTAATGCGACAAATGTGAATTAAGCCACAGCCAAATTTTTGATGCAAATCCAAGAGTGCAGGGTTGCTTTTAAGTTTTCTTTTTCTTTTTTTCTTTTTTTACGGATGAGATTTATTTCCAGCTGGATTAATGTATTGGGGGGGGGGACTATTCATTTTAGTTCTTACATGTATATTACAATAGGGAGAAATGGAGGTTTGCACAAGACATTCTATGCATATGTCATCCTGACTTAAGTAATGATACTTCACAAACAAAAGTGCACCAAAGATCAATTCCTATAACAATATTTACTGGTCCTGTTGCACATGCAGAAATTTGTTCTGCTAGTGGTCACAGTTGGATGTTACCCATTGTTTTAAATTTGTGGACCATCCAGAGTACATTATTAATTGGGTGTTTTATAAATGCTACAACGAATGAATGGATGCCTGCCTGCTTTTTAATATATCAATTCATGGATCCTAGATTGGCCATGAGTTCCAACAGGCTTAGTATTTGGTTCCTTGACCCTCTAGATAAAATATCAGAATGTTACCTCGTACATGGAAGCACATATTGACATGCTTGGGCTCAGGAGATTTATTGATCCTATTGGCATATTGGCTTGATACAGCCATGCATTAAGATTACTTTATTGTAGAAGTTGATCAATGCATATGTCTTGTGGAACACTGAGCAAAGAGAATAAGTGGAATGATAATGGAAAAGAATAAGGAGTATTTATCTGTTTCAGAGGATATAAGTTGTTCTACATTCAAAGAATACTGGAGTGGTGTGCAAAAATGGAATATAAAACCTAATACAGATCCTGAAACAATAAATCATGAAGACAGTGGGAATTAAAGCTGTGGAGAAAGGAAGCAGGCTAATTCAGGAAGATTTAGACAAAAGAAAAGTTTCCCGCAAATGCTGAAAACAAACATGTTGGAATTTGCATATTAATCTTTAATACACCCACACACCTCCCTGAGACACTCACTGATTGGTTCCAGGACAGACACAAAATTTGCGCACCAATTTTAAGACACCTTAATTACTGGGAAAAGCTCACAGTTGGATTTTTAAATATGTATCCGTCAGTATATATGTCTCATTCACAATGGTGGCCTGAACTAAGGCAAGCCAAATCTCTCACAAGGATGTTTATTTTATTATTTTTATTTAATTTCTATACCGCCCTATACCCAAAGGTCTCAGGGTGCTTCACATAAAATATCAAATACATAAAACCAAAAAGAAACCAACAACCCAATAAAAAATCCCAAAAGAGCCAGCATTTTTAAAAGGGGTATAGGATGTAGATCAAGTCAGGCAAAGACTTGGTTGAAAAGGAATGTTATTGCCTTGTGCCTAAAGGTGTATAGTGAAGGGCCTCAGAAGATGATCTCAAGGTCTGGGTAGGTTGTTATGGGAAGAGGTGATCCTTGAGGTATTGTGGTCCTGAGCCATTTAAGGCTTTATAGGTCAAAACCAGCACTTTGAATTGAGCCCAGAAACTAATTGGTAGCCAGTGCAGTTTGACCAGGATTGGTGTACAGTAATATGCTCAAACCATCTTGCTCCGGTGAGCAACCTGGCTGCTGAATTCTGTACCAGCTGAAGTTTCCGAACTGTCTTCAAAGGCAGCCCTATGTATAACACATCAAGGATGTGTGTAGAAGTCCTTTCTTCACAAACCTAAAACAATCTTTAGCTAGGCAGACTGCATTTGCAATTGCAGGTATCTGATTCTGCTGGAATGTTATTGAAACCAAGCTCTTGCAATGTTAAATCAAGTCTGCAATGTTAGTTCTTTCACAACAACTAAGTTATAGCTGCACCGACTACACGTCCAGCCTTTCCCTATAGCAATGGCGTTAGTGAGTCAGTTCAAGACCATAGACAGTAAACCCCTATTTAATGACCAACTCCAGACATAAAATTTATGCTTTTCTGTCTGCTTGTGGTTGCTGTTCTAGTTACTGAATAAATGGCTCTATCTTCAAAAGGTCTGGCTGACCTGCTGATTTGAAACCGCTTCCCAACAGCAGTTAACAGCAGACCCCCAGCTGAGATCAAATGAGGACTCTGTCTGAGTTGAAAGGAGGTCTTTTTTTACAGAAGGAAGGCAATGGAATCTTTGCATGTATTTGGCAATAAACTATTAGGGATCAAGCCAATGCTATCTCATCTCCCACCTTGGGAAGCTGAAATCGGCTCCTCACCCCTTAAATTAAAAAGAAAACAAAAAAGTGGCTATTTTTAAAATATATGAAAGCAGTGCCCTTTTATTACAGGTGAGCACAACTGAAATAACCAAGACCAATCAGAGTTTCCTCATAACCCCAATTTTAAACCAGTTTCAAATCTCTCTTTCAAATCCTGGTTCATCCCACTGCATGCATGTGATTGTTCATACGTGTGCACCAGGAATAAGCAAACCTGTCAATTTGGGTTTCCCTCCGTTTCTCATTTTCCCAGTCTTCCATTCAATTTTTGCTTACTTAAAAAGTCCTCATAGCATTTTACTGTGCATTTGCGCTATTTTGGTGCATAACAGGCACCATTTCTGTGCAATTTTGGCAAGCAATTTCCCCTAACACAATTCATTTTTGTATGCTTTGTTTGCTAATATATACATTTATGCACACTTTCCGGTGAGATCGGAAATTAAAGTGAGTGCAACAATGAATATAATCTTAACTTTGTGTGGTATGTCTACACACATTCACACACCCCTCTCTTTCCCCCACTCAGGCAGGCGCAGATGGAGCAATATCTCTGAATGCCAGTTGCCGAAAATCACAAGTGGGAAAAATGTTGTTGCACTCAGTCCCATCTTGCAGGCTTCCCGTTGCATCTGGCTGGCCGCTGTGAGCACACAATACTGGACTAGACATGCCTTTGGCTTGCATACAGCTCTGTTTATGTTCTTAAGCAAGCCTCATTTCAGAGTTCAAGGACACATTCCAGCCAGGCAAACACACTCCAGGACGATGTGAAGCCTGGGGAGAAAGTGTGTGACCTGGAGGACAGAGAGTGTGGGTGAGGAGGACTGTGGCCAGGAGAGAGTCCCAGGGGCTTGTTGACCCCCCAACCCACGGTTTGTGGCTCTATACCCCTATGGTATATGCACTATACCAAACTATTTTTGGAACGGGGGAAATCATCAACCAAAGTTTCTGATATCTTTGGGGGATGGGAAAGAAAAAAGAGCAACAGGCAAAACAACACACACACCACAACAAACTAATTCTATTGGCTTCTTTCCAGCATACTTTCAGCATGGGAGGAGACCCAAGGAAGGCCTCTACAACTGCATGTGCACCCACAGGCACTACTATGGAGACCCCAGGTTTATCCCATTTCTCCTGCTGTGGTCCTCATTCTGACCCTCCACCCATCTGCTAAACAACATCTCTAGGGTAGGTGGGTGAGTGGAATAATGTCAATTGTCAGCAGCAAACCGTTCAACCTCCTCTGCCATTGGCTAAAGTCCTGATCTACTTCTCCTCTCCCCATGGCCGCCATTTACTTTTAAAGAGCCAACAACTGCTAATTGTGTGAATAATGTGTGAATAGTTTGGCTCCCACCCCCTACATCCCCCACACCTGAGGGGCAGATGGGGCTCGTCAACCTGGGAAGGTAACCTGTCTAGGAGAAGGAAAACTCTGATCCTAAACCTCTGGTGGCTTGCAGGATATCTTCAGGAGAAGAAAGGGCGATGGAGTAAACCCTACACAAATCCAGAGTAGAAGAAGAGTTTGGATTTGATATCCCGCTTTATCACTACCTGAAGGAGTCTCAAAGCGGCTAACATTCTCCTTTCCCTTCCTCCCCCAGAACAAACACTCTGTGAGGTGAGTGAGGCTGAAAGACTTCAGAGAAGTGTGACTAGCCCAAGGTCACCCAGCAGCTGCATGTGGAGGAGTGGAGATGCAAACCTGGTTCACCAGATTACGAGTCGACCGCTCTTAACCACTACACCACACTGGCTCTCAAGTGGAGTCCCTAAGGCAGTTAGATGCACCTTTTACACCTCTTTCTGGCAACTCCTGCAGCCAAACATATTGCTCTGCTTTCCTTTGGACCACATCAGCGAGGCCAAGAGGGGAGTCTTGTTGTCTGGGCTTGCACCCCGGAGAGGTCACTTCGGTGTTGCTAATGCAGCTATTTAACTTCATTCCCGGAGGCACACACCATTGTCTTTTAAGACAGACGGATGCCAACAACAAGTATGACCCATTGCCTGTAAGTTTTAAAGTGATGCTTCAGTTTGCCTAGGCTGCATTCACACAAGTTTATTCCATTCCATGTTATATGATTTCATTTAAAAAAAACAACAACAACCCACTTCACAACCCCATTAACCTGGAAAGTAAGGGCCATAAAGTGACAAAATTTGGGACTGTATACCAGCATACAGATCTTTCTTGTTATTTTTATGGCTGAATCATGGGGAACAGTAGCAAACATGTGCAAAAAGGTGGGCAATAGCAATGTTATCCAATGATGTTCATTGTTGTGTCATAGCACGGCCACTGGTGTGAATGAAATTTAGCATACAATGTTAGTATATTGGTCAAAAAAGCCACAGTTCCCCAACACAAGAAGTACAGTAATGTAAAAGGAACATTAGAAAACAAAACAGAAATGCTAGCATTATAATCAGTAAAACTAATGAAATATTCCTTGCATCCAAGGCAGCCAGAGAGCCAAATGAAAACAAATACTTTACTTCTGCCCTTGGAACCTTTTCCGTATCTTGTGGTTTATTATTACACTCCTGGAATCTTAGCTTTCCTGGAAGGCTGAACCCAAAGAGTTTTTAGGTATTGAATCTAAGAGTCTTTCTTCTATAATGGATGGATCCAAATTCCTGGATAAGGAAGCACATTCTCCTTAACTTAATCTGTGCAGTTCTGTGGCCACTTTGAGCCTGCATCTGTTTAGGCTTTACTGCTTCTTGTATGATAAGGTGAGCAGAATCCTCCTCACTCCTCAGCAAAAATGCCCAAGCAATGTGGAGTTTTAATCTGACATTTTTTCCTGGAGGAGACTGGAGCTCTGAAGCAAGAGGGTGAGCAAAGGGTCAGTGGACTTTTCCCTCGTGTGGGTTTGTCAGTTACAGGCAAATGGATGCCTGTAACCTGCTGAACTATGGGGAATCATGCCATATTTCTGAGCTCAGGATATTGCATCTGGGGCATAAGAGTGAAATGAAACAACGCCACATGCAGGGACAGCCCAGGAGCTGTGGAACGGGGGGGGGGGGGGCTCATCACACAAACAAGATTGACTGGTGGCAGCAGAGAATGAAACAGGAAAATGATTGCATGACTTTAATATCTTTCCCCTACTTAGGGCATCGATGTAACAGCAAACATATTGAGCAAAGCCAACTTAACCTTTCAATAATGATATCTTAATACAGTGGTACCTTGGGTTACAGACGCTTCAGGTTACTCCGCTAACCCAGAAATAGTACCTCGGGTTAAGAACTTTGCTTCAGGATGAGAACAGAAATCGTGCGACGGCGGCACGGCAGCAGCAGGAGGCCTCATTAGCTAAAGTGGTGCTTCAGGTTAAGAACAGTTTCAGGTTAAGAAAGGACCTCCGGAACCAGAGGTACCACTGTATACCCATTCATTCATTCATTCATTCATTCATTCATTGTTAACAGAGTAGTACTCAGAGGACAAGAGTGCTGCATTGCATTGCTGCAACCGGGGGAGGAACCCAAACAGTAGCAGGCAAACCCTGAATAGACTGTCTGTGTCCTGATTTACCCATTGCTAATTTTAACTACAGTATCTTAGTGTGACATTTTTAATAGTTGAATTTCTGTTGCTGTAATGCAGCTGCAAGGGGTAATGTGTTGTTGTTGTTTAGTCATTTAGTCGTGTCCGACTCTTCGTGACCCCATGGACCAGAGCACGCCAGGCACTTCTGTCTTCCACTGCCTCCCACAGTTTGGTCAAACTCATGCTGTTTGCTTCGAGAACACTATCCAACCATCTCATCCTCTGAAGGTGTAATGTAGTATTTGTCAAAAAGTTTGCATGCCTCCTACCATGACTGAACAATGGAAGGATCTCTTTCCTGGTGGTGTCCCAGTCACCCAACTCCCACCCTCTCTCTGTCCCTCCTCCTTTCTCCTGCCTGATATTTGGGGATGGAGGAGAAATTTTATTCAGTCCACATTTAAAGGCAAACCTATTCAATCCGTATTTTCCAAGACAATATACAAACCCATGTACGCCACCTTGAGCTCTTTGCGGGAGGGGGGGGGAGAGATGGGATATAAATGCTATAAATGAATGAATCAATAAACCCAAAGCACAGCTATCTTTAAAAAAATGTCCTTCTTCAAAATTTGCAATGGCATTCTCAAGTCAAGTTCTGTGTACAAAAAAAGCATATTTTAGGAGCATGTGCAAAAACAATGCATTTGTTGTTGAACATAACATACAAAATGGCATTATATATATGGGGAAATTGCTTTGCAAAAAATGAATGTATTAAGTAAAATTGCATACCAAATTATGTATATTAGGAGATTTCTCCATGACCGTTAAAGTAGTACAATAGCTATTTATTTATTTAACTTTAAAAAATAATAATTCTTGGTTTACAAAAGTATGTGCAATGTCTCTTCTTAACTGCACGGTGTGGATGTGACCCCTGAGATTCTAAAATCAACAACGGAGCACATTGAAGGAATAAGGAGATTCATTATAGTTTCTGACTCCTGGAAGTTAAAGCTCCAGCGACAGAGTGCAAAAGAACTGCCAATTCCTACAATAACCTGACCTGAGCAGAACAGTTGTGAGACTATATGTTACCTAAACTGTTTTGCAAGAGCACCTTTGGTTCAGAACTTCAGAGTGAAATGAAGCTGACAAAATCATCTGGAGTGGAATTAGGGTGACATGAAAGAACTGAAGGCAGATCAGCAATGACATTTTCTAGCACAAAGTTTTTATCTAATGAAGCATGTCAGAACAGACTCGACTCAGTAAGCATTTTTAATCAATAATTTAAAATATAACAAACATGTTGAGATCTTGTCATTTCCTACCAGATCACATTGTACTCAAATCACCCATAATCCAGGATAATCAAATTCTATAGTTTGGGAATATTGGTATCTATGGTGATACCTGCTTTTCAAAGTTTTTTGAAGCCGAATTGGAAATTCCAGATGGTAAGTGTACTGCATTTACTTTCAGGCTCAACTCTCTGGCCATGAGGCTGTCTGTAAAGATAGCTTTTACACTTATGATCACATTAGATCATGACAACAATGCACTCTTCCATGGACTGCCCTTGAAAAGTGTTCAGAACTTTCCATTGAGACAAAATGCAGCAACCAGGTCTGGCTGGAGTCAGCCATGCAGACCAAAATACACTGGTGTTATTTGAATTGCATTGTCTTCCAGTTTGTTCCTAGGCATAATCCAAAGAGCAATTTATTATTTACTTGTAGGGCTCTAAATGGCTTGGGACCAGGATATTTGAAGGACTGTCTTCCCTGCAGGAGTTTTTCCCCACAGTGACCGCATCTGCACTATATTTTTTGAAGCAGCATCATACCACTTGAAACAGTCATGGCTTTCCTCAAAGAATCCTGGGAGATGTAGTCTGTTAAGGGTGCTGAGACAGCTATTAGGAGACCCCTATTCCTTTCACAGAACTAATATTCCCAAATCTCTGAGGGGAATAGAGGATCACCCAACAACTCTCAAAATCCTTAACAAATCACAGTCTGGGCATTCATTAGGGAAAGCCATGGCTGTTTAAAGTGGTACAATATTGCTTAAAAATATAGTGGATCTGGCTATGCTGGCTTAGCTGGCTAGGAGATAATCTTAAGGTTGTGGAATTTATTCCCTTGGGAAGCCCAGATGGCTCCATCTCTTTGAGTATTCAAGTGAATTGTGAAGTTGTTCTTGCTTTGCCCGACATTTGGACTGTCTTAATTATTTAGTTTTCTTTTCTCCTACTCATGGATTGTGTTACTATTGCTCCAGTTTTGAGCTATTATTATACGGTACTTCATTCAGTACTGCTTGAGGAATTCATTCTTCACAAATTATGATAGGGACTGATCCGATCTGAACCTCTCAGACTAATGTGTGAATCAGAACACAAGTATTTTGCAGATTTCGCACTTTTCTGAATTGTGCAATGTAGTACTCCACTCAAAAATGTACCAAAAGTCTTGTAAACATGTGGGCTTGTTTACTTTTGGCACACAATGTGTTTATAAATGTGGACTTCAAGAGAAAATACATTTAGAAATGTGTTTTTGGGTGAGGTAACACTCAAAAAGACATATATTAACACAAATTAAATTTGTGTGAATTTTTTTAAAAATAAAGTATAGCACTTAATGAAATGGGGGTGCAATGGATTTATGAATGAACACACACTAAACTGATACGAACCAGAAATAGACAAATGCAGTCATCCCTCATTGTATTGTTGTGATTTTATTGTGTATGTGAGAGAGTGTGTGTTTAATTTGGTGTGAGCCACCTTGCACACCTTATCATCAAGATTCTGATTTGATAGAAACATAATTCAGATAACAAGAAAACTAGTGTGGAATGATTGCCAATTTACTTATTGTTTTTAATTTGGTAAAACAGCAACACTACAGCTAGGTTTGTAGCTCCCCCAACCCACCCCCAGCATCACTGAGTACTTATTGAAGTCCATGTCCCTGACGCCCATACCATTTTCTGGAGCCTTCTCTTCCTTGTTGCTGCCTGTTCACCTTCCCTCTCTAAGAGTGATGAGATGGAGCATCCTTCTCCACAACCCTTGTGTCCTCATGGGCAGCTGTGTGGACTAGTCCCAGTGGGGAGGGCAAGCAAGTCCTCAGCAGTGCCTTGGAGAAGAAAATAAGCATCTTGCCCACAGGTCTTCTAAAACCTGAATCTAGCAGCAGCTTATGTTTCTCCTTTTTCTTTGCATGGGTTTGTTCAGATTGTACTCGTGCAAACAGAATCTTGTGCAAACAGGATCTTGAGCTCTGCATAGAGCCTAGCCATAATTAGGCCTGTTCTTTTATATTTTCTAGTGTTGCATTTGAATAAAATGTACGGTACTGTTGGGATTTTTAAAAAGAATGCCTAATAGCCTTTAATTTGCAATGTGGCCAAGGCTTGAAGAATATTTCAGAGTCCTGGGTGCAAGATCTTCTTTAAAAATTGACATTTTAAAGTCGATTACACTATACAAAGCCAAGTCTTTGAGAGCTTAATAGGTGAGCACCAAATTCCGAGGCATGCAGGTGATCAGATGCCTGAGTTTTTTGTAGCCTTTAATATGTTAGACCATTAAATCAAATGGCAGTGCTTACAGCACAGCTTGTCTTTGCCCCATAGTGATGCTTTTTGATTGCTCCATATGGCAAAAGATATGAGGACCAAGTCTCAGGTGCCTTAGCTTTTATCTATCTGAGTCTGTGCCTTGCTCTGAAATTTTAATGCTGAGGTTGACACACATTCTGGATGAATGTTTCCCAGCTGGGTGCTCTGGCTCATAAAAAGTCCTGCTTGGAGACAAATAGCAGGCAACAGATAACACAGGGTACATCTTGTCCTTCTGGCCCCAGATCTGTTGTGTTTTGCTTCGTAAACACCTTGAATCCACCTTGCTGCACTGACCCCTGGCTGTAGCTTTTCAGAGAACAATTTCCCCTGAATTTTGCTGTAAGATGTCCCACGAGGTGCTAACCTCCAGAGATCACTTAGAATCATAGAATCATAGAGTTGGAAGAGACCACAAGGGCCATCGAGTCCAACCCCCTGCCAAGCAGGAAACCCCCTTTTTGCCCTTTTCTTGGTCTCTTTGTTGGGAATCTGAATCTTGGTGCAGATCATCTTTCTGTGGTAATATATCATCTCAGGCTTTGATGGCAGCTGATCTCAGATGGAATCACCAAATTTTGGGACTCATTTGCACATTTGGATTTTTGAAAAAGTCATGTGGGTGCATTTCTATGGCTTCCTGAGGCCTCTGGGACTCCCAGGAGGATCTTCAAAGATCATCTCAAGAGGTGGGCAGGATAGTATAGAAGGTGGTCCTTCAGATACCCCTGGTCTAAGTCCAGAAGATGCTGGTGCAGATGTCTCAGCAGATAAGTAGCATGCTCCCTCTATGCAGCCACTGGCCATGGCATCCTGGACTAGTCATCCAAGTACTCATGTAGCACACATTACAGATGTGGTATAACTAAGGCATGTGTCACCGTAGCCACATCTGCATTCTCCAGGAACGAGCATAGTGATTGGTTGCTTCACCTGACTCTCAACTGGGGCAAAGCCACTCCTGGCTACAGCCAAGAACTACAACTATCAAACGCAACAGCAAATGTGACTAGTTACACCAGAATGTTGATGGAGTCTGCATATGGATCCCATTTAAAGCAATGCGGTGCACATGGATGATATTCATGTCTGGGCACTTTATGACACAATTCCTAATCCAGAAAAGAAGATCTGCATATGAAAGTTTGCATCCGCTTGCTGATCTCCTTCTCTGGATCAGAACATAAAGACCACGGCAACCTTCCCTAGCATGTCATCACAGCAGAATGAAATACAACTCTAAACATTTTCATAACCAAAGAAGGGATGAAAGGAGAGTCTCCTCATGTTTAGTCTCTGTTGTAGAACAAATACTTATAATTAAACTGAAACCAAAATCAAAACATTGTCTGGGGGAAAGAGCCAAAACTGTATCCTGTAATCTCTCCCCCACCTCCCCCCCCCCAATTGCTGTTTCCTGGGATTAACATAGGAAGAGACGGACTGGATGAGACCAAAGCCTTATCTTGTCCAGCATCCTGTTTTCACAGTGGCCAACCAGATGTAATGTCAGTTCCTAGCACTGAATACCCTTCGCAAGCCAAGAATTCATTTTGATTCTGGCCAAGCTGCCCGCCATCTGGAAGTATTTCAGGACCTCATTATTCCAAAGTGCTGAAAAATTCAAACGCTTTTTTAAAAAATGCATTTTATTCGCACCCCTATTAATTCAAAGTTAGCAGAAGCTCAAAGCGCATTTCTCTTAGAGGTGTGTTAAGTGTCCAGAAATTGTGTGTGTGTGTTTGTGTGTGTGCGTGCGTGCGTGCGTGCGTGCAATAAATAACTCCAATGAGACTTTTCAATATATGAGCCAAGACACAGTTCCTGTAGTTGTGACTACCTCTGGGAGTAGAAGGAGACTGATGGAAGTTGGCTGCTGTTTGGAATTTTTACTATTCTTCTACCATTTGCATTTTAAAATATATTTAATGCTGCTAAGCAGAAATTAGCCTTATTATTTCCAGTTGCTTTCCTATATTTAGAAACGTGACATAAAGGCACCAGGGGGTTCTGTTCCTTGACGGAAATCAAAAGCAAACTTTCTCCAGTATTGGAACTGTTAACAGGGGCTGAAGGGTGCAGCCATATTATGTCACAACTCAGCCATGTGCACTGCCTTCCAGCCCATTACCAGGCCCAGTGTTGTGTATTAAGAATAGCCTTTACAACCCTAAGGGAGCAATCTCAGGGCGTCTGGGGGGACATCCCAGGGAGAACAAGTGACATAGGAGCCAACTCCTAGGAGCCAGGGTCCCTTCGCCCCCCCTCCAATAAGATGTTTGAGGGGTTGGTTGGTCCCCCCCCCCATGTTAATGGGCATTACCATTCAAATGGTATGTATGTGCTGTACCTTGTGTTTAAGTATGTGGGGCAGGGCTTACCTTGGCTCCCCGATATTTTATGTGTATATATAATCTTTTAAAAAAGATTTTATTAAGACTTTTCATAATACATTGCATTAAAAGAACAAACTAATCTAAACAAAAGCAAAGAACCAAGAGAGAAAGAATAAAAAGTCCTCCCTCATAGGTAAATCTTAGCTCGTCCCACACAGAGAAAGGTGAGCCCTCCCAGCTCTCACCTGGGAGATTTCCTTTCTTCTTCCATCCTCCCTTCTCTGCCTCACACACAGGGTCCTTCATCAATTAACCATCACTTTCATTTACATGTTAACCACTTGTTAACCCTGAATTGGGGACCACACACCATACAAAAAATCATGAAGAAAAGGCAAAAGAGAAAGAGAAAGCTGTTTCAATCCCTTGAAATGCCCCCAAGCCAAAGTTACCACACTCCTGAGTTGTGTCTAAATCTCTAGTTTGACATGTGGAGGAAAATGGAAAATGCTAAAGAAAGGAAAAGCAAAACAGGAGATGGACAGAGCTTCCAACTGTCATCCTAGCTCAAGTCTAACAGTGCTTAGGATGAGGCAGTTAACTTCCTTCGGTTATTGTCCCCACCATCACTCTAGGCTTACACCCGACTCAGACCCTAAGAAGATCTTCTGAGGTAGATAATAGAGAGCAAGTCTTTTCAGGGCTGGCACTTTGGCTATGCATTTATATTATTGGATTCCACTTATGAATCGCTTTCCATAAACTATCTTGAAGTGATTTCATAATAAAAGCACCAGCAATTAAAAACAATTACATTTATAAAAACAATTTGGGGGAAAAACACAATTAAAAACAATTTCATTAGCAAAAACAATTAAAAACGATTTCATACATAAAAACGCAATTTCATATCCAGTACAGCTACAGACTAGGATAAAGACCTTCACAAGGCTTGTTTTAAAAGGAAGGCCTACGATAGGCACCAAAAGCAATCGGGACAGCATCTGTCTGATGTGTAACAGGAGGAAGTTCTAGTGACATAGCATGGGGAGGGGCACAGGGGCAGTTACCTTGGGCACAAACTTGTTCAAGGGCACAAAATTTCAACACCCAGTGCTGCAACTCAATACAACTGCATGCTTCCGTAGCATGGAGTCCATTGAAAATGGCTTCTCCATGTGACCCAGGAAGTGACCTCTCCAGACAATGGAATCTTTTCCTTTCTCTTCAGCTGCAATCTCCTGGGCAATGCAGACACCATTAGGCAGTTGAATGCTCATGGCTACTTCATCCATTTCCTTCCCTCCCACCCACTCTGCGCAGTTCTGGGTGCTGGCAATCCCTGCTACACCACAGGGAATTCCAAAGGATCTAGTTGTCACTACCCAACTCCTACATCCTATGGAATGCACCTCTGGATAAGATTGTATCTGCAGGATGCTCTCTCACACAGAGCAGAGTGATCAGCTGGATATATAAAGGGTGAACTATCTCTTAGGTGTCCTTGTTCCAAGCTGCATAGGGCTTTGTGCACCAGCAATCAACATCTAGACTTTAGCTCAGTAGATAATTGGCAACCAGGGCATCAGAATACTCTGCTCAGAAAGGCTTGCCTAGTGCCAACATGATGGTGTTTTGAACCTTTTTATTTCCCTATTTTCATTTTCATTTTCAACCATTGAATGGAGCAGTATACAAACACCGAACAGGAATGAATGAATAGAATCATAGAATCATAGAATCATAGAATCATAGAGTTGGAAGAGACCACAAGGGCCATCAAGTCCAACCCCCTGCCAAGCAGGAAACACCATCAGAGCACTCCTGACATATGGTTGTCAAGCCTCTGCTTAAAGACCTCCAAAGTAGGAGACTCCACCACACTCCTTGGCAGCAAATTCCACTGTCGAACAGCTCTTACTGTCAGGAAGTTCTTCCTAATGTTTAGGTGGAATCTTCTTTCTTGTAGTTTGGATCCATTGCGCCGTGTCCGCTTCTCCGGAGCAGCAGAATATTAGCTTGATTGTGTTGGCTTTGGGGGGTTAATTTTTGATGTTGAATTAAATGGGGTGTTCGTTCTTTCCTGGATTTATATTTTCTTTTATATTTGATGTATAGTATGTATGCATGCATGCCTGTCTGTCTGTCTGTATTTAGTATTTAATGTCATTATATACTACTTTTCATCACCAAGTGACCTCAAAGCAGTTTGCATAATTAGTATTTAATATTTATAATATTTGACTGGATATGTTTATTGATTATAAACTACTCTGTGAGCCTATTTGACCTGAAAAGCAATACAGAAACAGTTTTTAAATTTGGTGTGTGTGTGTGTGTGTGTGTGTGTGTGTGTATATGTGTGTGTGTGTATTCATACATTTACTTTCCTAATCTGCTCTTTCTGACCCTTCCATGTAAAATTCCTCTTGCTACAGTGCATGCATCAGTAATGGATGGATATCTGAATACAGTACTGATACAGCAACTAAGCAACTTATCATATTAATCTTTAATCTGTCACAATGGGTTGTATCCTGTGTAGCACTAAGAAAGAGATCCCGTCAGTGGAAGGATTTCTGCTTGCACAATGAGACTTTCCCCTCTCTCCTCCCCCACCCCACCCCTCAATCTGATCTAGGGGTTCTCTCAAACCCCTGGAGCAGATTTGCAAAGAGCGCAGGATGTGCATGAGGAGAAAAGAGGAGGAAAAGTCTCATTGTACATGCATAAATCCTTGCACTGAAGGGATGTGTTAGCTGAATACTGCCGTTAATCATTGCTCGTTAATCCTTAACATAATAGTACAAGTACTACTATGACTTGGAATGGAATAACCCACTTAATGTAGTTGGGGCTGCTTTCGACAATGGCAGCCCTGCGTTAAATTCCCCATTTCTGCGCCACAACTTAATTTATATCCTGCCATCACAAAAATGTACTAGAACAGAACTGGAAATATACACCCATCAACAAAGCCTACTTTCATGATGTTTTCTTCTTCTTCTTCTTCTTCTTCTTCTTCTTCTTCTTCTTCTTCTTCTTCTTCTTCTTCTTTTACATTTGTAGTGGCAAGGTAAAATGGTGATGTTTTGGCCAAAATATATATCATGCCCTTTATAACCATGCCATCCCAAGGGTGGGTGGGTCACAAATGTAAATAAGTCCATCACATCATAAAGAACAATACACGAAACAGAAAAAGCCACGGTTCATTAGACATGTTTTTATTTCATCATGTCATCGGTATAGAAAGCATTGATTGATGGGAGCTTCCTGCAGTGTGTAGATTTGGCAAAATGCATCAATCATATGTAACTAAATACCTGTAGGATATATCCTTCATGGATGGATGTGATGTATGTGTAGAACATTTGCCCTAACCTGACCATTCCAGGTGACTAAATGTTCAACACTTATTTGCTATGTTTGTAAGATGCTGTCTCCCACTTATTGACAAAGAGGATGATTTTACTTTAACACTGTTTTATTACAATATGGAACAAGGGGAGTCGGGGGGGGAGCCATCTAAGAAGTTTTAACACAAAATGACAGCTCACACACAATTTTCTGTGCAACAAGTAACAAGCGAAGCAGCCCTCAGTTGTCATGATATGTTGGCACATTTTCTTACACAACGTTATTATTAGCTCTTCTTTTGCCTTAGAAGTTAAGAAGATGTCCTAGATTTGGAAAGCATTTTGCTTCTAATGCCAAGATTCTTAAGCTGCAGCCATCCCTGCAGCTCCATTCTTTACTCTGGAATACTCCAATAAAATTCAGAGGAATGGCTCCCGAGAGATAGGTTTGAGAGGACCAACTTGTTGACATCCCCATTTTCTTGCCATGTTGTTTGTCTCAATCCAAAATGCCATCTAGTTTTGGTTGCAGTGTTTCAGTTGCCAGTACTTACTACAATTTGCAGTAATTACAGTTTGTATAGTGAATTGTTTCTTAATTGCACATATGGTCAAAAGAGCAATTTGGGGGTACCATTCAGTTGCTGCAGGGTTGCCCTTCCCATTTTCAGCAAGAAAGGAAAGAAGATTATTGCGTGAAGATTGTGATTTAAATGCTGTGTCTTACAGGATTTACAAAATAGCTAATATCCAAGGAAACTCACTGCTCAGGCCTCTGTTTCCTACAAGTCCTATGTAAAAAGAAACCAAAGCAATGAGTTTACTCCAAGGAGAAGAACTGTTCATTTTAACACAGATTTAACACAGGGCCCTTGATCCAGATCAGGATTCTAATGGGGTGGTGGGGGTAAGAGGAGCTACAACCCTTTCCCCTAAAATGGAAAAGCCCCTGTTGAAGAGAATGGAAGGTTTTCTTTTCCAATGCAAATTGCAGCTGCAAAGTCCCAATCCAGATTAGTTCCATAGTCATGGGAAGTAAAGCCCCCTTCCCCGTATGCTAGGGTTTTGATCTGGATTTGCCCCCTTGCATGGACAGTTTGTGGAAACCCTCCCTCCCTGCACTTAAAGGCTAGTGTGTCAGACTAGGATCTGGGTTCAAGTCTCCACTCAGCTATGAAGTCCACTGAGAGACCTTAGGCCAGTCACTGCCTCTCCCCCTAACCTATTCCCCCGGGTAGTTGTGGTGATTAAATGAGGAAAGGGAGACCCATGTGACCACCTTGATCTCCTTGGAGAAAAAGATGGGATACAAATGTGATAAATTTGGCCTAAATAATGTGCTCTAAGCTGGGCTTCTATGACCACACCTCTAATTCCCATTTCAAGATAGCCTCTTAAAGACGCCATATATATGCAGCCAGGCATGCTGCAAGTCTTTGTTGCTACCTGCAGCACACCATCCAGGTAAGCTGCGCTGAAACAGGTACTGGGAGGACAGCTTCATGGCTCTGCCCCATCCCAGAGGCCACCACTGGTGTGTCTCAAACTAGAAGCCCTGGGCTTTGCTAATGCAAGTGTTCCATCACTCTTGATTTAGGTTGGGTTCGATGCCCCTTTCAGACCAAGCCAGAATACATGGGCTTGGTTGCTATGGGTATGTGGGCTTACCTCTATTCTAGAAGGCTGTGACCATAGCTCATTTTTCATAATTTTGCTTGTTCTGCTCTAATATTGTTTCCGATTGGTTCCAGAAAATCTTACAGCATCTTGACCCCCTATCAAAATTCATAAATTTAGGGAAATGAGTTTGCATAGCCTCATAATTTATTTTTTCTTATGAAGATGGGTAGCAGTCTGGGCTAGCATAAAGCATACCAGTTTCCATCCTATTCGTGGGCCCTGTCATCACTGTATGATGTAGTCTTGGAATCTGATGCTTGTCAAGCCCTGAGACTGCTGGTCATGCATTTTCCACAGATCTTGAAAAGATCTGGAGACGGTGTTATCACACCCAGCGATACCTATTTCTTCTAGCTGGAGAAGTGATACTGTCACAGATGCAGCTGTCTAATGTCAAGAATGTGTGAACTGATACCCCAGGGGGAAAAGAAACCATATTTGAGGTGATGTAAAGTAATGATACATTACTTTCCTGGAGTAAGTTATTTTGACAACCAAGAACAGCAAGGACTTGCTGCTGCTTAACAGGTAACAATTCAATCTACTTTTCGTATATAGTTAAAGACAGCCTTTATTCATGAAGCTCCTTCCTTTGGAGGTGTGTAAATTAGCCTCATTGGTTTTTCATCAAATGAAGACACACCTAAGCACACAGGCCTTGGGATGATAGTAGTGTTTTGGTTAGGCCATCTGTATTGGGTTTTGGTCATTAGAGATGTCAAAGAATTCTGTATTGGCTTTTGGTCATTAGAGATGTCAAAGAATTCTGACAGAAACAGGAGCAGACATTACCAATACGATCAGCCCTGATTGTTGCTGCTGCTGCATCCGCCTTTGCAGCCTATAAATGCTACAGAATCAATATGCCTGCCTCCCATTTGCATTGTGTTTCTATGATTTATTTATTGATTTATACATTTATTACTTTCCCTTCACCAGCAGGTCCCAGGGCAGGTTACAATAATTTGGAATTAAAAACGGTTGAAACAGATTACAGTCACAGGAATAGGGTGGGCCCTGAAAACACACCTCCCAGGTGTCAAAGGCCAGAGTAAAGGGATGTGTCTTCAGCATTCCTAAGGTTGCCATACATCCAGAAAATCCTGGACATGTCCTGTTTGGGGAGGCCTACATTCCATTCTGGGGTATTTTTACAATTGTAGGCAAATGGCCGGGTTTGGGGGGAGGGTTTAAAAAACTGTGTGTGGGCGGCTCAGGTTCATGCTTGTGCTCAGGCTTTGGTGTGGGCTGTTCTGGTTCTATTTTGGGCTCAGAGGTAGTGGCCAACCCGGGTGGGGGGGGCAAGTGAATGCAACCCCAGCATTCACTGAAAGTTGTATACTGAAGGCACAGCCCTGTGTGGAAGGAATTCAACAACTTTAGGGCTGCCACAGAGAAGGCCCTCTTCCAAGCTGCCACCAACCCCTTGCATTAAAATCAGTGGCCATTTTGACTTTGGATATAATGGAGGACTGTAAACTGGATGGACCTCTAATATGCAGCTGGAAAAGTTTTTCAAAAAACCCACGGAGGGGAGGAGGGAAATCCTAGCATTTGAAAGAATCTTGTGTTAAATTTTAATATTTGCAAGAATATGTTTCTGTGAATGAACTTGTAAAACATGCATGCATACATACATACATACATGCATACATACATACATACATACAGTGGCCATTTCATTGAACTAATTGGTGTGGAATAATAAAATGATAACTGTCAGGGGTTCAGGAGCAGAGGCGAGGGAAAGGGAGGAAACAGAGAGCGAGGGGGAGGAGGCAGAAGAAAGGATGAGTGATGACGACGACCCGAGATCTCCGAGTCTGTCCAGTGAATCAGAAGATTCACAAAAAGGAGCACCAGTGGCCAGGGCAAGGGGGGAGACTAAGGGGACACCCCAGGAAGATAGAGCCAGAGGGGACTCAGAGGGGAGCAGTTGGAAATCGGGACCAGCGTCACCGCCAGAGAGCAGGGAAGAGGAAGGGCGCCAGGGATCAAGCGCTGGCAGCTCACAACAGGAGGGAGGGCACGAGTCAGGAGTGGCCACACCTCCATCGGGGAGCGAAGAGACGGTTAGACGGAAGGTGGAAGGTTGGGCGCGCGCGCCAAGTTCAAATGCACAGGAAGGTGGCGCAGTAGGCAGCCCGGAAAGGGAGCCAGGTCCTAAAGCCCGGCGCAAGGAGACAGGAGGGTCCGGGGGGTCAGCGTCAGAAGAATCCCGGAAGGAAGAGACCCCGGGGGGCAGAGGGACCCAGAGGAGAACTGTCAGGCGGAAAAGGTGGAGCAGGGCTAGGATATTAAGTTGGTGCGCAAGGGGCGGAGACTCAGACGGAGCTTCGCCGATCTAAGCATAAGACGTAGAGTTGCGCGCAGCAGCTTGAGAATGGAGACTGTAACTCAATAAAGACTTTTATTTAATGATAGCTGGCTAGCGTGATCCTCTGTGAGCTAGGATCTGGAAGCAACCCTGACAATAACATAGTGAATTACATAAAATTATGCTGCAGTAGACAACAGTATAGATAATGCAGTTTTTGTTGGAAGCTGCAGTGGAAGAGATATATAGTAGTTCTGCATGTAGTGAATATGGATCAGAAAAGAAATGGATGCCTTCTGGCATCCCTATTGGTTGTAGGCTGTGTTCACATGAGGAGTCAGGCTTGATCTAATATTTAGTGGTCCTAGGGGCTTAATGTATAGTTATATTTCTAATATTATTGTAAAGGTAAAAGGTAAATGACCCCTGGATGGTTAGGTCCAGTCAAAGGTGACTATGGGGGGTGGCGCTCATCTCACTTTCAGGCAGAGAGAGCTGGCGTTTGTCCACAGACAGCTTTCTGGGTCATGTGGCCAGCATGACTAAACCACTTATGGCAGAACGGAACACCATGACGGAAGCCAGAGCTCCTTCCCGCCACAGCAGTACCTATTTATCTACTTGCACTGGTGTGCTTTCAAACTGCTAGGTTGGCAGAAACTGAGGCAGAGCAATGGGAGCTCATCCCATTGCGTGGATTCGAACTGTCAACCTTCTGATCAGCAAGCCTAAGAGGCTCAATGATTTAGACCACAGTGCCACCCATGTCGGTGGGAATTATTGTGAACCTTAACCATGTGCTCTATAAAGGAAACAGAAAAATGAATCAAATAAGTAATTAAATGGATAGATATTTTGGAAAAGTTTCTAATTCTACCCCCTAAATCATAAGAAACAAACAAAAGAATCAAATAAGAAATTAAATAAATATTTTGGAAAAGTTTCTAATTCTATCTCCACATCATAATCAGAAGAATGTGTAGATTTTTTGTAGGGACAGGGAAAGAAAGAAAGAAAGAAAGAAAGAAAGAAAGAAAGAAAGAAAGAAAGAAAGAAAGAAAAGTTTTTCATATTAATTAATAAATTTGATATCCAATAGTATTGACATCTGCCCGATGAAGAAGTTCTCTTAGTGGCTTACAGTAACAACAACAAAAATCATAAAAGTGCGATCATGCATAGCAATGCAATAATAACAGAGCAAGAATGTAAAAGCATAACGAGTCAACCTTGTAGCATTGAAATGGAGGAAATGGAAGATCAAGTGAAGTCTGAAATGGCTTGGAATGCAGGGGGCAATTTTCTCAATCACAAAAGACAGTTATACTCTTAAATCCACATTAAACTCAGTGGGAATAAGTGCCTGTTACTCAGGTCTTTTTTAAAAAAAAATCTGCCCCTGCTCCTCTTAAAAACACTCCTTTTCAATTAATTTGTTGATCCCTTTTTAAAGGTCTTATCATTATTTTCCCTGAATGAAATTGTCTTTTCTTCTGGAAGATGCATCTTGTTTTAAATTGCTGCCAACTCTAATCAAAACCACCTACGCAACACTACTCAACTCCCCCCATCTTCTCCTAGTCTAAGATTTTCTTTCAGGATTACTGAAAATTGCATGCTGGCAATTTCAGAAGATAGGACAAACTAATTTATAATGAACAAAGCCTCAATCTGTGCACAGGAATGCATGAGAAATTCTATTTTGGTAAATTCTGATGCGAACTGCCCTGGTTTTACCCCTCACAGACTAACATGTGGACTGATAAATAACTAATTTTTGGATTTCTCACTTTTCCCAATTTTGTGATACCATGCTTGGCTAAAAAAAAAGCAAGTGATGTGCAAAAAATGCACATAAAATGTGTGCCTTGGAATAATATACATTGAGAAATATGTACATTCAGATAAAAATATTAAGCATGTATTTTGTGACACGGTTTAAATACAGTTTTTGCTTTTGCAGATTTTTTTAAAAAATCCCAATTCAATGCAGAAATGGGACAAGAGACTAGTGAATGAACCACATGTGAGATTGCCATGGACAGGAAATAGTCTAATCAGTCCATCCTTGTCTGTGCATTAATATTCCTGAATAAAAGCAAAGTATCTCAGGAGAGCCTGAACGATATCCAGACACATATTGGTTCTTTGACTGATCTCCCCTGAATGTCTGGTTTGCACATATTTGCTTGAAAAATTGTACCCAGATTACATGTGAAGTACTGCTTTACCATGTTTTCATTCTCTATAGCAGGGATTGATATCTATAGGAAGACCCAACATTTTAGCACTGCATGGAAACTTCGTTAATCTTGTGAATTCATGTAGCAACAAGCCATGCTGCAGATATATGTGGAAAGACAACATATAAGAGGAAGCACCTACGCAAAGAATAATATGTTTAAGAAACACGTTTATACATGTCTTCCCACTGTTTACTCTATTTGAAGAAGAGTGTGTATAAATATATACAAATGTACACATTTCAAAATAAATGTTTCCTTCAGGTACATAGTAGACTTTGTGATTTGGGGTATTTCACTAATCTGATGGTTTTGTAAGAGACACCCTAAATGCCTACTATAAATATATCACTCTACAAGTTCTCTAGAAATGCTCTTCAAGAAAATCGGACACTCCTATTTGGGTTAAAAACAACTAATTGCTAGCTGTGGGCGAGGTTTCTAATATTGCTGTTTATTTATTAAAGTTCCAAGCTTCCAGAAATCCAGGCTTTTAAATCTGCAATCCTAACGCCATTTACATTTACCCATACCTCTAAATCCCAGTTTTCTTCTCCAGCTTCTCCACTCACCCAAAGCAGGATGTCTGGAAAAGGAAAGGGTAAGTCTCCTAGCAGGTTAGGCAGATAAGAAATGAGTTTGGGGTGAAACGAAATTTTAAAGAAGGTAAATGATGATTTTCTAAATAGCAAGGTGATAATAATTACATAGGTTGGCTGCACCCCTTTAACATTCTATTTAAGTCAATTCCCTACTGACTCTGCTGAATTCAACCTTTACATAGCTGAAAGGAAACAAGTGCCATAGAGCTCAGTTCAATGTTTAGGGTTGTTCTGTTGATGTAACATGTCCATGGGCAGAGGCAGATCCCGGAGTACCCCCAAACTGGGAACTTGTTTTTTTCAAGGGGAGTGCAATATTGTTCAAAACAGAGTGGATCCCTATTCCACAGCTCGACCAAGATAATATCTACCAACCACTTTCCTGGAATCTGATGAAAAGAAGAAACAGTGCTGTGTGTCACCTGCAACCTCAGGACAACACACTCCAAATCTCCAGATAATATCTCCCAGACATTTCATGTAGATATTTAACAGTATGGAGGGCAATATCATGACACCATGTGTCAACTGTCAAGGAAGCACTGGAACCTCCATAAACAGTGCATCTGAGACCTATCTCAGTCAGATGGTCCAGAAAGATACCATGACTAATAGTATCAAACATCACTGAGAGTCCAGCAGAACTAAGAGGGACAACTGGGAAGGTACTGGCAGTGGACTACTCACATGAAAAATATAGTTCCAGAGAAGGAAACATATGATACATGGTTCATAGGATCATAGAAACGTAAAATTGGAAGGGACCCAGAGGGTCATCTAGTTCAATTCCCTGCAACGCAGAACTCCTGCCCACAGCCGCCGCTGGGTGAAATCAAGCCACCAACCTTCTGGTTAACTGCCAAACAAACGGAACCATTGCACCACAGACGTCCCTGTCATGTGAGCAGTTAAATGCAATAGAGATAAATAACATAGCAGAGGAGCCTTCTCTCTCCCCTAACCCACCAGTTTCCTGAGGTACTTGCATTTGATTTCGCATTTTGAATTTAGGGTGGTCTTGTCAAAACAAATGCCTTGTTGAAGCTAGGCAAAACTCAACGCATTAATCTTTTGCATACAAAAATGAAGCAATTATAATATCCATTTCATAGATTAGCAGAACTAAGGCACGTTGACAACTGTGTAGCTGCAAACAGATCGGAACGCCTGGTGTCCCATGCCTGCTCTCCAGCAACTGAACCAAGCTTTACCATCAAGTAGGGAGAAAAGAATGATGAAACCACTTGCAGGCCAGCTGCCAAAGTTTCAGTGCTAATTTTTATAAATGATCCTCTCTCTTTTTTGCAAAGTTTGAACAAGTGCTGTCCCTTCTGGTGCTTTGTCTGTGCTACTGCGCTTTGTTTCCAATAAACTGAGTGAAGAGAACCATATGCAAAATAAAACAAAAGGGAGAACAATCCGATAAGTTCTTTCAACCAGACAAAACAACTGATGGAATAACATAAAGGGTTCCAAATTCTTTTCTGTCCTGGATCCCTTCATCATCAGCTCTGTGATTATGTTCAGCCCCAAGAGTTCTGCGGCACTTGGGAGCTGGCTTTCCCTTTTCTTTTTTTCTGCAAAAATGTCCCACCAGAGTGACTCTCTTCCCCAGCATATTCTTGTGGCCAGCTGACATCTCTGCTGTATTATTATGAGCTTACAGGAAGCAGGAAGGAAAGGCAATAAAATTAAAAGGTATGAAAAGCTTTTTCCCCCCTTTTGCACAAAGCATTATCTTTTACAAGAAAGACCTACTGCCAGCAAAAGCATTTCCTAAACTAGCAGACCAGCTTGCAAACTAGCAATAATCTCATTCCCATCTTTCATACTATGAGTCTTTTGAATTTGAGGTGATCGAAAAGCATTAATTTCTCTCTGCACTGCAGGTCCTACACCTTACGAAACCAGATCCCAGCAGTTGCCCATTCACTGTTCATAGAGATTCTTTATGTGTGTGTGTCAGCTGACCAAATCTCAAGTTTTGCTTCATAGAAAACCATAACAGTCAGCGACTTTCTAGATCAATACCCTCTCACTGGCCTTTCGTGGAGAAAACGAAAGATGTGCTATTGTGAATCAAAAAGAGAACTATTTCCCCTATACAGCGTCTTTTTCTTTTAATTTTAGCAGGAGGGGGGGCAACATTTTCCTTTTAGAAGAGGAAACCATGGGAAAATGTAGCTAGTTTGGTTGCCAGGCCATTTCTAGACACAGACCAAACAAGAGTGGATACATAATTTTGGATAGCAAAGCATGTGTGTTTACATCATCGCTTGTCCATGCTTTGTACATTTTGCTGGCTTGCAAGAATGTATTCAAACTTTAACAATGATCAGCCACGGACTTTCTGTACACGCAAACAGAATCAAAGGCCACAAAATACTGTTGAAATGCATCTTCTCTCTTTGGGAGCCACTTTACCAATTACACTTTGCCCAGTTCTTGGTACAGGAATGTTGTAAGTAGGGTTGTCAGGGAATTCTGATGAAAACAGAAACAGGGGCGGAAATTTCTTCTTCATCATCTCATGCCCTGAAATGAAATCGATCTAGTGAATATGATCAGGTTTTGCTGTTGCGGTTGGTTTAAATCTGTATATAATACGTGTGTCCTCCTGACTTCCATAATTTGCATAATAATTATTTAACCGATAGTGAGAGTAATAATGTTTTTGGTAGTTCCCAAAATGCAGGCTTCCTTCTCTCGCTTTCTGCACTAGTGGTGGTGGTGGACAAAATCAGGTATCAGCCCCACAGGTTGGGAATATCAATCCTTCCCCATGCTCCTCCCTTTTAGTCTGCAACATTGAAGGTTGAAAGTCGGAGCGCAGGAATGCTTGCAAAGCCCACCCCATGGCAATGTTTCCAAGCTATGACACTGTTGGTTGAAAGGAGGAGCAGGATGAAGGGTTTTGTGATACCCCTTGATCTTCTGCTTTGCAAAGGATGCAAAGGAGAACATGGGGAGAATTACAGAACATTTTGCAATCCCCCCAAGTGCTTCTCCTTCTTACCCCTGATGTTGGAAGGAATATGTAGGGAGGACAACAAAGGGCTTTTAAAGCTCCTTTCCACTTCCTACGTCAAAGGTGGAAAGGGGCTGCATGGGGCAGCTTCAAAGAGCAGCAGTGGGAAGGAGAAGTGGGTTCCATGCAATAGGAACTGCTCCCTCCTCGCCTTGAGCAAGACACATGCCTACCACCCATGAGTGGTTGGAAGTACCCATTGTTCCAGCAAATTGCTCCCATGGCCTATGGGAAGAAGGTTCCCTGCCCCTACAGAAGAGATTAAATCAACTGAGACATAATCTCACCCCACTTTTCCAAAAACATGGACAAATACATGTGACTTTATCTGCCACCAGAAGTAGCACAATGCCAGTGCAATATGCACCTCAGAAATAAATGCATTGTTATACATTTGCTATACATTTGCTCCTTCAGGGAGTACAAACTCCATCTAGAACAGGCAGTAATTTTGTTTCCCAGACCCAAGAACCTGGAACACACAACACCTCCATCTTGACTGGATTCAGTGGTTGGTATTCAACTAAGTTTCATTCAGAGTAGAGGCATGTGTTTTTTAAGTCCACCATGAAAACATGTGTATTTCTTATTCTTATTTTCAAAAATGAATGTCAAAAGAATAATCTGGGAATAGGCTTTAAAAAGCTTTATCTTTTAAAGCATCAACCATTATCTAGACACCCCCAAATTGTTGCACAGGTGAAGAAACTTGCTGATTAGAAATCTCCATCACGATTCACTTTGAGATTCCGTTTCATTTAGGGATGAAGAAATCTGACAATTTCATTTTTCTCAGTTTCTCATTTTTTCATCCACATTTCCACCTCAGTTTGCTTTGTTGAGGTGGGGGGAGTCCACCTGAAAATTGATCAGCATTTTAGTGTGAATTTATCCACATTTTTGTATGCAATTCTACCCAATCTACAGGTTTGCAAATTATTTTCTCCTAATATACTGGATGTGTGCATGTTATTTCTTGTTATATGTCCATTTTTATGGCATATGCATTTTTGAATACATTTCCTGGCTGGAGAACTGAATTGCAAAATTCGGATAACTGTGAAGTTCAACAGGAGGCTGTGTTTTGGTTTACATATTTTTTGGGAAAGTGCAACGTGGACATGAACGTCGACATGTTTGCCTTTAAATGTGAGCTGAATCAAGTTCCTCCACCATCCCCACCTCTCTTTTGCTGCTAATAAAAGAAAACGGTGTGGACTATTAGTGTTTGCAGCCCTGTGTAGCCGATGTATTGGATCCTAGAAGCTTTTTACAAAACCATCAATATCTAACCTACTAGATAGCATCAGATACTTACAAATGCAACCATTATGCTAACTTGGCACAAAGCACTCTCCTAACTAAGCAAAAAGTGCAATAACCAATAAAAAACTTGCTCCTTGCTTTCTCTTGCTTTCCTTCCTGTGTGATGCACATGTCCCCTTTTGCCATGTGTCCATGAGAAGCACACCATGTGTTCCTGTGCCATTGTAGGAAGGCCTTGAATAAACAGTGTGCCACAAAACTATACTCTGAAGCTGATTAGGCCTGGATGCAGCCTGATTGCTTAATTAAGCCCATTCATATCTTTGAATTGGGTATTTATTATTGTTCTCCGAGGGAGGATTAGTATTTATAGACCTCACAAAACAAGTGCAATCTAAAGATGGAACAGTGCCCTAATGGCTGTTGAGCAAATTATTAGACAACGAGCCTAACCTTCCTCCTCACTCTTTCTAACTCACTTCTGGGTTGAGCTTCAGCTAGCCACTGCTTCTCCACATGTTCTTTGATATCTGCTCACTTGATTTGCCAGCATTTATACTGGTGCTGAAGTGTACAAGGTCATCAGTGTCATAGGTCAACTTAAATTACTACTTCTGATTGTGAGTTCACTTGTGTAGGTGCCAGATATGGCTTTCTAGTCTAGTCCCTGTGCTGGAGGTATGTGGGAATTCAAGCAGAGATATGAATGCTACGGATCTGGATGGGGGAAAGGGGTTAAGAGATGTATAGTGCAATTTCCACATGGCTGTCACCTATGAACCACTTCCTAAGTTGAGACGTGCTGGTTCAGAGCAAAGGTCCATCCTGGCTGACAGTGACTGATAAGCAGGAGACAATTGGTGAAGCTGTCTACTACTTTAAATGTGGGGAACTATTGCCTTCCAAGTGTTGATGTAGTGCAACTTGCATCAACCCTGCCCATTGGTTAGGGCTGATGAAGTCACATCTGGAGGGTCATGTGTTGCCCTGCTATTTGTCCCCAGTGCCTTGTAAGTAGAGAGAAACCACATCTGAAGCAAGGGAGTCCATTCCTAGCAATCAAAAATATAGCAATTGAGATGCCAATCCTCCATTAATGTATCCCAACCTATTATATTAACAAAACTCTGATTATCCCTCACATAAATCTATAGGAATACAGCACCCCATCCCTTAAATCCCCCCCAGTAACATGTATTCCACCCTGTGAATCAATGCGTGATTGAGTGACGTGAATATCATATTAAGTATACAGTATTTGGAAAAAGCCCTTCTAAAAAAATATCCATGCAAATAAATTGAATGTAATATGTAATGTAATATGTGAATATCATATTAAGTTCACAATATTTTAAATATTCCTCCTAAAAAATAATCTGTGCGAACAAGTTAAATGTAATTTTACTTTTCTCCATGTGGTCCCCATTTGAAAGGGCTGTATTAACTTCTCTTGAAAGTAGTTACCTTCATTTCTATACTATGCTGATACATTCCTTCTCAGCTCCACTGAATCCTGTATTTTTATTTTTTAAAAATTCAGCTTCCCATCTCCTTTTACATCTTGCATTTGAAATATATTGTTGCTGTGAAGGTAATATGGTGTGTGTCCTACCCCCACTGTGTAACTTCTGGTCAAAGGGCATGAAGGGGTAAACAGAAGAGAAGAAGTATGGAATAGAAAATGCCCCCCTTTTGCATTTGATGAGTTAGTGCAAAGGGATTCAAGCGGTGATACAGAGAGACCTCAAACAATATACAAAATGAGGTGTTTGGTTTCAATTAAATGAAACTTAATGAAGGGTTTTGATATGATAATCCCACTTAAATGATTACAAAGTGCTGTGTGGATATGGGGTCAGGGGGGGAGGGGCTCTAATATTCTACGCATCCCTGTTCTGCTCTGTGAAAGTGTCAGATCGGCTGTTTTGCTAAAGATACATTTTTCATGCTCCAAATATTCAGAGTGAAAATAAACTATACTAATAGCAAGATGTGTAGTGATTTGCACATTATCCAAGCTATTGAGTTATTCCTGACTGTCCCTATTCTAGTCCTTGATTTGCAGGCCAGCTACACTCTGCAGCTGGAGCAAATTATATCAACAGAAGTGCTGATGTGACCACAAGTTGACAAAAGGACATGATTTCTGGTAGCAGAAAAGCAACTAGATTTTATGAAATTGTATCTAATAATGTTGTTTAACTCATGGATCCTGCATCTGACGTCTACTTTTTATCCAGTCCTTTCAGCAGCCCTTTGTTAACAGTCACTCAGAAGAGGAAATAAAATGTAGGCATTGAAATAAAAATTGCTCTACTCTTTTTAATAGCTCAGCTGCAGGCTCTATTGTTTTACTTAATGGATTGTATAACTGAAGTCTTTCCTCTTGACTATACTCATTTGGCTTCCTAGTTACTAAACTAAACTACAGTATCTTGGGCTTCTAAAGAAAAGGAAAGGGAGGTGGGAAGGAGAGAGAGCTGGAAGTACTCTTTTCCTGTTAATAGCATAACTACCTCTAGGCAGTATCACCTACAAGCAAGAGCAATGAAATGGGCATTAAGATGTGTTTCTTAACTTGGACTTTGCTTTAGAATATGAAATTTGGGTTGAAATGGTATTTACTTCTGAGTAGACAACATGGATAGGTTTGCATACAATCCTTGGAGTAAATTCCATTGGACTCACTGGGATTTATTTATTTATTTATTTGGAATATAAAGTTCCAGGTGGTTTTAAAATGAATGAAAGTCTACTCAAAAGAGAGGGTATATCAACTTTTCATTTTGCTTAGACCCTGCCCATACATAAGGAATAGACCACCACAGTACACTGTTGAGATCAAAGGCTTAAGACATCATCTGCACACCAAACGTATTCCTTAATTATGGGCATGCGGCTCCTCAGGCATCAAAGCTTGAATTGCAACTATAAGCAGAAAGAAAAAAGCTACCCCATTCAGCTTAATCGGAATTCATTTGCAATACTGACCATCTGCAAATGTTCTGCTTGTATCCATCTGCCCTTATAAAGGGTGTTATTCTAACTGTGTGCCCTGCATGTTCATTCAAGATTTGGACAAAAGCTTCCTTTCTACAGTGTTTCCCAAAGAGTTTTCTTCTCTTTCTAGGCATGCACAGCATAATGGGGGAAAAGAAAATGCCTTGTTAAATCATCAAGTGCTAAGAAGGCTTTCAGGTGTGGACCATACGCCATGTACAAATGCAGCTGAAACAAATCATAGAGTATAACCTGTTAAAGATGTAATTGAGATACATGCAATCATTAACCTTGGAACAGACTGGGAATCGGTTAATGAATCAAATCAATACCCTCTCCACTGATCCACAATAATTTGAAAGAAATGAAAAATTTAACAGTTGCAGAGTATGTGAAGTTATCATGGGCTGCAATTAGCTAGCCTTTGGGAGATTATGTTACCTAGTTACCAGAGGATAAGTGTAATTTCCTTAGATCTTGCGAGAGAGATTTCATAAGGACAGGTGCCAGACAAGGAAATAGGTCAGAAAGAGACCTTAGGCGCTGGCTGTCGCTAGGTCAGCTTTCTGTCCCTTCCAGCGCTGTTCCTGTCTTGTGATATTCTTCCCCCACAGCCGATGGTGATGTTAGACAAAGACATTTCAAAAGACACATGCACAGGGTCTGTCCATCAAAAATAATTTTTAAAATGCGTTTGTTACAGGAGCTGAACTCTACTTGAAACTGAAGAGCTCGTTTACATGCGCCATCTTCTGTTGTCACCAAATGAAAAAGAATGAGTTCCCTGTACGTGATAAAAAGCTTCTTGTTGCACATTAGTGATTAAAAATAGTAAAATATAGTTGCCAAAACACTGGAAGCCCTTCTTTCAAATATGATTGTTTTCATATTTGGTCAGGCAATTTGGGTGGATTTGGATTAATAGGACACCACACCCTGCCTAACGGCTGGGAGTCACCTGACACAGGTATCACGTAAGACTTTGCCTCTGTGTTGTTTCATGGTAAAGAAGAAATCCCAAGCAATGCTGGAAATAGTGAGAACATATTAAGAAGAATCTACTGGTTTTGGCCAATGGCCCATCTAATTCATTATCCTGTTCTCACCCAGTTGCCTGTGAGAAACCCTCAAGTGGGGTTCAGCGCAAGCACATGCTCCCTTCCTGCAGTTTCCTGCAACTAGTATTCAAAAGCCTTGTTGCCTTTGACTTAGATATTACTGTATAGTCAGGCCACATTATTTGCTCTCCCACCTGACACCTGTAGGCTGAGATCACAGATATGTGAAAGGAGAAACTGGCATGCAAGTAGATGCCCAGGGCTTGCTTTTCCTTTTCAGAGGTCCATATACAAAGCATGGATGTGGGAGAAGGTCTGGGGAAATGTGCAGTTCCAGGAATTGGGGCAGAAGCACTGCCCTGCTTCCCCCTTAATCATGTGATATTCCTTCGCAGGTATAATATGTAAAAAAGGCAGTGGTGCAGCATTTTTTCTAAGAGGCATATTGGGATAAAACGTCTCGAGCAGTTCAAGGAGCTGAAGGAATGCTACTGAGGCTTGTCTCTCCTCCACACCCAAAATTCTCCCTGCCCCCCACCAATATTAAAGAGGGGAGGGGGTTCAGCCACCTCCCCGCTTAGAATATCAACTGAAGATTTCAACTTTTCAAACTTCCAGCCCAGACCCTTTCCATGTGGTCAAAGTCGATACGCACCCAGTTTGTGCATTGGTAGGCTTTGACCACTGCTTTGTCTACACATGAGTGGGGTTAGGACCAGGGGACACAATCCCACCAAACCCGCCCCACCTGTCTCTATGCGTTTTATTCAACTTGGACTTTCATGTGAAAAAGGGGGAAGAAGGTTCTGGGAAGCCTTTGACAGCAACAGAGGCAAAAAGTAAATGTTTTCCCGTTCCATTCCTTTGAAGTAAGGCTTTAATATCTAACATGAAACATGATGGGGCTTAGGGCTGCAGGAAATTCATACCTTCTGCACTTGAACTTTTGCTTCCAAATGGCTGATCTGTGGGGAATCTCATTGTTACTATTTTTATTTCCTTACATTTCTCTCCCACCCATACATGTGGTGGGCAGGAGATCTTCCATCCAGGAACTGACCAGACCCAGTTAGCATCACCAAGGTGATGCCTTCAGATCATACCTTGGAACCAGGGCATTATGGCAATTGGGAACAGGGCATTATTTTACAAATGTTCAGATGCTTCTGAATATGAATTGCTGGGGATGGCAGGTGGGCAGAGTGCTGTTGTGCTAATCTGCAGCTTGCAGGCATCTGGTTGGCCACTGTGAAAACAGGATGCTGGACTAAAGGGGCTATTGGCAGGTCCTTCTTATGTTCTTATGTTCCTTCTTATGAGTCTTATGTGTAAGACTCAGTCTTGCCATAGAAATCTGTTTAAATGGGAGACCTGTTTCAAATTAAGCATTATGTGAAATATTCCAGCAGAACTTTGAGTTGCGTTTGATACATGTGAAGACTCATAGATCAAAGCAGTTTGTAGTATGGTCTGACTGGATCCAAGTCTATTGGTACGGAGAGTCAAGGCATGATGGGTGTGCTGTGCATTGGGAGGAAGACTGATCTTCACGTGAGCCTTATTGTGAGGTGCAGGCTGCTGGCAGAAGGTGGCAACTTCAGGCAGGTGCAAAGAACCCACCACAGCTGCGGCTGCTGTTGCTTCCCTGGGCTCCCTTTTCAGTGTCAACCTGCTGTCATTGCAGTTGCCTGGAATGCCCCAGATTAATGCTATACAGCTCCAGTGCATTGTGGGTTGTGAGTCGCGGAACCACTACCCGCTTGGGGATAAATAAGACACAAAGACACATGTATTTTAGGTTAATGGGCTAAATAAGGCCACAACTTTATTGGTTACAGCATGTGTATTGGCTTAGGCATTGGATGAAACGATCTCTACATGACTCGACCCCGCTCTGCAGGAGTCATTAATGGGTTAACAACCAGTGGGAGGAGCTTGTTGATGCAAATACAACTGGAAGCTTCCCCTGTTGCCAGTGGGGGTCATTCCATGGCCTTGCCACCAGCAGGGCATCGGACAGGATCCACGACCGCCAGATCCCTTTAAAGGAATACCCAAAAGGGGAGGGGTAGGTGCTGGCCACAACCTGCCCTCAAACATACCACGCATATTCCAATGCCTAACCTCCTGGGACCAAATGAGTGGGCAGTGCCACCACGGCCGCTAGAGTGCGGCTAAACCCCACCCCCAGGTCAGACCGATTGGCTGGCTGCAGGGGGTGCGGCGCGGCAGTCAGGTAACAGAAGCAGGGAGCAGGAACGCCTGCTCACAACCCCTCCCCTCTAATTGCAATGGTGGCCACCTGGTACTCAACAAAAGATCATAGCTACTGCCACTGCTACTACTACTTCTATTGTTTTCCTCTTCCAGCAAACCCTGCTGACTCCTCACATCTAGTAGGAAGCTGGAGCCAGCCCTGATGAGGTGACTGCAATTATTATTATTATTATTATTATTATTATTATTATTATTATTATTCCCAAAAATGAAAATGCAGTTGTGCAAATTGTCTCTTTGTGGAGGATAGAGGAGCTGTATGTGGTTTCTTTTTTTTTAAAAAAAGGGCTTCATCAGGGTGCGCAGAAATTGATAGAAGAACTGTGCTAGAAGCCAGGGAATTTCTGTTAAGCACAGATTGAAATTCCTTGTCTGATCAGTGTGAATAAGCTGCACTGGCAAAGGCAACAGCAAAAAAAAAAAAAAAAAAAAGGGAAAAAACCAAAAATCTAGTTTCAGAAATACATGTCAAATATATGTACATCATGGATGATAGATGATAAACAGCTTGTTTTCTAACACTAAAATAGGGAAAGAGAGAGTAGAATAAGGGGGGGGAGAGAACACTGTTGTCGCTTACTTCCACAGCATGTAATCTGTGATAACCATGCACAGTAGGATAGTTAGTTCGCTACCACATGCAAAGCAGAAAGCAGATGGTATAGCTGATATAGATCACAGGAACGTAAGTGACTGTCAGTGTGCCTGTCTCTGTATGTTCGTGTGTAAATCAGCAAGGAGTTTGACATTGACATACTCCATCAAGTCTCGTTTATAAAGAACAAGTAGTGCAACATTCTGTGCATCTGGCAACATAACTCATGCTGTCAATCTGTGGATACTGCTGACATTGTACCGTTAGCATCACTTCCATCTGTGTTGTTTATATAGGGCTACTTTTACTTACGCTTCGTGAATTGGTAGTAGATGGAGAAGGGCTAAAGGACCCTGAAACATTTGCAGGGAAAGTTACCCAAAGTTATATAACACACGGCAAAGTGGCTTCTGGACCCTGTTCCTCATGTCTGCTCAAACCCATTTATATTCAGTGCTTTTTTATATATTAAAAAAATGTTTAGGGGTACTTTCGTTTTCTACTCATATTGAAATACTGCCCCCAATGAGGCCAAACTTAGATTCACAAAATGTTTAGGGGTATGCGTACCTCTGCATACCCCCAGGGAAAAAAGCACTGCTTATATTATAGTATATATAACTATAGGCAGGCAGAGGAGAGAAGGATGGAGATGAACGGTTGCTGTCTTAAAATGCTTCTTTTAGCCATTCAGCACCTTTTCAGTTCCATTTGTCAGCCATAGATATCTTGGTGCTTGAATGAAGTGTAGCTCCGGTGGGCTGGCAAATGGTCCGTGATTGTCCTCTTGTATAAAGCACCATGCACACCGATCATGCAATCAATCAATCAATATTTATTCCTGCCTGCAGTGATACATTGGGAAAGCAGTGGAGTGCACAGGCTGCTTGCAAATATTTCCAAGAGGCTTGTTTGGGGCACAGTTGTGAACTGCAAACGTCATCATCTCAGTGGTTTCATGCTTTAGCATTCTTCTTTCATTTCCTCACCACTGTCCCATTAATAGTTTACTGTGTGCTCCAGTTTATATAGTAAGTGTTCATTCCAGACTGCCACTGATGCCAGAGCGAAATTAGCAAGCGGTGTCTTTGCAGTATTGATGGCTGCTTGGTTACACCATCTATCTTTTACATAAGAAACCAAAACACATTGCTATATAGAGAGTTGGGATTTAGTGTAGTGCCCTATCAGGTCCTACACTAGATTCTGGCCTAATTCAAAGTGATGGATTTGTCTTATCTCTGATCATTCCCAGGCATGCCCACCCATACCTCAGCATTTACAATCTTTTGAGGTGGCATTGCCCCAGATTCCATCATACAGTGGTACCTCGGGTTACAGACTCTTCAGGTTACAATCGCTTCAGGTTACAGACTCCGCTAGCCCAGAAATAGTACCTCAGGTTAAGAACTTTGCTTCGGGATGAGAACAGAAATCATGATCCAGCGGCGTGGTGGCAGCGAGAGGCCCCATTAGCTAAAGTGGTGCTTCAGGTTAAGAACAGTTTCAGGTTAAGAACGAATTAAGTTCTTAACCAGAGGTACCACTGTATATTGAAAGTAGATTAGCCTCCACAAGGAGCAGGGCTTTTGCTGTGGCAGCCCCAGTGAACTGAAACCTGAGAGAGTTTGTTTTAGCTTCCTCTTTGCTCCAACAGAATTGGAGATCCTCCTTTTTCTGAGGTTTTATTTATTCATTTAAGACTGCTTTTATTTCACTGTGCTGATTTTACTGCTATTTTAATGGGATTGCAGCTTTTATTGATATGATTTGTTTCATTTTATTGGATGACGCTGTTCTTATGTTTTACTCCATAAACCATGTGGCTATTTCATGAGTGGAATCATCACCATCTGTTCTACCCTATTTCTGGACACTTTTTTGGGATTCTAATCAGTAGCGGACAGTGTCATGCAACACTGCCACTCACCTGACCTCTGGTTGCTTGCATTACTATTGCTTACTAGGGGGTAGACTATGTTCCAAGTCAGCTTGTTCCCACACATGAAGCAAGTTTCAACACCAAAACTTGACCAACGGGGAGAGAAAATGAGAAGGTAACATGGATTTGCAAGGTGACTGACAGCTTAGAATTTCCAATAGTGTACAAATCTGAGAAGGGACAGAACCAGTTTCAAAGAAATATGCAAAGGCTTGTTATTTAGCATTGCATAACCCTTACATCACCATTTTCTGTTCCACATTCAAGCATGCTTTTCAAGAGACCCCTTCCTCTGGCACATGACCATATTCAGTCATGCTCCACATATGTTTTCACATATAAAACAAGTGGGCTGTGGGAAGAGGAAGGAAGGAGGGCAAAACAGTGTTGTGGTTCGAGGACCCGACCCCCGTGTGGTGAAATAAAGACACAAGGACACGTGATATATGGTTAATGGGCAAGAAAAGGCCACAACTTTATTGGTTACAGCAATGGAAAAGGTATTGGCTTAGGCATTGGACGATGGGTTATTCAACCAGTAGGTGGAGCCTGTCGATGCTGATCCGACTCTAGGCTCACCCCTGTTGTCACCGAGGGTCGTGCCAAGGCCTCCCGCCAAGCAGGCATCGGACGGATACACGACCCCCAGATTCCTTTAACGGAATACCCCTAAAAAATTGAAGGCATAGGCGATGGCCACACCTAGCACTTCGACACACCACAACGCATTATTCCAATGCCTAACCTACCCACCAATACCGCAAAAGTTGTGACGATTGCTACGAGGTAGGCGAAAAAACCAAATAGCCTAGTGCCAAGTGGAAAAACTCCTACCAGGCCCCCCAGGCAACCGGGGCGACCAACCTAAGGTCCATAGCAAGGCCAAAAAACCTAAGCCCTGACTAAAAGGGAGTGGAGGGTGGGTGATTTCCCGAAGAGGCGACGAGGAGAATGAGGCCGGGCAAAGGCTGTCGCTGCAGCAAAAAGCTGCTGAACACGCCCCCTCAGCGGCACCTGGTTGGGTGGCCACCGAGGGGGCGTGAGCGCCAGCCAGGTGAGCTGAAGGCAGGGGGCTACGCCCCCTGCTAGGCGGAGCTCGGGCTCCCGACCACAACCCCTCCCCTCTCTTTCAGGGAGGAGAGTCTTTGTGGTTCGAGGACCCGACCCCCGTGTGGTGAAATAAAGACACAAGGACACGTGATATATGGTTAATGGGCAAGAAAAGGCCACAACTTTATTGGTTACAGCAATGAAAAAGGTATTGGCTTAGGCATTGGACGATGGGTTATTCAACCAGTAGGTGGAGCCTGTCGATGCTGATCCGACTCTAGGCTCACCCCTGTTGTCACCGAGGGTCGTGCCAAGGCCTCCCGCCAAGCAGGCATCGGACGGATACACGACCCCCAGATTCCTTTAACGGAATACCCCTAAAAAATTGAAGGCATAGGCGATGGCCACACCTAGCACTTCGACACACCACAACGCATTATTCCAATGCCTAACCGCCACCCGAGCCAAAGGCTCGCCGCCAATACCCTCACTGCTGCAACCAATCCCAGATGCTTTTGCTGACACTAGCTAGCCAAATGTCGCTCCCCAAGTCCGATAAGTGGACACCATCATTCCGGTATAGCGCTTGTTCGCTGATACGAATACGATCATGCCGGGTGACACGGCCAGACATAAAGCGCACCCAACGGGCTACCGCCCGATTTACGAGTTTCCTGGTTCTTTCAATGGCCAAACAATTTCCCGAAGAGGCGACGAGGAGAATGAGGCCGGGCAAAGGCTGTCGCTGCAGCAAAAAGCTGCTGAACACGCCCCCTCAGCGGCACCTGGTTGGGTGGCCACCGAGGGGGCGTGAGCGCCAGCCAGGTGAGCTGAAGGCAGGGGGCTACGCCCCCTGCTAGGCAGAGCTCGGGCTCCCGACCACAACCCCTCCCCTCTCTTTCAGGGAGGAGAGTCTTTATCAAACAATTGCGTGGTAAGCTAATGAAGTTTTGATCTGAGTTGTATATGCTGGTGCATATGCACATGAGTTGAGGGTTCCTTTATTAGAATAACAGTGCAATCTTATATACAAAAGTAAACCCTGCTTACTCATCCTTAGGTTTGTTACAATTTAAAGTAGCATTTGTTTTTATTTCACCTCTGAGGCTTAAATAATACTTTGCCACGCAACATGTAAGAAAAGCACAATGGTTTGCTATTGTGGAAAATCAGCAGAAGGGTCTCAGCCATTTCCCAACCCACAACTTGATTTGCATAATTGGCAAAAAAATGTGTAATATGGAAATTAACCTGTCTAGATTTGCAGAGCTGGAATATGGCAAACTTAGGCAGAAAGTAGAGTGTGTGTCCTATCCATTTTACTGCTACATGAAAGGATCAGCCAGGCTAGGTAGATGTCTGAACATATTCTTCTTCACCTTTCAGCAAACCACCACCACTCTGGTCAAAAAACAATGGCATTCCAGCCCCATCTTTCCTATTCGACTCATGATCTGTAACGCAGTTTGCTAACCAAATCCGATATGATGCATTCAACACAGCAAACTTCATGTGTGTAGATTTTACTATCAAAATGAGGTTTCACCCATTCATAATGTTTTCACCCTGAGCTCCCACTGTGTTGAAGCAAGTGACATGATTGACTTAACTTTCCTCCTGGCTGTCAGGTATCGCCCCAGGCAGAATTCTAATTTTCTCGGATTTCTTCATTTAGAGATTATTCCACTCCACCTATTTACAGCACCATTCCACAGCAAACACAACCCTCAGTCTGACTGCGATGGTGTAATGACGGTGTTTCACCTACATTTGTTGAACCGCATGCTGAGCAGTCTCTTGTCTTCAGCTCACAGCTGTGTTATCCACATCCAAACAGAGAGGTAACTAAAATCTCTCTGTCACGCAGCTTGCTCCTTTCTTGCAACCAAGATGGGGAGAGTGATGTTGTGCTTGTGTGAAGCTTGCGGGGAGTTCTAGAATACTCTGATTGGCAATGTAGAGAAGAGAATGGTGGGCTAGATCAGCCTTTGCTCTGATCCAGCAGAGCTCTCATTATGTTCTTGTGAAGAAGTTTTAAAAAATCCCTAGAAGCCTTTAGTGTGCAAAGGGCCATCCTTAGGCATCTGTTAGAAATAACTGAGGCCATGGTCCAAAGAGTTCTTTACACATGTGGGAAGAAACAACTGTGTTGCATTCTTCACTGCATTGCTGAAGGCTCAAGTTGCTCCTTATATCAATCTGGGAAGCAATTTAACCAGCTCCCTTTTGTATGTCAGTGAAGAAATACTTGCGGCCACGTTAGTTCACATATCTTGTATTACCTTTTTTAAAAAAGGAAATGCACAGCTTCAGTTCTTTACTGGTGTCCTTTTGAAATATTTGGAGATCTCTCCTTCCACGAATCAGGAGGAAGGAGAATAATAACAAAGATTCTGTGATTCATAATCATCATGACCATTGTTTTCAAAAATGTGTATATTAGGTGAAACTGCTTACAATAATGTGTTTATAAGTAGAATTTTATACTAAAATCTGATGGATTTTCATGAGGATATTTTGATATTAAAAATTTGCAAGTTGGTGCTAAAATGTGGACAACAGAATTTAAGATTGTAGAAATGAGAAACTGAGAACTGAAATTGATAGCTCCTAGTGGCTCCTAGTGGCTATGGTCTGGGACGCAGGTGGCATTGTGGGCTAAACCACAGAGCCTAGGGCTTGCCGATCCGAAGGTCGGCGGTTCGAATCCCCGTGATGGGGTGAGCTCCCATTGCTTGGTCGCTGCTCCTGCCAACCTAGCAGTTCGAAAGCACATCAAAGTGCAAGTAGATGAATAGGTACCGCTCTGGTGGGAAGGTAAATGGTGTTTCCGTGTGCTGCTCTGGTTCGCCAGAAGCGGCTTAGTCATGCTGGCCACATGACCCAGAAGCTGTACGCCGGCTCGCTCCCTCGGCCAATAAAGCGAGATGAGCGCCACAACCCCAGAGTCGGTCACGACTGGACCTAATGGTAAGGGGTCCCTTTACCTATACCTAGTGGCTATGGTCACATTTTGGTACTGAACTCCTGTCCCCACTGTAATGTGGTCTCTAGAGAGTTGAGCAAGGGTGAACACAGCCCCAGGGCTTGGAGGGGAAAGGTTCAGCACACCTGCCATGTAATGTGCATAAATTGCTATGTTTGTATGCATTGTGTATGAAACTTAATGGAGGTTTTCATTTGAACTGCAGCATGTGCAAAAGATGTTAAGCTGCAAAAAGAGGGTGGAATGTTTGTTTCAATGTTAATTGACTCATTCCTGGGAGTCTGGGTCTCGCTCAAAAGTTGCCAGCATACGGAGGAAGCAACTTGTTTATCTGAATCTCTCTCTGGGACCAGAGAGTTCCTGGACTATACTGACAAGTAAAAACTTAAGGAAAACTGAATTGCATTACTGGTTGTTTCAAGAGCAATGTGTTGCTTTGTATTTACAACAGGTTTCTTTGTAACAAGTTTAAGGATAATTTGCAGTAAAACTTTGGAAATCTTTCTTGGCATGAAGAGCTTAGGGATCCATAGTGATTCATATTGAGCAGAATACTGCTCAAAGTCCAGATCAGGGAATTCCACTCACATAACATGCAGTATGGGCGATGTCATGAGGTTTCATGGGAAAGATAGCTTCTGAGAAGCGATGGAAGGAAAGAAGCGAAATGGCATTCAGGGAGGCATTTTCAGGTATAACGATAATCACAAGAGAAAGCAGATGTCTGAGAGAGCAGGATACCTTTGGACAAGGTTGTTGGAGCATGAGGAGTCAAGTTTGCATGCCTGTTCCCAGTGATTCCCACTGATGTGGGTTGCCCAGGATGAAACAGGGCAAACTATAGCAACTGTATGGTTCCTTCATATGCATATAAATAAAACTAAAATAGAGAACTACCAGCCTGTAAAGAAAACATGAGAAAGGGCATGACAAGGTGAGAACACAATTTGTTATCAGTGATTGCTGAAAGTGTCATGAAGGCCTGCTTTCTAGGAAGATGGAATGAGTGCATCAGAGATGCTGCAATAGCATGTCGCTGAGTGTTGTGTCTTCTCATAACTCAGGAGGCATATTGTCACTTCTTAAGCTGCCTGCCATATTGTCATCCACCTTCCCTTCTTCGTTCCATCAATCGTTGCTGTGAACCCTAAAAACCAAACCTGGCAAGGCTGAAGGAATTATTTTGCTGGGGGAGGGGGAGGGAGAGAGCACTCGCAAAAGACATTTACACTTAACTAGATCTGGAATGTGCATAACTGTTATCATTTACTTTAGTTATTCATTTAGATTCTAACATATGGTTCCCTCTGGGGGGAAGAAAAGTAATGAACGCCAGGCCCCAAAACAGGAGACCAGTGGAGATAAACACAAGGTTTTAACTAGAGTACGTAGCACTTAGATAGTGGAACTGAAAGGCTGCAGACAAGCTGGTGAGTTACATGGCACGAAGCTTTTAGGTTCCCTGTGGCTTCACACTATTCCCTTCCTACTTCACAATTATGAGGTTATGATTGCAACTGGAAACAAAGAACCAGTATGGCTTTGTAAATGGTTCCTGGGTTCTTCCCCCCCTTATCATTTGTTAATCTAGATACACCTAAGTGCCTGTGAATACTGTGCATTCCCTGCAGAAGCAGGTCATTAGTTCACTTACTATATGTTTTGTAACAGCAATCCACCCCCTCCTCCATTTGTTTAAAAGCCTCTGAAAAGAACAATGATGGACAGACCTTTCAAGACTTTTAGCATGTTTTCTACTTTAAAAACTAAATTTGCACTGTTATAGAATTCCTAGGTCCCTCCCCCCAAGCATCAAGCAGTGCAAGATTCTCTTGACCATTTTGCTGTAAAGAAAAGTCTGGTGCTTGCTTTATTTCATCTTCATTTACGGTGATCTAAGTGCTTTTAACCCTGTCAATTACCTGCACGCTGCCATCCTCATGGTCCTTTGAAGACTGCCCACATCTTACCTTAAACGAGTCTCCTGAGTAGTTCTAGTGGGGAGTTATTAGGGATGGATGAAGCCATCTCTTTCAAGTCTGTATCACTTTTGCTGGCTTTTACCCATATAATTCCAACACTTTCAATTATTATTATTTTTTAAATCTCAAAATATGGGTGATGGGAGTTGCCCTTTTCCCCATCTTTCCCCCCACAGCCTCTGTGCCTCCCAAATCTGCCCCAGAGAGCCCCCAACCTCCCAAGCTGATTTGGTATCCATGCAAGGAGCCGTGAAAGGGAAGAGAGAAAGGACAAGTTACTCTGCATGAGCAGAAGCCCACTGCATGTCACCCTAAAAATCCACATGCATATTTACATATTTGAAAAGAACACACATGCACAAATTTTTATACATGTTTTATCTCATAATAGTTATTTGTTTCTTTTGTACTCTGTCCTTACTCCCAAAGGAGCCAAAGGGTGGCAAACGCACAAATGATAAAATAATCAGAACAGCTAAGCAGTGGAACGGTGTCATCAGATAAGCTATTCCTATATATGGACATGTATACAAACACCCCACCACACACAAACACACCCAAAAACTAATAAGGGAAGAAACGGAGTTGTCAGGGGGTTGATTAGCTGCTTGTGCTTAAAAGTGTGCCCCTTCAGAGTTTGTGCGGCTCCACAAGCCTCTGTGTGTGACAGAGCTCATCAGACATGTCTGCTCTAGTCACTGGTGGTGTCCGACAGTGGCTGTTTGCGGAAACGCCTCCAACAAAGAAGTTCCTTAACGGAAACACGTCTCCTGGACTCACGACGTGACAGCTTCCGACGAAGCATGGGTCTCCCTGCAGTTGCTTCTGACACCTCCCCACTATTTTCGCTGGAAGTGTCTCTCACCCCTTTCTCTCCCCTGCTTCCTGCCTGCGTTGCTGCGTCTCTCTCAGTATTACTGAGATTCCCCTCCAGAGACCCCGTGCTCCCCCTGCTGGTCCCTGCTTTGGCTGTTGAGTCTCTCCCAGTCTCTGGGAGCCCTACCACCTCCTTTCCCTCTGATGTCAGTTCCCTGACATCCACCTCCCCTCCAGGGCCCCCTTCCCCCCCGCCCCCTCCCTCTCCTCTGGGCGGTGAGGAGCTGAAACCCCGAAACGAATCCTCTTCATCTTCAGACGTCTCGAACATTTCCCTCCATCGGTCTTCGTTCCGACTCGCTGAATCCTCCTCCACCTCGGAATCAGCGAACCCCTCCAACTCTTCTTCTTCGTCGGTGGTGGCGAAGTATTCCCTCCGGAACCTCGCCACTGGCTGGGGTTTACGAGGGAATCTCTGATGAAAGGCTTCAATCAGAACCTCGTCATCTACATCCTCTGCCCTGACCCAGGTGTTTTCCGACTCCGGTTCCCCTTCCCACCTTACCAAGTACTCTACTTGCTCTCCCTTCCACCTGGAATCGAGAATCTCCGCTACATGGTAGCTTTGTTCTTTTTCCTCCATCGCTGGTCCCCTATTGACCCTCCCCTCTCTGTCCCCTATATACGGTGACAGCAACGATCTGTGGAACACTGGGTGCAACTTCATGTGGTTCGGTAACCGGAGTCTGAAAGCCACTGGGTTGACCTGTTGCGTGACTTCAAATGGACCCAGTCTTCTGGGTCTTAACTTCTTACAACCTCCTTTAAACGGTAACCCTTGGGTGGACAGCCACACCTGGTCCCCCACCCTAATGCTTTCCCCTTCCCTTCTGGTTTTGTCTGCCTGCCTCTTATATTCCTCCTTCGCCCGATTTAAATTAAGTTGAAGTTGGCGGTGGATAGCTTCCATTTCTTCAACGAACTGTTCTGCGGCTGGAACGCTCCAGTTCTCCCCCTCCCCCCCTGGGAAGGCTCGGGGATGACACCCGTGATTGGCCAAAAAGGGGCTCATCCCCGTGGACACGTTCTCTGCATTGTTGTAGGCAAATTCTGCCAACGCCAGCTTCTCCACCCAATCATTCTCTCTGTCATTAACATAACACCTCAAATATTGCTGGAGGACACCATTGGCTCTTTCCGCCTGCCCATTGGTTTCGGGATGACGGGCAGTAGAGAAATTGACCTCTACATGCAATAAGCTCATGAGCCTCCTCCAGAACCTGGAAGTAAATTGTTTCCCTCGGTCCGAAACCACCCTCAAGGGGGCGCCATGCAACCTAAACACATTTTCCACAAACAATTTGGCGGTTTCTTCTGCTGTGACCGCATGTGAGCAGGCTATAAAGTGGGCCATCTTGGTTAACAGGTCTACCACCACCATGATGGCTGTTTTCCCTTTGGACCTGGGCAGATCAGTCATGAAATCTATTGCCACTGCCTCCCATGGCCTCTCCGGCGTGGGTAGTGGTTCTAATAAACCTGCCGGTGCCCGCCTCTCCCCTTTGGCTCGTTGGCATCTGTCACACCCTCTCACATATTCCCGCACATCCTCCCTGACCTTGGGCCACCAGAATTCCCTGGTGACCAGCCACATGGTTTTGTGTTGCCCAAAATGCCCGGCTGTGGGGTTATCGTGCAGTTGCTTGAGTACCTTTTCCCTCAATTCCCCTTCAGGTATGTATAACGCTCCCTTGTAGTACAATGCCCCATTTCTCTCCTCAAAACCCCCGGGTTTGTCTCCCTCCCTCCTGAGACTCCTGAGTTTGTCCTGGGCGTATTCATCCTGCACCGTTCCCTCTACCAGCTCCCTTTGCCCCACCAATGCCGCCCCACACACCCAGCGGTCCTCGGGAATGACATGGGTCTCCTCGGGTGCACCCTCTCCCTCCAAATATTCAGGTTTGCGTGAGAGAGCGTCAGCCCTAACGTTCTCCGGGCCTGGTACGTAACAAATCTCAAAGTTAAATTTGGAGAACTCCTGGGCCCATCTCAACTGCCGTTGGTTGAGCACTCGCGCAGTTCTCCAATACTCTAGATTCTTATGGTCCGTGCACACTTGCACCTTCTGTTGTGCACCAATTAGTAGATGCCTCCATCTCCGGAAGGCCTCATAAATGGCAAGAAGTTCCCGGTCGTACACCGTGTAGTTCCTCTCAGATTTGTTCAGCTTTCGCGAAAAGAAGGCACACGGTCGCCACTCTGACCCCTCCTTCCCCGGCTGCAGAAGAAGCACCGCCCCTATGGCTCTGTCCGACGCGTCTGTTTCGACCCTCAGCTTTTTTTGTAAATCCACATGTAGAAGTTGTTCGTCAGAGGCGAAGGCCTTTTTCAGTTCATCAAACGCTCTCTCCGCCTCCCCCGTCCAAACAAACTTCTTTTTGCCGCTGAGACAGTCCGTGATGGGCGCCGTCAGGTGGGCGAAGTTCCGGATGAACTTACGATAAAAGTTTCCAAACCCTAGGAACCTCTGCACATCCTTCTTGGTCTTGGGTGTTTTCCATTCCAGCTCCGCTTGAACCTTGCTGGGGTCCATAGCCAACCCCTTATCGGACAAGCGGTACCCCAGGAATTCCACCTCCTTGGTATGAAACTGACACTTCTCCAGTTTCACCCACAGTCTGTTGGCTTGCAGCCTGCTCAACACTTCCCTGACGTCTCTCACATGTTGCTCCTCGTTCTCCGAATACACCAACACGTCATCTAGGAAGGCCACGCAATTCTTGTAGAGCAAAGGCCCCAGCACGTGGTTCATAAAACTTTGAAAACACGCGGAGCCTGTTTGTAATCCAAAAGGCATCACGAGATATTCAAATGCCCCCAAAGGGGTGAACATGGTGGTCTTCCATTCATCCCCTTTCCTTATACGTATCAGGTTGTACGCCCCCCTCAGGTCCAGCTTTGTAAAAATCTTTCCTTTTCGCACCCTGGTCAAAATATCATCAATCCTGGGCATGGGAAAAGCCGCAGGCTCAGTCACTGCATTTAACTGTCTAAAGTCACATACCAGCCTCGGCTTGTCCGTGTTTTTTTTATCCACAAAAAACACTGGGCTACCCCCCGCTGCCTTAGACTCCCGGATGAAGCCTCTCTTCAGGTTCTTGTCAATGAACGCTCTCAACTCCTGCATCTCCCTGTCTGACATGGCATACAGCTTGCCTACAGGAAGCTGGGCTCCAGGGAGTAGATTAATCTGGCAATCAAAGGGCCTATGCGGGGGTAGTTGATCAGCTTCCTTCTCGCTGAACACATCGTTGAAATCAGCATACTGTGGTGGCACCTTCCCTTTCTCCATTACTTCAGTCCCTGCCAGGGTGGCTTGGGCCCCTGCTGAACCCCTTTCCCCCCTGCAGTGTTCTAAGCAATGTGCTGAACCGAAGGAAACCACTCTTTGATGCCAGCCCACCAGCGGATCATGTAGGGCTAGCCAGCTCATTCCCAAAATAATGGGAGCGCCTCCCAAGGTGGCCACATTAAACGCTATCAGTTCTGTGTGCCTTGCCACCCTCATTATCATTGGGACGGTCTGCAAGCTGACTCCTCCTCCCAACAGCTCCCTGCCATCGATTGTGGTCACCTGCAGGGGGTTGCTCAAAGGGATAGTCTGTATCTGATGTTCAGCAGCAAACTCCTTGCTCATAAAATTGCAAGAGCTGCCGGAATCCAACAGCGCCTTTATTTGTAGGGGGTGTCCATTTTGCAGCTCTAGCGACACTTCAATCACTAGGGCAGGTCGAGGAGCTTCTGGTACGGGCACTTTCACTGCTCTTGAGCCTGGTTGCAGTGCCCCGACGGCAACCAGGCGTTGGCTTTTACTTGCTCCGTTTCTCCCTGCTCTCCTCCCTCCACTGCGCCCACCATCCCTTGCCATTCCTTCCTCTGGGGGCAGACTCTGGCAAAGTGGCCTGGCTGTTGGCAGAGATAGCATTTCCGGGCTCCCTTTCCCTCCTTCTTCGCCCCCTCACTGGGCTTTGAAACTGCGCGCGCGCGGGCTGTTCCGATTTCCATCGGCTCTGCCGGCGGGAAAGCTGGCTCAGGAATGTCTGGAATGCGTAACTCCTTCCAACGTTCCCCTCTCCCTTCCCGCCTCTCCAAGGCTCTTGCCTCCTGGCGCGCTCCAATGGTCAGCGCAGACTTGGTCAGCTGATCCATCGACACAGCCCTGGGGCTCCTGGACAGCTCGTCTTTCACAGCTGAAGAAAGACCTTCTTCAAACAGCATCTGAATGGGTGCTGCCGATAAATCCCACCCCAATCTGTGAATCAGCATGGTAAATTCAGTCCAGTACTCACGGACAGATCTGCTTCCCTGCTTGCAAGCCATCAGCTGTCTGCGCACCAACCCTTCCTCAATATCGCTGGAAAACATGATATCCATTGCACGAAAGAATTTCATAGTGTCCTTTAGGATATCGTTGTGCGTTGCCATCAGGGGCCGAACCCAATCACGCGCGCCCTTCTCAAGATGCCCAATTACGAAAGCAACTCGCGATTCCTCATCAGGGAACTCATCAAACTGCACATTCAGGGCATATTGCATCTCTGTCCTAAAGGCATGATAGTCCTTGGGGTCCCCCCCAAACTTCTGCACCAATCCTGGTACCTTTCTGGGGAACTGAGTGGTTCTCCCCTTCTTGTCAGCATCCTGCGCCCTCCTCTCCTCCAGCCTCGCCGTCTGCAGCGCAAGTTGGACTTCCAATGCTCGGTATCTTTCCTCCAAGCTTGGATCAGCTCCTCCGGCTCCGGCTCCTGCTGGGTCGCTCATGATGCTTTCTCCTGCACAGGCAGCGTACAAAGACTGTCGGACTGCTGTCAGGGGGTTGATTAGCTGCTTGTGCTTAAAAGTGTGCCCCTTCAGAGTTTGTGCGGCTCCACAAGCCTCTGTGTGTGACAGAGCTCATCAGACATGTCTGCTCTAGTCACTGGTGGTGTCCGACAGTGGCTGTTTGCGGAAACGCCTCCAACAAAGAAGTTCCTTAACGGAAACACGTCTCCTGGACTCACGACGTGACAGCTTCCGACGAAGCATGGGTCTCCCTGCAGTTGCTTCTGACACCTCCCCACTATTTTCGCTGGAAGTGTCTCTCACCCCTTTCTCTCCCCTGCTTCCTGCCTGCGTTGCTGCGTCTCTCTCAGTATTACTGAGATTCCCCTCCAGAGACCCCGTGCTCCCCCTGCTGGTCCCTGCTTTGGCTGTTGAGTCTCTCCCAGTCTCTGGGAGCCCTACCACCTCCTTTCCCTCTGATGTCAGTTCCCTGACAGGAGTTTTAAAAATAGCATGGGAATGAAGGGGGAGTTGTAGCACATGAGAAGTGACATCACAGGAACTGTCCAATAAGTGCCACTGGTGTGATGCTAGTGTACCCACTTAGCCACAGGGCACAGACAAATGGAACACTTGCACTTTCTTGGAGATCAGGGTAATCACATTTTTTCCAGTAGCAGAAAACAGCAAAATTAATGCTGCGAAAATTTCCATGCTACTGAAACATTAGCAAAGAAACTTGGCAATGGTTGCATTTTTCTTTTTTTAAAGCATTTGGAAACATTGCTAGAAAAGTTGTTTAACACCTTTATGTTCTACATCAGTGACTTTGTGCATGTGTGTGTGTGTGTGTGTGAGAGAGAGAGAGAGAGAGAGTCATATGAGTATCAGCCACTTCTCTTCCACCCACTCATGCTTCCTTCCTACTACCCAATTGTTCCAAAATATATTGTCAGCAGACCCTTCCTGAATGTGTGAGTCATTATGTCTTGAAGTCCTATGAACTAATCTTGTTTATTTTGCCCTCACAGTGTTCCATCCGATTCCTGTTCATCAATGAAGTGCCCTGCAGCACATTACTAGCCCTGTTGTTTAATGTAATTTGATCAATCAGGTAAAACAAAAGTTGCAAATTCCGTTTTATGCGGTATTTCTTCATTACAGTCTGTCAAAAAAGGGTTATATTTACTGACTGATTTCCTAGTGCTCTTTTATATTGTAGCCATTTAATAGCTTTGTTTTAATATGTTTTGCAACTTTTTATAAGCTAACTCTGGAACCTGTTTAAGGACAGAGTATTCACATTAATAATTATAACAATGATAGATAATTTGTAGAAATAGTGGTTGGCAGGTCACAATACTGTAGTGACAAAAGTTCCATGTGGGCGAATTCCCCAGGCAGGTTCCAGGGCAGCTGTGGAAAACTTTTGTGCCCCCAGATGTTCCTGAATTATAACTCCATGATCCCAGGTCATTGATAATACCTTCTGGGATTTTTGGGAGTTGTAGTTCAGCAACATCTGGAGGGACAAATGTTCCTTGCATCCGTTGTTGAGAAGGGGCAGCAGACATTTTGCCTCCCTCATCTGCTTAGAATGAAAGGGTGGTGGGTGTCAAATTGTGGCATCCAATGAAATGTCAACTAGCCCTTCTTGATGTAGGTGAAGGCAGGGCAGATAGGAACTGAGCAGGAGTCATAAACTCATAGAATTTAGTGTATTTTAATGACAAGAGCTTCACTTTAAAAAGGATGTATGTCCTAAAAAAAGGCTCCCACCACAAGAGTTATTGCAGACGGAGCTTGAAACATATTCATCCCCAGCAGCTACCATAGAATTGTAGAGTTGGAAGGGACCCAAAGGGTCATTTAGTACAACCCTCCGTTATGCAGGAATTTCAGCTAAAGCATTCATGGCAGATGGCCATCCAACCTATGCTAAAAAAAACTTCCAGTGAAGAAGAGTTCCCAACCTCCCGCGGGACACTGTTCCAATGTTGAACAGCCCTTACTGTCAGAAAGTTCTTCCTGATGTTTAGTCAGAATCTCCTTTCTTGTAACTTGAAGCCATTGGTTTGAGTCCTACCCTCCAGAGCAGGAGAAAACAAACTTGCTCCATCTTCCCTCTGACATCCCTTTAGATATTTAAACATGGCTACCATATCTCCTTTCAGTCTCCTCTTTTCCCAGCTCCTTCAAGTGCTCTTCGTAAGGCTTAGTTTCCAGACCCTTGATCATCTTGGTTGCCCTCCTCTGCACACGTTCCAGCTTGTCAATATTCTTCTTAAATTATGGCACCCAGAACAACTGCTACCACCAATGATACGGGGGATGTATAGCTCTCCCACTTTTGCACAATGCCCCGAGGCCGGTGGAGAAATGTTTGTGCTTTGACCTCTATGCTTTGGGCTGATCACTACTTCCAATTATTTATTATTATCAATAGTCCTACATAATGCAGATTTGGAGGAAAAAAGGAACAAAGCAATTCTTTTAAAAAAAATATTTAAAGAAAATAAGGTGGCAATGTTATGTGAACTACACATTGGATTGTGTTAGACTAGCTACAATGTGAATATTAAGGTTTCAAGATGTTGCATGCACAAAACTCAGTTTTTATCCCAGTTCAAAGAATCATGCATACTTAAAAATAAAATAAAAGTAGGCCCCATAGTGCAGTTGCAGTGATAGTTCTTAGAGGTTGAATACTTTTACTTTCAGAGATTCAGTGCAGGGAAACTGGCAAATAACTCTCCACAATAACAGCTGAGGACACCGACAGTAACTTTTGGGGAAAAGAATTGGAACAATTTATTGAACGAGTCTTTCTTTTGATATAAACAAGAAAGGTCATGACTTTCTAACAAATATAGTGCTCTTGCTGGACATGATTTCAAAGATGGAGAGATTGCTAGGAAGTGAATATCTGGATAAGCTTTCTCTTCTTATCTGCAGGGATGTCGGAATACCAGAGCTTATACTTGACCCCTTTTTTTTGCCCATTGTACTTCACACTTTTGATCTGATTCTGCCAAGGCACATTGCAATAACACTCTACAGTAAACAACGGAACCTGTCTGTCTCTACCCTTCTCCTCCTGCCCAGCCCTTCCCCCAGAGACATTCTCTCGAGAAGTGCTGTGGGGGCTTTCGTTTCCTTTGGCAATTCTTTGTAAGCTTATTTATAGAACAACTTGCTATAAAAATAGCTCCTGAGTTGACGCATTGGTTGTTCTCTAGGGTGAGAGCTGACCTGTCCCTTCTTGCTGTGTTCTCTGCTGGCTGAAACAGGCTGAACTTCCAAAAGGATTTGTGGGAATATTCCACAACGTATAGGGCCAAGCGGCATTTTTGAACACACAAAAAAAGCTCTTTCGTATATTCAATAGGATGGGATTCGCTATTGGATCATAGCTTTCTCTGATGTGTACACCCACTGCTGAACATTTCCGACAGAGGAAGCTGCCTTATTCTGCATCAGACCATTGAGCCATCAACCTCAATATTGTCCACACTGACTGGCAGTTGCTTCCCAGGGTTTCAGACAATCCCCTGCTGATGCCACATATTGAATCTGGGACCCTTTGAAGACAAAGCTACAGCCCTTCCTCTTGGTGGTGTTCTACAGAGATTGACATCTAGCCATTCTCACAACTGATGACAAAGTGTATTCACACAACAGGCTTGTTTGTGTGCAGTGCAGCGAAATGCACACAAACTGCACAGATTCTGCTACATGTATAGGGCTGGGTGATATATCGATATATTGTCCAAATCCAGTTTTAAGTCCATAGCATGATATTGGTTTCATCATTTTTGACCTGGCAATATATCACGAATCATGATGTGTAGGTGTGTGTGCACACACTATGCAAAAATCACGATGCAGGAAAAACTGTTATTTCAAATGTGAGGTGCAGGGGGAAGCTTGGAAAAGCTTGGTAGCTGCTGACAGATCATTTGAAGCTCACCTCCAGCTCATCGTTCATAGACCTGCTGAGAGAGAAGGAATAATCAACCCAAGAATAAAGACAACTTTCATCTGGTTAGCAACCAACATTTACTTTTCCAGTGTTAGAGTTTTGCTGACTATTGGTCCAAAGACGACTCTAGAAAAGTGAGGTCACCTTTAAAATTTAGCCCTTGTTTTGACATGGACTGAGAGCAAGCGCCTTGTATATTCTCATTAATTCCATTTCTAACTCACCTAGCCTCCATGGATTATGAAAAGTTTCAAGATGGTCTCTCTTATAGGCAGTGACCAGACCCAGACTGGTTTCGTTTCATTGAGGTTATTGCATCATGTTATCAGTTCTTATATTTCAGCAGTGTTAGGCTAATCAGTGATTTTTATCATGCTGTATAGCTCCACACGGTGGTTGTGTGGCTGCATGGGGAACTGTTCGATGGCAGCAGCTTACCATGTGAGTCAGACTCTTTTCTCAAAGCCACTACACATGGCTGAAAAAAAGAAAAAAGGAACCTTTAGTGGTGTGTTAAAAGCCACCCGATTTGCATTATAAATTGATGCACATGCTTTTGTCTCCCAAGACCAAGGAAATTGGTACTACAGATGGGGAATCAGATTATGGCCTGATCTGAACATCATGGTTTACTTGGATGGATTGCATGAATGAGTTGGATCCTAGAGAGCAGCTCACACCCTCTGTGCTTCTCCCCAGTCCCTTTAGTGCAATATGGTGCAGTATCTAGGCCAAAGTTTGGCTCAGCATGCTATCCGACCCCAAGGTCATGATTAGACTCTTTCCTCCGTAACTTCAATCTGTAGTCAAGGCATTAGCCAGGAGTTAGCAGGTCATTTTGCAGAAGGATTTGGAAAGATCAATTTCCCAAGCATCTTCTAGGGCAGGATATTGCCAATTCATTACCCTGCTGTTAGCTACTGGGCTATGTTCAAGGTGCTGGATTTTTGTGAATGAAGCTCTATACAGCTTGGGACCAGGATACCCGAAAATGGTCTTTATCAACCTAATTGATCATGTGCTGCAGCTGAAAGCCTCCTGCAGATGCCATCAGGAGATCTGTCCTGCACAATGTAGGAATTGGGTCTTTGGCATTGTGGCACCTACCACTTGGAATTCTCCCCTCTGGAATATAAGACAGCTGCTGTCACTATTGTCTTTTCAGTGACTACTGAAGACCTTCCTCCTTTAACAAGACTTTAAAGTTGTTCTCTTTCCTAGTCTGTATCTGGACTGGAATTGTTTTTATTATTAATATTACTATTTTTTGTTTTATCACTTGTTGTCTGCTGCCCCTGGGCTCCTTTGGGAGGAAGGGTGAGATATAAAGGGAATAAATAAATAATCAAAATCAAATATTAGAGGGTTAGCGATGCACTATGCTAAAAAATCAAGGTTTGTAGCATTATTCTGGACCTTTGTTTCTCCAGATTGTGCTCTAACTCCAAAACAGCAAATCTGCAGAGTTATTTTATTGCCTCTCTGTTTATGTTTTAGTGAACAATAAGTGGAATCAGTCCCTGTGTGAAGGAAGAAAGATAGATAGAGACAGACAGACAGACATCAGGGCAGACCGTCTATTGTGATTCTCTTGGCTGCAAGTCATAGATATATTGATGATGGATACCTAAATCTGAATGAAACTTTGTGAGCTGAAATATCTGTCTTTTCTGTTCCTGGTGAGGGGTATAGAGTCCTAGCCAGGAATGTAGTATGATACCATGCCTCCCTCAAATATGGTTCAGCAATTAAAGGGCTCTTATTTTTATTAACATGACTGAGTTCCTTGCATGTTCAAAAGCAGAATTTGTGAGATCAGCAAATAATTCAGAAAAGGAGAATGCACTCAATGAAAATACGGATGTTCTCTCAGTGTTTGCAGGCATTTGTCATCCGTTAGCCTTCCCGAGTTGAGTTGTTATATTTATTGCCTGAAAGGCTGCACAAGACACTGCTTAGTTAGTGGTCCATCTTGGATACAGATATTACACCTGTGCTCCAGAAAATGCTCACACTTCTAATTAATATATTGGTGCAGTGAAAGCTGTTGCCTTTGATCTATTGCTCAGGGTTCGTGCTTTGAATCTCTACACTTTTAGATAAAACCACCTCACTGCTCCACATGTTGAACTTGGCAATTGAGTTCTAGCCCATGGTGTAAGAGGCTAGAAATATTCATCTTAGCAATGGACAGGATGTTATTCTCAGATAAGGCTTTTAATCCTGTCATTTATCCTTTTGATCTGTCATGGTTCACTTTTGTTAATCTTCACAATAAGCAACCTCTTTTTGGTGAGGGTCACAACCTGGGGCACATGTGAATCTGGTGAAAGTTTGATAACAGTCCATATAAAGTTGAGGATAGGTTTCCTCCAGTTGGAGCCATTCCATCAGACTATAATGGAGGGAGAAACAGGAATGAAGGCCCTCTCCATGAGCTCTGCTAAGAGACCAGATACTTTAGGTTCTTCTTTCCCTTCAATTATTTCCATTCCAGCAGGTCGTCATAAAAACTCTGTAGCTAAGAAGTCGTGTTTGAGTTTGCTTTCCCCCTCCTCCTTCCCAGTCTCACTTCCTTCCGTGTCATGCCTTTTAGACTGTAGAGCAAGGACTGCCCTGTTGCAGATATTTGAAAGCTGCTCTGGGGCCTTTTTCAGCTGAAGAGTTAGGTAAAATTCCTGCAAATAAATAACTAAATAAACAAGGATAAAGGGTATTCCTCACTGGTTCTCTGACTAAAGTCAGTGTGTTCTAGATTAACACATCTACAAAGGGGAAGACTAGCTTGGATGTAGAGAGATCCATGCAATGGAATTTTCTCATCTTTTTTCCTTCACACTGCAGGACCTTTCATCCTTGGAAAAGCCATTCTCAAGGGTTTGGGGGACTGACTTGAACAACAATGAGTTGTGGTTAAGAGTAGGGAATGATGTAACCTGAGGCTCCCCATTGCAGAAATGGAAGTGCCACTTTTTTTTTTAGCAGTGTGTACGGAACTATGATCTGAGTTGGCCATTCATGACATACAGGTTCTTTCATGATGTGAAAATTAAAATTCACTGCTTATGTGAAAGTTCACTTTAGGGAAACCCAGTTTCTATGCAAACAGGAGTATTTAAACAATTCCCAGCTAGAATGGCATAATATCTCACAATATTAATAAAAGGACTTGTACATGTACAGTGTCTGAGTTCTATGAGTTCTCATCAACCCAAATAAAGCCTAAAGATTTTGTGTTTTTTTAAAAAAGTGCTATATTTTCTTGGTTTCTGTTCCACTCACCCCTTCCTGTGCTATTATTTAGAATAACACAGATCCCTCATACTACTTTTTCCACTCAATAGGGAACTGCTTTTTAGGAATCATACTCTTACAGGATATTGCTCGGAAAGTATTTGAGGTTCATTTGCACTATATCTTTATTTATCACTGTTAAATACATTAGGGTGCACTCTTAAACACTTCAGAGAAGACACGTGAAGGAATGTGCTGTAAATGAACCACTAATATCTCAGTTTTCTTCAGAAGAAGTGTGCATGCACACAAAAGCTCATACAAATAACAAACTTAGTTGGTCTCTAAGGTGCTACCAGAAGGGGAATTTTTTTTTGTTTATTTGTTTGTTTGCAAAAAGTGGAATGCGAGCAGAATATTATCACCGTAGAAGTCCAAATCCTTGACTGAAAATTGTAGTGGCTATACAAAATGTATTGCAGTTTTTAGAAAAGGGTTGTGCTTTTTGGGACTGTTTGCTTATTTGCTGCAGGGACATTTCCTGCAAGTTTTGGCAATGGTTTTTGAAATGCTGTTGACTTGTACTTCTTGCTTGTTTGTGATGATGGGAACTGTTTTTAGGAATGGTTCAGGTAACTATGTGTTTGTTTGTAAGTTGCTTTGTGCTGCATTAGCACAAAGGAAAGAATAAACAAAGTCTTTGAGTAACACAGCTCTGGTACAGAGGCTTGCATCCCGGGTTAAACAGGTCGAAATCCAACATTTTGGGGCTGCCAAATGTGGGAGACTGAGTAAACTGCTTTAGGATACAAAACAGACTGGGATTGTGTACCAAAGAGAAAGAGGGAGGCCTGAAGAGATTCTGATTTACTGGAACTTGTTAGAAAGGAATAAGCTGTTACTGTGCTGGTGCTGGGTTAAAAGTGAAATTGTATTTTATTATCATTTTTGGATGACATGTGTTATAATGCCTTTGCTAACAAGAAAGCTGTATTTTGGCTGTTTGTAGATTTGGGGACAGATGTCTTGTTCTGTGTGAGCACAGTGTTATATTAAGATGAGTGCCAGACCCCTGTAATCCCTGGATCCAGCAAGTGTTGTAATTTAATCAAGGCTTCTAATTCTTGGAATAGCCAGGCTAGCCTCCTGGTGAGGTGATAACCTGGGTGATGAGTCATTAAGGGGGAGTTAAGGGGCAAAAGGGTACAAGATGGCAAATGGGTAGGCGAGTTCAAAATATTGGGGAAGCAGGGATGTGATCTAGAAGTAAAGCAACAAGCTGGAGGCTGAGCAAGAGCAAGAACAATATTTGAGAGTACTAGCCTGTGACTGTGGGAGAAACACGACCCCATTGAGATGTTCATACTGTGAACCCCTCCATCGTAGGCTCAACTTGTTTATGTGTGTGAATAAACCATATGTCATAAAGAAACCACAGTCACTACTTTGCCTCATTCCCAAAAGAAAACACAAACCCTAGGTAAGTACCAGGTATCCTGGAATCTTGCACCACTGAGAGATTGGGGTCGCATGCAACAGTAGTCATGCAGAAAGACATTCCAAAGGCATTCTTCATTGCAATACCCAAGAGCTAACAAACCTCTTTGCGTGGACAGGCGGAGTCCCCAGATCCCGCGCGGTCCCCCCGTCATGTGAAATAACGACTCATGACAACGTGCTATGGGATTAAATTGGCCACAACTTTATTAAATTTCAAATGTGGGTAGACCTTGGCTCAGGCATTGGGCGTTCTCCTTCCCCAGTCCCCAGCCGGGGACCTAGGGAGCATCAGGGTTATCCAGTGTGTGGGGGGGGGATGGGCCGGCTCTGGAGAACATATGTTCAAGCAGAGATAGCCGCCCCCGTTACGCCGCCGCCGCAGGGGAGAGCAATGACGACCTTTCGGCGTACGGTCAAAGCCTCCCTTCAGAAACCCCTTTAATGGGGAACCCTGGTATCGCCGCCGCAAAGAGGAAGATGGACTAAAGGATTCCACCCAAGGCCTGATACCGCCAAAGTTGTGACGTTTTGCTACGGGAAAGGCGAAACCTGCCAATGCAGGGAAATTCCTTTCCGGCCCTTTAACAGCGACCTTAACGTAGCAGCGCCCGCATACCTGTGAAGAAAAGTTAACCTGCAAATAAGACATTAACTGAGGGTGGGTAGGGTGGGAGAAGCTCTGGAGCCAAGTGAGGATTCCCATGTAAGATCCTCCCTCTATTGTGTGGGAAGGTAATCCCTCCCCTACCTGGCCTGGTCTCCTTGGCAACGCTTCCCCCAGGTGGGATTGGACAACTGACTGAGGTAGGCAGAGACCTCCAGGTATCCCACCTGAGGGAAGGCAAACCAAGCCTATGCTGTTGGAGCCGCTCCAGATCTAAGGGCTGTGCACGTCCACGCAAAGGGCGCCCCCCATTTTAAGCATGGAGCGGTCATTATTATAAAGAGTTATGAAGTATCATATATATATATATATATATATATATATATATATATATGCAGGTTTTGGTGTCTTTGGGTGTCTTCCCGTGTAAGAGTCGGGGTGTCTGTGCGACGTTTCGACGAGGTCTCACTCATCTTCAGGCTGGTGCTTTCGGCTTCTTGTTACTGGAACAGAGCAGAGTCTGGTGTTTGAGTTCCTATAAATACTGTTGAGGGGTGTGGTGTATAGCCTCCAACGTTCTGGGCAGAGAGGAAGTTCCTAGATTAGTGTGCCTTTTCTTCTTTTGTTCCTTAATTACTTGAGGGATATCTTGGGTGATTTCATGAGTGATATTCTGAATATCACTGGGTGGGTCATTAAGTGTAGATTAGTTGCTAAAGCTTTCGTGTCTTGACCTCTTGAGCTTGTGAAGAGTTTTTCTGAGAAGATGGCTGTGCTGCATTTAGTTGTGCTCTGGCTTGGCTTCGTGTATAGGGGCGAGCTATGGTTTTGTGCCTTGTGCCAGCCAGATCTGTGTAGGGATTGCAGGGGGGTGCACCATCCGGAGGTGCCACTATAGTTTGGCTACTGGGTGGAGTCTGTAATATGTCTGTGGAGAGGGTCTGGGTTTGGGTCTGGTGTGGTTGATTGGTGACGGCGTTCTGTGTGCCTCTGGTTCTGGTGTCGGTTTTTGTGGGGAGGGCTAATTTCCAGATGTCTGGCAGGCGGGACGTGTCGTCACGCTTGTTCATGTTGTGAGGGTGTTTCTCTATCTCGATGGCTTCCATGATTATTCTCTTGTGGTGATGTTCCATGTTAAAGAGCAATTTGGAATCTGCAAAATTAATTTCGTGTCCTGTTTCTTTCATGTGTTGGAAAAGAGAGGAAGTTTTTTCTTCTTTTTTGAAGGCACAAAACCATAGCTCGCCCCTATACACGAAGCCAAGCCAGAGCACAACTAAATGCAGCACAGCCATCTTCTCAGAAAAACTCTTCACAAGCTCAAGAGGTCAAGACACGAAAGCTTTAGCAACTAATCTACACTTAATGACCCACCCAGTGATATTCAGAATATCACTCATGAAATCACCCAAGATATCCCTCAAGTAATTAAGGAACAAAAGAAGAAAAGGCACACTAATCTAGGAACTTCCTCTCTGCCCAGAACGTTGGAGGCTATACACCACACCCCTCAACAGTATTTATAGGAACTCAAACACCAGACTCTGCTCTGTTCCAGTAACAAGAAGCCGAAAGCACCAGCCTGAAGATGACGAGTGAGACCTGTACCCGTGAAAATCTACGAAAGCAAATATATATATATATATATATATATATATATATATATATATATATGCAGGTTTTGGTGTCTTCGGGTGTCTTCCCGTGTAAGAGTCGGGGTGTCTGGGCGACGTTTCGACGAGGTCTCACTCGTCATCTTCACCAGACTCTGCTCTGTTCCAGTAACAAGAAGCCGAAAGCACCAGCCTGAAGATGACGAGTGAGACCTCGTCGAAACGTCGCCCAGACACCCCGACTCTTACACGGGAAGACACCCGAAGACACCAAAACCTGCATTCCTGTACCCGTGAAAATCTACGAAAGCATATATATATATATATATATATAGTAATAGCCAATTTATAGGGAGGCCCATGACCTTCCATTGCACTGATCCTCCTTCGATCCAGATGTTTCAGATTGCAGTCTTCATCAAAGGGTAGTAAAAGTATAAATTCATTTCACAGTAACTTCTGCAGCAGATTGCATTATCTTTTCCATTCTGCAGGGAGGAAGTGGCAACGTATACACACACACACACACAGAGAGAGAGAGAGAGAGAGAGAGAGAGAGAGAGAGGGAGGGAGGGAGGGAGATTCAGCATGCTTGAGGAACTCCAAGATTTGCAGAAGTACAAAACATATTTAGGGGGGAACCCCAAGGGTGAGGAGCCCCAAAAACAGTCTAATGAGAACTGGACTTGCTGACTGAGGATGTTTGCCCACCATCAATTTAAAGCACATGGCTTCTACCAAAGAATCATGGGAACTGGCTTTTACTAAGGGTGCTTGTAATTGTTGCCCTGTGAGGGACAAACCGCAGTTCCCAAGGTTCTTGGGGGAAAGTTGTGTATTTTAAATCCATGGTGTGTACACAGTCTGACTGTGGAGGGAATGGGGAGAGAAAAGACTGGGAGGAGAAAATGGAATTGAGGATCTTGGGACAGGGCAAAACTGGCCAGCTGAACAGGGAGCAGTCTGCACTGCAAAATACTTTGTTTCTGCAGGATCCTCATATATATTTTTTCTATTTAAACAACAGTGTGCTACATTTGAAATACACGTGGTGCGTTAAAAAAGTGCATTTGGATTCCTTCTTTTGTTCTCTAATGAAGAAAATGGGGTTCATGCCATGCAACTTAAAAAAAATATCCTTTGTCCATTAGGCTTTCTATATTTATGGCTCTGCCACAAGGTATGGCCAAAAATAGAAATGCATCCTCACAATGAGGAGTGAAGCTGCCAAAAGTTATTGCTTTAGGAAATCCAAGTCACATTGGATTACCACCTGCTGCTATCAAAGCTAAACCATCACCAGCTTTATAGCAAGCGGTGGGGTGAGGAAGATCAAATTCATATCAGTTTATGAAATACATTCAGGCAGTACGTTCTCAGTAAAATGATCCAAAAAAGAGAGGAAATTATGATGGAGCAAAGGTCAAGCTTGTTCGTAAGTGAAGGCATTTCCTTGGCACTTCATGGATGCGTAATCTTCAAGCAGGGTAGGAAATCCAGCCTATTCTTGTTATGATATGTATATTTCTGACTAGTACAAATAGCTGTACAGAGGGGAGAGGAGGAAAGGAGGTAAAGGCCCATGCAAACAATAAATACCAACACATACTCACACTGCCAAGCTAGAAGATGGAACAGATTTAAATCTGGGTTGAAACCAAAGCTTTGATGAAAGTATATCAAGTGTGGGCCCAGAACTTGAATCTTTATGCTTTTTGGCAGGATTTAGGCTTCTTTTGGAATTTCTTGAGAGATAGGCACCATGTTACCTGAGGCATCCTTTACTTTATGCTCCATTGTGATGTGAGGAAGTAGTGACAGGGCCAGTAGCTTGGTGCACTTATGGAAGCTAAGAGACAGCCTACCATAAGTGGGCAAAACTCCCTCAGGTTGCAATAGCAGCAGAGTGAGGACATTGCAGCCCGCTCAACACTTAAAGGGCTCAGAAAGGTAAGGGGGGGGGCTATTGCTGCCAAAGGTGACTTGGGCTGTGCTTGGGCCTCTTAGAATAATAGAATGGAGGGCAAACTTGTAGTCCATTTAGTACACACACACAGTGGTTTGATGCAGGAAATGCGGACCTAGAGTGTGTCCTCCACCCCAGCAATTGGTTCAATACATTGTTGAACTGCTCTTATAGAAGGATAGAATCTTATTCTACCCTGTGAAGCTACCCCCACCCCCCGGTGGCAAGAAAATGGGGAGTCCTCTGTAATGAAAGTCAGAACCAATGCGTTCTGTGTGAGTGTAAACAGAATAAAAGCAGAAAATTGACACTGGGGCAACAGTTTTTTTGAGATTGATTTGTGGAACACATTGTACAATGCTCAGATGTTCTGTTTAAAAGCCTCCAATGAAGAAGAGTCCAAGGTAGTCTATTACATTGTCAAACAGCTCTTACTGTCAGAAAGTTCTTCCAGATGTTTAGTTGGAATCTCCTTGCAATTTGATTCCATTGGTTCGGGGCCTACTTTCTGGGCCCCCACAAAACAAGCTTGTTCTATCTTCCATGTGACAGCCCTTCAGATACTTGAATAGAAGAGTATGGGCAACAATTTGGTATAATTTCAGAGTTTGCCACCCTTTATTTGAAAAAAAAAACAACTCAATATTTCTTTCAAAAAAAATTATACACTGCTTGATTTTTTTTTGGGGGGGGGGAATCTCAAAGCAATTTACAAAAAGATAAAACCAGATCCATGAAGTCGCTGGGCCAATTCAAATATTACTCAGTCCACAGTGAAGAATCTAATTAGTGTTGTTGTGTTATGGTGCTCCAGCAAATAAAACTTTTTGCAATGTACTTGATGTGCAAGTCAAAGAATTTGGTGAAATGTCTCTACTGCAGCTGCCAGCAGGGAATGCAGCAATGAAGTAGCCGTTTCATGTGGCTGAGATGACTTGTGTGGTAAGCCCAGGACAAATATGATGCCTCACCAAGTGGAGAGCTTCCACACAGAAGCATTTTTTTCAAATATCTCCATGTAATGTGAGTCATATTTGAACTGGACTCAAGAGGTATGACACATCAAAATATAAAAGTGTGCTCTCTCACTCCTGGGGATGCCCCTTCCAGGCTCATTCACACCTTCCTCCTTCACTGCCCCACCCTCACTTTCTTTGACTGGGGGAAATTATCAAAGTGCTGCTAGGGCTTGAGAATGGGAAGGGCAGGACAATTGAGAGGGATGAGATGAGGAGATAATCTGAAGCCGAGGGTTTGACTGTGCAATCATTCTTGTTCATCTTCCTGTGAGGCAGGCATTAGTCACCATCTTTGCTGCCAGCAACCAAAAAGCCCCGTCATTATCTCTACACTGACCATGTTTTACCAATTCCTGTGATCTTGAAAAGAGGAGTGCCAAGCAAACCTCTTCCATCATTGAGGGAGATCACACTCCCCAATATGTTTTCCCCCCCCCTTGGAAAAGGGCAGCAGGCAGAAAAGGCAGTTGGGTCCCTTAAGCATTTCTTTTGAAGGCTCAATTGCTTTGGGGTGAAAACACCAGCTTGAGTCAGTGTTTGATTTCTTGGTTTGCTTATCTGACAGTTCAACCTACATCTGAAGAATGTACCTTAAGTGCACCTTTTAATATTTCATCCATCATCTTCCGGTGAAAAACAAAACAAAAACAGAATGGTCAGAATAGCTACAATGTTTATGTGTGTTTGTAGTGGGGGGGGGGACTGCTGTCACATTTATCACTGATAATGGGTTCTTGCATATTCATTCTTTCAAGTTCACCAGGATGTCTCTAGATTTGACTGAAGTTAAAGAACTGCATCTGCATTCTGCAGATATCCAGCGTGGCCTTTATTTATTTGGACCAGGCTTTCTTGGCAGATGGACAACTATCTGGAGAATTTCAGAAAGGAAAGTGTGTGGGGGTGTTGTGGTGTATTCTGGGAGATTACGAAGTTTAACTGACAGAGAGGCCTGCTGTTGGAAGGGTATATGGCTATTATTGGCTCATAGTCTTCCTAATTGACATTTGCCATGTCGTCTGCAAGAGAATTGCCCACCCACTGTGTTCATATCCATGCCTGTATGGATTCATTTGGGCTTGTCTCTCTCTGTGTGTGTATATAAGTGCCTTTACTGGATTTAAATTGGTGAAAGAACAATAATACTTATTTGGAGTTGCAGCTGTGAGAAGCTCTTCCGTGCTCCTAAAAGAATATGGAAGCTTCCATATCAGACTTTGCTAGAGGGCATGGTTCCATGGGTTGTCCAAAAATGTAGCTCGTAGGAAGCTGCCATATACTGAGGCTGTGTACACACCATACCTTCTGAAGCACATTAAAAGCACATGACTTGCCGCAAAGAATCCTGGGAACTGTAGTTTGCTAAGGGTGCTAGGAATTGCATCTCTGGTGAGGGATAATCTGCAATTCCCAGCCTAGGTGTCAGCTAGTCAACAAGACCTTTAGAGTGATTTCTGAGACTTCTTCTACTGAGGGGCTACCAAACCTGGACTTTTCTGGAGGAAAATCTTCCTGGGTCAGAAGGCGGCTCAGGTAAATGCTGCCTGTACCGATCTAAGGGTGCTGCTTCTGAAAATGTTACAAGTTTGGGAAACCCTAGAAATACAATGATAATATAAGCCAAGGTGTGGTGGTAGATTTTTGTGAATAGTGAGGTACTTGCTGCTGGATACAACCCTGCTTTTTGAGGGGCAGAGGCCAAGAATAGAAACCAAAAGTAACCCGGTGGAACAGAAACCAAAATTGCTGACAAGGCTCTCAGGAAATGAGTTGCAGAAATCATTTTCTTGGCAAGCAGAAACTTAGTGCTAGTTGTTTGGTTGAAGGTCGAAAAGAAGGCACAAGCTTGCTAAAGAAACAAGACAAAGATGCAGATCCATTTCCATTTGTTTAGCTAAGGATATATGCAATTACTTCAAAAAGCAGAAGACAGCTACGGAGCACTGAGCACATATATAATATGACCCAGCGGGAGGGGATGAGAATGTCCCAACTGAGATGATGGAGGCAGCTATCAGGGCTGTACAACCTGAATGACAGGAAGCGCTGGATATAGGGAAATATATACCATAAGCAAATCTTCTCTCAGATGTGTTAAAATTTTACCAACTAACACAATGCTGGACCATTACTGTGTAAAGACTGCAAGTAGTTACGTCAGCAGCCTGTAGTTAAAAGGCATAGACCTTGCCCCCACTTTTTAATTTTATTTTTGCCAATACCCATGGTTCCCAGGATTCCTTAGGGGAAGTCATGTGCTTTAAATGTGTTGTGTGTATACAGCACATGTCAGACCAAAAGTCTATCAAGCTCACTATTATCAACACTGACTAACGGTGGCTCTCTGGGGTTTCAGACAGGCTTCCCAGCCGTACCTGGAAATGTCTGGGATTGAACCTGAATTTTTTTGCATGCAAAACAGATGCTCTACCACTGAGCTATCACCCTCTCCCTTATGCCTAGTTTATAGATCTTTATGCCCCATAATCTGGTCTTCTGAGGTCAACTTGGTAAGTAAATGTAAGGTAAAGGTAAAGGTACCCCTGCCCATACGGGCCAGTCTTGTCAGACTCTAGGGTTGTGCGCTCATCTCACTCTAGAGGCCGGGAGCCGGCGCTGTCCGAAGACACTTCCGGGTCACGTGGCCAGTGTGACATCGCTGCTCTGGTGAGCCTGCACCAGCGCAGCACACGGAACGCCGTTTACCTTCCCACTATAAAGCGGTACCTATTTATCTACTTGCACTTTAAGGGTGCTTTCGAACTGTTAGGTGGGCAGGAGCTGGGACCGAAAGACGGGAGCTCACCCCGCTGCGGGGATTCGAACTGCTGACCATACAATCGGCAAGTCCTAGGCGCTGTGGTTTTACCCACAGCGCCACCCACGTCCCTAGTTTTATTAGGCTTGCAAGCTTTAAATTGAATGGTTAATTGGTGAAAGATTTAATCTTGGAATAAATAGAGGCATTCATGATATGCACCGAATGTGAACTCACAGTAAAGCAGCAGCTCTCAAAACACCAGCAATTGTTAAATGTTAAAAAATTAGGACCATTTCCATTTTATTAATCTTATTTTTTCCTGCTAAAAGAACCCCCCCCCCATGGGTGTTGATCTTCCCCACCCACCCGTGTGGTTTCATTTTATCAAGGATTATCTCATACACCTGACAAACTAGCTTTCTGAATTATGAACACAAATAGCATGCCTTCCGACTGCGGGTTCAGCAGCAGCATGAGAAATCATGGCTGATGTTGGAGGGAAATGATTCAGCTGACTTCTGTGTTCAGTTCCATTGAAGTCTCGTGGCCTTCATTAGATTAGCTGAAGTCCCATTGACTCCAGTGATTCTTATTCAGCTTCTAAATCCAAGACCTTTGGTTTAAATGGATTGTGGAGTGGGCTGTCACCCACCAAGATAATGATTGTGCTGAGCCATTTGGTTTCGAATGCTGTTCAGACACAATAAAAATCAACAACCCCTACACTTTTCGTAATTATCCTACTCACTGTAGTCTTGGCAGCATGGCTGCAGTTCAGTTTCTGCTGAACCAAAATAGCTACTGTAGGTGGGCTCCAATATGTTGAAGGAAAATGTAGAGGGTCACAGCATTTTGAGTTCTAATTTTATATTGTTATTTTGAGATTTGTGTGGTTTTCCAAACACTTTCCCTGTGGGGGTTGCAAGGAGTTAAAGAGGACAGATTGTATGTTTAAAAGAATAATACTTGTGATTCATGTTGAAAAGGGGAATGTAGTAAAAAAAACAAAAACAAAAAAACCCTCAGATAATACACAGAAAGAATCATTGGGACTAAGATGGTGTGTGGTGCATGAGTCATTATACTGCCTATCGTTCGGTATGTAATAAACGTTATCAGATGCTCCTGCAATTGCTTTAGAAAAGGGCGCAAGGAATCAGTCACTACAAGTACAGCAAATACTGGAGTAATCAAAGTAATCAATTTACATATGTGTAATCAAAGGAGGATTTAGCTCAATTCAAACCTCACTCCATTTTCTGGATAAGAAAGCTTAGCTATCATTTGCAGGTGGGTTAGGAAACCTGTGACCCTCCAAAGATGGACAAGACCTCACTGCTAACCACTGGTCATGTTGACAGGGCCGATGGGAGTTGGAACATAACAACATCTGGGTTCGAATGATGCATGAAGTAAAAAATCTTTGGTCAGCAAAAGGCTGGTAGATCAGAGTCGAAAACATGCTTTGGAAATGTAGTTCTTTCATTTCCTTTGATCTCTGACATGATGAATCATTATGGTTGTTGCTCCGCCTCTTGAGGCCACAGTACCTAAACACTTGAGTGCTAAGCAGAGGGAAAATGGAAGCGGACAAGCAGCTGCAATTCATGATTTGCTTGCTGAAAGATGAAACAATGGTTTGTCTTCACAAACCATGATTTGGCATGATATCTGAATTGAACCATTGACTGATAATTGTGTTTGCTGACCCAATATGATTTGTATTTATTATTTCTTACCAGCTCATAGCTCTCTCTTTTGCTCTTATTTATTTAAACAATGGGATTTTTTAAGACCAGCTGGTGGCATCTGAATTCATTAAGCATGGGAATTAAGCACAGGAAACTATGTTGATCAGGCTGTCAGTGAACGACTATACTCATATGTAAAGCTGTTTTCATTTTGTTTTGTTTTTTAAAGATGGGGCAACATCTCTTGATTAGTTTATGATTGGGATTAATTTGGGTGTAGTCTCCGACCTCCGGTTCCAAAACTGCCATCTCAAAATCCTATCCCTCACCTAGCTTCTTCCTCACTTTAGCTCCAGCTGTGAAAAACTCTGTGTGTGTCTCTGCCTGCCTTTGTGTTCTGGTGCTATGCTTCCATTTAATATCTGATTCAGTCAGTGAAACAACTGAATTTGTAATTCACTTTGTAATTAGGAATGGATGAATTTGTCTGTTTCAGTTTCTGTCTGTTTGACTAATTTTGGTTCATCTCATTTCTGCATACACTTCTTTTTTAAAAAAATCCACATGAAAATTTCTGTATGTTTTTTGTTTGTCATTTTGCCTTGTGTATGCATTTCCCCCAAGCAATCCCCCCCCCAAATAACAATGCATTGGTGCATATTATTTTCAATAGCACACACTTTTTTATATGTGCTATTCATTTCAAAATATAATTTTTATCAACAGGCCAATCAAATCACATCAATTCCAAATCACATTAGTTCCAAATTATACAGCCAAATTTTAAAAATTTTGTTGGGGGTACCCATATTTCAAGCTCCGAAAGGGATCCAAACAGCACTCTTGCTGCTGCTTTAATTAAACACTTCTATCCAGTTCTGTCCAGATAGTCTCTTTGTTATTTTCCTCATCTTGTTGTTGTTATCATATGTTCCTTTCTTTGTGATCTCTGATAATCTCCACAAGCGGGTTGAAAACAAACATGTCCTGAGTGGGTTTTACACTCTTCAAGAGTCCTATCACATAAAGGACAGACGCCATTTCCACACCTCCGTAAAGAATATTCCCACAGTCTGTCCGTTAATTTCCACAGGCTTGCCAAACTATATCTCAGGGGGCTCTGCCAGGTCAAGATCACATTCTGATCACCATACATTCACATTCCGATGACCCTGGTCCTCTTCCCCCTCGTCCTCCTGTGAGCAAGCCTGTCTTAACGAAGCTCCATTAGTAACTGCGTCATAAAAATTTCTTTCCATTCCCCAATGTTTCCACCACTCCTCTCTTTAATCAAAAATTCATTTCCACACAGTTCTTATTCTCCTGCTTGTGATTAGTAATTTGCAAAGATTCTTCTCTCTGGAGGGGAGGGTTATTAAATACTCACATAAGGCAAAAAAGAAAAGTTTTTTCCTCCCCCCCCCTTTCCGGTTCAGTCCAACATACTGATCTTTTAATAATGATTCTTCACTTGATTTATTGTCCAGCCCGTCGCTCCGCTCACAGAGATCCCATTATTCAGCAGTCTTTACTCCCAATCTTCACTTGATGTATGTGCATTAGCTTCTTTCCAATTATATGTTTCCAATTATATATTTCGAGCTAATGCAACCAGTGCACGATTAGAGACAGCGTCAGGGAGAGCCGACCTCATTCGAGGGCTTCATGCCAAGTGTCCACACCCCCTTCTTTCGAAGCCAGGGGTGAATTATGGACACAGCTGGCAAGGCAGTCCCCCCCATTCCTGGGGGGGGGGGGCAAGGGAGGCAGCTTACTCCCATATCAGCCTCTTAATTACCTCGTGTGGGTCAGAGAGATGTTATTGTCGGCCATCTTCCAATGCGCCCCCTGGTGGCCCCCATATGTGCTATTCATTTCATTGGAGGTTTCTAAGCAGAGGTTGGATGGCCATCTGTCATAGATGCTTTAGCTGAGATTTCTGCATTGCAAGGGGTCCCTTTCAACTCTACAATTCAATGAGTCTTTTCTGGAATAGCAACTGCCTATCACACTCTGGGCTTAACATGAGGGAATAGCATGAAGGCACATGAAGCGACCACTTTGCTAACTAAGCAAGTCTCGGTCTTGTCAATGCCTAGACATGTGCCTAAGAACCTCATGCACACCACCTTGGGTTCCATGTTGCAAGACAGGATATAAATGTAAGGGAATAAATGTAAATACAGAAACAAGAAAGCAAATGATTAATATTTAAATAAATTAAGAACAACATTCCTCCACCTCCAAGTTTCCCATACCTCCTGTTCCCTCCGCTTCAAGGTCTGAGGAACTGACAATGGGCACCTGAGAAAATAGATGACTATAAAGCCCTTTTCTCACCTCTGAATGCACCTCCTCAGTTTAACCTCTCAGGTGTTTGCTGCAGTGCCTGAAGAGAGCTGCCAAGATCGAGAATTTTCCAATTTTTCTAAAATGCTAGGAGATTTAGAATATATTGAAATGAACAGTTCTGCCCTACTATACCTAGTATTCCTAAAGTTCAAGTGCCATTTTAAGGCAATGGACAGACAACATGTTATTCTCAAATCAATGGAAACTGAGTACTTTTTTCTATGTCGTCCGCACACAATCTTTATTTGTTGTATATTTTTATGCCCCTGAAAAGAGCTTCTTGAAAAACTGATATTATTCTGAAAATAAAAGCTCATTGTGGAATAATTCTAGAATGTGCCACAGTGTGTCTATTTGAAAACAGATGAAAACAGATGTAGACAGCCTTGGCAATGAGGGTGTGTGTGTATCCACAGCTGCCCAGATACAGATTCTCTGTTATGAAGTTAAAGACGTGAACAACACACCTGACAATTGACACTGTGTATGGATGTATATTAACATCACAATCTACATTTCCTTTGTCATTCACGTGGGCATTTACAGGAAGCAAAAGGCATGGATAACCTAATAAAGAGGAAAGTTTTCAAATGTGTCTTAAGTAACCAAATGCATCCTTAGGGATGGCAGGATCTAGAATCAATCTACATTGAAATCAGCATGTTGAGGATGAGCATGAACGATTCTTGAATGAGGAAAAAACACACATTTTTGTACTACAAATGGGTTAGTGTGCATGTAGCCAACGACTCAGGGTGCTTTGCGTGACCAGGCCGTGACAGCCCCAGCCCCCAGGGATCATAAGAAAGGAATAAAGACTCTGAAAACATGTTATGGAATTAAAATTAGGCCACAACTTTATTAAACTTCCGAATGTAGGAAGACCTTGGCTTAAGACTTGGGCATGTATCCCTCCCAGCCCCCCAGCCAGGGGAACTGGGGCACATCACGGTAAATGGGATATGGGGTACACTGCGAGATGTATGTGTACGCAGGCAGCCCAGCCCATACCCCCCACAGGGTAGTTCACTGACAACTTTCAGTGCATGGCCATTGACACCCATTAAATAACCACTTTTAAGAGGGGACCCTGGAATCACCACCACAGGGGAGTGAGTCACCACTTCATGCCCCACCCCCCATTATAGGGAAGAAAAGACTAAAGGATTCCACCCAAGGCAAAACCTGCCAATACAGAAAAATTTCTTCCCAGTCCTTCAACAGCAACCAGTCAAAGACCATAGCAGAGCCCGCTAAACAGGAAGAAAAAGTTAACCTGCAAACAAGAAAACATTAAGCTAAGGGAGGGGAGGGTGCGTGAATCTCCAGAGCCGACTGCCTGGCTACTGTCAACTCCACCCCCTATATATAATGGGGCTGGCCCCACCTCCCAGCAATGAAACTTGACTACTGAGGCTGGGCATGAACCTCCAAATAATAACACTGAGAGGCAGGCCAGCCCCTGTTTGCCATTAAGCTCCCTGGGAACTGTAGCACCGTGCGCGATCCCGCAAAGGGCACCCACAATGTAAAGTGTGAGTGCTCATTGTCAAATTCCTGTCTCAGACTTGCATCTGACTGTCAGCTCATTACAAAGATGGAGGTATGAGTGTGTCTATTTTGAAATGCTTTCCTTCTCCTCACTGTTTCAGCCTAGTGTTATGGAAAAGTAATGCCAGGGGCATTCAGCACTATCACCCTGTACACCTCATTGGCACTCAGCACATGCTAACACCTTTATGAATATATTTGTTCATCACCAGAATGGACAGAGCCAGAATTCCGACATCTCCCAAATACTTTTCTAATTGACTGTTGTGTTTGTCTGACCGGGGTTGGCAGTCTAATAGACATTCTCAGACATGCTGATGAGTCACCTGACACAGAAGGAGTCAAGGATAGAGCCTGCCAATTGGTCGCTCAGTGGGAAGATTAGACTAGTTGCTATTTAAATCAACAGCAGAAGTGTCAGCATATCTGCAATATTTTAAAATCACAGAGCAGGAAGAAAGACGTTGAGAAGAATAAGGGGTGAGGGACACAGATACCTTCCTCCTTTCCTGAGCTAATGTTGGATTTGCGGTGTTTACAAACAGCTGTTACAACAGCCCAAAGCTCTACAGAAAAAAATGTGACACATCTAAGAATCTGACAGTCAAACTCGAGCATTTGTTCAGATGGTCCCCTTCTAAGGTTTAAGGTAACAGGAGCCTCGGTAGCTGTGGTATTTGTCACCATAACAGCTGTGTCCGTGGTGGCGGCGGCAGCTGTGTCCTTTCTTGTTGTCTAACTTACTGCAGATAACATCAAGACATAGTTCGCTCATCTTGCTTACTGCATTCACAAGCTAAACTGTATTTTTAAGAACCAGACTTTAAACGCTTATATAAAGGATCCCCCAGATGAACTGTTTATTCCACGTTCATTCTGATTTGCTTGCACAAAGCTTATGGTTAGACGATGCGGTGGTTAGACAATGTCTGGTTCAGTCTTTCTTGAACATGCATTCTGATTTGTTTGTGGGGTGGTTGCACTGCAACAAGCATTCATCCAGATCCACTTGCAAGGTGTTTGCACGTCTTCCTGTTCACTCCACATTTTTCATTCATTTCCTCAGCATTTTCCAAACCACATGAAGTCTGCTCTTCTTCTTTTTTAAATATATATATATATATATATATATGCTTTCGTAGATTTTCACGGGTACAGGAATGCAGGTTTTGGTGTCTTCGGGTGTCTTCCCGTGTAAGAGTCGGGGTGTCTGGGCGACGTTTCGACGAGGTCTCACTCGTCATCTTCAGGCTGGTGCTTTCGGCTTCTTGTTACTGGAACAGAGCTGTTCCAGTAACAAGAAGCCGAAAGCACCAGCCTGAAGATGACGAGTGAGACCTCGTCGAAACGTCGCCCAGACACCCCGACTCTTACACGGGAAGACACCCGAAGACACCAAAACCTGCATATATATATATATATATATATATGTGTGTGTGTGTGTGTGTGTGTGTGTGTGTGGATTTGCTGTGCTAGGGTAAGAGTGTGTTATTCCACTTCAGATGCACAAACCTGGGGTTCTGGTATGCCCTTAAAGGCTTTCTGCAAAATACTGGTGGTCTTGAGGCACCCTACATTTCTCTTCTGCTTTGCTCAATGCATTATTATTGAAAGTAGGGAGAAAGAGGAAGTTCCTCAGAATGTGACAGGAGCAGGGCTGTCTCAGCTGCTTCTGAGAATGCCTCTTTCTCCACTTTATCACTGAGAAGATTATTTCTTTCGTACTAAGAATTCTCTGTGGCACTTTCTGTTAAAGTAAAGGCAGTCACTGCAAGGAATGCTGGGAGAACACAAGAAGTGAAAACCTTTCTTTTGAGTAATGTGTTCTACCATCTGCATCTGTGTATAAAAAGTTGATGAAGAAACTCAAAAACAACTTTGAAAGGAGAAACTAATGTTGTGTAGTGCTTGTGTAAAAGAGAATAGAAGAGATATGGGTAGTGCTGTGGTCTAAACCACTGAGTCTCTTGGGCTTGCCAATTGGAAGGTTGGTAGTTCAAATCTGCGCAACGGGGTGAGCTCTCATTGCTCTGTCCCAGCCTCTGCCAACCTAGCAGTTTGAAAGCACACCAATGCAGGTAGATATATAGGTACTACTGCGACGGGAAGGTAAACAGCATTTCTGTGCACTCTGGCACTCATCATGGTGTTCCGTTGCACCAGAAGCAGTTTAGTCATGCTGGCCACATGACCCAGAAAGCTGTCTATGGACAAACGCCAGCTCCCTTGGCCTGAAAGCAAGATGAGCGCCACATCCCACAGTCGCCTTTGTCTGGACTTAACCATCCAGGGATCTTTTACCTTTATCTAAAAGAGAATGATAGAATGAGCCGTGATAACAAATGTAAGTCACTGCAATGCATATGGACACCAGTTTTGGAAGCACCATTATTTATAAAGTCCTTGTGCTGTCCCAAACAAGCCACTGGTTTCATAGCAGAGGAAAATGGAGGCAGTCTATGTAAGTAATCTCTGCCATATCTCATGTTGCATATCCTGAATTTGAATGAAAAATTCAGGAGGGTGGTTTTACACACTTTTAAGTTGCATTGGTATCATCATCATTTCATTTCGATTTATGGGCACCACCCAATGGATGGTGTCCATTGGGACTACTCAGGCAAGAGGCAGTGCCCCATTTGTCCTAATACACCAAGCCCCACTACATGTCACCCCTATAATGAGTTCAGGAAAAAAACAAGTCACAAAGCTGTCTGCTGCGTATTTTGTTCACTAGTTAAGTACAGGCCTAGTTTCTAATAATTTCTTGCTATTCATGGAGGAGAGGGCTATCAATGGCTACTAGCCATTATGGTTGTTGTTCTGCTTCCACAGCTGGAGGGAGTAATATTTCTGAGTACCCCTGGCTGGAAACCGCAGGAAGAGAGAATGCTCTTGTGCTCAAATCCTACTTGTGAGTTTTCCACAGGCAACTGGGTGGCCACTGTGACAGCAGGGTGATGGACTAGATGGGCTGAAAATTAAATGGCAACTCCCCACGCCCCAATAGCTCCACGAGAAAACAACGTTTGACCCAATACCTCAAGTGATCAGTGACTATCCTTTTCCAGACTGTGAGTTTAAAAAATAGCAAAGATTAAAGCAAACTTCTCCCCAAAAAATGCACTGAAATTATTGAATCACATATGGTGGGTTTCCTTCCCCCATTCTCTCTCTCTCTCTTTCTCTCACTTTGTCTTTTTTTTATAGGATCAGTTGTTAAGATCCAGCCCTTTAGGTCACATGCTTTATATAGCACTTATGTTTTGTGTGTGCCATGCCACTGAAACCCTAGATCTTTTCTAGCAAGTGCAAAGACGGCGCTTAGCATTTCTCGGATGCATATAGTTTAGTGCAAATAGATGTCAGGAATAATTTTCTCTTTTATCCTGCTAAACTTTACAGGTTGCAGCAGTGCATCTGAATACTTCTGAGAAGCTTTGACGTGCATACGTTCAAAAAATTCACAGAGCATCTGTTGTGAAAAACAAAAAGATTATAACTTCCAATTTAAATTACTAAGTTTCTCCCTCCCTCCCTCTCTTTCTCTCTCTCTCTCTCTTTTTAAAAAAGCTTGTTATTGAAAGAAAACAGAATATCAGTCATGGGAAAAGCAATAAAATTGACAGCAGGCAGGGATAGGAGTGACAAGCTCAGCTAGATACAGCTGGCAAAATTAATTTATCTGGAGGATAAGGTTGCATGTGAAGCTGCAGGTAAGACCAAAATTAGACCAGAACAAAATTTGGATCTGAATTCCAACAAATCAAATTGCAAAATAGATTCAGGGTTTTGAATCCCCTCCTCCTTTACTCCTTGCACCCTGGATCCATATCATGAACTATAAAGTGCTTTTTTTTTTTGCTCAAGGAAACCTTTTTAATGTAAAACTACATCACGTGTTACCTGACTCCTAAAATGGAGAGAATCTTTGCATCGGAAAATATATATTTAAATGTATCAAATAAAAGGTAGAGTAGCAGAGGATGAAGATAGGTTATAGATACAAGGAAACAATTCAAAGAACTGGAATTTAACTATGACCGGATTCGACATAGTTATTTTTAAGAATATGAAAAGGAAGTACAGTGGTACCTCGGGTTAAGAACTTAATTCGTTCCGGAAGTCCGTTCTTAACCTGAAACTGTTCTTAACCTGAAGCACCACTTTAGCTAATGGGGCCTCCCGCTGCCGCCGTGCTGCCGGAGCACGATTTCTGTTCTCACCCTGAAGCAAAGTTCTTAACCTGAAGCACTATTTCTGGGTTAGCGGAGTCTGTAACCAGAAGCATATGTAACCCGAGGTACCACTGTATTGGGACACAATGACTGTATTTGGATAAATATTGAATGAATGTAATACAGTCCCTTCCCCTCCTCTCATGTGGCCACTTGGAGATGAAAAATGGATTTTCCTTCCATCTTAAACTAACCTCAGTAGGTTAGCAGAAGGGCTGTAGCTCAGTAGTAAAGCAAAAAGCTCCAGGTGCAATACCTGGCACCTCCAGTTAGCGCTGGGAGGATTCCTGCCTTGCACCCTGCGGAGTCACTTCCTATCAGTGCAGAGCTAGCTGGACCAATAGTGTGTCTCAGTATAAGGCAGCTTCCTGTGTTCTTTTGTTCAGCTATGGTTTATTGAAATAAGTCAGCTGCATAGACCAAGGTTTGAAGTTGGCTTCTTTTAGTACAGTACAATTAAGGCTTGCTGCAGTCTTCCTGGGTTTAGATAATAATGCTAAACCATGGTTTGTTAAAAATGGAAGCAAAGGCTTCCAGACTCGTTGCAGTTTTATTGGAGGTAGAAGAGAGAGGGGCAGCTGATGAACCACAGTCATTCACATCATGATAAGCCATTGTTTCTTGTTACATCTGAATGCATTCAACATGGCTCATTGACAGGTTATGTAAACTACCACAGTTAGATCAGTTTCTAGTGAAAGTTGATAACTGACTGTAATCCAGAGGTCATTTTGAAATATATATCTGTGTGCATTTGTTGCCTTCTTCTGGCATTCAGATCAAGTGTATATGTTTCAGGGACTGGGCAGAGGAGGAATGGTGGAGACCGCCTCCCCAGCCTGACCCTTCCAGAGAAGAGGAAGACAGTTCAGAATTAGAACAGGAGTTTGAGGGAGGTCACAGCTCAGAGGCAGATGAGGGGTAAAGCTGGGAAATAATGGGAAAGGAGGAGGAGGAAGAGGAATCGCCAGGGGGTGACAGCTGATGGACACAGTGTCTTTAGAAAGCATTCCAGATCCCCACCCCTCTTCCAGAACCCGGCAAGCCTTGAAAATAGGAGAGCAAAGAGCTCAGAGACAGAGGGCCCTAAGCGGCACACGTAGAGGAGGTGATGACAATGTTGAATGAGGAAGTGGGAGAAAGGCGGGATAGAGAGTCACTCGGGACGACGTCATTATCCAAGAGGCTGTGTTCCATGCTTGCAGCCACCTGACAATATGTAAAGTAAATACGGGAGGGAAATGGCTACAAAGATTAGCATGCTAGCCTAGCTCCTGTCTCCATGCCTGTCATTTTGGGACTCATGGAGGGTGATCTTCTGAAATGGGGGCCTCCTGCACCTCTGGAGGCACTCTGTGTGCTTTAGAAAGCTGGCAGCTTCCATTAGTAAAGGAGACCCTCCAAAATGCAGAGGGTAATTGGAATATTGACAGAAGAACAGTTAGCAAGTTTATCCCCACCCCCCACTGCATGTTTACACCAGTGCTTCTCTATCTGATGAGGTGGACAGGAAAACATCACCACCACCATGAAGAGATTTAAACATTTTCATAACTAAGTAGCTCACTAAATAGGGGGGTTGAATGGCAGGTGCCTTGTCAGGTTGATGGTTTTCACACCAATCACTGCTGTTGTAAAGGATCACTGTGCCCTCCTTTCCCTCTGACCTCATTGCCACCTCCACTTACCACCTGCAAGTGAGAATTAGTCTTCTTCATGCATCTGCTGAAGTTGATTCCAGTCCACAAAAGCTGATGCCATAATGACATGTGTTAGGCTTCCAGGTGTTACAAAACACTTTGTTGATTTTCCAGGAAGTATGCGCCTCTAAAACATACCAAACCATTAATGCTTCTGCATGGGAAGTGTGGCTTAATCTCTTACTGTCAGTTCCATGGCTGCTCATGGGTATCACAGTGCCTTTGGATCAATAGCATTGGTTTACAGTAGATCAGTATCATCTGGCTCCATTACAAAGGCAAAAACTAAAGTGCAAGCCCCCACAGCTCATTAGATGTATCATACGCTAGACAACCGACGAGTAACCCAGGAACTGACATTAGAGCACTCTTTGGTTTCAGTTGCCAGTGTGTTATTTAGTCCTGATGAGGCAAACGTGCTTCCAGGTTCTGGCCTCTTTATTAGGTACTATTATATCTGACTTTACATTCTAAAGCTTTCTTTCTGCACCCGGATTAATAAGATTGGTTTCAGCTTAAGGAAATAATAATGGAGATGTTTGGCACTACATGAAACATTGCAAAAGCCCTGACAGATGTTTCAGATGGACAAAAATTAGATATAACATGCTACGTACAATGTCCTTAATGTCCGTTTCACTTCTATTCATGGTTTCTTCTCACTTCCCACCCCACTCCGTGTCCCACTTTGTCTGTCTAATGTATGATGCAACATTTCCCTGTTTGTGATTTTTGGAGTATGGAATTCTGATGGTTTTCACATCTATTATTTTCCCCCCTCCAAAACAGATTGAGAGGCAACTACCTCAGTTCCTAACTAGTACTTGTTGTTTAGGGGTAAGCCAATGACAATTAAGATGATGATTAAAAGCATTTTTATCTTGCTCTTTCTTGGCAAAAACAAAACAAAATCCCAAGAAGATTTACAAATATAATTGACATGGCAGTCTCTGTACTTGGGCTCACAAGCATTACAGAAGAGGAAAAGGGACTGAGAAAGGGCAAATTTTGGCACTGCTTCTTGGTTACTGAGTTCTTGTAGTGACCAGCTGGGATGGAAGCATTTATAGAGGAGGAGTCAAAAGTTGCTGGTGTTTCAGCAGAGCTAACGGAGAGTCCCTGAAGTTTCCTATTTCCCTCTCCTATAGCCTGATAGAATGGATAAACCAATAGACAAAATGCACTGACCAGGCAGGAGTCTTATTTTGTCCCAGTTGCTGCTGTTTCAAGATTGTGCTCAGGTTGCATCAACATTTAAGACCTTCCTCTAAAATACCAAATGTATACTGTGTGCAACTGTGGGATTTCCTCCCTTTCTTTTCTATGGATTTAGCCTAACTTGGGGCAATCTGCACCTCATTCTGAGAGCTGGAGTTTCCTGCATTTCTATTTAAATTATTCTAATTATTCCTAAATTTGCATCTGTACATAAAGTCACTGCATGGAAATGTGTGTCTCCTTGGCTGGTGATGCAAATCCGCATTCTTGGCGTTGAGTCTGTGGCCTCTCTACCTTGAGGGATGAGGGGTGCTCATTTCCTTTTGTATTTTCACAGGCACAGCCAAAGTGCCATCCCACATCCGGGGCTACTTTGGGGAAGCCAAGTTACGCTACTGGCCAGGAGTACATTTTACCAACTTCCACAAACTTCACCCCTTCCCTAAAAAGGAATTTTACATTGCTTTGAACTGTTTTTAATATTGTGTTTTAGCATTAGTGCTGTGTTTTAATTGTTGTAGGTTGAAGGGTGGGTTATAAATTGCAACAATAATAATACTGTAATACTGAATGTTGCGAGGCTCAGGGCAGACAAACAGAAATACTTCTTACATACCACATAGTTAATATAAGCAGCGTTCCACCCTTGTTGCAAACTGAATGCTCCAATGGGGATGATGCTACATCATGATGAAGAATCTTTCTAATTGGGCTACTCTGCACGAAATTAAGGCAGACTACTCAGGTAGCCCTACTGCCCTTTGAAGAGGCAGCAAAGCTTTTTGTCTCTGTGTGAAAGGAAAGAGAAGCCCCTGCCTGCTTCTTTTTAATGTCAATCTACCTTCACTGCCCTGAGTAACAAAATTCACCCATCTTTGAGTGCCATTTTTGCCTACTTGCCCCCCATTTCTGGAACAGACAAAAAAAAAGTCTGGTGCAATATTTTGGACCACTAATAAAGAGATAGATATGCTTGATATGACAAATGTTCAATGGGTATCGTTTAATTATCCAATCTTTTCACATTCTACCTGCCTCAGAACAATTCGAAGCAATTCACGTGATTGTGTTTGTCATTTGAAAAGTACAATTATCCTATTATAGCGGTGGTTGTGTGAAACAGTGATTGCAGCTCTATTAAAGGATCATACTTCCACAAAAGCTGGAAAGAAATTTACCTCCTCCTAAGCTGAAGGCTTATGAAGAAGGTCTTCTGGAAAACAGCAGTGTATCTGGAGGATATGGAACATGACCCCCTGCTGACAATTTAAGAGACAATGTAAACACACTAGTGAATTTTTTACAAATTAGAAGGAGAATTTCATAAATGGCATGCCACCTTTAGAAAAAAAGAGGAGGAGGGAACCCACCCAAGATCTCAGTGCAGCAAATATCCCGAGGACAGAGCGCTTCACATATGTCATTAGAAGGTGTGCTGGTGTGGTAACCATCTGTAAACTTGGCTCCAGGAGAGTTTTGCCCGGCTCCCTCCCTGTTAGCTCAGCAATTTCCCAGTGGTCAGTCTGTCTTACCATAATCACACGCTGGCGCCACAGGCATGATTCTTAACTGTACACTGTACCTTGTAATGAACGCATACTAAAATATACCACTGCTCCAGCTCCAGGACAGCCATGACCTCAGACTCAACAGCTCAACACCATGTTTGCTTATATAGTGTACCTGATAAAAAGGATGCCAGCTGAAATGAATGAAGCTCTCTCTCTCTCTCTCTCTCTCTCTCTCTCTTTCTTTCTCTCAGTTTTAATGGTACATGGAGTATGAATTATTTCAGTTGCACTCCATTCTTAAATTACCTTTAAAATGTCAGCAGAATGGAAGTAGCCAGCTCCCAGAAAGCCACTGGTTGAGCTGCTTCATCCAGGATGTTTGAGAAAGTTGGAGAAGAGGAATTCCTGAAGGACAGCCACACAAGACTTTCCCCTCCCATAAGCCAAACTTCAGTACTTAAATTCTTAACATCCCATTTAATAATTCTTCAGAAATGCTAAATAAACAATTGTTCCCCATACATTGTTTAAAAAGGAGACAAAACAAATGTGTCTGCAGGAGAAGGAACACAGCAGGTTGATTAAACTACCTCAGTTGCTGCCATGCACATAGATCAATAAATTTATTAGGAGTCAAGCAAACTAGCCCATTTGATTGGCAACTTATTTGTTACTCATTTTCTTGCATTTCTATCCCACCTTTCCTTCCAGGAGCTCCAGAAGGCGTATATAGTTATCCTCTTCCATATTTTATCTTCAAAGCAACCATGAGAGGTAGGCTAGGCTGAGAGGCAGTAACTGGTGCAAGATCTCACAGTGAGCTTCATGGCCAGGTAGGGCTTTGAACCCTGGTCTCCCAGGCCCAAGTTCCACAGTCTTATTGCTACATCACACAGGATTTCATTCCTTGTTCACTCAGCCCTTTCCATTGTTTCTATGCTTATACTAGTATTACCACATAGTAGATACATGTCGGAAATTTCAAGTAATTCATTGGGTGGGCTTGGGCAAAGTGAAAGTCTCTTGAAAAACCAGGTAGGGGTGTTTCTCAAAAAATAAATAAATGGGGAGAGGGTTGCTGCTTACTCTACTTAACTTTATGAGGTGACCAAGAGGTTCCCTCCAGCTGCTTGCTTTATAACTTTTTTAAAAAATCCCTATAAAAAAATTCCTTCCAGTAGCACCTTAAAGACCAACTAAGTTAGTTCTTGGTATGAGCTTTCGTTCTTTAAGGTGCTACTGGAAGGAATTTTTTTATTTTGACTATGGCAGACCAACACGGCTACCTATCTGTAACTTTAAAAATCCCTGTGCTGGTCAGAGCAGTGCAAGGCACCCTGACTCATCTCCGCAAACTGCAGTCCTCAACTGCCAGCTTCAAAGAAAGCAACAGAAGATTGGCCCCCATTTGATCAGGGGAGGAACTTTTGGGTGAACCTAGAGGGGGGATTTCCTCCAGTCCTACCACAAAAGGGTTTCATGGGGACAGTGAAGAGACTGGGTGGGTAAGCTCTCTCTCTCTCTCTGCACAGATATGTTTTCATGACTAAGATGAGTACTGTAATCAATAAGGAACGTGCTTTTTGGGGGCTCATCTGTACCAAATGCCTTTACAAAGCTATAGCACTGGGAACTGAAATTGCACAAAAAGATCGCTCTGTACAAACGGGAGGTGAATTGTGTAGTTTGCAGACATAGGGAGATAGCTAGCCCTCTTGTGACTGTTGTTTTGGGATGCCAGGAACTGAAACAGGATCTGCATTTTGTAATATTTACAAGACCAGTCCATCTTTTCCTAGGATTCCTAGCATGCTTTAACTAGGAACATTTCCAATCCTGATGCAATTTGATATTCAAACTCTCTACACAGGCTGGGGAAGTTAGGCAACCATGAAAGATTCTGACATTCAGTTTAAGTATTTGTGTGATACTGAAGTTGTAGGGATAAAATCTTCATCTGCTTAGATCATTTCTTTGCATTTTCCTGGGGCTTACACCTAGGTTTCAAGTCTGTGTGGGTCTTTATGGGTTTGGGAACACAGCCAAGACGCTTGTGAACCCTACGAATGGGCTCCTAGAAAGATGCGGCCATTCCTTCATATGCAAAGCCTTTTCATCTTGAAATTGCCTGTGGAACGTGGCCAGAAGTGCATACTATGAAATGCTAGAGAGTCCAGTTGACAGAAGTGTGGTCCCTAACCACACACACCAATAATAAATGAAAGAAACTATTTCTAAAAATTTAATTCAGACCATCTTTTCTTGCTTCAGAATAAGGCACGCCACAATCTGAGGCTGTCTCATATGACATAACAATGATTTACAGGTAAGAAAGACATAAAATGCAGTCAATGGCATCCATGCCAGCTTTGACAAGACACGGGTAGATTGCTGCAGCTGTTCTGCTGTGCTATACAGACGTCCAACACGAGCAAAAGTTAGACTCATTTTCCAAGCATTTTCTGAAGTTTCCCTACCTCCTCCCTTCTCCCAACCTTATGAATGTAAAAAGAGCCATAATTCACCAGGTAAGGCTCTTAAAAGCACCTTGCATTTGGGTGACATTAGCTAGAGCAGCTGCTATCATAGTCCTGCTAGAATAACAGCTATTTATCATCAAAACACTTTTTTTAAAAAAAAAGGATGAGAGTTTTTAAAGTACTGCGTGCAGAGTATGTTTTACATAATAATTTCCTCTTGTTTTAATGGAATGCTTCAAGAGCAGATACACAGTTTATGCAGCACTGAATTTATTTCAGAAGTTATTTTGAGACCCTTTGATGGGCTGGTTACAGGGCGAGGCTCCCTGGGTGGGGCGTGCTGTGTGGTTCTTTGCCCTGGAAATGGTGACTTAGCAGAGCAGTTCATTTGGAACTGTAAGCAATGGTCAACTGCTGGGCAAAATTAAAGTACCAAAGCTGTAGTTTTCCTATTTTCCTTGGTAGCAACTGACTGCGGTCTCATGATAGCCTGCTTTGTCTTCTACAAATTCTTTCCTGCAGGTACCACATGCTCAAGAGAATGAATCATGAGTGGCCCGCCTTGCTATATTTGATGTTAACATTTAATAGTTCAGATTTACAAAGTACCGGTCATCATCAAAGTATTTCCCTACATAAGTGCCAGTTCAAACATGGAGGCACATCAGTTGATTTTGATTCTCTGGATTACTTTCCATTTGATAAGTACTAACAGCTGAGCATCTGAACCAACTAAAAGCCATTAGCCCCATACAGATGCTATGCTGAATGCATGCATTAAAAGGTGGGGTAATAATAATAATGCTTAATCAGCATTCAAGCAAGATAGCAAGAGCCAGTTTTGAGCAAAAGTGGAAGTATAAAGCATTCTTCTTGAACTACATGGCATTTCCCAAGAAATACTTCTGCAGAACTTCTTCTTTCCGTACGTGCATCAGAACACCCGCCCACCTCTCCCTACTTTTCGGTCTTGCACTTGCTATGCTGCTGTGTGTCATCTGTCGTTGGGACAGGGGCACGGCAGGAATTTCCCCCACTTGGCTGATTGGCTGGTGCCATTTGGGTTTCACCTGCCACGTAACAAATTGTCACAACTTGTAAGGTTGCGGATAGGCTCTGGTTCAGGTGATAGGGATGGGAGAACGCTCTCGCCATCCCTATGTGAAGGGTATTCCATTAAAGGAATCCAGGGACTTGATGGTTTGGTCAACCCCTGAGAGGGGGTTGTGCCCGTGCCTGAGTCCAGGGGGACGTTTGGGTGGCAGAGTTAGCCCATTCCCGGCTTTCTGCTTATCCAGGTGTTCACCCTTGGCTGACCTATGCTGGAACCCTGGGTCAGTGCCACCTGCATGGCAGGGAGCTAGTTGAACCAGAGCCTATGCAACCAGTCACTTTCTGTAATCAATAAAGTTGTGGCCTAAATTTTGCCAAAAACCAAACCAAAATTTGAGTCATGTGTGAATTTATTTAGGGGAGAGGTTTCTGGGTCTGAACATGCAAATATCACACATCCACATTCCACACTGCTTCACACATTAAACGCTCGCTTCCGTCTGAGACTCAGGAAACTTCATGACAGGAAATGAGGCCGCCATCAGGGGTAGCAATAGAATTGCCGATTCACTGTGCTAGAATAAATTCACATAATGTTTAGGTGTATGCGTACCCATATGCTCCCCCCCCCAGAAGAAAAGCACTGGCTTTACTGAAAAAAACAGCCATTTGGCAAGTCAGAAAAAGAGCTAAAAATGTGGCACAAAATGATGGCCAGATGAGTGTTAAGCTGGAGAGTTTTTTAGTCTTGTTAAGAATTCTGTTTGTATCCTCAGAACTACACCTGAATTTATTCACCTAAATAAAAATGGTGGATAATTAATCTCTCTTTTTTATTCATTTAATTTATTTATTGCAATTATTTAAACCCCACAATATAAATCCTACTCAACCTGGCTTATAAGTAATATTCGATTACATATTTTTACAATACTGTAAAAATAGTAATGTAACAAAAGAACATCAGGATCCTTCCCATATGTCAATCTTGATGCAGCTTGTATTGGACCAGTTAGCTCTTAAATAGCCCCCAAATAGGAAGAGAACCCGATCCTTGCTCCCCAACTTAAGATGTGAAAGGGCTTCAGGTATTCATCAAATTAGAAGGGCTGGATTTGTTGGGTTCACCAATTTTAACTGCTAGAAAAATGACACGACAGAAAATGTTATAATGCACAAATATGATATACACATAAGAAATATCCGAACCTCCAATTTCTCAATCAAATCCGTGGATAAATCTACATTTAACATGTAGGCGTCATTTGGTAAAAGGAGCAGATCAGTATCTGCCATGCCTTTTCGTTTGACTATGAGGATAATTTATGGGTGACAGGAGCGGCTATGGCGACGTCCCTGATGAGTTTATTTAACCTGTAACACCTGAAAATGGGCTTAGGTCAGGTTATGACGCAGCTGATCAACTCCTTGATCACATTCAAGTAGATGGTTTTTTTGAGATGAAAAGTTGCTTAGACTGCAATGACCAGTGCCCTAAACTGTCTCCTTCTTTCTTTTTCTGGCTCATTCCTGATTTCTCCTGCAGCCCAGCTTGATCTGCCTTTCATTTTCCATTGACAGCAGCTTGATGAGGTCCACAGCATGAGCTAATCTGTAGCACAGAAGTTACCAATATGCTTAAAAGTGTACAAGTGGGGGGGGGATGCTTACAATTACTTAAAAACTGCAGAGCGCTAAGTAATGATTCCCCTTCCCCGGGGGCAGCCAGTTCCTTTAAAATGGCCAGTTTGATTCCCTGGTTTCCACCACACTGCTGCGTTCGGTGCCCACAGTGCCCTGACACAGAGACCACAGCTGGGCGTGGTTCCTCCCTGCATCAGCCACAGAACAGGGAAGCTATTCTTTGCTCGGTGACTCACGTTTCAACTGGCAAGCCGGCCACAGCCCTCCAGCAGATCTGAGCTACAAGCACTGCTGGCATCACAGCGCTCCCCACCCCCTTCCCTCAAACCCAGGCTGCCTTTCCTTTCTCAAAGGCCACCCCCACCCCAGTTTAATAATAGCCATTGTTCCAACGTTAACCTTGAAAGTCTGGGAGAAAGGACAGCGAAGGGCGTCGCTGTGTGCTATAATGAGCATTTGGTGCTATAGCAGGTGGGGAAGGCTTTTGGGATCTGGGCAGATTAGGAGGAGAGAGGGCTCTAGCAGATGTTGAAGCAGGATGATGTATTGCTGTTCACTCTGGGATTCAGACAATACCAGCACAAAAGTAGAACGAGGAAAAGCAGGGGGTGGATTGATCTCCGGGTTGGAAATCAGACATATTGGGGGGGGGGGGAGAAACATTTGCGGGGAGACAAACAAGAAAGAAAAGGTCCGGTTTCTGTTCTCCCCCCCCCCCACATGTGCCAGATCTCTCTCTGAAAATGTGGCCTGGGGTTTGACTTTTTTTACATGGCAAAAGTCTCGTTACAGTATTGTTCAATTCCCTTTGGAGAGGTGAAGTGGGAAGTGTGGGAAATATTTTTCTCCTTCCTTCCCTGACACAATATAGAAAGAGCCAGCATAACCTGGGTCAGGCATATAGACACGTACAAAGGCTTCGACCTACATTCCAAAGGTTAATGGCACTTAGAAATCCAAATTGATTTAGACAGATCTCATTGCATCTCTTCTAAAATCATTTAATGATTTAATTCTTAGTGCACTTGATCCATGATAGTGTACAGTATCACCTCTTAGTTAGGGATATCAATGTGGCCGGCATAGTATTGGAACAAACAGAAGATCTTTAGAGAGAAGCTTTGACCTTAGGCTGATCATCTGACTTGTATTTTAGTCGTCTCTTCACCAAAGGCAGGTAGAGCTTCTCAGCAGGCTTTTGCCCCTATGGTCAAGTAAAGAGATTCAGACTGACCTTTTCACTTCAAGAGGCAACACAGATTAGAAGGAGACTCTGGAAGTCCATGTCAGAAGCCAGGCTCTCAAGTTACTAGGTAAATTTTGCTATGTCACGGAAATTTGCATTAGATTACCAAAGCCTGCCACTTTTGAGTCAGTCCTAATGGGATCCTTTGCCTCCTGAAAGCAAAGGATTTTTAGATTTGATTCTCACCCATGCAAATACATACACAAGCCAGCTTTTCCCTGGATTTGGAAGGAGGGATAAAAACATAGGAAGAGTCTTGCTGAGTCAGACTAAAGACTACAGTTTCATTAATAATGTGATTTGCTGCATGTGTGAGAGTTGTGTGTGTGTGATTTGCAATGCTGAGTATTTATTTATTTATTGATTGATTATTTTTTAAAATGGAGTATGATTGCCAATCCGTTCATCAATGTAACATGTAGGGGTGTTTCCCCCCCCTTTTCTTTTCTTTATTTCATTTGCATCCCACCTTTTTCTTCAAGAAGAAGAAGGCGGCTTTGGACTTGATATCCCGCCTTTCACTCCCCTTCAGGAGCCTCAAAGCAGCTAACAATCTCCTTTCCCTTCCTCCCTCACAACAAACACTCTGTGAGGTGAGTGAGGCTGAGAGTCTTCAGAGAAGTGTGACTGGCCCAAGGTCACTCAGCAGCTGCATGTGGAGGAGCGGGGACGCAAACCCGGTTCACCAGATTACGAGTCCACCGCTCTTAACCACTACACCATGCTGGCTCAAGGAGCTCAAGGTGGCAAACATGGTTCTCCTCCTCCTCACTTAATTCCCACAACATCCCTGTATGGTAGGTTAGCCTGAGAGGCAGTCACTGACCCAAGGTCACCCAGGGAGCTTCGCTAATGGCTGAGTGGAAATTTGAACCAAATTTGAACCCTGGTCTCCCAGGTCCTAGTCTGACATTCTAACCACTGCACCACACTGGTCCTCGGTTAGTTAGGCTCTCAAGGTTAGGAATGGGGGAGAAATTAGGTTCCGTTTGCATTTTAGTGTGAAATTACATGATCTGCATCTGCTGGGGGAAAATACTGGAACTGAAATACACCTACCCTACAAAATGCAGACTTCTCTGAATTTTGAAATCAAGTTCTCCAGTCAAATAATGCATACATTAGGGGAAAGTGTGTATGAAAAATGAATATATTAGTGGCAGTGCATTCTGTTGCCATTGGTGTGAGAAAATCTCAATAAAAGTGAATGGGAAAACCTCAGTGAGTCACAACTCAATTCCTTAGGGGCAGGATGCAGAAGTTCATTTTACATTGAATACAACCCCTTGTTTTGAAAATATTGGTCCTAGGGATTTTTTTCAAAGCTGGAACTTGTCATAACTGAGTTGTGGAACCTCTCAGATGGGCACCGTTGGCTTTATAAGAGAACAAGGGAGACATTCGTGGTGAGCTCTGACACCTCTGTTTCTAGAAAAATAGCATGTGATTTGTCCTATTATGGTCATAGCATCTTTGCACCCTCAACCTGCCCACTAGCCTGGCAAAAGCCAGGGAGGGGATTCAGCCGAGATTAAGGTGTAAGTAGCTGGACAGCTATGGTGAAGGGAATAAAGCATTTTGAGATGGGGCCTGCCGTCAGTCATAGGTAAAGTGACTGTAAAAGAATACCTCCATTTCCGGTTCTGATTTGATATATTCAGTGTGGGTAATAAGTATTGAGAAGATCTATCCCAAATGAAAGGGAAACATATTTCAAGAGTGAAATGCTGACTGAGAATAACAAGAGAAGCCAGATGGCATAAAATGGCCTCTTTAGAGATTATGTGGCATAAGGAGCTGTGTACAAAAGCGTGTTCTGATCCCTTAAAAAGCCAACGCCACATGGTGGGCATGCTCTGTGTCCTTAGATGGCCACATTAAGCAAGTTAATGTGCTCTGCCCTTAAAACCTGGACAAATCATCCCTCTGCTTTAATCTCCCTGCCCTCAGTTATCCTCAGCACTTCATCAAGCTGCCTCTGCTGTGCCCTTTCCCTGAATCCTTCCTCAGTCACCGTGAATGAGGAAAAAGCTGAAGGAGGCTCATCTGAATTTAGCACTGCAAGTCCACAAACTTACAACCACTGCCAAGTTCAGAGAGGAGCTCCAGCAAATAACTATGGAAAACTTCATTGAGGGTGACACGTATCTTATATTTAAAAATGTGCAGTATACTTGCAGAAATGCAGAGGAAGAGAGGCTTAGCCTGTAAATTAAAAGCATGAGTGGTGCTTTAGCAGGCATCTCCAAGCAACTAAGGTTGGTGAGAAAAACCTCCATGGTAAAATAAATACTCATTAATGTAATGTCACATACAACCTGTCTGAAATTCCACAGCAGTCAACTGCTAAATGCTCTTACATTCTGTTCTAAGAGGACACATTTTTCTGCTCTTTTTTGAACAAGGAAACACTTCAAATGAAGTGGAAAACAAGTACCCGTCACATTATAATCATGAAAGTTTCTCCAGAGATCTGAAATTCACTCCCTTCGTGGAGATTTACATAAATCTTCTTAGCAGTAAAGAAGATTTCACCCCTTAGGCCATCAGCTTCTAACCACAGCCTTCCTCCTCATTCTTCTGTGTGAGATTTATGCAAGTGAAAAGAAATAGATGAATCAGATTGTTCAAGTTACACAAGAATATGATGCTTCGTTGGTTCAGGTTTCCCACAAATGTTTTGAACTGTTGAAAAGCTACATCATTCCTTCTTCATAGGAAAAAAAGGGGGATGTAGAGATAAAATCAGCTGGTACTGTGGGAATGTTTTCACTGTTGCATGTTTAGCTTGTTGTTGCATCATGGAATTTATCATTTTTAAGTGGAATAGCAGACATCATTTCATCTGTGTTCCTGAGAATGAAGGTGATTTAGTATACCCCCTTATGCCAAAAAAAAAAAGTTTAAATGCCATTACAACATAGGTGATTGGCAGAAAACGGTCATTCAGCCCATTCATAGCTGTACTGATGGAAAACACAGCAGATCTTCAAAACAGCTGCCGGAATTTTCAGTTCAGAGTTGGGAAATGATGGAATTAGAATTGTTGACCAGAATTCCATCACACACACACTTGTATCTACATTTCAGTATACAGTGGTACCTCGGCCTACAGACACTTCAGGTTACATACGCTTCAGGTTACAGACTCTGCTAACCCAGAAATAGTACCTTGGGTTAAGAACTTTGCTTCAGGATGAGAACAGAAATTGTGCTCTGGTGGCGCAGTGGCAGTGGGAGGCCCCATTAGCTAAAGTGGTACCTCAGGTTAAGAACAGTTTCAGGTTAAGAACAGACCTCCAGAATGAATTAAGTTCTTAACCCAAGGTACCACTGTAGTGTCAGACAGGGTATAGCTTGGGCAATGGTCTCCTGAGAACTTCCTGTACCTCTGATGTGCTTCCTTAAAGCTCAAGCAGAAACGTAGAAAAACAGGATGAGGTGAAGGGAGTTGCTATATTGTACAGTGTGTGCTATTAGCTCTGACTGCACAATTCACTCCATCTGTCCTTAGGGATTACCACAGGTGCATAATGGGTGCTGTATGGCTTGGTGGATATGGTTACTGAATTAGTGTGACCTCTTAAAAATCCAATTTCAGAAAAACACCAGTACACTCAAATCTCCAAGTATTATTCATGCACGTGCTGTTGGAACTGCTGTGCTGAAACACTGGATAATATTTATTTTAAAAGAATGATTTCAGTCTTCATTTCAGGTTGGGGTGGGGGAGTTTAACCTGGACAAACTAGTTGCATAGCCTGTGTTTCCAAATATTATACGTCAAATGTTGCATATGAAGAGAAGCACAACAAGTATACTCTGAGTCGTTTGAAAGAAATTTACCCATCATGCCATGCAGAGGGCAAAACAGTTGTAGTTAAATTCCACAGGGACCCTGTTACCATGGGGAAATGATGTTAGTTCAAGTTAATGGAAGCCATATTATAGCAGTAAATTATTTTACTGCTAGACTAAGAAGGCCACGGTCAAACAATTGCTTTTCAAGTCTACTGAGACCACATTAATAAAGCCATTATCTGAGTACAACAATTTCAAATATGCTCCATAGGGATTCAAGTTTAATGATTTCAGCATATACTGAAGACCCTCTTGCAATGCTGCTCTGAACACAACACTAAAAGGAAAGTTATGGGTAGCGTACTAGGATCTCATGGCTAATAACTTTCCTATTGATCATTTCTTTGGCTCTCTCCAGAGCTTTAACAGAAGGGGAGAGAGAGAGAATACAGGGAACCTTTAAGTCAGCCATGGTGGCTATGCATGTTCTCCAGACTTTCTAGAATTTTCTCCACAATGTAAAGTGGCTGAACTGGTTAAGTCAGCTCAACCATTGATGTACTCACATATTCTGAGATGAGATGAGAAGCTGAAGTGAGCTGAAATGGCACCTGATCACCTCTAGTAAATTAGGGGTTTTTGAGCCACCTCTGTTTCATCCAAGTGTGAATAAATGTTTGTATGAACAATAGGGAAGCAGTCCTCTTTGACAGGTACTGCTTATAATTCTCTTGGCAAACTTCAGTACCCCAAGATAGTCAAAAAAGTAGAGTGGCTGAAAAATCCATAGATTCGTTTTCCAGGCAGATAGTGAGCATTGCTACCCATTTTTGTATTTGTTGTTGTTACCAATTACAAATTTCTTCTATTTTTCTACAGACTTCTTAAAAAAAAAAAAGATGTGCATGTTTGTTGAATAAGATCTGGAAACCTGGATCCACTATTGCAACTAGCGACACAGTTGGTCTGGCCAGCATTGGCTGGTGGAAATATAAGATGCTGGTCAGAGGAGGAATGACTGCAGGAAGGACTGCAGAGAGAAGAAATGTCACGGTGCATCTGCAGCAGCACAATTGGAGGCCTTCATCTGCCCCAGTTGCAACAAAACATGTCTCTACAGCCACAGCAGGCACTGTAACTCTCCATTTGTTTGACTTCACCTTCAAAGGTGCACTCTCCCATTGTCTCCCGAGACAGATGGCTGCCAACCAAGATGCTGGCACTGAATGGAGCCAAATGGCCACTCATATCCCTTCCAAAAGTACCACGACTGCTGGTTGAGCATGTCTCAGGGAGAGGATGAGAGACTGGCACCTTCACTGCTTTCAGGGATCCAAGTGGCAATAGCAGTGGATAGCAGCAGGAGCCTTGATAGTGGTAGAAGCAGTGGAGCCCTGGTGGGGACCAGAGACCAGGTCACCATTGGGAGAACATTGGCAGCTCCCTGCCAAAGGCCCACCAAAGCCTGACGCTGGCCCTGGTTTGCCTAGAGTCTCCAAGTTCTAGAGAGCTACCCTATCCGGAAGAGATGAAATTTGTTTGTGGAAGTAGAACTGCACACTTCAATTAAAGGAATGAGAAAGTCTGTGTAATAGAATTGTATCTATCGTCTATCTATCATCTATCTATATCTATCTATCATCTATCTATCTATCTATCTATCATCTATCATCTATCTATCTTTATCTACACACACACACACACACACACACACACCACACCACACCACACCACACCACACATTTTAGCTTTAAACCTTATGCACAGCAGCATTAGCAAAGCCATGGCCGGAGGGACACATGCAAATCAACTTCTGCAAAAGAGCACAACTGCACCAGAGATTCTGAACTGCGGTTTGGCGTAATAGTCTTAACTTGTTTAACTTAGCTGAACCAAATATATAGTCAGGGTGGTGGGGAGGGATATATTGTATGCACTCAGAAATTCTGCATGGATGCATAAGATCATTTTTCTGCAGTGTCTGCCAGCAAGTGTCTATGCATTTACGTGAAATCCACTACTTGGCGTAAAAAATGTTCTCCAACATTTATGTTTCTTTTAGATGAGGAATGGTACCACTCTCAACATTGTGAGTGAAATATGATTGGATGCAATTCTTTGGTGACTTCTTTCCCTGCTGGATTTAAAGAGATTTAAATAAAAATAAATGCATTCAGAGAAGAATATTTTAAAATCATTTGTCAGGAAAATCTGTGTTTCAGCCAGCTCCATAGGGTTTTCTGATAACTCTAGAACCTCATGTAGCAAGAAACTGCTATTTATTGCCATGATTTGTAACTGATTTCTCAATTCAATAAGGATTACAATGTAACTGAGATAGGGAGAATGTTAATAAAGATTGCACTTCTTTATGCAGAGTAGCACAGCCATATGAGGCTCAATCCAAAACACAGAACATGTACATGCAGTTCTCCCCTCAGGTACAGCCAAAGCTTGCTTTATTGCTTTCATTGCTGTCGTTCCCACTAGTGATGTTGCTGATGATCAGATTGACCTGCATGGCCTAAGAATTCTGCCAACTTGAAATCCTCACCCACTTTACAAATTAAGCATTATGTACATGTGACATTCTTCTCTGGCTTGGGAAATATTCTGAGCTTCTGGGCATACACAGATAACCAAGGAGTCCTAAGACATGGAGATTCCTGGAGCACCATGCTGAATCCCTGGTACCTGAAATGACTCACATCTTTGTAACCATACACCATCAGGTCATGTTTTAGTGACATTTCTCTATTTCAGAGGTCAAGGACTAGTTGCATAGGCCAGTGGAGGGCAACGTTTACAGCACCGCCAGCTGAAACAACATGGGTTACTCACAGGGCATTTTTTCAGCTGGAACTCAGTTATGGCACCTCTCAGGTAGCTGCGATTGCCATTACAGTCATACCTTGGTTGTCAAACGCCCTGGAACTCATATGTTTTGGCTCCCAGACGACACAAACCGGGAGGTGATTGTTCCGATTTGCGAACGTTCTTTTGGAACTCAAACATTCCATGGCTTCTGGTTGGCTGCAGGAGCCTCCTGAGGCCAATCAGAAGCCGCGATTTGGTTTTCAAACATTTTGGAAGTCGAACGGACTTCTAGAACGGATTCCGTTTGACTTCCAAGGTACGACTGTATAATAGAAGAAGGGATGTGTTCATTGGTGAGTTCCAACACCACTTTGCAGTTCTTTTCTTTTTCTTTTTTTAAAAAAAGTTTAGGGGTACTCTCATTAAATGCTCGCTTCCATCTGAGACACAAAAAACACTGTGGCAGGAAATGAGGCTGCCACTGGGGGTAGCAATGTCACTGACAATTCACTATGCTAGAGAAGAAACTTTTTTTAAAAAAAAAAATAGTTTCTTTTGTTAGATTCACAAAATGTTTAGGCGTATGTGTAGCCCAGCATACGCCCAGAAAAAAACACTGTCTCTAGAAAAATAGCACTGGTTACTCACATGAAGAGACAACCTGAATCAAAAGTGGCTGCAAGGCTCTGAATCTATCCTCACTCAGAAGATGTGTGGCTCCTCCTGGCCCTTCATGTGTGGAGCAATAACTTCTGAAGGAGGGAGTATTTTCTGAACATGGATGCTCCCTTGGAAGATCAGGGTTCTAAATGATGTGGGAAGCCTCCACAGATGGAAATGGCTCCCCGCTTCAGAAGTTATTCCTCAACACGTGAAGATCTAGAAGGAGCTGTATGATGTTGGGGGCGGAGCTAAACAGTGGCCCCCTCAGACCCATTGCTCCTTTGCATGAAGATGAATGTGTGTAGACTGCCACAGTTAACAGTCAAGGCTACTGCTTAGCTTGCAATCAATTTACCACGTATTTACAAAACCTCAAACACACAGAGCCTGAATCAAGAGAGGCACACAAATGATTATCAACAATGCTGTCAATGTGGAATGAATACCACTTCCAACATGACAGTTTGGATTAAAATCCAATTTATATCCCTTACTTAATTGCTATTAATTAATCAAGCACACCAACTATTCAATTACTGCTTTCAGCCTTCAGCAGACCTGTGACAGCCTTTAATTGAGAAAGGCTGGCTTTCTCCATTTCTCTTTTTTATCCTTAATGATATTTTAATGTATTTGTAGGGTTCAGCTATAACAGTGTTGCTAAATGGGTCTGTTTCTTCTGAAGAATAATAGTTTTCAAAATCAGTGTTTTCCTGCTGATTTACCAGCTGTTCCAATAAACACCCGTCTCTCAACTTCAAACAACTACATGGCTCCCTTGCTTAAATCAGCACGTCAAATCAAAGCCTCTGATTCCTGTCTTTGAAGCTTTTATTGAATCGAAATCTAACATCTCCTTAAGAAGATGCTTCATTTACTGCATGCACAACATTTTAGTTGTCTCTTGACGGGTGGGAGGAGAATTTTAAAACCTCCTACATTGTTATTTTAAGCACAAATGCTTATCCCATAGAGAAGGAAGCAACACCTTGATTTTGTTGTGGGGTTGTTGTTTTTTACTGCTAGTTCTCCTGATCTAGTGAAAATAATTACTTGGGGACACGTCAATTAAGAGATTTTTGGTTTCTCCAATATGTTAATAAAAGTAATAAAGATATCATACGAGATTCAGTGGTCCACAGGTGATAATTTCACATGGGAAAAGCATTGTCTACATTTTTTGAAATGTTAAAAAAAAGGCTTGTTTATGCAAAATGACCTTAGGCAAAAGAAAACACGAAATAGGTATAACCTTGTTAGAGGTAAAGCACAGCAGGAAATGACACTTTCAGCTTTACATTTTAATCAAAGTCTGTACTTGATTGCAGACTGAATATTTGCATTTTAAAAAAAATATCCAAAGAAATTACAAATTAAGACTGCAAGTTACAGGCAGACAGCAATTGCAGTAGTAGGTGCAGTCTAGAGGATTTCTTCTGGATTTGTATTCAGAAATGAGGTCCTTTCTTTACAGAAATATCAAAATTGTGGACCTATTGTACAACTGAATGCCTCCTAAAATGCTTCTTTGCTGGTTCACCTGTAAGGAAGACTCAAGAAAACAGAACTGTGGTGGGCAGAATTTTCTCTCAGTTTCTTATTTATTTAAAAATGTATACCCCGCTTTTTGGAGGAACTTCTTCCACTGAGCAGCTTACTGTCTCCAATAAATGCCAACTCCACGTAACAATAAAATGCAAAAATAAAGCAGCATGAAAAGAATATAAAACATAATGCAGATCAAAAAAGCAGTGTTAAGATATACAAGCCAAGAAGCATTTAAAAAATGCAGAGCTAAAATAGGTTAACTTGGGGAGGCTTAGGAGAAATCTAGAATGTTGTGATGAGTGACTATGTGTTTCTCTATACAGCCCATCACTATCTCCAGTGTTTAATGATGGGCCCTATAGAGAAAGCCATTGACCACTTACATTTAAAGCACTAGTATAGAACTTTAAAAGTCACCATTCTCCCAAAGAATCTTGGGAACTGTAGTTTGTTAAGGGTGCTGAGAGTTGTTAAGAGAACTTTGTTCTCCTCACAGAGCTACAATTCCCAAGGTAGTTTAACAACTAGCCATTTTTTCCAAGGAACTCTGGGACTTCTAGCTCTGAGAAGGATAGTGGTTTTCAAACAACTCTCAGAACTCAAACTACAATTCCCAGGAATCTTTGGGAAAGCTGTGCTTTAAATGTATGGTGCACATGTGGCCGTTATTGCTCTTCACATCATTTTAGTCCTATGCATAACTGTAACTAGCTTGGATGATACTGAAATAGAGGTTTTATGGATGTTGTAGAACTTTTGGTCCACCTTAATACTCATCACAATACCAGAATATTATTGTATTACCATTATAATGACAACAGAGAGTGGGGAAAGGAGACCAGGAACTCTGAATATTCCAAAGAGAAGCATGTGAAACTAAGTGCTTTGAAAAGGATATATTTCAAAGATGCTGACATTTGGACATGGTTAGGACAATTAGCTGTGAATGCATTAGCTAATTTCTTTAACTTTCTTTGAAATGAACATTTTAACATTTTAATGCTGTCAGGTCACAGGGAATGATACTGATTTATTCAACATCCTTAAACTATAAGGGGGAGAAACACAGACTGTGTGATGTGCCAGCCTAATAGGGTGCCATAAAAATAGAACAGAGCTGGCATCAGGGAACCACCTCTTTTGGGGCAATAGAAGGTTGCCATTGTTTGATCCTCTCTGATTGGACTTGCTAAAACAAATTTGTAATCAAGTCATAACTTCCTTGGTTTTGTCTCACTCTCCAAAATTATTTTCCCATATCAGGTATAGAGGTTATTTGGAGGTGGGTGTCAACAACCACATTGGACAAGGAAGCTCAACATTGCCAACTCTCATTTGGTTTTGCGCTTTCTTTCTCTCTGTGTATGCGTATGTGTGTGTGCGTGCGCATGTGTGTGCACACGCCTTGAAGGATATGGCTTGAATAATGAATACTGCAGCTTTTACACCTGTGGTTCACAAACTAAGTAATAATAACAGTTCACCATAAATCAAGACAACAAGCCTTTCCATGTGTAGCACATTCAAACAGTACGATTCACAGCTTGACAAAGAGTAGGTTTTGCCCTCACCCTGGACCATGGAGATGGAGGAGAACATTGCTTAACATTTGTATAGGGGTTTCCAAGGGATTGTTGGTTGCTTTGCTCTATATACCTCAGTTCAGTGGACGATCAAGCATCCAAGTCCCAGGATCACTGCTGTTCATGTATGTAATGGCAAGCAGTAGTTTGTTATTATGTCTAAATTAAGTGTCTTGAGTAAAACCAGTGAGTTGGCCAGAAATATTCCTGAGGGACAATCATCACATTTCAACAAAGACAAAGTGGCGGGACAGTTTCCCTGTCTTCCCTAATGGTACCTCTACTTCTCAAAGAGAAATCCACAGTCCAGAAATCCCTGTGGCATTGCCCAATATTCTCATTGGCTCTGGGGACTCCATTCTGCTCCAAAAATGGTTCTCACTAAAACATGTAATAATCTTAGCATGATGAAATAAATTAATGAGGTTCCCACAGTATAAACATCCGGTGCCGTGGGCTCCCACATAAATTTCCCATTGCAAATATCTGGGGGCTTGTGTTGTACATACTAATGAAAATAATGTATTTTAAGGAAATTTGATAAAGCTAGAGGTGTTAATTTAAGTAGATATTTTAAACTATATGTTCCAGAATTGTGGGATTTTTTCTTCTGATTTTGGTGTGTGTGTGTGTTTTAACAGAGTGGGTGGATCATACTATAAAAAGATACATTATGTTTAAAGGTCTGTCTCTGTTAAAAATTATTTACAATACATAAATATTAAACAAAAATATGTTAAGGAGAGGAAAATACGGATGGTATGAGAAAACATATTTGAAAAGATTCGACGATATGCATACTATTAGACAGCAAATACAGAAAGTATGGAAATATAAATGCATAAAGGAAAATGGAAGGTTATGGAGAAAAGATAACAAGAAGCACCTTGATCTAACAGGACCATGGACATGTGGGAACTGCAACATTGTTACAAGCATCTCACATGGGCAAGGGTTTCCCCATTCATTTATTTTGAATGCAGTACTGACTTCCATTGAATAGAATGGCAAAGACCACCATTGTGTATGTAGGAGTACATGGAATGGTCTAAGGTCATGGAGTGACCAAAACTGAACACAAACAAATAGAACAAAATTCCCCTTTTCAGATATGTTTTTCTTGTTGATTTTCTTTGAATTAATGACACATGCTATTTCCCAAAAGGTAAATTCAGATTAAGGATCTGATCCAAAAATCTGCTCAGCTGATAGATAAGTACGGTAGCTATGATGTGATATTTCAGTCATTGCACTAGCAAACTACTACAATATCCTTATACATCCTGACCATCTTATGAATCAGACGGTTCTAGCCTTTGTTGCCATATAATTCACAGGGGTGAGAATCCTATTACTTTCAGGGAGCAAGCTGAGAATCAGGGTAGTCTGTGCATGGTATCAGCCTTTAGAAGACTGAAAGTAATAGCTTCTACATGTTGGCTCCTCTGTGCAGTGGTAAGTATTGGGGCTCACCAATGGATTACCCATAACACTTGGAAAAAATACCCAGCACAGCCGTCCACCACCAGGATCATCTAACAGCAACTTCCTTTCAGTTTCTAATAAAACCATTTATAATGGATTGCCTTTGATGATACAGAAAACTCCTGGCAACTCAACACCCCACAGTAATTGCACCAATCTGTTTGTTTTTACCTGAATAACAAAGCTAGAAAAAGAAATTTCCCATTTGTCACTTTCATCTAAACTGCAATCCCTCTTTTTAAGAATAAAAAAACTCAAATGAAAAATGCTACATTTTGACAGCACTTTTCATGATGATATTTGTAAATTGCATCATACAAACTTTTGCTTGACATTAATTAATATTTTGCATATGATTGACTAACACTGCTATTGTTGGGACTACAACAAGTAAATGTGTTGGATGAGGAATAAACTGGTTTCTGGTTTGATCGAAGGGAATGTGAGATTACTGCGGAGATTACTGTTTAGGATTGTGCAATGCCAACCAGTTTACATTTCCATTTCCAATCCAGCTTCCATGGTAGTATAGAGTATACGCCCATACATGAGTGAAGAGCAGCTCCACAAACTCATGGGGAATCTACCTTCCGTCATCACACAGGCTGCAGGCACCAGTTAGCAGGTAAGTTTGCAAGCAGGGTAGGATGAATGAGAGACACACTCTACTGCCATGGATCTACATGCATCTGGAGAACATCAGAGGGGTGGAGCATCTGAGGCTCTGGAAGGCTACCCTGTCTTCCTTTCCTCCTTGTTAGCTTCCAGCACCCACCTTACTCTATTTGGGTTGCAATACAAGAATTTTGCTGCTTGCGTTTGGGGCCAAGTAGGAATTTTTGGCTTCCTCGTGCATTAGCCTTGTGATTTCACCTACATCATACTGTGTTCCCACCAGGTTTTAGGCAATTGATTAGCTAGGGGTGTCTTTAAATAGTTAAATTTGTTCATTTTGGCAATTAGGTGCTGAACTTTGGGAGAGTTAAGGATATCAGTGAGCACCCTTAGGGTGATGCGAGATACCCAAGCCTAGGCAGGATACAGGTCATCTTTGGGACCAAACTGCCTCACCTGCCCAGAGTTTTGGGGGCCCAGGGAATAGTGATGCAGGAATGCCTCCTAACTTATTTCTGGGGCTGGGAGGTCGGCAGGGACAGGTAGAACTGCTGCTCAATTGACAGGATTTGTTCACCCAACACTATTGCAGGCCAGGTGTCAGGGAACTGCCATCAGAGGCACGGGAGAAGGAGAGGGTCTCTGATTCTGCAGGGGAAGGTCCAAGCGCTAGAGGGAGACTCAGCCGGGAAGAAGGGGAAGAGAATGAGTGTAACACCAGGGATCCAGGAGAGCAACGGGACAGGGAGGTGCAGGGGCTCCAGGACTCTTCGTTGGAAGTTAGCGAGGAGAGCCCAAGCACCCCGCTGCCCACGCCCACCCTGCGCGGGAGACTCCCGCGCAGTGAGAGGCGGAAACGATTGGGCGTCAAACAACTCTTATGTTGGCAACGCTTTAAGAAACGCCCACAGACGGATTCTACGAGTGACTAAGGGCAGCCACGCTGAGATGGGCTGTGCAGTCCGGAGGGTTTAACCAGGCAATCTGATGCTCAAACGGAGCAGGATTACGCATGAGTAACTCCCAACCCATTATACCAGGCTTGCCAAATTAGTCCCCACACTGATCCATTTTCCCTACAAATATGTTGTTGATCAGTTTAAAGGGACCCTAGTTCAACAGAACTGCCTGGCGTGCTCTGGTCCATGGGGTCACGAAGAGTCAGACACGACTAAACAACAACAACAGTTCAACCCACTTTACTTATCTTGATTCCTTATTTCCAAACATTTAACCAAGCAGGAGAGCCTCTGAAAGGGCACTCGTACCTGCAAATTTCATCTGACTCAGTCAGATAAACAAACAAAAAGTTATAGGTGTCTTTCCAAATAATGTAAGGGACGAATTTGAGCAGATCCCCAAACTACTGCTGCTAATCTGAAATTGCCAAGATCCTTCCAGGTGGAAAAATCAAAACTCGAGACAGAACTGCTAGAACCCAATACTAAGAATTTGTCAAGAATGTATAACTTGCTGTTGAAATGGAACACACAAGATGAAATAGTTAAATCAGCTATGATTAAGTGGGCACAGGACATTGGTCATAATATTATGTCTGCTGACTGGGAAAGGTTGTGGAACACCGGAATTAAATTTACGGCATGTAGTGCCTTAAAGGAAAATGTGATGAAAATGGTATACAGGTGGTACATGACCCCAGTTAAGCTAGCAAAAATTTACCATTTGCCTGACAATAAATGCTGGAAATGTAAGGAAACTGAAGGTACTTTTTATCATCTTTGGTGGACATGCCCGAAGATTAAGGTCTTCTGGGAGATGATATATAATGAAATGAAAAAGGTATTTAAATATACCTTTCTTAAGAAACCAGAGGCCTTTCTCTTGGGCATTGTCGGCCAATTGGTGCAAAAAAAGGATAGAACTTTCTTTATGTACGCAACAACAGCAGCAAGAATACTGATCGCAAAGTATTGGAAGACACAAGATCTACCCACCGTGGAAGAATGGCAGATGAAAGTGATTGACTATATGACATTGGCGGAAATGACGAGCAGAATTCGAGACCAGGGAAAGGAGACTGCGGAAGAAGATTGGAAGAAATTCAAGATTTATCTTAAGGACTACTATAAACTTGATGAAGTTTAGAATGTCGAGATTCTATAGAGAGAAAGGGTTGCAGTAATATAAGATTAGAATAAGAAAGGACTATGACGAATTAGAGTTGGAAAAAACATTTATAAGTTGCTATAAAATTTGGACATGAGGATGCAGAAAGGGGAGGTATGGGGAAGTCCGAGGAAAGAAGTTTATGAAATGACATTATGAAATTATACTTGTTTGTTTGTTTGTTTTCTTTTTTGTGTTTGTCTGTTATAAAAACTTTTGTAAAACTAATAAAAAATATTATAAAACAAAAAAAATGAAATTGCCAAGATCATGTCCTCAAAACGAGTGAACCTGTCTGAAAAGGTTTTGTTTTGTTTTTGTTTTAACAATTTATTTTGTGCTTTTCTCCTGTATTTATAATCTTGTGAACCACCCTGAGATGAAGTCTGGTATGTAAATTTCATAAATAAAATAGAATTAAATGACTAAAATTTAATTCAATCTGGACCAAAAATTTAAACAAATTAGGGGAAAAAACTTTAGAAAAACTCTCAGCCTAAAGGTATCCAGTACAAGCATCCTGCAACCATGTGGCAAATATTTCCTACTAACCACTGGTTAAATATGAGAAAAAGGTTTAGCACCAGGAGCAGAACTACAACATCTTTTTTGTCGTATCCTGGGCAAATGGAGAAGTTCATACTGTGCAAATTCCTTCACAGATTTATAACTATAGATAACTTCTGCAACGATAAAACGGCAGGCCGTGCTTTTGCAGTCAGTGGTAATAATTATAGCAGCATGAGGTGGTAATAATCTATATTTCTATTCCAAAATAGAACACTTTACAGTCTCAAAAATTTATAATTATAAGCTTTTGATTATTGCCAGAAACTGTAGAAACAGTGTTTTCTACTTAGTCTAATTTCAGTATTGATCAGACGGAAACCTATAACAGATGAGAGGTATTTTACAGGAATATCTGCAAGTTCATGTTTAACTTTTATTTTGACAGTAAATTAATGCAATATTTGGCAGGGCAGCAGTTGTCGATTGGTAGGCCAGAGCACCAAAACCCTCCAGCCACAAATAGGTATGAGCAACCTGACACGCTTAACTCGCAAGTTGGCTCCTCTTTCTAGGAGTTTTCAACACATATGGCTTTCTCACTTACTTCCCGGCTGCTACAGAACTATTGCCTTGGTTGGTAAATAGGGCCAAACAGTTTTCTACTTCAGCACAAAGCTTATTCCTGGAAATAGTTTGTGGCTGTGATTTTAATCCCACTTCCTTGTGAGCAAGTTCCTTCAACAGAGTTTACTGATGTTTTTCTCTCTGTGTGTGTATTTGGAACAGGGAGATATTTTCTCAGCCCCTTCCCATAAATTAATTCAAAATTAATAATTCTAGCTTTCCAATGGCAGATGTATGAATATGTAACTTCTCACATTGTGAAAGGTTCTACCCCTGTGCAGTTCCTCAACTTCTCGCTCCCCCTATTCCTCACCCCCGAGGGCTGGCCCAAGAAATTTTGATCCCTGAGGCGACCACCAAAAGGACCCCCTTCCCTGCCAGGGAAGAAAGGGTGAGTGAACACTGACCTCAGGAACAAAGGGGGGGGGAATAAAGATCTACTTCAAAATCTGTTGCCCCTGTGGATCCTGCTGCCTGACACGGTTGCCTTATCTTGTATCATGGGTAGGCAGACCCTGTCCCGCTCCAAACAATAACTAAAGAGCAATGCAGAGTTAGGAGGTATGAAAGCAACTGCGAGCCCCCAGGGAATGGTCACACTAGTGCAGCAGAATAAGAGGAAAAATGGAAAAATGCTGTAGCACAGAAGGGCCTGCAGTAGGGTGTTCCTGCCTCTCTTGTGGGGATATTCCAGACAACCCCCAAATGTATAGCTTTAATTTTAAAAATTTAAACTCTAACTCTTACTACTTGTGGAGTTTTTGTGTGTAGGCAGGATTGTACCAATTGCTCAATTAGGAGGAAATCTGCTCATGTCCCAGTGTTCTGGCCAATAAATGCAAAGGCCAGAGAAGCTCCTGTTTGATTCACCCACTCAAAGCCATGGGGCTGGGGTGCTGATGATATAGATCGGAACTTTTTGGCACAGTTAAGTGCTGGTGAAGAAGAGCTAGGAGGAGGGAGACATCTATTCTGGAGCCCTGATGCTTATCCAATAATCTGGGGTGCTCCAGCACCTCAGATTACTAGGGAGCCTGTGCTGGTGAGAGAACATTAGCAGCTAAGATTTGCTTCTCATTGTAGATCTTTTGAATGAAGTCTTGAACGTTTTAAACTGTTCTCTCTGCATTGCTAGGGTCTGGCTGGCATGTGAGTTTCTTGTGTCAATGAAATGGAAGTTACTTGTCCCTGATACCTCACACTGAGCCCCCTGCAGCACCATAGATGAAGACTGCCAAGTCAAGAAACCTAGGGGGGGAAAGCATCCTATTAAGACACAAGTGTCTTCGCTTTCTTTGTTTCATTGTAAAACTCCTTGCGTAGAAACCATAAACTATATACAAAGCAAATGCCAACAAGGGGGTGCTGTGTAGGGAGAAGAGACTGCAATCAAAGTTTGCCAAAAGGTCAAAAACTTACTGAAATGAATGTATGAAAAGCTTCCCGTCTGTAGTTCAGTGAGATCAGAGCAATATTAACTACATTTTTAGGACAAACTTGAAAATATTTTAAGGAGCTGCTGGTGACTCACTGAAGACGCTATATAAAGAATTGGTTTTGCTTAGTTAAAACCCTTGCAAGTGGGAATTAGGGAAAAACACTTTTTTTCACAACTGAGCAATTGTTACCTTTTAAATGGCATTGGGTGGGTGCAGCTATGGTTTATACTCAAAGTAAATGTCATCCAAGTCTTACATAAATAAATCGTGCCCTCTCCAGAGGCTTTTCACTTGGCACCCATGTGTCATGCCACACATCCCCACAATGTTTAGGGTTGAGCAAAAAAAAAAAAAAAGCATGCTAGAAAAAAAAGGATAAGAAATACATTCTTTTTTCATGGAAAGAAAATCCCACATATGTAGCTTTTTATTCCATCTCCCCTGCCGATAAACAAGATTTGAAACGTAAACCTAGTTCCGTAAGACATTAAATATTTTACTTTTATCTGTGTGGCTGAGTGGAGGCACTTCAATCACATTATCTGACATTCCACGTTGAATTTAGAACTGTAAAATGACTGTACCCTGAAAAGTGCTACATAAATTAATACTATTAATAATATCATAAAAAACGTATTACACACCAACAGCCAGCACCTCTGTTTATGTACTTATATTTAGTTGTCTGATCACCTTCTCCTCCCTTAATTAATTTGCTGGGAGAAGTGGAAAAGGCATCGTCCCCAAATTGAGAGGGAGGGGGAGATAATAGCTTGGGATCAGGGTTTCTTTTCTCACAAATACCTGACATATGCTAGGGCATCTCCAGCAGGGATGTTTTTGTTCTATCCAACAACAATATGATCTAAATGTGGATCCCTTTTTGTTTGTTTGTTTAGATCGGCTCCAACCATAGCTGTCAACTTTTCCCCTTTCTTGCGAGGAATCCTATTCGGAATAAGGGAATTTCCCTTAAAAAAGGGGAACAGTTGACAGCTATGGCTCCAACCCAACCTTAAGATTAACTTCAAAGATCTCCCCCACTGTACATGTGAATAATTTCCCAGAAACATTTTATAGCACTGCAAACTCCTGTTTTATGAATTTGTAAGACCACCATAGTATATTTGACAATATTTCTTCATCCCAGTTTGTCCTCTTTTAAATTTGTGCACATTTTTTAGTCTGATCAAATTGCATTCTGTTGTATAAATCGTGCCCTCCCTCAAAGAGGGCACATGTTGGGGTAAGACCTGGCAACCAAACCCTGTGTTGTGGGTGGGTATGATTGGATAGCCACAAAACCCTATTGGTAGGTCCCTTGATGCTGGGTTTAATCAGGCCAATGGGACACTAGCCAAATGGATCGAGGGACCTATATATGCCCGTGCAAGTAAACCTGAGCTTCCTCTTTGAGCCAGTGCATCGAAACACCCACCCACCTCTCCCTATATTTAGGGCTTGTGCTTGACCTTGCTATGCCGTCATGTGTCATCTGTCGTTGGGACAGGGGCACGGCAGGAATTTCCCCCACTTTGCTGATTGGCTGTTGCCATTTGGGTTTCGCCTGCCACGTAACAAATTGTCACAACTTGTAAGGTTGCGGATAGGCTCTGGTTCAGGTGATAGGGATGGGAGAATGCTCTCACTAACCCTATGTGAAGGGCATTCTGTTAAAGCAATCCAGGGACTTGATGGTTTGGTCAACCCCTGAGATGGGGTTGTGCCTGTGCCTGAGTCCAGGGGGACATTTGGGTAGCAGAGTTAGCCCGTGCCCAGCTTTCCGCTTATTCAGGTGTTCACCCTTGGCTGACCTATGCTGGTGCCCTGGGTCAGCGCTACCTGCCACAGTGCAGGGAGCTAGTCAAACCAGAGCCTATGCAACCACTCACTTGATGTAATCAATAAAGCTGTGGCCTAAATTCTGCCAAAAAACCAAACCAACATTTGAGTCTTGTCTGAATTTATTTAAGGGGGAGGTTAAAAGGTCTAAACACGCAACCAGCTACAATCATGCCACCCAGCCGTTCCTAACAAGCCTTGCATTTCGGGGGGGGGGGGCGGCTACACAGTCACATATCCCAACAGGTATATGTGAATTTTCTTCTAGTGCAGAAAGAACAACATGCAATTCTGTGAGGGGAAAACTGGCTGCGTAACTGCATCTAATAGGCAAAATTGCTTTAAAAATATGCATGTAGTATTAAGCTAAATGAACAAGAAATAGATATAAATCCTCATGTTGATTTCTTTTTTTAAAAGGTGAATAAAATCCAAGCATGGAAAATTGGAGGTAACCAAACACAACATTGGAAAAATGAGAAATTTAGAGAAACCAGAACTTGACAGATTCAACCATCCCTAACTCAAGACATGAAGATCATGGTATGCAAAGCTCTGGAGGGAATATATTTGCCTTTTGTTGAAATAATCAGAAGAAGGCACCTGGTGAACCAATCTGAGAAGAGCTTTCAGCACTGATGTGCTACCACCAAGAAGGCACTGATAGTCCACTGCCTCCCTTCAATTGTTGATGACTCCTAGACTTTAGTTGTGTGAACGAGCACATTCTTGTTGTGTAAATAAAGCCCACAAAAGAAGCCTGAACTACTTCAGGATTGTGGAAGATAGCAAGGAAGAGGTCAATGTTCCCTCTCAAGTTCTGACAAAAATATCCTCTCTAAAGCTGCTATTTGCAGTTCAAGGGAACTTTCAACTGGTGTCAGTGATAAATAAATGTTATGCTTAGGCTTGCCTGTGACTTGCGTCAAACTGTGTTTTTTGCACTATGTATATAATTTTAAATGCTGCTAATTGTAAGTGCCATGATTTTTTTAAAGTGTTTTACATTGATTGTAATGACTGCTTTATTTTATTTTATTCTGACATGAGCCTCTTACTTTTAGAAAGATGGAATAGAAATGTTTCAAATAAATAAATATCAGAATCTACAGTGGTCAAAATTATTCACTTGTTTTCTCTCCCTGCATTTCATAGAATAGTAGAATCATAGAATGGTTGGTAGAGTTGGAAAGGATCACAGGGGTCCCTTATTATTGCACCCTTTGCAATCCAGGAATCTTTTTACCAACATGGGGTTCAAACTCATGACTCTGAGATTAAGAGTCTCATGCTCAACCAACTGAGCTGTCAGGTATTAAATATCCTTTAGTCCAAACCTTCACTCCCTGACAACACGGCACTTGTAGGTTTATATTCTCACCTTTAAAAAGCCAGAGATAGACACAGAAACCTCAAAGCTGCAATTAGTAGACACAGGCAGTAAGCAAAGCAACATTGTCTGAAAATGATCCAGATTTCATTGACAATGGGTCCATTCAAACGTGGAGAATGTTTTGTTAGTGTTCCTGATTATCATGGTAGCGCTTCTGCCTTGTTTTCTAATGCTCTTTTTATATGGCAATATCATCTGTGACGCAGGTGGCGCTGTGGGTTAAACCACAGAGCCTAGGGCTTGCCGATCAGAAGGTTGGCGGTTCAAATCCCTGCAATGGGGTGAGCTCCCGTTGTTTGGTCCCTGCTCCTGCCAACCTAGCAGTTCAAAAGCACAAGTAGATAAATAAGTACCACTCTGGCAGGAAGGTAAACGGCGTTTCCATGCGCTGCTCTGGTTCGCATGACCTGGAACCTGTACACCGGCTCCCTTGACCAATAAAGCGAGATGTGCGCCCCAGAGTCGTCTATGACTGGACCTAACGGTCAGGTGTCCCTTTACCTATCATCTGTTAAGTTATGGAACTGTGGCTTTTTGGCTGATATACTGGCATGTCACAACACAACAACAAACGTTATTGGGCAATGTCACTCAGTGCTTTTTTCTAGGGGGACGCATACCCTTAAATATTTTGTGAATCTTTGTACTTTTGTCCATTTACTGTATTTATTTTCCTCGATTTGAACTATAAAATTGTGGTTTTCTTGAGGCAAAATGAGAGTACCCCTAAACATTTTTTTTAAAAAAAGCACTGATGTCAGTACTCCCCCATTCTGTCCACACACGTGTGCTTTTGCTCTCCCATGATTCCCCCATGAAAACAGTAGAAAATAACTTTAGGCCAGTATACTGCCCCACATTTTGTCACTTTAGTTCTGCAATTTTCCAGGTTAAGGGGACTGCAAATGATTTCCCCTCTGGAATCAAGTAATAGAGAAATGGACGCTAAACATGTGCTATATTTCATTAGTTGCCCAGAAGTGGCTTTTATGTCGTGTGGAAGCTCAATTATCATGCAAAAATTAACAGTCAGGAAGACGTTGAAGAAACGGAATCAAGTGCTATGTTTCATGAGAATCATTGTTCCCATGTTCCTCTAGGGCGAATGTCGGCACTGTGATGAGATCCACAATAAGACCATCAGCATTCCATGTGACATTTTGTAGCCTTGGATTGGTCACAATATTATCACCATAAACCAGGCAATGATTTATGTGTGTGCATAACTTCAGTCACACGAGAAGTTCCAGCGAAATCAATCTGACTACACAGTGGCTAAAAGTTATCCCTAAGCTCAAGTCCTTTATATTTGGATGAAGGCCCATGAGAAAAGGTCATAGAGTCTAGTGGAAATTCCTAAACTAGACTCCTCAGTTTCTCAAACCTATAACAGATTCCTTACACACACAAATACCCACCCACCCAAGTTTCTAGCGGGCAATGAAGTTATCTAAAATAGGAAGGCAAGAGAGTCAAAGCTTGGGAACAAACCCATCATACCCCTGAAGAAACACCAATGCAACGTTCTCCGATTCTTATGAGATTTCCATAAGCAGTTCCATGGGCTCCAGATGTTGAAATGTTCATAAGCCTTAACATTATAAAAATGGGTTTCGACACACACACATACAGTGTCAATTGGTGTAATACAATCCAGTTTATATACAAGAATGAACCGTTATATAGCACGGAGGACCAATTAAGGACAAAGAGGGGGAAGTTGGACTTTGGTAGCCTAGACTAAGACCTGCCAAGGCAGACCCAGGAAAAGATGGGGAGGGGAAATATTTAAAGAACTGTAACAGGACACACACAGAGCACTTTTTATTATTTTATTTAATCTTTTTTAAAAAAAATACACTTATTTGCCTGTTTCCCTTAAAGCGTACCTCATAAAAATGGTATTTGTTGGCAAAATATGCCTTTTTCCTCTTGCTTTAATAGCAGTGCTGCTGGGTTTACATTTATGTTTAGGTGTTCTGTTTCCAGCTTCTGCTCTGGTCCTCACAGCAATGGGGAAATTGTGGAATTTACATCCTGGCACTATCAAACAAAATCCTCTGGGGCACTAGCCCCATTGAAATGAAAGGGACCCGCACAGGAGACATTCCTGGCATATCGCCTCAGCTCTGTTTATTATTTAGCGTGCCTGTCTTGGATGAGCAGGAATGCAAAGGCCAAGGCAAGCAAAGAGAAATATTGAGGGGGAAGGAGATTCTAATCTGAAGTATCTGTTCTCTTCCCGCACATGTCTTCCATTCGCAGTTGAGACGTTTTGTTGAGCAGAATTTAAAAAAATAAATAAATAACTGCACGAGAAAGCGGAGATGGATCCTGACAGAATTTCAACAGGTTATGTACACTCTCGGTGTTCTGTCGCGAGTGCGTCTTAATTAGCGACACAAATGAAAGGAAGGAACAGATTGTGGAGTCTGTGACCGACACCAACCTGGCTCCGCTACTTTCTTTCAATGCCTCTGTGTTTAAAGAGCTGCCTTCTGAGCAGGGCACTGACTGACTGCCCTTCCCAGAAAATGAAACATGGTCACCAGCTAAATTGCCACTTCTCATGTGTCTTAGCTCGCAGCATCGACTTGCATTACTGAGAAGCAGCAAAGACATTTTAATCTACTGTTTAATGCTTCCCTCCCCCCTCCCCCCTCCGCCCCACTCCCTGGTACCTGATAGAAGAAGCCAAATTGCTCTTAGCAAAAAGAAGAATGAAAAAAAAAAGCCTTAGTCATTAAGTGAAAGTACCTTTTTTAAAAGCATTCCATTACTCCCCCACTGGGAAATTTCTGACTTTATTAGCATTTTTTGAATTTACATTAGCCATACCTGAGTGCTACGGTTCTAATGGACACAGATTTGCTGTTTTCCGTTCGTTTTGCTGCCAGACCAGTCTTGGTTTTTCAATGGCAGAAGATGGGGGGGAATTCAATGGGAAATGTGCTAAGAGTAATTCTGCAAGCTTATACACTGATACAATGCAAGTTTATGGTAGCATTTCTCTTTCCCATGTGCTTATGAAATACAGGGTTAATAGGCGTATTGTAGCATCAGGTGGGATATTCCTGAGATGGGCATAAATGTTATGCTTCCCTGCTTCCTACACTAGCAGACAAACAAATTACAATATGAAAATAAATTGCAAAGCGTTCTTGGGTTAATTGTCATCCATATTGCTGTTATCCCCATTTGGGGCTCGCAACTTACAATTCTCCTCTGTTGCGGACGGGGAGAAATTAAATTTAGTTCACATGTAAGAACCTAAGACAAGCCTGTTGGATCAGGCCAGTAGACCATCTACACCAGCATCCTTTTTCCACACTGGCCAACCAGATGCCTGTGGGAATCTGGCAAGCAGGACCCAAACACAAGAGCATCCTCCCCTCCAGTGGCTTCCATTCTGTAAAATGGGATCGTCAGCCACCAAGGAGTTTTAAAGGGTGTTTCTAATTACTGCGCTACATGAAAGAAGAGAAAAATAGCCTCTCCAGCTACCACCACCATGTGTGAAGAATATCTCACAAAATCCTGGATCTTTCTCAGGACACATATTTGAAGATAAAAAGTCTGCATGCTGCCACGATTGCCATAAATGAATAACTCCACATATGTTTATTTCTTGATTTTCTTAGTAATTTTACCCTCTCACATATGGACACATACCTCATTTATTTGTAGAATTCAGTAACAAAGAAATCTTTGAAAAGCGTGACAAGTTCTCAAAAACTGCGAGAAGTTCAAAATGCCCATTTTCTCTTTCTTAAACCTGCCTTAAAGATCCTGCTGCTACTGCTTATGAGATTTCCTATGGAGACATTTCATTAAAAAGAGGACCGGGTTGTTGGTATTTTTTTTAAAAAAATGTGACAATGGATGGAGAGAAAACCCAGCAAGAAAGTCCAAGCATTCCCAGCAATCCTCATGCATTATTTTAAAAAGAACCTTAAATGATATTTTAAGATGTGTTTATGTATTTATTTTTCACACCCAAAGCTTCCCATGCATTGCTTTAAAAAACAAGAAACTTACAAAATATTAAGATGTGTTCATTTATTTAATTTTACGTCCTTTTTATGCAGAAACTGCTCATTGGGTGGAGCAGAGCTGCCATGCCAGCTTCCAGGTCTGTGGGTTGCTGTTGCTCTTCAACATTGGTGTGTTGAAAGTGTACCAGTCTAGAGTTCCTGCTGGTGTGTTTGCACCATGCTGGCCGCCTTCCCACCTTGCCCTCTCCCCTTCTTGGAAAGCAACAACGACCCACAGGCCAGGAAGCTAATGTAGCAGCTTCACCCCACCCACCGAGCCACTTTTGCTTTTCTATCTGAAAAAGCTATTGGTTCTGTTCATGAATTTACAAGTTCTGGGTGGGGGTGGGCAGTGGTGTGTGAGGAGAGAGAAGAAATTCTCGGCCAATTCCTCCATGGCTGGTTTTATAGATGCAGAAAGCAATGCAGCCTGCACCTTTATGCTGGTCATAGTTGGCATTCTGTTATGAGAACGGATGCCACAATCGGAAGATGAATGTAAATTCGGAAATGGCAGCAGCTTCTCGTTTAAAATGAGTAGGAGGCCGGCCCTCGTTTCCCACCTCCGATTCCCTGGCACTGAGATACGAACAACTGTTTTAATACCATTGCAAGGGATGAAAAAGGGGTGCGGGGGGAGTAACCTTGCTAAATGAAAGGATGCTAAATAATGTAACTAAGGCTACACTTCCAGATGTTATTAAAATTTCAAACAATGACAGAGTATTCTTGCAGGTACTGAAGGGGAGGACAAGTCCTCACTGTCCTGCCTCTTGACAGAGGAAATAAATCAACCAACACACTTGAGGATACCTTTTCAAGGCTGCATGCTGGGAACTTCATTACACAAGCTGTGCCACATATTAGTATGCATATTGCCACTGATTGGACATAGACTCAGATCTGTAGCCTACTTCTGTCACTATCGTATGACTACGGAATCTGTTTTGTGCTTAGGCAGATACAGGCCTGGGAAGAAAGCGATGGGGGCAGGAGATGTTCCAACAGCAGCCAAGAGCTTTCACCTCGTAGACAGGGTGGGTGGGAGAATCCCTCTCCTGATTAATGATATGTCTAATCTGCACAGTAGCATCGCATTGTGCATGGAATTCAGTCTCATTGTCATGGTTTTTGTGATGATGTTAGCTGTAGATGCACAACAATTGTGCACAGATCAAAGGTTTCGTACCCCAAAAACGGTTGTGCATCTACAGCTAACATCACAAAAACAATTGTTATTCCATTAGAGAGAGTCCTTTTTCTTTCCTTTTTAAAAACAAATCAAGGAGGAGAAGGAGGAGGAGGAGGAGGAGGAGGAGGAGGAGGAGGAGGAGGAAAGGGCTTTGCATCTGTGTTCACAAAGCAAAACTCTTTTTTGATTTTGTGATTCTAATTGTATTTCGTCATTCTGTGTTAGCCACTCAGTGCACATGGAGTAGTTTTATACGTAAAGGTAAAGGTAAAGGTACCCCTGCCCGAACGGGCCAGTCTTGACAGACTCTGGGGTTTGTGCGCCCATCTCACATCTATAGGCCGGGGGCCAGCGCTGTCCGGAGACACTTCCGGGTCACGTGGCCAGCGTGACAAAGCTGCATCTGGCGAGCCAGCGCAGCACACGGAACGCCGTTTACCTTCCCACTGGTAAGCGGTACCTATTTATCTACTTGCACCCGGGGGTGCTTTCGAACTGCTAGGTTGGCAGGCGCTGGGACCGAGCAGCGGGAGCGCACCCCGCCGCGGGGATTCGAACCGCCGACCTTTCGATCGGCAAGCCCTAGGCGCTGAGGCTTTAACCCACAGCGCCACCCGCGTCCCTTAGTTTTATACGTAGCAATGCATAAATAACAGCACAACCCTATGCAAGTCTAGTCAGAAGGAAGCACCATTGAATTAAAAGGGGGGTTTTACTTTCAGCTACCTTTATACAGGATTGCAGCCCAGGTGTCCAACCTGGCTATGTTTCCATGCAGAGTAAGAAATGGCCCCAAGAAGCACTCTCTTCTTTTCTGTAACTTCCTTGTGCTAGCTTGGAATTGAGAGGGAGGAAATCAATTGAGCCGTGTGCTAATCTCTGTCCATGTAGGGATGAATGGTGCCCATTTCCCCCAAAACTATTCCAGCTGACAGTCTTTGAGTGTACAAATATGAGTGCCATTCAGATTTGGACTATTCTTGTTCTTTAATCTTTAGGATTTCCTTCCCTTTCTCTTTTAAAAGTTGTATTAGCCATTATGCATGTAAATACACACACAGAGAGAGAACACACAATGAAGTGAATAGATCCTTCTCATCGTTGATCAAGATAATATAGAGGGACAGAAATTATAGTATATGCATTCCAAAAAAGAATCTTACATATGAAGGTCATTTTTATGCAAAATCCATGAGGTGTTAAGATGATAATTAAGAAAATGAAATTCTATAACTCCAGTGTGTTTCTCAGCTCTTCTTTCATGGTATTTTGAAGGATCACACACTGTATTTCCTCCCTTTTAAAGAAAACTCTTGCTACTCTCTTCAACATCCTTTATACTTTCTAACAGTAATTATCTGCTCCAGTCCCCTGCTTACCTTAATTAATGTCTAGTTTGTAACAGTACAATGTGCTTTCAGCATTACTGAGAGGTAACAAACAGTCCAGCCACAGGCAACTACTGAATCTATAGCTTTGGGAATATTCATTAACGGCAGGAAAAGAATAGGCTTATTTGGGATAGCACTTAACTGTTGCAAATGATAAAAGTAGGGACATTTTTCACACCTAAATTAAAAACAATCTGTTGTTGCATAAATATAATCCTGAGGCATAGCCGATATTCAGATGTAATGCTTGACCATGCCACAGAATTATGAGAAAGGGCTGAAACAAACCTTGGGTTTATGTGCTCCTCCAGATCTCCTCTTCCAGCACAGCTAGAAAGAGACTAGAAGCTTCCACTTTAAATTAAATGCAGTTTAGTATGTCCTCAGGACACTAAACTGTGGCTAGCAAAAACCTTGCTGAATCAGGCCAGTGGCTCATCTAGTCTAGCATCCTGTTCTCTTAGTAGCCACCCAGATGCCTATTGGAAGCCCATAAGCATGACCAGAGCACAGCAACACTCTCCCCTCTTGCCTTTTCCAGAACATGGTATCAGAGGCCTTTGACCATGAGGCAGAATATCGCCATCATGGCTAGCAGGCATTGGTAGCCTTATCTTCCATGACTCTTATATATGGTTAGTTGAAATGAATCAACTTTATAAACTCCATAGTTAACACTGACCACAGTGTGCCTAGGTTTGGACAATACAAGAAGCTGCAAAACAAAGCTTTCCAAACTCCTCTTTTCTGCATCAGATCTAGAGGCTCACTGTGGCTCATTCTCATCATGCAAAATCATGGCTTAGTGAACAAGACCCTAACACATACTTCAGCATGATATGGTCCTTCCTAAATCCTTGCATAGACTAGGCAATAGCATCAACAGAAGGGAGAGAAAAGTGAAAATGAAGTAAAGCTTAAAAACTGAGCCAGAGAAGAACATTGAGGGTGGGGACCCTTCTTGTCCTGGATTGGGCATGGATAACATTTGGCAGCCTACTTCTTGATTTAGGCCATGCTTTTAGATTTTAGATCCTTGTATGTCCCATTCTAAAATGGAAAGGGGAAAACATTTGATTTGCACTGTAAAGGAAATTGTAGTTTCTGCTGGTGCTTGGGGGAACTTAAGTGGGGGATCAGTAAATTTTAAAATAGATTATGTGCTGCCAATGTAGTACCCTCCAAATGTTATTGAACATACTAGTTTGGGCCAGCATGGCCAATGGCCGAGAATGATGGGCATTACAGTACAACAACATCCGGAGGTAACCCCACTGGCTACTGCTGGTAGAGATTATATACTGTACCAAAACAGAATTTATTGAGATGGATGTGGATAGCAGTCTTGTAGTTAAAAGATGAGTAGTAGTACATATTCAAACTGTAAGAAGGCTGAGTGTCTCTTCTCATGACTCATTCTGTGTGCATGCAGTTATGCCACAGTGGCTTCAGGGCTATCATCACTGCAAACAGGATGATACAAAAGAAAATTGCTCCTGTCATTCTTAAACTAATCAGCTCAATTGAGGGGGGAGGATTCTCTTATCTTCCTAGAATTACTCATAAGGCAAATAGAGTGCAATAATAATGAAATGCTTCTGCTGCCATTTCGAAATAGTGTGAAACATCAAGCACATCACCAAATTGGTACATTAACTGGAGGGGGGGGAGAGAAACAGCAGTTTGATGGTTTTTGTGTTTATAACTCATCCATTCTGCATCACCAATGTATCACGACCCTTTTTATACAGCAATTTCTCTTCCCTAAGCACCCCACACAAATAAAAATGTTGAAAAACACTCACAATGACAAATTACTCTCCCCTGTTTTGGAAGGTAGGTAACTTGTGCACAAACACGCAGGATACCAACAAGGGGGAAAGGTAGGGAAGGCTTGGATCAGGCCTCTAAAAATATGAGGGGCCCTTGAGAGCTCACTAGAGGTGGCAGAAATAAAGTGCCGAGCACACACCATCACTGCCCTCAAGTAGCCTGCAAACATTGGTTGCAGACAGTGACACTCATGAATGAGCCCATACCAGGAATTAAGCTGAAAGGAAAGCAAGCAGGAATGCCAGGCCTGACTCAGCTCCAAGCCAGGTTGACTCCTCCTCAGATGAGGAACCCAGTGACATGAAAGACTCCCAGGGTATCCTGACTTCAGCTGTACTTGTGACACCTCCACCATCTCAGGAAACATTGCAGTGGGCCCATTTGGAGGGTCTCAAGGACAAGATTCCTGACTCCCCTGTAGCAGCTGCCTCCCCTGAGGAATCGGAGAGTGGAGTTGAACTGCCTCCTAGAACCAGAAAATGCTGGTGTCAGAAGGTGGAGGCATAGACAACCGCTGATCAATGTGCTGTATACATCAAGACAAAGAAGAACTAGCCTCCTCAGGAATACGAGGTCTCCTCAGAAGTAGAGAACCATGAAGGCTGTGGTAACCAGTTACAGCTGGGCCTGCACAGGTTCTAGGATTACCAGACTACATAATCTTTCCAGTTAGAACCACTTAGTTTCTTGCTCCTGCTCCTTGCCTGCACCTAAAACCTTACTTTTTGATTCTTGCCTACTCTTCACTGTTCTGTTCTGGCATGCTTGATCTTGACTTTGCCTCAGGGGCCTGCTATTGGACCACTCCTACTTTAGGACTAACTCAGCATTTATCTGTCTGGCTTAGTACTGTCTACACCAGGAGTGGGGAACCTTTTTTGCCTCAAAGGGTGCCTGCTTTAAGTCGGTCCTTGCTCTCTCATCCGAGCATGAGAGATTAGGGACTGAGGCCTCTGCAGCAGTTCCTTTCATCATTTTAAAGAATGTGGGAATTGTCATTAAAGGCATAGTAGAGACTGCTGCAAAAAGCACTTGGTTGCTAGCTCTGGTACACCAATCACTCTCCTGAGCCCAGTGGTAAGTAGGTTTATCTCCACTCCTAATTGGGCAGGGGGCTATTCTGTTTACCCCTGAGTCCAGGCACACTTGAGGGCTACCTGCAGCCAGTTCTCTAGGCAAAGAATGTGTACAAAACCACACATTTTAGAGGAAAGTGTGCTTAAAAGTTTAAAAGTGAATATGTTACTAAGACTAAAAAAAAAGTAAAGCATTATATGAGAAGGAATTGCATTACTAAAAATTGTTTATAATAGACAAAGTTGCATACAAACATATATACATATGTTAAGATAAATTTGCATGAAAGTGCTGGCAAATTTTCTTAAGTATTTATTAAAAATAAAAGTGCCAACTTATGTGACAATGATTTTAAGGTTGGAAAAACGAGAGAAACCAAAATGGACAGATTCAGCCACCCCTAGTACTGGGTAAGATTTGATAATGGAATTTTGCAACAACAGTTTAGTCTGCTGGCCTAAATTCCTAACCATGAACAGTCATATGTTCTTGTGTAGGCTATAAGCCAAAACTGGAAAGCTAACAATCAACAGAACAGCCCCTCCATCCAACCCCTAATCTAAGGGGGCTGGAATAAAACTGGCATTTCCCACAAACATGAATGTTTCAACTGATAGAAGAAAACAAAGGGAAAGAATTCTGCTTTTCATTTTGATATGAGAAGTGTACACGTGGGAGATAGTCTGGCAAGCACAACAGAAAAACTTCTACTCCAATATTCCTCAAGGATCTTCAGTGGGGCTTCTTTTACAACTGAAAGCTCATCCAATAATTTTATGCATACTGACTTGGCAATTCTAGGCTGGACACAGGCCTGATTTGTTTGCCAAAAGTGCATTGTGGATGATGATGCTGTGTTGAAACAAACCACTGCCCTGCTCCAATTCCAATGCCAAGCCCTCCATTATATCAAAATTGGCTCTCCATCACCAAACATTTCAACTGAATCAGAAAGAATATCCTCAGGAAACTAAATAAAACACAGAGCATACAGATGATTCCAATCCCATGGTCAGTCATTATAGTTTCTATTAGTAATATTGCAAGTTGGGGCGGGGGGGGGGGGAGATAATGCCCAGTTAGAGATATATGCCAATTTAGTGGATGTATTTAGTGTTTAGACCTTCCAGATTATTGTGCTATGGGACTGCCACATGTAAACCCCCCCCCAAAAAAAAACAACTGGATCAATCTGATATGCAAAATCTCACCACCTGGGAGAAACCCCAGAAAGTTTGTCTCCGCACTAGATGGCAAAGCAGAAACATGATTAAAGTGCACGTTAAGCGGTCATGTTGTTGGTATGTGGACCACGCTCGCTCAGAAGTGCTATCTGCCCCCATCACCAAATCCTCAAACACTTATTCAGCAGTTACAGCTTTTGGCACCAAGTGTCTGTAAAACAGTGTCCAAGTAAGAAGATGAACAAATCTATGAACAAATCGTTTTACCCTAAGTAAGCATTTTTACCTTGAGTAAGCATTTGTCTTTCTCCTTAATAGTAATTTAGGAGGCAACCCAGACCCTGGCTGATGACTAGTGGGGCTTTACAGAATGATGGGGCCACAGCCACATCTGCAGCCCTGCCATGAATGGTGACTTGGGTGCACTGGTGGTGGAAGGTGGGTGCGGGGAGTGCGGTCCACCCCGGGTGTCACGCGGGGTGACATCACACACCACCACCCCTGGGACGCACACAACTTGCCACGCACCACCCGGGATGCGCCCTGGAAGGCGCGCCAGCCACGCCCCCACATGTGCGCTGCTCTAGGTGCTGGAGCAGAAAGCTCTGCCTCTGCTTGGGTGGAAGGTGGGGAACATGATGGTTGCTGCAATATCCCAGAGCTGGTCAAGTGACTGGGCCTGGCCCATTCCCTCCTCACCACTGGGAAACCTTGTTTAGGGGCCTGCCAGTGGCACTTCCCCCTGCTCCTCCTTTGGTGGGTGGTAGGGAAAGCTCTGCACTAAATTACCGCCCAGTCAGTCTGACATCAATAGCAGGGAAGATTCTGGAGCAGATCATTAAGCAAACAGTCTGTGAGCACCTAGAAAGGAATGCTGTGATCACCAATAGTCAGCATGGATTTCTGAAAAATAAGTCATGTCAGACTAACCTGATCTCGTTTTTGACAGAATTACAAGCCTGGTAGATGAAGGGAACGCAGTGGATGTAGCCTACCTTGATTTCAGCAAGGCATTTGACAAGGTGCCCCATGATATTCTTGTAAAGAAGCTGGTAAAATGCGGTCTTGACTATGCTACCACTCAGTGGATTTGTAACTGGCTGGCTGACCGAACCCAAAGGGTGCTCATCAATGGTTCCTCTTCATCCTGGAGAAGAGTGACTAGTGGGGTGCCACAGGGTTCTGTCTTGGGCCCGGTCTTATTCAACATCTTTATCAACGACTTGGATGATGGACTCAAGGGCATCTTGATCAAATTTGCAGATGACACCAAATTGGGAGGGGTGGCTAACACCCCAGAGGACAGGATCACACTTCAAAACGACCTTGACAGATTAGAGAACTGGGCAAAAACAAACAAGATGAATTTTAACAGGGAGAAATGTAAAGTATTGCACTTGGGCAAAAAAAATGAGAGGCACAAATACAAGATGGGGGACACCTGGCTTGAGAGCAGTACATGTGAAAAGGATCTAGGAGTCTTGGTTGACCACAAACTTGACATGAGCCAACAGTGTGACGCGGCAGCTAAAAAAGCTAATGCAATTCTGGGCTGCATCAATAGGAGTATAGCATCTAGATCAAGGGAAGTAATAGAATCATAGAATCATAGAGTTGGAAGAGACCACAAGGGCCATCGAGTCCAACCCCCTGCCAAGCAGGAAACAAATAGTGCCACTGTATTCTGCTCTGGTCAGACCTCACCTGGAGTACTGTGTCCAGTTCTGGGCACCACAGTTCAAGAAGGACACTGACAAACTGGAACGTGTCCAGAGGAGGGCAACCAAAATGGTCAAAGGCCTGGAAACGATGCCTTATGAGGAACGGCTAAGGGAGCTGGGCATGTTTAGCCTGGAGAAGAGGAGGTTAAGGGGTGATATGATAGCCATGTTCAAATATATAAAAGGATGTCACATAGAGGAGGGAGAAAGGTTGTTTTCTGCTGCTCCAGAGAAGCGGACACGGAGCAATGGATCCAAACTACAAGAAAGAAGATTCCACCTAAACATTAGGAAGAACTTCCTGACAGTAAGAGCTGTTCGACAGTGGAATTTGCTGCCAAGGAGTGTGGTGGAGTCTCCTACTTTGGAGGTCTTTAAGCAGAGGCTTGACAACCATATGTCAGGAGTGCTCTGATGGTGTTTCCTGCTTGGCAGGGGGTTGGACTCGATGGCCCTTGTGGTCTCTTCCAACTCTATGATTCTATGATTCTATGATTCTATGAAATGTCACTTGACACTCTGTCAGCATTGACCAATGCGAGGTCAGCTTAGCCAGCAGAGCTGGACAGAGGACCACCTCCCAATCCAAACCCTCCCCCAGCCCAGGACAAGATGGGAGGGTTGGGTTGCTCTGCCTTGTTTCTTTCAGCTTCTCATTTTAGCAATCGTAAGTTCAGCTCACCACATTTTCACATCCCAAACAAAATCCTCCCCAAAATTTGTCAGCATTCTAATGCACATTTTTCTTAATATACACATTTTTGCAAGCAATTTCCTTGAATATAAAACATATATATAACATGTTATTTTTAAGAATGTATGCACTTTTAAGCACACTTACCTGTACTACGTGCATTTTTATACATTTTTTTGCTGGAGACTTGTATTGCAAAATTCAGAAAAGTGTGAATTTCAATGGCTATCTGTGCTTTGCTTTGTATATTGTTTTGGGACACACAAATTCAATGGTTTGCATTAAACTGAGATGTAACTGAATTCCTAGGTGCAACTACAGCCGTGTAAGTAAATTAGTAGAGTTTGAAATTAGTAGAGAGGCCTCTAATGTTCCTGGGGAAATCCACTACTGCTTTAATTTGTGACAATACAGGACTTGGATTCACTTTGGAAAGTCTCATAGTTCTGAAAATCATGACTTTAACATGTTGGGATGAAGTTTGCACAACACACACTTCCACTCCTGCCCCACATTCTGGAAACATCAAAGGTCTAGAGCAGGAACGGGAAATCTGTAGTCTATAAGATTATTTTGGACTACATCTCCCATCAGTCCTGACTATTCGTCATGCTGGCTGGAGTTCATTGGAGTTGGATTCCAATAACATCTGGTGGCCACACATTCCATATACCTGATCTAGAGCAGACAGCTTACGAATCCCTTCCTGGAGAGTTTTGTAGATTGCTGCCCCTACTTTTTGGCATAAGCAAAAGCAGCACACTTGCTCCATTGACTTGGATGGGACTCAGAGAATAATTGTCTAGAAAATTATTTTCTGGCGACACAATTCTCTATCATAGAATTATAGAATTGTAGAGTTGGAGGGGATCCCGAGGGTCATGTTGTCCAACCCCATGCAATGTAGGAATCTCAACTAAAGCATCTGTGACAAATGATCATCCAACCACTGCTTAAAAACCTCCAAGGAAGGAAAGTCCACTACCTTCTGAGGGAGCCCCTTCCACTGTCAAACAGCTCTTAGCATCAGAATATTCTTCCTGATGTTTAGTTGAAATCTCCTTTCTTGCAACTTGAAACCCTTGGTTCAAGTCCTACCATCTAGAGCAGGAGAAAACAAGCTTGCTCCATCTTACATGTGACAGCCTTTAAGATATTTTAATATGGCTTCCCTCTTTTCCAGGCTGGACATACCCAGCACCTTCAACTGTTCTCCATATGGCTTGGTTTCCAGACCTTTGATCCTCTTGGTTGCCATCCTCTGCACACATTCCAACTTGGCGATATATCCCATTTTGGCGATATATCCCATTTTTAAAAAAATCAATCTTGTTCCTCAGCACTGCAAAGGGAGGTAAATGTGTGACCCCCTTTCAAAGCTTTTCCATATTTGCAGCATCTTTAGTTCTATATAACCCTATACAGTGGTACCCCGCAAGACGAACGCCTCGCAAGACGGAAAACCCGCTAGACGAAAGGGTTTTCCATTTTGGAGGCGCTTCGCAAAACGAATTTCCCTATGGGCTTGCTTCGCAAGACGACAGCCCATAGGGAAATCTCCGGGACAGCGGGGAAGCGCAGCGCGTCTTCCCCACTGTCCTCGGACCTCCTCCGAAGCCGGGCGGCGGGGCGGGAACACCTCCCGCCGCCGCCCGGCTTCGGAACGATGCTCCGAAGCTGGGCGGCGGGGCCGCGAAGCCTGGGCGCGCTGATCTCAGCGCGCGCAGGCTTCGGCATGCTGGCAACTCTCCGCAAGCAGCGGGAGAGGTCCGCGAAGCCTGTCCAGGACAGCTTTTGAAGGCGGGGGGGGAGCAAAGACTTTCGCCCCCTGCCCGCCTTCAGAAGAGGTCCTGGACCTCTTCTGAAGGCTGGCGGGGGGCAAAAGTCTTTGTCCCCCCTGCCTGCCTTCCCAGGGGCTTTTAAATCGCCCCGGACAGCGGAGAAGTCCTCCGCTGTCCCGGGGCGATTTTAAAATGCCGCCCGCCAGCATTTTAAGATCGCCCCGGACAGCGGAGAAGTCCTCCGCTGTCCCGGGGTTTTTTAAAATGCTGGGGGTGGGAAGAAAAGCCCTTGTCCCCCCCCCAGCCTTCAGAAGAGGTCGGGGACAGACTATCCCCGGATCTGGTCTGAAGGCGGTTTCCATAGGAACGCATTAATTGATTTTCAATGCATTCCTATGGGAAACCGTGCATCGCAAGACGAAAAACTCGCAAGATGAAGAGACTTGCAGAACGAATTAATTTCGTCTTGCGAGGCACCACTGTACTAATCTTCACATCAAAAACTAGAGAAAAGCAAATGCACACCCACATATGCCTGTTCCTTTTTATTTTGCCTTGCCCTAAAACCCCCCCACAGAGTGTGTTTTGTTCCAATGCTGTTAGATGTACTATCCTTATCAGTAAATTTGCCTACCTCTGGGGGGAAAGTGCCCATTGCTCTTTTGTCTATTGTTGAGGGTAGCCACTATTTCACATGTCACAATTTTTTAAAGAAGTTCAGGACAGAGAAAAAAATTGTGCCTCCCCCTTTTGTACGCATTGAAAAGGATCCATCTATTTCAGCCACGGCAGGGGTTCTTTATCTAGCATTGCCTTTGCTCTGTAGCAGGTTCAACCCAATGGCTAATCCCTCCTTGATCTTTTTTGTGGATACAAAACTTCACTGTGAAAGGACAAGTTTGAAAGCAGATTGTTCACACAATGGACCACAGTGCTTGTCCAAATCAGCTCTCTGTACTGTGAGAAGGTAGCAAACAGCCCCAATTTTCAAGACAAGGAAGTTTGTGTACACATTCGTTGATTCATTCCTTTTATGGGCAAAATAATGATTCCCCCCGCCCCCAAAGTCAGGCATGGTTTCTCACATGCTGCAGTGAGAGCATGACCCTCACCGTCAGCACCCGAAGGGTAACTGGGAGGCTTGTGATCTCACGCTGACACGAGAACGGGAGCAAAAGACTTTGGGGATAGCTGACTAGCTCTGCGGTGGTAACTTGAAACCAAACGTGCTTCGATCACTGCGCTTGTCTTATAAAAATAAAATCATGAGGCTATTTTAATTATTTCAAGGTAAATGGCATAGGTTCAACAGAGAGCAGGAGCATTCGTACTATTTTAGAGCTGAAGACATGCCAACCTGGCTATTTTCGCCATTACACATCTTCGTTAATGACTGGGGTGCAAGACTGCAAAGGGGCTGTGGCTGGCTTATTTTTTTAAAAAAGGGAGATACTGAATGGCTCTAATAAGACAATGTTTGTAAACAACTAATATTGCATTGTAGAAAACATTAGGGCATATATGAAATTATGGGAAATAAAGGCTAGCTCTCTCTCTCTCTCTATATATATATATCTAATTTAGGACTTGGATAATTACAATACTCTGCCGTACATATCATGCAGGAATAATGTTATGTTAGTGAGAGGAGAAAGCATTCAGCTCAGTTTATGCCTCGCTGCACTCTAAGTGAGATGCTATTTCAGTGTGACATGTGCCTACATTTCAGTCTTACTCCTGAAGTTCCTTGTCTCTGAAGGAGGATGGTGTAGTGTGCACTCTTTCATTTTTTACACTCTGGTGGCTTTCTGGGTGGCATATCTCTAATATATTGTAGTAAGCAGTTATAATGGTCTTGTACAGTGCTTTTTTCTGGGGGAAATGATGTGCCCAGTTGTAGTGCCACCACTACCCGCCCCCCCCCGGCCCCCGGGCAGTGGCTAAATGTAAGATATAATTAATAATCTCAAGTAGACAATGATCTGGATTAGAAATAGCCACAACTTTATTGATTACAGATATAGGTGGAATTTTGGCTCTGGCAAAAATTTGGCCGAAGTTCCTGCTAAAAACAAAGAAAACCAAACCCTGGTCTTGTAACTGATAGGCGCTTTGGCCTGATGAACTCACCCCACTTGCCTTGTATCAGATATGTGTTGGTACAAGCCACTCCCTCTACAATTTCATTTTGATAGGAGCACATTGATATTGGCCTGGAATTGTTCCACCGAAGCACATTAATCAGTAGGTGACAACAGATACAAAATTTAAAGACAGGTACGGCACCTGGTCTATTTATTGAATACATAGAACAGTTGTCCTGAATGTTGCTGTGAAGGCCACCATCTGTCATTACCATCCCTGATGAGGCTTTGTCTGGTTAAACCGGTTAAATTTTCCCAGCTCAAGAATTGGGGGGGAAGAGGGGGGAAACATGCTGCAGTTGCTAGACATCCATAGGACATGTTTCTTAAGCATCTCTGCATCAAACAGCAGAGAGGAAGCAGAAACTGCTGTACCATGCAGGGATCAGAGAGGAAGGGTCATAGCTCAGTCATAAAACATCTTCATATGCAGAAGGTCCTAGGTTCAACCCCCAACATCTCCAGGCAGGCTTGGGAGAGACTCCCGCCCTGGAGAGTCACTGCCTGTCAGTGCAGGCAATACTATCTAGGTGGACCAATGATCTGGCTCTGTACAATGCAGCTTCCTAGGTTGCTATGTTCCAAGAAGCAGTGTTTGAATCAATGGAGGGCATGCCACAGAAGGGGATGGGATATGTCAGAGGGGGGTTACTGAGCCATTAAAGGAAGGGAGTCCAATATCTGTGTCTGGCCAGAACATCAGGTTGGCTAGGGCCAGAACAAATGGCCATAATGAAAGGGAAAGCTAATCAACCGAATGGCAACCTTTTCAATTCAAAATGTTAGGCCACAAAAGCCCTAATAAGTGTCATTTCTGTAATGGCACTACATCTATAAAATAAAAGCAGGAGTAGAAAGTCTGGGGTTGGAGTTGCAGAAGTTTGTAAAAAGAACCAAGAGTTTTTAAGACCTATTTCATATGTAACTTTCCATGGACGCGAATATTAAGGCTCCTTCTGACGTCAGTTTTGAATGGATAGGTTTGTCTTAATTTTATGTCAATTCTGAAAAATGACTGGGGTGTGAAGCTAACATAAATTTCTCCCCCAGTCAAGTCAACCACTTAAAAGTGACATTGATGTGGACATTAAAACATGGAAATTAATCAACAGCAACCCATCACCCTATTGAGAAGCTGGGAATCTTCTGGAAAAGCAAGAGGAGGGAAATATAGACAGGCAGACAATGAAGGGCTGCTGAGTTTGGGAATTAATGGTTTAGGCTATTATGTATAATACACAATGCTCTGAAAGTACTAGCACTATGCAGGTGCCTATAAACTTGCTGTTCACGTTGCATTTCACTGTGCATTAGGTTTAGAGAAAACAAAGAATTAAACTACAAGACTAGGGCTGAACTATAGTTTTGCCCATGAAAGTGGGTAGGATACAAAGGGAGGGTAGGTAAAAAGTTTGCTTGTTTGATTGTTTATGCAAGTGTTTCCTGTCTGTAGTGAATGGATTTGGGCTGCATCACCTCACCTGACCTCCCTCCACCTGCATCCTTGTTGCATACTGAGATTGAAGGGGTAGGGGGCGATGGTAGTAAGGTAGCAAAGCCAATCTGGTGCATTTACAGTGTGCTGACCTCACAGCAGCCTTCCCCCTCTCCCCTCCAGAAACTGAGGTGATGCTTATCCACATGCCAAGCATTATCAAGGCTCCAGCCTGCATCTTTCACAAAAGTTGGATTTTTTACAATAGAAGAAAAAGAAGTTTTTTAGTACAGCATATCAGAACACTAGCTGAATAAGGATGGTGCCATGTGGCACCATGTCCATTAATCCAGAACCCCGTCCACAGCAACTAAGCCACTATTAAAGTGCAGAAAGGGCCTTATGTCCAAGTAAATATGCATAGGATTATGCTGTGAACTCCTCTAATAAAGTGCACAGCCTATCAGCTTGATATACTTACCGCAATAAAGTACCGGGCTAACAGAGATTCTGCTTAACGTGAACAAAAGGACTTTCTCATGACAGCAGGAATGGTGATATCACTTATCACCAACGCAGTGAAGTTTTACAAATGAAAGATCCACCCCCTGCTTTACTAGAGAGTGAAATTGTAAAGGATATTCCACCTGTTACCTTGGATTAGCTGAGTATGCCCTCCAGAGATGTCCTCAAAGATGATATGCCACATGAGAAACATTCCCCAGCATTCCTGTGTGGCTACATAATACATTCAAGGCAATCCTGAAATTGTTGTGTTAGTAGCTGAATAGGTTGCCATGCTAGACTCCTTAATGACTGCTGACAACTTGAGTAGTCAACATATTCTTCAAACATTTGTTATGTGTTTGAAAATAAGGCACTGATGCTGGTATTTCTTCCCCAGGAAGTGAAATGTCATAAGAAGGGCTCTTGCCACACAATAATTTAAGAGTCATGCAAGTGATATTCTGGCTATAATGTGTAGTTGACACCATCTGCATGCATATTTTTTCATTTAGCGCAGTGCTACCTTTAGCTATTACCATGTCTGCACAGGAAAAAGTCATGACATACATTCTGGACCAGAGCTCATGTTTAACATCCTCCAGAGAAGAAGGGTGCAGGTTCTGGAGTCCACAACTTGTCCACTTCACAAGTGCCTTCATGGCAACCTTGGAGTCATCAGGTTCTAAAGTGTCGCCAAACCAGGATAGGAGAGAAGGGAAGTGCAATGTTTTGGAGCCTTAAACCTTTCTCCTATCTCTGCTGCCTTCTCTTGTCTCAGCTCATATACCTGGGAGACAGGAGGTGGTGGCGGCCACAGCGGTGGTGGCAAACGACACAGATGCAGAAACTTCTTGTACCACTTTGTTAATTCCAGTCTCATTAATAGAATTTTGTCTCCTCAGACCCAGAAGATCAAGATGCCACCAGCACTCTCATTGATTCTGTCTCCTTTGGCATTCCATCCTGTTTCTCTGAGGTGACCTTGGATCACCTTTCAGATGGGCTGATGCCTTTTCCCTTCCCCTCCTTCTTCAATCTAGCAATACATTTTCTTTCAATGCATTCTCTGCTTGTTAAGGAACGGGAATTCTCCAAAGCATTGTCAGGAAAAGGTTTGTGCATAACAAAGCCCTTGAAAACTTGAAGCTTAATTTGATACAAAAATAGTTCTAATTGGCTGAATTGAGATATTGCTAATGACCATCAACACCTTGGAACCAACTGCTTAGGCTGTAAAAATCTCGCTAAAGCTTTTCTTTTCATTAAGTGGAAAGCACAGTTTGAATGAGATTCATGGGAGAATTGTCTTCATTTTATTTATTTCTGTTTTACAGTCCTTTGATCTATTGGGGGTGATTCTGATGTGTGGAAGATAGGCTTTTTTCATGAGTTCAGAAGATTTCCTGGTGACAGAAAGGATAATCTGATGGATGATGGCACATACACTCTCCAACCTTCTGGCTCACCTGGCTTACCTGCCCAGGTCTCAGTAATGCACATCTAGTCAGCTCTCTGAGCCACAATTAAATCATGAATTAGCATTATCCATTACAAACTCCTCAGGCATTTGGTAGCACCAAAACAAAGGCAGAGGATATAGTGAAAGAGCAACTAGATTTTGTTGGGGGGAGGGGTTGGAGAGGATGTTGTTGTTCAGTCGTTTAGTCGTGTCCAACTCTTCGTGACCCCATGGACCAGAGCACGCCAGGCACTCCTGTCTTCTACTGCCTCCCGCAGTTTGGTCATGTTAGTAGCTTCGAGAACACTGTCCAACCATCTTGTCCTCTGTCGTCCTCTTCTCCTCGTGCCTTCATTCTTTCCCAACATCAGGGTCTTTTCCAAGGAGTCTTCTCTTCCCATGAGGTGGCCAAAGTATTGGAGCCTCAGCTTCAGGGCCTGTCCTTCCAGTGAGTTATCATGGCTGATTTCCTTACCAATCAATAGGTTTGATCTTCTTGCAGTCCATGGGACTCTCAAGAGTCTCCTCCAGCACCATAATTCAAAAGCATCAATTCTTTGGCAATCAGCCTTCTTTATGGTCCAGCTCTCACTTCCATACATCACTATTGGGAAAACCATAGCTATAACTATACTGACCTTTGTTGGCAACTATACGGACTATGTAGACCTTTTTCTCTGCTTTTTAAGATGCTGCCTACAAACCTAGAGAGGATACACTCAAGCAAAAAAGCAGCTGGTCCCTGGCAGGTCTCCCAGCCATCCAGCTTAGCCTTCCAAGGCCTGCGACAAGTGTACTACCTGGTTGTCCCCCGCCCCCCTGTACAGGCCTGCTTCTGCCCCCAAGTCCTGCCCTAGGCATCAGAAAGTGGAGTTTAGGGAAGAAGGATGTGTGGAACCAGCCTGCTGTTAGAGGTGGGCACAAGGGCTGCACTCCATAGCAGCTTTGCAAAGCGCCAGTTGTTGAATGGGGGATGGGAAAGGTTGTTCTATTTTGCACAACCTGAAATCTTCACCTGCATGCGGAAACCAATGTCTGCATGTGGTTTTTAAGTCTTTGATTTGGGGTAACTGGCTATCACTGAAACTGCATCAGCTCTATCAAATAAATTGATCCATTACTTAATTAGTTCCCTCACCCTACTAGAATCACTTTTCATGTATGCAGATAACATATTGATTTAAAATGAAAGCTATTAAATATTTTGAAGCCTAGTTTCATCGGTTGCTATCCAGAGCAAGCTGAGTGAGTTGCAACCCTCTGAAATCAATGGCTACTGGATGGCAGCCATTGTCTCATCCTCTTCTGTTTTTGTTTGCATGTGAGAACAAACAGCAGGAAAGTAATAATTTTAGTTCTCCTTAAAATGCTGCATGTATTATTTTCCCCCATTAAAAAAGAGTTATGGTTTTAAGTATGCTCTACCATTTCTGTTCGAAACATCCACTTTTTTCAGCCTGCATTTTGCAGCTGTAGCCTTTCTTCAGAGTGGAACAGAAAGGTGTAAATGATATTCACGCCTCTTAATTGGAGTCATTCACAGTTCTCTGGGCTAGCCTAAAGCATAAGATTAATGTTTTATTGAGAGTAACCAGCAACTAAAACTTTATCCAGATGATCAGTTCAAAGTGTGCCCCTGCAGCATTCTAGCCTTAACTAGATAGTTGGATAAGCACGTATTCAAAGGCAATAACACAACCATGTGGGATTGTATTGCAAACTGGGGGGTGGGGGATCAAGGAATGTATAGCAAAAAAAGAAAATTAATTCTCATTTAAGGTATATATTAGGTCACACCCACACTTACTTTCTTTGCACCTCTAACTGGTTTTTATTAACACTCAACAACATGGATTAGATTTGCCCGGAATCCCAAGGTTGTGGAATATTTTATTTATTTATTTTGTATTAAATAACAAAATTAAGCATTTATTTACACAACACTGGAGCATCTAGTATAGAAGAATAATTGAAACAATTATACAGCCATCAAAATAGAATGGCAACATAGCATTGATGTATGAATAGGAAGTGAGAAGCTGTAAATTATCATGCATTTGAAGAGTAAATAGATGAAAGTCATAAAGTAAAGCTGTTAGGTAACAAAACCCCTGTATTTGTTTGTACCCAAATTTAATCATTGTGGAGAGGGTAGCCAGCATAGTTCAAAATACTGAGTGATATCCAACATTGCATGAGGGAAACACACCTTCCTCTCTTCCCACCTGCAGCCCTTATGGCCAACCAAATATACATCCAGAGGACTCACATTTCTCAAGAGCAGATGCGGAAGGGACACACTGGAGGATGTGAGTGGGAGGAGAAGAAGAGAAAGTCACACTGCATGATGGGAAATCTGTTCAGCTCATGAATGTTCATCATTAGATAGCATCTACTGTGTGGTTATTTTCCCTTCTCTTAGATGTACTTTTTGTTGTTGCATTGCTACTGATTGTAGTTAATTTAAAAAGTTGTCATACAATTAGTACACTTTGGAAACACAGGCATCCAACTTTCTGAGACACCTGGATGTAACCCTCTGGCACTATTGAATCTCAATCTAACCCTTTGAAACTTGGAATCCAACTGTCTGAATTGAATGATCCAATCCTTTGAAAGTGTTCTGATCATTCATTTGTAACTTAGACAGCTTTCCCCCTGCATTACAGTATGAAAGCTTGTTAAACGATTTGCAATTCAATGAAGGCCATCACTGGATGAAAGAGAATTACAATTAAATAGTTCCAGGGAAGGTTCAAATGCTTAAATTTAGTCCAAGCATTCACATTTTTTAAAAAATGAAATTCGCTAGTACTAAATGTTTATCATGTTGAATTGCAGCAACATTTTTAGACGGCCTCTTTAGAATACCATAGAATACGCTCAGGAGTGATTGATACGGGTTATCATTTCAAATACATGTGTATGTCACAGCTTGTTCTCTGCTTGCTGATTGGGCAGTGTTAATAATACTGAGAGCAATCAGATTTCCTTTGTTCCATTCCTTCTGAATTATTGCCATTGATATTCTAGCACCTAAATGCTCTTCAGGAAAATGCACAGAGAGGGCAGTGAACCGTGTATGCAAAGTCCCATCCCCAACGACTCGTCCCCACCAGTCGCTTTCTTGCACTGTATGACTGAAGGGGACACGGAGCAGAGAGAAAAGCCTTTCACAGAGTGGCTTGCTATAAGTTGCCAGCCAGATGCCAGTGATAAGTCCACAAGCCTGCTTACCTTAAATGGGCAGGGGGCTTTGTAGAATGGTGCTTCTCACTCCACCATGATCCAGTGAGGGGCTTTGTATAGAGGGAGGGGGGTTTCCTAGGCTGGTGAAATCCCAAAATGGTTCTCGTGCCAGCCTTGAAAGTGGATTATAGACTGCCCGCTAATCAAGGCTGATCAGACTGAGCCTGCAGGCTTCACTCTGGTTCGCCTATTGGGTATTTAAACCCATCCAGCTTCCATGTCCTCGTGCAGTTCCTGCAAGCAGGACTTAAGCGCAAAAGTTCCCCTCTTCTCCTGTGGTATCCCTTCAATGGCCACTTAGAGAACAAGATGTTGGACTAGATGGGCCACTGCCTGATCCTTCTAGCAACTTGCTAGACCATTTTGTGAAACACCTTCTCCTCTTCTCCATTAAAGAAATGCTCCAGAGCTGCTTCCTCGCTCTACTGCCTGCTGTTCACCATGCTGGAGTTGAGCATGCAAGTTGCATTGTGTGACAACAGCCTTAGATTTTTATGCATATTTATGTTTATGTATATACTTGCTCCAAAACTATCTCCTTTCATTGATTTTCCTCAAAAGGCTTTTGTATTGTGAGTATTCAGCAAGGGCTCAATCCTGTGGTGACATCTCCGTGGGCTTTGGAGCTGGCATACCAGTTTTTCCATCCCTGCTGGAATCAATGGGAGGAAAAATACAAAGGAAAGGACAGATATAAAAGGAAGTGGCAAGTGATTACAACCAAAAGCAGGGCAAAACTTCCTCTTCTGCCCTGTTAATGGAAGCCTGGTGAAGCTTTCGATCTGATGGTTCTGCTGCCACAGATTCTTCCTTCCCTGTCCCCATAGAAATGCTCTGACCATCAAGCTTGTTTCTGCATGATTATTTTTTTAGTTCCTACAGAACTTCAGTGCTCAAGTTGTTTTGTAAGAATCCATTCTAATTCTCTTGGGTTTCTGGATAAATTCCAGCTTACTTCTGCTTCTTATTTTGTTTCTCTGAGATGATATATTAATAATATAATAACCCCTTTTATGAAGCTCCACTTGTCTCCCAGATTGTACTTGAAGCAACATCAGATGTTGTATTTTAAATAAAAATAAATTACCAGATTAATAATTATTTTCCAAATCACTTCATTATCTCGAAGTGTAAGAGTATGCAGTGCAAGTATTCAGTGCCAAGACTGGCATGCCTATCAAAGAAAAGGTTATGAACGGATATATTTTTACACTTCATTTACAGAAGCCATGTCATATTTGGCTGATAACAGCTGGTTACCTTTGCAAATGCATTGGATCTATATTTGTTGTGCTTCTCCCTATGACTGTTTTAGCAGATAATTTATGCATGAGCAGAAGAAGAAATCTCAGTCTCCTGTTGGGGTCACATCCTTAGTATTGTTATGATTATTATTAAACACATGAGTAGGCTATCCTTTCTACAAGGAAATTCAGGACAGCGAGCAGGCAGTTAGCCAACATTGTACCCACATGAGGCAACAAGATGTGGAGACCTCTTTGGCACACAAACATCCCAAGAAATGACTGCAGGTTTTGAGCAGTCCTGTCAAATGCTCAAAAATCTTACTGGTTCAAATGCAGACTACCACTTCCCTGTTAATCTGCCCACCTTCCCCAAGGAAAAATACCAAAACCCCTGTTACCTTAGCTGGCAGTGATGCATGCAACATCATTTTCTGCCAGGGATTGTGGGAATTCAAGATTGTGGGATGGCTAATAAATGATAAGTCCCATGATTCCTACCAGGAAATGATGCCCGCAATTTCCCTCTTCAGAGAAGTCTTCTAGGGCCTTTCCTGTGTAGAAGTCAGTCTATTACACTTTTCTCCTATCCCAGGGATTCATTGTGTATGGTTTTTGTTTTTCTTGTAGAAAGTAGAAAGGACTGGTGAGCATTCTAGGCAAGAGCAGGGTGAGAGATTAATTTTGAGTTGGACCCAACTCAGAGAGAGTTACACCCAACACAAAGTGGAGGGGAGGTTGTGTTTGTTTGCTTTAGCAGGAGCATATGCATTTCAGGCTCCTGCCAAGTGAAATCTCTCATCACCAGTGGGAGGTAGTGTAGGCCAGCTTAAGAAGCCTAAGACCAACCACTTGTCTGCCCATCTGTCAGGGACTGGCTGGACGAGGAAGGGGGTGGGTGTTGCCCACACAACAGCCCCCCAGGGATGACACAGATGACAATGACTTAGACCCAGGACAGTGGTAGTGGGACATGGGACAAGTCTGTGGAATGAGTGACAAGCTGGGAGATGCCAGATGCAGGAGGGTTAAGTGATCGGGGTGTGTGTCAGAAGATGTGAGCACAGACTCTGAGAGAGAGGAGTCAGAGGTTGGCCTTGCTGGCCAGAAGCTTGACAGTCCCAGTCCTACTGGTTCTCCTCTGCCCCTGAAACATAGGGACTTGAGAAGGGTCCTTCACATTGCTGAGCTACAGGCCAGACAGGTCCAGAAGAGAAGTCCACCCCCTCACAGCAATCTACATCTGGGAGAGATCGGGAGTGAGAGGCTAGAGGGGGAAGGTGGGGGCCAGTGGTCAGTTCCAGCAATGTCTTCACCTAGGCGAGACATGCTTGGCATGCAAGAGATCCCAGGTTCACTCCTTGGTGTCTCCAGCTAACTGGATATCATGTAACATGGCTAGCACCTTGGAAATGCTGTTGCCCATTAAAGAAGATGGTGCTGAGCCAATTGGTACAAGAAGTAGGTTGCTCCTGACTGATTGGTTCCCCAATGAGTCACTTGAGATGCAGAGCTGACTGTTGTTTGTGCCAATGCTCCTTCTACCTGTATCCCTTCCCCTGTGATGGCTGAGGGCCAAACTGCACATGAACCAGTCCCCTGTATTTTCCTTCTATGGTTGAAAAAGTAGATTGGAGGGAGAGCTCTCTTATTTGGTAATGTTTATTATTTCATTTTATAATGTAGATAACAACAGATAAAAACGAGAAAATGAAATTATAAAACAGGCACATAGAATGAACACATTTGCACATGGCTTAAAATAACAAAGTCCAAGTAAAGGCTGTCAACATTATCAGATGGAAGGGGAGCATTTCGATCACAAAAATGGCCTGCAGGGGACAGATTTAAGTACTCCCTCTCAAAATGCCTCTGTTCCAAAATTAAATTGCAGCTTCTATTATCCCTCATCCCAAGGTTGACTTTCACTGTTTTGTACCAGTTTGGCCCTCAGCTGAAACCAGTTCTGCTTGATCTGCAGTTACCTGCACCCGTTACATCCTCCCTCAACTGACTGAACAGGATCACCATAATTCTAGGTCAAATTTGTTGTTGTTGTTGTTGTTGTTGTTGTTGTTGCTGCGGCTGCTGCTGCTATTGCTTACAACAACTTTCCTGGAATGTTTGAGACCATGATTATAAGTCTAAGGCAGGGATGTGGAACCTGTGCACATTCCACTGTTGCCGCGGTTCATCGTGACCAGGGCTTACGTAAATTGGAGTTAAGCAACATCTGGAGGATCACAGGTTCCCCATCCCTAGTCTAAGGTCCTGGGGATCAGCAACAAATTTTAAAGGAGGTGTCTATGCATGATTTCCTTCCCCCTTTATCCAGGCAAGCAGCAGCCTGCTGGAATCAGCTCTGTCTAGAAAATGTCTTTTGCTACTTACTGCTGAATTTATTGCTTATGTGTGCTGCCTTTTATATAGCAACTAAGTAACAGTCCAGAGCTCTATTCAAAAGGCCCTCTGCTTCCAAGAAATATCAATCCATCATGATACAAGCAAATATCCAGCAGGGACACACACAAGACTAATCCATCCCGGCTTATTGGTTATAATTAAGCATACCACATGAATAGAGCCCTTCTGGTATTTCTGCTGATCTGCAACTGGGGAAGATCACAAAACCTACTAAACACAATCGTCATTATAGGGTGTGTGGTTTTTTCTTTCTTTTTTAGCTTTGCTAATGACTTAAATGTGTTGTCTTAACCAATTATACTCTGGCAGACATGTGAAAATAAAATCTAGAACATCAAACTCACCAGTCAGTTCCCAAATAATTGATGCTTTATCAAATTCATCCGCACGCACAAGCAAATGCAAATAGAGGCAATGTTCTACTTTTGTGTGATATAAATGAGCTTATCAAGATTAGACATGAACTCTTACAATGAGCTAATCAAAACAGAAAGCCGAAAGAGATGTATGATACATCCGAGAAATGTCTTAGTTTCATCATACAGCGCACACTATAAACCCCATTCTAGCCCCATCCTTCTCAAAATGAGAATGTTTTGCTGGACTTTATTTTGAAACAAGTAATAAAGAAAGACGTGGTCAGCTTTTATGGAAGTGCAGACAGAGGCAAACTAATAAATTTCTTTCCTTAAACTATGGTTTGTGTGCTACACAGGCAGTTTCTGGGCAGCTCACAAAAGGGAACATAAATAAAATAAAACAAAGCTCCTGAGCATGACTTGGGCTGGATCTACGCTGATATAAAAAATGCTTTTAAAGAACCCACAATATAGCTTTCAATGCAATTCCTCATTGATAACGGATCGCTGCTCTATAGTGCCCTTTTTATAATGCCTTTTTAACGTTTTAACTGACCAGTGTAGATCAGTCCTTTGTGTGAAGTGGAAACTTTTCCTTGCTGTCCTCATCATTGCCTTCTCTAGCCACATACTGGAGACCAAGGAGCCTGGTCAAAGGAGGCGTTGTGGAGAGGGCAGAAGGAGAAACTCAGTCTTCAACCTCCAAGCTGCGAAGAAGTGAGTGAGAGTTTCTAGCTTGTGCGAAGTGAAAGAAGAATAGACCTAATGCGGTGGTGGAAATGTAAGGACTCTGGAAATGGGAGAAGTTGGAAAGCCCACAACATTTGGGAGTGGGCATGCTTGAGAAATATGAACCCCATTCACCCATTACTCCTGTGTCCCAAGGGCTGCTGGCGCTTCCCCTGAGGTCATAGGCATGCATTAGGCATGGATATCTGAAGGGGGAGGTCTATTATCTCTATGTTTCTGGCTTCCCCAGGACCTTGAACACTGACTGACAGGACCTATTGAAGCCTAATGTGTGAAGATCTGCCTTTGTAGGCTTTCCCCCTGTAGACATCCATGCTGGAAGCAGAGCTAGGGAGGTTGTGCAACCTCAGGGGCAGCCCAGCTACCCCTTGTTTGTGTGAGTAACATGACTTGGTCCTTGCCTCCTGCTAAAGGGTGGGTTGGGATTTACTTATTCACTGCACTTATTGAATTTTCCAACATAGTACTCAGCTCAGAAAACTCAGAAAATGCACTGTAAAATTGAGAGAAAAAGCATTTAGAGCTGTCTATTTGGAGATTCCATTCTCCTCCCTTCATCAGACCTGGGCCTGGGAAATGAGTTTTGCTTAGCAGTTCCTAGACATGTCCTTTCTCTCTCTTTTGCCTGCACGCCCGTCACAGTCTAAAGTGAATTTAATGCACTGGTGTCGCATTAGAGATGATTAATATTGTGGCGTTAATATTATGGCTGTCATTGTCACAAGGCTATGAAAAGCCACATATCCTACTTGCGCATCTCCAGCTTGGGGCGGCTTCAGATTTGTCACTGTTCCTTCATTTGAAGCTCTTGAATTTAGGAAATATGGCAAAATCTGTGTGTGGATCATTGTGAGTGACAAATGCACACAGGTCCTCACAGAATACACATGCAGCAAAGAAGTGCCTGCACCTGTAGCATGCCTGTCCTCTTTCACCTCATGAGGTAATAGGGATTTGGGGGGAGTAGTTTATATTGAGGAGAAGGCATGGGGCAGGGCAAGGGGTTAAATATTGCCTCCCCCAGTGCGGCTGCTCCAAAATTGCAGTCCAAGAATGGATCTTGCATGTCACATCTCACATGTCATCAACAGTACCATCTTAAACTCGGGACTATTGAATTCATTGCTGGCTTACTCCTAAGTAAATGAGGTAAGGACTGCAACCTAACTTCTCTTCTTCCTTGTAAGTCACCGGGTGCTGTCCTGTCTCCCCTGAAGTCAAGATCAAAATAAAGCTGTGATCTCAGTGGGATCAAGGTTGCAACCAACGAAACCAGGACTGTGCTGCAGTGATGTGCTTCCTATTAATGTATATTAAGCTTAAAAGCTTTCTACTAATTGTAATAGAACCCAGACCATTAAATTATTGTGGGAAGAGAAATGGTTTGGGCTGGGAATGTTGAGTCTCTCCCACTCTGCTTGGGAAAATATATATATATATATATATATTAAAATTAAAACAGATTTCCTACCTCCCAGAGTCAAGATTCAGGAAGCACATCTTCTCCAAAGCAAAGGATTGGAAACAATACCTGGAACAGCATGCTCTAAGAAAAGAGCAGACCTTGTCTCTTGTCTTCCTTGGGTGAAATTGCACTGAACAAGTTTCCAGCAAGAGAACTGCAAGCCCACAGACTGAAGGTAATACTGACAGAGTTTTTAATAAAAGTTGCCTACTGACTTTAGAATTTCAAGACTAAAGTCTCTCCAGCCTCTCTCACTCTCTGCATTCGGCTGTCCTGCTTTGAGCCATGGGTATCCCAGGGAAATGCATCTCCTCCACACTCCAGCTTCACCAGCTTTGTGATGGCATCAGATTCCTGCCTGATAACACAGTCAATGGACTGTGTGTGTGCTTTTTATCTGAAGAAGCCACAACTGTAATATGGTTCTGTGTTTTTTCCTTTTAAAAAATTGTGAAGGCAGTCCAGAAAGCAGTCCTCCACTCACAACACTTTCCCATCCCCCTCCTCTAACAAACTTAAGCAGCAATACCCTATTGAACTCATTGAACTTCTTATTAGAGATGGGAAAGGATTTTATTTGATGCTTTTTTTTCTTTTCTTGCTGTGGAAAAACTTGCTCCTGAACTCTGTTGCTGGTTGAATTAGGTACTTCTGTAGATTGTGTCACACATTTTCACTATGTGCAAAGTGGTGATAGAAATATTCATCTAGTATATATTTTGAAAGTACATCTGTCCATTTTCCTGTCTTTTAACTTGGATTAAGACACCTCCAGCAATATCGTCACCAAACTTGGCACAAGGGTTCCCAAGATAGGGGTAGCAGTTAGTGAGGAAGTTAGTGACAATGTTGTTTTAATCTCTCCGTATCTTCAGCGATGAATATGCCCCCAATGCCAGCTTGTGTTGGCCTTCTTTTGACCTCTGTGTGGAAAATGTAATGATAAAAGGTGTTAAGTACATTGGTACCTTGGGTTACAAACACTTCGGGTTACAGACTCCGCTAACCCGGAAGTAGTACCTTGGGTTAAGAACTTTGCCCCAGGATGAGATCAGAAATCATGCGGTAGCAGTGCAGAGGCAGCAGGAGGCCCCATTAGCTAAAGTGGTACCTCAGGTTAAGATCGGTTTCAGGTTAAGAACGGACCTCCGGAATGAATAAAGTTCATAACCAGAGGTACCACTGTACTTGTGAAAAATAAGTATCTTCATAAGGGATTACATCACCAATGACATGGGTGGGTGGGTGTTTTTTTAAGGAAAATGGCCTCACAAGCCATACTGGGTTACCTGGTGGGCCAAGAATGGTCTGCAAGCCAGAGATTCTCCAACCCTGGATCACAGGAACCTAGAAGGTATGACTCATTTGATTCATTTCATGGTTTTTGCTCCTTTCTCCTATCCACTATAGTGCCTATCATTAAAATGACTGATCCCCAGCAGCTGGAGTTGTGCACCTCAAGGCAAAGGATTTCAAACAGCCATGAAAGTTGTTGATATTGGCTAGATATTCTTTGCTCCCCCAACCTGAAAACTACTACATTACGAGAAATGCCGCATCAAGAGAAGAAATTGATTTTGTTAACGTGGGTTTTTTTTAATATAGAAAACACCCACCCACACATACATTCCTTCCGATTTTATTGTGCTCCTGTCTGGTTACAACAGACAGTAGTTACTCCAGATCTTAAGAATATATGATTTGTTTTAAGAAGAATGGATGTTGCGAAGAAGTTAGTGAAACATCTGGCCATTGTGAGGAGAGAGCAAGATTCATATTCATGGGCCAGCTGCCTGAAATAACTATTTTCTTCAGTGCAACTCACTGGTTATAGCATTACAGTGACTGACTATGGTGTTTCTACAAATGACACAGAAAGTTGTGATTCAGATGAGCTGAGAGATTGCTATCTACTGACAGATGCACTGTGTATTAACTGGGAGTGGTGGTGCAGCAAACATTGCTCTCCAACCAGCTCTTGAAGTTTAGCTACACAAGACATCAAAAGCAAAACCCTAAAAGGAACTGAACTCTACATGAAACTAAAACACCAAGCCGAGGGCAAAAACAGGTTTTTAATTTTTTGAAACTTCTTTCCCTTCTCAAGTGTCAAATTTGCAATGAATAATGCATCCAAAGAATTCTTCAGTTCTAAATTCTGAATAACAAATAAGTTCACCAAATGAGACACACCACCAACTTCTGCAGTTCACTTGTGGCAACTCTTTGCTTACATATACAACAGCTGCCTTGCTCGTTTTCTTATAAAGTTATGGTTTGGGTGCAGGCAAGGTCTGTGGCATCTTTAACTTGGTCAAGGCCCAAGCAAAATCAGAACACTTACAAATATATCACATCTTCAAGCTTACAATAAACTGATTTTACAAAGCAGCACATTTTAAAACAGGTTTGTTATTAATCAGTGGAATGTGTGCTTGCATTTTCTCCCCACAGGGTTCCTGAGCACGAGAGGCAAAAGTTCACCATCATTGCATCTTGGTCACACGTAGGGATTGGGGAGAAATCTGATTCAGTTCTCATTTAAAGCCAAAGTTGTCAAATCCACACTTTCCAAAACAATATGCGAACCAAAACACAGCCAACTTTTGAAATTTGCACTTGAAATTTGCGATGCAGTTCTCCAACCAACAAATGTTTACAAAAATGCATAGGGGGAAGTGAGCAAAACAATGAATATATTAGTGAAAACAGCATACAAGATGCATTATATTAGGAAAATTGCCTGCAAAAATGTGTAACTCAGTCAAAACTGCATTAAAATATGTTTATTAGGAAAAATTCTCACTGAAATGCTGAACAATTTTCATGAAGATTTTTTTTAAAGAAAATTTGCAAAGTGCTGCAGAAATGTGGAGAACTGAATTGAAGACTGGGAAACTGAGAACATGATAGGGTCAAAATTAACAAATCTCCCCACTCCTACTTATAGTAAGCTATTGCATGCAGCTATTAAAAGCTTTCTCTGAAGATGCTATCTTCAAATGGGGAAGAAATTTGTTTGGTTTGCATTTTAATGCAATCTTGAACCAATGCACACACTTCTTTGAATCATCCAGAGATCTACTTCTAGCTTCTGTCCACCCATGGGGCAGACAGTGCTGAAACAGAGAGACCCATGGCTGAATTGATTATAGAGCAGCTTCCTGTGCTATAGAAACCTTTGTTTATTAATGCAAATTGCCTTGTCCTCCCTGAATTTGTCTGATAGGTGTTGTTTTTAAAGCAACACACCACTTAAGCTATTGGGGTTCATCACAAGATGTGGCAATAAGCTCCATGCATCAGTTCACGATGTCTTTTACTTAAAGCAACCATCAAACAAAATGTTATGCACACTTTAGTGCATTAATATATTTGGATTAACTGTGCCAAAAAAACCCACACCAACCCTACACAAGCAATTATTTTTACAACTTTAGACCAAGTTGCTCTTAGTGAAGAGTTCTGAGAATGAAAGAGCTGTTTGCTAGACTGTGTCAATTTCACTGCAGTCTCTGTGGTCCAGCTCTAATAGATGTATTTGGATTCAAATAACAAGGTTTTCAGATTTCAAGACATGCCACCCAAGGGAGAGTCATCTCTTGGGAAAGAATATAGACCCCAAGGGAGAATACCAAACACAGTGTTGCCACATGGCTGATCTTCATAAGAGAGTTCCATCTGTTTTCCACTGAGATCTTTTTTCCCCATGTCTTCCACTCACAGCTAGTTTGACCTTTGGTATTATTTAGTTGTCATCAATAGTGCATACCCATTAGAACAGAGTGCAGACTGCATGGTGCCATTGGTAGCATGAGAGTCTTTGAAATCACTTTGACAATAGGCTTACTTGCTTACCGTTCAAAAGCAGACATTGCTGTCTTGGTTTTAAAAGGTGCATTTCACATCTCAAAGGTAACGTTGTCAGCTTTTCCAAGCAGTGGAACACGATTGTGCAGAAGCTCATGGTCTGAATCTTGCCTTTCTGTAGGGCTCTAGCAAGCATAGCAGCAACTTCAGGGCAACGGTTTTGGGGCTGATGCAGAAACTATGTAGTATAACCCCATTATGAAACCAAATTGTGAATCCATTATGACAACAAAGCCTTCCAGATGTTGTTGGACTCCATCTTCCACAGTCCCACCTATACCAGTCAGGGATGGCAATTTGTTGCACAGCCATTTTTGGACAGTCACAGGTTTTCCATCCGTTCCTTAAGAATACTGTGTATAGTTCTGGCCACTCAAATGAAGATATCCCGGAGCTAGGAAATACAGAAAAATGGCACAGTCATAGGGATCAATAAAGCCCTGTTTCCTTTTACTCCCAATTGGTACACAGATGGGATCATGTGTAGGCATCTCAATAGGTCTTTATAGGGAATAGAAGGTCTCTGTGTGTCTTCCATATCCCCATCTAGCCTTCCACTTCTGTTCTGGAGTCTGAGCATACTGAGGGTATGGATGTGTCAGTTTTGTATGATCATTCATAAGCCCACTTTGTCCTCTGTATTTGATCTGCTTTAAAGTAAGAAATACATGTGCTTATTAGTACTTATGTTTATTGAACTTGCATTTTTTCAAAACCTGCATTTCTAAACATATTTCCTCTCAACATATGCATTTCTAACTGTTTCTTATTTTAAAATACACATGTTTATGGGACTTTTAAAAATTAGCCAAGAACAGCTAAATAATCACAAAATTCAGAGAGAAGTGTCAAATCCAAAGGATGACCGTGTCCTATCTGCATATAGGTCCAAGAGATGTAGCATCACCAGCTGAGGAAGGGTGGAAAAGAAAAAATGGAAGAAAACCGGGAGAAATTAGAAAGTGTTTCCAGAAATACTTTAAAAAACTGTATACACAAGGGTCCGAGGAAGCAACTGAGATAGAACAATTCTTGAAAGACAATGGCCTACCAGAACTATCTCAAGAGAAGAGATCAATCTTGAACTGTAAAATAACACAACAGGAAATCGAGGATGCCATTCAGAATATGCAACTAGGCAAATCTCCAGGCCCTGATGGACTTACCTCCAAGTACTACAGGATGTTAAAAGACTACTTGATACAACCATTAATGGAGGTTTGCAACCAGATTATGGGGGGAGGGAGGGCACCAGATACGTGGAAAGAAGCATTCATCACACTGATACCTAAAGTGGAAACTGAAAAGACTCAACTTAAGAACTACCGTCCCATCTCACTCCTAAACGTGGATTACAAAATATTTGCAGATATTTTGGCTAATAGATTTAAAAAAGTATTAAATGAAGTAATTCATAAGGACCAAGCCGGCTTTCTCCCAGGTAGACATTTGTTTGATAACACTAGGAATATTATTGATATTCTGGAACTTTTACAAACAAATATTAACACTAAAGCAGTGTTAATTTTTATTGATGCGGAGAAGGCCTTTGACAATATTTCTTGGAAATTCATGAAGAAAAACTTGGAAGGGATGGGAGTGGGAAGGGGGTTTGAGAATGGAATAGAAGCAATCTATTCAGAACAAAAAGCTAAGTTGATAGTGAATAATGTGGTGACAGAAGAACTTCATATTGAAAAAGGAACACGTCAGGGGTGCCCCCTTTCCCCTTTATTGTTTATTTCAGTCCTGGAGGTTTTGCTGAACATGATAAGGAAGGATCGGCAGGTACAAGGAATACGGGTCGGAGCGAAACAATATAAACTGAAAGCATTTGCAGATGACTTGGTTTTAACATTACAGGAGCCAGAATCTAGTACAAAAAGAGTTTTGGAATTGATTCAGAAATTTGGTCGGGTGGCGGGTTTTAAGCTGAACAAACAAAAAACTAAGGTGTTAGGGAAAAATTTGACAGTTATTGAAACAGAGGGGTTTCAGAAGGAAACAGAACTAAACATTGTCAAAAAAGTGAAATACCTGGGGGTCAATCTGTCTTCTAAGAACTTGAATTTATTTAAAGACAACTATGAGAAATGTTGGTCAGAAGTTAAAAAAGACCTAGAAATCTGGTCAAGATTGAAACTATCCTTGTTAGGCCGAATTGCAGCTATAAAAATGAACGTTTTGCCAAAAATGTTGTTTTTGTTTCAAGCCTTGCAGATTGTGGACAGAGTGGAATGTTTTGGAAAGTGGCAGAAGGACATCTCTAAGTTTGTCTGGCAGGGCAAAAAGCCCCGAATAAAGTTTAAAATACTAACTGATGCAAAGGAGAGAGGGGGGTTTGCCCTGCCAGACTTAAGGTTATATTATGAAGCTGCGGCCTTCTGCTGGATGAAAGATTGGATTCTGTTAGAAAACACTGATGTCCTAGATCTGGAAGGCTTTAATAATTCGCTAGGTTGGCATGCGTATTTGTGGTATGACAAGGGAAAAACACACGGAATGTTTAAAAACCATATTGTCAGAAAAGCAATATATATGGTCTGGAAAAAATACAAAGACTTATTGGAAAGCAAAACCCCGAGGTGGATATCACCAATAGAGGCCAAGGCTCGGAAAAAACCCAATATGGAGGCCTGTTGGCCGAAATATTGGGAAATAATAGAAAACATTGGAGGTAATTGGAGGTTGCAGAGCTTTGAAAAACTAAAAGATAAGGTGCAAAATTGGTTACACTATGCCCAAATTAATGAGGTCTTTAAGCTAGACAAAAAAACAGGATTCCAGGTGGAAAAATCGAAACTTGAGACAGAGTTGTTAGAACCAAAGACCAAGTTATTATCGAGAATGTATAACTTGCTGCTTAAATGGAACACTCAGGATGAGACAGTTAAATCAGCTATGATAAAATGGGCTCAGGACATTGGTTATAATATCATGTCTGAAGACTGGGAGAGGTTATGGACCACCGGTATGAAGTTTACTGCATGTAATGCTCTGAAAGAAAATATTATGAAAATGGTATACAGGTGGTACATGACCCCGGTCAAGCTGGCTAAGATATACCATTTGTCCGATAATAAATGTTGGAAATGTAAGGAAGCTGAGGGGACATTCTTTCACCTTTGGTGGACTTGTCCAAGATTGAAGGCCTTCTGGGAAATGATCTATAACGAGTTAAAAAAGGTGTTTAAGTACACCTTCCCCAAGAAACCGGAGGCCTTCCTTCTGGGCATTGTCGGCCAGAAGGTGTTAAAGAAGGATAGAACTTTTTTCATGTATGCTACTACAGCAGCAAGAATTCTTATTGCTAAGCATTGGAAGACTCAAGATTTGCCCACACTGGAGGACTGGCAGACGCAATTGATGAACTACATGGAACTAGCCGAGATGACTGCAAGGATCCGAGATTTGGGAGAAGAAGTAATGGAGGAGGATTGGAAAAAATTTAAGGACTATCTGCAAAAGTATTATAAGTTATATGAATCTTAAGATGCCGTATGATTTGGAATGTTAGCCCCAGCAACGAAAGTGGAGTATATATGAAATTGGATAATATTTATGAAAAAATCAAAGTTTAAATGGGTAAAAATGATAATGTGTTATATTTTTAGAGTAAATGGAAAATAAGAGATTTAAACTTAAACTGCAATTGAAAGTACAAAGAAACACATGAAACAAGGTTATAATTTGCTGATAACTTTATTATCAAGAATGCATTATGTGGGAGATGTGGGGAAGTCCGATAGAAATCTGAAATAAGTTGTTGAAATGGTTGTGATTTTCTGTTTTTTCTTTCTTTCTATTCTCTATGTTCTTTCTCTTTTCTGTTCTATCTGCAATTTGGAAAAAAAATGCAATAAAAATTATTATAAAAAAAAGAAAAAGAAAAAATGGAATATTACAACAGAGAGTCATTTCTCTTGAACCCTATGGAAATCACAATTGTGTGAATGCTGCACCTCCACAGGAAAGTATATCATACCTCCCAATTTTTCAACCTGCAGCTTTTAAACTTTTGAATAACCCTTCTTTCACCCTTTCTGCAGCAGTACCAAATGTGAAGAATCCATTTTTGAAGCAGGAGTGGGGAACTCTTTAATTGGTAATTACTGACATTTGATACAAAATATTGTAACCTGAATGTTTGGAACAGCAACAGGGAGAGATCTAACAGAAGCACTGATCTTCAGGGAGATCAGCATGGCTAATCTGAAGACAAGTCATAGCATCTTCAAGTATTTTCTAACAATAATCTGATAAATTGCATTGAAGAAATAAGGTGTACCCCAAATAATGCTTTTTTCTCCCGCCCCCACTCTTTGTTGATGCTGAAAACATGCCCCTCCACTTGCATTATAACAGTTATAATGCAACAATGTGAGAAACTGATTACTCTGATGGCGGAACTGACAGTATTCTTGTTGTCTGTAAAACTTGTTTGCAATTTTACTCTTAAAAATATATGTCTTCTATACATATCAAGAATTCACCGTTATGGAATTCTTAGCTCTACTGTGGCTAGTTTTCATGTGCTTAGATGACTGCACATCTTCTTCTTTTTTAAAAGTTTAAAACAAAGGAGAGTTACCAAAGTAACCCAATTAAATTCTGCAGGACTGCACATTGCTGCTGTCTAGTAGGACCAGGAAATGAAGTGATGGATTGCTGGCCACATTACTTATCTCCCCCCCCCTTTTTTTGCAAAGGTGAACAGGATCCCATCAGAGATTAATTTGAAGCAGCCTACATAAAGGTTTTATAATGCAGATTGAAGATATTGGACATATCCATGTAAAGCACCCCTTACAATCTCCTGTCTTCCAGTCACTGGAAGACTTCTTGACGATGACGCTTCATCCTCCTTAATAACCCCTGTGTTGTACATCTATTTTTGATATGAAGCTGCCTTACCTTGTCACCAATTATAGACTCTGAAAAGACCCATCTCATTAGAGGTCTTATAGTGCTTGTTCCTGAATATGATGCCTGGTATGTGGCTTTTTCCTCTTCATGCCAACTGGAAAATACCCTTGAAGTGAAGTGGTGTCAGTCATAAGACACAAAGGGTACACAGGTAGCAGTGCTGAATATGGTATTAATCATGCAACACCAGAATGAAAAGAATAGATTTGAAGATCCTGAGTTTGCTTGACATGGCTTCTGCCATTGCATATGTACCCAGTACCTTGGGGAAGAGCTGTAGCTCAGCTATAGAACACCTGCCTTACATTGCAGGAGTTCAAATCCTGATATCTCCCAAGGAGGGCGGAGAAAGACATACACCTGAATCCCTAGAGACCCAGTCCAAGTTGACAACATTAAGTTGGATGTACCAATGGTTCACTATAAAGCAGCTTCTTATGTTCAATTTTGGGAGAGAGCCAGAAAGGCACATGTGGATTCCCTTGTCATGTCACCCAGGTTACAAGGCCTAGCGTTTCCCACCGGCACCCTGCCATCTTGCCTAGTTATTTAATGACTGCCCAGTCATTCTTAATTACTTCTTTTTCCCAGAGAACTGCTCAGAGAAATGTCAAATAGCAATGCTTTCCTTTTTAGATTTCTTAAATGCTAATCGGTTTGTTTTGGGACTCACGTGTGGTTGTTTAACTCTAGGGAAGACTTCTCTAACCGGGTGCCAGAGCTGGCCCACTATGTGGCACAGTGAAGTGCCCACTTCAAGTGGCAGAAGCACAAGGGGCAGAGTTCCACCTGCCCCACCACTTCTGCCGCCAGCAGGATGCCCTCCTCTTGCTGGCGAGAGGGAGCTGTTCCAGTGTGTGGCATTTCAGCTCAGCTTCCCAACCCTGGGGCAGACATGACAAGCAGCACCACCATGCAGACTGTCCCAACTCCCGCCAAGTTCAGTGAGAGCCAGGGCATTTCAGCAGCAGAAATGGGGGGGTATGATGGTGGTACCAGCAGGCGGTGGCACAGCAGGGGGACAAGAGGTGGCAATTCCCATTTTGCCTCAGGTGGCCCAGAGTGCAACTGTGTTTGTCCACTGCAACAAAACCACTTAAGGAGTTCTGAGGCACCTTAAAGATGAACAGAAATGTCTAGGGTGGACTAAAGTCCATTTCATCTAGTCTACAAAAAACCTTATGCCATAAGAAATACGATTGCGTTTAAGGTGCCATTAGTCTCCTTATTGTTCTTGAACCATTATGCAATTTCTCCAGGATGATATTGGTAAACTATTAAATCCCTGTGGAACTATTTCCCCCCTTATAATACCCTGCAGATCAGAATGAAAGTCCCTGAATAAGATAGGGATGCTTCAATTTTGGCGGTATCAGCACCAGCAGAAGCATATTAAGCTATTATTTTAATATTACACCCTAAAAGGGAAATGGAAGGAAACATGTACTAAAGCAATTCAGATAAACAAATCCCTGATTGTTTTTTCACAGTTCAGGATCTGTATGCACAGCTAAGACAGAGAGAGAATAAGTAAAGTGCTTCCCAGAAGACAAAAGTAAGACTATTACGCATGGAAATGTACCATCGCTAACAGCAACAGCAATCAGGCTTTTATACCAAGCAGTTTCTCTGCAGCATAATGGAACAAAACACAAAAGCAACTGAATCAAATAAATGAATCTCATAAGCAAATGGGGATTCCAGCATATCAGATAGATGCATATGTCAGTTACTTTCTTCCTTAGACTGAATAACACCAGTGTTTTCCTTTGTAATTCTTGATTTTTTATTGTCAAAATCCCTACAATTAGGCAACATTTATAAATTTAATCCTTCTTTTGCTGGGTGAAAAGCCAATGTTTTACAGTATAATACAAACAGGCTATAATCAGCTGCAAGCCATGGAGAGAAAAAAAGTAAGCGTTTTTCTCCCTGTTAACAGGTGGGGAAAGAAACGGTGCAGAAACTTCCCAGCCAATCTTTTTATGTTCATAGCCCCTTGGCCACAGAGAAGTTCAATTAAATATACCTTAAAGCCATATTGTTGGGGCTTTGGATCCTTGACTAACTATATCTTAAGACAGATTATTGTTTCTTAAACTGAGGTACAGTAGCATCATTCAGGACACATTGATAACAAAGTGTCCCTGAGCATGTCTGGAGTTTATTTCTCTCATCACAGTGCACCCTGCTCCAAGACATCTGAGATTGGGTTTCATGGCATCCATATGTGAGACTTCAGTTTCCTTCTAATTCAAGCCCCCAAATATAGAAACTTTATTTTCTATTTTATTTTACCAATTAGCTTCTGAAGGCCTGAGAGATGTTTTATTTCTAAAATCAAACTACAACCTACCCATAGTGAAATGTTTTCACCCTCTGAACCAGAAGATAGCAGTCTTAAAGGTCATGTTTCATAATATTTCCAGTTCTCTGTGTTCCCCCCCTTTTTTTTTTCAAAGGAGAAATTATTCCAGTAGTGAATTCATCGTTAAGAGACTCCTAGGTATTCAGCCTTAAGCAGACATTTACTGGAGGCACACAATATTTAGCCAGTCAGATTCTAAGTTTCTGTTATATCTGCTCAACTTTGATGGGTATTGCGTAACATGACAATTAACTGCAACTCTCCAGTACTTCATTTTAAGGCCATATGAGGGGAACGGGGGTTTTCTGATGCCTCACAGCACCCTTAACAAACTGCAGTTCCTAGAATTCTTTGGAGGACTCTATGATTGTTTAATGTGGTACAATACTGCTTTAATATCCAGTCAGTCAAATCATTTAGTCTTTTTTAGGAATGAGACTTTCAAGACATGACATAAAGGCTGATATTGTCAGAAAGATCTTCAACATGAACACCTCCTACCTTTGACTGAATGTGTTGGGTTTTTTGCTCTGGTTTTTTTGGGGGGGGCATTAAGGCTATTGCACATATGGAAATGTGCAATTATGCCTGCTGACTGGACAATTAACAGAATTAGAACAGAGATTGAATGTAGTTCAGGAGGAAATGAGAACCAAGAGCTTTGTCACTTCAAACATTTTAATGAGTGTAAGAAGGCTTCCTGAAAGAAGTCATGTCTTTGGGGAACGATTACTGCAGAAACTCATTGTTGAGGAATGCTCGCTAATCTCCAAGGGAGAAAGTGTGCCACTACATCGTAAGGCTTGGGAGCAGTTGGTGTTGCAGGAGGAAGGGGGAGGAAAGCATCATCGAAGAGCACAGGAAATAAATCAGTAGACATGTCTTTGTTGTCCCTTCTGAGGAATAGAGTGATTACTTAGGCAATTCCACAAGGGGCTTTGAATTGTTACAGGCACTGTGAGCTGCAGAACTTGATAAATCAAATTCGCTGAAAGCAGATTTCCCTTGAATAAAACTTCGGTACATTGTGACACTAGCACATCCAGCATAGGTCCTAAGTATTATGAAAAAGCCAAAACAGAGGTTTATAATCTTTTCCATGGGTTTTAAGAATTTGAATCGTGTAAAGATCGATAACAAGCCATTCCCTTCCTAGCAAAGCATTTGTTTCTTGTGTTCCAAAGGGAAGAAATGATTGTCTTAATTAAGATGAATCAGACAGACTTTCCTGAGAAGAAACATCTTGAGTAGGCCATTTGGAGTGCACAATGGGACGGGGAGTAGAAGGAGTGCTCAGGGAAAAGGCAGCTGTATTTCAAGCTGCACCTCCCGAAATAATTCTTTGTTTTAAAGGGGTTAGAAAAAACCCCAACTCCACTTTTAACAACTAGCTAACAATATCAGAAGCATAATTTTTTTTTGCAAAAACAAAGAACGGTAAACCTGACCTATTCACTGAACTAATATGTGATATCTATCATCTATCTATCTGTCTGTCTGTCTATCTATCTATCTATCTATCTATCTATCTATCATCTACCTAATACATTTCTAATGGTAGCTATTCAACTATGCAGCTCAAGGGTGTTTATAGAGTTCCCATGAGGTTTCACATCTAGACACCAAACGCTACCAGCGATGAGGTATGAAGAAGAGGTAAGGCATGGAAAGAGTCCTGATGGCTTAACAAAGTGGCCTAGAAGGGCACATTTGGCCCATGGTCCTGATATTTCTCACCCCTGCTCTAGCTTCTAAGTGTTCCAAGGAGCTGAGCTGTGGGGCAAAGTGTTTTGCTTTGATCTACCAAGCTCGGCTAGCAAAGCTTAATTTAGCAGCCTTGCATAATCTGTGTTAGTAGAAAAAACAGAATCCTTTATAAGGCATAACCTACATTGCTTGATAAGACCAACTTCCCTCACCTCACATGTAAGCTCCCATAAGTGTCTGCTTATGGGATCTTAGACCTGAACTATTTAATGAACTATCTAATCCCCATAACCCCCGGTCGTAAGCCACCCTGAGAGCTATGGATGAAGTATAGTATACAAATTTGAAGAATAGAAAGAGGACTGAGGCACAGTTAGTGGGTGGTTCCTGAGACTGGATGAGTGGGAGGTTCCCTGCTCTTGAGGGGGTTACACTCCCTCTGAAGGTGCGGGTATGTAGCTTGGGGGTCCTCCTAGATCTCCTGCTATCTCTTAAGGCTCAGGTGGCCTCAGTGGCACAGAGTGCCTTCCATCAGCTTTGGCTGGTGGCCCAGCTGCACCCCGTCTGGTCAGGGATAGCCTAGCTTCTGTTGTCTAGGCTCTGATAATGTCTGCATTAGATTACTGCAATATGTTATACATAGGGCTGCCTCTGAAAGCAGTTCGGAAACTCAGCTAGTACAGAATTCAGTGGCCAGGTTGTTCAGTGGGGTTAAGATGGTTTGAGCATAGCCGCCATGGTCTGACTGCACTGGCTACCAATTAGTTTCCAGGCCCAATTCAAAGTACTGGTTTTGACCTATAAAGCCCTATACAAATGTAATAAATGATCATCATAATCATAATAATGGCTCAGATTTTGGAAAGCTAATCTTAACTTGAAAGGCAGTTAGTTTCTCAAGTAACTAGGAAATGGACTGCAGCCTAAATAGCTAACATACATCAACTAGAAAATGATATTTTTTTTTCCTGAGAAAACAATGAAGCTGAATCTTGTATAGAATTTTGACTTGCTTCCCCCCACTTTCAGATAACTATTAGTAGAATTCTGTCGCCTGTCAGTGCTTCCTGAGGTTTCTGTACTGGTACATAATTTAATCATTCCAGCTGAAGTGTCAGACAGTTATGTGCATTATTAGTTAAAAGGAAATAGTAGTTTATTCTGAAATAACATATTTGCAACTTGTTTTTAAACAATTAATAAAGAGCAGAATATCAGGATGATCTGTAGTAGAGGTTTGGGGGGGGGGTTGTAACAAAAAGTTTTTACATGTGCAAATTTAGGATTTTTGGTGAATCTGTAGATCTGCTGCACAGCACAACCATTATGGACATCACATTTATGAATTCATTGATAATGTAAACAAAGTAAGTGCTAAAGAGATTTATTAGAGGCACCATTTATTGTGATGAATAAAATTTTCTCCCCAACCTACTCCTCTGCACATTTTGATTAATATTCACTGAATGTTTTTTCCTCCTCCCTCCCATTTCTTTTTCCTTGCTTGTCATGTATTTTTAGTTTGTGAGCCTGATGGCTGTGTGGACCATCTTAGCACTGATTGTTACAAACTGCTGAGAGCCTTTTCAGCTAAAGGGAAATAATTAAATAAAAAAAATTTAAATGTTTGATTTCTGTTGGCATTTAACGTCCGACAATATCTGATATCTGATTTTTGCTGAGGTATCTGATGATACTGGCTTTCAATATTTGATCTCTGATAGGTACTGATAGGTGATATGCAGTGGCATTTAGCATTGATAGCATTGTTTATTGACATGGAAGAATTTTACATGGAAAGAAAAAGAGCACTAGCTGCTGTGCAATGGTAGTTAGGGTTTGGCAAGTCTTGCAGCATTTTTGGAGTAACAAATTACCCGGACTTGTGAAACCAGCACATTAGAAATTTCCCCTTTGCGTGCTGAGGTCCCCCAAAACCATCCCTAACCCAATAACTCACACATCACACATAAATTTTTGTTTAAGGTTTTTGGCATAATTTTGGCCACAACTTTTATTATCATACAAATTTTTTGAGTGGTTGCGTAGGCATTGGTTTATGACTAGCTATCCCCCCCCGCCTGGGGGATAGTACTGACTCCCGGATTCCAGCGTAAGTCAGTATGGAGGAACAAGCAGGGCAACTGGAGCTGCGTTACAGACCCTTCAGTTCCTCCCTGCCTGCGCCTTGGGGTCTTACACGGCCCGCACCCGATTCCAGGGGTTTGGACAAGGGGATGGTAAGCCCCAGAATTCCTTTAACGGAATTCCCATGCCGCAGCAGCATTTGAGGGGTAGGCACAGCCAATCCATACCCCTCCACCAACCAATTTAACCAATGCCTAACCGCCAACCTTACAAGTTGTGACGATTTGCTACGTAGTAGGCAAAACCCAAAAGGCACACACTAATCAGCCAATTGGAAAAATTCCTACTAGGCCCCCGCACCAAGGCGGACGACCCCATGACAGGCAATAGCAAGGTCAAGCAGCAGCCCCATTCAAGGGAGGGCGGGCGGGTGATCCGGTGTCCACAGCGAAAGAGAAAGGAACAAGCTGTGGACCCAGTATAAATAACCTTTGACTCCACCCCTTAATTGGAAACATTACTTTTTCCCCAGTAACAGCAATCACCAATCAATTCAAACTCTTGCCCCAGCCTGGCTGCAGCTGAGGATGTTTTGTCAGGCCCCATCCGCAACACGTGCTCTCTTTTTAGTGAGAACACGCTTTGCGTGCTGAGGTCCCCCAAAACCATCCCTAACCCAATAACTCACACATCACACATAAATTTTTGTTTAAGGTTTTTGGCATAATTTTGGCCACAACTTTTATTATCATACAAATTTTTTGAGTGGTTGCGTAGGCATTGGTTTATGACTAGCTATCCCCCCCCGCCTGGGGGATAGTACTGACTCCCGGATTCCAGCGTAAGTCAGTATGGAGGAACAAGCAGGGCAACTGGAGCTGCGTTACAGACCCTTCAGTTCCTCCCTGCCTGCGCCTTGGGGTCTTACACGGCCCGCACCCGATTCCAGGGGTTTGGACAAGGGGATGGTAAGCCCCAGAATTCCTTTAACGGAATTCCCATGCCGCAGCAGCATTTGAGGGGTAGGCACAGCCAATCCATACCCCTCCACCAACCAATTTAACCAATGCCTAACCGCCACCCGAGCCCTTACGCTCGCCGCCAACCACTCACAGACCAAACCACACCCTCAATCTGAACACTACATCCTCCAACCAGACCTCATTCCCCAATGTGGAAAGATGAACACCATCATCCCTGTACAGTGCTGCATCTTTGAAGGAAATAAGAGGGTGAGGAATGACCCATCCTCCCAAGCCCACCACCAAACTGCCCACCGCGGAATTAATCCGCTTCCTAGCTCGTTCGGCGGTCGCCGGGCTGGGACTGCCCCGCCAAATGCGACGTTGAAGCAGCTGCGACCAAATCAATTTAGTATTAGGGACCATTGCCGCCAAATCCTTAAGGTCCTGTAACATATCCTTACGCAAAACTAAGCAGGGAGTGGACACCAAATCATTTTCCCCCAGCTGAACCACAATCGCCGAAGGAGGGCCAAACCGAAGGACACGCCTATGCATCAGTGGTAAGAATTCCCTCCAACGCATCCCCCGTCTGGAAATCCAGGACACTTGCACTCGCTGTGGAAGGCCCAGGCCGGCTCCCAATCCCGACTGGCGAGCTCTGTCAGCGGCCCAATGCACAATACTGTGCCCTACTATCCAGATATGGATAGTGACCAGACCTAGGGCGAAAAACAAATATAAGTACACCAAAACACATTATCTGCGCACATAAGTCTTGAACGCATCCGACCTCCACCGCCCCATGTCTTTTATCCTATTCACCGACAAACCCCAATGGGCAGCTGTCGTTGCCGCCCCAATCCGGAAGGAATGAGGAGCAAACTCTGATGCCTCAAGGCCACATGCAGCAACTGCTTTACGCAACACCTTAGTGAATTGATGCCGCCCTAACGGGCGCCCATTCTCATGAATAAGCAGGGGCCCTTCACCCACAGGACGCAAGGCAAGGTACTTTCTAAGATCCCTTACTGGGCAAGGTCCACCAGCCCCTGTCGCCGGGAGCCTAAGCATGGCTCCCCTACCCAACTGATCCGTCTTTGAATTTCTGATATTAACGTGCAATTCTGATGGAGATATGCTCACATCCTGCAACAACAAACCCCTGGATCTCCCGTCTTGCGTAGTCTCAAGGACCACCTCACCTACTCTCAGGGCCCCAAAGAAAGCTAGTGAGAAGGCTGCAGAAAATAAGCGAGCCTCAAATGAGGACCAACAGATGCTACGCAATTTAGTACGCATCTGGGCCAGCAAACCCAATGTGATAGGCCGTCTGGGGGTAGGTTTAGAGGGAGTGAGACGCCCCCAACCTTCCAAAGCTCTGCGAACCACAAACTTCCCACAGGGATCCTTGTTGAAAAATGCCCTGTTAAAAAAGGAAATTGCTGCCGAATGAAGACGCAGCGTCCTGGCCGCCCTACGCATCTGGAATAGATGTGCTAAATACTTGAGTACCTGCGAGGAAGAATGGGGGGCAGTAACCTCCCCAATCGCCTGTCCATTAAACAATAAAAAATCTGCCCAGGCCTTTTTATAAGACCTCAAAGTAGAAGGGGCAACAGATGCAGCTACTCCCTGTAAAACTAAGTGCTGCCAAGGTTCCAGAGATGATCCGGGAAAATTTCCGGACGGTCTCGAGCCACTGGCGCCAGGGATCTGAATCGCTCCATCTGAAAACGGGACAGAGCATCGGCAATCTCGTTAGATATGCCCGGAACAAAACGGGCAGAAAATACAATATTAAAACGCAAACAATGTAAAACAAAAACCCGTAATAAGGCCGATACCCTCGGAGAACGTGAAGACTGCTTGGCTAGTATCTTCACCACTGCTTGATTATCGGACCAAAAGCAAACTCGGTGGTCCTTGAATTGTTCAACCCACAAGTGCACGGCCACTACAATGGGAAAAAACTCAAGAAAAGTTAAATCCCGAGTTATAGCTTCCCCACGCCAAGCGGAAGGCCACCGCTCAGCACACCACCTGCCATCCCAGAACAACCCAAAACCAAGGGACCCCGCTGCATCCGAGTGCACCTGGAAGTCATTGTGGAGGTTTAAAACGTCCTGCCACAAAGACACACCGTTGAATTCCTGCAGGAATTCCAACCAAATACTGAGGTCAGCACGCACCTGGCCAGACAGGCGCACCCTATGCTGCGGGGCCCGCAAACCTGAAGTGAGTCTAGCCAAGCGGGAGCAGAATGGTCGCCCAGGGGCAACCACCCTGCAGGCGAAATTCAAATGACCTAACAACGACTGCAGCTGACGGAGAGTGACCTTCTTCAAGGGAAATAACTCCTCAATGACCCGTCTCAAGGCAATTATCTTATCCACTGGCAAACTGGAGGTCTGGGCCACGGTATCCAACAAGATACCTAAGTAAGTAAGCTGCGTGGAGGGACCTTCGGTCTTCTCCGCTGCCAACGGGACCCCCAGCTCTTCCGTTAAGGAAGCAAATGCCTGCAACAAAACAACGCAGTCCCCTGTATCACTCGCTGAGGCCACCAAAAAATCATCAAGATAATGAGTGACCCCCTCCAGGCCAGTTTTATTACGCAAGGCCCATTCAAGAAAGGAACTGAAACACTCAAAAGCTGCACAGGCCACAGAGCAGCCCATAGGCATGGCCTTATCAAAATAAAATTCTCCCTCAAACTGAAAACCTAGCAACCAGAAATCGTCCGGATGGATCGGAAGTAGCCGAAATGCCGATTCAATATCGCATTTTGCTAGAAGGGCACCAGGCCCAAACTTCCGTATCATCTTGATCGCGTGATCAAGAGAAGCATAACGTACTGAACAAAGCTCCGGGGGAATCACGTCATTTACTGACGTGCCTCTAGGGTGAGAAAGATTATGAATGAGGCGAAATTCCCCCGGGGCTTTCTTGGGAACTATACCTAAGGGTGACACATGTAAATTGGGAAAAGGGGGGGCCAAAAAAGGACCAGCCATACGATGCAAAGCCAGTTCTTTTTTGATCTTCTTCCGCGCCACCTCTGGCATGTCTTTAACAGATTTCTGGTTAACCAATTTCCCAGCTACCGGGGTCGATGCCACCGGAATCCTGAACCCTAAAGAGAAACCCTCACGCAAATAGGACGCCGCTACCTTATCAGGATATGATTCCAACAAGGACAACAACGGCTGCAGCCTCACCGGAGTGTAGGCTAATGAGGACAGGGTGCTATTTTCCGGCTCCAGTGACCGGCGCTTGGGGGGCGGCTTTTGGGGGCTGCTGAGAGCCCCCACCCTTGCGAAAGGGTCGCCGTACCCCTGTGCACACAGATGCTGAGTGGCTCCCAGAGCACTTCTCACAAAGGTGTGAGTACCTGCAGGGTTGCCGCTGGCAGACACCCTTGTTGAAATCCCAACAATATAAACGGCGACCCGCCTTTTGAGGGAGGGCCTTAAACCTCTGCTGATCAGGGGCCTTCTTATCGATGCGAGGAGCAACGTAAGTGGTCCAGACATCTAAGTCTTTTCGATCCCAGCGGGCCGTGGGGATCTTGGCTGCCCGACGCCTGAAATTCTGATCGTAAGCCAATGCAGCGGTCTCTCCGGCCATCGTGAAGGCCGAGCGAACTATGGACAGGTAGACCCATAAGTGCAAAGACCTCCTAGGGTAGGCAGCGGAAACTACACCGGCAAAAACCTGAAAACTGTCCAACCAACGTTCAAAAGTCCTGTCCGCTTTGGCTACATTCACCCGTTTTCTTGAGGCAGCATAACCCTTCTCCAAAGGCTCCTGGCCATCAAGCGGAGGGGCTAGGCTAAAAATATCCACATAACGACCGTTCAGAATCCTGGACCGCAATTTGGTAGGCAAATGGGCACCAGGAATAAGGTCCCTAGCTGAATTGGTGGAGACTTTAACGTCAGGCACCAAGACCCCATCCTGACAGTCTTGTACCGCCCCATACTTAGCGCGATGTGAATTCGCCCTCCGCTCCCAAACCCACCTAGGGAGCCCTGAGGTCTCACCAAAGCCCCAGTAAAGCTTCAGGGAAGCTTCCTCGTCACTGCTAGAGCTCTGGGAAGAGGTACCTGTAGAAGATGACGAAGTGTCCCTCCGCCTCCTCTTGGCGCGCCTCCTGGAGCTCCGTTTGTGACGGCGGTGCCCTCCAGACGAAGCCTTTGGCGGTGGAGGAAGGCTGTCCTCAACCGAAGACTCCGAAATATCGCCCTGCTGGACAGTTCCTGGAACAGACTGAAAGGAGACAACCTGTGAATGACCCGGAGTTGAACAGCCAGCTCCCAACGACTGCGCAGGAGGCACCCGCCTAGCTCGATCCCGAGCTGATGCCCTCCTCCTGGCTCCACCCCTGGCCTGACTCCGACCCCTAGGCGCAGCAACCTGCGACACAGGTGAGGTTGGGGACTGGGCCAGCTGCATGTCAGGTAAGTGAAACCCGGCTGATAATGGTTCTCTCTCTTCTTCACTAGATGATGACGCCGACGAAGGGGCAGCCACCAAAGAGGCTGGACGCGCAGCGGAAGTCGATGGCGTTGAGCACCGTTGCATCACGCCTTCCATCTCAGCTGTAACCCGTGCCAGTGCCACTGGGTCACCCGCCAAACCTGAAACCATGGATTGGAGGCGTTGCAGCGACTGGGAGGGCTCAGGTGAACGTAAGGCCTGGGATGGGCCTTTAATACGACGCTTTGTGGAAGAGGCAGGTACAGGCCTCTCAGCCGCCTTCTTTGGGGCCATCCCTACTATTGCAAGAAAACAGAAAAAATTATTAAAAAACAATAAAATAAAATTATATAATTGAAATTAACAAACAAAGCAAACAAAAGAGAAATTAATTAGAAATTAAAATACAAATAAATAAAATTGAACAATTAAGAACAACCGTAAACTCACCCTTGGGTTACAATGACCTGTCAATTATACAGGTGGCTAAATAATCACCAAAGATAAAGCAGGCAGCTAACTAACCTGCAATTGTCCCAACAGCCACTAGAGGCCACCACTTCAGCCTTTCGATGTGTGCCTGCACTTACCCAGCACAGCCACTAGGGGCTCTCACTTGCAGCAGGCAACCCCGCAGTTACGCGGCCTGGCCACTAGAGGCCGCCACGCAAGAAGACCGGCAAAAATGGCGCTCCCGCCAAACGCCGCGCGATGGCAGCGCCTCCAGCCACCCTCCCCCCAAAGCCAAGGCCCAGAATTGGCAGGGGGCTAAAACTAAAGCCGGGAGCGCTAAAGCGCAAACCGGCTCAACAATGGGCCTGCGCGCCGCGCCTCCTGTCCGCCGACGATCGCAGCAGCGGCGGCAGCCCCGCGGGCCCGCAGGCGCCAGGCAGAGCGCCGGAACAACGACCCAGCACGCCGCGGAGCCAGGTAGGCCCCACCGTCACCCCCCCCGGCCACCCTCCCGCTCGCGGGGAAGAGGTCCCGGCAGGCCGCGCCGCCGCCGCGCCGCCGCCGCACCGCGTCCCGAGACCGCCCTTCAGCCGGGACCGCTGGAGGCGGGCAAGCGGACCCGCCGAGGCCAAGCGCCTCGGCTCCTCGAGCGGGGAGCGACCCGGGAGAGCCCCACGACCCCAACTGGCCTCACACAGACCTGAAGAGCGGGAGGAGGGGGAAACGGCCAGCTAGGCCAGACAAGGCCCACCCCGCGGGCAGGGAGGAGGGCAATACCCAGGGCCCAAACTATAAGCTCGGCCGAGGATCGGGCCGTAAGCTACCCGGGACCCAGGGCGCCCCCCCCCCCGGGCTGCCTACAGCACTAACAAATCAAGAATTATGGAGTTGGAAGGGATCTAAAATTCAGAAGGAAAACAAAAGACGACTAAAAGGGAACAACTGATATAAATAATGAGGAGAAGGAAGAACAATAAGCAGGAAGAGAAGGATAAAAGTAAAATTAAAGACAAGGGAAATGTTATAAAAACCAATCTCTCGCTGAATTCGCTCCGGTATTGATCCGGTGTCCACAGCGAAAGAGAAAGGAACAAGCTGTGGACCCAGTATAAATAACCTTTGACTCCACCCCTTAATTGGAAACATTACTTTTTCCCCAGTAACAGCAATCACCAATCAATTCAAACTCTTGCCCCAGCCTGGCTGCAGCTGAGGATGTTTTGTCAGGCCCCATCCGCAACACGTGCTCTCTTTTTAGTGAGAACACGCTTTGCTGCACAGAATATTGTGTTTCTGAAGGTTTCCACAGCTTTCAGTTCCTTTGTGTCTTTCCTCTTGTCTTCATTACTGGTGCATGGTGTTCATTGATAAAACACTGCAAAAAAGCACATTGGATGAGATTGTCTGGGCTAGCAGAATTCATTTTGTGTAGTGTTTATTGAGTGTGTATCACTTAGAAAATGAATCTTGATGCAATGATATATGCAAACACATCGAGATTACTTGTGTACTTGAATGCACATATGTAGGTGGTAAAAAGAGGGGAAGAAATATGCAAATGAATCAAAAGGTGTGGCAAGATGCAATTTGAACCGATAAGTGAATTTCCGTATTTTTCGTTCCATAAGACGCACTCGACCATAAGACGCACCTAGTTTTTAGAGGGGGAATGCCAGAAAGAAAATATTCTTTAAAGGGAGCGCTGAGCAGAGCCTGTATGTCACTGACGGGCTGCCCTTCTCCCTCCACGTGGCTGAGGGAGCGCTGAGCAGAGCCTCCCACCTGCATTCGCTCCATAAGACGCATACACATTTCCCCTTACTTTTTAGGAGGGAAAAGGTGCGTCTTATGGAGTGAAAAATACAGTGATTTAAAAACAAATAATTGTTTTAAATTACCCCAGTTCAACTGGAATTCAGGTGGAGTGGGATGCAGCACAGAAACAGTGAAGGAACAGAAGCAGAGAGAAAATCTTCTCATCTTAACCATGCAACATCAAGGTGTAAGTTATCCAGCTTCCCTGTTCCTTGAAAAGAGAGTGGTCTGAATAAATCCTGAGACTGTAGATTCCCGGCTGAGGAAGCAGATGGACAACGGGTTTCATGTAAACCATAAACTGAGCTCCACAGTATTATTAATTGCAAAGAGCCCATAGTGGGTCACGTAGATTATATATCAGGATCGTAAGCAGAAACCTTTGTAATTATAGCATGAATAACGCACACCAAAGACAATGAACAGTCTTGAATTTAACTAAAAGAACAATAGCAAAGTAATAAGTATTTTTCCATAGTGGGTTAAATAAATTGGTGGTCTTTTTGAAACTAAGGGAGACAATAAGAACTGCACTTTGAAACTACCTGATGGTTTTCCTTTGGAAACAGACTTCAAGGGGCAATTTTTCAAAGTGGTGATTTAGTGATTTATATTAATGGGAGTCGCATGGCTGTACTACTGAGTGACACTTTCAAAGTGCCCCCCTACCACCGTTCTCACCCAGCTCTCTTTTTGTCCCAATCCAGCTGTTTTCAGTACTGCGTCGAAGATTAAAAACAATTCTAATTTGCAGTATGAATCCTGTTGTGCCTGTGAAATCACATCAGTCTAATCGTTGATACCAATATTTAATTAAAGGAAACCAAATATACCTAAGCCCACGTTTAAAAAGGCGAAAAATGCTTGCATGCTGGGTAATCCTCTGAATTACTCAATCAGTGGGACAAACTGCTTTTGACTCTGGAGAAGAAAATCAATTTGTGTCAAAAGATACTAAAAGGTCAAAAACGCAGGGTTCAAATCTGACCCCACTGAAGGCAATTGCAAACCTCCCATAGTTTTTAATGAATCAGGAGTGAAACCATGGGGCATTGTCCTGTAGTTCTTCATCAGGCAGAATGTCCATTTTATTAAATGGCTCTATTTTTTATTTCTTTTATATAAACAGTTCCTTTAAAAAATAGTATGCCTTGTTTGCTGGACCATGGGAGAAAGAAAAGGCTAACTTCACGTGCCTTTTAAATGCAGGCTTTCCAATTTTGAAGAAAGGAAGGCAACGTTCTCCCAACTCTAATCCTACCTGACCCTCTTCAGGTACGCCAATCGGGTTTGATGCTAAGGTTCTCAGTCTCTGATAGCCGCCAACCCATAATCAATGTGGCATCACTATTGCGAGGTTTTTAAAGTCTCATATTGCAAGGATCTGGTTATCTTGAGAGCAGTACATGTGAAAAGGATCTAGGAGTCTTTGTTGACCACAAACTTGACATGAGCCAACAGTGTGACGCGGCAGCTAAAAAAGCCAATGCAATTCTGGGCTGCATCAATAGGAGTATAGCATCTAGATCAAGGGAAGTAATAGTGCCACTGTATTCTGCTCTGGTCAGACCACACCTGGAGTACTGTGTCCAGTTCTGGGCACCACAATTCAAGAAGGACACTGACAAACTGGAACGTGTCCAGAAGAGGGCAACCAAAATGGTCAAAGGCCTGGAAACGATGCCTTATGAGGAACGGCTAAGGGAGCTGGGCATGTTTAGCCTGGAGAAGAGGAGGTTAAGGGGTGATATGATAGCCATGTTCAAATATATAAAAGGATGTCACATAGAGGAGGGAGAAAGGTTGTTTTCTACTGCTCCAGAGAAGCGGACACGGAGCAATGGATCCAAACTACAAGAAAGAAGATTCCACCTAAACATTAGGAAGAACTTCCTGACAGTAAGAGCTGTTCGACAGTGGAATTTGCTGCCAAGGAGTGTGGTGGAGTCTCCTACTTTGGAGGTCTTTAAGCAGAGGCTTGACAACCATATGTCAGGAGTGCTCTGATGGTGTTTCCTGCTTGGCAGGGGGTTGGACTCGATGGCCCTTGTGGTCTCTTCCAACTCTATGATTCTATGATTCTATGATTCTATGATCTCTGTAATATGACACCCCCATTAATCCTCTTTGGGGTAAAATGTTGCCTCACTATATGTAATGATGACAGTGAAGTTCAAAATGTGCTCACATTTGATTCCCAGCTGTCATCTAGGATATCTCTCACAATGTGATTTACTCTAGAGCTGATCTGCATGTGTGTGCCATGTATGTAAACATGTATAAAGTAATAGTGTTCAAATGGTGAGCACCTGTCTGTCTCAGGAGACAGTGGAGGAGTGCGCCTTTGGAGTCAAACTGTTGGAAGGTTGCAGTGCCTGCTGTGGATGTAGAGATAGATACGGGAGAGACATGTTTTGTTGCAACTGGGGTAGATGAAGGTGTCTGGTTGTGAGCAAGCAGTATATATTTCAGTCAACAGAATGGAACTCTAATCATATGTAATCCTGGTTGCAGTCCTGCACATATCTACTCAGAAGTAAATCCTGCATAATTCAATGGACATTATTTCCCAACAAGTGATTGACTGTGATTCCAGCATTGCAGGAGGTTGGACAATGTGCATAGGATTGCAGCTGTAGGTATTCTTTATTGCACAAAGGAACTAACATCAAGCAACCAAGGGGCCTCATTAAAGCTGTGTGTGTGTGTGTGTGTGTGTGTGTGTGTGTGTGTGTCTGGAACATCCAGCTCACCTGTCAAAGTCACATTCCTTAAGAAATAGAGAGCACACTGAAGCAAAATAATAGATGTTGTATGTTCTTACATACAAAATGCTACTGTCAGTATAAGTAAAGGTAAAGGGACCCCTGACCATTAGGTCCAGTCGTGGCCGACTCTGGGGTTGTGGTGCTCATCTCTCTTTACTAGCTGAGGGAGCTGGCGTACAGCTTCTGGGTCATGTGGCCAGCATGACCAGCTGCTTCTGGCGAACCAAAGCAACGCACAGAAACGCCGTTTACCTTCCCGCCAGAGCGGTACCTATTTATCTACTTGCACTTTGAGGTGCTTTTGAACTGCTAGGTTGGCAGGAGCAGGGACCAAGCAACAGGAGCTCACCCCGTCGTGGGGATTTGAACTGCCGACCTTCTGATCGGCAAGTCCTAGGCTCTGTGGTTTAACCCACAGCACCACCCGCGTCCCTAAATAAATGGCCAAGAACTGCTTCATACAGTCATTTCTTAGAATACTTATATGAAAGTCGTTTAATGAAATTTTCAAGGGACACGGATGTTAAGAGGTCCTAGTCTGGTTTGGGGACCTTTAGGATTCTTCCGCTGAGTATCGGGATTTGGGGAAATAAAAAATTGTACCTCCCCTTTCTGACAGGAAAACCCAAAGATCTTCCTCATCTGATGCTGTGTTGCCAGAAGCTGTAGTGTTAGAGGGAGGCTGGTAGCAGAGATCCAATAACTGAGATCCCAACGCAATATTGCTATGTGTCAGGCATTCTCATAATGGATCACCATGCCAACAAATTATTTTGAGGTGATTTCTCTCTTAAATTATAGCTGTGTTACTTCTGATTGCAAGTTACTTCTGATTGCACACACAAGCAGGGATGAAGGAGAACCATAATAAAGAATGTCTCATTATTCACAACTATTGGTTACAGTTATTGGGTGTTTGTGTCTGAAGTTGACTGACACAACTCCTCATAAGCTAATATCAAGAGGCCATAGTAAGAACCTAGAAATGTACTCCAGAACTGCCATTAACTGGACCCGCTATTTTTGACCATCATGAATAGTAAAATCCATGGTAGGGAGGCATCATTGTATAATGCAGAAAAGTCTATGCCCCAAAGAAGCATAAATCATAAGTTTTCTGTCTAGACTTCTCGGATGGGATGGTTTGGTTGCAAGAGTGATTACCATACATGTGGAGTCAGTTGATGGAAGCAGCTTAACCAAGAACAAATGTGAAAATAAGCTCAAATTGTTTTTATAGAGCTGATTTATATTAATTAACTACATTTTAAAAGCTCAGAGACGCCTTACTAAAATCATTTGTTTCTTTGTAAAAAAATTAAGAACAGAGCATTTGCGTGCAGCATTTGTCCTTATGAAATGCTTGTCTTTCCAACCAGCATATTTCTTCCAGTTTATCCAAATACACTGAGTTCATATTGGAGTGCTTAAAGTTTTATGAGCAGAATTTTTACTTTCAGACTTGGTTGTCTCCCCCCCCCCTACACACACATGAAATCTTCATTAGCATAGAAAAGTCAGTCTTTGTTTTTTCTTCATATAATTTTAACACACGTCGAACCATTCATGAGACCAGGATAAATGCATGTGCAACAAAAGTTGACACATAGGCACAGTGATAAAGCCTGTGTAACCATGAAGGAGCCCTGGAATCCACTGTTTCTTGAATTTAGCTAACCACAGTTTATTGCTCCATTTGAACCAGGCTAAAGTGTGGTTTGTTTAAAGCATGGGATATTGAAGCAAGCCAAGATCGGGAACCACAGTTTGTTCTTGCTTTATTTCAATAAATCTTAGTTTAAGCTGACCACATTTTGGAAGTGGATGCTTTCAGTCTTCTCTTCACAGTTACAAAGAAGAAGAAAGGGGCAGTTGCTGCAGGATTTGTAAAAACCACCCTGATGAACTATTATAGTCCATTGGCTGACCTACTGCTAAAGAGGACATTGGAGCACCAGAGAAGGAAGGATGGGGTCTCCCAAAGTTCATGAAAAACAGGCATTTCCCACCATTGCCCCTACTCTGTGGAATGGCTTTCCCTCTGCCATGCATAAAGCATTATCCATCAGTTGGTTCAATGGCTACTAACCATGATGGCTATGCTCTGCCACCATGGTGAGAGGAAGGAATGCTTCTGAACAGCAGTTGCCGGAAAGCACAGAAGGGCAGAGTGCTTTGTGCTCGAATCCTGCTTGTTGGTTTCCCACAGGCATCTTGTTGACCACTGTGAGAACAGGATGCTGGACTAGATAGGCCATTGGCCTGATCCAGCAGGCTGATCTTACGACGTATCATTTCCCCCAGGCATTCTCTAACCCATAAGATAGGAACCACCCCTCTTTTTGTATTGTTTCTCTGTTTTTAATGATACAGCTTTATGTTAGAGCTTTTTAAATGTTACCTAGTTTGAAAATGCTTTTAAATAAATAAACGGTTCAGGCAAACACCAGCGTCATCCCTATTACATAGAACTGTTTGTATGTGTGGTTTCTACTTCAATATAGGGAATGCACACATATTGCTCTTGCTAGGTCAGAGCTTCAGGGTTTTTTAATTTAAATAAAACCCAAGAACCACGAGTATTAGCTTTGCTTCTAAAAATGTCAATAGTTTTAGTTTAGTTTTTTTACAAACACGCTGCTTATGGTCATAGGGTGAAATGGCTCTGTTTAAAAGCTCATGACAACTTTTCTCAATATTTGCCCAGTGACATGAAATCAGAATATACATTCCTTGCAAGGCCAGGATTAGGCACCTGCTAGAGAACCAGAGACATCATTAGCAAGAGAGGAGCGATGAGTAAATACAAAATTAATTTTAGATGTTAACTTCTATGTAATGTCAATGTTTTCAAACAGTTGCTAAATCAAGTAGAAATCCAAGAGTGGTGGGGAATATGATTGAACCAAATTTTGTATTTTAACTTTGTGTTTCTTTGGTTACCAATAATTTATGCTCCTTGTCTTTGTGGAATACCACAGAACTTGTGAATTTTAAGCTTTTACTTTTTGGACATGTCTGGTGAGAATCCCAGCATTCCTGGGCTCAGTAAGAAGCTAGAAATAACATGTCAGGGTTCACTTTCCATTTCCCTTAGTGAATCAGATGGATCAGTCCATTAACTCTTTTGACATAGAAAGGATTGAGAATTAGTGAATGGAAAGGAAGGAAGGAAGGAAGGAAGGCTATCAAGTTGCACTCTGGGATAGGGCTGGTGCTACAATAAGAGTAGCTGAAACAATTGCCGCCAGCAGCAACCATGAGACAGGGAAAGAATTGTCCTGTGACAATATTGATACTACTACTACTACTAATAATAATAATAATAATACACTAAAATGTAGGGTGATTTGCCACATGAATCATTCCTATCATATGGAGAGTTTCCACACCACTGACAGCTATCCTGACAAGTGCAGTCCTTTTCAAGGTTGATCCAATCATGAAAGAAGTAGTATATGAGCCAGTTTTTAAATGAAGGGTTTTTCTTTTAAAAATAAATCGTGACAAATTATTACTCTGTATAAAAACAAACCTCAACAATCTTCTGCATTGTATCTTGATACCATTTCAGATTTTAAGTGCACTTATGACAAGCATTAAAGGGTATGTTAAACAAAATCTAGGTCCATTGTAAATGGCAACAAAATTGATTCTCCCCCCCCTGCCCCCACACTTCATAAAATATCTGATAGGGGAACAAGCAATCATCTAACTGAAGAAAAAGTAAACATATCCTTATATTGCATTTTTTGCAAAATCGCCACAAATGGTAAATGCACACACCATTTGCTTTTCTTGATTTTCTCTGTTTGGTTTTGGCAAATTGGATCTAAAATGTTAGGAGTATTCCTGGTGTCTGAAATATATACTTGTTTCTACAACACTATTCATATACCATATAGTTACATACACTGAAAGATGTGATTATATGTTCCTAATAAATTAGTGACATATGAATTCTTTTTTATATTTTAAAAAAGCCTGCAGAAAAATCTAACTTTTTAAAAAAAGTCTATGAAATGAGAACTTTACAGTCTCCATGCCAAAATAGTTCTGGCCACTTAATTTTTTTATCAGTGAGTTCTGTCCACCTGCAATTGACATCTGCTCAGGATTGTTCAGCTGTGCTAGAAAACATTACAAGTTATAGGCTGAAGCCTCACTTATGCTCTGGGTACTTCGCTAATGCTTTCTGTACAAAAATAATGAGTTTTCTGCTTACTATCATGTCTCATTATTTTCACATTATTCCATATGCCTTTATACCTTTATTATTTGTAAGCAGTTAAATTGCCATCAAAAGCATTGGTAATTTTAGGGGATGGATGTAAAACATCAATCTCGGCCACATAGCCTAGGATTACTGTCATACATAGCTGTCCAAAGAATGTGAGTATTGTCTATTTACATGGACATGGCGGAATGCCTGTCAGATAGACAAGAATACAATAAAGATCTACATACTATGGTAGTTACACCCATCTAACTGATTCATTCTTCCCTTATTCCCCAATAGCCCATTTATCTGTACACTTAAAGGGGGTCTGTTTACTTCCTGCACTCATTAATACAGTGGAATAATTGAAATCACAGCTTGTGGCCCCAGCGCTTTCCAGGTTTAGAAACTCTCCCCTCTTTCCTTTCTCCGGCTCAAACATCACAATGTCAAAATGTTCCTCAGATTTTCTCTGGGGAATTGGAGAGGCTAATTAGGGTGAGCTTCTCAATAAAGAATATAGTTGTTAAAGGAGCTTTTGTACACACTGGAGTAATGATCATTCTTTACACAGACCATGATTTGTTACTGCAATTTGCAGCCATATATCTCTTAGGAACTAATTCTTGTGTTATTTATTGCATGCATGATTATTAATGATACCTTAACAACTGTTGGAAGTAACTTATTTCACCTCAGGAAGTCAAGTCCTTTAACTCACTGTTTACATATCCAGAGAAACATCCATTTCTCATGAAATACTTTAAAGGAATAGCTTCTTAAAATTCCAATATCGTTAGAAAAGATTGAGGAGTATTGCCCATATGGCTCTTCTAAATTTGATGGAAAGTACAGAACACAGTGTCTCAAACACACAGACCTAACCTCTGCTCCAAATCCCAATGCATTCACCTGTTTAAGCCAGATACTAGCGACCCTGTGACTAGGGAGGGGTTTTCAGCTGGAGTCCTCCCACAAAAAACAAACAAACATCAGAGCCTGACTTCCCCACCTTGTACTTTCCTGGTGGCAACCCCATCGAATCCACTGGGGAGTCACTTCTGAGCAAACATGCCTAGGAATGAAAGCAGTGTGTGAATGATGTGGGGTTTTCATTTGGGAATAAACCTGTCAGTTTACAATTTTTTGGACTAAAAAATATACACACCACACAAAGCCATGTTTCCAGAGATGCCGTCTGAGTGTTTTTGCCATCCAGTAAACTCATCCTACTGTTGAGCCTTAGGAAAGCAAGAGAAGCACCTTCTAAACAACAGCGTCTGCTCTTTCCTAGTGTTCCTGCTTTCCCAACCGTTGCTTCCCAGACAGCTCAGCAGCAGAAAGTTTTTCAAATACAGTGGTACCTCAGGTTAAGAACTTAATTTGTTCTGGAGGTCCGTTCTTAACCTGAAACTGTTCTTAACCTGAAGCACCACTTTAGCTAATGGGGCCTCCCGCTGCCGCCGTGCTGCCGCTGGGCGATTTCTGTTCTCATCCTGAAGCAAAGTTCTTAACCTGAAGCACTATTTCTGGGTTAGCGGAGTCTGTAACCTGAAGCGTCTGTAACCCGAGGTACCACTGTACCTTGTTGCTTGCTTTCACATATAATATTTTAAAAGTTCCACTTCATGTACAGAACAAAAGGTTTTCCCCTTTCACAAGTGAATTAACTACAGTACAGTAAATTAAAGCAGGCACTGAACTTTATTTTAAACCAAGTTCTCTTCTACCCTTTCCATTAGGTTTCCCCCCATTGAGATTACAGTCAGCCTTACGTTATGATACCATATGTTAGCACTTCTCTGGGAGTAACTCCTCTTGAACTCACTGGGACTTACTACTGATACCATTCTGAAATGTGCTTCCTTGCCCCTTTCTTGTCAAGCCACACACACTTTGTCTTGGTAACCGGCTTGCCTCTCAGACCGCTCTGAAATATGTTCTTCTGGAATGCGTTTTTTGAAACTTTTTTTCTGTTTAAAACAAAGTGAATTTGTGATTCCTGGATCCAATTTTTGTTTGCTGCCCAGCCCTGTGCCCTACCAAGCCCAATGGGCACCAGCTGCCACTGCCCAGAATCACACAGGGATCATTATCTGTGATAGTTCTGACCTTCCCCTAGATAACACACAGGGTGTGAAGTTACTTCTGCCCACTGGTCCTTGATAAATTAATCAAGTTCAGGGGAAAGTTAGGATGGGTGTTCCTTAGCCAGGTCTCTGACCTCCAGATGATTAGGCTCTGAGTCATTTGAAAATACAGACCAAACAAAATTGGAATAATAAAACAAATGGTTTTCTATAGAGCAGGGGCAAGGAAATGTCTTTGGCCAAGGGCTGAATTCCTCTGTGAGGAACTTTCTAGAGTCAGCATGCCAGTTGTGGATGGGACTACAGAAAAGAGAGGGTGGAGCAATACAGTATTCCAGCCACAGATTTCTACACACACACACACACACACACACACACACACACACACACCTCTATCCAGGCAAACAAGAGGCATTATCGCAGTTAACAGACACATTCCAAGCAGGCAAGATCTCTCAAGGAGGGCATAAAACAAGACTAGTGTTGGGTTTGGCTTGAGGAGAAGCCTGGGAAGGAGGCTTGACCTAGGGAAAGTCCCTGGGACCAAGTAGGGAGCCCTAGAGAGCTCCCTTCAGTTACTGGGCATGCAGAGGCTTTTACCCAGTCTCTGCCTTCCCTGCATAATATCTTCACTTTCACTGTTGGTACCTTCACTATTATAACAAAAGTGTTTGTGAACACTTGCATGTGCTTTGGCCATTTGTGCACACAATTTGAAAAGTGACATGCTTTGCATTTTGAGGGGAGGGGTGTGTGAACAGCTGAAGGTCAGCGTTTTTATTATTAAAGGCATGATATCCCAAGTTTTCGGTAATTAATAGCACCATACAAAGATTGTAGTTTAATGAAATTTTATAACATCAACTTAGTTAACCTCAGTTGATATAAGGCACATCATGACAGACCCAGGGCAACTGAAGGCTAATTACATCTTTTTAACATAAGTTTAGTGCTCAGTCATTCACTACTAGGAGTGAGGAATGATAGCAGGACTGGCCCTATAATGAGGCAGAGTGAGGCAGCCACCTCGGGCAGCACCCCCCGGTTTTATGCCCTCCTTGAGAACAGAACCCTCTGGTGTTCTGCCTCGGAAGTAAGTCAACAGCCCCAGGAGAGCTTCTGTACATGGAATGTGGGGAACTATTTAGCCCTTGGCCTTGGGCAGCAAGATGGCTTGGGGCAGCTCTGGCTGCCAGTTTTACCAGAGGAAATGAAATTCCACTTTTCTAACCTCTATGCTATTATTCTATCCTTATCTTCTAATGAATGTGCTACATCTGGAAAACTCTCAGCCTGTATGTTTTGCAGGTTATTTCCTTATTCATATTTATTCCAAACTCCTAAGACTTGCAAACAATGCACATTAGGATGTCTTTCCACCTTTGTTTTGATAGATTAGACTGTCCACTAAATTGCCTCATCTCACTTGCTCAGCATTAAGGCAATGGCCAAAGAACTAGGATTGCTATAGAATTTTCCCAAACCAAGATTCCCATCACCACCAAGCTTCGTGGAGTCTCCTTCCACAGTTATTCACTCTGGACTGGATTCCAAACTGCCCAGGGTCTACATTGAATCACATAGATCCTAAGAGTCTCTCAGGCTTTGGTACACCTTCATGCGCAAAGATACAGAGAGTGTTGTTGTGAGCTTTATTTATTAGCAGATGGCATGAAGGGGCTGTGTTGCTTAACTGACCCCCCTCTGGATGAGCCACTGCTGCATACTGGAACAAAGAGCAAGAAGACTGAAGTGATGGTGTGGTAGGTGCAGTGTTGATACAGTAGCAGAGTCAAACTGCTGCTTCTGCCATTGTGTTTTCACCACACTGCTGTGCCCCTTCCCCTCTCCATCCTGGTAAGCCATAGTGACTGGGTGAGAGAAACATCAGGTGGCCATGCAGCCCAACCACACCATCTACTAATGCTCTTACATCATGAATGGAGCCCTCATGGTATACTGAACTTGACAGTACTTACTAGAAGCAGAAGGGTGGCCAAGAGGGCTGTATTTAGTGGTGGTGAAAGCCAGCACATGGATCTTGCATCCCACTATTCATATGTGTCAGGGACTGGACTGAGGAGGAATGGTGGGGACTCCCCCCCCCTTTTTGAACCTTCCTGAGAAGGAGGACTTATTTACAACAGTGGTTTGCAGAAGGTCTTAGTTCAGAGGCTGCATAGGAGAAAAGCTGGGAAATATTGGGAGAGGAACACTAGGGGAGAGACAGCTGACAGACTTAGTGTCTTTAGAAAGCATTCCTGATCCCACCCCTCTCCCAGGACCTGGCATGCATTGAGAGAAGAAGAACAGAAAGCTCAGAAGCAGAAAGCACAGATCAACCGACACAGGGATGATGTATAGTAAGAGAGATGGAAGGGGTGGAACTTTACTGGGAGCAACGCCATTATCTAAGGGGCACTGCATTTCTAGGTTCTCTCTCTGTGAATATTGAATAAAAGACATGGTAAGAACTCTTATTATTATCTGCTTCTTGGCTGCCACCATGGGAGGGATCAGATTCCCTGAAGCCTGACAATATGTGGCTTCTTTGGATGACCTCTTTTGTAGACCACATTCAGTGACATGTGTACTTGTATATCCATCCCTGTTGTTCTAGAAGGAAACCTGTCTGAGACTGCAGGAGAGGTGGGAGGAATGATGCAATCCTATACACCACCCATACACCACCACTACCACCAGCTCCTCACCTCCTCCTCCTCTATGAAAGCTGCCTTGTTTACTTTTGTAGAAAGATGTGGTAGGAATTAATAAACCCAGTGATGATAATGTGTAATGATTCCAATGATCCTCTGCTCCTCTTGAGGAACAGATGTCAATGAGTAGACTATGCACATTCTGCATAGTTTGTGGCTATGGTCTGATATTTACTTGCATTAAATATATATATGTATCTCTGATTTCCCAATGATACCAAAGGTACAAGCATCACCTTTCAAATGTCTCCCTGGAATGAAATAAACCTTTAGAATGTGTCCTTTGTGGTGGGAATGGCTGACTTGACACCCCAAGTGATGATGCACATACTTGCAGCTACTCAATGAAAAGTCTTCCAGGCTCTGGACCAGCTCCACTTACTGGCTGGCAATTTACTCCTCCTGGGCAGAAAGGAGTATAAAGTCGATGTCTTTCTGTATAAATGGTGCTTTGCTTGGACGAGGTCTAAGAGAGCTCTTACATTACTAGTTTTGGTCATCTTTTCTGACACTGGGTCACTCCAGACTGCTGCCTGCAGCCCAGCCAAACCTTTTAGAGCAATCGCATGGACACTTTTAAGCTGGTGCAGTTTATCCGCCTTTAAACTGCTGCACTGCTGAAATATCTGTCAAGTGCAGTGTTCCCAAATGGATTCCACTGTCCCCATGGAGATCTTGAGGTTGGCGGGGAGCGAGAGCAATAACAAATGCAGAAGTGTCAGGAAGGTGCCTCCAGGACTGACTGTCTTGGAACGACCGAGGAGGCAAGATTTGGAAGAAACCCATGAAATCTGCATATCTAAGGAGTCTGGAAACATCATCAGATGAAAAAAAAAGTGAATATCGGGACTGAAAAGGCTGCAGGAGTTTGCAAGCAAATGTCAAGAAACATACAAAAAGATGTCAAGAGAAGTATGACAAGCACTTGGCTAGAAAGATTAGGGGCTAAATATATGCATGATGAGCAGCAGCGCACTGTTCCTTGGAAAGAAGAGGTGAGGAGTTTTGTAAGCGAAAAGACAAAAACAACCCACGTCATTTTTATAGATGAATTTGAATTAGAATGTATGTAGAAAACGGAGGGTAGGGTTAGTCCTACCATAACAGCATTCCAAATAAGGACGACTGAGGAATTTGATCTTTGCAAATCCCTACATGAAATGACCTGATCTGTACCTCTTGGGCTATTGTCTGTGAAGAAGGGATGTGAGAGAGTTCTGAGGGAGGCCTCTCTGCCTTTGGCTCCTGTGCTTGCCATTTCCCCACCCAGACCTATGTAGTCCTGCCAAGGAGTGAAGAGAACAGCAATCTGGGAATAGAAAGGTATAGCAAATTCTCCTCACCACCTTGCAGGACACTTTGGGTGTCCAGAATATTAACTGAGTGTACCAAGTGACTTTGTCCACTCCATGGGAAGAACATAAGAAGAGCTTGCTGGATCAAGCCAATGGCCCATCGAGTCCAGCATCCCGTTCTCACAGTGGCCACACATATACATGTGGGGAACCCTCAGGAAGAACTCGCCCCTGCTGTGGTTTCCAGCAATTGGTATTCAGAGTCATCACTGCCTCCAACCAAGTTATATTTGGTAACTGGGTGACTGTCTTCTCCAGCAAACATGGTAAAGTGCGAGCCCTCCCATTGTTAAGATTGTTATCAAAAGGTTTAAAGTCTGCTGCATGAAGAATTAACCGGAGAAGCAAAAAAGAGTTGAATCAAATAACTGTAAAGGACTGTTTCTGGCAGATGATGATGATGATGATGATGATGATGATGATGATTTGTACCCCGCCTATCTGGCTGGGTTTCCCCAGCCACTCTGGGCAGCTTCCAACAAAGATTAAAAAGACATTAAAATGTCACACATTATAAACGTCCCTGAACAGGGTAAGTGGTGGGCTTGTGGTATGGACATCCTGAACTCTTCCCTAGCCCCAGATTTTTACTCCATGAGCCCTTCCACAGGTCACTTCATTCCCAGCCAAATTTACTTAGAGCTTCACAACAGCAGTCAAATTATCGTTTGCACTCCTGGAAAGCTAAAACTCTATACGGTACCATGACTTTGCAGGATCATTCCTTTACGTGGAATTTGATTATACTGAGGTTGTACCTGGCTGAAGATGAAGGTTCTTCAGCCTCTGTATCACCCTTAGGAAATTAGCTGATGTGGTGCATGTTTCGGTTTCTGATTTTCCACTTAATTTGTGGTGAGCGATTCATCTGTGTTTGTTTATGGCCACTGATGTGCTCTGACTAATAAGAAATGGATGTTTCATCTCCCAATAGAGAGTTTGTGCTTTGTTTCAAAGTTGCCATGGTCAGTCTCAGCATGCAATTTTCCGTGTAACTGGTGTGCTTGGCACTGCAGTTGCCATATGGAAACACTGATTCCCAGTCTTCCATATAATGGACTGTACACTATGCAGGCAATCTGTAAAATAATGATGGTTTTTATATGCAGCTATGTTAGTTCTTTTCATTAGCTGCATGCCTAGTAGTGTCTTGTCAGTCATTGCGCTAAATTTATGAATAAAGAACAGACTAGCCTGAAGCAAGGCAAGCAAGCTATTGCTGTGGTTTTTGTTTTGTTTTAAAAAGCAGAAGAGCGCTGATTGGCGGAAAACCATGTGGTAGGACATATGTTTCATTTTATTCTGGAGCAAGGTGTGAAGGTGGTGTTATGTTCTTGTGGGGGGTTCATGGTGAGCCTGTTGTCACAGGTGAATTGTTAGCTGGTGAAGTTTGGTTTGATAGTAGTGATACTCCTTTGCAGGGGTGGGGGGCATTAAGATGGTCCACCCACAGAGACTTATGGAATCTGATGAATTCCTGAATGCTCTAGAGGGATATTCCAAGTGATATGGTTGGTGCCTCTTTTGATGTTACAGTCTCCCAGTAGAACAGGCGGGCAGAAAGGGCTGTAGACACTCGCTAGGTCATCACCTGGTCATGGTGAGTGGGCTTGCACATTCCTATGACACTTGTGAGCAAAGCCATCCCAGCAGGGTCACCCAAGACAGTAAGGTCAAAGGGGAGGAGCTAGACAAAGAATGATCCAATAAGTCCTCAATGGCAGAACAAGCAGATGATAACAAGCAGTATGTTACAATGGCTGTGAAGGAGGATGAAGGCTGCAGCAGACAAGAATCTACCGGAAGTCATGATACTCATGCCATCGGAATAGAGTCTTACTGTGAAGATTGTGCATTGGTCAGTGTGCACTGATCTACACACATAAAACAAATTCACGCACAGGCGTCTTCCAAAAACCCATCCCAAGCCCCCCAAAGTCCCATGGCGATCAGCTATTACGAGTGATCACCAAAGAAGAAGAACGGTCATTCTTGGGTGTCTCCTCCAACACTGAAGAGCCTACAATCTCCCTCAAACTCAAGATTGCTGCAGGTAATGAAGCAGGAAGGATGACAGCTAGAGCACAGCTGGCATAAATCTCAGGATGAATCTTGGTAAACACAGGTATGAGCACATCTTTGTGCCTACCATATGGTTTAAAAAAGCCTTGCTTCTCTGCCACCATTGCATCCTCAAGTAGTTGTCCAGCAGAGCTCTGCCGAGTGGTGAAAGGGCTAGTGGAATCTGCCCAAGAAGAGGGATACAAGAAGCAATGTTGAAACCAGTGAAGTGCTACACACACACACACACACACACACACACACACACAAACACACACTGGTGTTTCCACATGCAGAGCTGCTAGAAGGCAAATAACCCAATAAACCTAATGTGCTCACACATCTGGTGCACGTGCACTACTGGATCATGGCCAGTGACTTCGCTGAGTAAGAATGTGTAACACTGGGCCTTCTGTGCCTAGTTCTGTATTAATCTATTAAACTTGTTTTTGTTGCCATTGCATAGCCCAGTGAGAGCTGTATGCGGGTTGCCAGCCATTTCCCTGCCTCTCTGTTCCATTGAAAAAAAGAGAAAGCTTCAAAATCCCCTGAACATACAGGCAAATAATTACAGCTTATGAAAGCTTTCCCAGGAAAAGGCAGAAAGGACAAAAGCAATAAGCAAGCTTAGGAAAAGCAAAACAACTTTTTTTTCCTTGAGTAATGACATAACTGCTCAAGGATTAATATATGTCAAGCAGCAGAAAACCACAGCCAACCGATGATGCAATGCCTGGAATAAATAAATAAAAAATATCCAGAGCTCTCCCCAGGATTATATGCAAGACATAGGATAGCAAAAAAAGGAACTCAAATCAAATGATTAAAAAAAAGAAAAAGAAAGCTATGTTTTAGAGCCAGAAAATCATGAAGATCTCAAAAGATCTTTAAAAAAAAAAAAGGCCAAGTAACTTTAACAAGAGAATGCAAACCACATGCTCTGGAATTGAGTCCCAAACCTCCAAACAACTCCAGTCCAATATAGACAGATTACATGGATGTGCTCAGGTTTCATTCAATGTTGACCTTTTCACAGCAGTGGTGGCACCCTGAAGATTGCTGCTGTGGTTCTCCAAGAACAAGCAAACCAGAACATTACCTTATCTTGGGGCCATCAAATGGGAGAATGTTTACAAGCTCCTGGGAGCCAAATTCAACTCCTTCTGCCTTCCAGTACAGCTGTACTACACACATGCTGCATATCAGAAAGACCACTTCCAGACTGCCGCTATTTTTGTGGGTGGAATTGAAGCATGAACTGGCAAATTCAGGCTGAGTAAGTAAAGCCGACTTGGTGCTCTTGCACAAGGAACTCCCGTCCAAAAAGGAACCTCAAACTTCTTGCAGTAAGGCAAATGATGGGGGAATGCACTGGAATGTGTGGGATAATGATTGCTTGATGGGACATAGTATACGCCCTGCAAATAAATAATTCCCCATCCCTGCCAAAATGAGTCCTGCTGGCAAGCTCTTTTCCCCATAATCCTTCCCCTTTTGCTTTTTAATTTGCAAAGAAGCACCCTTCAGGAGGGCAAAGAAAACCCAGGGACCCCAAGTTGCTGACCTCGACTTTAGGGTAGGTATGGTCCATGGCAGTTTTGCATGTGTTAATTCATAAACCCATTATACTCCATTTTCACATGAATCTTTGATTTTTTTATTAAAAAATCCACACAAAAATTTATATTTAAGTACAAATTTTATTTTTAAATACCCATGCAGAAAAATACTATATATCACTGTAGATGTTTCTAAATATATTTTATCTGAAGGCTTTTAAGGCATTTTGGTACCTTTTCTTTTCTTTTCTTTTTTGAGCCAACAAGTGTAGTGCAAAATTTGAAAGAGAAATGCATTCCAATCTACACCTAAATCTGAGAAATGTGGATTGGGTCAGTTCACAGTGGAATGCAGAAAAATCAAATTCCTCATGCCCATCTACTTTAGGGTCTTAATTTCATAATGATAATATGAGCAACATGTGGGTGGTTGACATACGCACACAAGAGAATTTGGCTAACTAGAAGTTTGCAAGCAGCCAAAGTTCATATAATAGGCACTCAGCTCTGCTTGCAAGCTATCCCTTGTTATATTAGTAGAGGAATATATGCATGCTATTAAGGTGGCCTTTTATTAAGCCTCTGATCCATTATGCGGGCGCACATAAGCATATTTTCAGAGCTTTCACTGCCCTGTCATGATCAGGCAAGAGTGCTTATTCATAAGGAGCTGTATCTTCATTCTCTAGTCATTAGTGTGAATGGGTCATAAATCATGCCACTGCGTCTGTAACCTAGTTATAGTTCTGACAGCAAGAGGTTCTGAAATCATGGTTTCATATTGAAAAGCTTTAAAAACTCATTAGCTTTTGATAATTACGCTAATATCTTAAAGCATTCAGAATCATTTCTGGGAAAGATCAGGCTTGGAATGTCTGTTGAAGTTTTCCCCCTCAACTTTGTGAGAACAAAAAAAAAAGGCAAGAAAGCAGGTGGCAAATGGTCCAACCAATGCAGAGAAGGAACACTGTGCCTCTTGGGGGAAATGCCACGTGTTTTAGTGGAACTTCAGAGTTAGAGCTGCAGTTTCCAGTGAGGACGTTGGCCATGAGGGACCAGTCAGATGGTGCTTCACTTAGCTACTGCAGTAAAGAACACACTGATAGCTTAGGTGGGAAAACTGGGGAATAAGAAGAAGAAACATAGCAAACTGCACTAGTTTGCATATACGTAAGAGGCATAGCTATTAAGTTGCGCTATCAGAGCTTATAGGATTTTTATATCCTTAGCCTTCCACCAGTGGTCTACAGGAGTTAGGAAGGGCTTTGTTCTGTTTGACATTGAGGTCTTCTCTGGCTGTTTTGCCCTTTCTTACCACATGTAGTTTGGTCACTTACTTTAATAATTGGGCACCCATTTGCTCTGCAGCAGATGGGGGGTCCTTTGAGGCTGTTGCTGAACTACTAACAGATTGAGGTTGAATCCTGACAAGACAGAAGTACTGTTTTTGGGGGACAGGGGGCGGGCGGGTGTGGGGGATTCCCTGGTCCTGAATGGGGTAACTGTGCCCCTGAAGGACCAGGTGCGCAGCCTGGGAGTCATTTTGGACTCACAGCTGTCCATGGAGGCACAGGTTAATTCTGTGTCCAGGGCAGCTGTCTACCAGCTCCACCTGGTACGCAAGCTAAGACCTTACCTGCCCGCGAACTGTCTTGCCAGAGTGGTGCATGCTCTAGTTATCTCCCGCTTGGACTACTGCAACGCGCTCTACGTGGGGTTACCTTTGAAGGTGACCCAGAAACTGCAATTAATCCAGAATGCGGCAGCTAGACTGGTGACTGGGAGTGGCCGCCGGGACCACATAACACCGGTTCTGAGAGATCTGCATTGGCTCCCAGTACGTTTCCGAGCACAATTCAAAGTGTTAGTGCTGACCTTTAAAGCCCTAAATGGCCTCGGTCCAGTATACCTGAAGGAGCGTCTCCACCCCCACCGTTCAGCCCGGACACTGAGATCCAGCGCCGAGGGCCTTCTGGCAGTTCCCTCATTGCGAGAAGTAAGGTTACAGGGAACCAGGCAGAGGGCCTTCTCGGTAGTGGCGCCTGCCCTGTGGAACGCCCTCCCAGCAGATGTCAAAGCAATAAACAACTATTTTACTTTTAAAAGTCATCTGAAGGCAGCCCTCTTTAGGGAAGTTTTTAATGTTTGATGCTGTACTGTTTTTAATATTCAGTTGGAAGCCGCCCAGAGTGGCTGGGGAAACCCAGCCAGATGGGCGGGGTATAAATTATTATTATTATTATTATTATTATTATTATTATTATTATTATTACAAGTCCCATCAGCTCCAGCAAGGATGGCCAATGGCTAGGGATGATGGGACTTGCAGTTCAGCAACACCTGGGGCCCACTTTTGTTATTTCTAGAGGGATAGCCTTGGTGGCTGTTGTGGCAAAAAAAACCCCCAAAAAATCACGTGATGCCTTAACGATGAACAAATTTATTATGGAATAGGCTTCTGTTGGAACCTTTGCTTTTGAAATGCTGTGCTCTGGACTGTATATCTTGTCTGGGAGTTTGAGGGTGGTATATGGTCTTGCCTGTGTGACAGTAAACTACATCAATTGACTCTAAGATGTTCCATGGGAGCAGCCATGTCCCATGCTTTGCTCAGTGACAAAATAGGATTGGTTGTGTAATGACATCACTATTACTAGTATCAAGAAAGATTTGTGTTTTTCACTGAAGTAGCAGCTGATTTGGGCTGCAAACATTCAAACTTGTTTGGAAAAGGAAGCTCTTTCAAGAACCATTTCCCCCAGAGTTCCTTTTTCATATGAAATACTTTTGCTGGAGATCATTTGATTCCAGTGGCGTAGCGTGGGGGGTGCCAGGGTGCCGGCCGCACCGGGCGCAACATTTGGGGGGCGCATTTGGCCGGCCCTCCTCGAGGAAGCAGGAACCCCACTGTCCTCGGACCTCCTCCGAAGCCTGGCGGTGGGGCGGAGAGACCTTCTCCCCGCGCCAGCCTTCGGATGGCTGTACTGAAGACTTGTGGTGGGAGCAGTGGCATAGCGTGGGGGGTGCAGGGGGGCCTGCTGCACCTGGCACAACATCTGGGGGGGGGGCGCGGAAGAGACTCAAGTGCTAAAATCCATGGGTTAGGGGGCGCAAATTACTTGCCTTGCCCCGGGTGCTGAGAACCCACGCTACGCCACTGTTTGATTCTGCCCTAATTTTTGGCATTTGGATGTTCTTTCCTGAAGTTTCTTTTATTATCAGACTTCACCTTCACACGGTGTTCTCCATGAGATCACTTCAGCCCTGTCTCCCCAAGAGCTGATTATTATGAACCCATCTTCCCCAACCCAGTCAGCAGTCAAGGGTGATGGGAGTTGAAATTCAACAACATCTGAAGGGTATCAGGTTGGGCAAGGCTACTATAAGTATTTTAAAAAGAACTGTCTCCTCCCATAAATGTGAAGGGGGGGGAACCATTTACAGTAGTATCGAGGGTGAGTCCTAATAGTGAGAAATAAAATGTGCTGCTTTGTTTTCTCTTTCTGGACCCTAGAAACACAGTGGACCTGTATGCTGTGAGCAGCTAGCCTCACCCGCTTCTAATGAACTCCCAACTTCTCCTTTACCCACACCTACATCAGTATTACACAACCAACAGCAAATCAGCTATAAACGTTCCTTTCTGTTATTTCAGGATGGAAAACCACAGTCTTTATAAGTGCTATTCCCACAAGTTTTCAATGAATCAGGTAGAGGAAGAGGAAATGGGGGGGGCACCCTGTTTTTAAAGTGTTGTTCAGCAGAGTGCACTTTAGCCATTGCATTTTATTTTATTTTTTGCATAATTCAAACAAAGATTCTCCTCTCCCCCCCCCATTTATCAGATGCCGGACATTTTCTTGCAATCTCCTTCCCCCCTGTCACCTCCCTTGTTTGACGATTTATTATGAGGGAATAACACTGAAGGTTTTAATGTTAAATCTTCAATGCAGGCAATCATTTTCACGGCACTTATTGACACCCCTTGCATGCTTTCTGTCAAATAATCTTTTCTGCGTTTGGAAGGGTTACTCCCACACTTCCCTCCCTCCCTCTCTCTCTCTCTCTCTCTCCCCCTCACCCTGTGGTAGAATAACACTGCAAAAGTATTGAACTGCTGACACAATTGAAAATATGCCAGCCCTCAGCAAGCTTGTTGTTATAGTTGCAAACTTGCATCCCCAGTACTGTATTCTCCGCAAGCAGCTGAGAAACAGGAACAGCTCGTTCTGGAGCGCTTAGAGAAGCCACTGCCATGAGGGAGGGAAGGCGGACGGCATCTCCTCAGTTTTAGACACGGAGAAAGGTGAGGGATCATTCCGAGGCTCTTCCGTGGCACGGCCAAGCCCTCAGCGTGTGAGCTTTTTCACGGGATTTATTTTTAAAGGTGCAATCCATTTCCATTCCACCACTATGTCATCTATAATTTAAATTTATGTGACAAAGCTCAAGGTTTGCCAGTGAAGCAGCTGGAGCAAACTCTCCATTTTGCCACTGAGCATGTGGATTTGTTGAAGGTATTTCACCTGACAAGCCCTGTTGAAAGTACCCCTACATCTCCTGACAAGCATCCATCAACATGCAATATTTATTCTTCTGTTTTAGTTTCGCAGCAAGTAATTGGCAGCTCTTCAGCAAGGAGCAGGTTTCCTGCTGAGCCAGCACCACCTGTACAGCTTTGTGAGCCCAGAACAAACACTCTGAAGTGAGAGTTTTCATAAGGGTATGGATACGATGAACAAAGTACATTTACTAAAATGAAGGGGAACAGAATTCTCTTGTGTAACCCCTCTACTCTTATCACTGCTCTTCGACATTTTATTTTGCACTGGGGGGGGGGGGAGTGTAGGGAAAATGTTTATCTATCACATTGGCTCATACATCTGACAACCTAACTTTCCACAGCAGACCCATGATATTTATGGGTCTCTGTTTTTAAATATTCACCAATAGACATCCTCCTGGTAAGAGTTTGATTTTGAAAATATATGCGCTCTGGACAGCGATACCAGGAATGGGGTACCTGTGCTCTCCCCCCCCCAATGTTGTTGGACACCATCTCCATTCATTCACCACCATTGGCTACGCTGGTTAGGGGTTTGTAATGGTTCTCGGGGTTGCTCGTGCGTAAGCTTGTCCCAACATCTGGCTGGGTTGCCTGAGTGAACCTTTCCTGTCCGAGCAGCCACTCACCCGTGGCTGTCTCAATCGCTGGCAGAATCTGTCAGTGGGCGTTTCTTAAACTTCTTCCAGCAAAGAAGCTCTTTGACGCCCAGTCTCCTCCTACTCTCCCTGCGCGGAAGCCTTCTGCGCAAGGAGGGCGTAGGCAGCGGAGGACTCTTCCTCTCCCCGCTGGTCCCAGGCGAGGAGTCATGGGACCGCCTCGCCGCTTCCCCCATCTGCCCCCCTTCTCCACTGGAGCTACGCTGATTCCCTTCCCCAGAAGATGGGCTGCTTCTCCCGATCCCGGGACGCTCTCTGGGATCCCTTGGGAGCTTGCTCTCTCCCTCGGACACTGATGGCAGTTCCCTGACAGGGTTGATGGGAACTGGAGTCCAATAACATCTGGAGGGCCACAGATTCTCCAGTCTTGATCTACCTTGTTTGGGGCACCTCCTCATGAGGCGGAAAGGTGAAGGTTCCAGAAAAAGTAAGCCTTCTCTTGCTAGTTATGTATTATGCTATCTTATACTAAGAAAGACCAGGGTAGAGTACAACACAACATAAACAACAATTACAAGCAACAGATTCGTCCAAATACAAAGAGGCGGCTAAAGCAACAGAGAAGGCTAATAACACCCCCACACCCACACATGGAAAATACTTGGACCAGATGCAATAATTAAAATGCCAGAGTGAATAAGAATTTGGTGTAGAGGGGCAAGGCACTCTCAATCTAAACTTCTTTGAGAAGTAATTTGACCATGACAACAGGGTTATTACAACCCCTACTTCTCAATTTCAGACCACCTATATCCTGCTCTATAGAAAAGATCAGATCCAGAGTGCATCCCCCACAATATGTTGGACCAGTGAGGTTTAGAGATAGCCCCCTGCTTGTAATGGCAGGCATGAAGTCCCAAGTTGGTCCTTCTAAAGCAGCCTCAGCATGTATTTTGGAACTTCTCCAGGACCACCATTCATGGGTTCTCCAACACCATATCAGGGACCACCTCAGCCAGCTCAGGAAGGAACTGATGGGCAGTGTGGTCTTCAGTACATTAGCAAATTCCCTAATCTGCCTTTCTGGCCCCAAAATCACCACATCAGCCATTGCTGTTCGATGACTGTCCCAACCCACCCAAATTCAGTCAGAAAAAGTTGATACCATGGTGATATACTGAGTTCCCTCTCTTCTGAGAACCATCAAGCCATTGAGAAGGAGCATCTGAGAGCCACTAAAGGAAAATAAATGTTCTGCTAAACATTGGAAATCTTCAGGGAGTTATCTTCTGAAGTATAGTTATAGCCAGGCATAGTGAATAAAAGTGGTGGCAGCTCATTACTGTCCGTGTCTCCTCTCTTTGTGTCTTTAGAATTTATAGGTTTACTTTTCTTTGTGTGTCAGTAATCTCATACTAATGTTCCTACCTCAAAACAAAAGAGCACTATTGTGCATCACGCTGCAACATCAACAAAATTGCCAGCGCCATTTCATCTTAATGATTGCTATTAGAAATGGTGGAACAAGCTGTAGAATTTACATATCTTCACCTTTAAAGGCTAGGTTGATGTTTGCAGGCCTAGAAATAGATGCTATGTTCTCTAAAACTGATGGGGCCACCCTGATGTGAAGCAGGATGTCAATCAATATGCGCTGCCCACCCCCTCTAAAAAATTACAGTTCTGGGGGTAGTGTTTCTAATTAGAGAAGAAGGCATGGAAGGAATTGTCTAACTCTCCCTCCCCCAGAACAGCAATCCTAATCTGATCTACCCACATCCTAGCTCCTATCTGAGTTTACTGGTGCCCTTAATGAGGGCTGCAATAATGATGTTCAAAAGATGAAGCCAATGCAAATATGAATTCTCTAGACTAGTTCCATTAATTTTGAATGGGGCAGTAAAATTCATTTTCCTTTTCACTTCATAAAGAAACATATTGCAGCCTCCAAACAAAACAGCTGAGCGTGGCACCTCTGAGGATCCAGGCTATTCCACACCCTAAATCTTCCCAAGGGCCATCGGGGGGGGGGGGAGAATCTGAGCAACAGGAAGTCAGGTTTTTCTTACAAGATTCATGACTCTGAACAAGGGACCTGCTTTCACCAGCTGCCACCTGGGACCTGCTGCCCCAAACTGCCTTCTGAAGTGATACAGCCCTAGGAGAGATGCACCACATGGTATTTCTGAATGTGTAGTTCAGACATAAGCAAAAAAGGGAAATGGGCATATGTTACTTCCTATCATGGTTGCAAAATAATATTTTAAAGAGAAAGTTGTGTACTGTTAAAGCAACCAAAAGAAGGATGGAAACAATCTGAAGGTTATAAGCAAGCAACAAGGAAAGAAAACTGGGGACGTTTTATTAATTTTTGCGTTGTTGGTAAAAGCAGCTTTGCAGCTGCACATAAAACGTTTTAAGTGTGTTTTAAGTGCAATATACAATCTGACACTAGATGGTGATGGTGAGCCTTATGGAAAATTCAACGTACAGTGGTACCTCGGGTTAAGAACTTAATTCATTCTGGAGGTCCGTTCTTAACCTGAAACTGTTCTTAACCTGAGGTACCACTTTAGCTAATGGGGCCTCCCACTGCTGCCGTGCCGCTGCTGCACGGTTTCTGTTCTCATCCTGAAGCAAACTTCTTAACCCGAGGTACTATTTCTGGGTTAGCGGAGTCTGTAACCTGAAGCGTCTGTAACCTGAAGTGTCTGTAACCCAAGGTACCACTGTATTTTTAAAAACGCTTTTAAAAAAAGTATTTTCAGAACATTTTATATATGTGTGTAGATTCCACTAAGATAAAATATGTCAATTTTAAAATACCTAAAAGTGCTGTCAATAATCAAAATGGAAGATTGAGAAAACAATTTACTCGTGAGGATGGAATGCAAACCAATGGGATAATGGCAGCAGATATTTGAGTGTTTTGTGAGACATGGGAAAAATCTTCTCAAAATGAGGAGGATGAGTATGTGGTTCTCTTACTGAAACCAATGAAATATGAAAGCTAGTCAGGGTGCATATCCCTACCCATATGACATGTTTCTTATAAAAAAATATATACGTGAAATAAACAGACTCTCTTAATAAAAGACTAGATAAGCAAATCTGGTTAGGGAACAGTAATCTTTTAGAGATATAAGAACAGAGCCTGTTCAAATGTATTCTGACTCTGTGCTTATGCTTCTTCTTTTACTGAAGTAATTTGGTAACGGCTGAAAGGTTTTCAGAAAGAAGAGCTTGGTAAAGCCCCAAGGTTTACAGTCTCTTAGTTACCAAAGTCAGTCCTTCTCACAAAGGCACAAATTGGAGACTTTTGCACAGAGGAAGATGCAATATTCCCATCCCACATAATACAGGCAGTCATTCACTGTTAACAATACAAATCATGACACAATACCCTGATATTATTGAGGTCCTGCAGCTAATATAACAGCAGTATGTTGTATATTGTCTGTATATCCATATATTGTACTGTATATTGAATATTATGTTGACTGAACTTTCCAACATGTGGCTTGCTTTTCAGGACTGCAGGCTAGGCCAGCGCCTGATTTTTTCCTATGTTACTTTTTAAATTAGAACTGGCAGCAAAAAATAAAAGGAAGGCATCAGAAGCATAAAACAGATGCATGCAGTATACTTGCCTAAAACAAACACCACTTTGGGATGTCTGCTTCCTTTTACTGGAAGAAGAAAGTGACATCCGTAGATGTGGCTTCCTGAAGACAAGAAAGTCAACTTTCCTAGACCATCAACAAGAGCTAAATCCTCTGTCCAAAGACAGACTCCATGGCAATCAACTAAATACTCCATGTGCACTGGGGATATGTGACATGCTTGATAATGTCAATAATTTTACTTGACTTTTAAAAACAAAGCTAGCAGAAAAATATAAAGTCTTTTTAGGAGCAGTGGCAGAAGAAGAGATGAATGAAGAAAATTGTGCTACACATCATCTTGTCTTATAAACTGTAAATGCCAGCAGTCATAATCAAGAGTTTATTGTACAGGGCAATCTGGATGATTAGAAATTGGATTCAAGTTCATAAAAAACAGCTTGACATAAATCTCATCCCATTTCCCTACTAACATCAGGAGCCAAATTTATCCCTTACGCAACTCCACTTAATTGTTTGAGGGCAAGAACAGGGATTCTTTGGGCAGGTATATTCTATTTTTTTAAAAAAAAAACACACACAAAAACAACCATATACATTTACATATTTGTTGAAACACTTTGAGTCATGCCTTCAGGTACTGAGAAAGAAAGAAAAAAGGGCTGTTTTTTACACTAGTATTTGAAGTTATTCATTTCCCCAATGTAAGCAACAAATTTGAAAATAATGGCAGATTGAATTCACACAAATTATTAGCTGGAGTAGAAATACATCTACTCTTCCTTTTTTGCTTAGGCTTCGTATAGTGAAGTATTTTTGTTAAAAAAAATTGTATGTAACTATATCTGAAACCATCCTAGTTTTTTTTTCCTTTTTCAGAACACAGGGTTGTATCACTGCTGTCGATCAGCTGAAAGTAAGGCTTCCATCAGGAGAACGAGGAGGAAATAAATTTCTACCTGTTACCTTGTGAAGCCTCCATCTCTCCCTCTCCATCTCTCCCAGGGGATTCCCCAACCTTCTGGAACACGATTATGGGGTGTATGGGGGGGGAGGCTGCAGAGTGGAAAAAATTGCTGCAAAATGCTTCGTTCTAATGGAAGGCTTTTGTCAGCCAAGTGACACAAGGAGATACACCTAGTAACCTGAAATTATATCATACGGGGCATTTCACCCAGGGCTGACTTTGCCACACACGTTTTAGGCTGTATTGTGAGGAGAGGATAGATGGTAGCAGGAACTGGTGTCTCCTGTGAAAACTAAAAGGGAAATGCGCCAACCCCCAGTGCAGCCCTCGTTGCACCAATCTGCATGCATGCAGCCATAGGTTTCTTCTCTTTTAAGCAGACCTCTTGTGTTATGCCATCCACTGATGTGACATATTGCATTACTTGCTGAAATTATTTGTTGAGGTGCTCATGCTATACAGATAGTAGCATTGTGTTGCCCATGTGTAGAAGGAGGAGGAGGAGGAGGAGGAGGAGGAGGAGGAGAAGAAGAAGAAGAAGAAGAAGAAGAAGAAGAAGAACCACCACCTTACTGGATAGCTCAATTGGTTAGAGTGTGGTGCTGATAATGCCAAGGTTGCAGGTTCGATCCCTGTATGGGCCAGCTGCATATTCCTGCATTGCAGGGGGCTGGACTAGATGCACCTTAGGGTCCCTTCCAACTCTATTATTCTATTATTCTAATAATGATGGTGATGGTGATAAAGTTGTTCTTTATCTGTCAGAATGACGATGTTATAACACCTCTTGCATTTAACTAACTTGCATCTTATTCAAGGCACAGGTACCAAGGAGTATTCACTTGCCAGGATGGAGCCCATCTTTGGCATGTATGGAAGTCACGAAACAAGAATGCATCTTAGAAAGATGTGTGTCCATGCAGAGCTGTAAGCTCCGAATAGTGCTTATGGCATAAAATAAGCCAGTTTTCTGACACAGCATTGTAGTTGTTTGGTCCCAAGCTTTGAAGCCAGGGAGGGGGGGATTTTCCAGCCTGAGAGTCACATTTTTTAAATGGACAACCTTCTGGAGGTGACATGCTAGCTGTGGGTAGGGCCAGAGGTGAAAGTTTAATGGGCAACCATGTGACTTTTATCTTTGTTCAACAGGCTACCTTCCAGCCATTCAGAAACCGGAGGTCTCTCCACACTTAGCTCTCCTTCACCATCCAGTTGAGCAAGAGGCACAAGCATAGTTCAAGAACATACTCCAGCCAGACAAAAGCGTTTGAGTGGGGTGCAGAAAAGGAAATCCAATACTAGGATAAGTTAGGATATGCTTTATAAAGAAACATCAGTACTGTATCGTGAATCTGTTATCAGACCTTCTCCATGTGAAATCTGAACCAGACCCAAAACTATTTGACTGACGCTTCATGAAGCAATGTATGCAGCTGGAATATAACAATGAGATAATTTTATAAGATGGTGGGTTGGTGGCAGGACTCATGCCAAACAATCCCAGATTATTAAGTAGTGTTTTCTGGGCATTCTTACAGTTTTAAAGCATCCTTCAGATGAAATGGTTGTGCCTGGCAAATGATAAAAGCATCCTGCATTGGCATCAGCATTGCCAATCTCCAGCCTATTTATTTCTGCCGATGAACAGTAGTTACAGACACCACAGATGGAAATCTGAGCGAGTTGTGATATAGCACATCAGGAGCCAGTTAAGGTAACTGCTTTGCAATCTGCAAGTTAGTCTTGTGAAAAGATCCCATGGCATTTTATGCAAGCACAGGGGGTGTTAGCCCCAGTCTCCTGGACTTGTTCCAAGTTCTGTTCTATGCATCTGGAACAGTTACTTTAATTCCCATTGGACAGGATACACTTGATTTTCCATCCCAACTCCTGAATGTTGTTACTTATAAAAATTCTGCAAGATGTCCCAAAGGCATAGTCAGTGTGTCATTTGCTTCGGAAAGATCCTTTCAATTCCAAGAGGGGATGAGGTCTAATTCAGTAGAACCTTCAGTAGCTGAACTTCTGCCTACTAAGAAATATGGTAAATATTATATAAAAAACCACAGCCAGAACTTGGATATGACAGCTTGGACACCTGCAGTCAATGAAAAGCCCCTTCCTGCCTGCCATCAGAACACAGCCAGGCCATGAATGAGGTTTTTTGCCAGGCTTCCCTTTTCATGATACTTCACTTCTCTTAACTCCTCTGCACATCTCTCTTTCAGCTGCCTGCTTCCCACACCTGTCCTTGCATTAAACCAGTTCGCAGCCTACCTTTCTGCCACAATCTGGCCTTTATGCAATCTTCCCACTCTCAACTCTCAATCTGCCCTGCCTCCCAATACACCTGCCTTAATCTTTAGCTTCCTTGCCAACTGCACATCCCGCTTATCCCTAGGGCCTGTGGGAGGCTTTGCATTGCAAAATGCATATAAAGTATTTGCTGCTTTCATATTTTAAGCCAGTTCGACCACATGGAGAAGTGGACTATAAATCTTTTAAGTAAGTAAAAAACAGACTTTTCATTTGCCTCACATAGGTAAAGGTCATTAGGTTCAGTCATGACCGACTCTGGGGTTGCGGCGCTCATATCGCTTTATTGGCCGAGGGAGCCGGCATACAGCTTCTGGGTCATGTGGCCAGCATGACTAAGCTGCTTCTGGCGAACCAGAGCAGCACACGGAAATGCAGTTTACCTTCCTGCCAGAGCGGTAACTATTTATCCACTTGCACTTCGTGCTTTCAAACTGCTAGGTTGGGAGGAGAAGGGACTGAGCAACGGGAGCTCACCCCGCCGCGGGGATTCGAACCACCAACCTTCCAATCGGCAAGTCCTAGGCTCTGTGGTTTAACCCACAGCACCACCTGCGTCCCTTGCCTCACATACATTCTACCATTTCTCAATATTATCTGGGTCTCTGCTTCCTCGTGCACTAAGTGGTTAGAATGTTTGTCAATATCCGAGCCATTGTTAATTTCTGGCCAGTGAAACATTTAAGATGACTGTTGTATAGAATACTGCAAATCCCAGTGACTGGCTCTCTACTTTTCTGAATAATATTTCATTGCAATGCTTGGAGCAGTTTCAAGGAGGCAAATGAGAGCACATATTTGAGCAGGTGTGGTGGCCCATTAACAGAAGATCAATGTTGATAATGTTCTAACCAACAGAAGTGTCTCACAGCCAGTATATTAGCCGCTATGAAGAATTAAGTAATATGTGTTGCCAATCCTGGGCATGATCCAGCCAGAATTAAGCACTTCAAGGTGTCAGTGAATTTGGCACATGTTCAATTTCTCCAGCTGAATTACAGGAACCTACAAGTGCTTCACTTTGGCTGGATCATGCCCCTCTGTTGTAAGTTGTGCATTATCTACCTAAACACTCAGCACATACATGCTGAGTGCCAAAGTTCATTGTGTGCATCTGATGAAGTAGGTTATTGCCAATGGGGAGGGGGAACCCTCCATGCTTCAGTCTCTACTGTGCCACAGTGACTTTCACCTCTTATTATCTACATTTATCTCTCAGTAATCCAGCGAGGAGAACTAGGAGCATATGGCAATGGCTGCATTGCTTCTTAATCTTGCTTCACTGCAGATGTGCACGTTAGGACTCCAGAACAAATGGGTTTTGTTGGAAAGATTGCTCAAGTGCTGAGCTTTCTTCCCTCCCATTTGCAGAGAGAAAGATGTTTCTGCACACAAGCCTTTAATGAGGCTTTGAAGCTTCTGCCACTGCCAGGTGCAATGGCTTTTCAGATAGGCCAGCAGTCTACTTCCCCCTTTGAGTTCCTACACTGTGGTTTAGAAGGGGGGTTTTTAGTGCTTTTCCTACGCTAAAGGTTTAGCAATTATTTCCTCTTTTAGCATCACCACAGATTTGGGGACCTATTTGGGGATTTTTACAGAAGATGTCGAAGGGAGCAACTGCTGTTGCGAAGTTCATGAACATCATAGCAACAGCCAGTTATGAAAGTTGCTACAGGTTCCAGATCTCACCAGAAACTTCTCTAGGTTTTTCGTTTCTGTAACAGATTGCCCTTTGAAACAAAGAAAACATAAATGAGGCTACATAAAACAATAAGTTCACAATAGTTTTGGAGACCAAAATATTATGAATCGTGTCTTTGTGATTGTAAATTATCAAAGCACAATAGATCTACGCCAGTAAATGCATGCAGGGAATTTGCAATTTTAGCTTTAGATTCCTATAAAAAGAAACATTATCTGAACACCTGAAAGAAAAACTAGGAAAATTGAAGATCTATTTAAGATTTCATTGTTACAAGAAACATCTGTAGTAGGATTTTTATAATGAAGTAAGATTTGAGAAAAATGTGATTTTAATTTTCTCCACTTGCATCTTTGAATGCATTTGTGTGCATAGATAATATAGAGAAGTACCTATACAGGCAAACAGTAGAATTTATATTGCACAGAATCTGTCTGTCTTGTATGTAGGATAGCAAGAAGAGGAAGAACATTTTATATATCATTGGTTATATTAAATTGGAAAATATACTGTTTGGTTTTGCTAGTTTATACCACTTTCCCATCAGCTCAAAGTTGTTTGTAAAGTTTTCAGATGAAGTATATAGAAAGCTTGTGGTGTGAAGGCAAGAGATAGAGATTCTTTTGTTCAGATTTCCCTGTTCCTTTCACAATTGGGTCCCTCTCCAGTAAACATTTGTGCATGAGAGCAATTTGCCATGAGGCTCTCATCACATCCTCTGCCCAGGAGGATCCCACAGTTGCAATCATTGACTTTTGTTAGTGACATGAATGAAGCAGTCACTGCTGAATCGTAGTCGGGTCAATGAAACTAATAGTATCTGAGGATCTTGCTTAGACTGCTCAGTTCGCTCCCTTATTAGTATACTGATGATCTATAAAGGTTTTTCAGCAGAAAGCTGCTGCAGAAACACTGCCCAGAGTTTATTGCATGCCGTACAGTTTAGAGTCCTATAAGCTAAATGAAAACTGATTTATGTCCAGAAGCTATTCTTTAAATTTTTGCTTTTAGCTTTCCATTGATTTGAAATAATTCTCCTGTTGTGATGGGATTTGGTGTTTAATCTTGTTGTCTTTTTTTTTTTTAAGAAATAATAATTGACATATTTTCCTCTCACAGGACTTGGTTGTTCAAATTAAGGATTCATTTCAAGTGAATGTTGTCTATTATTGCAAAAAACATAGTTCGTACTAGAAGACTGAGCCAAGGAGGAACGTGGTGCTGCCTTCATATATCACCAGGATTCCCACTCATGAAAACACATATACAGCTCAGGCGAACACACATGGATGTATTTTACTACATATGCACATGACTAGAACTGGAAAGTGATAACCATTCAGAACTTCCCACCATGCTACAAAATAAGCAGGATGACACCATTCATGTGTGATGGTATATGTGATACTCTTCCTGTCACTAAGATCACATTTATGAGCACAATGGCTGTGTTCTACCTCCCCGGTCGGGACAGTACACCTCTGAACATCAGTTGGTTGGAATCATAGGTGGGGAGAGTGCTTTGTCCTCAGATCCTGCTTGTAAGCTTCCCAGAGGCATCTGGTTGGCCACTGTGAGAACAGAATACTGGATATTATTATTATTATTATTATTATTATTATTATTATTATTATATACCCCACCCATCTAGCCGGGCCTCCCCAGGCACTCTGGGCAGCTCCCAAGAGAATATTATAAACACAAATGTTTGTGCCATCAAACATTTAAAACTTTCCTAAACAGGACTACCTTCAGATGTCTTCTAAAAGTCAGATAGTTGTTTATTTCCTTAACATCTGATGGGAGGGCATTCCACAGAGTGGGTGCCACCACCAAGAAGGCCCTCTGCCTGGTTCCCTGTAACCTCATTTCTCTGTCAGTGAGGGAACCGTCAGAAGGCCTTTGGCGCTGGACCTCAGTGTCCGGGCTGAACGATGGGGGTGGAGATGCTCCTTCAGGTATACTGAGCCGAGGCCGTTTGGTGGGCCTCTGGTGTGATCTAGCAAGGCTCTTCTTGTAGTCTTACATACAAAAAAAAGGTGTAAATTATGAAGCAGTTCTTGCGAAAAACAGCAGAGTGCTAAGAACAAATGACAGACTCAGAGCCATCACTATGACTGCATATTCTCCAGGATTTGTCAGATGGAAATCTGTGCATTTGTTTTATGTTACATAAGAATATGAGAACTGCAAATGCTAGCATTGCAATGCAGATAAGGATGACTCCTTTCATTTACGGTAGAAATGCTATAAACGAATGGCTTTTCGCATATGGTAACTTTGTGAAGTAGCATTAGACCCCTTTAGTGCATATTGAAATATGTGAAAACTGACACAAGACCTGACCATCAAAATCAGGCACCACATTGGCTAGGAGTCTGTATGCAAGGTCCTGGAAAGGAACTGGAAACCTAATATACTAGATTTTGCAGTAAAATGATGGAAACAACTGAGTATGCTTGAACTAACAGTTGCATTGAAAGAAAAAGAAAAATTACCAAGCTATTGGTAAATGTTGTCCAGTATCTCCATCGAACTAAGAATTTCAGAGCAAGATGTATATATATTTTCATTTATAGATCTAGTGTGCTGTAGTGCTTAGAGTGTTGGACTAGGAACTGGGAGACTAGGCTTCAAATCCCCACTCAGCCACAAAGCTCACTGGATGATCTTGGGCCAGTCACTAGCACTCATCCTAGTCTACGTTAGAGGATTGTTGTGAGGATAAAATGGAGGGTGCTCCCAAATTTATGCAATTTCACTTATGTGTGCACCCCCACCCCATAAGTGGGAAGTCACCTGTTAGAAGTACTGCCTCAGTACCATCATTGGGGTGGGGGTGCAATTTTCTTCTTGCCATAGTTAAACTATGGAACTAACTCCCCATAAGATGTAGGTGGTGGCTATCAATTTGGATGGCTATTGTTGGCTGTGTGTATTAGGAGGGAGCTGTTACGTTTTCAAGTGTGAACCCCCCTGTGATCTTCAGTTGAAAGATGTCTGGCTTCAGGGAATTGGATCCCTTCCCCGGTGGCAGTAAATAAGCAGGTCAAATGAAAGGAGTGTTCTTACCAGATAAGTTCTTTAATAATTACAGCGAGAGACAAAGGAATGCATATCACACTAAAAAATGGCATTGCTCCCAGTAAAGGTTTACCCCCTCCATCCCCATTAATCTACACATCTCCTACGTCGGGTAATCTGAGCTTGTTGCCCTTGCTCTTTCTGTGCCATCACTTTCCAGGCCCGTCTAGTCTTAGGGGAAGGATGTGTGTGTCATGAATGCTGTCCAAGAACACTGAATCTGCTAGCTGTCTCTCTCCTGGTGTTTCTTCTTCTAGCTGTTCCTCACCCAGTATTTCCCAGCTTCTCCCCTCTGGACTATGTCCCTCTGCAAACCACTGTTCTAAATCAATACTGTCCTCCTGCCCTTGGGAAGGTTCAGAAAAGGAGGTGGGGCTCCCACCATTCCTCTTCAATCCAGTCCCTGACAAAGGGTGGTATACAAATTTAATAATGATAATAAAAACAAGGAGCATTTGTCTTGGTTTGCTTGTGGAGTGCTTGCACATCTTCCCTTTAACCCTTCAATCCTCCCATACCTTATAGTGCATTTTCCCATCACTTTTCTAACTTCAAAGAATCCAGGGTTGGTTTCCCTCCACAAAGTGGATGTGTTGTACTTGTGTGACTAAACACTTTGATCTGCATATGGATAGTCTGGTGGCGCCATTATTCTTTCAAGGGTAGGCTAGTGTAGCCCACCTATTGGTATGGGAATCTTCATTCATTGTGCAGAAAACAAAGATGCTCACCTGGTCCTGGTCCACAGTAGCCTTTCAAGTCACTGGCCATTTAAGACTTTTCAAGACTTTCACTAGTTTAGCTTGCCATGAATCCTCTGCACTGATTTCAGCTTTCGCCAGTCCATGGCTTTTGTAGGATCTGCTTTTCATTACATAGGCTTATTAACACATCTGCCAGAGATGAATTTATGTGTACATTTAAGGGTGTGATGGTTTAAATTATGATGATATTTTAAGATCATAAGAATGAATTATGCTCTAATGAAGTGGGTTACATTTTTGGTTTTATTGTAATTCTTGTTTTCTTTAGCACATTGCTTGTCCCCTCTTCTGTTATGTACTCAGTTAAATGAAATTCTTTTTTATTCTTTTTTGTTTTAATCATAATTCATGCCATAACGAGTTGGACATAAATGGGATGAGTTCAACCATATTCCCATAGAACAGAAAGCAGCCTGAGATGCAACCAATAAAAAGTTGCATGGAGATTAGGAAACTTTGTGGCGTCCTCTTTTTTTAAGCCACTGTATTTCTTGCACCTTTTTGTTAAAAAAATAATAATGCTGCACATCATGGAAAAGAACAAGTCAAAATTTCAGTCGAGGAGGACTTGTTTCATGTAGATGAACTTAAACCACAAGGCCTGCATTCATTCTACTTTGTAACCAAATGGACCTTTATCGGGTATGTTCATTTATCAGAATTGATTTATATTCTAGAAGTAGATGCATTAAGGGTGGTGAACTTGTGGCCCTCCAGCTGTGGGTGAACTACAATTCCATCATCCCTTGGAGTCCAACAACATCTAGAGGGCCAGAAGTGTCCCATCCCTGTGTTAAGATAAGACACAGAGGACAAAAATTGAGAAGGCACAGTGGAGTGTCTGAGAGGACCAGAAAAAGTGGAATTATACAGGAAGATTGTTACACTTGTGTCTGTAAATTTTGAATCATACTAATTGAAAGTATTGCTTTAACTCAATAAAAAGTTGACCTGAAATATTGCTAAAATAACCTGCCACCCAAAGCAAATTTGGGGGTTTAGTCTTCAAACAAACCCCTATCATAGTAGTTTATTGGGGGGCATGCATGTTGCCATGCAGATGAAATAAATATGGTTCAATGGCCATGAAGGAGGAGGAGGAAACTACTGTTTATGTAGGAAGCAAATGACTCTTTGGCACAGACATTTTTTAAAAGCACTGAATGCTGAAAGAAGGTAACGTTCCTCACCCAAATGCTGCTGTTCCTCTCATGAGTTCCTGTTCAGGGTTGAAAAAGCCTTCAAATCCATTCAAAGCATTTTCTCCCGCACTCATATTACAGCTATTTTGCTGTTCTAAGCAATATACCACTTCAACAAAATTAGCCTGCAATTACACTTGTAATAAAATGTAAATTTAAGGCGGAAAAATATGGAGCGCTCGTGAATTGAGAGCACTTAATTTTCACTTAGATTCCCACAGAGTGAAGGGTTAATTTAGTAAGAGAGATAAGAAGAATGCAGTAATTATTTCCTCCCTGTTTCTCAGTGAGAGAAAATAACTTCTAAGACTTTAAATTCAACGGCCTAAATCAACTGTTCCTATTACCTACGTAGAAATCCCACGGAATATTAGAATTTACAATTAGCATCCGATGTTCCTGAACACCTTACACTGTGGTTAAGGTTTAATGCTTTGAATGTGTAACACTATGAAAATAAGATGAAGGCTTTGAGTTTCCCAATATTAGTCAAATAATATTAATTTACCTCCTCCATTCTGACATCTGGTTTATTATGGCAGTTTTATCCAATAGATTTTCATGCTTACCAGTTCAGCATTTTAACCAAGAATAGCCTTGATTCATTTCTAAAGTAGCCCTCATTGCTACATTAAACCCTGGTGGCTTTTCATTAAAATACCTTTAATTTCTACAAAGAAGCTTCATGATAATGCTTTTTTTTTCCAGGGGGTACGCAAGGGTACACAGTACCGGCACCTCTTTTTGTTGTTGTTAAAAAGTGTGACACTAACAACTTCATGGTGAGTACCAGCACCTATTTTTCTAGGGGGGAAAGACAGTGGTCACTATATTAGTGCAACCCCAACACATTCTCACAAACATACACAATCATGTTGTTTTTGTAAAAAAAACACACCAATATATTGCAAATGTAACATGGTTTATCCTCCGTGCTTTATCCTCCAATACAGTATACTTTGCCCGGTGTATTATTATAGAAACCTTATCGAGAAAGAATTAGCTTCTGCTGTTTATTATGCACCACCAGAGCATGTATCTCAGAGTGGGGTAGACTCAGCAGGAAGAAAGGGAGTGATTGATAATTGTATGAAGGGGGGGGGGGGAATAGAAACAGTAAAAACAAAAAACAAAAAATAAACTTTACAGCAGCAGCAGATCTGCTGTTACTTACGAATTACTAACAACTTTTGTAAGTTTTACATGCTTATTCCATCTGCTATTCATTAAATAAAAGTTACCATGGCAACTGCCACATGACATGGTATTTATGCTACATCTGATGTACAAAGCATAGTTTGTGTAGGAGTCTGTGTATGTGTATGATGAGGCAGCTGGCATCTCTGCCATTTTGTTGCTGCTCCGGTGGCGGGAGGGGGGAAGAATATACTGCAAGTACTCATTTGAGTACTGACATTAGTGCTCATTTGCCTAAAACCTCTGACCCCTTCTCCTTCCCCCACCTCCTGCCCAACCACCCCCATGCCCACCCAAATTGTAAGGAACTGGTTGCAGAGCAATTTCAGTCAGGCATAAAGCTTCACCTCTTCTGCAACAACACCGGTACCTGCTAGGAAATTATTTGAGGAATGCAATGCTTAAGAGAAAAGGTTGTCTCAAGACTTTATGAGACAGTCCTTTTCCTTCATTGGCTTGTGTCCAAAAGGGATGTATGGAAAGAAGAAGAAGAGGAGTTTGGATTTGATATCCCGCTTTATCACTACCCGAAGGAGTCTCAAAGCTGCTAACATTCTCCTTTCCCTTCCTCCCCCACAACAAACACTCTGTGAGGTGAGTGGGGCTGAGAGACTTCAGAGAAGCGTGACTGGCCCAAGCTCACCCAGCAGCTACATGTGGAGGAGCGGAGACGCGAACCCGGTTCCCCAGATTACGAGACTACCACTCTTAACCACTACACCACACTGGCTCTCAATGCCAAAGCAGAAGCTCTTGTCCAAATCTTGGGCCAAAAATAAAATATCAAGGGCAGGGTAGAGGGCAAGCCATTTGCCTGCTATATCATGTCCCTCAGAGTTTGTGATAAAAAGTGTTAAGACAAAGGCATCTTCACAGCAGTATTCATCCAGTGGTTTGTCGAAGGCTGGGCAGAGAACTTTATGTTATGTGTGGCAGACCAACATGATTCACAAATATTAACCAGGGGTTTAGTAGTCAGTTTTGTCATGCAGGAGCTCATCATAACATCACTCCCATAACATCACCCCCCAAGGAAAGTCCAAAATGCAGGAAGTGGATCTATCGTTATAAGGTGTATTTCACACATATACTCTCACACACCTATATACAGTGTTTTCCTTCTAGAAAACAAGGTGTCTGTACTGTGTACCCTTAATTTCCCCCCCCGGGGGGGGCACTGCTTATACACCAAATAGCATACTATCCAGTTTATTAGGATCCACATGATGACAATCGTATGCAGAGTTACTAGTTGGGAGAGTCTGGGTGTAAGGTCCATGGATCTCAGTACAGTAGTACCTCGGGTTAAAGATGTTTCAGGTTACAGACGCTTCAGGTTACAGACTCCGCTAACCCAGAAATAGTACCTCGGGTTAAAAACTTTGCTTCAGGATGAGAACAGAAATAGCGTGGCAGCGGCACGAGGCCCCATTAGCTAAAGTGGTACCTCAGGTTAAGAACAGTTTCAGGTTAAGAACGGACCTCCAGAATGAATTAAGTTCTTAACCCAAGGTACCACTGTAGCATCTGCTAGGCAGATTCCAAAGCAGACTCACCCAATTCAAACTGAGCAAATCATGATCAAGATTAAATCATTGGTCAATTGTGCTTCCTTGCCACCATGCCCTTTGAACCTGCTACAAACTTCTCCAAAATCGATGGTGGGGGCGGGGGGAAATCAGATCTAGCTTGCATTTAAAGGTGACCCTAACCTAATCTGTGCATTGCAAAATTAATAATAATAATAATAATAATAATAATAATAATAATAACAACAACAACAACAACAACAACAATATTTAGAAAAATACACAAAATGAAACACAACAACAACAACAACAACAATAACAATATTTAGAAAAATACACAAAATGAAACACAACCATTCTTCCAAGTTCACATTCCTCCCAATTTTGCAGTGCAGTTTTCCAGCCATGTAGTGCATATAAAAATGCATATACTGGGGGAAAGTCTGTATAAAAATGCATATATTCACGAAAATAGCATTATATTAGGGGAAATAGTTTTGCAAAAACAAAATGAGTACATTTCTTAATCAAAAACACATACAAAGATGGCGGTACAATTTGTACCCTGTTAGCATTCTGTCATCTCTGATAGGTTCCAGACCAAGCTGGGAAAATTAGTGTGAAGGGATCAAGAAAGCTTAATAGGAGAAATTTGCTGATGAGTTTTCACAGGAATCTTAAACCAAAATAAAAAACATTCACAAACCGATGTGGAAATGTGGAGAACTGAACTGAAGAGTGGAAAAATAAGAAACTGAGAGAAATGAAAATGGATGGACTCGCTCATACCTAATGGTAGGAAACAAAATTTCAACTCCTTCCACTGGTGAATGAGTCAAGGCACCACATAGCAAATGGGCACAGTAGAGAAACACAGGATGCCATGAAGAAGGGATTTTCATGCACCAGCCGACACTGAATCACATTTAGCTGAACAATGATCACTTCCGATGAGTGAAAATTAGAGCTGTCAGCCTATTAAAGATCTTTTAGCCAAATTTATTGTTTTGACTTTCAACCAATTAATTAACTGATTACATTTCTATATCGCAGATCCTTAATAAAGGTGGGGTTTTTTTAAAAGGATCCTGAATGGCTGTGACAGTTTCAATTAAGCATGACAACGCTTGAATTAAAACAAGCAAACATACCAACAAAAGCTATCACTCCTTGTCTGGAGAAAGGAATGCTACCTTTTTTGTTTCAAATCTTGAGAGCAGATAATGAAGAATAAGGCTAAATTCATGGAGGCCGGGGTATCAAAAACACAGAAAAACCCTGCTGAAGAGGTCAGGATGTTGGCACTGCTACTGCAGTTTAGGTGCAATGATATTGTGTGCCGTTCAGACTTCCAGTCTATATCAGAGATGAGCAATTGGGATGGGGATTGTCGCACTTTCCTCTGCCTGAGTGTGTGCTTTGTGGTTGATCAGTCCTGCTATTCGTGTCAGTCAACTATGAGAACTGGAAATGTCCAAAGTAGGCAGAATCAAGCCAAGATATTTTCATGCCAGAATCAAACTATAGGGTACAATCTGGCAAGTCTACGAAGGAGGTTTGGGCTGGGAAGTGTCCCGGGGGCCAAATAAAGAAGACTGTAGGGTCACATTTGGCTGACAGACTGAAGGTTCCCCAGCCTTCTCTGGTCTCTTCTACAAAGCTGTGGCCCTATCTTAATAGCTGGACATTGAAACAGATCATGGCCATGACATATGCTAGCGACTCCACAAAGCATCTTCTAGGAACCAGTTAACGCAGCTTTATGACAGTGTTAGTGCTGGCAAGGTAGTGTAGCAAGAGGATCAGAAGCTTTGCCTGTGGTTTGTTTCATACAAATAAGTGAACAACGCTGTCAGAGGTTTGTAGAATTGGGTGTTGGTCCTGCTTATAATGCTTCCTTGACACTGGTCATTGCTGTCAAAGCCTCAGCTAATCATTCACTTCTGCTTTTTTGATGCAATTTATGTATGTGGCCAGTAAACTATCTCTTCTTCTTCAAAGTCTTCTTAAATCACACTTGTGAACCTGTCTGCCTTCCTTGCAGTTTAAATTTCAGAGTACACACCAGGCAGTTGTGAGCAGATTGGGGGGGGGTGTAGGGCGTCAGTTTCTAAGCTCCTTTCACCTGTTCGGATTCTTTCTCCAATTACTAATTCCAGAAAACTGTGAAGTTCACCAGACCTGTTTCACTTGCTCTGTTCATTATACCCTCAAAGTGTTACTACATTTCACCTCCACCGCCGACATTTTCCCGCCTGCGTTTCCAGCTATTATTACGTTGTCTTTCTTGATGGTTCCTCGGGTGGCCATGATGGTTGTGCAACAGGGAGCAAGGGAAACATCTTCAGCTTTACAAGCTGTTAAATCTTTACGCAGGTGTGTTCGAGACTAGCACAGCAGAAATTAAGTTATCCACTGCAAAAGTTAGACAATATGGACTGCATACCCAGAGGGGCAATCAGTACAGGCTTGGGAATAATCAAACATATCTGAAAAATAAACAGAGCTCATTCACATTGAACTTCAAATCCCAGTTACAGTGCAGAACACAGATGTTAATCCCTTAAAAGAAAGTGGCACCTCTGGGCTGTAATTAAATCATGCACGCTCCACACGGCCACATAGTTTTCCATATAACACCATTTCATTCTTTGCTTAGAAAATGCTCCTTGAACCATCAATACACAGTCAATGCTATGTGGAAATAATAGTAACATCTCTATTCTTCATTTTTTTTATATTCCCAATCAAGGCCACACTTCCCAAACAAAGAAGAACAATGATCCAGTGATTCTCACCTTAGAAAATACAATCTGACATGTAGCAATCTGACAGAGTGCAACTGGATTTCCTGCCCAGGGGCCTGGTGATTTTAATTAAACCCACAGCTGTATTTCCTCCACATTTTGGGATCTTTCCTATCCTTCCCTTGGGATCTCAGGAAGGTGCCTTATAGCAGGTTAGAGCAACAGTCTGTCTAGCTCAGGTCTGTCTCCAATGACAGACAATAGCTCTCTGGGGTTTCAGGCAGGGATCTCTCCCAGCCCTACGTGGACATGCCAGGGATTTGGAAATGCAAGGCAGATGCTCTACTTCGGAGCTGAGGCCTTTGCCCACCCTTAGAGTTCCCTTCCATTCTGTCCCCCACAGCAGTTGTTGTTGTTGTTGTTGTTGCAAGACCTAGTGTCAGGGACTGGACATCGGAGGAGGAATGGTGGAGATCTCCTCCCCCTCCTCCTGAACCTTCCTGAGAAGAGGAGGACAGTACAGATTTACAACGGTGGCTTGCAGAGTGTCACTGCTCAGAGACAGAAGAGTGGCAAAGCTGGGAAATAATGGAGAAGAGGAGGGGGGAGAAGCAGAGCAGGAACAGCTGGCTGACATGTTCTCACTAGAGGAAGGTTACCAGATGTCCCCGTTTCCTGGGGACAGTGCCCGGATTTGCAAATCAGTCCCCTATCATTTCCGCTATCATTCCAACTGAAGTTGAAAAGTGTCCCTGGCTTCATTGAAAAAAATCTGGTAACCTTACACTAGAGAGCATTCCAGACCCCCCTTCTCCCAGAACCTGGCGAGCAGTGAAAGAAGGAGAGCAAAGAGCTAAGAAGCAATTGGCCTTAAGCAGCCACCGTAAGGGGGGGGGGAATGATGTTGACGACTGAGAAGGGAAGGTTGGGGAGTTTACTCAGAGCAACGCCATTACTCCAAGAGGCTACCTTTCTAAGCCTCTCTCTGTGAATATTGAATAAAAGACTTGGGTAAGTGCTTTTCCTGTCTTCTATCCCTGTCAGCCAGCTGTAGGGGGAAATCAGATTCCCTGAGCCTGACACCTAGTTGGAGATACCATTTCAAACCTGGTGCATGCGCCTTCACACAAATTTACAAGTCAGAAGAAAAGAAGAGCCATGCTGGATCAGGCCCAAGGCTCATCTAGTCCAACATCCTTTTCCCACATTGGACAGCTAGAGGCCTATGGGAAGCCCACAGCATATCCTCCAACATTTCTCCATGTTATGAATTAATAATAATAATAATAATAATAATAATAATACCCCATTCATCTGACTGGGTTGCTCCAGCCACTCTGAACAGCTTCCAACAAAAACATAATAAAACATTAAACGTTAAAAAAAACTTTCCTATACAGGGCTGCCTTAGATGTCTTCTAAAGGTTGTATATACAGATAGGTTGGTCTGCCATAGTCAAAATAAAAAAATTCCTTCCAGTAGCACCTTAAAGACCAACTAAGTTAGTTCTTGGTATGAGCTTTCGTGTGCATGCACACTTCTTCAGATACACTGAAACAGAAGTTGTCAGATCCTTCTATATAGTGAGGAGGTGGGGAGGGGTATTACTCAGAAGGGTGGTGGGATTGGCAGATAGCTGAGATGAGCCTGTTGACGACTCTTAACGACTGCAATAGGTCTTACAGGAAAAGGCAAGGGGTGAGAAGGTGAAAATGCCTTTTCCTGTAAGACCTATTGCAGTCGTTAAGAGTCGTCAACAGGCTCATCTCAGCTATCTGCCAATCCCACCACCCTTCTGAGTAATACCCCTCCCCACCTCCTCACTATATAGAAGGATCTGGCAACTTCTGTTTCAGTGTATCTGAAGAAGTGTGCATGCACACGAAAGCTCATACCAAGAACTAACTTAGTTGGTCTTTAAGGCGCTACTGGAAGGATTTTTTTTATTTTAAAGGTTGTATAGTTACCCGTCTCCTTGGCTTGGGGGTTACATAATTCCATACCCTCCATACATTTATCTGATGAAAATAGGGACATCCTAAGGAAAAGCGGGACATTCCAGCATCAAATCAGAAACTGGGGTGGCTTCAGTACATCCGGGACTGTCCCTGGAAAATAGGGACACTTGGAGGGTCTGCACAAGCAAGACCTGAGCACAATAGCAATTTCCCCACTTGAGATTTCTAGCAGCTGATATTGAGAGGCTGACTGCCTCCGACAGTGAAGGCAGAAAATAGCCATCCTGGCTAGTAGTGTTTGATAGCCTTAGTCTCCAGACGTTTGTCTACTAATCTAGGGATGAGGCCGTCTTCCATTGTGTGCCCATTTTGTGAAATGAGCTCCCTACAGAGATCAAGTGAGCAACTATGGTGGGGTACTTTTGCAGACATTTCAAGATCTTTCTCTTTTCCCAGCTCTTTCCTGGCTGCTGGTATTCAGTTCTTTGTACAGTGCAAAAGGCAGCAGGTAAGTGAAATAAAAAGATCTAAGATGCGATTTTATGCAAATGTATGTCATGGACCTCTGCTCGGAGTCTTTTTTAAGCTCCGAGCAAATCCCCCTGGTTATCACCATAGACCATGTCATGTTGCAGGAAGATGGCTTAATAAATCTGTGTGAATCGACTCACCACCATTTGTCGTAGCATCCCTTAGCATTTTAGGTATGCCATGCTTCTGTGACATCTCTGAAATGTGATGCATGTGCATCTTATCACAAACTCATCTAAGAAATCTGTAAGACAAGTGCTATTTCATAAATTTCATACATGCCTAATGTAATAGATAGATAATAGTATTGAGCCCCTGCTGTTTCCTAGTGTTCTCATATCTGTTATTCAGACATATAGCTGCAAACTATGAAGCAAAGCTAAAAGGCATGCAACTCAAATGCACTTTAATGAAGTCTAAACTCTGGCTGGCTAGAAATTCAGAAGTTATTTATTTATTTGTAATAGTTTCACATTGGCTTCAAATGTAAAAAAGCTTCTCGAGCCCATTGAGAAAGCCAAAATGTGATATATATAAAATACAGTTCACCGAAAGTATGGCATTAAAACAACATTCCAAAGCAAAACATAAATATTTTTTAAGTAGAGTAACAGCTAAACCCATAACTGTAAACTATCAAATCAGCTAAAATCAGGCTGAACCATCAAGGTCTTTAAATGCCTTCTTTTACATGGAGGAAACCAGGTGTACATCCTGCCAAAAGGCATTCCAAATGGAACCACCACAAAAAAGTCTCCGTCACCTGTGTCCACCAATCTGAGAGATCTTATATATCTTATTAGCGGGCATGTGAGCAGTTAATGTTCTTCACCAATAGTCATGTAAGAAGAAGAAAGTGACAATGGTGCAATTCAATCCCAACCTCAAAAAAAAACTTTTGTTGTATTACATGTAACATTAACATCCGAGGTACAGTACAACTGTGATTGACTTAAATGGAACTGGATTCTACCACCTCTTTATTTTACTGTATCCAGCAATATATCCCATGGATGTCTTCAGATATTCTACCAAAAAATTCTTCAGATATTCTACCTGTGTTTTTCAGGCAAGTACCTGCCATTCCCCACTGCCTCCTTTCTTTTACTCCACCCCGTCCCACAACAAAGCACAGACTTTTACTAAGAGTGATTTGAAATGTGGCTGCTTCAGCTCCACTGTTCCCTGTGGCCTGATTCTGAGAGTCATCATTTAGGTCAAGAATTGCAGCTGCTGTTGCAGGGATTTTCCCCGATCTCGGTGTATCAGGTGTCAGCTGATGCTCTGAGACCTGTCATCTCATTGATGGGCTGTGACATAAGGGGATGTTACATGAAGCAACAAGGCAGAAACATAAAAGAAAGCTTCAAGCATGGATACTGCCTGATATTTTGAATTGCAATTGTTCTGAGAACCTGAGACTATTCTAGAGAGAAAGGCGGGGGGGGGGAGAGAGAGAGAGAGAGAACCAGTCCTCTCTTCTTTTCATATGTTCTTATCTATTTGTCTCCAGATCCTCCTCCAAGTGACCAATGGTGTTAGACTGAGACAGGTGCGGATTTAGGGGAGTGCAGCCAGTTCAGTTGCACTGGGCATGGAGCCTTGGGGGTAGAATGCAAAGTGAGAGGCAGGAGACACTGAAAGTCACATCACACCAAGGCGCCACTAAAATCTGATGCTCCAAGGGGTTCTCCCAATATATAACCAATTCAAGTTGCTCATATAGCCATGCTATTGCAAAGGGTCGCTGCACAAACATTTAAATTCTAATTGGCATTTAAATCCTATTTTCACACTGTATAGTTCATGCATCTGTTGCATCTCTTGTCCATGCAAACTTATACCACACTAAATGTTACTGGGATGCAGGTGGCGCTGTGGTCTAAGCCACTGAGCCTCTTGGGCTTGCTGATTGGAAGGTCGGAGGTTCGAATCCCCGCGACGGAGTGAGCTCCTGTTGCTTTGTCCCAGCTTCTGCCAACCTAGCATACCAGTGCAAGTAGCTAACTAGGTACTGTTGTGGCGGGAAGGTAAATGGCGTTTCCATGCGCTCTGGCTTCGGTCATGGTGTTCCGTTGTGCCAGTATTGATTAAGTCATGCTGGCCACATGACTTGGAAAGCTGTATGTGGACAAATGCCGAGTCCCTTGGCCTGAAAGCGAGATGAGTGCTGCAATCCCATAGTTGCCTTTGACTGGACTTAACCCACCAGGGATCATTTGCCTTTACATTAAATGTGCTAGCCTGCGTGGCCACTGCGAGAACAGGATGCTGGACTAGAGGGGTCATTGACCTGATCTGCAGGCTCTCCTTACGTTCTTTGAGGTGCCTTATATTTTATCACTGGTGGTTCGATCCTTGAAATTTCATGTGGATTTTTTTTGGGAGGAGGGGGAAATGTGATGCATTTTTATTATTAAGCCCAAAAATATTACTTGTGATTAAGAGTAGTGATATTTCAATCCTTTTCAAAATTCCAATTAAAAAAATTAGAGGAGCCTGGGGACATGGGCATTTATATTAGCTAAAAGGGGGCCCAGGTTAACAAAGGTTAAGAAACACAGGTCTAGAAGTTTATTCTGTGAAAGGGATCTGGTAAGAGAAAGGGGCTGATGTAATCAAGAAACAACCTTGATTGCAGCTCATGGTTTCTCAAGAGTGAGGTAAACACTAAGTCAAACCATGGTTTAGCTGACAGCAGTTCAGCAGCAGCAGAACTGAAAGAAGAGCAAAGCAGCCACCATCTCCCCCTCACGGACCCACACACTTGGGTGCTCCCTCTAAGCCAGGGGTCAGCAAACTTTTTCACTGTCCCTCAGACCTTGTGGGGGGCTGGACTATTTTGGGGGGTGGGGAAATGAACAAATAACCCAGAGATGCATTTTAAATAAAAGCACACATTCTACTCATGTAAAAACACGCTGATTCCCGGACCGTCTGCGGGCCGGATAGAGAAGGCGATTAGGCTGGATCCGGCCCCCGGGCCTTAGTTTGCCTACCCATGCTCTAAGCCATGGTCCAGCTTAGCTTTTTGTGCGAACTGGGTCACTGAGTGTTAGCAAAATTGCAACAACTAGCTCCTTGTAACAATGTTTCCTAGCTCAAATTAAGACAAAAGGTATCTGTGGAACATTTTGGAAGACATAACACTTAGCTAGTCCCATTTTGGAACCGACTGCACTATTAAGAAATTGATTGTAATTAGGTATACTTATGGGAGTAATTGTGTAATTAAGTAATGCATAAGTTGTATGATTGGTTGATCTAATTATGTTTACAAATGGGTTTCCCTTTAAAAAGAAATTATAATGAAAATGGAACTTTGAAAATAGAGGATGAATTTGGGGTGATACTGCCGTCCATTTTTCCAGGAATGAAGGGTGACTGTCAACTGTTACTTTAACATTACTCACCTGCTTGCCACTGAAGGTTGAACGGAAAAGACTTTTCAGCTCTCCTGATCCCTACCACTTCAGCGGGTGGTCCTCTGCCTGATTGTTTGTTGAACATAGATAAACCTGTCTCTTTCTCAGTCTTCAGCATCCTCTGTCACTGAACATTTTAATATTGCCGTCCAAGGTAGCTTGCATAGTTTGTTAGAGTTTGTCTGGCAGTTCTACAACTAATCTATAAATAAGTAGTCAGATATTATCCTTTGCCTCTATTTTCTAAGCTAAGGTGCACAAATCAAATTCAGGCAGCTTCCACATTGGGTACTGACCGTGGAACAGGTACACTTCATTTATTCACTTTTTAATGGGGTATTTGCATTACCTGGTGATCAAAACATACTCCTCTCATGTTTTCCCTGTTCAGTTACTCTGGCTGTGCAATTTCCTCAGGTGTAAATGATCCACCACACAGCTGCTCCAGCTTATACAGACCCATAATAGCCTGCAGAGATGGGCTACCTTCCCAAGTTAATGAAACTCATCAACCCCTCATTTTCCTCTACAGCTTATGCAGAAGCTGCCATCTTGACCATTGGACCCATTATTGGTCTTGTCCACTGCCAGAGCCTGTATTTGCATACAGGAGAAGTACTTAAGTCACTGAGGGTTTGAAACTCATCGGCTACCCTCACCTGGTTTAGCTGACCAGTTGAAGCCATTTCAACTGGGTGTGGCTGCTGTTGCATGCTGATAGCTTCTAGGAGTCACAAGTGAGAGATGAGTGAAGGGTGAGGCCCAAAGGTGGACAAACTACTCCAGAAGGAGCATGACGTGTCCCCCACCAGAGGTGCTACCTGAAGGGGCTCCCACAAGGCAAGACACAGTGATAATAGCAATAACCTTTATTGAACTACATAACTGGACAACAGGGGCAAAGCAACTGCTTATATACTTTTCTGGAGGCCTGGGCCACTCCCACTCACAATGTGATTGGCTGTCTAAACTTCCAAGCTGCAAATCATAAGTCAGAGTTTAAGGGCCAATGTCAGAGTCCCAAATCCTGAAATGTTCTGTGACTGGATATCATGTATCAAATCAGAACACAGGGGCTCAGAATGCTTAGTCCAGACTCAAGCTCAAGCAAACACAGACCACTGAATACATAACACTACCCCTCCCCTAACACCTCATACACCCCAAAGTGTATGGTGTATAAATTGTACTTAAACAACAACAACTTTGTGCAGGTGTCTAAAGAAGCTGCAGAGCTAGGCAGACCTTGTTTCTCAATAAGAGGTTTTTCAAAGAAGACACCTTAGAATACCTCCCACTCTCACATATGTAGAAAAGGCCTCCATCCAAATTCTGCATAGGATTCTCAGACTCCATTTTATTAGCTGCCTGTTCCCAAAGCCAATGTATCAAGACAGACCCAGCTTTCATCGCCGCAGAATATTAGCAGCCGTACATAGAACATGAAAAATGCCTTCCAAACCTAATTGAGGAGACCAGCATTTTCTACATAGGAATGGTGCATATTTAACATCAGATGCTAAGATCATTACATTCTCTATTTAGCTCTGACATCCGATGGACTTCAGTTCATGTTTTCCTGGAATAAATTGTAAGTAAAATGGAGCGAAGGCCTCAAGGCTTCCCCCCTGCTGCTAGTGAGCGTCATGCACCATCTCATTCTGACCTACAGCAGCTGCAGTGCCATGGCAATGAAAGATCTGAATATATATATTCTCCATTCAAACAGATCTTCTTTTTGGGAGCTGCAAATTTACTTCTCCACAGCCTGGGCACTAAGAACCCAGAATATGATGGTGAGATCTATATTTTATGAGGGCAGATGACATGAAAATTACCATGCAAGCCTGTCTCGAAATAGGTTAGCCAGGGTCTGAAGACTGAACCAGAGGACACGCAGTGCCTTGTGCCAGAGCATTAGCGCTTCACCAGATTTTTGCTTCTGGCACGCTTAAGGCACACACACACAGAAGACCTTCCATAGCGCTAAGTCATTCTTCTCACTTCATAAATTTTCAAAAGGTATTAATCGGAGGCCTCCCAGAAACAAAGTTCATCCACTGGTTAGTGAGAGTTTCAAGCCAAAAGCTCGAGTGTTCCTGGGTTATGAAACACACAGGCTTAAAATACCCAGCGGGCCACCAAAGTAAGCACCAGCTGAGAGGGGCAGTGATCTCAACAGCCTATGCTGGAGAGGAAAAGCCAATGCACATTCAACTTGTACATGGGTAGGCTCTGTCTGCCTAGATGCCATGAGCACCTACCTGGGGCCAGTTCAGGAGCAGATGTGGTCCTGCTCCTCCTCCTGTGATACACTATATGTGAAAGGAAGTGGTGTCTAGCTCTTTGCTCTGTGAACCACACTGTCAATATGGCTAGGGCTGTGTTGATTGTCAACAGCACCCAGCCCTGGAATAGGTGCAACAAAATGCCTCTCAACATATGCAAGTTGCTTTTCTCCTTTCAGAGCCACACCCCAAACATTTTGGATTAGGGAACAGAGATTCCAAGTCTCCATGCATGGCTTTTGGGCAAGAGTGAAACCAAATCCTGTCACTTTCCTCTATAGAACAGGGGTAGCCAACTCCATGTGTTGGACTACAACTCCCATAATCCCTGGCCATCTGAAGTCCAACAATCTGAAGAGAGCACAACAATGTCTACCCTTGCTTTAGAAACTAAGTAATTTGACAATATTTGTGGAATACAAAGAACCCGTCTTACCTATTAATATTATTATTATTTTAATGAGCCATAATCTCTTTGTATTAGGAGCTAAAGGGGTGGGGGGAGTTCTATTTTTTTATTTAAAAAATAAGTATACTGAGGCAAGGCTGTCACTATAGCATTCCTGAATATATTAACTCATCTGACTGAACAATGCCTAGCATTTGTGTTCTGTTTTGAACAGCCTTTCCAGCACCCCTTGATTGATTTGAGCATGATAGCGATTAGGATGTCTGTTGATTCTCCAAATTTACTTGTTTCTTTGGGTTTTTTTATTAAGGAAAAAAAGATTTTATGCCCATTTATATTCAATATTTACCGTGTGCTCAAACTAGAATTGAGGGGGATTGTGTGCTCGCATCTGTTGAGAGGCAAGAAGAGCTGACTTTTTTTTTTTTATTGCTTAGGGTGAAATGTGTGAAATTAACAAGGAGAATAATCCACAAAGAAAGAATGTGTGACATTGATTGTCATGTGGATTTGTATGCAGCAGTGTGGGAGAGATAACTGAAAGGATTTACTATCATTATGTTATGACGCTATTAGAATACTGAACTGGATGGGGTGGGGGTGGGGATTTGGTGATTTGAGAGCTTCAAAATGGGTGAAGCAATTGAGGAAGGACCATAGCTTTGTAGTACAACTCAGAGTTTGCATGCACAAGGTCCCCAGGCTGAAACCCTAGAATGCCAAAGTTAGTGTAGATAACATTCGGCTATGTAGGAGAAAAGGCAGCGGCAGGGCCCTCCTTGCCTCCATTCTGCAACCACTATTGCCACCTCTAACTTTCCCCTGCTTTCCATGGGCTGTGTAACTGCTTGGGACAAGGCACAGAAGGGGATGGCAGGGACTGGCACTCCTCAGGCCCCAGAAGAGGATGTTGTTTCTCTATGGTTGGGGCTGGGCCTACTGTTGCAGGTGGGACTGGTCTTGTGGTGGTGGTGCTTTCTCTTTGGCAGAAAAGACACAAATAGCATCAGCTTCCCATAGGTGATTCAGGGACTGGTAGGTCCAGACCCATCCCAAGTGAGGAACGACCCTCCCCAGGGCCCAGAGAATACCTTCCACTGGTACCTTCCCATGCCTTGACCCAGGAGCCTCACTGGGGCCTTAGGAAGCAGAGTACTGGAGAGGCAGCAGTTGCTGGTGCTGTGCAAGAGACACTTAGCCACAAGGCTTTAGTGCATAGGTAGGCAAACTAAGGCCCAGGGGCCGGATCCGGCCCAATCGCCTTCTCAATCCGGTCTGGGAATCAGCATGTTTTTACATGTGTAGAATGTGTCCTTTTATTTAAAATGCATCTCTGGGTTATTTGTGGGGCATAGGAATTCCTTCATTTCCCCCCCCCCAAAAAAAATATAGTCTGCCCCCCCCACACACACAAGGTCTGAGGGACAGTGGATGAGCCCCCCCCCCGCCGAAAAAGTTTGCTGATCCCTGCTTTAGTGTAAACCCTTGAGTAAAAATGTTACATCACACAAGCCACTATATTTGAAAACTGTTGACCAGAATAGAAAGTTTGTTGCATGTGTGGTTTTTGTGTTCCTTTATTCAGCGAGTCCACTGAGCTCAGTACAGCAAGGTTTCTTCTTCAGAGACAAATAAAAAAGCAACCACCATCTCTAGAAAATTTGTAGTGGTGGGTGGTCTTCTCCAATGGCATTAAGTAACATTGAAATTATTTTATTTTATTTTTTATTTATTTTAAAAACATATATACTGCTTTTCATCCATTAGATTCCAGAGCAGTGTGCATGCTGCCCAGATATCAGCATGACAGATGTTAATGAAGCTTCTGCAGCACTTGTTGCTCCATCAAGGCTACTCCCATCAGGGTGTTAGTTGAAAATAGGCATACTTGCTTCACTGCAGAGCACATGGTTGGTCAGATGAAGCTCCTAGTCACTTTGGCATCCATGGTGCTTTTGTTTTCTTGTATAGATAGCAAATCAACTCAAATGCTCTGGATGAAAAAGGAAAAAAAGTGGGAAAGTTCTATCTTAAACTCATCCATGACAACTGGTGTAGCATGTATTATGGATAAACTGAATTATGTTGTCGTACTTTGCTGTTGTGATTAGACATCAGAGTCCAGCTATAGAAAATGTGGTAGGAAACCCGTCAACATTCATCAGATCTATTCAATGAAGTGATAAATATTTACTACCATCATACCAGGACAACAGTTGGTCATATCACCAAAGAGCTTTATTGAAATAGGCTGTATAATGGGGGAGAACTTTCATTCTTCTCAGGAATAAGGCTATAATTTTTTCATCAGGCTTTTTAAAAGAACAAGTTCAATGAAGTTTTCTGAAGCGCAACAAAGTGAGAAAATATGACAGAAGAGAACAAAAAAGGAAAGGAAAGGAAACACTAGAAGAAGAGTTGAAAAGGGTGATCAACAATTTTAATCATGCAAATTACACCAGGTTAAAATAAGAGTCCCCAAACATGATTGATGAGCAAATTGCCTTCAGTAAGCCACTTCAAAACTGACAAAATTGCTGCATAATGGGCATTCCTGTGAAAGAAATAGCATGCATCCGTCATATACTTTGTCACATGTGATAACTTCATGTGTACATATAAACTCAGTGCAATCATCACATCTGATAATCTTCTCTTCAGTGGCATGCTAGCCAGCTCCTCCATGAACTTTCTTGGTAGAAAAAGCCTTGTTCTTGATGAGAATTGTGAACTTCGTGATGGTGAGCTTTATTATGTTAGTATCTTCTGATGCACTTTATAGAAAAGAATAAGCAAAAGACAGGTCTCTGCACTACAGAGCTCACAAGCTAAAGTTAGTTCTGGGAAGAGACAACAAAAGGAAGGAAGGCTGTGCAAATGTATTTAGGTGTGCTTAGGCTTCATTTCCACAAAATTAAAAGACGCCTGCATCTTGTGAGAAAAGCAATGACAAACTTAAACAGCATCTTAAAAAGCAGAGACATCACCTTGCCAACAAAGGTCTGTATACTTAAAACTGTGGTTTTCCCAGTAGTGATGTATGGAAGTGAGAGCTGGACCATAAAGAAGGCTGATCGCCAAAAAATCGATGCTTTTGAATTATGGTGCTGGAGGAGACTCTTGAGAGTCCCATGGACTGCAAGAAGATCAAACGTATCCATTCTTAAGGAAATCAGCCCTGAGTGCCCACTAGAAGGACAGATCCTGAAGCTGAGGCTCCAATACTTTGGCCACCTCATGAGAAGAGAAGACTCCCTGGAAAAAAAAACCTGATGTTGGGAAAGATGGAGGGCACAAGGAGAAGGGGACGACAGAGGATGAGATGGTTGGACAGTGTTCTCGAAGCTATGAACATGAGTTTGACCAAACTGCAGGAAGCAGTGGAAGACTGGAGTGCCTGGCGTGCTCTGGTCCATGGGGTCACAAAGAGTCGGACACGACTAAACGACTAAACAACAAAAATCTACACAGGCCTTACTGTTCTTCTGAATCTTGTCTCATCCCTTTTTCCAACTTCCCCTTTTTTTTGAAGAACAAAATGAGAAAATAACATTCTAGCATTATATTCCTGGGTAGGAAAGTGGGCCTCAGGTAATGAACTTAAAAGAGTCTGGAAAGGGATTCACAGAAGTACAAGAGGAGCCTTTTTCTACTATCTTTGTCCCAGTCTTGGTTCACTTAAGGTAAATGCTAGCAACTTGAATAGATGTGTGTGAGCAATGGAATTATCTGGAAAATCATTTTGGAAAACTGGACGGAGTCGCTGGTTTAAACCAATCAATGATTTTGGTCAGCAGTTGTTAAGTTACAACACACCGCAGGAATCGTTTTAAAATCGCTGGGCAAAGCGTTAGTATCTTTCAGCTTGTTTAGTGCTAACACTTCCCTTTCCATCAACATGCATTAAAACTTAGGGATTCCTTTCTGAAGCTGGCTCAACTTGCTTGAAAGGTACTTTTCCTACAAGTGCTGTGGAAAATCTTGGGCAACTGTGAAAAAGTACACTGCTGAGTTCCAACTACACGTCCAAGAATGATGTTGGAGTTTTCGCGAGGAGCTATGCAGCGATAGTTTAGCTACAAATCCGTCTCCCAAAATTTCTCTGCCTCTCCATACTACAGGGATGGGGAACCTATGGCTTGCCACGCATTGCTGGACTACAGTTCCCATCAGCCTCAGCTAACATGGCCAATGGTTTGGGGTGATGGGAGTTGTAGTCCAGCAGCTTCTGGAGAGCCACACATCCCCCCATCCTTGCTCTGCTGTTTGACACAGACAGGCCATCATGCAGTGGCAATGCATATGATCAGCTCTGCACACTTAAGGTTCCAGGTTCAATCCCCAACATTTCCCAATTATATGCGTCATATGTGCAATATAACATTGTGCCACCAGATGGTGACATTGAGCCCCATTTTTCCTCTACCTGTTTTCCCTGTTTAAATTTACAACACTTTATATGGAAATGCTTCTTGGATGCGTCTAGATCCAGCCATAGTGTGTGAGAGAGAAGTGTATTACTGTGGCCCATCCTGTGCCTCTTGTCTACGGTGGCAGAAAGAATACAATTAAACTGAATAAATATAGAAGGTTTTGATTTGTTATGCAAGGAACAATCATACGTGGTAGTTTCCAGGCATTTTTATTTTACGCCCACAATCCTATATACATTTACCTGGAAATAAATCCCACTGAATTAAGTGAGAATGAACAGGATTGGGTTATAAGCATTACTTTAAAAGCTTTATTTCCCCTCGTTCTGTTCATAGCCTTCACTGTAACTTGAATATGGTAAAATGACATTAAGCAAAAATAAGTTCATGCACATCTGCTCAACTTCTTAATACAGTTGTACAAATAAAATAAAAAAGAAACATGTTTGTTCTGAGATTTCGCCAAGGTCTAGTTTCAGGTTGAAACATGGTTTCCGGGTTGGTGTTTTCTCTTTCTTTGGGGGGGGGGGGAATCCTCAATGTATTTGCCATAATAAAACCGATACTTGCTTGTTTTTAGTGTTTTGAAAAAAGCCCCACCATCTCCCCATCAACATCCATGCATATGCAAAATGTTTGAATGCGCCAAAGAAGCTTTTTAAGTCTCAGTATTCAAATACGATATTTAAGAAGCTTTTTGCACAGGCATGGATGTTGATGGGGAGATGGAAGGGCTTTTTCTCAACAGAATGTCTGCTAGAATGCAAAACCCACATGCAGGCCAATTTAAAAAAAAACAAGCAAAGATATTCTGCGTAATTTAGACCACAAGGTGCTTAATTTGGAGATACTTTAGGGACTTTCAAGTTGAAAGATTCGCTACAAATATTCTAGTGAACATATAATGATCTTTACTCTTCAAAAATACTTGGAGTGTCTTCAAAAGATAAGGTGTTCAGCAGGTGAAGCTTCCCCAAATACAATTTCATTAATTTCAAAATATATGCTTTCTTTTTCTCCTCCCCCAGCATATTTTCTCATTTAGGTGTAAAAAAATTATAGTACTTAAGGTCCCTACCAGAGAGGAATGGCAAACCAAGCTGATGGACTATGCAGAAATGGCAAAACTGACTGGAAAACTCAGAAACCAAGAGGACAAAAACTTTGTAAAAGAATGGGGAAAATTTATGTTATCCAGAAGACCACTGTAAGCAGATGGAAACATTAGCAGGATTTTGATTTCACTTGTAGTGTAACAATCACCATGGATAATATAGATTCATATAAAAGTTAGAGTTTGGATGAATATGCAGTTTTACATGTTTAATATGGGACCCCATGGAGGGAAGTCCCAAGATTTTGGAGTAATCTCGGTATATGGATATACATTTGGATGTTTATAACTTTGTATTTGTAAAACCAAATAAACATTATTTCAGAGAGAGAGAGAGAACTTTATACCCACATAGCATGTCACTAACCTTGTGATTATGCATCAGAGCACTGTAAAACCTTAGCACAATTGAGTCTAGGGCATATATTGTTGCACTGGGTGGCCTCATGCTCTCAGTGTCAGGGGCACGCATAGGAGGCAACATATTAGACCCAAGGGAGAACTAGAGGATCCCTACATTCAAGCACGTTATCACCTGTAATCATTAACCCAATGACGGCAAGAATATTCAGTATAGGGTCCATTCTGATGGTCAAATCCCTATACCTGTCTATGCAGAGAAAAGCTAAAGGAATTCAGGTATTGAATGTGGGGAGGCAGCTCAATGGGGGAAAGTGAAGTTGTGATCATGTGTGCACTATCCGTCCTTAGTTACATACCTGTGTGTACATAACCTTATGGAGGAATTTGACAGTATGAATGAGCTCTTAACCTGTGCCTATTTATAGAATGTTGATACAATCAGAATGTTCTCCAATGTACCACTTACAAGTACACAAGCAGTGACAAGCACAGCATTATCTTGGCAAGGATTCATTCACCTGTTAGGCCCTTAATTCACTGTAGGCAGACGTATATTTTATTTAACACTCATATCACCAAGAGCCATAAATAAAAAAAGAAGACAAAATAGCCTTGATGGGGCTGACAGTGGCCAGAAAATTAAGCTAAAGCTTTTTATTTGCCATGAACTCATTTCCGTTATGTACAGCAATTATACGTCCATAAACAATGCATAGCCAAAATGTGGTCTCAGTTAAGGACTAGTGGCCTGGCCTAAACAAATAAATCTAAGGGATCTAATAAAATACTCACATTAATTTCAGAGGATGAGAGTTAGCCGAGCCCTTGCAACACAGAATCATGAGGAAGATTTAGGCAACGTATGGTGGCTGCTCATAGTCTCTTCAGTCAATGGCTATATCCAGTGCTAATTTGGGTTTGAATTTGCACATAACTTCCATGGGCAAGTGTCTAATAGCACTTGCCCATGCTCAGGGATGGCCCTATAATTGGGGAGAATCATGTGACCACCGCAGATTATGGGTGGCAGCAATCTCACAGCTGTTCGCCTTAGGTTTCCCAGCCATTTTGTTCTGTTGCCAAATGGCCTCTCCTGGGTGCCTACTGCCGCCTATCTAGATTGCTGCCAGAGAGTAGCACAAGAAGACTGGGCCCAGGGCATTTGTGCTGTGGAGCCCCTCAGATATCTATGTTGTCCCCTAGGCTTTTTAATGCCTATATGAAGCCAGTGGGAGCTATATGGGCATTTGGAGCACAATACCATCGATACACGGATGCCACTCCGCTTTACCTCTCAATTGCATCTGACCCTGGAGAGGCTGTGCAGGTGCTGGATCAGTGTTTGGAGGCCATGATGAGCTTGATGGGGACCAATAAATGAAAGCTGAATCCTGACCCTCATACCCACAATTATACTGGCTGTAGAATGGTAGCTGATTTCTCTATTCTTTCAAAAAATGCTTTTGGGGAGAATGGAAATTATAGCCCGTGTCAGTGATTATGAGCAGAGATCTTGAGGGAGACTAATTTTAATTATTTCAGAATATGGAAAAACCAGCCTTCTTGCAAATGAGGCATTATATATACTTAGGATGTGTGTATGATAAGAGTTTCATACCCCCCTCCTCTTTATACAACTGTTCAGGTTTCATGTGTGATTTTTTTTTTTTACCACTGTAGGCAAAAGATGACATACACTGTTAATACACTGTTAATGTTCCTCATGCATTATCATAACGGCCTCAAAGGAGCTCGGTGAAAGTACAGAACATCTTTACCACTGCAGCTCTATAGTTTTCCACAGGTGCCACACAATTTAAGCAGAATTGTTTCCTTGAAAGCCATTATCGACATCAATGAGACATTCCCATTATTTTCAGCTCACTGAAACAATGGATGACAATGGCTCCTTAGGAGGCACTATGTATGAGAATCAGCTGAGTTTCACATTCCAAAAGCAAACTGGGACTCAACTAAAAAAGGGAAGCAAAGAACCACTGTGCCATATCGGCAGTGGTTCTCAACTAGTGTGCCGTGACAACCTGGGGTGTCTTGAATGATGGCCAGGGGTGCCGTAGGCAACACTGGCCTCTTTCTCTCTTTCCTTTCTCCCTCCTCTGATGCCCTCTTTCATCTCTGCCTCCCAAAGGCTTGCACAGCTGTTTGTTGCAGCAGCCTTGGCTACAAACTCCCCAGGTGAATGGTGCCTCTGGGGCTGGCCAGGGGCAGGAGGGCTTACCAGGCCCCTCTGTGAGTGGGGGGGCAGCTCAGAGATGGGGCAGCTGCTGCGGCTGCCCAGAGGACTCCCAAGGAGGGGAAGAGGAGAGGGGGAGGCTAAGGGAACACTCCACAAGGGAGGGTGTTTGAAAAAGGGTGAGAGGCTGCCAGCTTTGCATGCAAGGGATGACATATCTGGGCTCCTGAGTGCCGCAGAAAGAATGTAGTTGGTCAAGGGAGCTGTGGATTCAAAAAGGTTAAAAACCTCTGTCCTATGGTGACGGGTGCAGAAAGCTGAAGTATTGCCTATTGAGCCCGCTTCCTCACTGGTCTTCCCTCTGAGGCATTGCAGTAGTCTAAGGGTGAGTCTCATAACTCTCCTGACAGGTGATTTTGTCTGCAGCCACAGTGTGGAAATAAAGGATGAGATTGCCCACCAGATACCAGGCACTCTACTATTCAAATTAGGCCCCAGTGTTTTTGTTACAAACCCCTTCTCAATGAAGTAATCAATTTTAATCTAGAATTTAAATCCTCAAAACTTTCTTATTTGTTAATTCGAGCGAGTAAACTACTACTCTCACTTCATTACAAACAGTATTTCTACCTGCAACACACTTGATCAAACCTGTTCCTCTTCCTTTCAAATATTTTGTTGCTATTTGCAATAGTAGCTGCCTCTGATTAGTTATCATTTAACTCTTTGGAGAAATAATTAACATCACACATCATGTGCAAGGAAGCTGCCGAACCAATTAACCAACTAGAAGGATTATTGTTAATACCACCAGTTTTCCTATAACTTGATATTGGTGGGTATTTTTCATGAACTGCAAAAGCATTTTTAGTTTGCTTTCTATTGCCACCCTGGAACTTTTCTTTATTAGTGCCACTTTGTTTTGTACGATTCGTTGCAAATGAAGGAAAACAACTTTTCTGCTTGTATGTGTTAATATAATTTTGGTTACTGAGAACAAACAAGATTGTACAAAAACAAGATTGGGTGTAGGCCTGGCCAGGACATAGGCATCCTGACTGTAACAAAGGTGACATGTGTGCTTGCTTGCTTCCTTGCTTGCTTGATTAACAGCTGTTGGGAACTTCAAGGTCCCTGCTCTCCCTTCTTATGGTCTTTGTACTGGACCTGGAGACTCTAATAGAGAGCATTCCATGTCAAGAAGGAGGGCAAGTGGGCACCCTATCAAATGAGAGGACAGGAGCTACACGAAGCAGGGCCTTTTCACTGGTGGTGTCCATTGTATGCTTCGCTCTTCCCAGACCTGCTCTCTTTTGGCCTGTATTTTGAAGCTTTAAAATTTAAGAAGACTTTGGAAGAACTGGTTGACAAGTCTTATCAGTTGCTGACGTAGGAGTGGATTTTATTTGCTCTTATTCTGGGCTTCTGGTGCACCAGCATTTACACCAGCATAATAGAGTTGGCCAGGATGCCAGAAGGGATACAATTTACGAGCTTTCTCCATTATCTGCACAGCTGGGGATGTTTAGTGAGCAGTGCAAAGGCTGAGCTGAAGTGTTCCCTGCTGGTTACCTGCTTTCAGCAATAGGGGTCAATGTTTAGTAGTACCCGATTGGTTAGCTGTCAGATTCTAGAGCTCCCTATTGGTGGCTCTTAGGTAATTCACAAAATACAGAATCCAGTCATAAAACATGGAGTTCATTCATAAAACAGTAACATAAATCTCCATTGCTAAATATTGTGTGTATATTTCAGCGGTCAAACGTACAGGTTTATGGTCATGTTGTAGTGTAGTGCTTATGCAACTGTGAATAAAAGGTGGCTGGGCTCAGTCTCAGGGTTTTGGAGGGGGAAGAGTCTGTACTCTGAATGGTGACACCAGGGACCTAGAAGGTGAAGGGCTTGTCAGTCCAACCCCTGCACAGTCTCATCAGGGCTGACCTTAAGGCAATTGGAGCAATTTGGCCAAATTGGGCTCTGTGGACCACTCCTAAGCGGAGGCCCCACACCAGTGCAATCTAGATGGATTTTATTTATATCTATAAGATTTTGCAGACTTTGGCTGTGAACTGGGGCCCTACCAAAAAAAATAATCAAGTTGCACCCCAGTGCTTCAGATTGGGCTGCACTGGCTAGCCCTGAGTCTCATAGTTGCTGGGCCCGAGTTGCTCTGCCCTCGCATGAAGTCTTGGGTTTGCAATTTTGGGAGAGGGGAGACTGCCTGCTGGGGAGCGGGTGGGCTGGAGAGGCCCCCTAGATTTAGAGGCCCCAGGCTTCAGCCTACTTAGCCTATACATAAATCCGGCACTGTTTCTAGCCACTGTAGTTTTTGCATTCACATTATAAACTGGCTATTTGCAGACAAATTGATTGAAGCCTAAACTCCAATTTTAGCAATTCCCAAACTGTCTGCCAGAATGTACTAGCATGTGGCCCAAGATAGACTGAATATACCCTGAAATCCAGAGACTATGTTAGGTGCACCCAGCTCTCCACACTCCTTGGAGTAAGGAGACACTCCGCAGAATATGAGCCACAGTGACATAGTTTCAAGAGAAGAAAAGGGATTCCTTAACACAAAGTGACCACCATTTTCTGTAGAGGCCACTATTTTGCTTCCAGAAGGCATTCCATTCTTGCAGTTTTTACTTCTCACATCTCACGATTGACTCCTGGCACTGAAAGCAGGCTTTAGAGCAAAACTGTGCCAAGCTCTGGCTCTGAATGAGCTCTGGTGTCTGCAAGGCACCTGGCATATTGTTGGCACATTGGCATGAACAACAGATAAGATAAAGAACAACAAGTCCTGGGACTGCAAATAGACTGCAGCAGCTTTGAGTGACATTCCCTGCCTAACCATTATTGCAACACAAGGTGTTGGCTTTACCAAGATCTGAATAGTCTTTCAACATGCCCAGACTAGACGGGAGGGGAAGCTCGATCAATTAGGAAGTCCCTCCTCTCACAAAGCTTTGGCTTAGCTCATACAGCAAACAGTTCCCCATCCTGATTTCCTTCCCGTTGCCAAGGGAAAGGCTGACTGAAACTTTAAATGGTTTATATTGGCTCAAGCGAGAGTTGTTCAGCCAAAAACGATTTATGTTGACTTGACTCAAGCCAGGGGATACACATGCCTTCCTTCCCCTTTCAATGTTCCATACCTTTTTATTATCGAATGACATATTCCTGCTTAGCAGCAGGATAAACTCTTCCTTCTTTCTTTTTCCTACTGATGAATTGAAACTTCTTCTTTTTTCTTTTTTTTGTAAACCGCAGCTGCTAATTCTTTGGCTTTAAGTCCTAACCTTGACAACCAATCATTTTGCAACCCAGGTAGCTGCCATGCATATCACAGAGACTCAGGCAGCACCTGCTTTTTTACTGTTCGGGTTGCATAATTTCATAAGATACACCTTTCTCTCTCTCTCTCTCTCTCTCTCTCTCTCACTTTTAAAAGTTCATTTACTGACTTGGTGAGAATCCGCTGTGGCTTTTATAAAGAAACATCCACACCATCTCTTATTTTGTATAGTACAAAGATATAACAAACTGGAAATTCCTCACATGGTAAATTAAGACCATCCTTTGTCAGGCTCTGACCTGGATAATGATAGCTGATGTTTCCTTCATGGAAGCTAATATCAAAAGACATTCTCTTTAGACATGGGAATCTCTCCTGCGTTTGAGATGTAATAACCATCACACTCTTCAGTTGTGAAACAGAGCGGACAAAGAAGTTGAAAGGTTCCAGTTTTGAATTGGTGGTGGTGGACAAGCTGTGTACTGTTGCTCAGTCAAAGGGTAATATACTCTGAGGTAGCCTATGTGATGTCCTCCAGTTGCTGGACTACAACTCCTATCATGCCCAGCTAGCATGGCCAATGGAAAGGGATTGTGGAAGTTGCAGACCAACAAAATCTGGAAGGCACCATGTTGGCAGCCCCTTGTCCAGCCTCTGTCACCAGTCAGGGCAGCAAGGGCCACTGTGGGCCATGACAAGAGGGAGACCAGCCCGGCCTGGGGAGCAATATAAGGTACAGATGCTCTCTTTGGAGATCTAATGCAGGATTATTGTCTGTGCTGTCCACAGAATGAGTCCCTGGCTGTATGACAGAATTAGGAAAGTTTCAAGACATACTTGCATCCACTGTTCTCTGCATATAGTTAGAAAGAAAATAAATATTACAAAGGCATAATACTCTCCCGTACTCTATTGATGGAAGGAGAAATTAAGCCCTGCAGCAATTTCCCAGGAACAACTCATCACAGAAGGAAGTGGGGAGCATGTAAATGCAAACAAAAACTCTTGTTTAGGACAACATTTGTCTTTTTCAGGCATGCTGATTTTTAAGAGGTAACGCAGCAGGGGCACTTTCCCTCTTTTTAATTTAATCAAGCCGATCAATTTAAGGTGTAAGATTTGGCAAATGGACATCTTTTACTTCCTATAGTTTATGTTCCCTGAAGTGTTCCATGCACTTGTGAGATTTTTTCAGAAATTTTCAAGAATGCTTGGCTATCAAAATCTATATTTGAACAAATTACAGTGGTACCTGGGTTCTCAAATGTCTCTGTTGATGAACGTTTCGGTACCCAAATGCCAAAAACCCGGAAGTAAATGCTTCCATTTTCGAATGCGCCTTGGAATCTGAATGGCTTCTGCTGCATGTTTTTCCATTTTCTCTATTGAATTTGCAGACTGTCCTTTGCGCCTCGGTTTTTGAATGTTTTGGAACTCGAATGGTCTTCTGGAACGGATTACATTTGAGAACCAAGGTTCTACTGTATGTTAACTTGAAGAAATAGTTCAACTCATGGAACCTCCAACCTATGGAAGGCTGGAAACAATTTTCTATTATTCCCCCTTTCCCTTGCAGGCCATCACCCCCTCAATCTGCTCCAGAACAGCACAAGAGTGAAGTGCATGAGTTTACAGAGGGAAGGGAAATTGGCAAAGCCTGACCCTCCTCCCCTCTCCTTCCCTGAATGGGAGATTCCACTGAATTGCCAGTCTTCCCACAAATGGAATTGCACTATCCATTTGCAAAATGGCTACCCTAGAGCCAAAAACATTTTTGGTGAGATTTGGTAAGACACAATAACATGAAAAATCAACGAAAGAAAAAGGAAGGAAGAACCAATAGAATGGCAGGATATAAAAGCAGGAGTTAAACAGCATGTTTAAAAACACCACAGAAAAGGTCTTCCTCATGGATAACTATGATATATTTTCCCCATGTTGGTCCCCAATGCTGACAAGGAGAAAATGTCTTAGGTGAACTGGTTGGTGTGTGTGTGTGGAATGTAAGCAAGTTCAACAGTTTATTGCCAAGGCTGTCTCCATATAAGAAAATTCTCATAGTTTCTAAGGCTAAAGGGGACTCATACTTTTGGAGATGATTTGGCAACTGGAGAACATGATGAAGCAATTGTATGGGCACTCTGCTATGAACCCAAATCTTGATTTCACACACTGCCTCAAGTGATGTTTTAGAAAATTTTGAAGTGGCATAACAATAGCCTTGTTCCTGCCCAGTGTGAGAAAATCACAACAATCTTTGAAATGTGATTCGCTCTTTTGTGTTTTTTGGAATGCATTGCATCTCCTCATACATTTCCTTTCCTTTTAATACAGCTCTGATGAATGTGTGTCCTTCAGAATACTCATTTTTCCATGAAAATGGCATTATTTCCATTATTGCAATGAAACTATTCTGTTTCTCTCAGCCACCTCATTCCCTATCATCAGCCATGCTCAGTGCTTGACTTACAAGGCAATTAGAAGGGGACTGGCTCCCTTACTTTTGTAAAAAAAGAAAAAAGAAAATGCAAAACAATTGCTTTTTGTACATAAATTCATCAGATGTTTCTCTATATAATGATTATATCATATATATTTTTATATAATGAAGAAACAAGGAACAAGGAATAAATTATCATCACTTCAGGTCATATTAAATTGACATTTCAAATTCCAGCAGTTTATAAGGAAACTCCATGTTTTGATAATTTCCTTAACTTTTCCGGCAGCCCCCTTACTGACTATCTTTAGAAAGTTATAGGGAAGTGGGCATAATTTTGCTAAAACTGAGGTGATTCATGGGCCAGGCCTTATAGATTTCATTAAGTGGTTCCTATTCTCCCCGATAATCTGAACACTGCCTTAGTCTCCAGTTAAATAAAGCACCATTTTTATAAGCTGTATTGTGGCAGTGCATTTGCAATGGAAACACATCTTTTTCCCCATGATAAAACTGACACCAATTAAGGCTGAATTCAGACAGCACTTTATTCCATTTCCCTGACATTTCCTTACCTAATAATTTCTGCATATTATGTGATCATCCATATGATGTAAAAGGCACTTCTGGAAATCTAGTGGAATCTAGAGAAAGTTTAGAGGTCATTTCCATGTTGTTTCCAGAAAAAAAAATCCACAAGTTTTGCATTGGAAGTTCATGTGATGACATTTAGGGTGGCATCCCATCCTGTATATATGCCAATAAAGGTTTGAGAATCTGAGAATCTGATCTGGGTTGCATCCCAGCATACAGTTGTTTCCCGCCATTAAAAATTTAGTGCGTCATGACAATATATTGATCAAGAAGCCACAGTCCCATAACAGAACAGGCACTGCAGTATAAAAGGAACTTTGCAAACAAGGACAGAAGTGTTGGCATTATAACCAGTTAATTTAACACAATGAACGCAGCTTAAATGAGGGTGAGTATGAATGCAGCTTAAATGAGGGTGAGTGCCTAAATTCTTTCTACTGTCTTCTATGTTATAGCCAGTGCTATTTTTCTAGAAAAAGAGGTGCCAGAATTCACTATGAATGCCTCCCTTCTTCTCTTAGAATAGCAATGGCGCCCACCAGAGAGGTGCCAAAACTGAGTTCCGGCTGGAAAAAAAGCCCTGGTTTTATCCATATGAATTTCAGAGCACACCATGTTTGAATCTGCACAAAGAAAAGTGATTCCGTACCCCTTAATGCAGTTCCCTAGGAATGGCTGGACAAATTGCACATGCTGCTGTTAAACATCCTTTTCTGTTTGTATGGACTTTCTGTCTAAAAGTTAGAAGAACAGAACCGAGCGTTACCAGTAAGCAAAAAGTTGGTCATCTTGAAATCATGTCAAGTGAATTCCTATTTATAGAAACAGCGAAATCAGAGGCTGTGTGAGCACTCTGAGGTTTGCAACATTTGACAAATTGTAATTTTGTTCTTCACAAACTCCTAAACACTTCCTGCTAAGTGACAACAAGCCTCAGCAAGTTTCCACAAACCTTCTGCAGCTTCTTCATTTTCGTATAAAGAACAGATGCCATTTTGGTGCTGCTCTGAGCTTCTCTGCTCTCTTTGCACATGCAAAAGACGGAGCTCACATCCTCGGGAAATATGATCGCTTAGGCCTGGCAGAAAGCTTCCCCCACCCCACCCACTCACTTTCAGTAGTGCAAGGGAGGTCAACAGCTGGCTCAACACTACAACCCTGTGTCAGTCTTGAAAAACATACAGTACATGCTGCAGCCTTCAAAAAAAAAGTGGTGTGTGTGTGTGTGTGTGTGTGTGTGTGTGTGTAGTCTTTAGAATGTTATATTCAAAATCCCCCAAACTATGCAAATTATGGTCAGTGTACTAAGCAAACCAGCAGATGAAATTCCACAAAACCTGCTCTACCCAACTTGGCAGTGCTGTTTGTTAATTAATTACTTAATTTTCTCCAGAATCAGCCATTGTTTTCAGGTTGTTTCATTGTTGTTTTTGTGGGGGAAAGAGTGAAGAATGGGGAAAGAAGGAAAATTAGAATAATATCAAAAACCAATCAAAGAAGATCATTTTGCATTCAAAAAGGATTGCAGCAACACCCCCCCCCCCCGTGCTCTATGGACTGGGTGACTCTGAAAATACCTGACAGTTTTGGCAGCCATGATTCAAAAGGCTGCATCTCTCTTCCTCTACCCATCCACCATCACACAGAATCTCATTCCCATATTTTAGCAAACACTTTTAGCATCACTCTAAATGGTCCCAGGTTTAATCCCTGGGATCTCCAGGCTAGGCTGACAAAGATTTCTGTCTGAAAACCTACAGAACTGCTGTGAATCAGTGTAGACCACAAATGGCACTCAGTCCTGAAGTCTTCTGTTAATGTTCAGAATTTATTTTAACCTCCCCTCTTATATTTTCCCGCTTCATCATGAGATGGTTAGCATGGCTATGTTTTCTCCCAGGAAAAAATACATAAATGTGGAGAAAGATGTTGGAAGTGCAACACACTTTCCCACTTCTTCCTTAATCTCTATGTGCATTTCAAGACTCAGATGAATTATTTTACCCATATCTCTTGGAAAAGCAAAGTGTGTTTTCTTTCTCTCTGTGTGTTGGGGGAGCTGGTTCAGGGGAGAGGACAGAGAACCCAAATATGTCCATGACCCTAAAAAGCTCGGTGACCTCTGGTGTAAACAGAGCTGGGCTACTCATCTGGTTCCATATAAGGCCTTTTCCTGTTTTCCTACTGTAGACATGCCCATTGGCTTTCTGCCCTTAGAGTAGGGGTACTCTCTTTCTCCATTGGAGAAGCTGACCGCCCTGCAGTGTCAGAACCAATCAGAGGATGTATTGCTTTTGAATACCAGTTGCTGGAAATGAGAGTGCTCTTCTGCTGAGGTCCTACAGTCATCTGTGTAGCCACTGTAAGAACAGGATGCTGAACTACGTGGGCCATTGGCCTGATCCAGCAGGGTTCTCTCATGTTCTGCCTCAAGTCAACATATCTAGCTTTCAGCAAGCCATATAATGGGTTCAGTTTCATAAGAAATAAGAGCCACCCTTTTAATTTAAGGGGAGTTCTGTACTGGTAAAGCTTGTGGGATTCTGCAAAAGCACCACCTCAACAGCAGACAAATAATTATTTTTGGCTTATTATTTCTGAGGTATGTCATCCTCTTACCCCCTCCACTATTTTGAGAGGTATTATACTACTAATTTCCAGTTCTGTTGCCAAGCAGCAGAGATGAAATGATGAAAACGGTTGCCCTGAAGTCATGGGGATGAATGGAGATCATAAAGAACCTTGTCAGAGGCCACGAGGAATCTTGTCAAGTTTCTCCTGTTCGCTGTTTTTAACTTTGTTTTAATTAGCAAGACATCAAAATAAATAAAAGTCCTTGCCTAAAAAAATTAAAACAAAGAAATAATTATTTATTCCCCCTGCAGTACCAACACTTTGAAAGCAACTGGTTGAAGTGGAAGAAACATGATGGCAGCATAGATTTATTTTTATTTATTTATTTAGAGCATTGGTACCTTGCTCTTCAGCCAAAAAGTATACAAACAAAACCATTTTTTTAAAAAAAAAAAATGTCTAGGAGCACCTTAGAGACCAACTAAGTTTGTTCTGGGTTGGTCTCTAAGGTGCTACTGGACAATTTTTATTATTTATTTATTTATTTCAATTGTGTCAGACCAACACGGCTACTTACCTGAATCTACAAACAAAAGAATACAGTCCCTACCAAAAAAAGGCTTACGGTATTTTTTTTTTTAAAAAAAAAAAGACACACAGTGGGGGGGAGAGGAAAATCAAAATCAAAACTCAGGCACCAATTTCTAAGCAGTTGTTCCTGTGGTGGCCAGTTGACACAATTCAGGGGCAGGAGGTCTTCAGGGGCAGCTGGACCTATAGCAAAGCTGATGAAATGAGCCCTGCTTCCTGTCTCTCCCACTGAGGCGTCTGGAGGAATAACTTCTCCCAGACAACAGTTATGGGGAGAGCAGTCCTGAAGCTGAAGCTGGCCTGTCACAGCACAGCCAGCAGAGTGAGATCTTTTTGAAGTAAATTTAATCTGATGTGACTGTGACATGGTTCACACTTAATGCCAAGCCAAATCATAACTTGCAAACAAACAACCGTGGGGGCTTCTGATGAGAAGACTGTGGTCATTTTACTCTTCCTCCAGTCCTACTGCTACCATGCTGCTATGATTTCAGCCAGTGCTTGGCTTAGTGATATTTGAACCCAGGCTCTTCCGGTCAAAGCGGAAGCAGTAAACCATAGCTCATACCTTGGCTACAGCCCATAGTGAGAAAAAGCAGGAACCTGAGTGCAGGAAGCTGGAGACACACAGAGACATGTTTGCTCTGTGCTGCACTTTGGAAAAATCTAATTGAGAAGCAAGATCTGCTGGGGTGTTGATGTTGTGAGCTCCTCCATCGTATGCTTGGGTATATGTGTAAATAAAACTATATATGCTAAAGACACCACAGTTTCCACTGCAAGGAAACCAAACCCTGGGAAGCCCAGTCACCTCTGCAGCCTTTTGCTGTTCAGAGACTGGGGTAGAACCAGTGCCAGATTTATGTATAAGCTAAACAAGCTATAGCTTAGGGCCCCACTCTCTTGGGACCACCCCAAAAAATTAAAGAAAAAAACTGGATGTACATTTCCAAAATAAAAGATTTTAAAAAATGAAATAAAACCTACATACAGCAACAGTGTTTTGTGTTGTGTAGGATCCTTTGATGTAAGTAATTGGCCCCGCCTGCTAGTCTGCTCCTTAAAATATTACTTGTTTGTTCATTTCTATATATAGGGTGCCTACATTCTGCATGTGCAAATGGCTTTAGATACCTGCTAGGTCCATATATTACCATATAGCATATATTCAACACAAAAAACAGCGACAATTTGTTGTTGGCAAAGGACAGCTGGACACATAAATGGCCCCATTACGTTCAGTAGCTTAGGGCCTCATCAAACTTAAATCCGACCCTGGATAGAACATAACACTATACACGTGTGTATGTGTGTGTCCATATTCCACATGATTTCCAGTCATATAGATGCAAATCAATTAGATTGTCTTGAATGAATCACACACCCTTCATTCAGGTAGGATCTTTAGAAAGCATTGTCTGTTGCTTACATCCAATATCCTATCTCTCAAATAAGAAACCTGATTTATTGATTTATTGATTTCATATTGTTCAAGCTATTGTAAGAGCCAAATCGGGGAGGCCTTTCTGACATTCCATTCCACTGATTCCAGTAGCTGCTTATTCCAAACTCTGATAGCTTTCTCTCCTCTTTGCCCCAGTTGTAGCAGGAAACATCAAGAGATGAAAGCCGTCAAGGGTTATGAACTGATATATTGCAATCTAATGCACAGTTACCTGGGAGTTAAGTGGCACTGAACACAATGGGCTTTCCTTTAAAAAATAACATGCATAGAATTGCCCTGTAGGCAGGTGGAAAGGATTTCAGTACTTTCAAGTACAGAGCCCTCAGATGGAGAAAGTATATATAAATCCAAGTTGTTGTTGTTGTTGTTGTTGTTGTTGTTGTTGTTGTTTTAAAAAGACTCAAGCAAGTACTATTTTTATAGAAAAAGAGGTGCCGGAACTCACCATGAAGACTTCCCTCGTTCTCTTAGGACGGCAATGGTGCCCACCTGAGAGGTGCCGGAACTGAGTTCCTGTGAGTTCCCCCTGAAAAGAAGCCCTGAATTCAAGATTAAAATCAAATGGCAATACGCCGCTTGAGTTTAAGAAAAACCTCAAGGAAAGAATACAATATATATGGATAGTATGTCACAACTAACAGAAACACAGTGCTCCAGAGATTCCTGGCAAGTCCCTAAAGACTGATTTGGATATTCCTGTTCTGTTTTGGTCCTTTGTTCTGACAGTAAAATTGAATATAAACTCAGAAAACTCTATTGTTGGAGTGGAACACTGCATTGCTACACGTTAAAAGGGGGAGGGGCGTTCCAGGACCACACACATGACAAATATCCAAGCTACAGCTTCTCACGAAGAAATGCTGTCACAGCAGCATTGACTTGTTTAAACATTTATTAAATCACTTCACAACAAATAGTAACACATCAAGTGCTATCCTCACATTTCACAGCAGTCTCACTTCTAAGGAGGAGAGCGCTAGCCAAACTGGGTGATGATTGTTGTGGGCTTTTTTAAAAAAGAAAAGAAAAGAAAACCCTCTATTGAGATATCATTTTAGATAATATTTAGGAGATAAAGTGCTCTGGTGTCTTATTTACAAATATTTGTTGAATATTTGCTAATACGGCAACTGGGTCCCAAAGAGCCAAGCTACAAAATGGGAGTGTTGTGTTCAGAAATGTCAGCGTACACACCACTACCCAGAAATTAGAAGCAAGAATTTATTTGCAATGAACTTTAACCGGAACTCTTTGCAGCAGCTGACAAGTAATCAGGAAGAGGAGTCACACAAGGCAAAGGGCACATTGTGCAATGGAGGAATAATCTTAGAAGTTTGGCTGCAATTTGTCACCTTGGTACCACTGTGGGCTTTCCGATACATGAAGCCCAAGGCAGATTGCCCCTGATGCCCTTCCAGAACTATTTGAGTCTTTCATTCTAATGTCTGGTCTCTTACTATATACAATTTTCAAAGATGCACATGCGATTCCTTGGAATCAAGAGCTATAAAGACTGTTATTTCCTATGGGAAAGTGCTTCTTCATGGATCACTGCCTTGTTGCGGCAAAGGGGCTTGAATAACTCAGAGATGCTATGAGCTGTGCTGTGCAGAGCCACCCAAGATGGACAGGTCATACTGGAGAGCTTTGACTAAACATGATCCACTTAGAGCAGGAACCGGCAAGCCACTCCAGTATCCCTGCCAAGAAAACTCCATGGACGAAAACAACAGGCACATAAAAGTTATGACGCTGGAAGATGAGCCCCTCAGGTCAGAAGGCGTCCAACATGCTACTGAGGAAGAGCGGAGGACAAGTACAAGTAGATTCAGAGCTGATGAAGCTGCTGGGCCAAAGTTGAAAGGTCGCTCAGTTGCGTATGTGCCTGGAAGTGAAAGGAAAGTCCAATGCTGTAAAGAAAAATATTGCATAGGAACCTGGAATGTAAGATCCATGTACAATGGTAGGCTGGATGTGGTCAAAAATACTTTGGCCACCTCATGAGAAGAGAAGACTCCCTGGAAAAGACCCTGATGTTGGGATAGATTGAGGGCACAAGGAGAAGGGGACGACAGAGGTCGAGATGGTTGGACAGTGTTCTCGAAGCTAGCAGCATGAGTTTGACCAAACTGTGGGAGGCAGTGGAAGACAGGAGTACCTGGAGTGATCTGGTCCATAGGGTCACGAAGAGTCAGACACGACTAAATGACTAAACAACATGGGATAGTGGAACATTCCAGGATCAAATGGGAAATTCCATTCACAGGATGGCTTCTGTGAATGTGGGGGTGTCCCTGGAAAATAGGGACACTTGGAGGGTCTGAAGTAGGTTGGTATTTGGAGGCAATGCTCCAGAGAAGTATGTGTAATTCTGCCTGATCCCAAGGTTGGGAGGAGGTGCAGGCAAAAATTCTCACATGTAGTCCATGCATGCAATTGATTCTCACAAGTGGCCCTCAGCTTGGTACACACGTGTAGGTCCTTGTAAGAAAACAGTAGCAGGGCCTCCATCATCACACCTGCATCAGGCCCCATAAACCCTCTAGATGGCCCTACAAAGATGACTACAAAGAGTGCCAAAGGCATTCCTCATCCAGGGTGCTATTGATCCTGGGCCAGCCCTGTCTTCCTGTGTTTACAGAAAAGCCCAGCTGAGGATGTAATGGATTGTTTGCTTTCCAGGAAACACAAGCACCCAGGAAATTTCAGAATACAGACTATGGGTTAGTTGATTTGAGTGATGAAAGGAATGACGCTCACAAATGCCCAATGGCCACTCTGAAAATAAGGTAAATGCTGCAACAACCTATGATCACTTTGCGGATTGTTTTCTTCCTTTTCACACTGTTTTGAACGCAGCATCTTCCGCCCGGGAGAAACATGCTTCATTGCAGTTGGGGCAGATGGAGGTGTCTGGTTTCACTATTACAGATGCACCACGGTGTTTCTTCTCTCTGCACTCATCTCAGCAGTCATTTCTCTTCTGGTCCACAGGAGAACTATTGGGCAATGCACTAAACTAAACAATACAGTGGTACCTCGGTTTATGACCTTAATCCATTCCGGAAGTCCAGTCATAAACCAAAACCAGTTGTAAACCAAGGCGCATTTTCCCCAATGAGGCCTCCCGCTACCGGTGCCCTTCCACCATTCGGATTCCAGTCGTAGACAGAGGTAAAGTTTGCAAACCAGGATGCTATTTCCAGGTTTGCGGAGTTTGTAAACCGAAAAATTCATAAACTGGACTAGTCGTAAACCGAGGTACAACTGTACTGTTATTACCATTTGAAACAGACGAAGTTAATAAATGGTGTGTGGATGATTAGGGGAAAGTTTGCCGGGACGTACAAATGGAAGCATGCCAGAGTAAACCAGACTGTGTTTCTGTTTATGTGTTATGTAACATCACATCTGTCTTCTATGTCTTCAACTGCCCCGTGGTCTTTTGATGAAGGGTGGCATATAAATTTAAAGAATCAGAATCAGAAAGTTTTCAGATACAAAGGTACCGACTTGCATGTATACAAATGTGTTTTGAAATCTGATGTTCCCATTTTATGGAAGCTAACTTCTGATCGAAAATCTTCATTATCAGGAAAGTAAATTTGACTGTTTTAAGATTAGCATTTGTATTAGACTGTAATGAGCTTCAATCAGTGCCATGCCATCTAAGGTAATCCAATTTTCTTATATTTTAGACATCTTCTTGATAAGCAGGATAGGAAAGAGATGATTGATTCATGACATTTTTGAGGCTCTGTAGGGAAGAATTATTTGAATGACTGCTTGGTATTTTATGTCTATCATTCAAGGCCAGCCTTATAAAAGAGAGTTTTTAAAGCATTTGCTTAAAACTCAAACAGCACTATGTAAATTTGTGGTGCTATATAAAGAAGTCATTGCTTGTACTGATTATACAGAAAGCTATGTAGAAATATTCCCTCTTTTTTAAAAGCTTATATACAATCTAAACACTTCCTTGCTTGTCTGGTTAAAATTTTAATTAAACACATTTCCGTAACTATATACCCCCTTTGCATTTAGACTGCCTAACTTCTATACAACTTGTAGTTGTTTCCACACTGGTGTTGAAATAAATTTATCACACCTTTTAAAGTAATGTAGCTGCAAGTCACAGACAGTTGCTTAAAGAACTTGGAAGACTCGAATCTGGTGACAACACAGTTCGATCCACAGACAGTTCTCAGAAAGAGGAACCCTCCCACACTGCAGTGTGACTGCTTTGACACTTAACTAAGGATTAATAATCTAATTAGAGCAGAGTTGTTATAAATGAATTTGAAACAATGGGACAGAGGAACAAGAGAGGGAAAGAGAAAGGAGACTCAGAGGACATAGATAATGCTTGAGCCAAGGCCCACAGCTTCAGTGAGATATTTCTATTGATTTCTTTAGGCGCTGGAGGAAGCCTTCAAATGTTTATACAACCACTCTGATGGCAACAAATATTGATTTTACAGATTATATAGCAGTCATAAGGAGAGTAAAGCAATGTCTTTGTTCTGATCAACCAATGGTCACAAACAGTATGCCAACTTTTGAGCTACACAGAAGTCTTCTTCAAGCTGGTTTTCTTTCTTTCTTTTTAAGGCAAAAATGTTTCCAAGTGAGAGCATTGGTATTCAGCGCTTGTTGTTAAATGGACTCTGTCTTGCTTACTCATAATGGAACAATTTGTTTTGTGCAATAAGAACTCAGCATTGGCTCGGGTCCCAAACTAGGATAAAGTAACATTACGTCAGGAGCCACCGCTGTGTATTATTGATGGCATTGGAGGCCTTTTATGCAAGCTACTCCAATTTCTAAATCTGATAGTTCTTCTAAATCAAAATTATGTCTCATCTTATGTTCTCTCTCAAATCAATTTTGGAGGGGGGAAATGCAGTGGGAGAATCCAATGCTAAAGCATTGTCAGAAGCTAAGCAGGTATGGATCCAATCAGAAACCTAGAGAGGAACATAACCACTTAGGCTGAGCCCACTGCATCAGGCCAGTGTTCCCACAGGTGCCAGAATGGAATGAGAAGCCATCTTACATCCCTATCAATGATGCATCACTGAATAACTGGGGCCTAGTTTTCTTGAACAGACAATGGGGTAAAACCTATTCCTGTGCTGTACCATTTCAGTCAGGGCCGGATTTAGATAAAGAGAGGCCCTCGGCTTCTCCACTTGTGAGGCCCCTCCCCATTCCCCACCCTCACGACTAGAAGAAAATGGAAGAGTGTTATAAACAAAACTGAGTGAAGCCAAGGATGATGATGGGTATGTAAAATTCTGCAATTGACAATTTCTTCTGTAAAGGACATACGATGTTATTGTTAAATACCATGGTGATTTTTAAAAATGTATAAAATTAAAACTGAAAAACTTTTGCAGTGTTGAACTTTGTAAACGTTTTGTGGAATAAGCATTATTTCTTAGAAAAACGAAGTTGTAATGTTATTCTTTTTAAAGAAAAAACATTGAGTTTACAAATTATATAGCCTGGAAAGTATAAATAATATGATCCTGATTACCTGACAGTGTGGCACTTTTAGAATCCACTTTATGTTGTAATTAAAAAGTCAGTTTTAAAATACATATTAAGAAGTAAATTACAACCATCAAATACAGTAATGCTAAAATATTTTCCCCCTAGCCTTCCTCATAGCAAAACCATCCAAAACTTCATCACAATTTGTTTGTCTAAGTTTGTCACTTTCAATGCACAGAATGCTGGACAGGCCACAGGCTTGGTCTTCCTGTTAAATACCTGCTGGGATTGACAAGGCATATGACCCTTACCTGAATCTCGTAGCTCTCCTGACAGGTGATTTGGTCTGCAGCCACAGTGTGGAAATAAAGGAGGAGATTGCCCACCAGATACCAGGCACTCTACTATTCAAATTAGGTCCCAGTGTTTTTCTTACAATCCCCTTCTCAATGAATTAATTTTAATCTAGCATGCAAATTCTCAAAACTTTCTTATTTGTTGATGTGAGCAACTACAGCTCTCACTTCGTTACAAACACTATTTCTATCTGCAACACACAAGCCAACCTGCTCCTCTTCCTTTCACAGATATTTTGTTTCCACTTACAACTGTAGCTGCTTCTGATTAGGTATCATTTAACTCTTTGGGGGGGAATTAGCACCAGTTTTCCTATAACTTGATATTGCTGGATAGTTCAGATGAACTGCAAAAGGATTTTTAGTTTGCTTTCTGTTGCCACCCCGGAACTTATCTTTATTGGTGCCACTTTGTTTTATACAATTCCTTGAAAATGAAGAAAAACAACTTTTCTGCTTGTATGTGTTTATAATATAATTTTGATTACTGAGAACAAACAGGATTGTACAAAAACAAGATTGGGTGCAGGCCTGGCCAGGACATTGGCATCCTGTGACAAAGGTGACCTGTGTGCTTGCTTGCTTAACAGCTGTTGGGAACTTCAAGGTCCCTGCTCTCCCTTCTTATGGTCTTTATATTGGACCTGGAGACTCCAATAGAGAGCATTCCATGTCAAGAAGGAGGGCAAGTGGGCACCCTATCAAATGCTACACGGAGCAGGGCCTTTTCACTACTGGTGCCCTGCTCTTCCCAGGCTTGCTCTCTTTTAGCCTGTAATTTGAAGCTTTATAATTTAGGAAGACTTTGGAAGAACTAGTTGACAAGTCTTATCAGTCACTGATGCATGAGTGGATTTTATTTGCTGCTATTCTGGGCTTCTGGTGCACCAGCGTTTACACCAGCATAATAGAGTTGGCCAGGATGCCAGAAGGGATACAATGTATGAGCTTTCTTCATTATCTGCACAGCAGGGGGTGTTCAGTCAGCAGTGCAAAAGCTGATCTGAAGCGTTCCTTGCTGGTTGTCTGCTTTCAGCAATAGGGATCGCTGTTTAGTAGTACCCAACTGGTTAACTGTCAGATTCTAGAGCTCCCTATTGGTGGCTCTTAGGTAATTCACAAAATACAGAGTCCATTAATAAAGCATAGTGTTCATTCATAAAGCAGTAAAATAAATCTCTATTGCTAAATATTGGGTGTATATTTCAGTGGTTGAATGTACAGGTTTATGCCCATGGTCTAGGGTAGTGCTTATGCGACTGTGAATAAAAGATGGCTGGGCTCATCCTCCCAGGGTTTAGAGGGTGATCAGTGACAAAACTGATTTCCAATAAGTGCCCCCCCTTATTTCCATAACAAGTCATTGAGTCTTTACTTTGAATGGTGACACCAGGGACCTAGAAGGTGCAGGGCTTGTCAGTCCAACCCCTGCACAGTCTCATCAGGGCTGAACTTAAGGCAATTGGAGCAATTTGGCCAAATTGGGCCCCGTGGGCCGTTCCTAAGACAGCCCCTGTGCCAGAGGAATCCAGATGGATTTTATTTATATCTATAAGATTTTGCCGACTTTGTCTGTGAACTGGGGCCATACAAAAAAACAACCACTAAAATTGGGCCCCACTTCTTCAAATTGGGCCCCACTGGCTAGTCCTGAGTCTCATAGTTGCTGGGCCTGAGTTGCCCTGCCCTCACATGACATCTTGGGTTTGCAATTTTGGGAGAGTGGGGGTTGCCTGCTGGGGAGCAGGTAGGCTGGCGAGGCCCCCTAGATTTAGAGGCCCTAGGTTTCAGCCTACTTAGCCTATACATATATTCGTCACTGATTTCAGTCTGTGGTGTAGGGGTTTATAGTTGAATGGTCCCCCATATGGTGAAGAAAAAACCCTTTCACTAATAGTAGATGTGAGAGAAGGGAACTTCTCACAATTCTTTGTATATTGGGGAATTCACTTTTTTGTATGAGCCCCTATGTGAAGAAGTGCAGGCCAGGAAGATCTTGACTTTCTTATCTTCCTTTTGTGATAACCAGGCCTATAGCATCAGGAGATCTTGAATGTGTGAGCAGCTGTCAAAAATCAAATGCCATCAGATTATTACCTCAAGCATGACATATTTCAGTAAGGTACATAAATGTGTGAATCAGCCCTAAATCTGTCCTCTTTCGGCTGGCTTTCAGTGTCAATTACCAGGCTGCTACATAGAAGGGAAAGGAGAGGGAGGTTAATTTGTAATTTTAATCTGGTTGGAGTGTTGTTCTGACAGTTTATATATTTTATTTTCTTCAACAGCTTCATTTATCTTTTGACCTTAAAGACGTTGCAATCTTCCTGAACCCATGGGAAATGGAAGGGTAAAAATCCAACTAATCTAATCATAGATAGCATATCTATCTTGTCTCTGCCTTGGCTACATGCCATGGTCACAGCATCTTAACACCTTCCGCTCCCTGATATGGTCAAGCAGAACCCATTCAATGCTCAGAAGCTTGCATACTGATATTAATTCATAGGGCCAAAAATGCAATACCTATAAATACTGATGAGATGATGGCTGATGTGTGCTTTCCTCACTCATTATGTTCATTACCTTTCCTCCATACATGGCAGTGACAGCACTGCCAGGAGACAAGGAAGGTGGCACCATCCTTCTCCACTGCTCATTCCTGCCTGAGCATGGGTTACTGCGGCAAGGCTATCTCTATCCAGAAATGGTTGTAGGCGGTGAATCAAGTGAAGCTGAAAATAGGCTTTCTGGGCTACTGGGCCTTTAGTGCCTGGCTAGATCAAGAAGTTCTCCCAAGCTACACACCTCTTCCTTCACAGGGATTGGAATCCCATCCAGAACAGGCTATCTACCCCTGTGTCCAGACTCCCAGCACCTCTTGGACTCCAACTCATTTTATTGGCCTTCCTTCAGCCCATTACTACCTCCAGACAGCTCCCTAGCACTTGCACAATCTTACCTGCTTCAGATGAGAGGGGGAAACAGATCCGGGTGCCATCTACATATGGATGGCATTGCTCCCTAACCTCCCTGATGACTTCATATAGATGTTAAGGAACATAAGATTTAATTGTGCATATATTTGGCTGGATTGTGCTCTTTATTAGGAAGAATTCAGAAAATATTCTCATTTTAGCATCTGAATCAGCCCTGACACAACTCTTCTAGAATTTAGCATTTTACATTTCCAAATATAATATACACCACCCTAATTTAAAATAGCACCTGTCTTCATTGTTCCACACTAGCTTTGGGTCTCATTTCTCCTCAATTTTTTATTTATTTTACAAATTAAAGGTAGCATAGTTTTCATTCTGTCAGTATTTCTTCTTCCAGTGTTGCTTTTCTGTTTACTGAAGCAAAGTAGCCTCTCTTTTTTTCTTGGAAGTCAATGAATTGCACTCTGCTGAATATGTGTTTCAGAGATAACAAGTAGATGTCTCTCTGAAAGATTCACTGCCCATAAAAGGCCTATTATTGAGTGAAATGGTTTCCAACATAATTGATCTATTTTGAGTATTTTCCAGTTTGAAATGGAAGAATGTATAGAAGAACAAGCACTCAAGCCTGCGTTAAACAGAATAAAAAATGCCTGCATTAAAAGGGAAAGTTGGTTTTCTTTTAACATGAAAAATAAGTTGGCTCTCACTGGACAGGTAAATTTCAGCTCACCTGTCAGTTCCTTGAGCTGTGTTTGCAAACAAACGTGGGATGGTTTTGGACATCCTAGGATCAGATAACTAGCAAAGGCTCTGCCCCTGACATCTTTCCCTAAAGCACAATGCCTGCAAGTCAGTTTTGTCCAAAGACAAAACTTGAATAGCCCAAAGGATTTTGTTCCCTTGTCAACTAGCAACACTGTGATGACTTTCAAGTGCATATTCTATTTTTATATGATTTATGACATTTTTGTACATGATATCACCATCAACAACAATGAAAACAATCAGGAACCTACTATCTTTCAGACCAACACAGAATCTTTTAAAGCAGGGTGGAGGGGGACAGTTCCAGTCATTTTTTCCACTCTTGATCGCAAGAAGCTTGCATGATGCTTGGTAAGTGCTTTAAAAGCAAGCATCCTGTCCCTAATCATGCTCAACAGATAGGGATTGCAGCTCCTGATCTGAAGATAGTGTCCATTACTTTAACAGCTCCAGGTCAGGAAAACTATAGTCTTGCATCCTCCAGCATTTAGCAAAGGAGGGAGGACAAATGGCTGGCTGTCACTGGGACTGTTAAAGTAATGCACTCGCTCTACAAAAATCCAGGGCATGTTAGAAGCCAGCAGGGCTAGCTAACATTTAGCTTACTTTGGGACATTCCATATATGCACTTCTGACACTTATGCTTTGTTCTACAAAAATGCAGGGCATGTAAGAAGACGGTGCTAGATCCAGCCAGTGGTGCCCCCAAAGCAACACCCCATGTTCTGCAGTGACCAAGCAAATGCCTCTGGGAAGACAACAAGCAGAGCATTAACTCTTCCCCCTTTGCTGCTTTCCAGAGAGAGTGGAGGCTTATTCAGAATTTGTACTTATTTTTAAAACTTATATTCAGTCGACTTTCTGAGGAACTCAAGATGTCTCACACATCAGAATACCAGAATATTCAAATACAAAAAAGGGAAAGGGGAGGAAAAACAACCCGAGTTTAACTCAATCATAAAAAAATGACAAAAGAACCAGTAACAATTCCAACACAGACAAGCACCAGATGGAAAATTAATCAGCCAGAGGCCTTTTTTGAACAGAACACTTGTCAATTTTATTCTCCCCTCCCCAACCCTTTTACAATCCTCACATCCAATTTATTCATGTCTATGGGAAATGGTATTTTAGTGCTTCATGAGTATAGCCTAGTCAGCATAGATTCTCCAAAAGACATACTATAGACTTCCTCCTAATAAGGCAATTAGGTCATCAAGTTGGAGTTGTTCCTGTTTATCCCTAGCTGGGCTCCCGTGCCTTTCCTGGCTACAGGGCAGCCAAACATTCAACAAGTTTGGTGCAATGCAAAAATGAGAAAAGCTTCACCTATTCCACTTCTGCCTGCCTACATACTATTCAGCACAGAAGGCTTTAAAAGTGGGTGAAACACTGTTGTCAAACCACTCCTTTCAACAATAAATTTAGAGGGACTGTGAACATCCTGGGGAAGTGAGCTTCCAGCTACACCACTCTCTGCCTATAAGAGGCTGCTGCAGGAGAGGGACTGTGAGCAAAATAATGGAAGGGGTGTTTCTAGGGTCAAGGTGGAACTCTCAAGCTCCCTTGTTATTTTTTCTATTGCCGCCATGTATGATGCTGTTAATGTCATCTTGGTGTAGTACCATATTGGCCTGGATAGAAGCCTCACTTTCCCCCCAAATTCCGAACGTGAAAAGTTAAAGTGTGGCTTAAATTCGTGACCTTACAAAAATTGGCTTTTATGATTCCCCTGCTGAAACAGACGTACGGTAAAACGGAATGGGTGTGAGTGCCTGCGGAATTTTAAACGCGCTGCTTATATTCAGGTGCGGCTTATATTCAGTCCAATACGGTATATTTATAGTACTGACTTGGGTTGTTGTTGTTGCTATTGTGCTGTTTAAATCTTTTTATGAAATTGTTGTGATGGCTGATTTTGAGATTTGGTTTGAGCATGATTTTCTTTGTGGAAAGGTGGCGTGCATATAAAATTACCATGGTGATTTTGCTTTTGTTACATAGTCAATGTCCATTTGTCTCTGTTTAGCAATTATTTATTTTACTTGTTTGCAAAAAAAAAAAAATCTATACCACCAGCATTAAAAAAAATTAACCAACAATAAAACTGCACTCACAAAAGAAATGCAAAATACACCACAAATTGGTAGATCAGATTAACACATCAACAAAGCTGAAAGTCTGAGTAAACGGTTGTGGTTTAAGCAATGCATCTGCCTTACTCGCAGTTCATAGGTAATCAATGAGATGGAGATAATCCAACTTTAAAAACTGTTTGCAGCAATTCCTTCATCCAGGCAGATTTATAAAAATCTGGCATCAGCTAGAATGCAAAAGAATAGGGACAACAGTGCAGATATTGTCTGGGTAACTTCATCTTGGCAATTATAAGTTGACTGGAGACTGGGTTTCAAGGTTACTTATTAAACTCCATGTAGTAAAAAAAAAAAAATAGACAGGTTGCTGGAGGTAGTTACTTTTATATTTCCAGGTGTTTAGATACTGTGCGTCGGATAATTCAAGCTGCCAGCTAATTAGAGCAAATAAACACATATTCTTGAACATTTGAATCATATTGACCTACAGAAGGCTCTTGAAATTTCATTGGAACAAATATCAAAGAGGCAAACACTGCTGTTAGAGAGAGAAGCATGTTCCCTGCATATGTTTTGTAGAGCAACCTACCTGATTTTATCACTGCTCATTCAGGTAATTTGTCTACCTGAATGCCTATCAGCTTGGCTTGTTCAGACTCACCACATACCAATTATTGTCTTGCTTAATCCTTGGTAGGGGATGATGGTGAAAGAGCCAACAAAAACCATTTTCACACAGAGTGGAAGTGAAGAGTGGAACTGACACACGTAACAGCTGCCTGATAGACTAAAATATAGTATAAACTCCAAATGAGTTGTCCCCTGTGTTCTACCCGTTTAAGAAATGCCATGTATTACTCTGCGGCATCTACACTTTTGTTCAGAAATATTTACTTAGAAACACAAAGCAAAATTGACCTATTGAGGGCTGACTTTGATGCCCCATGTGATAACGGAACTGCTTAAGCATGCACCCACCTCTCATTTCAACACATGCTTGCTATCCAAAAATAAATACACAACACTTTCAGAAACAATGAACTGCCACTCTTTTTCTCTTCCTAGATCTTTTGTAAGTAGATAGTGTGGTGATGCAGAATGAGCATATCTGATTGAACACATTCCAATGTTCTAAGCCATGGATAGGCAATCTAAGGTCTGCGGGCCAGATCTGGCCCAATTGCCTTTTGGATCTGGCCCACGGACAGTCTGGGAATCGCCACATGGATCGCCAGCGCACAAGTTCTTTCCCTCTCCCTCACACGGCAGTGGCGACGCCTCCTCCCTCCCTCCTCCTGGCTTCTCCCCGCCCTGCCTAGAGGAGGAAGGGGGCTGGGCTTTGTTGGTGTCAGCAGCAGCAGCAGCACTCAAGCGGCCGCCATTTTAAGCAGCCCCTCTCTGGAGCCATCATCCCTCCACTGCCACCGCCAGCCCCTGCTGCTTGCAAGACACAGGTAAGCAGCCACCGGGGCTCGTGGTGCTCTTGAATCTTTTCCCCCCTTCAAAATATAGTCTGGCCCCCCACAAGGTCTGAGGACAATGGACCAGTGGACAGTGGACCCCCTGCTGAAAAAGTTTGCTGACCCCTGTTCTAAGCCGACATGCTTCTCAATGTGGTGGCACAGTTGTTTGAAGTAGTTTCTTAAGCTCTGATCCAATGAATACTAGCTGTTCCTAAATCCTGTTGAAATTAACAGAATTTAAGTTGGTCACTTCTAACTTGACCCGTTGATTTTTAAGAGGACTTGGCAGTTACTGACTTCTTCTGGAGTTTGAATTGAATTGGGACCAGGGTGCTAGGGAGAGGTGGGTTAAGCCTTCCCTATGTTGTTTACCTGTTCACCGCCACCTATTCAAGAGCTAATGGCAGCTTGGAATGGGGGTGGGTGGGCTTCCAGTTGGGAAATGTAATGGGGGGGCAAAGTGCTTATTTTACTCTTTCTCAGTGCCATGGGACAATCCAATCCTACCTTCAAAGCTTCTTTCTTTAGGAAAAGAAATGGCACATCAAGAGAACAATCATGGCTCGTCTCATTTGACCCTGAGTTTTGATTGATTCCCATCAGTCACATCACATTCTTTCTATTCCTTGATCGAATAAATTTGATTCTAATCAGGCTCCAAGTGTGAACACTCACAGATGGTGACTCTCGAAATCTGTGTTCTGACAATAATGACACATATGAGCTGAACATTCATTTTCCCAAACAAGTTGGGATTGTAAAACCCTGTTTCATAAATGTGATGGCAGCTCCAAAAGGACTGCTTCTGTGCCTGAAGGACAATCATTTTAGCATGGAAATGAATTGCTGAGCGGAAAAAGCATCTATTTTATAGAACTGCTTTACAAACTGATAGAACTGATAGAACTGCTTTACAAACTGATAGAACTGCTTTACAAACTGAATCAGCTAAGCCAGGCATAGGCAAACTCAGTCCTCTAGATGTTTTGAGACTACACTTCCCATCATCTCTGACCACTGGTCCTGTTAGAAGACATCTGAAGGCAGCCCTGTTTTGGGAAGCTTTTAATGTTTAACGGACCACTGTATTTTAATACTTTGTTGGAAGCCGCCCAGGGTGGCTGGGGAGACCCAGCCAGATGGGCGGGGTATAAATTTATTATTATTATTATTATTATTATTATTATTATTATTATTATTATTACCTATGTCTGAGCTAAGCATTGACTCACCATGAGGTATGATTTGTACAATAATTTAGATTCATTTTAGGGAATCTACTTCCCCCGACACCTCCTGTTAGAGTGGAGGAGATTTAACCCAGGACAGAGCAAGCATTGAAGCAAGGAGCGGAAAATACTGGTAGCCAGGGTGGCATAATGTAGAAGTGGCAGCAATACAGCAATACAGGTAAGGATAGACAGTTCAGTCTTTTTCCAGTCTGTGTAAGCTTAACAGATAAGTCAACTATATCCCACTTGCACATTAATTTGTAGGGCTTTAAAAAAATTTAAAAATCCATCCACATAAAAACCATTTTAAAATTTATTTTCTTTCCAGCTTAGAAAATTGGTACATTTTGATGCATTCTTTGAGCTGAGAACTGTACTGCAAAATTGAGGAAACTGTGAAATCTGCAAGAAAACTGCCTTCCACAAACCAGTTCAAATGGTGTGGATCAGGTCTTTTTAATAAATAAATAAATTCATTCCAAATTTGCAAAGTATAATTTCCTCAAGCATCCCTAATTATGGTGTTGCAAGGGTTCATGCAATAGTTGCATAAACTGGGGCACAGCCACACCTTATGTGTAGCTCCCCCCCCCTCCAAGAGTCCTGGGAACTGTAGTTTATTCTTCACAAAGCTACAGTTCCCAGCATTATTTGGGGGGGAGCCATGTGTTTTGTATGTGCTTTACATGTGCTTTATCTATACAGTGTGGCTGTGACCTTGTTTAAATTGCTAAAGTTTGCAACATGACAGCAGCTATCTAAAAGAGCATTGGAGATTTGTGATGAACTTTTCCATGCAGAATGCCAGTTCACAAAAGAAAGAGGGTTCCCAGCTTGGGCACACATCCCTCATCACAGTCTCTCTTCCTGGTTCAGTGCCTACAGAAGATGCCCTACCTGTTACCTTCCTAGCTCAGATATTCCCTATTTCCTGGATCACAACCTCACTTACAGAACATATTTGGGGCCCTGAGCTAGTTGAAGTTTGATGTAGAAACAGTCCACACACTGGTATGGCAAGTTGTGATAGCTATTCCACAGTCATACAGGTTTTCTCTCAGGCCAGAATGAATATACCAAATAAAAATTGTTTAGAATTTATTTATTTAACTTAAAACAAACAAACTGACTTTTTATTATTATTAAATTTTTATACCGCCCAATACCCATAGAACTCAGGGCTGTTCACATCATAGAATTACAATATCAAAAACACAAAATACATAATAAAAATGAGAATACAGGGGTACCTCAGGTTAAGTAATTCGTTCCGGAGGTCCGTACTTAACCTGAAACTGTTCTTAACCTGAAGCACCACTTTAGCTAATGGGGCCTCCCGCTGCTGCCACGCCACCGGAGCATGATTTCTGTTCTCATCCTGAAGCAAAGTGCTTAACCTGAAGCACTATTTGTGGGTTAGCAGAGTCTGTAACCTGAAGCGTATGTAACCCGAGGTACCACTGTAAAGGCGACTCAAAACACACCTCTTCCAAAACACACTTAAAAGGACATTGGAAGTCAATCACTCAAAGGCCTGGTTAAGGAGAAACATTTCTGCCTGGTGCCTAAGGGTGAATAATGAAGGTGCTAGCCAAACATCCCTGGGAAGAGCATTCCACAAATTGGGAGCCACTGCAGAAAAGGCCTATTCTCACATTGCTATTCTCTGGAGCTCTTGTGGAGGAGACACACAAGAAAGGACCTCAGAGGATCATCTCAAGTTCTAGGCAGGTTCACATGGAGACCTTTTAATTGAACATTGATAGGATTATAGTATGCGGGCCTCTTGAATTTCCCAACTAGACTGTCCACAGTATGTGTTTGTAGTAGCTGGAAGTGGGAATATTTGCTTTTTCACAGGAAAGGTTCTGTTTAGATCAGGGATAGAGCACCAGTGGCCCCTCAGAAATAATTGGACTACATCTCCCGTCATCTCTAACCACTGTTTCTGGTGTTTGGGGCTGATCAGAGTTAGAGCCCAACATCATATGGAGGGCCACAGGTTCATGATTCCTGCTTTAGATACTGAGATCCAATCCTCTCAATCACTTTTGAGTCACTAACACCACCCAAAGGCAAGCATTTTCTCTTACTGTGCCCTGGCATGATGAAATCTGGTTTCCCCCCACGGAAAAATTCCAGTGAACAGCAACGTTGTTCTTGACAGGAGAATGCCAGATTTCACTGCGTTGTGACCCAGTCAACTGCGTTAGATGTCAAGCGCATGGAAATGGTGTCGTCTCAGGAATGCATTCCTCTCCCAGTCATGTTGTTTCTGGCCTTCTTTGAAACCAACGTGGAGTTCTTTCCATATACCACTGTCTATTGTTTTGCTCGGTTTAATACAATCAAGATGGCTAATTAGGATTACTAATTAGGAGAAACCTGACAGGATTTCAAAGGGCCCAATTCTCCTCTCACTCACACCAGTGTAATTTAAGAGTAATCCACTGAAATTTCTTTACACAGCCGTAACATGAGAGAGCTAGCTTCAAGACAATAAAGATTTGCAGTGATTAGTTAGAAAAGTGATTTCTCTGTCATCTTAAGAGGCAAGTAATTCATTTCCACTTTGAGATGGCATTCCCCAAGAGCAGAAACTACAATGTGCAAAACCAGGCAAGGGAGGGGGGCAGCATTCTTGGACAATATTACTGTGTTCTGCTTGTCTCCGACACAAGTTTATTGGATTCTGAAGCTTACTGTCATTGCTCACATCTATGTATTAGTCTCGTTTATGTAGTAGTTCACCACTAAAACAAAAACAAAAAACTCATTCTTCATTATTGTTTCGCTGAACAGATGCACTGGCATTTCATGGCAGCAACTTCTGTGAGCCATAATTGGTTGTCAATATGCTTTCATATAGTGAAACTTCCATTGTGAATTCAATACGTTTTTAGTTTCTTGGACATTAATTAGTATCAGATGCTGGATTATAACTTCCTTTTTGACCCAGTTTTGAGGAAATATTTTTAGATTGCTTTTATCTTATAAAACGTTCACATTTACACTACTGGATGCATTTCTGGAAGATTTCTTTCCCAGAAGAATGTATCACTACTACCATCTATATAGTGGTAGAAAATTAGGGTATTCTGAATGAAAGCCCCAAGCCCCAGACCCTGACTCTCAAAGCCAAAGCATGCATGCCCTTAGCCTCTTCCAGAAGGTAACTAAGGGAACCATCGCGAAAGATGTGTTCTGGTCTCCTGTAATCTCAGCACTGCCTTTATGTATTCATACACTGAACCTGATTCAGATACATACTGAGCCTGCAGTCCTTTGGACTCTTACAGGGAAACGAGTCTCAGTGACTAAATGCTACCATTTCCAGATTATCTCTATTCAGCATTCAACCTGATTCATTTGAAGGGAGGTTATATGATTTCATGTCAAGCAAATGTTACCCCACACTTTCTAGTGCATTTCTTGTCACTTTCCTTATTGCAAATAGTCTGCTTTGGGCGGTGGTATTAGTTGTGCAAAAATGTCAAATCCACTTCAGTTGCACAACCTGAATTTTCCAGTGTGCGGCTGAATTCCAAGCACAAAATAGCAGCACTCTGAGACTTACTTCTAAGTAAAAATACTTAGGATCCTGCTGCATGCTACTTGAATTTCCATGACCTTACTGGAAGCACATATACCAAGGCATTTCCATAGACTATTAATACTTTGGAATCCAATGTTCATTTGTTCTGAAAGAACCTTCATTTATACCTTTCTTATGAGCCATATTTACATTCCAAGTAAATGGGTTCATATTTTCAAGAGAACTTTGATGACATCACCCTCACATGGACAGTGTCTATCAGGTGGGTTGTAGATGGTGACCCAGCATTAATCACAACTACTTGGGAATAATCACTATTTAAATTATTACCACTGCCTATTCAGTTTATTCTGCCTATTCTGCCTAAACTGCCTATCCAGTTTATTCACAGTGCATCTGAATCACTAAGTGTCTCATTAGCTGCATCTGTGAAATGCCTTCAACTGAGAAATGTTGTGGTTGGGATGATGCCCAGTAACCAGAAAGCTCTGCCTCTATTGTATAATAAGCCAACCTCTGGTTTCGCAGAAGGAAGCCACTACTTGATTAGACAGTCAGCAAGCAATGAACATGCTTATGTGTAAACTCATCTTTACTTTCAGTTAAATTACCCTGGTATCTCAATCTTCCAAATATTGTTTAGAAATGAATTCCATTTATTTCACTGGAGTTTTAGGCTCTGTTAGCCATTCCATTCAGAAGCAAGTAGAACACATGTACAGGGAGCAGAGGTGGTGGAGAAATTCAGTTTGCATTTAAATGTGAATAAATCATACTTTCTCAAAGAATAGGTGAACTGGAATGCAGCCATCCTTCAAAATCTCCACTTCTCTGAATTTTGCAATGCAGTTTTCTAGCCCTGTAATGTGTGCAAAAGGTATAGTAAAGTGGGTTGAAAATGAGTATATGGGTGAAAGTAACATGCTAAAATGCACTGTATGTAGCAAAATTGCATGCAAAGAGGTGTGTTTTAGAATAAATTGTGAGATGATGTGGAAATGTGAAGAACTAATCTTGAATTGGAAAAATGATTAACTGAGGACTCAGCAACATTAGTAAAGAAAAAGCATTTTAAATGTGTTATAACACTGTGCCACCACATGGCGCTGTGGAGTTCTGTCTTTCACCAATGCATTTTCCATTATAAGATTTACAACACGTTTTCCTGTAACACTTTTTTTGATGTGTCTAGATCCAGCCTGAGAGAAACTGAAATTCAACGATTTGCCTATTCCTAAGAGAGACAGAGGGGACAAGCTTCACCCCATCTTGTTTGCCCTGTCATCCTACACAAGTTGTTGGGTGGCCATCTGAAGCGGGGACATTCCCACAGTTGCGCAGGCTCCCTGTATGATGTAGAATTTGAGTTTCCAGAGATCTTCATCGTGGTGGAGTTTACACAAATAGAACAGCACCTCCCTTCAGAAGTTTGGCCACCAACACATGGTGACGGGAGGGCAGAACTAGTGTCCCCACTCTGTCCACTCATATGTTCTTACTCATGAGTATAATAGGGCTACTGTCCTTTGGATTATGTAGACAGATCCAGAAACAGGCAGAGTTCCTTCCTGTACCTTTAATTGTCACATATATCTTTCTTCTCTCCTGCAGCATTATGACCAGGTTGCAAGTGTGGTTTGTAGATTTTATACATCCCAAATATTCCTGGGAGAGGCTTTTCTGGGGGGAAATCTCTTCTGAAAAGCTTCAGCTCCATGTTGAATGATACTCTACAGCTAGTTCTTATTAGTGTATGAAGGAAGCAATTGGCTAAGCACTGAATCTTTTAGTTCTTCACTGGAGGACTGAAAGGAGTAGAGTCATAGCCAATTGATAGGAAGGGACAGGACAATTATTTGAAGAGGTTGCATAAAGCCCATTTTCATCCATGTACTTTGGATAAGGTTGTCGTAATACCATATGTAGTAGTTCCCTCAAACTTGGAAAATATTACTGAATCACAAAATCAGGGACTTTTTTAAAGAACAGGTACACTACTAAATCTTGCACCAGTCTTTGGAAGACTGTGTGATGACATCATTATGACAGTAATACCTGGTAATACTAGTGCTGTTAATCTGGTATGTGTGGCAAAGCCTGAGTTTAGGATAAAACACAGTACACTGCGGTGAAATTGTGGGGAAATATCAAGATCAAAGAATGACTAATGAAGAAATACATACTGTACAGGCAAAACGTATTATCAGTTAATATCAGTATCAGGCACGTGTCACTGAAAGATGTAAAAGAGACTGCATAATAATGTTATACAAAGAATGTTACTAGCAGCTATTTACTGTTTAAAAGTATCACATAATCAAATAGCTGGAAGAGCTATGAGCAAATTTTTAAAAAAGAAATCTATAGATCAAGGATTTTTCCTCCCAGGATACATCAATAGTCTTCTAGCATCTCCCAAGGTTCTGCTGATTAACCCAGTAGGATATTAATTAACAAAACATCTGCCATCCATCCTCAGTATTCCCTTCTACCAATTAGAAGAGATCTGGGAAACTCAGACTTCAGAAGCACATCAGAAATTATTTTTGTAGGCTGAAGGCTGCAGTGCCTCCCTGATTGAGACATGCTATAAAACATGTTCTATAAACGTTTTAGTCACAGAACCTCAACTACAAACAGGCATCATAATTCAAAATGGATTATATGCCTCGATTTTTTATATATGTCTGAGAGCTGATTCTCCTAAGTATTTTGTATAAGGCTGAGGTGAAATCTTTCTCCCTCCAGTCCCTGTGTTCCACCACCCTAGTCATGGCCTACAAAGTTGGGAGTGTTTCATTTATTATCTTTTCAGAGGTGCAAACAGATGTGAAGTGTGGCAGAAACTTGCCAGCCATTTTGCTGCATACCGATGGTGGACAGCACTTTACTTTTACCCGCAAGACTCCAGATTTCTGGAATCTGCCTTTGTGGAAACCGCCACACGGTGACATCTGAAGCCAATTCAGAGCGAGAGCAAAGTTTCCTGCCTTCATTCTGGAGATTGTTGTGGCCGGCGGGGATGTCCACGAATAAACCGGAGCTGGGTTACCTTTCTTTTATTTGTATGCCACGATTTTACAGTTAAAACCATGCTCAAGGCAATTACAACATGAAAAATGTACATAATTACAAATATAACAAAAGTAGTCATGAACAATAAATAAAACACATTTAAAAGGACAGAACCAAATCAAAACAATTTCTACACAAGTCATAATAAGGTCAAAAATTTAAAAAAAAAATTAAAAAATGGTAATACAGTGGTACCTCGGGTTACATACGTTTCAGGTTACATATGCTTCAGGTTACAGACTCTGCTAACCCAGAAATATTGCCTTGGGTTAAGAAGTTTGCTTCAGGATGAGAACTGAAATCATGCAGCGGCAGTGCAGCGGCAGCAGGAGGCCCCATTAGCTAAAGTGGTGCTTCAGGTTAAGAACAGTTTCAGGTTAAGAACAGACCTCCAGAACGAATTAAGTTCTTAACCTGAGGTACCATTGTAATACCAATAGCGGCAACTACCTTCTCCAACAAAACCCCCATAAACATTGCCCAACCCAGGAGTCTATTCAGCTGCCTCAGTTTTTGTAGCTGGAGTCATTCCACTTTCCCAGGCCAGGTGGAAAAAGGCCTACAAGGCAGGGAGCAGGTCTCCCAGGACTCACAGCCTGTAAGATCTGACAGGAGCATAAGGCATGCACTGGCGAAAGAGAATAGGGTGATAATTTTGTGTCTTACACATACAGACTCCAAGCCCCTAGTTCCTTCCCCAGAGGGAAGATTGCTGGCCAATAAGGATTCCCCCCTGCCTTACATGTGCACATATACAGCTGGCTGGCATATGCATCACTGTAGAGTCAGTCTAGCTGACTCAACACCCCCACATGCTTTCAGTAGAGGAGATGTGTGTGCAAGCTCACCGCCCCCCAATAGACAGGCTAGTCTATTAGGGCTAATGGGGCACTCTGTCCCCAGCCAGCCCTCACTCGCCTCTTATATCTATTCCAAGAGGTGATACTGTTTGTCAGTTTCTTCCTCCTTTGTCTAAAGTTAGCAGAAGGAAGGGTAGGGGGGAAACTAGAATTAGTTGGCTGTGTGTCTCATGGGCTCTGGCTCCCCCTACTGTTGGCCTCCTTGACTGACCTTCTGTCTTACCACACCAGCCATTGTGCCCCCCATTAGTACTGCTTTAAAGAATCACACACAAAAAGCATGTATCATGCACACATTCTGAATCTCACAGAAGCCCCTCTGTGGCATATTTAAATAACAATGGAGTGGTTTTGTGGAGCCATTATAAATTTTGCATGATGCTCAACAGTGATGGTCGAGGCAGGTATCAGGATGCACATTTTCCAGTTTATTGTTGCCATGAAATAAAGCCACACGGTTGAAACGCGACACCTTTGCCATGTGGTTCTGATTCACCGGCATGCCATTTGCTCATTCAAGGAACATAATTGATTGCTGCAAATTCTACCTTTGCTGTGAACTCCCCCCCCTTCTGTCAGAACACTGAATCCCCACAACAGTGGATGATGTATTAGGTTTTGTTGCTTAATTCTTAATTACTGCTGCGTAGCAAGATATGTGGCACTGTGATTAGCTTCCTAACAAAGAGAGCTAAAGTGTGCAGCCAAGGGGTAATAATAATGATCAAAACTTGGAGTGGTAAAGACCTTGTGCCATTTTTTCTCAAGGCATCTTTGATGTTGCTACTTTTATGCTCTCTCAAAAGATGATTGCAATCTAGAATTGCCATTTTTCACACAGAAATACATTGCCAGTTGCCTATTAACTAATGGGAAGCTATTTAATGCCTGTTCCCCCCATATACACGTTCCCCAATCTGATCTGAAACTGTTTCAGATAGAATTCACCAAAACCTTTAATTTACATTTCACTTTAATATTTGCCTCTTTTAAAAAATTTCAACTTCTACTGTTTTTAATCTCTCTGAATACAGTGGTGCCTCGCAAGACGAAAATAATCCGTTCTGCGAGTCTCTTCGTCTAGCGGTTTTTTCGTCTTGCGAAGCAACCCTATTAGCGGCTTAGCGGATTAGCGCTATTAGCGGTTTAGCGGATTAGCGGCTATTAAAGGCTTAGCGGCTTAGAAAAAGGGGGGAAATGGAAAAAATCGGAACACTCACAAGACGTTTTCGTCTCGCGAAGCAAGCCCATAGGGAAATTCGTCTTGCGAAGCAGCTCCAAAACGGAAAACCCTTTCGTCTAGCGGGTTTTCCGTCTTGCGAGGCATTCGTCTTGCAGGGCCCCACTGTACATAACCAAGAGTTGATGCATCTTTTGAACACAATCCTTTGTAAATATTAAGATTTAATCATAACTACATATTTTTAAAAATACTTTTGGTCATTCTACATAACTTTAATCAGATTAGAAGTGGTGCAGAGTCTAGCTTGCTTAAATGTACACAAGGGACCATTGCCTGGCTAGCCCTTAAAAATAACCCTAAATCTTAGGTGGTATTGGTGGTTTCTTTGCAGCCCAAATTTAGTCATGCATAGTATACAATTAACATCATGGTCTCCAATTTACTTGGAAGTAAGTGTCTGTTAGTTGCAACCTACAACAACAAAAAAACAGTTTACTGTTCTGCAGAATGAAGTCTCTTGTAGTTTCTTCGTAGAACTTAAAAAAAATAAATACTCAGAAATCCAGAAAGATCTCTAAGGTCACTCAGTCCAAATTTTTGTATGAGTCACGATTACAAGCTTTAAGCTATAAGTGGGAAATTATAGCATTTCAAACACCTTATTAAGGGAAATGCTTCTCCCGCGTTACATTCTAAAAATCAAAACATCTATATATTTAAAAACATAACATGATATGATGGGGATTATACACCAATGCTGGTCCTGTTTAATGGGATCAAGGAGGATATGCACAAAGACTTGAAATCTTTACTAAGGATCGTCTTATGAATAAGAAAGTGCAAAAGTCAACAGGTTCTATCAGACCAGGAATGGTTATTAACATGTTTAGAACTTGTGGAAATGGGTAAATTAGCTGAGCAGATTCAAAGGAGAGAAGGCAGATTACAGAATGCCAACTTTGCTGAAAGCTGGAATTGCTTTGTTAACTTCTGAAATGTAAAACCTGGAAATGCGAGCCTTGAAAGGAATCTATTTCTGTTAATGTCAATAATGAATAAATAGTTTCGGAAAAAATCAAATAAAAATAAGCACCAGAACAACATATATTACCAGTCAAATAAAAGCAGCAGTTAAAACATCCCACTGCAGATTAAACTTTAAAAGCCTAAATTGATGCCAAGAGGGAAGCAGAGAGAGAGAGAGAGAGAGAGAGAGAGAGAGCATTTCATACAGCCCAGTAGATCCTTCCCTCATTTGTTACTCATCTTAGCATTCTAAGGCAGGCCTGCAGAGATGATCTGAGTGTAAAGACAGGCTGGAGTTGTAAATGTCTCGTTATTTAAGTTGGAGTACAATATACAGTGGTACCTCAGGTTACATACACTTCAGGTTACATATGCTTCAGGTTACATACACTTCAGGTTACAGACTCGCTAACCCAGAAATATTGCTTCAGGTTAAGAACTTTGCTTCAGGTGAGAACAGAAATCATGCTCCAGCGACGCGGCAGCAGCAGGAGGCCCCATTAGCTAAAGTGGTGCTTCAGGATAAGAACAGTTTCAGGTTAAGTACAGACCTCCGGAACGAATTAAATACTTAACCTGAGATACCACTGTACTCTGCACACACTCAGGAGATCAGTCATCATTATTGCTTCTTTCAGAATTAATTCCAGGCAGTGAAAATGATTTCTAGAACTTGATCAAAGTGATCTCAGGTCACACCAAACACCATCTGTTTAAAGCACATTTTATGCCACTTCAACGGTCATGGAGAACCCCCAGGAACTGCAGTAGCAGTTTGTTCAAGGTTCTGACCTCACAAAGCTACAGTTCCCAGCATCCTTGACAAACTATAGTTCCCAGGACTCTCCATGACTTTTAAAGTGGGATGATACTGATCAAAAATATTGCATATTATGGTCCTGAAGTTGGACGGAAACCTACTTGTGGGAAATTAACTTTGGGTATAAAGTGAAACAAATATGGGCAGTATATGTCAGAAGAGAATAGTGTTATTAACACCCTACCATCCTCTCAGCTCAGGGTGGTGTACCTAGATGTGAGTTACCCCTTATCTTCACAACATCCCTGTTAAGTAGTGTACACTGAGAGGGAGGGTCAAAACTGGGGCAAGATCACCCATTCCCCTTCTTAGCTAAGTGGGGATTTGAACTCTGACCCCTCCCTGACAAAGAGTCCAACACTCATAGTTACTATACCACGGTGTCTCCATGTTTTGTTCTTCATTAGTGAAGGTATTGTAATAATTAACTTTAGGGGGTGGGGAATCCCCATGGTCCATGCATCCATTCTCTGAGGTGTGATCTACACATTATCATAATACGGAGGCCATTTAGCATCTCATGTGGTGAATCTAGCAGTACTTTTTTTCAGCTGCCACAGTAATGGTGCTCTCTGCAATTGTATCCATGCTTCACACTAATCTTCCCCCCCATGAGCTATATTCTGTGGATGGGCCACAGCTGTTCACATGCTGAGGAAAGTGAGTGGGTGAAACAGCCCTTATATGCAGCTTAATGAACGTAATCAATCAGTGGTGCCATAGGACCAGTGGCAGAGCGCATGCTTTGTGCATACAAGGTCCAAGGTCCAGTCCTAAGCATCTCCATCTAAAAAGCTCTTGGGTAGCAGGAGGATGAGTTGAAGAACCCCAGCCTGAGAGCCTATGCCAGCTGGAGTCAACAGTATTCAATAAGATGAATCATGAATGCTTTAGAAATTTGGGTTTCTGTGAATTCCATTGCAAACTGACCTGATCCATGTCTTTGTGTATATTGAAACTTATTTATCCTTCATGAAATTTGAGGTGCAGTTCTCAGCTAAAAACAAAAACAAAACATGTACCAAAACATGTCATGAAAAACGCGTATTTTTGCATAAAACGTGTATGTTGCTATAAAATATGTATTTTGTGATAAAATAGAGAATAAAAGATGTACTTAAATAAAAGGTGTGTACTTAAATAAAAGAAAAAGAAATAGCACAGGTTAATGTGGAAACAGAATGAGTACGTGTGAAATGGACTCAAACTGGAAAAAGACTGAACCATCCACCCCTAAGGCAATACAAGGAAACTTTTATATGTTCTCATATCAAGTCAGATTTCTTTTAGCCTCAAGTTGATAGTTGCTATATCAAAGTTTTGTTTGTTTTAAAGTGGGGGGGGGCTTTTATTCCTTGCTTATGTATGCCAGTCATTTTATCAGCCAAACAAATTGGATATAGATGCCATGTTAAAATGTAAGTTATCTTTATAGAGAGTAGTGGGAGAACCTGTTACTTTCATTAAAGGTTTGACTGCCAAAAATCTTTAAGTGACATCTGCACATCTAATATTAGACAATACAATTTGAACTACTTGCGGCAGTTTCACAAAGTGCTCTTAGAGGGGAGCAGTTCCTTCTCTCCAGGATATGACATTTCAGCTTCTCCCGCTCTTTAGGATACCAACATGTCTTCCAGAGCTGAGGCCAAAGGCTCTATGCTTTAGCCATCCAAGTATTGATATTATCTCAGCGATACACCCTAAAATATCTTACTGTGGCATTAAAAACTGCCCCCCTAATGTGGAATAAAAAAAAATTCCCTGTAGACTCAGAGTTGTGGATAAGGGAATTGAAAAGAGTTCCAAAGAAACTGGCACTAAGAGTTAGAACTGAGAAAAGAAAAGAAAAGAATCTTAGCTTAATTACCACACCATCCACATTCTTCTTTACTTTCCAAGCTTTAAGTTTAAACACACACACACACACACACACACACACACACACACACACCCTCCTGCTTTTCCCCACTCCGAACTCTCACCGCCTCCTCCTCCAATCTGGCTTCTCTGCCTCCTTGACAGGCTTTTTAGCCTCAAGTTGATAGTTGCTAAATCAAAAGTAAAATGCAAACCAAAGTTTCTTTTAAGAAAGAACTGAGAACAATGCTTGCTGCAAAGGCAGCCTCGCAGAACCGGCCCTACTTTTAGGCATAGAGCAATGTGGCCGCTCCTAGCAGCTGATTAGAGGTGTCATGAAAGGGCAGTGAATTGCTACTTTCTTAAAATAAAAAAAGATGATTATTCTATATTTACTCCCAATGATATGTGCATGTGGGATTTTTCAACATCCAAAATCATTTAACCAGACGAGGAGAGGCTGGTCCATTAAGGCGCATGGGGCACTGCCATGCCTAACTCAGTATTCCCTCAGCCAGCCCCCAACTGCCTGCGTTATATACATCCAGACCAGAGGGGACATTGGCTGCCACCTTCCTCCTCCTTAATCTCATGAGTTGTTGCTTGTAAGAAGAAAACTGGGACAAAACTTGGGTTAGTTGACTCTGCCTGTTATTGGCTCTGGTTCCACCTACTATTTGAGCCTACAATTCCCAATGGGCACCAGTCAACATTGAGCCAGTTCTTAGTAGGAAGTGTCTTAGCCTGTGAGAGACAACAGCATCTGCTCCTCTGCCTCAGACAACAAAATGTTGGGGGCCAGTTCAGTGGCCAGGGAGCCTCATCCCTGATACAGTTTCCTCTCCTGCAGCAAACCGTCAGGCCTGTGGTGCCACAACTGATGTGCCAGCTGCTGCAGGGCAAATCGTGCAGTCCTGTTGCTATCCCCAGGTGTTTCTAAATTGGAGCCCAGTCCATACCCACCCATTTACCTGCTCAGCCCAATGCTTCACAAAGCCTTTCTGCCTGCCCCCCCTTCACACACTGTCTTCATTCTTCCCTCCTTGTAGCATTGCTTAAAATAGGTCGCTTGGCCAAGAGGCATGGCAAGGACACCCCACAAAAGCATAGGTCATTCTCCATAGGTTTTGGGAGAAGGGGTGTCACTAATCTTATTTAACCCCATCCAAGTGGCCAAGTGTGTCAAGTGACAAAGACACATGAGAGCAGAAGCAGCAAAGCAGGCTGAGAAGTGCTGGGACTGCAATCATTTGGGCCTACTAAAGTTGTTGTTGTTGTTTAGTCGTTCAGTCGTGTCCGACTCCTCGTGACCCCATGGACCAGAGCATGCCAGGCACTCCTGTCTTCCACTGCCTCCCGCAGTTTGGTCAGACTCATGCTGGTAGCTTCGAGAACACTGTCCAACCATCTCATTCTCTGTCGTCCCCTTCTCCTTGTGCCCTCCATCTTTCCCAACATCAGGGTCTTTTCCAGTGAGTCTTCTCTTCTCATGAGGTGGCCAAAGTATTGGAGCCTCAGTTTCACGATCTGTCCTTCCAGTGAGCACTCAGAGCTGATTTCCTTAAGAATGGATAGGTTTGATCTTCTTGCAGTCCATGGGACTCTCAAGAGCCTCCTCCAGCACCATAATTCAAAAGCATCAATTCTTCGGCGATCAGCCTTCTTTATGGTCCAGCTCTCACTTCCATACATCACTACTGGGAAAACCACTAAAGTTATTCAGTCCTAACTGCTAAGTGTTGGGTCACTCTGACATGTGACTTAGCAGCCAGTTTCATTTTGTGCTCTCTGTAAGATGTCAGTGAGAGCCTGTCTGCCTCAGTTGTGAGCAGAGTCAGTAGGTAATCTCAGTCAAACTGTTCGGAACCATGTTGTTAATGAAGAAGTTTATTTTAATTCAGTAAAGCTTTTATTCTTTAAAACTCTGCATTATTAATTTATGCTGTGCATCAAAGTGTTTTCCATGTTTTCCTTTCTTAACCTTAAAAAAAAGAAGTCCTACGCTACTCAAAACAACACAATGGTTTGGGAGTGACATGATGCCGTGTCACATTGCTCAGTTTCCCGTGCATTCTGGGAAGCATGGCTGTCACAAAGTTGAATGGGGCTCTCTCCACAACTTCCCACTAGCTGGCAAGACCCAGTAAGACAAGAGGCAATCCCCTCCTGAAAAGTTTGGTTACTTTTCTCCCACCCATTATTTCAATGCGTAATACAGTCCATTGGACTGCCAGTTGGCCATCTTTGTCTTACAGAATGTGTTCTTCCATACGACACACATACACTGATTCAGATCTAATATTTGACCAACACTGAATCAGGACAACAGTGGGATTGAAGACAACAGTGACAGGAGCTTCCTTATATCAATCAATAGATTTTATTGCATTAGCCATGTAGCCATAGCATAATATACATTGAAATAACAGCATAAAATGGGGGTGGGGAGGTAAAGGTGGATATCGTCCTGGGCAATTACTTAAAAGAGAAAAAAAGAAAAAAGGGGGGAAAGTTCTGAGGCTGGAGGAGGGCCGTTAAGGGTCCTACAGCTCCTCAGATTTGTCCTAATTCAATTGTCGTTGGACAATAAGGTTACTTGGAACTTCGTTTGATTGTGCGGCGCGTCAACTGCAGCTGTGGGGTTAAGGAAGAGGTTAGTGCCGCTTTCCTTTTCATCACACTAAGCAGGAAGTTAGCTGTCATCTCGTTAATCCAACAATCAGAATCCTGCAAAAAGAGGGACACTATCCAAGGCTGGATTGGGAGATGAAGTTTATTCACGAAGGGAGTTATATTTGTCTAAAGATCAGAAACAAAACCCTCACTGTTAAGGGTAAATGGCTATGTATGATTGCACAGATATAACAGGGAAAAGAAACACATATATTTGCAGAAGCTGTAGGATAAACTGCTAGTAAAAGTGACCTAGTGTTTGAGATAGAGAAGTTAAACATTTTGGACATAATGAATAAAAACTTTTAAAAATATTTTGTTCCAACGGGAGCAGGCAGTGCTCCTTAGCAATGCATTCTGTGTACTGATGCACTGTTTTCCACATTCACTTTGGGAAATTGGGGCAGTAATCAATTCAGTGTGAAAAAGAGAAAGAAAAGGAGGGAGAGAAAATGCCAAAACATGGTGCAGCCATCTAGCAAACCTATCAACAAGAAAAGTTGAGATGGGGAAGCCAGCACCAGATACATCTTCTCAAAGCATATCAGTAAGGGATAAAAAAGGCAATTTTGCTTTTATTAAAATGTGATACAAAATTCTACCAGACACTGCTAAGATTTCCAGCTGGCCCTTTTGATTATATAATTACAACTGATTCAAAGCTTCATATGAAAGGAAGACTTGATAGGGGCCTCACATGCATGCATTAAGTTTGCAATATTTGATTATTATTTTTTTAAGAAAGAAGCATCTTACACCCATTTGCCACCGAAATATCCCTTTCCCAGGAGGAATTGAGAACTTCAATCCCTTGCTGTGCTCAGTCTGATTCAGATTATAGAGCACCTTAGGATACAGACAGGCCACTATTATTTGTCTGTAAAATTCTTTGCCTATCTCTGGTGCTGTATAATGAATTGATGACAATAATTAATTGTAATTATACCATTCCAAAAAGGACTTGCTCTGTTATCAACAAACTTGTAATTAAACCACATGTCCAAAGAGATCTTAAGCATTTCTTGCCCTTTATCTGCTTGTGCTAAAACCTAGATTATCAGATGTTGATGCAAGAAGGTTTTCTTTTTTAAAATTAAAGGGGGTGAAAAGGAATAAAACTTTAGATTTAGAACCAAATTAAATGTGTTAACGATGGACTTTAATTTTGTGCTTCAGTAGCATTTTTTGTGGCCATAAAATATTTTCTCTATAAGGTTTGTGTGTCAGAGTGATATCTCTGGTTGTGACCAAGATGACTTTTGTTGGTAAAAAATTTCCTCCATCCCGTTGGTGAACTTGATTGAATGGATTGTGTCTAATTGACAGGATCAAGTTAGATTACAATATGAAAATTCACTACACAGGATTGTCAGGATCCTAGTGGAAAAATCCTAAACACATTTACTCAGAAATAGAGCTCACTGGTGCTGACTCCCTGCTAATTGCTTAGGATTGCAGTCTTACTTTCCTGACACGAAGGCTGCAATCCTAAACACCCTTTAGAGTAAATCCCACTAAAGTCATAGGGAGTTGTTTATTAGTAAATCTTGCTGCATGAATCTGATTTACCTGAAAGGAAATGCTATTGGTTTTTTTTAATCATATTTCTGAGTAGGAATGGGGAGAAATTCAAATCAGTTCACATTTAAAGATAAATGTACTTGATTCACACTTTCTGAAAGAATATGAGAGGTGACTCACAGATATCCTTTGAAATTTGCACCTCTTCAAATTTTGCAGTGCAGTTCTCCAGCCAAGTAATGTGTGCAAAAATGCATATATTGGGGTAAAGTGTGCATAAAATGCATATACACATGAAAATAACAAACTAAATTCCTTATATTAGGGGAAATGTTTTGGTTTTTTAATGTGTATATTAGGGGAAAGTGCATATAAACGTGTATTCACGTAATGGTTGATGAATTTTTCATCAGGACTTAAAAATAATATTGCAAACTAACATGGAAATGTGGAGAAATGAATTTAAAACTGGAAAAATAAGAAACTGAGAGAAATGAAAATTGACGGATTCACCCAGCCCTACTTCTGATTAAAAGCGCCGTTCCACGGTAAATTGGGTGAACATTTCTAAACCTAGTGATAGGACAATTTCCCTCACCTCATTTTGGATTCAGCTCAGCAAATATTAGATTTATTTGAACATATTTGAGGGGGGAAGTTCTGTATTCAAAGGGTTCTCTCACTGGCTTTGATTGATGTCCCTTGTGATGCAATACGCATGTACCTTATCTAGTTCCCAGCACCAGACGTAGTAGAGACGTACTCGGAAATTCAACTCCCCACTCCCTTCAAACACACTAGGGGAAAGAAAAGCATTTTAAATCTGAATAAGAAACACTATGGCCCATCTAGCCCAGCAGACTGTTCTCACAATGGCCACCCAAATGCCATTTGGAAACCCTCAAGTAAAACCCAAGAACAAGGGCACGCTCCTCTCCTGTGGATTCCAGGCATTGCTGCTTCCAACTGTGGAGGCAGCTCATAGCTCTCATGGCTCAGAGTCACTGATAGCCTTTTCCTCCATGAATTTGTCCGATCCTCTTTTAAAGTCATCTCAGTTAGTGGCAATCACTGCATCCTGTGAGAGCAAGTTCCATTGTTAAATTATTTCTACTCCTTATACAGTGGTACCTCGGGTTACATATGCTTCAGGTTACATACGCTTCAGATTACATACTCCGCTAACCCAGAAATAGTGCTTTAGGATAAGCACTTTGCTTCAGGATGAGAACAGAAATCGTGCTCCAGTGGCGCGGCGGCAGCAGGAGGCCCCATTAGCTAAAGTGGTGCTTCAGGTTAAGAACTGTTTCAGGTTAAGTACGGACCTCCGGAACGAATTAAGTACTTAACCCGAGGTAAAGGTAAAGGGACCCCTGACCATTCGGTCCAGTCGTGACCGACTCTGGGGTTGCGGTGCTCATCTCACTTTACTGGCCAAGGCAGCAGGCGTACAGCTTCCGGGTCATGTGGCCAGCATGACTACGCCACATCTGGTGAACCAGAGCAACGCACGGAAATGCCGTTTACCTTCCCACCGGAGCGGTACCTATTTATCTACTTGCACTTTGATGTGCTTTCAAACTGCTAGGTTGGCAGGAGCAGGGACCGAGCAACAGGAACTCACCCTGTTGCAGGGATTCGAACCACCGACCTTCTGATTGGCAAGCCCTAGGCTCTGTGGTTTAACCCACAGCACCACCCGCGTCCCTAACCCGAGGTATCACTGTACTTAATAATAATAATAAATAAATCTTCATCGTCACTATCAAAATTACTTTTCTGAAGTAACCAAGGTCTATCTTCCTCTCCCAGTTGAGCAGCAACAACAAAAACGGATCTTTTAGAACAAATGCAGGCAACTAAAGTTTGTTTCTGGGTAAACTTTCTAAAATAAACAAGTTTTCAGTAGGCATCTAAAACAAATATAGGGTACTGGCCTACCATCAATAGACAGGGAGTTTCAAAGCACAAGAGCTGCCTGGGAGGGATTAGCCACGTAGCTCACAGCAACATCAAGTTACATCAAGCAGAAGAAGTTAATATAAAGCAACCTGCATAGCAATTCAGATTGTAGTTCACGTAGTCTCACAACAAGCAACAAGAGTCTCTGCAAGAATAACTGCTTTAGCATTGAATAACCCTTGTGCAGGCTCTTACAGAACACTTTTCTTCAGGCATTCACTATGTTGAATACTGACTGTTCATGCCCACAACCTCACTTTATATTTTGAAACAGAGAAAAAGATACAGGAAGACAGGTGCTCAATTTGCAATGCAGTCAAGCACTGTGTGATGGACAAATTTGCACCACAAACCTGGTAATTACAAACTTTAACAACATCCCTAAGACCCGTTGTTCTGTGCCCACTAAAAGCTACAATGTTGGGATTGCATGGTCATTTTTGACTATTGATATATGACATTGGTTCAGAAGATTACTAAAATGCTAATATGTGTGGAATTGTTCCAATGTATTCCAGAGGTATAGATTTATGGTTGTCAACTACTATAATCGCTTTTGCCCAACACTTACTGACTGACTGACTGGATTTCTTAATTCCAAAATTCAGAGTTAGACAATGACAAAGTTTCCTTGATCCTAAAATACCGTATTTTTCACACTATAAGACACACTTTTTCCCTCCTAAAAAGTAAGGGGAAATGTGTGTGCGTCTTATGGAGCGAATGCAGGCTGTGCAGCTATCCCAGAAGCCAGAACAGTGAGAGGGATCGCTGCGCAGCACTCCCTCTTGCTATTCTAGCTTCTGGATTAGCTGGGCGCAGCCTCTTCAGGGCAGCTGAGAGTCTTCATCCCGTTGCCCTGAAGAGGCTGTGCAGCTATCCCAGAAGCCAGAACAGCGAGAGGGATCACTGCACAGCAATCCCTCTCGCTGTTCTGGCTTCTGGGATTCAGATTTTTTTTCCCTTGTTTTCTTCCTCCAAAAACTAGGTGCGTCTTATGTCTGGTGCGTCTTATGGTGTGAAAAATGCGGTAGGTAGATCAGATATCAGGCTGGTTGCTTCTTTATATGCTTTCATCACCAACACCTGAACTTTGGCTGTTGTTCTTTAAAGCATTTTCTGATTTGTTTCTTTTTTGATAATACCACTGACATTTGTTGGTTCCATAACATTTCTCTTTCACACACACAAACACACACCATTCAAAAATCTGTTTTCCTGTTTGTTGCACACACTTGCAGTCAAAACTTATTAGAGGCACAGAAATTGTATGGTTTACAGGGGCATCTCCATCTCTCTCCACTGAGTTATGTGAAAAGTTGAAAAAGTTATGGTCTTACCTGATGCAGTTGTAGGGCCAGACCATTACATTTTGGTGCCTGAGGCAAAAAACCAAAATGACATCCCCTCATCCCCATTCCATCTAGAAAAACCGACCAGACTGGGAGTTGAATCTTGCTTCTACACTGGCAGCAGTGTAGTGGACACAGGAACAGTTAGAGTCTTCCAACACCTCATCCGTACTCCCTAGCCACAAGCATTTGATACCTAAGGTCTTAGGCACTGGGAAGTTGACTCTGCCTAATGGCAGAGCTGGCCCTACATGGTTGGTGGGTGACCACCTATGTAACAAATAGATTATAGGATTTAAATGACCTGGAAATTTCCTTTCCTAGCCTCCAAAATGTGGCATCTTATGAGTAGAGAGATGAGGATGGCGACACCATTAGGGAAGCAACTAGAAGAATATGTCACATTTGAATTTGTACGGACAGAGTCACACAGCGAAATTTTCATCTGGAGTTAGCTGGACTATTTGGGAATCGGACGCAGGATTAGTGGCTGTGTTTGGGGTTTGTTCCCCCCAGTGTTTTCTTTTCAAAGACCCTGTGTTTGCACTCGGACAGCATTTCATTGTCATTTTCCTGATGTTTCCTTACCTTTCATTTTTTGTGCTTTATGTGATATTTCACACGACACAAAAGTCATTTCTGAAAATCTAGTGGAAGTTTAGCACTCATTTCCATGTTAATTGCTTCCAAAAAGAAATCCACTTACAACCCTGTTAACCTGGAAAATCACAGTTTTGTGCTGTGATTTCCCCACAGTTTTTATCGATCATGCTGCCACCACTCATGTAATGAAATTTGGGGTGGTATTCTGCCATATCATTCTTTTTCCTGCCATTGTGTGTATGTCCATGTGCCATGGTGATGTGCCCTAGAGTGGTGGCATGTCATGTAGGTCAGACTCCCAGCTGAGGTAAGTTAGGAGGGCACGCTGTGTAAGTCTGTGCTTTACAGTCCCCTCCCACTGCACCTCATTGCCCTGCACATGCTTGGTCCCGGACGGGCTGAGAGGGTTACATGCCAAGGCCTATGCCAAGTTTCCCACATTCTGAAGTTAAATAAAGTTGTGGCCAATTTGAACACATACTTCGGTCTCTGGTCTCATTCTTTGGGGGGGGGGTAGGCTCCACGGATGGGGTTCAGTGTGTGTGCTTGCAATGAAATTTGTGGTGGTATTCTGCCATATCATTTCCCCCCCTGCCCTGCCATTTTGTGTATGTCCATGTGCCATGATGATGTGTCTGGTGACATCTTCTGTTGTGTCACACCATGACCACCAGTGTGAATTAAATTTAACCCAATGTGGCAGAGTATCAATCAGAAGAGAATATTAGAAACTAGGACAGAAGCACTGGCATCACAACCAGGAAAACCAACATACTAATCCCCACAATTGGATGCACCCTATAAGACTTCAGTGCTCTTGCATACAAAGATAACTAAAGTCTGCAGTGCTGCCCCTAGGGAATGTGGGGAGTGTGTGTGTAATATACATATATATTTTAAATTGTTTTGTTGTGAATGCTTGCAGTGATTTCTTTGAGATTTGTTTTCTTTCTGACAAGATTTCTGCGTTGGTGTTAGGCAGATTTTCTAGTCTTCAACAAACCAGATGGCCATCCAAAAATGTGATATGACAATTTTTTAGTGGGGATTTAAGAAACTAAATCCATCAAGGAATAACAAGCAGGGTTTTTTCCCCAAGAGAATTTGAACTATTAAAAATAAATATTTTTACTGTCTGCTTTTGAACTATAATAAATAGCTGCAGGGATATCTACCTAACTTCTATCTTTAGGGAAATAAAAAAAAAAGTGGGTATGGGTTTTTTATATTAAAAAACACCCTCTTTATTAATGAAATACAAGTTTTATCTATGTGTAGGCATCCTGTATTTATCACCAGAATTGAAAAGTCTGCTGATACTTTAATAAGTATGTTGCTTACTTAACAGAATACACTCAGCTTGAGAACGTAGAGATTCAGATTATTATTTGCTGAAATGCAGCTGTAGAGTTGATCTTGTGAGTCTCTTTAGTCCAAGCACCTTGAAAGAAAGTATGAACGCCAGGAAGCAAATATCCAAAGCATGGCATAACTCAGTGGTAGAGCATCTGCTTTGCATACAGAAGGTTCTGTCTGCAGGCAGGGCTGGAAAAGAATCTTATCTGAAATCCTAGATAGCTGCTGGCAGTCATTGTAGAAAATACTGAGGGGCTTTTTGACTGACTCAGTACAAGGCAGCTTCCTGTGAATAGTATATGTGAAACATGGCTAAAGCTGCTTAGCAGGTGGCCACAGTTTCCAAAAGCATCCAAAAAGTTGGGCAGTGCACTCTTTGAATGGGGCACCTTATAGAATCATAGAATTGAAGAATTTGAGATTTGGAGGGGACCCTGATTGTCTAATCCAACTGCCTGCAATGCAGCAATCTCAGCTAAAGCATCCATGACAGATGGCCATCCAACCTCTGCTTAAAACTTCCCAATGAAGGAAGACCCACCACCTTCCAAGGGAGTCTGTTCTACTGCCCAAAGTTCTTCCTGGTGTTTAGTCAGAATCTTCTTTCTTGTAACTTGAAGCTGTTGGTTTGGGTCCTAGCCTCTGGAGCAGGAGAAAACAAGCTAGCGTCATCTTCCATGTGATAGCCCAATAAATATTTGAAGATGGCTATCATATCTCCTCTCAATCTCCTCTTTTCCAGGCTAAACATACCCAACTCCCTCAACTATTCCTCATAAGGCTTCATTTCCAGAGCTTTTATCATCTTGGTCACAGCCAGTGTGGTGTAGTGGTTAAGAGCGGTAGTCACGGAATCTGGGAAACCGGGTTCGTGTCCCCGCTCCTCCACATGCAGCTGCTGGGTGACCTTGGGCCAGTCACACGTCTCTGAAGTCTCTCAGCCCCACTCACCTCACAGAGTGTTTGTTGTGGGGGAGGAAGGGAAAGGAGAATGTTAGCCGCTTTGAGACTCCTGAAGGGGAGTGAAAGGCGGGATATCAAATCCAAACTCTTCTTCTTCTTTTTCTTCTTCTTCTTCTTCTTCTTCTTCTTCTTCTTCTTCTTCTTCTTCTGCACACGTTCCAGCTTGTCAATATCCTTCTTAAATTGTGGTTCCACTTTCAGTGGAAACATGGCTCATTATTATTATTTTTCTCAACTGTGCTTACTTTAGCTTTTGGAACATGCCTATAAATTCTTGTAAGAAGATGGTGGCAGGAGCAGAGCTTGGATTCCCCCATATCACATCATCATGGTATGGTCCACACATGGCATCGTATTTCTAGTCCTCTTATTCTGCTGGTTGCATTCTGCAACAGATGAAACCCTTTAGTTATGGTTATAGATAGGGATGAGGGAGGAATTCCATTCGGTTTGCAAATATACCTAATTCACGCTTTCTGAAACTATACGTGAACCGAAACACAGCCAGAGTAGTGTAGTGGTTGAGAGCGGTAGTCTCGTAATCTGGGGAACTGGGTTCGCGTCTCCACTCCTCCACATGCAGCTGCTGGGTGACCTTGGGCCAGTCACACTTCTCTGAAGTCTCTCAGCCCCACTCACCTCACAGAGTGTTTGTTGTGGGGGAGGAAGGGAAAGGAGAATGTTAGCCGCTTTGAGACTTCTTTGGGTAGTGATAAAGCAGGATATCAAATCCAAACTCTTCTTCATAATTTACACATCTCTGGATTTTGCAATGCAGTTCTCCAGTCAAGTCATACATATATTAGTGGAAATAGCATAGAAAATGTGTTTTATAAGGGGAAATTGCTTTGCAAAAATCAGAACATTAGGCAAAATTGCATATAAAGATGCATATTTGGGGGAGGGGAATCACACTAAAATTCTAATGAATTTTCATGGGGAAATTAGTATTTTTTAGGAAAAAAATATGCAAACCAATGTGGAAATGTGGATAACTGAATTGAGATTAGAAAAATGAGAAACCGAGAGAAGCCAAAACTGATATATTTGTCCAGCACTAGCTATAGATGGAGGGATGTGTAAAAAGCATTCCCCCCCCCTAGAATTAACAGGTCAGATTTATGAATAAGCTTCACACTGAAAAAGCCCCTAGTAACACATTAAAGTTTCAAGGCTGTATAATATGTATTTGTATTCTTTCCCTGGTATTTTTCAGTTTTACTACTCTCCTTTAGCACAATCTATCTTTAAAAGCCATGTTAAAAATAGATTATACTCTCCCCACCTCTTCTCTCTTTTTTTGGTGACAGGGAAGTAGGGTTATCTTGGGCTTATGCTAGAGGAAAGGGCAGCTGAGGTGAGGATGTGTGAGCACTTCTCTTCTGTGGTCACACTGTCGTTTTGCCAAGGACTGCTGTCAGGGGTGTTTCCCCCCCCCCCCCGCTTCCCAAGTCTCAATACATCCCTGTGAAATAGTTGCTGCAAACATGAGTCCTGGCCTTATGCACGGGCATAAAAGTGATGTAGCTTGTCCATGACCGTAACTGATTTTCTTGTCTTCTTGCCCCTCCTCGGTGACCTGACCACAAAACCCACCAGAGCAATCCTAGGCCTTGTACTGTTTACCATATGAATTTAGCAAAGTACACACAGCCCAGCTCTGGTGTTGAACCCACGAACAAAAGCTGATTTATGGTCACCAAATCCATTTTTAATGAAACCTTTCCCAAAATACCAACAGAGTGTTTATATTTCCAAGGGCAACTCAATAGCAAAGGAAGAAAATACACCCCAAGAACAACCCTCTCCTTGGTTCTTGACTCAGGAATACTTTGGGCAGTCATCATGCCTTCCAGTGTAATCATTATTTTGCAACCTGTATGGGATAAACAACTATTCCTTTCGGGAATAGAGCTTCGGGGGGAGATTCCACCCACTCTCGTCTTGCTTCCTATTAAATATTAAATACCAGTATTGGACAAGCAATGTGGGGGAAAATGTGAATGACAAGATCAATCTGGTTAATAACACAAGCTGTTGCTTCTGTACCACAGGTGATACACAGAAATCTGCATTGCGGTGATTATGTCATGCCATGTGTTTTCTGGCATTGCAGCAGGAAAGATGACGAGTTGGACTGAAGAAGACTAAAGTTGTTGATGGTGTTGAGAATAAAAAAAAAAAAACCTAACCAAACATAAACTCCTAGTTTTCATGGTTTCAGTAAAAGCAGATGAGCTGTTATTTATGCCCCCTTTCAAAATAAAGGTTTTCTCAAGTTTATTATAAAATCTGTATAATAAAAACCTGTAAAATCCAATATGCAAAAAAGTTAAACTAAAAGCAGCAGCATAAAGTAGCTTTATTTATTTTGCCATGTGTCTGTGTGTACATATATACCGTGTGTATAAAACACCTAATTCCAAATGGTTTGGGGGATTTAAAGATCAGTATCAGCACTTTAAATGGGGCCTGGAAATGAATAGGTAATTGGTGCAGCTGACACGAAATTAGTAGTCTAGTAGTCTAGCATGGCTGCAGCTGGGGCATAAGTAACCAAGGCAAGGCCCACTGTTAATTGGGCCACATCTGGTCTATTAACCTGAGATAGCAAAGGCCATAATTTTTAAAGTAATAAATAAATAAATAAATATGAGGTGCTTGATAAATATGGGGGGCTATTGGGTTGTGTTTTTATTTTTATTATGTATTTTGTGGATTTACATCTTGATTTTACCCTGAGACTCCCAGGTATAGGGTGGTATATACATTCTAAATAATAATAATAATAATAATAATAATAATAATAATAATAATAATAATAATAATAATAATAATAATAATAATAATATAGTACAGTGGGTGCCAGAACAAAATGGCCACCATGGGCAGCCAAAGGAGAAGGAGAAGGTACTACCATCTCAAAAAAGCACCACCACTGCCAATGCTTCAACAAATAGCACTGAGTCCAGGAGAATCCCCTGTTTAAAAAGGGTCATGTAAATTCATCCTAGGACTGGGCTCTATACACACACACATATATGCAATGTATACTAATGCCATTGGTTTTAAAGTCTAGTAACTTCAAGTCCTTAAGAACCCATTTTCTGCATACAAAAATGGAAGATAGCAGACAGGAGAACTAATTAGCAAAAAATATATAGAAGTAGGAAACCAATCCATTGAAAATGTTTTGCCCATACTGTTCTTCAACTCTAGTGGTTCATGATTGCTGACATTTTGACTCTGTTTCAGAGACTATCACTGCAGTATATTATAGCTGAGAGTGAGAGATGGTTTGGGTGATCTTCTTTACAGCTTTGATTGTAATCAATAGTAGCCGACAGGGTTTCAGCTAACTGGGAGTAGAAATGCTACTTCAATAAGAACAGTGTTTTCTTATGACAGGGATAATTATGTAACTCCAGAGAGCTTTGTGGATCTAACTGTGACATCGAGATAAACCCTCCCGGGTGATTGATTTCTCTATTATCTCAGCAAAGGGAGAGCCTGTGGCTATCTACAGCTCAGTTTAGAAGAAAAAGGAAAGATATTGGATTGATATTGGCCATAAAAATGTTGCCATTAATGCACTCTGTGTATGTGTGTAGCTACAAGATCGAGGGAAATACATAGAAATGGTATCCGATAGACACACCTCAGAACTAGAATGAAGAAGTTATTTGCAGACTTGGGTGGAATTGTCATCAGGATGTTTGTGTGACACACTGCTCTATGTCTCATATCCATTTCCATACACCAGAGAGACTGAAATTCTGGAGGCAATTATGGGATGGATGAGGACAAATAAGCTGAAACTCAAACAAGAGGGAGGTACTGTGCGTGGGGATGTTGGACAATCTTAATGTTTTGGTTACTTATGGATGGCATCAGCTGGATCCCTGGAAAGAAAAGTTTCAAAAAGCAGTTTTAAAAAAAGTTTTCTGAGAAATTTCATTGTCAGTTAATGTAAGAAATACTGAGCTGGATGGACCATTGGTCTGATTCAGTATTAGGCACCAGTACGTTTCCGAGCACAATTCAAAGTGTTGGTGCTGACCTTTAAAGCTCTAAACGGCCTCGGCCCAGTATACCTGAAGGAGTGTCTCCACCTCCATCATTCAGCCTGGACACTGAGGTCCAGCATCAAGGGCTATCTGGCAGTTTCCTCACAGCGAACCAGGCAGAGGGCCTTCTCGGTAGTGGCGCCCACCCTGTGGAATGCCCTCCCATCAGATGTCAAGGAAATAAACAACTATCCGACTTTTAGAAGATATCTGAAGGCAGCCCTGTTTAGGGAAGTTTTTAATGTTTGATGTTTTATCATGTTTTTAATATTCTGTTGGGAGTCACCCAGAGTGGCTGGGGAAACCCAGCCAGATGGGTGGGGTGTAAATAAGTTATTATTATCAGGGGTGTCCAACTTCTAAGAGACTGCAATCTCCTCCCACTATAGATAAACTGGCAGTGATCTACCTATTGGATTGACCAGAGGGGTGAACCAAAGTTGTTGAGCTTTTTTAGGGGGAGAGACCAGAGTTGTTGAGCTTTTGGATCAGTTGCTGGAGATCACAAGATCAACCAGGATCGACCTGAGACAGCCCACAATAGACCAGTGGATCACAATCGACCTGTTGGACAGCCTTGTTGTTGTTGTCATCTTCCTAAGAAAACCCATTCAGAACTTCTTGGAGTGGAGCTACTGCTTGTGATCCCTCTTACCCCTTCATGGGTTGAAAATTGCAATGTCCAAATAGGAATCTTGTTGATGCCATGTTTCTGCAGCCTCTTGATGGAAACAGACAGACAGACAGGCGGGCGACACTTGCTGCTTTTGGTATGCAATAGTAGGCATGGTATGCCCATGACACAGGCAGACAGAGCAGCACAAATGTTTAGGATTATGTTACACTGATTGTGAAGCTAGATGTAAGCCGTTCACTCGACTAAGGACTTATTTACACTTGGAAATTTACCTTTCACTGCTTGAAGGAGTACACTGAAGCTCCTTCTGTTGAAGAAACCCATTCATTAAGAGAGGAGATAGAACCTGTTGGTTATTTGCAAGCAATCTATCATCCTTGGGATCCAAGCTTTACACAAACTTTGGTGTCACCCGCCTAAGCTGCCCTACTGGAACCTTCAAGTTCATGGGAATGACCAGTACTAATGATCCCTGAACTGTTTCCCACACGCAGCCGAGAGCCAGCTGTTACTCTTTAGCCCCAGCTTTTCCCCTCTAAGCTGATTCAGCAGTAAATTTATGGCACTTTCTTTGCTGTCTCCTAGGATGGCTTTGGGTGTTTTCTAGGCAGGCCCATCCCTGAAGAAGAGTCATAAACATCACTCACAATTAAGGGCTTGGGTAGCAGAAGAGACAGGTGGACGGCTAAAGATAAAATAATAGCTGATGACTGAGAGAGAATATTAGCATATTCTAAACACTTTCTTAATACTAATGTGCAAGTAGTCTGCATCTGCACATAAGCATGAAAGAGTTGTATATGTGCATGTTTTATTTACTTGCTCTATATACTGTAATTTACATTCAAGCATTGCAAAAAAAATAGTTGACTAGAAAGCCCCATTCACATGCTACTTGCACATGGAGCCTAAGTGCGTAGAACAGGGATGGGAAATCTGCAGCCTTCCAGATGTTGCAGGACTACAACTCCCATCTTCCCTAGTGATTGACAATGGTGACTGGAGGAGAGTCCAAGTCCAAGAACTTTTGCAAGGACACAGTTTCCCTCCCTGGCGTAAAGTGAGGAGCATTCTTTTAGCTCTGCCCCAATGTAACATTTTTTTTAGCAACCACAAATTATGTGCAGGTCACGCTCCTGCTCACAAGCAGGGGATCTGAGCATAGGGGACTGTGCTCCTACTTGTGAACAGGAGATCCTGCACTGTGTTGTTGGGAAATGCTGCAGGAACAGGGCTAAAACTACAGGCTTGCTCCTCACCTTACACATTTATTTGTTACACATGAGTAATGCATGAACCGGACTTAGAATGAAATGTGCATGAGCCAGGGGGCGCTATTGGACCAAATTCAAGGTGCTCATACTAGTGTAAGGTAAAGGTAAAAGAACCCCTGACCATTTGGTCCAGTTGTGACCGACTCTGGGGTTGCGGTGCTCATCTCGCTTTATTGGCCGAGGAAGCCAGTGTACAGCTTCCGGGTTATGTGGCTAGCATGACTAAGCTGCTTCTGGCAAACCAGAGCAGTGCATGGAAATGTTGTTTACCTTCCCGCCAGAGCAGTACCTATTAAGCTACTTCCACTTTGATGTGCTTTCAAACTACTAGGTGGGCAGGAGCAGGGACCGAGCAACGGGAGCTCACCCCATCACAGGGATTTGAACCACCGACCTTCTGATCGGCAAGTCCTAGGCCACCCACGTCCCTCATACTAGTGTACAAAGCCCTAAATGTCTTGGAACCCAAGATGTTGAAGCAACACCGTCACCAATATGTTCTGACCTGCATTTTGCAGTTTGGGGGAGAAACCATACACATAGTCCTATGAGTAGGAATAGTGGGGACCCAAGACTGGGTATTTTCAATTGCAGCTATGGATCTCCCTCCTCAGGGAAATCCTGCAGTCCTCCTGTATTTAAAAAACATGTAAAATATTCTTTTTTCTCTAATTCGGCCGATTAGGTATTTTGTGAGGGGTTGTTGTTTTTTACACTGCTGGTTTTAACTATGTCTGCAGCATGTCATAGTGCAAGGGAGACAAGGGGGAAATGCAGCTCACTCCCATTTGCAATCTGCCAGTAAAGCGCTGGATTTGGTGACTCCTCCGCCACAACCATTTCTTCCCTGACCCAGAAGGTTTGCTCTGCCCAGCTGCAATCCTGTATGGACACTGGGGAGTAGGAATGAGGGAGAAATTCAGCTCGCATTTAAAGGCAAACCCACAAACTTTGCATTTCCCAAATATGTGAAGAGAAACACTGCCAACTTTTGTAATTCACACTTCTTTGAATTTTGCAATGCAGTTCTGCAGCCAAGTAATTTGTACACAAAATGTGTATACTAAAGTGCATTAAACATGCATATATTGATGAAAACAGCATGCAAAAATGCATTATATCGGGGGGGGGAATGTGCACATTAGGCAAAACTGTGCACAAAAATATGTGTCTTGGGAGAAATTTGCATTAAACTGCTTCTGACTTTTAAATTTTTTTTTAAATGATGTGCAAATGTAGATAACTGAAATTAAGACTGCAAAAAATGAGGAAAATCAAAATGCACAGACCCTGCAATCCATACCTGGAAGTAAGCCCCACTGAAAACATAGTGACTGACTTCTGAAGAAACATCCCTAGGGGTGTGCTGTTAAATATAATTAGAGCATTTTCTGCCTTGATGTTTACAGAAATGTCATCTCTATTGGCAAAAAGCTCCAGTATAGAGAGAGTGTAAAGTCATTACCTTCCAATACAGAATGTAAGTCACGGGTTAGAAAATTCTTTAAGAAAAGTACAGCACTAAATAACTTTATATGCCTGCTCCTTACAATTGCAACTGTTTTCAAGGTGAATAAAAATCCACCGAAATCTTTTCATTTTCTACGAATGCCGTTGCCATTTTATATTAGAAAAAATAACACCATCTGTCTGTAAAGATGGAAGTAACTGGTTTAGTAATGCAGGTTAATGCTGGTGGAGAAGGAATTCAGTTCTTGGGGAAATATGAAATTAGCAATAGGTCTCATCAGGTATATGCCTGCCAGTCTTAAGACTACAATTTCGGCATTGTAAGAAACTAAATTCACTGGGCACATCCGAAATGAATCTTCCATATCCACAGCAAAACTAGGACAGAAATTTGGATCCTGAATTCATATAACTTCCAGTGTGCCTCAAAGTGTTGGATTTGCGGTTTAGGCTCAGCCAGTCTGAGACCTAGACCTTAATGCCAGGTTTTTGTGAATTCATTTCCAGGTTCAGAAATAGATTTCATGTCTGCTCCATCCCCAGAAAACCTAATCGGGGCATGAAGGGAAGAGGAATCCCATCTAAGTCCTATTTTTAAATGAGGGAGAGGGTTTTTTACTTTTAATTTCCAAATTCATTTTCAAAAGTGACAGCAGAATGTGATCGGCTGGCAAAGGGGGTGTTCACTCTTTAGCCATGCCAGCAGAGCAATGCGCCCTTGATCTTTCCAACTGAGCTGTTATCCAGGGAGCAGGTTTTGGAGCAAGTTCTGCAGCGCCTAGATGTCAGGATGCAAAAATAATGCTTAAAACAGACAGACACATTCTCACTTCTCTAGCAGGCTCAGTAAATGGAAATGAAGGATTGGGCACAAGTGCAGAAGGTTAGAGGCACGTCCCCTGCTATTTTGAGTTTTAAAAAGAAGTCATAACTCATGAAATCGGGTTTTGAACTTTATGACACAAATCCCAGAGGGCCAGGCATGTTAGTCTGTTGCAGTAAAGACCAAAAAAAGTGTCTAGTGGCACCTTAAAAACTAACAGGTTTATTGTGCCATAGCCTTTTGTAGATGAGAGCCCACGACATCAGATACATGAACTGTTAGATTCAGTTGGCAAATACAGATAAACAGTGGAGCCAAATGGCCAGGATATACAAACAAGAGTTGCTGTCTGTAACTTTATGCAAAGCTGCAATGTATATATAACCATTACAGTGGCCATTCACAAGAGCTGTACTGTACTTGGTGATAAAACCATCTTCCTAGTTTTAGTATGCTAGTTTGATGCAACTAATGAGAGGGAGAACCTGGTTCTTGAACAAGTCCTAAATGAACATAATCAAACTTGTTGTTACACTATAGCTCTAAAGTGTATATAGTGTATACACTATATTTCCCCCTGGAACTATGGCATGTTGCTATAGTTCCTCTGTTGCAGAGTGTTTTTGGAGAATATTATTCCAGAAGTTTCTGGATAATGGCTTTGCGTTATCAAATTGTAACTACCGGTATTTATTCTCTTGCACAGAGACAGACAGGTTTGTCCTATGGAGAAGAGGAGAAGTGTTTGCAAGTGATAATAATAATAATAATAATAATAATAATAATAATAATAATAATAATAATATATTATTTATACCCCACCCATCTGGCTGAGTTTTCCCAGCCACTCTGGGTGGCTCCCAATCAAGTGTTAAAAACAATACAGCATTAAATATTAAAAACTTCCCTTAAAAAAAGGTGGTGGCAGGATGAAGAGGTGAATGAGGCCCTGATGGCCTGAATGCTGATATTATATCCCATAATAGTGCCGCTGAATAAATACAGGGACAGAGCTGGAATTTCAGTTTGTTGAAGACCCCCAATGGGATGTCCATAAATGAGGAATGGGTGAGAGAAATTCATTATTCAGTAGAATACCAATGATAACTGGTTTTAGCTAGGACTTGTAAATGACAAAACGCAGTATTGTGATTCTCTCCTGGCCTTAAAGGTAAAGGGACACCTGACCATTAGGTCCAGTCACAGATGACTCTGGAGTTGCGGCACTCATGTCGCTTTACTGGCCAAGGGAGCATGTGTTTGTCCGCAGACAGCTTCCAGGTCATGTGGCCTGCATGACTAAGCCGCTTCTGGCGAACCAGAGCAGTGCACGGAAACACCGTTTACCTTCCTGCCAGAGCGGTACCTATTTATCTACTTGCACTTTGACGTGCTTTTGAACTGCTAGGTTGGCAGGAGCTGGGACCGAGCAACAGGAGCTCACCCCATCGCAGGGATTCAAACCGCCGACCTTCTGATCAGCAAGCCCTAAACTCTGTGGTTTAGGCCACAGCACCATCCACATCCCTTCTGGCCTTACCTTCTAGTAAACTACTCCTGAGTACCAATCTGACCTTGTCATGTCAGTTTATTGGGTGGTATTGTGGCTTCTGGTAAAATTAAATATGAATTTCTCCAAAGATGTGCTGGGGAGAAATCCTTTGTCTCACCGCTGACCACAGCCAGCCCTCATATATCTAGTGGAAGCACTGCCAAATCAAAAGATATAACTTCCAGACAGGCTTTTTGAGCAGAAAAGACACCAAATCAGCTGAATGTGACAGCTTCAAATTGACAGATGTTGCTGCCAAGGTATCCACAGAGTTAGGCTACTATGAGAATTCAGCTGCATACCAGAAACTTCCTTCCTAACAGCACAATCCTGTAAACATTTAACCAGCAGAAAGTGTTCAGTTAAACTTATTCCTCACTAGCTGATAGGATTGCAGCCTTAAAGGAGTACAGATTGCAATATATCAGTACTCAGGTTGGGAGTATGGAATACAGTTGCCCAAGGGTCACAGGCACCAATTGGCGCTTTCCTGTGATGTCACTGCCCATGTGACACAATGTGCTTGCCATTTTGTGATCTCTTAACAAATAACAGTAAATGCCGAGTGTCTCTTCTCTTTCCTACTGAAATGCAGGAGCGCTCATGGAGCCCTTTCAAAATGGCCACAAAAGTCAAACGTCAGCTACGATTAAATAAACATGATGAGTGGATGTAAGAGAAGGATTAAAACTGCCATCCATGCATTAACAGAATCATTAAAGAACATTAGTTATCTCTGCCTCTACCATAGGGCATAATCAATAAGCACTCCCACTGAGTTTTCTTCACACATGTCATGGATTTAATCATATAAGGTGCTTTTGTGACCTGTTGCACAACTCTTGCAGCTGGGGTGTCCGCTTTTGATGTGAAGGCTCGTAATGTTGTGCATCTCTCTGCATTTCTCCATAGTCTTCGGGAGCAAGCAGAGATCTGTTTAAATCCTGGTCACCGACCTCAATCCAGCCTCCATACCATGGTGCTGAAAGCAAGCCTGATTTCCTTCAGCAAGACTTGCAACCGTTCATTGCTCTGAAGATAAGCATGCCTTCCTGTTATCTTTAAGGATTACTATATGGTTTCTACTCACAATATTATTTTTAGAATTAAGGCAAAATGTATCCAAATAGAATTTTTGGCAGTTCCTTTTAGGGGGGGAAAATGCATTTCAAATTCCTCCTGAACTATTGAATATATTTCAGTCCACCTCTGAAGAACAATTGGTGAAATTGCCTCCCCAATTTATCTATCCATGCACTTTGGATACAACTATGGCTCTAGTTTTAATATTATTTTATATTATCCTGGTATATATCTCCTGGTATGCCCCACGGAGGACCTTAAGGTCCATAAATAGCAACATCCTAGAGGTCCTGGGCCCTAAGGAAGTTAGATTCGCCTCAACCAGAGCCAGGGCCTTCTCAACACTGGTGGAATGCTCTGTCTCATGAGACCAGGGCCCTGCGGGATCTGATTTCTTTCCGCAGGACCTGTAAGACAGAGTTGTTCCACCTGGCCTTTGGCTTAGAATCAGTTTGATTCCCTCCCCCTCTTTCTTTTTCCTTTCTCCCCCTGTGAAGAGGCTGCATCCTGATGTTTTAATGTTGTATTTTAATCTTGTTTTTTTAAATTCTGTTTTAATCAACTTGTTTTTATTATTGATTGTTAGCCCGGTCTTGGCTGGGGAGGGCAGGGTATAAATAAAATTTATTATTATTATCCAACCATACAAACTTAGTAAGCTTAAATTTCCACAGAAGAGAGTTTTCTAAGATAAACTGTTGCTGAATTTCACCTCTCCCATGAGCATATTCAGCAAAATCCCCTCATTTCTACACCCACAAATAATGTGGAGAACTAAAGAATGCCCCCTTTAGCTCAGCCCTATTTATTTTGCATTCGGGGGGGGGGAGATCCTGTAACCCCCCTAAAACACTTCGTAACAAACTTTGTTTTAAACACACAGAGATGTTGATACACAGGAGTGTGTACAAATGTATTATAGGACCTGGGAGGCATAACCTTGGCGTTCAGGGCGGATTCATCTGGGAGGACAGAGTTCTTGCTAATCCTGATGCAGCACCACAACTTTGAGTTGAACCTTTGAGCAAACTGGTTACCATTGAAGATGGCTGAGTGGTGTAGCATGGGTTGCCAGTGCCTGGGGTGGAGAAAGTTTTGCACCTCCTTGGTGGACTGGGCAGCTGGGGTGGGGTGGGTGTGTCGGAGGACACACTGAGCCCACATGGAGGATGAATGGAGCCAGGGCCAGATTTATGGTAGGTTTGATGAGGCCCTAAGCTACTGAAGGTAATGGGGCCCTTTATATGTCCAGCTGTCCTTTGTCAACAACAAATTGTTGCTGTTTTTTGTGTTGAATGCATGCTATATTATAATTTTTGGACCTAATAGGTCTAAAGCCATTTGCACATAACAAATAGGAGCCTACACAACACAAAACACTGTTGCTGTATGTAGGTTTTGTTTTATTTGTTTCTTATCTTATATTTTGGAAATGTACATCCAGGTTTTTTTCCGTTACATTTTTTGGGGGGCCCCAAGAGAGTGGGGCCCTAAGCTATAGCTTGTCTAGCTTATACATAAATCCGGCACTGAATGGATTTATGGAGCCCACCTCCAACAGGCTTCTCACCCGCTGCCTCAATCCACCTGCCCACTAGATCAACCTGCTTGCTGCTGCACCTCAGTTGCCAGGGCTCCATGCCTGTCATGAGGGCGCCTGATTGTGCCACCTCAAAAATGTAAACCTGGAGCCACAGCCCCTCTGCCCACCACAGTGTGTCTCTGAGATGGCTTAGTATAGTTGTAATGTGATATAACCTTCTGCCAGCTGCATTTTGAACCAGTTCATCAACCAAATCATCTTCAAAAGCAGCCCCTGATAAAATGGGACACTCTGTTCACTTTCCATAAAGAAAGCACACCTCTTTTCCTTTCCTCTGTAATATAAGCATTTGTTAAGTGCCAGAATAAGTTATGATTCTAGACCTAGGATAATGCCAGCAAGCAATTTCCATGACTAGGCATGCATATTGACAAAACAATGGCACAGATACAATTTTCTTGATTTGCTCAAGGCTCATTTGCTCATTTATGAGACTGCACATCAGTGAGTGTGGGCAGATTGTATACAACTGTCAAAATTTCCAGTTTCAACCATGTTTGTGAATCTGCTTTAGGCATGGGTACAAGGTTTAAACTTAAGCGAGTTACCCACACATAACTATCTAAATAAAACACAAGCTGTTGTCATTGGACCAATCAACCCTGATGCAAATAACCAGTGAATCAACTTCTAAGTAAGGTTTTGATAAGGATGTTTTTGTCTTACAATACAATATACAATATTTACACTGAAGTCCTCCCAGTGGGAAGAAACAAATAAGAAAATGTGTAGATTTTCTTCTCTCCTTCGGAAACTGAAGAGAGAGCATTGTCTGCTTGAATTCACAGAAATAAATCAGGCATGAGCCACTATTAAAGCCCTGCAATATGCCGAAAGGGGCACAAAATAAGGGCATGAAATATTTTTGATGGGAAGAAAAAATATCAAAATCAAATTCACCAAGTCCATTGGTCTCTTGTAGCTGTTAAGGCAGACTTGAGTAATAAAGGATGTGTATCTGTGCTTCCACTCAAATATTTCCTCTCCTATCACTCTTGTTATTCCTCAGCGTAATCAGTTTTTGGTGACGTGCATTTTTGCTGCCCAGCCAACTAAACATATTACAAGATTACATTGCCGTTTAATCCAATGTAATTGTTGCCCTACAAACATCAGACCACTGTCAGCAAAATCTCTCATTCTGTATCTCTGCTGAAGGCAAACTGGTGCCTCTGCCGCTTAGTTAGTGAGAAGTCATGCTGCTAACTTCTTTCAGCCTATATTGTCTGGATAGGAAACAGCTGAGGAAGCTCTCACTGAATTTATTTCCTGCCCCACAGGTCGAACTTTCTCCCTTCAGTAGTAGTTGTAGTACAGTTACTACAGGCAACTGTCCAATAACACAAAATACAAGATCACAGCCTCAGTAAAAATGATTATAAAGAATGGCAAACTAAGGACCAGCAATTGTAACATCAACTTTCAGATACCCTAAAGGTAAAGGGACCCCTGACCATTAGGTCCAGTCATGGCTGACTCTGGGGTCGGCTCATCTCACTTTATTGGCCGAGGGAGCCAGCATACAGCTTCCGGGTCATGTGGCCAGCATGACTAAGCAGCTTCTGGCAAACCAGAGCAGCTCACGGAAATACCATTTACCTTTCCGCCGGAGTGGTACCTATTTATCTACTTGCACTTTGACAAGCTTTTGAACTGCTAGGTTGGTAGGAGCAGGGACCGAGCAACGGGAGCTCACCCCGTCGCGGGGATCGAACCGCTGACCTTCTGATCGGCAAGTTCTAGGCTCTGTGGTTTAACCCACAGCGCCACCTGCATCCTTCAGATACCCTAGCACACATCAAATTGTCTGCTAAGGGGGAAAAGGTTGCCAAAGATTTTTGGTATAATGCAACACCCTAAGGTAGGGCTGGGCCAAAGGTAGATTGGGATCTATGGGGTGATTTGAAGTAGATTGTCCCAATTGTTTAACAATGGTAACAACAAAATGACTCCACACATACAGTATACTCCTGAGATAAAGAAAAAGTTGGGTGGGGGGATTAACCGGGAATGGAATTTTGTGTGGAAGAAGTTAAATCAGCTCATTTCTGGTACTCAAAACAAACTTGTGGGCTTGGAATTCTTTAATTCTAAATAAATGGTTTTGTTTTTTTTTGCCTTGTTCCAGTGAGTGGGTCTTGGGGTTTGATAAAAACAAAGTACATCCTTCAAGCCTGATGTCAGCTCTCCTCCATTCTAAGCTACACACCCTGGGATCTCTTTTGGATGAAGGGCAGTTTAAATGTTGGACAAATAAAGATTGGATTTCCACACAATCACCTGAGAAGGATCGTAAGAACATGTCCCCAGATCCCACCACAAACTTTGTATCCCCAATGACACCCAACTCCTCACCAGGCAATCATTACAGAAATGTCTGTGAAGAACCTGCTATATGCTCAGAGGGTCACCCCTCCATGTCTTTGAAGCTTGATCACCAAATTTTGAACTACCTGTTTCTGAACAGCTTTCCGAGCCAGCCCCACGGACAACACCATTAATTGCCAATCCAAGATGTTAGCAGAGGCTTAGATAACTGGCTAAGCTCTCTCTGTCCAGGGATGCCACAGGTGTTATGGGTAATATGTGGAACTCCTGTGCAAGGAAGCAGGCTTTGGCTGGAATCATGCGTCTGCATTACAGTGGTACCTCAGGTTACATACGCTTCAGGTTACAGACTCCGCTAACCCAGAAATAGTGCTTCAAGTTAAGAATTTTGCTTCAGGATGAGAACAGAAATTGTGCTCCGGCGGCGCAGCGGCAGCGGGAGGCCCCATTAGCTAAAGTGGTGCTTCAGGTTAAGAACAGTTTCAGGTTAAGAACGGACCTCCAGAACGAATTAAGTACTTAACCGGAGGTACCACTGTATATGTGAACTGGACTATGGGCAAAATAATATTATATATATACAGTATATTCCCCTTTCATTGAAGTAAATGCATTTTGAATGTCACCACTTCCTGTAAATCTTTGAAAATTCAGTAGCAACAGGCTTTACAGTTATAATCACCCTCCTCTGCGTTGGGAACGCAGTCAGATCATTGTGAAGATTGAGACCAATTTCCCGTTTGTCTTTGGGGCACCATGAATACTTTCTCCCTGTGTTAGTCCCTGGTGCCATTCTACCATTGCTTGCCTGCTCTCACACAGAGTGACAACATTTACTGTGCTAATCTTATGTTATGTACTCTCTCTCTCTCTCTCTTTTTCATTTCGGTCACCCCATGTGTTTTTAATTGGTTTCTCAAGCACCCGCAGCAATACAGCTGCTCCATTTGGCAGTTGCAAGTGCCCACAAACCCCAGTGCCTCCCTCTGTCTGCTGTTTAGGTATTTCTTTTGGCACAAAAATGGAGCCGTTGTAAATCTGATGCGAGGTGTAAAAAGGCAGATGGAAATCTTGTGGCCAAGTTGAGGAGGGTCTTGTTTGCTGGAGAGACCATTCTTGCGCTGTGAGCTTCACTCATCTGAAATAAAACCAGCATTTTGTATGAGTGCCTGTTAGCAGATGAAATTAGGAATTATAATGATGGCAGTTAGTTGCTACACATTATGTTGGGGGGGCGGGGGAATCCAGACCTGACATAGAATCATGAAATCATAGAACATAGATCATTCAGATGGATAAAAGGGAAGGCTCTTTCCATCATGCCTCTTTGTGAATTTCATGGAAGCATGGGTCTAATGCCTGCTGCTGGTGATAGTGTTGAGCTGGAACTTTCGTATCATCTGGAAGGACAATTCTTAGGCATTCACTCCTTAGGCTCTGTCCACAGTGATCTGTGCATGCATGTGGGATAAGACTCTCCTCCACCACATAACTATAGGTATGGCAAACCTTCAGAATGTTCAAGGCGTAATGCAAATAAAGGATAACCAGATCTTTAGTTTGAGAACCTACTGAATCTACTGCAGTGGTTAATGGAACCATGGCAGGAGGCATCTCTGAGCATGGGCAGCTGGCTGTTCCCTCCCTACCAAGTAATCAGAACCACCTCCTTAGTCTATTTTATGCATTATTCAAATAAATAAATAAATAGCATACCCAACTTTTCCCATGCTGTTGGAGATTTTGCATCTCTAGTTAGTATACCAACTGCACATGCAAAATTCCTCTGACATTTGTGCAGAATGTTATAGGGAGGTAAGGAAGAAAATATGCTGTTATTTATGCATTAATTATCAGTTTTCCATTTGACAGTTTAATTAAGAAAAGGAGAAAGTGTGTGCGGGGCTTACAAGATTCGTGATGAATCACATATATTCTTACCGGCATCATATTCATGTTTCAATTATACACATTGTGAACTGATGAACAGCAATCTAGCTTTTATATTTTATTTAATAAATGTGATATCTGTTGGAATTGATAACATTAGTTCAGTAATTACTGAGCTGTTTTTTTTCAGGCACCAGGGGGTGGGGAAATGGGGAAAGGGTCTTGGAAGGTTGCCATCTCTCTCTCTCTCTCTCTCTCTCTCTCTCTCTCTCTCCTGTCAGAGCTTCTATTCTTTGAGCAGATGTGTGATGGCAAATATTAAACAGGTGAATATTTTCCAAAAATATAAAATTGAAGGCATGGGGAAGCTTTTTTACCTACTGAATTTCTGCCAGTCATGCATTTATTTAAAGGCAGAGGAGTCCCATATGAACAAAATGTGGCAACCCTATAAACCCAATATCGGCTTGATTTTTTTTTTCTGAACTAACCAGTACACCTCCGACTCTGCCAAAGTACAAATCCTTCCTTGTGAGCTGGACGTGTGTGTGTGCATGTGCGTGTGCACATGCATTTAGTTTCCTGAGGCGCAATCCTATCTCACATACCAATGGTGAGGTTAGGTGTGTGCTATTGGTCATACATACCAGATCTCTTATAATCTCTTCACTCATTTAAGATTTAAACAATTAGCCTATTTTTTATGATGGGCTAACTTTTCAGTTCTCTGTCTCTGTCTCTGTCTCTGTTTCTCTCTCTCTCTCTCTCTCTCTCTCTCTCTCTCTCTCATTGGCTAAAAGGCCCTTTCTACCAACTGCAACTGGAAAAAATTTCAGCCTACAGGAAACTCAAATAAAATCCTTAAAAGAACTGAAAATCAGTTGTGTATTCCACTGCAGGGTAAATATCCTGCTTCTCTCTCTGGGAAAATGTGTGATTCCTTCCATTTTGAAATGTTATGATTTTAATGTATTTATTTAAACTCCACATTTCCATCAAGTAGGTCAAGGTGATAGAGCATCCCTACCCCCTATATGCCCTCAGAACAGGCCTGTGTAGATACTTTACAGACTGAGATAATGACTGGCTAAATGGGAGATTTAAACCTATGTCTCTCCAGCCATGCTCCAACACTACACCCCACTATCTCATTTGTTTCAGCAAAGTTGAGGACTTTTAATTCCCACTGTTTTCAATGAGGGAAATGTAAGCACTTGCTTAACTTTCCCCACTCGGGAAGAAAAGACAGAGGAACTTTGGTCTGAATCATACCCAGATGTCAGGGACCAGCTGAACGAAGAGGATTGGTGGGAGGCGCCAACTTAGGAACCCCCCAGGGAAGCCCTAGAGCAGGAAGGCTCAGAGCCACGGGAGGAACACTGAGGAGAGGTCAAAGGGAGACGATTGGGCGGGGAGGTGTCATATGCTGAAGGGGCAACAGGGTTTAGTGAGCAGGAAGAGCCATTCAGACACAGAGGCTGAAGCAGAGGAAGGGAGCCAAGAGCCTGCTGAAGAATCCTGGAAATTTCCCTCTCCTGATCCCCTTCCCCATAGAAAGTGCAGGATAATGAGAGCAGAACAGCGACCAGTTCTGTGCAAGCGTAGCTTGAGAATGCTTAAACAACATCCGGGAGAGACTTAGAGCATTGCAGAGTTCTGGCAACTGGCAGTTCTGGCAACTGCTCTATTCTGGCAACTGTTCTATTGGGGCAACTGCTCTATTGGGGCAAGACCTGCTGGGAAGTGTTGCTGAGTTGTATGTCATTTTCTTGAACAAAGAGTTAACTTCACTGACAAATTCTGCTTCTTCCATGCTGACATCAGATAATTTAAAGAAAGGGAATACCCTGCCTCAAAATACTCTAACAAATTGCTTATTCTGTGTGAGCAACATTGCAAGAAAGTAAGCTTAGACTGCAATCCTACTGAACACACTTACTGGGGAGCAAGCTCTGTTGAGTTCATTGGCCTTTTTCTTGGTGGATGGACTACACTGTTGGTGTCATAATCGTTTTGAGGCTAAACACCTACGTCTCTCTTACCCCACACCTCTAGGACCCCACGAGTATTCAGCAGATCTGTGTGCACTCTGTGCTGCACCTCAAATGTGTACACCAACAAAACATCTAACCTGTATAAATTATGCAAATGTGCTCATCAGGATGCGTATAATTTTACCCTGATTCAGCTCATCATGGTGAAGGGCAAAGTGTTGTGCAGAGCACTGAAGATCTGCCTTCCAAATTTTGTTCAGCCTGTCCTCTGGCTTCTGTGATATTACAATGCCTCACAAGCCGGTCTTTAGTAAGCATTCATTTGTGCAGAATGTGTGCCGATAGAGGAGAGGGAGATGGCTCTGCCCAGGCAAATGCGCGTTCCCTAGATTGTCTGTAGAAGCCCCCACATAGGCAGCTGCTCATGTAGGGGCTCCCGACAAATGCCCTGATACACATACATTAGGCAGTGCCCCACAGACACACATGGATTCGTTTTTAAGGGATTATAAAATTTAAGATTTTCAGGATGCTGAAATCTTGACCCCCAAGTAGGGATTGAAGGATCTGTCAAGTTCAGTTCTCTTGGGTTCTCATGTCTCTAATCTTAAATGCAGTTCTTCACATTTCTGCAGCAATTTTCCTTTTTCTGAAAAAAAAACATCCCTCATAAAAATTCAACAGCATTTTGGTGAGAATTTATGTACAATTTCCCCTAATACAATGTATATTTTAAATCAAAATATTTATATACCTCTATTCCCCCCCAAAAAAAAAAATCAAAGTGGTTTACACTGGCAGTATATATATTCAGTGCTTTCTTCTCCTGGGAGGTACTCAAGGGCAGACAGTACCGGCACCAGTTGTTTTTTTCCCCATAAGAAAAGCACTGGTTAAAAGTCTGGCACTGACTGTAACAACGTCATGGTGAGCACAGGCACCTTTTTTCTAGAAGAAAAGCACTGCATAAAACCACAAAATCTGTATGCTATTTCACAAATATTTTCATTATTATGCACACTGTCAACTAATCGGTGCTTTTTTTCAGCCAGAACTCACCAGAACTCAGTTCTGGCACTTCTCAGGTGGGCGCCATTGCCATTGTCAGAGAACAAAGGAGGCATTCATGGTGAGCTCCAGCACTTCTCTTTCTAGAAAAATAGCTCTACTCCTAATATATGCATTTTTGTAAATATTGTTCCCTTGAAGTACCGCATCACAAAATTCAGATAAGTGTGAATTTTGAATGTCTGGTTATAATATTGTTTCGCATTGTGCAAATTTGATAGATTTGCCTTTAAATATGAACTGAGCCCACTCCCCCCCCCCATCCCTTCCCTCCTCCCAACTCACTTTGTATATTTGCAGGGTGATATCATGGAAGGCACAATGTCCTGCTGGCCCTAAGAGACCAGAAGTGACAAGCACATCATGCCACCCTAGTTGCTCTGCCTCTTTGAGAATTGTCGCCTGTTTCATGGAGGGAAAGGACACATGCCAAAGAGGAAAAAAATGTCAGTCAAACATGGCTTTCAAGGTGAGGCTGCTTTCTACCCTCTGTGGGTGTTTGCAGTCCCTGACACATACCAGACTGGACTGGTGCCCCTTGCTGAAGAGAAAAATGCATTGCACAGTTTCAGTCGTGAGATGTAGAGGAAAGGACTTGCTGCCTCAACAATCACCGCCAAGCCTTTTAATGTAGCCAACATGGGGCTACAATCTGGCTTCCGAGCCCCGGGGGAGAAAATACAGAAAGGTTTGGGCCTGGCATTTGGAGGCAGGGTTCTTTTTGGATTGTTTAATAGTCCCACTTTGCCAAGCCGAGTGCATATGCTTGTTTCCTCTGTGACTGATGCAAGTTGAATCAAATGATTATAAACAACTGCTTATGCTTGAAGAGAAGGTTTCGGCTATAATTACCTTTGAATTTATTCATAATTATCTTTCAGGAAATTACTGATCTCAATTCCTGCCAAAGGGAACAATTGGAAATGGCTCATTTTCCCCCCATTTCTAAGGCAGTGGGGCTCCTTTCATTTTATAGGCTCACATTTGGATCCGAGAGAAATTAGACACTTGACTTCCATTCCAGAGTTGTTGTATTTTGTCTTTTTTCCCTCCCCCACCCCCCACCACTCTTCCCTCTAAGAAAATTGCAGTATAGTTTATACCAGATGAACAGTTCTGTTTGGGTCAGGTGGAAATACAAGAGCTAGATTTGCATTTTTTTTGGATATCCCTTCACGGACACTGAAAATGTATTTGGCTGAAATTTAGATGTAGGAACGTGTGCCAAAAGAAAGAGCTGGGGAAAAGAACACACACACACACACACACACACACACACACACACACACACACGAAAGCTGCAAGACCACATTACCTCATTGCCTTTACATAGTTGGTATCTAAATGCAGGGGGAGGGAAGGAAACATAATCTTTGGGGAGCAGAGATTTAAATGGTTCATTGCCTAATTGAAATAATACTAGGGATTGCAGTCAGAGTTTTTGCTCTTCAAATCAATGTGTGAAATTTTGCTTCCTCCCATCCCTGTTTTCTTCACCTGGCCTGCAAGCCACCTTCACTCTCCATTCCCCTCAGCTGCCCTGGACCAAACAATCTCCTCCATCCTTCAACACCCTGCTTCACCTTTCTTTACAGTTACTGCCATTACAATCTCACTGTAGGTAAGTGCCTCGGCTGTTCATCAGCACATTCTCATTTGTCATATTTAGAACACAAGGTTTTTAGACATTTGGAAAATATATTATAGGTACAGATATATGACAACTGTTGCTCTGAACCTTTTAGAAAAGCCCTGTTCACACTTGCAAGGGAGGCAAGGCTCTCCTCTTGAAAACTTCCCAAAATGCAGCACTTCCTATACAGATTGTTTGGCCGCTCGATGTCACATGGCCACATTATCATTATGGGACTTGTTCCCACAGGGCAAGGATGCCAAGAGAGGATATATTTATTAAATGTTTTCCTTCCTTCCTCACATTTGTGAGTTGAGCAGAGTGCATCCCTTTACAGCTTAAAATGGAAGTTTAGTTAGGCTAGTTTCAACCTTTTAGTTTAAGTAATCCAGGATGCTTCAAGGCAAACTGGATTCTCCTGGTTTTTCCCCTTTCTCCCCCTTGAAACAATAATCACACAAGCAATCTTGCAAAGGTTAAAAACCATTTACTCACTCAGAACGCTTGTTGCGAAATAATAGATACAGCAGCTTTGTTCTGGCAGACTTAAAATGGTGATTCGGTTACAATGATGTGCTTAAGTCTAGCTTAAGATTTTGTCTGAGCTGTGGCTCAAACTTGGCATATGTTCTACATTACTGGAATGCAGTGAAAGAGCAAAAATCAAAGACGAAGTGCCCAGACAGGTGAGGAGATTATATATGGTTATGCCCTCCCCCTGTCAGGGCACGGTAGGAGTTCTCTCTATCAAACCTACAGGAAAACTCTGTGAGCTTCATGTGCCTATCTAGCAAACGTATAGTAGTAGTAGTAGTAGTAGTAGTAGTAATTTATTATACCCTGCCCATCTGGCTGGGTTTCCCCAGCCACTCTGGGCAGCTTCCAGCAAAATATTAAAATATAATAATTCATCAAATATTAAAAGCTTCCCTAAACAGGGCTGCCTTCAAATGTCTTCTAAAAATCAGATAGTTGTTTGTTTCTTTGACATCTGATGTAAGGGCATTTGACAGGGCAGGTGCCACTACCAAAAAGGCCCTCTGCCTGGTTCCCTGTAACTTCACTTCTTGCACTGAAGGAACTGCCAGAAAGCCCTCGGCGCTGGACAGGTGTCCAGGCAGAATGATGGGGGTGAAGACGCTCCTTCAGGTATACTGGGCCGAGGCTGTTTAGGGCTTTAAAGGTCAGCACCAACACTTTGAATTGTGCCCAGAAACATACTGGGAGCCAATGTAGGTCTTTCAGGACCTCTGTTATGTGGTCTCTGTGGCCATTCCCAGTCACCAGTCTAGCTGCCGCATTCTGGATTAGTTGTAATTTCCAGGTCACCTTCAAAGGTAGCCCCATTGCATTGCAGTAGTCCAAGCGGGAGATAACCAGAGCATGCACTTCTCTGGCAAGACAGTCCATGGGCAGGTAGGGTCTCAGTCTGCATACCAGATGGAGCTGGTAGACAGTTGCCCTGAACACAGAATTGACCTGCACCTCCATGGACAGCTGTGGGTCCAAAATTACTCCCAGGCTGTGCACCTGGTCCTTCAGAGGCACAGTTACCCCATTCGGGACCATGGAGTCCTCCATACCCACCCGCCCCCTGTCACCCCAAAACAGTACGTCTGTCTTGTCAGGATTCAACCTCAATCTGTTAGCCGCCATCCATCCTCCAACCGCCTCCAGTCACTCACACAGAACCTTTACCACCTTCACTGGTTCCAATTTAAAAGAGAGGTAGATCTGGGTATCATCCTCATATTGATGAATGCCCAGCCCAAACCCCCTTGATGATCTCTCCCAGCGGCTTCATGGGGGAGAGGACGGAACCCTGAGGCACCCCACAAGCCCAGGGGTCTGAACACTCATCCCCCACCACCACTTTCTGAACATGGCCCAGGAGGAAGGAGTGAAACCACTGTATAACAGTGTCCCTAGCTCTCAGCCCCTCTAGATGGTCCAGAAGGATGTCGTGGTTGATGGTATCAAAGGCCGCTGAGAGATCCAGCAGAACTCGGAAACAGCTTTCACCTTTGGTTTGAAAGTATTGTAAATATCCCACAGTTTCCCCCTCTACATAATAGGGGTGGGGAATCTCAGCCCCAGAAGTAAAATGCAGCTGTACAGGCTGTCTAGTTCTTGAGACTATCCCTACGTCACACTCTGCCCTCCCAAAGTTCATACTTCTCAACCCCCCTTGCTTTGCACCCACCTTGAGTGTTTTGGCGTGAGTGCTCTCAAACTCTGATAATGGTTCTTCCTTGCCTGGATGGAGGCAAAATAAGGGTGATGTGTGAATGTGTGTAGAAACCAGTCTACCAGTACAAAGTTCAAATTCACGTTTGTTGCCCCACTCACCATTGGCATGTGCTCCTACCTCTAAGGTTTGCCCGGAAGGGAACATGGTCCTTAGGCTCAAAAAGGTTTCTTACCCTTGCTGAAGAAAAAAAACACCAACTCAACCAACTTGTAGATTTAAAATGGTAAGTAGAACCTCCCTGACCCCCTCAAATGTTCTTCAAATTTATCTAGAAAAGAGACAGGAAACCCCCAAACAAAATACATCCTCTTTCGTAGGGAGCAGGGACTTTTGCAAAAGGATGCTCCAGCACTAGAAAAAACAATAATACAGTTTTCCCACCTTGTGGCAGCACTGGGGTAAAAGGAGCTACTTTGGGAGGAAAAAGAAGCTAGATTAAGCCCAGTTGTGAAGTGGGGGGTGTGTGGAAAATATACGGGGATCTGTATGAAAGTGGGAAGGTTAAAGTGCCACACACACCCCAGCTGATTCTCCCCTACAATGCTTCCCTTGGTCATTAGTGGTACATGAGTTGCTTTGAGTCCACTTGGTAGAATAAAGCCGGATATAAGCTTTTAAAATAAATAGATTTAAATTGAACACATGGTAAACACAGGTTTAGGAAATCTGCTTTTGCCAAGTGAACTATAGTTCTGCTCTAAGCATGGATAGTAGGTATCAGTATGCATCAGGCATTAATGAGTAGTGAGTTAAAGAAGGGTCACAGAACCATATCTTTCATGGAACCAAATGGTGTGTGCAGAGATGTTCATTCTAAAAGGCTGCCTAAAGTCCGTTCAGCTGTCATAGGCTGCACTCAGGATGACTGAGCTACAATTTTTGGCGGAAAGTGGAATGGGAACTGCCGATATGCATTTTGCTTTACTTTCCTGAGAGACAGACGAATGAACTTTCAACTTCCCAATAAGCTGTAATGTGGGAAAGTTCCATTTTTAGGTTTACATGAAGGAGTTACCTCTGAGAATAGCCTTTTGGCCCAGTGGAAAAAAACTAGAAACATCCCAGGAAGTCGCTGAAACCTTGTAGTACTGTGAGAATCTGAATAAAAATAAACACTGGATTATTTCAGGCATACTCCCTTGAGAAAACAAAGCAGGCTTGCTTAGAACTGCTCGCCTAATCTTGACAGAACAAGAAAAATTAGCAACTGATTCCAGGTTTGGAGTGGGTGGGTGTTGGGGGGAGCTCATAGCATAATGTCATGGTGGTATGAAATCTCTGAGAGAAGGAAATGAAAAGGCAAATGAAATGATATCAGACCTGAGACGAGAACACTCTGGTCTCCGTGAGAAAAAATGCAGAGTCAGGGTTAACAGTCCTGAAAAGGTGTTAGCTGGAATTCTCAGAGGCTTGAGAGCTTGGAAGCTTCCCTAACAAACACTGTCCTGAAAGGAACAAGCAGCAAAACATTTTCTCAGGGGAACGAAATGTCTCCAATGGCAGGAGGAGCCAAACTAGTTCACAAGATTCTGTGAGGATACAAGAGACTTTCCCTAAATGGCCAAAATAATTCAGTAGTACTGAATTCAATTAGATTTGTACAGTGGTACCTCGGGTTGCAGACGCTTCAGGTTACAGACTCCGCTAACCCAGAAATAGTGCCTCAAGTTAAGAACTTTGCTTCAGGTTGAGAACAGAAATCGTGTGGCGGCGGCGTGGCAGCGGGAAACCCCATTATCTAAAGTGGGGCCTCAGGTTAAGAACAGTTTCAAGTTAAGAACGGACCTCCAGAACAAATTAAGTTCTTAACCCGAGGTACCACTGTATAAGGGGAGGTGTGAGGAGGTCAAAGAAATAAGGAAACGAGCTGAAAGATTATTGAAAGATGGATTTTATTCTAAATTTCTTTTTTTTTCCTTTTTCTATTTAGCTACTATCTTCTCTTTATTGTCTAGATATCTTTTCTATGTGATTTTTTTCTTCTTTCTTTCTTTTTCTTTCTTTTTAGGTTGTTAAGTTTTTTTAAAAAAATATATATTGTAAACTTATGATTCTTGTAAATCCTATTGTGCAAACCTATGTTTTGTGTAAACTTATGTTTTATGTTAAACCTTAATAAATATTTTATTTAAAAAAAAGAGATCCAAAGAAAACGGAACTGAATGGGCTTATCATCAAATGCACGTGAAACTGACACGGCAAGGAAATAGTCTGATCCATCCATCCTATGGTACACACCCACCCTATAAACTAGGGTTGCCATATCTTGAAAAGCAAAAAAGAGGACAGCCTGAGCCACTGCCAGTCTGAGCCAGGAAAAGAGGTGTTCGTGCACACGTGGCTGCTGCAGATCTTTCCCTGACTCAAGCTGGCAGCGGACATGGTGTACAGAGCAGCGTGAGCCTGAGCCACTGCCAGCCCGAGCAGAGGCAAAACCCCAGCTCCTACCTAATCTTCGCTGCGACAGCCTCGCTTCACTGTGGTGGCTTCCACTTCCGGGGCACAGCACCTTCCCGAGCATGTGCGTGGCCTCCCAAGCCCCCAATTTATTTTTTTAAAGCAAAAGAACCAGTCATTTCCTTTAAAATGTACAATATCTGCCCAGATGGGCATGTTGGCCCCCGAAAAGAGGACATGTCCGGGTTTTCCTGGACATATGGCAACTCTGGCAGATTAGTTCCAAATGATTAAAACTGAGGTTCCTGGAATGCCAAATTTCACCCCAGCTACCAGATGTCATGCTTGCACAATAAACTAGCAGATCTGAGGAAGACACACAGGCCTATACTTAAAATGTCAACTTGTTCCAGTGGTGCCACTTTGTATCACTGAAATTAACTTAAAGCAACACAAACCAATGGGTGCTGCTCTGATAACCTTGTAGTCGCATAAGTCCCACACTTATCGCATGGGAATCAAGTAGCCAATTTCACCTTATTTCCCATATTTGCAATCTGCAAGCAGAAGAGGCACAGTTAGAAAATGAAGAGGTGATGTAACACAACACGCTTCTTTTCTTTTCTTTTCTTTTCTCTTTTCTTTTTGGCTTGGCAGCAATCTTTATCAACAATGCAGTGGCATCACTTCTGGCCTGCAGAAGGACAGGGGTCAAGCTGTCCTAAGGAAACATGTTACTGAGAAGATAACTGGCCCCCTCAAGAATACATCAGAAAGAAAGCAGTTGCTTCTATGTACACACACACACACACACACACACACACAAAAATCAATAGCTCCAGCTCGAAGAATAAGAAAAGATGCTACGCTTTTTTAGATCTACTGCCTAACCAAACTTAGCCTAAATCATTTTTTAAAAAAACACAACTCTCTCTCTCTCTCTCTTATAGCATATCTTCGGTATAATATCTACTGCCATTAACAACATCATTAATAACAAATGTCTGTTTAATTACTCTTACTAAGATTAAAAAGGCCATTATGACTGCAACTTGAGAAATTCATTAGCACAGAAACTGTGTGTGTGCCAAATGCACTCTCCTTAAAGATACAGAGTTCAGTATTTTGAAGGTATGCCACAGGAGTAACCAAACACATTTTCCTGTCCTCTGAGGAGTCTTTTCCTCTCCCCTGAGTTATTGGCTTGTTCCTCTAAAGTCTATAGGGCTTATTCTGCATTCCTATATAACCAGTAAGTTGGTCATATTCAGTCGAGGTCCCTGACTATCTCAACCCATCATGGTGCTTTTAATGTGCTTAGCCTGAGCACATCGGAGTAAAAGGCACATAGGGAGACTGGAGGCATGTGTGCTGCCCTTCTGATAAAGGAGATTTCCTGATCATAGGAAGGCTTCTAAGTGTCATGTTCCTTTTCCAAATAATCTCAAAAGCTGTGGAAGGTTTCTAATGAGTAGGCTTCAATGTGGCTCAAAGAAGGCTCAGCATGGAATGTAGTACCATCAGCCCAATGTCTGCTTCTCACCTATCATTGCTTCCCTCCCATCTTGCTCATTTCCATCTCCCTCCTGACAAGGCTTCACCACCACAATCAAAATTCATTCTAAGGTGTGAGGGATTCCACCTACTTAGTTCCAGGTCTTTTGACCACTGGTGAACAGTATCTGAATGTTTAATGGTAATTTCCTTGCATGTAACTCCTATATGCAATGCAAATTTAAACTCCAGTTATTCTGTAGAACACGGGTAAAGGTTGGATGCCCAATTTGTATCATGCAAACTGTTATATACTCAACTATGAAAAATGGGAGTGGACAATTTCAATTGTAAGTTTAAAAATGAACTTTGGTGCTTACTTATAAAGAGAAAATTTTAAATACTCATAAGGCTTTGTAGTTAGTCTCCCAGTACCATGAAAAGGTCTCCCTCAGGCTGAATGGAATTGCTAAAAGCATCTGTTCCTTTTTTCAAAGAAACTGTTTTCGAGGATGAATGCTTTATCTCTAACTCATGCTAAGCCCAAAAGGCAAACGGATTTGGTCTTACAGCAATACTGTGTGTCAGTGAGCATGTGAGATCCAGTTTATAACACGTGCTTGTGTTCTTGATGTTGTTTAGAGCTAATTTTACACTAAAAATGTGTTGCTTTTTATTAAAGTGAAGTCCACGGCTATCATTTTGGTCACTGTGGTGTGCCCAGTTGGTAGGGAAAGGAACTCTGTGTAAACAAAGGGCAAGACGCCATTTTATTTTCAGTTCAACTCTATGTTACCTTGGTTCACTGACCAAGTCTCCGGTTTCCTTACTTCTCCAAGGTATTGCTTGTGAAGCTGCATCGGCTAAACAGAATTAATGAAGACAGTAAACAAAATCTCCTTGGCCACACTCAAAAAGTGGAACACCCACAAGCCTTCAAACATGCATCAGAGACAAGAAGACTTGTAATGCATATTGGCATGTGGTTTGGGCCTAGGTTAGTGGGAAAGAACAGCTGTATTATACAATTCATCTTCAAATGAATATACTATGTAGCACATTGTGAGCCCTTAAATAAATATAAACTCTGAGCTAGTATTACTCTTAAACAGGCAGCTGTTATTTTAAAATAAATTGCCTGAAAATTACGAGTTCCCCCTCCCTCAAAATAGAAAACCATCAGCAAGCAGTGCTATTAATAAAGTGCAGCAAACTAGATTATTGGTGATAATAGCAGGGTATTTTAGAACATGGGGGGGGTTGAGGGAACTATTTTGCATTGTGTCCTCTCATTTGTTTGTTTTTAATTGAGGCCATCGTGAGTGTTCTTACATTCCCAGAAGCACTCTTGCATACTACTACCAAATTGCCAGAATGAGTATAGTGAATTTGCACTTAACCTACATTATGGGTACTAGGTGCATTTTTAAAAGAAAAAGCACAAAATACCACCATACCCTTGCATCATTCCACATAACTGGCACATCTAGGTATGTCAGAGACCCTTCACCTGGGCAGACATCATGTAGACATCATGGTCTGCATACTTAGTGATGAGGGGCCCAATTTAAACAATAAGCAGGTTCCATGAAAAAGAAGTGTGAGTAACCTGTCCAGCATCAAATTGAAATCAAGCCTAACTCAAGCCCTATGTTTGAATGCCCTTCAACATCCTGCTGATTGGGATGCTTGTCGTTTGGTCCCAAGTTCTCGTGGGAGCCAGCAGATTCACGCCAGAGCATGAGATGTGGGGGGAAACAAGCATCTTTTGTTCCCAAGCTCTCAGTGACAGCTGATTCATGCGAGAGCACGAGACCCGGAGCACCGGAGCAAAAAACGGGACATTCCAGGATCCAAGCAGAAGCTGGGATGGTTTCTGTAATTCCGGGATGTCCTGCTTAAATTGGGGTGATTGATGGGTATATGTTTGTTGTTCTTTGTGGGAAACTGGAGCTTTTCTAGTGGTAACCTATGTAGCAGAGTGCTCTCTAAGCATTCAGACCTAATGCTGCCCTTGAGATTAGGGGTAGAGTAATTTGTCCATTTCCAGGCTTTGCCACTTTTGGTTTTGCCCATAAATTTATTCCATTTCTGCATTAAACTGCATCTAAAATAAAGTCACAGGGAATTGGGGGTGATGGTGATCTCCTGCATCACTGGCCTTTTTATTTTATCTGTTTATTTATTAAATGTATATCCCACCCTTCCTCCCCAAAGTGACATTTGTTAGGTATAATATTTTGTTATCTGTAATGTAATGTTTTGCAGAAATTTCAATTATTATTTGACAATAAAGTTGTAGACTGTTTTATTCCGTGCTCCTGAGTCCAACTTTTCTTTGTCCTGAAAGTGGGACCTTCCATGGTGCAGATGTTTGAAATCTGCAGGACATGTGAAATTCAAATCATTTTCTTTGACATCTGTGAACATGCCCCCTTCCCCCCCCCCTTTTGCACCAAATTTCCCTTTCCTGCGCCACTTTCTCCTCCTGATACAAAGGGAGCACATGAAACTCTTGGGTGAGGGGAGGGGATTGTAAATACACCCCACTCCATTTCAGTGATAATCATATGAGCATCTGTTTACCGCAAGCCATGCTGAAGAGCAGAAATGTTCTCTTTTACAGTATCCTTCCCAGATTTAAATCCACTCCTTCCTTATCCATACAAAAATGACATGTGGTATCATTTTTACTAAATTATGTATTAAAATGCAACTGTCATATTAGAATTGTAGGAAGGTGAGAAAGGGGGTAGGAGGAGGGAAAATTCAGTCTAACAGTGACAACTGATTTAGCCAGAAATTCATTTCTACGGCAGTTTCTCTTCTTACCTTTATTCAAAACCTCTCCCTAGCTTTCAGCAAAGGCAACAGTTCACAAAGTCTTCATCTCAGTTAAATACTTCACTGTGCAGCCAAGAAATGGTGTGGGTTTCTTTTTTCTAAAGCAAGTATGACTGTTTCCTCTTTTCTTCAGTTAAGAAAGAAAACAAGTCTTATTTTCTGTTTTCTTAGTTGTTGAGTATCCAGGTAACAAACCACTTAAAACCGAGCAAACAAAACTTGATAATTGGCCCCATCCCTATCTGAGCCACAGAAGAATGTAACCATGGCAACCTGCAGACCATCTCATGTATCTTCAGGATTTAGGCTTTTCAGAATCTGTCCAACACCAAGTAAAATTACATTTCAGGGAACATTTTGTTCTATACTTTAAGGATGGGTGAAAGTGGACCCATAAATAGTTCTCAACAAGGAGGAAAGGAGGGGAAAGTGCAGCTGATTTTCTGGTACCTATTTTAAAAAGAGAGAGATGTTAAAGTTCCTCTGAGCCAAAGAACAAACAAGCACGGACCCTGCAAAAGACAATAATTAAGACTAGGATGACTCAAGCCCAGCAGGTTGTCAGAAAGCTCAGCTGCAAATGTGAACTTCCTTCGAAGCCTAAGGAGCTGGACGCAAAATGAGTCATTTTGCAGTGATAGGACCTAACCTCTCTATTCTCCCCCTGGCAGTTGCGAATGTAAAGTCTGCATTGCTTTTAAGGCATGAAAAGACTGTTTTGTGAAATTAGATTAAAATGGCCACTATTGTACAACTTGGTGTATATTCACATTTTCTTACTTTGTGTTATTTATATTACATCTTAAAACAATTAAAATCTCAAATGGCAACAATAAGGAAAAAACACAACTATAAAATATGACAAATTAATATTAATATTAATTATTCATAAAAAGCTTTGCAGAGTAAAACAGTGTTCAAAGCTAATCTAAAAACAGAAAGAGCTCCCCCACGCCTCCAATATAGCTTATCAGGAAGGAATTCCACAGTTGTGGAGCCACCACTGAGAAGGCCCTGCCCCTGGTAGCTGTTAACTTATCACTGCTATTGTCAGGCCAAAAACCAGAGCTATAGAGGCTGATCTTTGAGGTTCAGTGGGTTTATTACATAGACACAAGTGGTGATCTAGTTCTAGGCTCTTTAAAGGTTAACAGTGGCACTTCTAAGTTGAGAAACAAATGGCAGTCCAATTGATATCAGATTGGTGTAATATTTTCTGAACATCTTGCTTCAGCTAACATCCTGGTGTCTGCATTTTGAACCAATTATAAGCTGTCTTTTAATACAGTCCCATTGAGCGGCCCAGTATGCATGTATCCTTTATGAAATTTATTCCAGATCTTGACATAACAGGGCTTAGTAAAGGTAAAGGTACCCCTGCCCGAACGGGCCAGTCTTGACAGACTCTGGGGTTTGTGCGCCCATCTCACATCTATTGGCCGGGGGCCAGCGCTGTCCGAAGACACTTCCGGGTCACGTGGCCAGCGTGACAACGCTGCTCTGGCGAGCCAGAGCCGCACACGGAACGCCGTTTACCTTCCCGCTGGTAAGCGGTACCTATTTATCTACTTGCCCCCGGGGGTGCTTTCGAACTGCTAGGTTGGCAGGCGCTGGGACCGAACAGCGGGAGCGCACCCCGCCGCGGGGATTCGAACCGCCGACCTTTCGATCATAACAGGGCTTACCACCAAGTAAAAAAATGAGCAAGCTCTTTCCCACTCCTACTTCTCCACCATTTTGAGGATCCACCCACAAATTTACCATATCAACTGGATAATTCCCTACAACAAGATAAACAAATTTGCATTGCCCCCTGCAGATTAATAGAGAAGTGACCACTATAGCTTCTTGTATAATTAACTCTAACTAAAACCAAGAAGACTGTCCAGTATTCATGGAAGTGTTAATGGATTCGGGGAATGGAAATAGTTACTAGAGGTTGTTGCATAGCTTATACACCCCCACTATTATTAACACTAGTGTAATATTGTTCAGTTTCCTCCCCCCCCCCGCCGCCCCCAGTAATTAAAGATTCCTTGCTGCTTAACTTTATCCTCAGAGAATTTTATATCTCACACATTTTGATAGAAGTATAAGCTCATTAACAGAATATTTTTTAGCCAGACCATTACAACTTCATTTTGAATCACAGCTCATTAAAACAATTATAATCAAATGTTTCATTTTCTTTTTCCCTTGTGAGGAACAGCTGAAAAGGTTATGTTTGTTTTTCTTTATCAGAATCTCTAGAGCTATATAAACAGACTACTTGGACTTGTTTGTGCTATTTTTCCTTTATATTTTAGAGTGTTCTTGGGAACGTGCATTTGAACTTTGAGTGCTCTTCTTTGTGTCAGTTTGGTAGAGATATAAAGATGGGGTAGGAAAATCAGGTTGTACTCTGTAGCCCTAACTGCATTCTCTAACTGGCACTGACCATAAACGTGAAGTGAGGAACTGGAACAGATCGCACATCCCTACCCATATTTTCATATCTGCCACAGGTTACCAGTCAACTATATAGCCAACCCCTTTATAGCTTCTTGGGGTCAAGACTTACAGGATACAAACTGTAGGTCTCAAGGTCCAGGTTGAAGGAAGAGCATTCAAGAAACAGAACAGAGCTGAGCAATAAACATCTATGTCTAAACCATCTCTAAGTCATAAGCATCCAGAGTTGTAGCCAAGTTATGTGGCTGCAGTGAGGAACTAGGAGTGAAAAACAGGACTAGAATCAAGCCAAGACGTAGAGAGATTTCAGAAGCTCAGAACAAATTGCATTACTTCTCAGGCAAAGGTCTGGGTTGTCCTGGTGGCCTTGATCACCACAACAGCTACAAGGATCCCATCTGGAAAGACATGGATGGGGGCCAGTCAGATAGGTCTATGATGGACAAGTTTATGTCCTTTGACGCTAAAGACGTGTAGGTCCTCATGGCTCATTCATGGTAGATTGATGGCTATAAGGACAAGGGATGCTGAATGATTTAAGACTTCCCCACTTCTCTCCCCAGACAAGGGACAAAGTAGAATTACAAGAGAAACAACCCTATAACTGAACTGAGCAGTACTGGTAACAATGAAGCCTATTGGGGATAGCGGTTATGCTATGAAGTGCTATACTGTCAGGACTCATTTTCTGATCTCACTTGGACCAGGAAAGAGGCAAAGCTCATTGGCCTCCCAGAAGTCCTTGCAAGAGATGATACTGACTGTGTGACACTGGTGTGTGTTAGAGAAGGGAGAAGGGAAAGGGAGAAGGGAGAAGGAAGGATCACTCTGGAGCTGCTGACAGAACCAGCTTTAGCATATGGCATGCTGGGCAGCTTCTGGAGCCCTCAACGTGACCATCAGGGACACATGCATTAACCTGCCTTTCTTTAGTTTGCTTCCCAAACAAGTGCTTCAAGTAGTGCTGGATGGCTGGGTCTAGCTGTCATTTAAAGGAGACATTGTAAGAATTTAAATTGGTGGCTCGCACCAGCTACCCTTCTGCTGCCACTACCAGATAAATCCACCAATGGGCAAGGGAGGTCTACCTGATAGACATGTTTAGCTGATTTATTGTTGATTCAACTCAAGTATTTCTAAACTATCCTTCTAAAGTGCACTGCATCATAGTTACGGCAACTCAGTTAATATTTTGCACTCCCTCAGCTCGGCGCCCTGCGCAGGGGAACAGTCCCCACCATCCGAAATCTGGCACTGCTGTGAATACAAAATCACAAACATTCACTGCGATTTTCAGTCAACCACACATTAATGTTATGTCCAAAACCTAAATTGTAGTTAATCTAAGCGATGGCTTATTACTTGAGGTTTGAAATTGGCTTGTTTCAATAAATCGTAATTAAGACTGGCCACAGCTTGTTTTTGTTCAGACATAATGCTAAACTGTAGTTAGCGTAAAAGTTAATTTTTAAAAAGTTCCTTATTTCCTCCTTGAGGCCATGCCAAGATTAACAACGAGAAAAACATCTATGTGAAATCAGGAAAAAATAACAAATTACACACTTAATCCTGAAGGTAAATAAATAACTTCCTAAAAACAGCAAACAAGTCACAGATTTCCCAAAACAAGAAATGCCTCTTTGAATCAGAACCTTCAACTTGCCATGTAGTGATGCAGAGCAGGTAGACTTCTCATGGGAAATCATTCCAGAGCCTCGGTGTGTTTCTCTGAACCATAGCAGATCTTATATCAGTAAAACAGGGAACATGGAGCAAGTCCTCAAGTCAATCTAAGTGTTCAGAAAGGCACATGTTTCTGACGGATGGGCTTTTAGCCACTATAGCTACCTCCTGATCCAGATTTAGGTCTGTCTAGTCATATGCTATAAAGTTTTGTAGTCTGGTCATTTGTTTGCTGCTTCTCTAATATACTTTTTAAGAAGCCTGGGGTTCTGACAAAAATAGAATTTACTGTTTTCAAGAGTCTGGTGCAATGGTAGTTTTCCATGTGTATCCCAGGGCATTCCATGTTACACCAAGATGCCCAATAAGACTGGATCCATATTTTTTTACAAACATGCAAAACAACTCAGCATCTGATAACCAATAACCATAAATCTGCTCAACAAATGAATAAGGTATTTGCCATTCCAGCATGTTTTGCTCTCACAGCCCTTGACCTCTCTTTGGAAGTGGTGCTAAGTGCTGTATTTCCTTCCTTGGGACCATTAACAGTATTACTTGGAGTGGATGCTGTTATTGTGCCATGAATTGTATAACCAGTGTCTATAATAATTAGCTAAAAGATCCACTCTGCATCGCCTCCATAATCATATCGCTTTTTGGATGATCTCATTTCATTCCAGACATGAAATCATGTTAAAGGCTGGGCATTTAGCCTGTCTGTACCAGAATACATGAGCAACATTGTTCCCTTTCTACTTCAGTTGCCACATTGAGTTTGCTCAGACCCTAAATATTCAGGCACTGAGACAATGCAATATTCTTCGCAGAGATAAAGTCAAGGATGATGTAAAATACCCAGTGAAGTTATGAGTCTGACTGGCAGTCAAGGTTTTCTTATTTCTGCAAGCTTTGGGTTTCTGATGGATAGCTATGTATGAGTGTTGATCTGCTGAGGTTGCTATTTTGTATAGTATTAATTACATGGCGATCTTAATAAATTTTGCTTTTTTTGCAGGGGTATGGAACCTGTGGCCTTCCAGATGTTGACTCCAACTTCCATCAGCCCCAGCTAGTACGTTCAGTCATTAGGAGTTGTATACAGCAGTCACAGGTTCCCCTCCCCTGGTTGGTTTATACCTTGAAAGATGGAGTTTCTCATTTGCTTTGAGAAAGGCAGAATGTGTAAATTCACTGGAATAAATAAATGAATGAGTGGGCCACCCAATGCCTTCTCACTAAAAGAAAGAAAACCCTTTATGTTATTAGCATGACCATCCCTAAAATGAATTGAGATTATGCTTTTCAGTTAGAATGAATTTCCACTGACATATGCTGACTACAGTGCTGCAAACCAAGGGCTGTGAGATCTCAATTGCTTTAACTAGCACTATCAGTTGGGTTGCAAGCTGTACTTGCAAATCTGTCTAGGGTGATACTGAAACTGAAGGAGAAGTGAAGCTCTTTGAAGAAATCTATTGCTCTGCTTTGAATGTCTCTTTGGTTTTCCAGTGTAGGTAAATTTATTTATTTTTTTTAAAAAAAATCTGTTTGCCTATGCAGAATGTAATATTAACCTTTTAGCATAGAGCAGTGGTTCCCAACCTTTTTCTCCAATGGACCCCTTTAAAATTGCTGAGAATCTTGGCAGACTAATTAATGGTTTTTATGCCTGTTGTAGCAATTGCAGTGAGCTGTGCTAGATGTTGTATGCTGTTAACTGCCTTTTGATGGACACCATAGACCACCGGAATGAAGCTCATGGACCACTGGTTTGGGAACCCCTGATGTTATCAGCTTTCCTGATTCTCTATGTGCAGACCTATGGCATTGCTCCATTGACCCAAATGCAGTCTAGCTGTCTGCAATACATCAAGGCCAAGAGGTCATGATTGAGCTCATGTCAGTTGTCATGTTCATGAATGAGCTCCCCCATTCCCCACTAGGAATGGGGGAGAGATTTGATTTATTTTGCACTTCCAGAATTGAAGCACAGCTATCCTTTGAAATTCACAATCCTAAACATTTTGTGGTACAGTTCTCAAGCCAAAAAAAAAAGTGTACAAATATGTGGACATTAGGGGGAAATGTGCATAAAAATGCATATATCACTGAAAGTAGAAAACAAAAATGCATTATATTAAGGGGAAACGCTAGCAAAAATGTTGTGCATTAGAAGTTGTGTATTAAAATGTATATAGCAAGAAAAATGAACACTGAAAGGCTGGTGGATTTTGTCAGGACTTTTAAAAAAATATACGTATAAATTTATTACAAAGAAAAAGAAAAGTGCAAACACAGCAAAGAGAAAACAACTTTTTTTATTAAAAAAATGCAAACTGATGCATACATGTGGCAAACTGAATATTAGAAAAATGTGAAGCCAAAATTGGCAGGCAGTTCATGGTCCATTGGTCCCCACATTAGCCAAGCAACACAGTGTGTGGTGAATGGGCATATTCTACCGGGAAGAGATCCCATGTAGCTTCTATACAACTCAAAAGGATTGTGCAGAGGCACTTCATGTTGGATTCTGCCCACTGTATACCACAGGGATAAAATGAACTGAAGGGACATAGCTCAGTTCAGCGCCAATTGAACATCAGCTTTCAGAGAGCTTGACTACAAAGCTAGATAGCAACCATTCTGCATCTATCCAGTATAGATTTGAACATGACCACACCCAGCTCTTTCTGAGATTGGTCAGCTGTTTGGAGTATGGTACTCCATCCTCTGATGCCCACTTCAAGGGTTTAAAATAAATTTATCATTCAGGATGTAAAAATCCAGTTTCAAGGAGCAAGTCTGTTCAAGGCTGTCTCAGGTCCAATTCAGAACATCATAACTTCAGTACCACAAAATGCAAACTAAAAAAAAATCTTGTTTGCCATTCAGACAATTACATGCTATATTTTTCATCTTGTTGTAGCTTTTTCAAAACTAACTATAAAAATAAAGTCATTTATCTAACTGGTGGATGCAAATGTGATAATAATCAAAATGCAATTGCATAAATTATTACAGTGGTGCTTTCAAGCTGTACACCCTTAATAAGATACAGTGACTCCAATATCCTTGTTAAGCCCATAGCAGAGGTTACAAGCACCCTCAGAAAGTTGTAGCACGCCATAATCATAAATTATACTCATTTCTCAGGAAAGGCTGATTCCAATCTAAGCTTTCAGAGCACTGTGTTTTCAGTGCATTTGTAAATGCTTAGAAGCCAAGGGCTCATTCCTATAGATTAAATTGCAGTCAAATGCTAGCGCGTGAACTCTACTCCTATTGAGCCAGATTGTGTGGCATTTTCTTCTTTTTTATCTAGAATCTTTAATAATGAATTAGATGGCCAAAGTTTCAGAAGAATGTGCTTGAGCTTTCCTCTCTGGCTTCATCTGTGGTTCCTGATGAGCAATGCATCATCCAAACACATTACAGAAATTAGACCATGCATTCCATTATGCATTCAGACATTTATAGCAGTATGATAAACCTGTCTGAACCTCTGGGAGTTGGCTTTATAAATCAATGCTGCCTCTAAAAAGATTACATTCCCATTTGATGCCGCTGGAGTTCTACATCTCCCTTCTCTGTGGCCTTTGGAAAAGTTCTGTCTGCAGGAGAAAGTTCAAGTGCTTTAATGAGGGTGGAGCTGCAAGCAAACACAAGAAAAAAGGAAAGACGGAGAGCCAAGAATGGAGGTGGGGGAGGGGGCTAGATGGAAGTTTCCCCTTTGTGCAGCTCGCCTGATTCTATCTGAATGAGTTAGAGATTTATGTCAGGATTGCTGAGGGGCAAACTGTGGTCACGTGTACAGAAAGTGTGGGAGAAAGGGAGTGATAAACCCTTCCCCTGACAGCCACATTTCCTCTGAAACTTTCCCCCCTCACACAAATCTCTTTTACTATTTCAGGAGTCCAGATCTGGGTTTGTGAGGTAAACACAGAGCCACAACACTAACATGCATATTGAGAATACTGTTGCATAGGTACATACCCTCCAACATTTCTCTGATGAAAATAGGGACGTCCCATTCCATAATGATAATTTTACTATTTAAACCCCACACATCTTACTGGGTTCCCCGAGCCACTCTGGATAATTTCCAACATATATAAAAACATAATAAAACATTGAAAAAAACCCTTCCCTATACAGGATTGCCTTCAGACAGCTCGGGAGTTGAATAACTCCAATGAATACAGGGATGTCTTAAGGGAAAGCGGGACATTCTGGGATCAAATCAGAAAGCAAGATGGCTTCTTTAAATCAGGGACGTCCCTAGAAAATAGGCACACTTGGAGGGTCTGTAGGTACTCTTGAACAGGCATGCATTTACCTATGCTAAGGGACAATATTTTTCACTTGATGCAATTCTGTATTCTTCTGAATTATTAGTACCTCAATTTAGCCTGTGCTTTCACCATTTCCTTCTCCTTTAGCTTGGGTTTTACATCTTGCGCTACCTATTGCCTTCCTTCCTTCCTTCCTTCCTTCCTTCCTTCCTTCCTTCCTTCCTTCCTTCCTTATACTGGAATGTTTCCACTACTTTAACTCAATAAATACATTCTATCAAAAGGATTTCTGCATTCATCTCATCTCAGATGTAAACTTCAGAATTGTAGTAAGAAAGACTCGTGCTACAAATCTGCTTGAGAATCAGCACTCTCCTTGTCACAATGAGAAGCAGTGCAATGCAGATAAGAACTCTGGAGGTTTAATATCCCTAGTATCAATCCCCTTTGGGGCCTGTGTTCACTTCTTGTATCTGATTTTGCATTACAAAATATTCCCCAAAGAGACATGCTCATACTAAGAAGAACAAAACTGGTTACTGTGCAAGCACTGCTGTGTTAAAATGTGTTGGGATAGCACTGAGATATAACGTGCCAGAGCCCTGGCTGAGGAGGATAAACTAATTCCCCCGGGGGGCTAATTGAGTTGTTTCCATGCAAAACAGGAGTGTCATTTGATGCAATTCCTAACCCGCTTCTCAGTTGATTACAACTATTAATTGTTAGTTGTCTGGAGACTATTAACATTAAAGACTTATCATGGGAGACAGAAACATCATAATACTACTATTAAATGGTAAACTACCGAAATATAACTGCAACGGCAACCAATTTTTTGTTGCATCTTTTGTGGGTCACATGGGAACTACAACCTATAGTATTTGTCTTGATTAGAATGGATGGACCTATTGCTATAGTTTTGACAAACTAATGGGTAGCCATCCTTTGATTGCTAGCAAATAGGGACAATCGGTTGATATCTTCTGACTGGGAGTTAATGATTGGAGATGTTTACCTAAATGGGCCATTTCCCTGAAGAGTAGTGTCTGTGACAATAATCTGCAAGGTTTAGGGGTAAAATGGTGAAACCCTTGGGAGTTTTGAATTGAGAGGCAAAGAAAGCAAGCAGAAAGTATTTAGCTCATTTTGACTAAAATGAAGCCATCATCGGGGTGCAGTTCCTCTCTGGGCATCTGATGCAAGAATGTCAGTTTTGCTGCCTGCTTTAGGAATCTATTTGCTTGCACTATGCTCTGTTTCTACATTTATGATTAAAACTCTGTCATCAGAAGGAAATTGAACTCTGAAGCACAGTCACTGGACTTCACCTGCTCAGGTAACCAAAGAGTGCTTAATAATAACTCCAGAGCTCAGCTCACGGCAACAGCATTGCTGTAATTTTACAAATGGCTAAGCTTCTGCATACCCAATGTTAAATGGTGGGGCTATCTGCAAACACTACAACTTTTGAGAATTCAGGACAACTGTACCAACTTGAGTGTGTGTTATTGAAGTATATAGACAATGCTGGTTCACAGAAAACATTAACTCTACAGTAGGTGGGGGGGTCTTGAGGCGCAGTACTCAATGCAGTGCACCAGGCTTCTCTGTCTAGCCCTGAGTCCATGCCTGTCTCCAGATGACTCGCCAAACCATCCTTGAGTTCTTTGTAATAAGTCCTTCAACTGTGATGATTCCTGTTGCTTGTTTGATGGAGAGCTTTGTGCATGTGTGTTTGTGAACCTGTGATTTACACAGCTCAAATGTCAGAGCCACACCCATTGCTCCATCCACTTTTGCCTCTGGCACCACTCACCACTGGCATGTGGTCCATAGAGCATGCCTTCCAATGGAGTGTGGCTCTTAGCCTGAACAAAGTTCTACCATGCTATATAGGCAGTCCCAGTCTTCCTCAGGTACATGCTTGCATAAAAAAGCTTTTTCTGCTCCTAGCATCCTCCAGTTCTAACTGCATCTGTGCATTTCCCAGTTTATTCATAATGTTTTCAGCAAGAATGCTTACTGTGGGATGGCTAGGACTGCGGGTGTGCACAAGTCAATGTTTGCACAGACTCATCTTTAGCATACAGTTTATGGACATAGAATACTGACACATGCCACCCCAACCTCTGAATGGTAAGAGACTCCAGGGTTTCCCAGCACTTTTCCTGGGTTCCTTCAAATGAAGATCATTGGGACTGTAGTATCTTTAGGATATATGATTTTATTTATGCGTATATACAACCTGAGCGTAAGGTGGAGGGCAGATCGGGTCCTCCCTTAAAGAGGGCACATATTGCAGTGAGACCTGGAAACTGACACCCTGTGTTGTGGGTGGATACGATTGGTCAGCCACAACATCCAGTTGGTAGGTCCCTTGTAGCTGGGTGCAATCTGGCCAATGGAACATAGTCCAAACGGTTCGAGGAACCTATTTATGCCCATGCACGTGACCCAGAACTTCCTCTTTCTGCGCATGCATTCAGAACACCCACCCACCTCTCCTTACTTTTAGGGCTTTGCACTTGACCTTGCTATGCCATCATGTGTCGTCTGTCATTGGGACAGGGCATGGCAGGAATTTTCCCCATGTGGCTGACTGGCTGTTGCCATTTGGGTTTTGCCTGCCGCGTAGCAAATCGCCACAACTTGTAAGGTTGCGGATAGGCTCTGGTTCAGGTGACAGGGATGGGAGAACGCTCTCGACATCCCTATGTGAAGGGTATTCCATTAAAGGAATCCAGTGACTCGATGGTTTGGTCAACCCCTGAGAGGGGGTTGTGCCCTTGCCTGGGTCCAGGGGGACATTTGGGAGGCAGAGATAGCCTGTTCCTGGCTTTCTGCTTATCCAGGTGTTCACCCTTGGCTGACCTATGCTGGAACCCTGGGTCAGCGCTACCTGCATGGCAGGGAGCTAGTCGAACCAGAGCCTATGCAACCATTCACTTTCTGTAATCAATAAAGTTGTGGCCTAAATTCTGCCAAAAACCAAAACCAAAATTTGAATCAAGTGTGAATTTATTTAGGCGGGAGATTTCTGGGTCTGAACATGCAAATCTTTTTTCTGCATTAGGTTTCCAGAGAAGCCTCTCCAAACCCAGCACAAAGTAGCACAGAGCAAGACAAATCTTTCTGCCTCCAGCTCACAGCTCACTAACCACCCAACTGCTACATAAGAGGCTATTGTTCTCCAGTGTAGCAGTTGGGTACACAGTTGGGAAAGGCCCACACATTTGTTCTATGGCACAGAGCAACGCCCTTGGTTATGCTAATTCCTGGTGCTTAACTAGTCTTACCTTGATAAAAGAACTGGGTTTTCAAGCTTGCTCTTATACATTCTACCCCAACAGATACAAAATACCAAGAATTTGAAGGGATCCAGGGTACCAGCTAGACTGACCCCAAACTCATTACAATACAAACTACTGTGTGAGTTCAAAAAGCATACAGATTTCAAGATCTTATTCTGAGATGTGTTTTGAATTACATGTCCTCTGTTCTAGAATAGTAAACATATGCCTATTGACAGAGGGAAGAACTTGCCTGGGGGAGGGAAACCTTGAGGCTCAACATTTTGTGGGTTATGGCAAATCTGCTGGCAAGATGCATAAAACTTCAGGATCTTCACTTTTTGCTTTCGTGTTCAGCTCCTGTTGACAACAATATGGGTTGAGTGCACATATTCAGTGGCCTTTACTGGCCCACAGTCAAGCCACAGCTGAAACAGTAATATCCAGAATTTATTTAAATCAATGCATCAAGGTACAAGCAAGGCATCAGGGTACAATGTTTATGAAATACAAAAGGGGTTGGATTCAGGGACTCTGATGTGGAGCAGGAATGAGAGAAGAAAAATGAAAAGTGACATGTTAGAAAAGCAAGCATCTGTTTCATATGGACCCAGGCAGGTTGGTTAAAGTAATAATAAATTAGTTACTCTGTTCCGTAGCATCATTGTCTAAAAAAATCTTCTGAAATATGAATGAAAATGAAGTAGAGAAGAAGGGGGTAAAATGAAAGATGAAGAGGCATGCTAAAACACCGAGGATGCATTGCACTGAGCATATATAAATTACAAATATAACTGTGAGTTTTGCATTTCAAAACCTACATGGTGACAATATACAGGATTTTGAAACTGCTGACATAGGAGAGATTTACTTACCTCCCCCTGAATTCCCTGGGAGTGAACAAGGTATATCACAAAGAGGGAGGGAGAAGAGCTTTCTTCACAATTACCCCATTTAGACTGCCCTGGATAATGTTCAAAGCACTTACTTCAGCTCATTTTAGTGTAATCCTCTCACTTTATTCAGTCGTGGGAGCACAAGAACCTAACTCCTAAAAAACACCCAAAGATGGTGAGTAGATTCATTTTTCATTTCATGACTTGATTTCTCCTGCTTCAAATGTAGACTGTAACTCATGGGTGGGGGACAAGGGACCAACCAGTTGTTGCTGAAGCCCATTCCAATGAGCAGAGATGATGGGAGTCAGTCCAACATCACATGGAGGGCATCAGGTTCCCCATCTCTGCTACAATCCAAATACATGAATAAATAAATGCAACAAAATATATTTTATAACTAATTAAAACAGAATGGCAAATAACATATTGTTGCGGCTGCCGCAGGATGGGGACAGAGAGAAAGCACACAAAACATCAGTTTGCAATTAGCAGGGAGGCAAATAGACTGAGAGCTGAGAGTTTATAGCTGAAGTTCGTTGGTAGAGGGTGTGCCGTTCTCATGGAAGGGCAGCACATGTTGTTCTCTGAGGAGGTGTTTGTTGTCTGTTGAAGGGGTGCCTGCTAGCTTCCCCTTTGCTCTGCTTGTATATTTAGAAATAAAATCAATATACATGACACAATGGCCCAGATTCATCTGACCTGACGTGATAGCGGAAGGCACCGCAAGGAATCTTGCTAGAGCAATGGGGCTTCCCCTCTCTCACTCCCTTGCATGCCCCCACATTGGCCCCAAATCCACTCCGAAGGGTCAGGAGAATCCCCAAACAGCACACAGGGGGAGGAGAGAGTGGGGTTTGTTCCATCTTGCAAGCAGAAATACTAGCACTGATGGAACGATCAGAAAAGTGCAACACTGAATTCCTCCCAATGAGTCTCCAGTGCTCTCTTACCCAAAAGAAAGCAAACTCTGTAGTAACTCTGTAGTGCTTATTTTAAGATGCCTACTTCCACTATTTCTACTTGGTAATATTTGTTTCACATCAAAATGCTGTTCAGAAATGACACCTGTGCCCAGAGGGCTTTAAATCTGACATTTCACCTCTTGTCAGGTCAGAACTTTGGGGCAGAAACAGAGGTGCTTTTCGGGGGGGGCTCTTATTTTAAAGAGAGAAAGTCTGCCTAATTATTAGCTTTGTGTTTCTGTAAAACTGTTGCGTTATGTTTTAATATTTAATAATTTTACTTGTGTTTGATTAACAGAAAACAACAGACATATACACTAGAGAGATTTTTTTCTTAAAAATAGAAAGCAGTATAGAAATGGAATGAATAAAATAATAAATTTAGAACATTACCCTACAGTTCATTTTTTTCAAAGATACCTCCACCACACACAGAGAGACAGACAGTTAAATAGACTCCCAGCAAGATGCAGAATGCCTCAGGTATTTTTGCTTTCAGGTCCTGCTTGCACACTTCCCACAGACATCTGGCTGGCCACTGTGAGAATGGGACCCTGGACTAAATGAACCATTGGCCTGATCTAGGAGATAGATTCTTCTTATGTTCTGACTCTGCTGGATGCCTCATACTATATATGGGGGCCTTCCTTCTTACCGAGTTAGAATTCCACCCTCAGGCAGCAGTGGCGCAGAGTGGGGGAGGCCAGGGGTGGTTGTCCTGGGCGTAAAATTGTTAGGTAGGCGTACAAAATTTCGACATCTGGTGCTGCCCCAATAGTGCTGCGCACTTCCATCACTGGGCTCTGCTGAAAACGTCTTCTTCATGTGAACCAGGAAGTGACCTCTCCAGACAATGGAATGACTCTTCTTATCTCTGCGACTGCAATCTCCTGGTTGACATAGACGCTGATAGATGGTTGAAAGAGCATGTGTACTCCATCCGTTTCCTTCCCTCCCACACACCCCTCCACATGGCCCCGGGGAACTGGCAACCCACGCTATGTCACTGCTGGGCAGAAGTCCAGGGCTCCACTCAGCAGAATGTACAAGAGGGCCGTTAAGCACAGCAAGGCTGCCTTGCCACATTTTGGAGAAAGAAACTCACTATCTAAAGGGAGCCACCTATAAGACCTAACTACCCCACTGATTTCCCTTAACAGTTATATTATCCTAATTTCTCCTTATGCCAAAAGAACATACCAGTTCTGGAAACAGAAAACCTGCCTGCTTTTTCTTTCCATTGGCAGAACAAGCTCCCTGTCTGATTCCGCATGAAGCTAAACATTTGCATAGGTTTCCTATAGTCAATTCACTGCCTGATCCACAGAACAAAAAGGTCAGGTAGCTGTTATTTATGTGAAAGGACTGCATTAATAATGCACACATCAGCTGTTTGCATTGGAGGCTTTGTAGGTATCTGAATACAGCCCATTAATTCTTTTTTTCGAAACTTGCATTTCTTTATCGGGAGATCGTCAGCGGGCTCTTTAACATGTGGTGACGGCTAGTGCAAAATAAAGATATTCTTGTCATCAATGTGTTCTTTTTCGCAGGCAATCACTTCTGCCTGAGTATGTCATAGTTAGCAATTACCGATACCTTTAGTATTAGCCTAATCAGGCTTTGGTTTACAGTTGTGTAATCATCACTTCTGCTTTGTGCATTTAGAAAGACCCTGACTCTTGTATATTTTACTTTGCTGTGTTTGCGTGCAAGAGATAAGGTGTAACAAAAGACAAGGTCTGCTCGCAGTGTTTACCTTTTCCCCACCTTACTGTTTTCCCCAAATTATGTGACAAGAAATAATTACATTCAAATCATGCCGGTACGCTGACAACGTGCAGCTCTTTCCTCACACCAGACTGAATGGCAGTTTTTGGCACAAGCCCTGAAAATGTTGTTCTGCCCTTAGTATCAGCTGGCTTGCAATCGGTGGGCTGTGCCTGGCTCTTGACTTTCAATGGGGATAAACTACAATCTGAAAAATGATCAGACTATGGGAGTGTGAAAGTGAGGGCTCAAAGGGACCTGTAATCTTTTATTTTATTTTTTTAAGGAATATGCAGAGGAGATTGCCATATACCAGCCCAGACTATTTGTTCCAATACCCTAGCAATGATTATTTCAGTTGGCAGCTACTCTCCAGGGTACCAGACAGTGGACTTTCCCCCATCCTCATCCTTTTTAGCAGGAGTTGCCAGGGATTAGATCTGAAATTTGTGAAGCAGTTCTCCAACCAAATACTGTGTACAAAAATGCATATATTAGGGGAAAGCATGCATTGCAATGCTTCTGCATCTGTGAAAATAACGTAGAAAAATGCATTATATCAGGGAATATTGCTTGTAAAAATGTGTATAATAGGCAAAATTGCATACAAAGTTGGGAGAAATTCACACTAAAGTGCCAATGAATTTTTCTTTAAAAAGAGCAAATTAATGCAGAAATACAGAGATCTGAGCTTAAGATTCAGACAAAGGGGAATGAGGAACTGGGGAAAACCAAACTGGACAAATTTGTTTTTCACATCCCTGCACTGTCGTTAGAACCACCTTATGATATATACATTTTTTCCTATATGAAGACACTAATCCTATGCACACTTACATAGGAGTAAGCCCCACTGAATATAGTAGAACTTGCTCCCAACTAAACATGTGCAGGATCATGTTGTAAAATAGATATTTAATTGCACTTAATTTCATTGTACTTAACTCTTTCTAAGCTACAAAACAGAAGCATGCAAAGCACTCTTAAAGCAGACACATTTGCCTTAGATATAGCTTTAGACCACCTATCTAGGAAGATGCATGAGCCAATAGCCTAAAGCCTATGCTTAAAAAAAAGAGACCACTGAACAAAGTGATTTTGACTACACATCTTTTACTGACTGACAAAAATACAACGAACAGATAAGATTCTTTTTTGCTTTTCAATATTTCCAAAATCAATTCTTAGCCAGGGAAAAAGTATTACATACATAGTAGTATATATTTATTATATTATGGGTGCAAAAGTACTTCAGATATAGTATCACATTTTAGTAATATTTCAATTTTGTATATGCTATATTAGATAGAATCCCTATAACACAAGCATGTATTTAATAGAGATCTCTATTTATCTATCCATCTCAGGGATGCAGAATCTGTGGCCCTTCATGTCTTTCTAGTGGACAGGAATGACATCTGTATAGCAGCAACATCTGGAGTTCCATGGGCCTGATCAATAGAGAGAGAGGGGGGGAGGGAGGAAGATTATGTAGTAAAGAGCTAAAAAAAAAAGATCTACCAAACATTTAATACCCCGCAGAAACTGAGGGCTGCATCATATCCAATACTGTTGGTTGGTTGATAAAGGGTATTCCTCAATGGGCATGGGAACAGAGACAATTTTCAGAGATTCCCTCTCACTCTCTAACTCTGTGTCCCACCTAAATCCACCCTAGAGGGTCCTCCAACCTTCTTCATAATTTAATTTTATTTCAAGAGCATATTTAGGAGGTATGGGGTCCTGCACCCAGAGTGGCTAGGGCAACCCAGCTAGATGTGTGGAGTAGAAATAAATTATTAAATAAATTATTATTATTCGGCTGCCATTGGCATGATTTTGTAAATGCTTAAAAGTCCACACTTTCCTTCTGCTCCAACATTTCCTGCAGATGAGGCAGCGAGTGTGGATTCTGTTACGTGCACGCAGAACATCCTATATAAACTCAAAGAGATGTATGCATTGATTTGGCCTCCCCACCAAAGTGAACAGGAAGCCACACCTTGCCAGACCTTTGAGCAATACATGAGAACACATGTGGCTCATAATTGCATGTTCTCAGTTCAGATTAACAACAGATGAAGCTACCTCACTAAAAATCTCACTTTTCATACATGAGCTTAGAAACCACAAATACAATTGTATAATAAATAAGGCAATATAAATTTGCAATATTGCAATATAGAAATATATTCTCTCTCTCTCTCTCTATGTGTGTGTGTGTGTGTGTGAGAGAGAGAGAGAGAGAGAGAGGGGGGGGGGAGAGATGTTCTATGCTTTAACTCTACACTGTGCTCTACAGAGTTTATGGTATGGTGGTGAATGAATGAAATTCGTCAGATTCACATTTAAGGCCAGGATCTTTTTTTAAGCCTTGGTATTATGTCATGGCTCCAATCAAGAGCCCTTCTGAGCACAATAACCTCCTTCATGAAGGATCTCCCATTTTCTTCAACGGAAGGGGCAGCTCTACATATTAAAAGATCTATGTATTAAAAATGTCCTCTCCATTGATGTGAATGGAAAGCCTGTCTATGCAGGAGCTCAGTGTGAGCACAAAATAGCACATGGGACTCTAGACCGAGGCCAATATTTATTACCAGGTCTGGAAATGTCCCAGACACAAATGGAAATTTGGCAAATATGCATTCTATTATTTCTGCACAAGTACATTTTCTTGGTTTACAAAGTCTCATTTCCTCTAGTGAAAGTTATATATACTGGCAGCTTCACGCACATTAACTTGCATTTGACAAGTGTGTATTTTTTATCATGATTATTATTCTGTAAGAAATATTTAGGATTTGTAAACCTACATGTGACCTAGTGGTAAAAGCATGCAACAACTTGCAATGCTGTACTGAGTAAAAGCTTTATAGTATATTTTTATTGCGGGGAAGTTAATATTGCAATATTGAATAAATTTATTCTGTAAGTCTTTATAACCTAACTCTGCTACACAATTTTTTTTTTATTTTGGCACTTACTTATGTATATACAGTATATATTGCTTCAGGATATAATAAAGCATACAAGACAAAAATACTTTTTGTTAAAAGAAAAATAAGTTCAAAATAAATAAAATTCACATCGTGTTATACTATTGGAAGGTCTTGCTCTCTTAATTGTACTTGGAACTAATGTACAATTTTCATTTAAGTGAAAAGAGAGTCACAGAAGAAGAAACAGCAAGAGGAATAATAGAATTAAACCTTCATGAGCTTTGCTCGATACCCACAAGCATGGATCATATGCAGTGGTCGTTGTAGGATGGCAAATGGGCTGATCAACTGTGTTGGCAAGGTTTTCCCACTATTTTGTTTTAATACACAAGTGGAATTTCTAAGATATAAATGATAGCAGTAGAAAGATCCAAGAAAATCTACCAGTGACCTACCTAACACAAACTGCACTAGGAAGGTTCACTGGCCTGCCAACTTTGTGGCTTTGCATAAGCTCAGAGAATGTGTGTTTCCTTTTCGCACTTTCTTCAGAAACAATGCTTTGATTCAGCCAGCCACAGGTTTGGCTCACTGGGCTTGCCTTAAAGAGTAAGAATCGTACCAAATCCTCCCAAGGATGGCCTAAAGAGAGGGATGGGAATGGGGCTCTATTTTCTGCTTTAATGACAAAAATATGTTGGTTTTCTTTTATGAAATGAAGTTTAAAACAAGTGGTGTGAATTAGATTTATTATACTGGATCCGGAGCTATTACTCGTTTTCATTGCATGCCTGGGATTTGCAAGTTATTTGGCTATAATTTCAGTGACAGCCAGCCTGAACAAAACTGATTTTTCTGACTTCACGTTTTGATGGCGGGGTGGGGGAGAGCAGGGTTGGTGCTATCACTAGGCAGCAATCTGAGGCACAGGCCTCAGAACAACGCAGTGCTGACCTTTGAGGATCACAGTTTTATACAGACTAGATTTTTGTATATTTTATAAATTTCTGATAATATTTTACTTTTATTTTATAAGTCATTATAAATGACCTGGATAAAGGAATTGAAGGAATGCTCGTCAAATTTGCAGATGCCACCAATTGGGAATGCTGCAGAAGACAGAATCAGAATTCAAGATGACCTTAACGGATTGCAGAACCTGGCCCAAACTAACTAACTAACTGGGCCCAAATGCATTTCAATAGGGACAAATGTATGGTTCTACACTTACACAGTATTTGTGCAGCCGGTCATTCCTGCCTAAGATGGGAGACACCTGGCTTACCAATAGTACATGTGAAAAGGATCTAGGGGTCTTAGTAGACCAAAAGCTTAACATGAGTCAACAGTGTGATGCAGAAGGCGATGGGTCTCAGACCCATGTGAAATCAAGCTCCAGTGGATTGAGTGGACGAGGCCAATATTAAGTCCATAGGTCAAGAAGGCATTTTCTTTTGCATTTGATAAAGATAATCAAAGATTGTTGTATTTCTTATTCTTCCAATTTAAAATAAATTCTGCAGTTTCAAGTTTTGTGCTTTTCATTTCTTCCACCGGACATCTGTTTTTGAATATTGATGTTAGCAATGTTTTGGGCAGTGTCCATTTAGTTAGCCTTTCCTAGGGTGCAAAATAGCCTGGTACTGGCAGCAGCAAAGAGATTCTTTCCCTTTGTTTAAAAGAATGTGTTTTAAAGTGAGTAGCAAAGAAGGAGAAACAACATAAGCAAGAAAGAATGACCAAAGGGGAAATTGAACCTTTTTAAATGTTATTTTTCATGCTTCTTTTCAGTTTATTGGCCAAGCTGGGGGCAGGGAGTTATAATAGCAGTGAGAGGGGAAAAACTAAAAAGAAACAGACTATAAAAGATTGTGGGTACAATCACTTTGTTCAGTTCTCAGGAGTAACTTTCTCATCTCACTGTCCACAATCCACCAGAAAACTTCCTATGCCAAAATGCATTGAAATGAGAGGTTCTTTGCTAAACTGCATTTTTCTATGCTTCCATTCATTGCAGTCAGGTGAGGTTCCCAAAGGATTCTGTACGTTGGTCTTTTATGCCCATAAAAGTAAAGGCACCATTAAAGATGACTAGATGTGCCAATGGTATGGAAATGATTGGTGTCTTATGTCTTGATTGTGATGGCCCACACATCTGGCCATTTGCCATAAAGTGCACCTGTTTTGAATAAAGGAAGACAGACAGCATCTGTCCGAATCTCCAAGGCAGAAAACTTGCCCATGGAAGCTGGTAGTTTCTCTAAATAGCAATTCTAGGGTGAATATGAGAGTGGCCACAGAATGCAGTTTAGAAGTTGATGGGTGGTATTTGGACATCTCTGCTACAATTGTTAATGAAAAATGTGAAATTCAGCTACGCAAGGCCTATTAAGCATGCTGGATAAATCTCCAGGCCTTCTCAATTTCATACGAGATTCAAAACCACAAAGTCCTGCTTGTTCAGCCTCATTTCTGAGGATAGGAGGAAACTCAATTTCTGGTGAATATGTCTTGTCTCCACCTATATGAACATAAAAGTACAGGAAATGATTGAGGGGCAACCCATACAAAAAAAAAAATCATTTTTTTAAAAAAAGTTCTCAAAATATAGCCTACAGTTGAAATAAAAACAAAACCCTGAAATGGGACTTCAAAAATCCAGTTTTGCTGAGGAATGCTTCATGTAGGCTCTTGGCTTTCAAACTGTTCCGAAAAACTTCATGGTCTCTTTATATTCACCTGAAGGGGAATTCCAAGGTTAAAAGGGCTGCAGGACTACCTATCCAGCTCAGCCTGGCCAAGCCCTAGCCCATTCCCTGAAGACTTTTAATCTTGTGATGCCCTTTCACATGAGTAAAGTGTGAAGGAGACTTTAGGCTTCTTTGGAAGCTCATCAGATGTTCAGTGGCATCTAGGGTGTCCTAGACTTTGGTTCCATGCCAAGAGCTTATAAGGACCTATAGCGTTGGTGTAGGATACAGTCTTCACAGTTGGTTAGACTGTGGCAGTGATAACACCAAGACTGCAAGTTCAATCCCCATATGGGACAACTGCATATTCCTGCTTTGCAGGCAGTTGAACTAGGTGATTCTTAGGGTTCCTTCCAACTCCACAGTTCTGTGATTCTATATTTAACTCCTTCCCGCCCCCTTTACATTAACCAACTGGTCTTCTATTGTGACAGGCCAAACACACTAAGATCATAGATCTATATTCTTGATTTTGGTTTTAATTCTCTTTACTTATTTAACCCAATTTCGGCAGCATCATTCAGATCTTGCAAGCATCATTTTAAGTAATTTCTGATTGGCTGCTTTGACCGATTGCGTCAAACATGCAGCTGGGATTGACATTATCCCAAACTACTCTTTGTTTCAAATAGGAGGCTGGTTTCAATTGGCCTCTAATTCTGATAAATACATGGGATAAAGATCTCTACACAACACAGGTGACCAAAGGTCTTCTGCAAGAGACTAATGCTCTCTGAGTTTATCTTTTCCATGAGGAACTCTAGTTTTTCTAATGCTTTTTGAGCTGAGCTTGAGAGATGGATCGCATCGACAAGGCTTCGAATCACCACTACTCCAAAATAGCCAGACATCCCAGGGCTTATCAGGCTACATCCAAGCTGAATGGTGGCACTCTATTGCAATGCTTTTCTGGGGAAGACTTACAAAAAATGGATTCTGCCGAAAGAAGAAGACTCTACACACACACACACACACACACACACAGTCATAGTTCCTCAACAGTAAGTAGATCACAAATTGCAGAGACACTTCCTTAAAAGGCAGCTTGTCCATCATTCCACCAGTGGCAGACTTTGGTAATCTTTGGTAATATGGCACCCTGAGTGAGGTCAAAATTTGGTGACCCCAAATGAATCTTCTCAATTGTGGATCTTCTCAATTTTTGGCCCCCTTGGCTCGGCTGCCTGTGCATGGGAACTGTGCCCTAGACCTGATGCTGATTCCATCCTCCCCAGCTTTGCACAGCCACAAATGAATTTTCTGTGCAGGCCTGGACAGAGACATGGCTATGTGAATGCCCCCTAGAATATTATGCAGTGTAGAAAAGGTTCGATGGCAGATCAAATCAAAGGATTCCCCAATTACAAGAAAGTTTGAAAATGCTGGTGCTGACTTGTTTGCCAAAGGAAGTGTATGCTGCAGTAAACCAATTAGTCTCAAAGATGGCAATCGTGCACAGAGTTGGAGTGCTTAATTCCCACCCAAATCAGTGAAAGTTAAGTAGCCTAACTGTGTGCAGCAAAAGGTGCTAAGCAGTCTTTGTAATTTTGCTATCTGCAAAAGGCACCTCCAATCTTTTGACTGAGTTTTTGAAACTGGTGTTTTGAATTGAAGCCATAAACCACGTTTCCTCTCTGTTTTCTCTTGGGAATAGATATACAGGGCTCTCTAGGTTCTCGCAGGGCTACAGTGTTCAGTGGTAGTTGGGGCAATTTTAGAAGACTACCAGTATCTTCTTAGCACTAACAGCATTCTACCTATCAGTTTCAACTCATCTCCTGCAATTCCTCCCCCAGCCCTCACGTTCTTGCTTATGCAACAAACTACAATGTTCCTTTTTTATTAAGTATGTAGCTCCATTTGTTTATTTATTTATTTAGAGGAGTGAGAATGCTTGTACAGTAATTAATAAAATACAACATCTACAAATCTGCTCCATATGTGGTGGGAATGTCAGGCAGCATATGATTTCTGGAGAGAAATATTTATCAGAGATTACAGTGATAAGGCTGGGATTAAGGCCTACGCTTATCTTTTTTAACTAGATAGTTAAACTGTTTAACTGATATACCAATTGATTTTTCATCTCTGACAGCAGATTTATTAATCTCAGCAAAAATCATATGGGTGAATAAGTGGGGAAATCCACCATCTCTGACCATGTGGGGATGGCTGCTGAAGTGCAGAGATTGTGCAGAGGTGGAAAAATAAACATATTTGATAATGCTTCGTACCTACAATATTTATTCACCAATAGGCGAGTGTGTTTTGTAAATTACTGAAATAACTCTGTAGACATTTCTATCTCAATGAGGATTTGTTTATGCAATATATGCGCTGAATGTATAAATTGTCTTTTTCTGAAAAGTAGAATAAAAGGAAAGGGTTTAAAGAAGAGCTGATTCCACTCTAGAACCTTTGAGCAGGGTTAAGGAATTGTATTTCCAGAATCAGCTGGACGCAGAATTATAACTACGCTGAATTCAATGGGCCTGGCTTTTTAGTAGACATAGTTAGATTTGCAGCCTTGATGACTAACTTCTAAACTGATTTCAATGGGTCTAACTTGGACTTAGTCAGATACATACAACCAAAAGTTTATTTGTTCAAGCAAGTCCTGTGCAGCAAAGGTTCCCCAAAACACTAATTAAAATTTCCCTCTCGTAGGCCCAGCCCATTTTATTGCTTCCTGATGAGCCATGGGCAGGGTAACAGTGATAAATAACCTACTAATGATTAATGATGGGCAACGAGTAATTAAAGCCTCCCCGCAGGATCAGAAACTGACACCAGAGCAATTAAGGGAAGCTATTCAAGGGGCAATTAGTAGCCTATTCATCACCCACCTGAACTCATCAGGAAGTAATAAAATGGGCTGAACCTGTATACAGGAAGTGTTTAATTATAGGGAAAGGACCCCACAAAATACAAGCCTTCATGGCACTTTGCCTGTCTGCACCAAACGAAGCTGGTGCAATCCTGGTTTATTTGCAAAATCAATAAAAAGCACCAATTGTTGTCTGGGTAAAACGGGGAGGATAATACAGAAAATACTGAAACGCAACAGGCTGACAACATGCTTTCTGAGTGCTCTTTAAGACTGACCAATGGATGGCAGTTCCAAAGTGCTGATCTGGAAGTGAGCCAGGGTTTTGTAGAAGCCACACAAGCTGGTGAAAGCATATGTAAGAGAATCCCATTGATTACGCCAACATTGTGCACCAAATATCCCCAGGTGACATTGCTCTACACTTGGCCCTGTGGACAAGGTTCTTCTGCATCACCTTCACACAAATAATAACAACAATAATAATAGGTTTCCCCTCTACTTTTCCCACACCAGGAAACACAAAGCATTTTTTTCAAGGCATCCAAGCAACCAGCCACAAGTCCCAGTTTAGTTATGACTCCACGTTCTCAAAACAAAGCCGTGCCATTCCGAAAAGCCAGCGGGCGATCCTTTCCAAAGATGATTTTAATGTGACAAAATAAATCTAAACTCTGTACTAGGCAGGCGAGTGGCAGGGGATAACATGAGCAAAGGGAATAAAGAGAGCTCCAAAGAGCCCATACCAGTTGCTAATACTTAATCTCTTTAAATAATGAATTAGCTGCTCATATCTACTGTCGCTGCGAAGAGAAAGCACTTTTCTTTGTGGAGTGAAGTAAAGCTTGAATGCCCATGAATTATTCAATATAAAGTGTGCCACTTAAAAAGCCTTGATATTGGAAGGCAAGTGTAAGATTATCTTTTGTCTGTCAGAAAGCATCGCTCCCGAAGCTACTGAGACTCTGAGGGGGTGGGAAACAGAGCCGAGGAGGCAATTGCAAGGTGGTGTTGCTGCAGTGCCAAAAAAACTTCCCTCATTGGAGCTGACCTTCACTCAAAGCCTCTGCTAATGCTTCAGAGTCCTCTTCCCTCTCCTCCCTCCTCCTAGACATCCTTTTTTTTTTTTAACTTCGGCATGGATAGAATGAGACTAGCACAGCCAAATTATATGTGTCTTCTCATAAGCAAGTGCAGCTGAGATCAGTGAGCCTTCATCCCAGGTAGTTGAGGACACGATTGCAGCCTCAGTGATGCAACACAGCAGCTTCAATGTTTTGCTTCTTCTTCTTTTTCTTTCTTCCCCCACCCTTCTTTTCTTCAATTCTGGCTCCCTCCAGCATAGAGTACCAGCTATTGATTTGTCAGTCTTGCTTACATAGAGAAATGTATTTCCTTACTCAGGTTTCTAACAGCTTCCAAACCTGAGTGATGACCTTTCTGGTACATCAGAATCTGGAATCCACACAAAAAGGAGGGGGAAGCAGCAATTCTGTGCGTTGAAGGTTGGTAGCAATATGAATCGCTCCAGCTCACCTTCCTTGCAATTGGAGGCCGCAATCTTAAATAAGGATAGTTCCAGCTTGTCTGCCTTACAATTCTGTGTTTGCTTACCTGTGAGTATGCCCCAACATTGTAGACAAAAAATGCATAGGTTTCTGTAAGGCAAAGAAAGAAAGAGAGAGAGAGAGAGAGAGAGAGAGAGAGAGAGAGAGAGAAAGAAAGAAAGAAAGAAAGAAAGAAAGAAAGAAAGAAAGAAAGAAAGAAAGAACCCAGCAACTGATGGATGGAATTCTGCTTCCAATTAGGCATGTCATGCAGGAGTCCCATGAAAATCCATGGATTTGCCCTCATAAACAGGTAGTAATTGCTGCTACCTGCACTCAATCTAATATGCAATTTGCAATTTCACAAAATGCAATGTCACCCACGAGGGATGACTGCATCTGTCAATTTCAGTTTCTCTCAGTTCCTCATTGTTTCCAGTCTTAGGTTCAGTTCTCCACATTTCCACATCAGCTTGCATTTTTTTTTAAAAAAAAAAAAACCTCCCTCATGAAAATTCATCAGCATTTTAGTGCAAATTTAGTGCAGATGTACAGATTTGTTTTCTGTTTAGTCAAATATACACATTTTTTCCAAAACAATTTCCCCTAATACAATGCATTTTGGTATGTTATTTTCACCAATAAATGCATTTTTCAGCATATGCATTTTTCTGCATGTTACTAAGCTGCAGGCCTGCATTGAACAATTTGGAGAAGCGTGAATTTCAAAGGATTGCTGTGTTTCAGTTCGCATATCCTCTCAGAAAGTGTAAATTATGTAGATGCACCTTTAAAGGTGAACTGAATCAAATTTCTCCCACATTCATAGCACCCACCATTAACTGACTTTGGCACACATTTCTGTGTTCCACAATAATAGCTGACTTTACAACATTCTCTCTCCCCTACCACGTTTATCAGCTTATGGTGCAGAAGACAGAATCAGGATTCAAGATGACCTTAGCAGATTGGACAAATGTCAGGTTCTACACTTACGCAGGAAGAACAAACTGCGCAAATATAAGATAGGGGTCATCTGGTTCGCTAGCAGTAGATGTGAAAAGGATCTAGGGGTCTTAGGAGACCCCAAGCTTAACATGAGTCAACAAAAAGTGTGAATGCTATTCTAGGCTGCATCTACATACCCTCCAACATTTCTCCAATGAACATTGGGACCTCCTATTCCATAATAGCTACTCTTGGCAGCTTCCAATGTACATAAAAACACAATAAAATATTAATTTTTTTAAAAACCTTCCATATGCAGGACTGCTTTCAGAGTTCTTGTAAATGTTGTATAGTTATTTATCTCCTTGGCTTGGGGGTTCACATAACTCCATATTCTCCCCAACATTTCTCCAATGAAAATACAGATGTCCTAAGGAAAAGTGAGACATCCAGGGATCAATTAGAACCTGGGACTGTAAATCTGGGACTGTCCCTGGAAAATAGGACACTTGAAGGGTCTGGATCAACAGAAATATACTGTCCCAGGCTACGGAAGTCTTAAAACTGCTCTATTCTGCCTTGGCCAGAACACACTGGGAGTACTGTATCTATTTCTGGGTACTACAATTTAAGAAAGATATGGACAATCTGGAACATGCGCAGCGGAAGGCAACCAAGATTCCCAAGCCTGATGAGGAATGGCTGAAGGAGCTGAGTACAGTGGTACCTCGGGATGTGAACGGAATCTGTTCCAGAGCCCCGTTCGCATCCTGAAGCAAATGCAACCTGTGTCTGGATCGCATCCTGAAGCAAATGCGGATCGCGACTCGCCACTTCCACACATGCGTGTGATGTCATTTTGAGCATCAGTGCATGTGCGAGCGGTGAAACCCGGAAGTAACACACTCCATTACTTCCAGGTCACCCGAAAATATTCATCCTGAAGCTACTTCAACCCGAGGTATGACTGTAAGTTTAGCCTGGTAAAGAGGCGACTGAGAGGAGATATGATAGCCATCTTCAAATATCTACATGAATAAAGCAAGCACATACTTGAGAAGATCTAAGAGATTGCCCTTCCCATATCTACTTTGACCCTCACTGAAGCTACAATTTGAACTCCTAACTCTCAGTGCCATGTCCAGCTTGCTGCCTTCCATGATGACTACACAGGCCCTTTGAGCAGGGTGAACTGCTCAGATAGAAAGTATAAATTTTAATTGAAATATGTTTCACAGAAGATATCCAGACCTTTTGGGCATGAAGCCTTCTTAGATTTTCATGTAGTTAAACAAATACAGGCAACGTTTTCTTTCTTCGCCAAAAGAAGCTGTTTGTATAATTATGGAGCATATAGTTCATAGCAGAAGGATAAGAGAAAATAGTATGGACTTCTGTTATAAACACCTTTCCTGCCTTTTAAAAAATGCATTTATTGCTAATTAATTTTTGTTAATTGGTCTTGTCTTCCTTTTTTTTAATAATTATCTTCTTTCCAATATGTGACTACATTTTCAGTCTGTTTCGAGTCATTTATAATATTTTTAATACAGTGAAAATAACACATTTCCAGTTTTGTTGCTCAATTTAAATCTGAGCTGAAAACAGCTAAAGGAGGATAGAAAGTGGAAATTCAGCAATATAAATGTGGGTGTTTCCCTCTCCCCTTTTCCTTCTTGAGCTTTTCTGACAAGCTGTTCACATGCAAATCAACTTATCTGGTTTATCGTCCCCCACTGACAAAAACATGCATGTGTGTTTATGGTGCGGGGCAAGTATGCCTAACCCGTAATGGAAATTCAGATAATCAATCACTCAATCATTTTATTTGTATGCCACCTTTCCGACGTAAAAGCTATGTTCAATTGGCTTATTTGTTGTTGTTTAGTCGTTTAGTCATGTCCGACTCTTCGTGACCCCATGGACCAGAGCACGCCAGGCACTCCTGTCTTCCACTGCCTCCCGCAGTTTGGTCAGACTCATGCTGGTAGCTTCAAGAACACTGTCCAACCATCTCATCCTCTGTCGTCCCCTTCTCCTTGTGCCCTCCATCTTTCCCAACATCAGAGTCTTTTCCAGGGAGTCTTCTCTTCTCATGAAGTGGCCAAAGTATTGGAGCCTCAGCTTCATGATCTGTCCTTCCAGTGAGCACTCAGGGCTGATTTCTTTCAGAATGGATAGGTTTGATCTTCTTGCAGTCCATGGGACTCTCAAGAGTCTCCTCCAGCACCATAATTCAAAAGCATCAATTCTTCGGCAATCAGCCTTCTTTATGGTCCAGCTCTCGCTTCCATACATCACTACTGGGAAAACCATGGCTTTAACTATACAGACCTTTGTTGGCAAGGTGATGTCTCTGCCTATAACAATTTTTATAACTATAAGCATAACAAAACTAGTCATAAACAATAAACAAAACTTCAAGTATGCAACCAAGTTGACCCATTTCCACGTAATCAGGCTATTGAGTCATAACTGTAATCACTATACAAATCACTGCATCAATCCAAATTAAGAGTTGATTATGCTGGGTTAAGGAATAAGTAGTGGAAGAAAGTTCTTTCCTTGATAGAATAACACCCTCCCTTAGGAAGTAGGTTCCTAGCTTGATGCTTCTCAAGCTTCTCATGGCTTGGCTACTGGGTTTTCAGGGGGCGGCTGAGGCCAAGAGTGTCTTTCATCTTTTTTCAACAGATATGCACACTGTTGGAGGATAGACATCTTGCCACCCACATTCTTGTGTGCCTTGGAGACTTCTAGCTTAGACTTCTATGGTGTGCTCTAAAAAGAAAGCAGTTCATAAATGGCAGGTGGTCCAAGCTTGCATCTGTGAACAAGAATGGTCCCAGGCATTGGTAACCAACTTCTTCTTTGGTTTCCAGAATGTTTCCAGGCCCGATTCAAAATGCTGCTTTTGACCTGTGAAGTTCTATATCGTTTGGGTCTCAAGCATCCCAGAAAAGGCCTTCCTTGCACAAATCTCACAGAGCCACAAAATCAATTAAGTACAATGAATTCCTTCTGAGAGTTATTTTAGCAAGAAAAGGTACTAAACCCTACAAAGGCAAGTCCAGGAACCAGGCCCTACAATCCTGAAGGCAATTATACCCCAATTTGCACTTAGACAACACTACTAGGAGATTTCACAATGTCTGCCATACAGTGAGGCATTCATTTACCTGCTCATGAGATATAACATCACCTGCCAACATTACATAGAAGAAACTGGACAGTCTTTAATAAGAATAATAAAAAGGACTCAAATCTAATACAAAAATGACAATATTGAGAAACAAGTCAAAGACTATTTAGGTCTCCTGGGATATTCACCAAATTTAATTCTCTTAGTGTCAGATTTAATTGTGAATGGGGATATCTTTCCATTACAGAAAGTAGCTTTATTTTAAATGGCTCAGGACTGCAACACCTCAAAGACTGTCCTTCCCTATATGAAGCAACCCAGACCCTGCGATCATCAGAGTCCCTTCTTCACTGGCTCCCTCCATGAAAGATCTGGAGGATGGCAACATGATAGCACAGAACATAGAATTCTATGATTCAATGCTATGTATTACCGTGGTCTTTTTTACTGTAAACCACCCTGTGATCCTCAGTTGAAGGCGGGCATATAAATTTAATAAATAAGTTTTATTTGACAAGATTCAGCCAAAATACAGTTGCAGTTGTAACAGGCTGGTAACCAGGGATCACATTAAGTCTCTAGACTTTTATCTGGGATAGCCACAGGATTTTGCCTAATTGTGTATAGAAATTTCCTCTAATGTAATGCATTTTTGTACGTTTTCTTTCTCCATTATAAGTGTTTTTATGCACACATTACCTTGGTATATGCATTTTTTGGTACACATTTCTTGACTGAAGAACTGCATTTTAACATTTGAAGTAGTGTGAATTTATTATTATTATTATTATTGTTGTTGTTATTATTATTAGTTTTCTTGGTTTACAAAGGTATGCACAATGTCTCTTTTTTCAAGTTACATTTTCCATAGGTTATTTTCATTTGTTGAGACATTAGGGTTACATTAGGAAGAAAAGAGGGGGGAGAGGTGGAGGGCGGAAAGGCGAGTGGGGATGGGGTCGGGAGGCGATGTTTCTAATTTGCTTAATATATGTGTGAGTCAGCATCACTTGTGCGGGTTCTCTTTGCTATTTGCTTGTGTTCTTTTGGTGGTGAGAGAAATTGGGGTTGGCCTAGGATGCGGTTGCTTCTTTGTGATTGGCTGTGGTGAACTTTGTTTTCATGTGTGAGTGGGATGGGTGGGTGTTTTTGAGTCAGGTTAGCCATATTGATGCATGTGCTGTTGGTGGATTCTTGTCGTTGTCTTGTTGGGCTGTGTATGTGATAAAGGGGAGCCATACCAGGGTGAAGGCATCTTCTTCTATTTGTCCCCGTGTCAGTTTCAGTTTATTGGTTAATTTTTCTAGTAAGGCTGTTTCCCATACTTTTTGGTACCATTGGTCCATGCTTACTCCTGACAGGTCTCTCCAGTGTCTGGCTATGATGTTTCTCGTTGCTGAGAGTAGGTGGGTTATGAGTTCTTTGTGATGTGAGTGGGCATTATTGTCTTGGAGAGTAGTGTGAATTTTGAAGAATTGTGCTTTAGTTCGCACATAGTCTTCTCAATAGTGATGGGGACGGAATTTGATTCAGTTCGCATTTAAAGGGAAATGCACCTAACTTGCACCTTCTGAAATGCAAACTGAATCAAATTTCTTCCCCATCACTATCAAGAAGCACCCTTGGTCTTTAATATGCCAGAAGACTCTTTGTTGCGTTTGCTCTGCGTTTCTGACGTTTCTGGTAGAATTGGGAACAGAAATCCATGACTAGAGGTACCGTATTTTTCGCTCTATTGGATGCAGTTTTCCCCCTCCAAAAATGGAGGGGAAATGTGTGTGCGTCCTATGGAGTGAATGCAGGCTTGTTCCATAGCTGCGTGCAACCCCTCCGGCAAGGAGAGGCTGCACGGGGCTATGGCTTCTTTAGCCCTGCGCAGCATCTCCTGGCAAGGAGAGGTTGCGCGGGGCTAAAGAGGAAACCAAAACAGCGAGCGGGATCCATCCCGTTCGCTGCCTTGGCTTGTTCCATAGCTGTGCGCAACCCCTCCGGCAAGGAGAAGTTATGAGCAGCCTGTACGCTGCTCTTTGGGGCTGGGGGGGGAATATTTTTTTCTTGATTCCCCCCCCCCCTAAAAACTGGGTGCGCCCTATGGTCCGGTGCGCCCTATGGTGCGAAAAATACGGTACATTCTTCCTAAGCTGCCTTTGGCAAATATAAGATACTGATTTGCACTTTCAACTTCTTTAACATTCTCTGTAGAGGTGTTGGTGGTTGGTTTTTAAAAAATAAAAAATAAATGTGCAGGCCTTTCTTTTAAATCGCAAGCAAATAACAGAAAGGCACAATAACTAAGATAAAATGCTTCTCTCTCCTCTGACCTTGAGATCTTGATTTTTGTCCAGTGTCTGAGGTGAGGAGAGTCATACCTGGTGGCAGAACTTTGGATTAAATGAATGGCCACTTGGTCCTTCCTACTCTGTGGTTGTATTAAATAAATGTATCATCCTCACAAGCTACCTTTTAACTTTTTAATCATGTATCTTAGCCGAACTGGCAACATTCATGTGCCATTATTTTAGCATAAAGCATGTGAAATAACTCAACTTTGGGGGGGAAACGGAAAATGGTCAAGGTTGAAATCTTCTTCCAATTACCTTGGAGCAAACTCTATTGAGCTCAATGGTACTTCTCTGAGTAGTCATGTAAGGGAGCATTTTCTCTGAGATGACTTTTGCATACCCTCCAAGTGTCCCGATTTTCCAGGGACAGTCCCAGAATGTACAAAACCTGCTTCACTTAGACAAGAAGAGGACTTTGAAAGCGAAGCACAGTGAAGGCAACAATAAGAGCACCTTAGGGAAACAAGGGGAGGTGTGTTCCTGCAGGGATATGTCTTTTATATTTTACATTCCTCTCTGATTCAGCAATGGTTTCCATGTGTGCAGAGCTGGATCAGTTATGAGTTAAGAGGGAAGAGGCAGATGTTTATGATCAAGGTATGTTCCCACTTCCAAAACCACCCTCATTTTGTCAAATATAGAGCTATCCATGATCCAGAGCCATGCCATGTGTACCTTGTCAATAAGAACAGAGCATCTTTTCTATCCTATGTTTCCATATTAAACATAGCATAGGACCAGGTAGAGCAGCCCTCACCAATCAGTTTTGGACTACAACTCCCATCAGCCATAGTCGGCTGGTGCTGATGGGAATTGCAGTCCAGAGAGAGAGAGAAAAAGAGAGAGAGCGCTGAGGGTGTGTGTGTGTGATTTTGACTGCAATATACTTACACTTCCTTGGGAGTAAGCCCCCATTTTACTTAATGAGAATAGAAATATAGAGGATTGTACTGTCAGATTCAAAGCTGGCCATCTCTCTAGTGTTGTTTTGTTGTAATTTTGCTACCAATTTGCCACATATTAAAGGAGCATTTACTGCACCTTAAGGCAGCCTATTAAATTAATCTGAGGTTGATTATGAACATGTAAAAACATCCATAGAACACAATCCAAAAACATACCCTCCAACATTTCTCTGATGAAAATAATGATGTCCTATTATTTATTTATTTATTAATTATTATTATTATTATTATTATTATTATTATTATTATTATACTATTTATACCTTGCCCATCTAATTGGGTTACCAACCCACTCTGGGTGGGTTCCAATATATATACTAACATAAAACATTAAATATTTTAAAGGTTCCCTATGCAAGGTTGCTTATAGATGGCTCGAGGGTTGGATAACTCCATACCCTCCAACATTTCACCAATGAAAATAGGGACGTCCTAAGGAAAAGTGGGACATTCTGGGATCAAATCAGAAACTTCTATAAATCTAGGACTGTCCCTGGAAAATGGGGGCACTTGGAGGGTCTTTAAGAATGTTTACTCAGATATCAGTTCCTAGTGAGCTTGGTGAGACCTGCTCCCCAGTTCGTAGGCTTAGGATTGTGGCCTTAGCTAATGTGAAAAAAATGAATGTCTTTTATACTTTGATAGCGTCAGGTGGGGAGGATGGCCACTTTGGCCCTGTCACTTTGGCTCACAGAACAAAGCTTCGCCTTTGAGTCTCTCAGTTGAAAAGCATACAATTTTTGCAGAAAGAAAAAGACATCCCCTTCTGATGGAGGCGCTTTCTTTTTCATGGAGTTCAGGAGGCACTTGAATTGCTTTCACCGTTCTGAGTAATGACTCTCCCTCCCTGCAATGTGCAAAATGTACACCTCTTTTTTTTTTTTTTAATGACCTACTTCCGGAAGTACAGTGCCAGCTGTCCTAGGTTTGAAAATGCCCACACTGTGATGATAGGCAGTTCTACTATTTGTTTATATAGTAAAATCAGACACCAGCTTGTCTATTTTCATTTGAATTGGTCTTGCTTTTGACCTAGCTCTGGCAAAAAAAAGGGGGAGGGAGGTTTTAATACTAGACGGAGAATTGAGCCCATAACACCTTACATAAGCAAGAGAAATCGTTGTGAAAGGACATCAGTCAAACACACTCTGGGAAGGGAAAGAATGCTTGATCTCTACAGCACTGTTTGAGACAGCAGAATACACATCTTAAGAATCCTCAAGGAACACACTTTATGCGTAAGGGGTTAGAAAAGATGTCAGTTCCCCTTGGTAAGATAAGGGGATTAGAGAACAATTTCCCCCCTCTTTTTCTTCGCCCTCCCTCCCTGGGCAAATCTGTCAAAGGACTTGCCTGTGCTCCTTTAGGGAATCTAGATTCTTTCAGTTCCATGAATGCTGCTCCGAACAAGAGTAGCTGATTGACCTTTGCCTTGGTCACCACCTGATCCCTGAACACAGCAACTCTAAATGAAACATGAAGGTTTCAGCTGCAAAGATCTGTTTATTCTGCACTGATGATGGAAACATGAATGCTACGGTTTATTTGAGTTTATTGCCCATTATTGACATCTAAAATAAATAAATAAATAAGCAACTCGAATTATAACTGAAACAAGAAGTAGATAACCCATTTCTTTTCGTATTTTTTAAATATTGTTCAAAGCAAACTTTTCTGTCAATGCAAAGGATGTAGTGGATGAGGGAGGGGTGTGTACTTCAAGATAAGAGTCTGGGGTCCCTTGTGCTCAGAGCTCAAGATTTAGATGAGAGGGTAATGGTCCTCCAATTTTTGAAGAAGCTGCTGATCCCCAATAGACCTGAAAGGACTAGTGGTACATTTTCCTTCAAATTTACTGATGGTACCAGAGACACACGTTTTAGCCCCAAGGCTCTGCCTCCATTGTACTTTCAGCAAAAGAGAAGACAGGGAAATCCCTACCTGGTCAAAAGTGAGCACAGGTTGTGAATAAGCAGAATGGCAGCAAAAGGTTACAGTATGGAGCATACCTGTGTAGTGTTCCAGCCAATCCGTCACGCTTTCCATCAGGATACTCCATTCCATCCGTGAGAATCTAATTTGCTATCTGTCCAAAACCGCATGTGGGTGCTGTTAATCTTAAACCAATTGCTTTCCCATAATCTTCTATTTAAGATGAGAGGAGGTTGCTGCAAACAGCAACATTTCCAAAGTGATGGAAAGGAATTTTGCACATGTTCAGAGGCACTTTAAAAATAACTTCATATTTTACAGATTGAGCCATGACATTAAAATAGATTTTATGGGATTGATCCCTGATTAGTTGTAGTTCAGATGCAGCCTTGAATGGAATCTAGAAGACTGGATATTTGACAATATATGATTCTACTACCTTGTTTTCTCCCTGCCCCTCCCCCTTTTAGATCTTGACTCCTTTAATTCTCCTTAAACTCAGCCACACAAAACCCTCCTCTCATCGAGATCTCAAAGAGAAAATTAGAATAAGAATACCCTGAAAAACTGGAAAGAAACCTTTTCCTCACCCACCTTCATACAATACACCTATTTTGACTAGGCAGATGTTGACAGTTCCCAAATCTGAGACAGCTGGTTAAGCAACCCCCAGGGCTAACTGCTCCAAAAAACACTTCTTCTCAACAGGAATCCAGAATCTCTCAGCTAATTATCAGGGTTGGGATTCTCAACTTAATCATCACTAGTAGGTCTCTAGAGTGTGGGAGAATCAAAGAACTAACCCCTGCTTTGCTGATTTAAGCATGCGGAAAAAGAGCAAAAGTCCAATGCAATTATCAGCCCCGTGTATCTGATGCAGCATGTTCCCAAGGAATGAGACCAGCTTAAACTAACACAGAGAGCAAGGAAGGACCTCCTCATTTACAGAAAACAAAGTGTTTCGTTCATTAAAAAGTGACATAGATGACAGTATTAATCTGATTTCTTTGTTTTAAAGTCAGTTTGTACTAGACACTGCATATGATAAGATTCTGTCTCTTATTGTGCATGAAGCATAGGAAGAAGGTAAATAGTTACTTCCCGAGATGACAATAACTTTTATACAGAGCACACAGGTTCTGGTTCAATTAAAAACTAACTCAGGTGGAAGGCATACAGTAATTTCTCTCCATCTTCCTCATTAACTTTCAGTTTGACAGGAAATCATGTCACTGTTATTTTGCCTCTCCATTATGTGTCTGATTTTGCATCTGACACAAGTTTCTGCCGATAGACTTCAGTTTTTATTTGCAAGTACTGAAGTGCCGCATAGCATGCACCACTGCGCTACCAAAATATTAAGGATGTAATTATTTTGCAGCTATTCTGTGGGATCTTTTCTTAAAGACAAATACTCACATGTTTGCATAGAGAATATCAGCATCCAGGAATCAACGCCAGGTAAAATTTGTTGTGGATGGCTGGAGTATGGATAAATATTCATTTTTATATTATTATTAATTTTAAATTTTAAAAAAACCCTAGAAAGGTGTGATCATAATTTTCTTGGACCATGTCAGCACTAAATTCCAGCCAGACAGGTAGAGAATGCAAAAACTTTTTTGGAGTATATAACAGCTTTGTGAGGTAGATTAGCCTGAGAGTTGGTTTCCTGCCCAGGGCAGGAAGCGAACAAAGGCAATGATGAGTTGAGTGTACATTCTCAGAGTATTTTCTTTTCATTTATCAAGGTAGGAAACAAAAAAATCATTTGCAGTTTGCTGAGAGTTATGAAACTGCATAAGCTCAGGGTTGTGTTGTTTTGTAGTCCACAGAAGTTTATACCATTTTAAACATGTTACTCTTTAACATACCACAAGACCTTTTGTGGTACATTTTTATGTGTTCTTTTTGTGAGGGAGGGGGATCCCTTTATTTAGTGCTATTTTTCTAGAAAAAGAGGTGCCGGAACTCTCCATGAACACCTCCCTTGTTCTCTTGCAATGGCAATGGCACCCACACGAGAGGTGCCAGAACCGAGTTCTGCCAAGTTCTAGATGGGGGGGGGGAACTGCCTATATTTGAAACTGCACCAGGGCCTCCAACCACCTTCATCTGGCCTTGGCTACAAATGCTAAATTGGGGCTGGAGAAACAGTTCTGCCTTTCTTGCTTGCGCTCAGCTGTTTGCCTGAGACTGGTGTCTTCAAGGCTAATGGCAACTAGAAAATTGCTCTGGAAGGAATTGCCCATATAATGGGATGCATCATCAATATAAATGAAAACAAAGTAAGATACTGGGTATAAGATGCAAATTAGCAGAGAATGAGATTCACTTAGTTTCTCACCAGAGAATTAGGCTTCAGATGAGATGCCTCTGTAGAGCTGCCAAACAAAAGATAGACTTATGTTCCTGCTCCCTCATTGCTCCTGAGGAGGGACCACAACTTGCCATAGGATGTTAATTGAACAGGATGGTGCTGGAAGGAAATATGTGTCAGTACCAGTCTCCCAGTGGGAAGGCATAAAGGATATTCGTGGAATAACAGGATTAAAAGAGCACCTTGGGCCCAGAATGTAGGTCTTAAAGCAAAAGAGCCAGGAAGATAAGCGATTTGGACTAGGGAAGTGCATATATATATATATATATCCCCCTAAAGATTTAAGCAGCCTCAACATGAAGAAGAAGCAGACAGGCTGCCAAAGGAGGCAAAGTAATCGTCATGGGAAGTAGTAACTCATTGTAATACATCTGTATTTCAAAGATCATATTTTAAATAAACGGCATCCCAAAACACTTTGCAGAGTTAAATACGACAAGAAAGCAAAGTGCATTTGGGGCAAATTGCAGAAGCCAGTGGGGGTAAAGATGAGAAGATGCTGTGATAAGTATACAAAATCCACAACTTGCCCATGCAGAAAGCAGGCAGAGGCCCAGGCCAGATGTTCAACTGCTATATTAAATAATAATAGCTTGCAAGAGAATACATATCTCTCTTTCCCCTCCAAAAACATTGTTTCATTGTGCTGGTATGAGTCAGCTGGTCTAAACTGGCGATACCCAAGAACATTTGTAGATTTTTCTCTCATTCAGAGAGGTGACCATAAACTGGATGAATGATAATTATGTTCCTTTCCTATTTTTTTCGACAATGAGGGGAAAGTACGAGAGTGGGACTGGATTTCATATACTTCTGCCTAAAAGGGGGGGCGGGCGTAAACATATATCCATTTATGTGGGACATAAAGCTTCATTTTATACAGAGCAGCTCAAAACCCATAGAATTGTAGAGTTGGAATGAACCACAGGCGCCATCTAGCTCAACCCCCTGCAATGCAGGAATCTTTTACCCAACGTGGGGCTCAAACCCCCAACCCTGAGATTAAGAGCCTTCTACTCTACCAACTGAGCTATTCCAAATCACAGATCAAAGAAGACAGAGTGTCTCAAAAACAGATATGGGTGTCTTTTTTAAGTACAGATACGAGGTGAGCCTTGAGACCTATGCACACCCCTAATGAATACTGAATCAAGTATCTTACCCTAATTAAAGAGCCTCTGCAACTTAGACCATTAACACTGTTTGTCTCTCCTGAGTTAAAAGGTACTAATGGCCTGAAATACCACCTCCGTTCTATATAAGATGTGGAGTTGCATTTCAAGAGGAGCAATCTTGCAGCATAATCTGCCTCAGATATGCTTTTATGTTTCACCCATAGCTTTTCACTTGGAGAGCTTTACATCACGGCCTTGGCAGACTCCCAGATGTTCTCCCATGCAGGCTGCTATTTTTCCTTTAGCTTACCAAAAATAGCCATGCATAGATTGAGTGTCCTCAAATTACTAATGCTTACAGGCAAGCATGTTGTCAAATTTCCACTGGGCAACCGAATCCTGCTGTGGGTTGATAGAAAATAAAGATAAGAAGGAAAGCTAAGTACATATTCGTGCGTGGAAGACTTGACATTTCACAAGATTTTTTAGAATGTCGGCTCTCCGATCCTTTCGATTGGCCGACGTATGTATTTGCTTCTCCTTTTCAAGGATATTTGCCTTTCTTTTCTCAATAACTACAATCACTAAGATAGTAGCTGGGCTCTCGTGAGTACACAAACTTTCAAAGGTTCAGCTCATTCAGGGTTGCATGTTGGATGCCTAACATTGCCTAGCAGGAAACAAACCTCTGCTATCGGGTCACCATTTGGTTTGTGGTCCATGTGCAACGGTGGCTCCTTGGACTTAAACATTAACCACACTAACAGGTAGTTTCATAGAATCATAGAATCTTGGAGTTCAAAGGGACCGAAGGGCCATCTGAGTCCAACCTCTTCTGCTTACTTAAACAGAAGAGCTCAAAGGTAAGGGAATCACTGGTGAAAGAAGGACTTGAACCTTTTTTTGGTTCTTTTGGTAAAAGAAGGACTTGACAAGGGAAGACTTGAACCCTGCCCATTGTGATGCAATAATGAGGATGGGATTATGAAGAAGGTTGAAGCCACTGACCAATCAACAGAGCAGTAAGTGTGTGTGAGAGACACTGTGAGAGAGATTTATTGCATTTATATGCCACCTTTTTTCTTCAAGGAGCTCCTTGATTCTCCCATGATTCTCTCTCACACACACACACTCCTCATTTAATTCCCACAACACAGTGCAGTGGTTTTCAACCAGTGTGCTGTGGCACCCTGGGGTGCCTTGAATGATGGTCAGGGGCAACACTGGCCTCTGTCCCTCTTTCTTTCTTTCTTTCTTTCTTTCTTTCTTTCTTTCTTTCTTTCTTTCTTTCTTCTTTCCCTCCCTTTCTCTGTTGCCCTCTTGCGTCTCTGCCTCTCAAAGGCTTGCAAAGCTGTTTGTTTTGCAGCAGCCCTGGCTAAAAGCTCCACAGGCACATGGTGCCTCTGGGGCTGGCCAGGGGGTGCTTCCCAGGCCCCCTGTGGGGCAGTGTGAGGAGGCACCTCTCTTTGGGGTGGGGGATGGGGTGGCTCAGACGCCAGGGCAGCAGCTGTGGCTCCCCAGAGGACTCCCAAGGAGAGGGAAGAGGAGAGGAGGCTGAGGGAACCCTCCACAAGGAAGTGGTGTGGGGCTGCCGGCTCTACTGGAAAGGGGTGACATAACTGGGCTCCTGAGCCCCATAAGGGTGCCGCAAAATGAATGTAGTTGGTCAAGGGAGCCATGGACCCAAAATGGTTGAAAACCTTTCCCCTAGCGAAGTAAGTTAGACTGAGAGGCAGTGACTGGCCCAAGGTCACCCCTTGAAAGTCATAGCTGAGGGGGGGATGTGAACCTTGGTCTCTTAGGTTCCAATTTAAATATTGCAAAAAAAAAAAGAAAAATCAAAATCCAATCTTTGGCATAATCTTAAAGTTCTGGCTAGCTCCTGCTGCTTTTCTTACTTTCAAGGTACATTACTGTGGCAAACAATTCGCACTGGAACTAGGAAGCAAGCAAAGACTGAGGAGAGAAAGTCAGATTTGTAGTATGCAACTTTCTTGGATCTGCCTTTTGCTTCTCTCACACAACCCGAAGATGCTGCTGTGATAAAAGTATAGATTGATTGATTGATTGATTGATTGACTGGTTGCAATTATGTTTCACCTTTCCTCTAAGGAGCTCCAGGTGATGTGCATGGCTCAATAGCAGCCCATATGCATAATTTTCCAGCTACCAAATGCATTCTCCTCTGTTACTGTTTAACAGTTTTATTTGCACAGGAGTTCCTGACAAAACCACCACATTTGCATGAAGGCAAGACATCTGAAGAAGCTGCCTAGATGTTTTATCCTGCCGTGAAATGTTGACAATATTCTTCCAATGAGTCTCAAATGCTAACAGAAGTAAACCCAGAAGTCCTATGTAACTCCCACAGGCTAAAGCCTTTAGGCTGGTTGAGCAAGGTTCAGTCTTAAGTATTGCAAATCGGCCTCTTGGCTCCAGAGTGGAATGATTTAAATCAACATGATTGAAATAATGATTGAAATTACCAAGAAGAAAAGATTTAATTTGTACAGCATCTAGATTTAAACCAGGTTTCCCACTGGTACACCTTATATTTCCTTAACAATTATGCATTATCCTTGGTCAAAGCATTAACACTGTCGGAGACAGTATACTGAGACAGTAAATAATAATCATAACAACAACAACAACAATAAATATTTTTTTATTTATACCCCCTCAATCTGGCTGGGTTTTCCCAGCCACCCTGGGAGGCTTCCAACAGAATATTAAAAACATGACAAAACATCAAACATTAAAAACTTCCCTAGACAAGACTGCCTTCAGATGTCTTCTAAAAGTCAGATAGTTGTTTATTTCCTTGACATCTGATAGGAGGGGATTCCCCAGGGTGGGCACCACTACCGACAATGCCTTCTGCACAACACCCCAATCTGCCAGCTAAGTTAGATTGGTAGGCACACAAACCAGGCCACTTTGGGCAGTAGAGTATGATCACATATGCTGTCAAGCAGGCCACATCCCTGAATCTTTTTCAGACCAGCTTTAAAAACCCACTTTTTTACCATGGCTTTTAGGAATTTATTATTTCTTGGTTGGAGAGCTGATTGTGAAGTCTGCATTGAGTTACACTATGTAATATTTTGTTGGATTATAGCTGTGTTTGCTAATTTTAATAATGTTGCACACATAACATGTTGAGATGATGAAATATGTTTTCAGTGGTATTTACTGTATTCTGTGGCTTATATTTTCATATATTTTGTAAACTGCCTTGGGCAGAATTTTATTTTTGAAAAGCAGTATATTATATTAATGAATTTAAGATATCTGCTGTTGTTGACTAATAACGCAATCCAAACCCAAGATCTTCTGGAATAAGTGAACTTGGAATAGGAAGATCTTGGCTGAGTTGGAGCTACACCAGTGTCACTTTCTCGCCTGTCTCAGTGGGAGTTGTACTGGCTCAGCCAGGGAAATCAGCAGAAGCTCCTCAAAATGGATGTTCAGTGGATGTGGTAGGGGCAGGACAGGACAAGGAGAAATTTACACCTCTTCCAAACCTTGTTCATCTCAGTCATGTGGCCTGGCAACTCAGAGGTATTTATGCAAAAAGGGTGGTGTAAGTCAAATGGCCTAAACCTGAAAGAGAGTCTCCACGCCCATCATTCAGTCTGGACACTGAGGTCTTCCTCTGAGGGTCTTCTGCTGGTTCCCTCACTGCAAGAGGTGAAGTTACAGGGAACCAGGCAGAGGGCCTTCTTGGTAGTGGCACCCTCCCTGAAAGGAACACCCTCCTTTCAGATGTCAAGGAGATAAAGAACAACTTTTAGAAGACAACTGAAGGCAGTCATGTATCAGGAAGTTTTTAATGCTTGATATTTTATTATGTTTCGATATATGCTGTAAGCCGCCCAGAGTGGCTTGGGAAACCCAGTCAGATGGGTGGGTTGTTATGATGATGATGATGATGATGATGATGAAGAAGAAGAAGAACTCTAGACCTGCTTTTCCCTCTGCTGGACACAGCCATGCTCCTGAAAGGAGACTGGAGTAGGGGTAACATAGGCCATCTTTATTTAAGTGGCACAAATTTCCCTGGCTTCCTATGTTTAGGATTGCTCTGTTAATCTGCGATATCTCTATGCGCATGACCAAAAATGCCATGAGTCGAATGCCTTCACAGGAATTCCTCAAGAGAAGCTACCGAAATACCGCCTATATGACGCCCATTGACATGATAGACTGGCAAAGTCAAATCTCTTCAGAAAGAAAAATTAAGCGTGATTACTTGATGCAAGATATATCACTCAAGCTAGTCAAATTGTTATTTTGGGAAATCATAAATTTGTATTTGGTGTCAGTGTGTCACTCATTAAGGCCTTATGAGAATGATTAGAAAATTATCTTAATGAGGAAAAAAATGTTAGTCTTCCTTTAATTCCCTAAAATATGTGATTACATCACTTGTTTGAGTCTCAGATAGCCGTTGATGATTTCAGTATTGCATTGATCACAAACAGGTCCTTGATTCATTACATTACTTCAAGTTGCAGTCTTTCATTGGCCTGGTTAGTAGGTCATGCTAAGCCCAACAATGGGTTAGCCCCAAAACATGAGTGTGTGGGTTCTCAAAAAGGAGATCGCAGCTGCTTCCCTCCTCCCTCCTTTCCTGCTGCTGTGCTGAGCTAAGCATGACTTGGCTTAGCATCTTGTCTGAACTTGACCTCTTTGCTTAGCTCTCTTGGACAAGCCACAATTCCTAAACCATAGAACAAAGGTTACAGCTAAGGATGAAGGATCAATCAGTTTCAGTTCTCTCAGTTTCTCATTTTTAAAATCTGAAACCCAGTTCTCCACACTTCACTTTTTTACTTTTTCCCTTTAAAATGCTCTTGAAAATTCACCAGCATGTTAGTGTGAATTTCTCCTAATAAACACATTTATGTACAGTGGTACCTCGGGTTACATACGCTTCAGGTTACATACACTTCAGGTTACAGACTCCGCTAACCCAGAAATAGTGCTTCAGGTTAAGAACTTTGCTTCAGGATGAGAACAGAAATCGTGCTCCAGCGGCGCAGTGGCAGCGGGAGGCCTCATTAGCTAAAGTGGTGCTTCAGGTTAAGAACAGTTTCAAGTTAAGAACGGACCTCCAGAATGAATTAAGTACTTAACCCGAGGTACCACTGTATGCAGTTTTAGACTAATATAATTCATCTGTGTATGTTATTTTCACTAACATACGGAATTTTTCTGCACATTTACCCTTAATACAGCATATGCATTTTTGTAAACACAGGTTGGTTGGAGAGCCATATTGCAAAATTTGAATAAGTGTGAATTTCATAGGATAGCTGTGGTTTGCTTCCCATATTGTTTCAGAAAGTGCAAATTTGATGGTGTTGGCTGTAAATGAGAACTGAAAAGAATTTCTCCCCCAATCCCTGGTTACATCTCATAGTTAGTCTGGGGAGAGAGCAACACAATGAGTCCAAGTTTGGGCAACACACATCTTAGTGCAGCGCCAGAACTACTGGTAGTGGCAATGACAAAGACAAAAATATCACAGAGGTTGCAATATTTAATGGCAGAGATTTACATGATAGTGACGACAACAACAAATTTTATTTGGTTATAGCCATAAAGCAGGGAAAGAAGAAAAGGGATGAGGTAATGGAGAATGGAGAAAATTAATTTCACAATTTATTTACTTCCTAAAATTGATTTACCACTTGATTATAATTAAAAAACAAACAACCCTCAAAGAGAAAATGCATAAAGATAACATTATTTCTCCTTTTCAAAACATGAGAGCTTCATTCATGTAACAAAACTGGCTGGAACTATGCACAGGACAAACAAGATAAAATGTATTGCTATAAAATATGGCAACAACCAAATAGAACATTTAAAAAGTGGCCAATTTATGGAAAACATGTCCATTAAGTACCAGTCTGAAAATGGCAGTCATGTGGGTGTGGCTTAACACAAAATGGCTTCCATATATAAAAGAGCAGAAAGAAGACAGGAACAGAAAATGATGTATACATTCTCATACATTGTTGATTTTTCAGGGGAGACTTACTAAAACTTTTTTGCAGGCACCATTGGCAGTACAGGTGGGCACTCTGGCATTTGTGGGAGCCAGACCCCTGATTTATATCTATACATTCTCACAAGCTAAATGTAACTGTGCTGAAGATCACATTCAGTATTTCTGAGTGTCTTGAGTTCGTAAATCCTTCAGCAGCTCCAGTTTGCATGGCAGGGGAGGATAACTTGCATGTTCACCCACATGAACAGAAATTGTAATATCGGAAAGAGCCCTTGCATGTGAAAGATGTTCTTTAAGCAGCCAGCCTGGCTCTTTGGAGTCTTGCAGAAGACATAAGTGTGGCACAGGGGATTTCGCTTAGTGTGAAAACTGTAGAGGCTGATGCAGGATAGTGGGAGGAAAGTCGCAGTAGCTTTTTCAGAACAAAACAGTTTTCAAAGATCTAAGTATTCTCCATTCCCCTAATGTTAATACTGCACAGTTTCATTGCATGTGCATAGTGCTGTAAATACATATGTTAATTCACTAGCTATAAGTGCAGTTTATTTTAGATACAGTGCTTCTCTTCAGTGAAAGAATACTGATCACTGCAAGCAACAGGGCTTTTGGGCTTGCCTATCCTTTATCCCTGCTTCCTTTTCAGTCCCTGGTTTCTTTCTCTCCACATCGAGCACAAATTGAGTATCACTAGAATACATGTTCAGGAAGCAGGGATGTGATCCAGAAATTGTCAGGACTTAATGAAGAATTTAAGATCTATTTTATTATTGGGATTATTTGGCTAACACATAATGTGGATTTGCCACAGTTAGCCCTTTATCCTTTTAAATAATCTGGTCAGCAAAAACGGTTAGAATGTAGGTCAGTTTAACTATTCCTTTTTCTCCAGTCTTTCATGGTGCAGGGAGGGGGGCTCATTCCTTGCCGTGAGAATTATTCAGTTATTCAATAATAATAAGTAATCCTAGGTGTACCTGCTTTTTCCTATACAGTCATACCTCGGGTTATGAACGCTGCGGGTTGCGCATTTTCAGGTTGCAGACTGCACCGAACCCAGAAGTACTGGAAAGGGTTACTTCTGGGTTTTGGCGCTCGTGCATGAGCAAAACCAAAAAATGACGTCACGCGCATGCGCAGAAGCCCCCCCCACGGATCACGTTTGCAACCTGAGGTATGATTGTATGTCTGAGCAGTACAAAAAGGAAGAGCTGTTCCTCCATGGTGGGACATCTGCTTTGCATGCAGAATTATTATTATTATTATTATTATTATTATTATTATTATTATTATTGATTAGAGTTATATGCCACCCTTCATCATAAGATCTCAGGGCGGTTCACAGAATAAAATACAGGATAAAAACAAGTAACAATTAAAAACCAAACAGCAAAACAATAACTATCCTTCCCTCGGGTACATTTAAAAGGCTGTAGAATATTAATCAGTCAAAGGCCTGGTTGAAGAGGAATGTTTTTGTCTAGAAAATTTTGAGAAATTGGAGGACAGGTTTTGGCACAACAGGACAAAGAGGGGCTTGACCTGCCAGAGGCAAAGCAGAAAATCCCACCTCTCTTTTAAAAAGTTTGGTGAGCAACAGATTAAATTACAACATTCTAGTTTGAAGAAACAAATGAGCATTAAAAATAATAGTAAGAGGAATCTTTTTGTACCATCTGGAGAGGATTCTTGAGAATATGTGCCAAACTTGAGACCAATGATTTAACTCATTGACAGCCATCACACTTTACGTCTCCAGTCAGCAGGTCTTGACAAAAATATCTACTTTTTCTGTGTCGTTTTGAACTGTTTTGTCCCCAGCACAAAAATGGCAAGCCTTTCCCATGGAAAAAGTCCAGTTTAGGGTGCATTCTGGTGAGAGGGAGAGCACAAAATCCAAAAGCCTTTTTACTGTCCTTTTCAGTGCTTTAGTGTTCTCTCACAGAGGAGCACTCTACATTCTTCTATCGATTCATGGGCCTACACTTTATTAATTTTTAAGCCCCATCCCCCTAATTTTCCAGGGGCCCAGGAAGGCTTCATGTATCAGCGACTTCCCAGAATGCTTGTTTTTTTGCCATTCCAACCTTGGATCTCTGGCAGCAGTTGAGCCAGTGCTTCAGGTGAACTCTGATGTCAGACAGGGGTCTCCAATATATGCTTTGATCCCACGAACACTTTCCCAGGGACCACAGGATTCCTGTCTTAGTGTTTTTGATCCACATTCACTGGAAGCAGAGGCATCATTCATAATCATCATCATCCCCACAACTACCCGGTGAGGTAGGTTAGGCTAAGAGGCAGTGGCTGGCCCAAGGATACCCAGTGAGCTTCATGGGCAGCTGAGGATCTGAACCCAAGGTCCTAGTCCAACACTCTTAACTACTGTACCACATGGGTTCTACTACAAGATAGATGTGGATTGTAGCTAACTCCATGTGTAAATGTCTTCATAATATAATAATAATAATAATAATAATAATAATAATAATAATAATAATAATAATAATTTATTATTTATACCCTGCCCATCTGACTGAGTTTCCCCAGCCACTCTGGGCGGCTTCCAATCAAGTGTTAAAAACAATACAGCATCAAATATTAAAAACTTCCCTAAACAGGGCTGCCTTCAGATGTCTTTTAAAGAGAAGATAGCTGCTTATTTCCTTCACATCTGAAGGGAGGGCGTCCCACAGGGCGGGCGCCACTACCGAGAAGGCCCTCTGTCTGGTTTCCTGTAACCTCACTTCTCGCAATGAGGGAACCGCCAGAAGGCCCTCGGCGCTGGATCTCAGTGTCCGGGCTGAACGAAGGGGGTGGAGACACTCCTTCAGGTATACAGGACTGAGGCTGTTTAGGGCTTTAAAGGTCAGCACCAACACTTTGAATTGCGCTCAGAAACGTACTGGGAGCCAATGCAGATCTCTCAGGACTGGTGTTATGTGGTCCTGGTGGCCACTCCCAGTCACCAGTCTAGCTGCCGCATTCTGGATTAATTGCAGTTTCCAGGTCACCTTCAAAGGTAGCCCCACATAGAGTGCATTGCAGTAGTCCAAGCAGGAGATAACTAGAGCATGCACCACTCTGGCGAGACAGTCCACGGGCAGGTAGGGTCTCAGCCTGTGTACCAGGTGGAGCTGGTAGACAGCTGCCCTGGACACAGAATTAACCTGCGCCTCCATGGGCAGCTGTGAGTCCAAAATGACTCCCAGGCTGCGCACCTGGTCCTTCAGGGGCACAGTTACCCCATAAACCACCAGTGGGAGTGTGTTGGATACAGCATAAATGGGAGTGTGTACATAGCCCAAGTCTCAAGCAGTTAAAGGAAAACCGGGGTTTAAGTAATACTCTGCTTCAGAATCCCTTTTCAATACCAGGTTGGAGCCCTTTAGTATTTGAAAAGAGTAAGGAAAAGTGACTCTGAGCATGTGGAGAGTACCTTCTCCCCAATCTCCCTCAGGCAGATGGCATGGTTTTCAAGCTCTTTAGAAATTAAGCAATAAAAAAGATTGCAATGCATTCATCTGAAATATGTATTCTATGGCATTAAAGGCAAAATACCTTCATGTTAATTCTACATTTTATTTTCCCCCTCCCGCTGCCGCAAAACCTTTAGGCAATTTGCAAAGTAACACAGAATCTAAGGAGTGCATCTTTAGCATCGAACACAGCTGCTCAAACACTGATCAAACAGAGTCGGCATTGCCTGATTAGCACCACAGTTTGCTGCTAGTCAAAAATAATAAAAGGAGCAGATGCTTTGGTTGCCTAGTGCATTTATTTTCCATGAGAAAACGTGAAGTTTTAAATTGGAATAGTACTATTAGCTTATTATTCCAGTATGGATATTTTAACCCAAACCAGAAATACGTGCTTATTCAAACAAGCATTGAACTTGTGGAGACAAAAATAGAGCCTTAAGACTTAGTTTAATGCTTTAATTTAACTATTTGATTCTGCTCACTTGGTGATTTGTTCATATATTGTCGCAGAGGCCGTGGATGAAACACTCCACCGCTTAGATATTGCAAGAAGGGGGGACACATCCAATTGCATGAGTGGAACTGCCTCCCATTTCTGCTGATTCCTCCCCAGCTATAGTGCCCCCCTCAGCAAGCCATTCTGCAGGGTTCCCCAACCCTTTGGAGTACAGTGAGATGGGGGTGTTTTGTCCCTTTCTGTTTATACAGAAACTCACCACAAACTAAATTAATGATATAGCAAACTGTATTCTGAAAGAGGCCTTGCACAGAGTAGTGACAAACTTCTCCAGCCAAGCCATTGTGTCAGTTCTCCAGGAGCTGACCTCCTTGGCCATGGCTTTCTTCTCCTAAGGAAACCATGTGCCGGATACTTAGTGGATTAAAAAGGAGAAAATATATAATGAGGGAAACAGGATGGGAAAGGAAGGGCCCATTTTAGAAACAGAATTCTGTCCCTGGTTCTTTGGACCCAAGAGCACAGTTTGTCTTTTAACTGTGAAAATAATTTAGCATGTGGTAAGTTAAAAGCTGGTTCCACTCAGCCATTTTCCCACCACATGGTAGCTTTTAGAGAATGTCTAAATACGGCAGGAAAGACCCATGCGATTGGTCCTGCCTTTGTGGTTACAGAATTTTCACACACACACACACACACACACACACACACAGTCATTCAGCATGGGAGCCCAACAGAGTGAAGTGGAAGAAAAATAATGTCTATGACACTGTTCTAGGAACTTCAGCCTTCCACCAAATAGGAATTCCTGCGTATTTTGTTTGGTTCACATTTCGATGCAGACCAAATCGATGTTGCACAGGACACATGTGCCCCAAGCTGTTGCACAGAACAATGAACAACTATGAGTTAGATGCTGTATTTCTCCTCGTAGGTATATGCAAAATGAAACCAATATGCCCAAGAATAGGCAAAATATTGTTGCACGTCATTCCAATCTCTGAGAGGTGTAAGATTCTAGAGGTTTCAGGTGCTTACCTTGGGTTGTGTTTCCTTTACGAGGTAAAGTAAAGACTGTGGTGTGATTACCATATGTGGGCTAGATCTACACTGACCTTTTTAACTTTATTAGAATGATATTAGCTATATTGTTCTAAAACATGGGTAGGCAAACTAAGGCCTGGGGCTGGATCCGGCCCAATCGCCTTCTCAATCCAGCCCGTGGACAGTCTGGGAATTAACGTGTTTTTACATGAGTAGAATGTGTGCTTTTATTTAAAATACATCTCTGGGTTATTTGTGGGGCAAAGGAATTTGTTGTCCCCCCCCAAAAAAAAAAACACTCCGGCCCCCACAAGGTCTGAGGGACAGTGGACCGGCCGCCTGCTGAAAAAGTTTGGTGACACCTGTTCTAAAACATCACATACTGCTAACACCCCAAGACTTGGTTAAATTCTAACACTTACTGGATCCAGGAATTTAGAGAGGTCTGGCACCCATAAACCCATAAACGATGTGTATGATAATTGTATTTCAGCTAAATTCTGTTGTGCATTAAAAAAAAATACACTGATGTGGAAATGAGACAGAACAGATCAATAACTGGGAAATGTGTGAAACAGAGCAGAACAGAAATACACTGATCCATGCAACCCCACCACCCACTCGCCAGCATGTTTTAGCATCATACTTAATGTCTCTGTGTCTTACACCAAGCAACCACATATTACACAAAAGAGAATGCTAATCATACTTTGATTTCAGACGAGGATTTGAATTTTGTGCTTATGCTCCTATTAATTATTTTATTGGATTATGTAAGAGAGATCTCTGTGAATCAATACCAAGATGTGATATAAGGTGCTTACTTCTGGAAATTTCAAATGAAAATCAGTTATGTCCTGAATAACGCAATGGTAGTTCAGAACATAGGAAACACTCCATCACTCTGATCCGTCTAGATTCACTATGCATGTGGAAGTACAATTCTGCATGCAAAGTCTCAACCCAACAGAAACTGCAGGGACAAAAGAGTTAAGTATGTGTGATTCTCCTTTCCAGTCGGGTACAGGGGACACTTTCAAATATTCTACTTATCACTTGTTCAGGAGGGGAGCAGAGAGAGGTCAGGATTTATCCTACCCACCCTCTGCTCCCTCTTCCTTGCCAAAGTGCTAATCATCAGAATTTCAGCTATTTTGAAAGGCTCCCTTCCATGCACTTGGAAGAAGGTATAGATGTATCAGTTAATACAGATTATTAGGTTTAAAGAAGGTAGTACTGCAGCTGTGAACTTTTCAGATCTGTGGCTCATAATATGAACTTTCCAAAGAACTGCCGAGAAAATCAATTTACAGCACAATCGTATCCATGTCTACTCAGAAGTAAAGCCCATTGAGTTCATGTACAGGATTGCAGCCTTAGTTTGACATCTATGGATTAACTATACCTACCTTTGAATTTTCTCTCTGGGTGCTTTTCCTGTTTTAAGATGAATGAAATGAATATGAAAACAGTGCAAGCAGGGTCCATAGCTCAGTAGCAGAGTACAAACTCTGAATGCAGGTTTTTAGCACCTCTAAATGAACTGACATCAGGCGGCAGGTGCTCAGAAACATCTCTCTTTCACACTGGTTGCATTCAGACGACACTTTACATCATATTCCTGATGATTATTTAATTTTTGTGTTTTTGGAATCTAATGGAATCTAGTGTATGTTTAGTGTTCATTTCCATGTGAATTGTTTGCAGCCCTTGAAATCCTTAATATCTCAGGAGTTTTGCTCATATAACAAAACTTTGGGAAATATTTTAGCACACTGACATTCCCGGGAGAGACCTACTTGCTGTGGGAAAGTGAGAACTTGAATAAAGATAAGGAGCCAATAGGAGAACAGAAGCAGTCATGCTCAGAAAGGGTGAGGAGGTAGTCATAGAATCATAGACATGTAGAGTTGGAAGGGACCCCATAGGTCATCAAGCCCCTGCAATGCCAGAATCTCATCTGAAGCATCCATGACAAGTGGCCAGCCAACCCCTGCTTAAAAACCTCCAATGAATGAGAGTCCACAACCTACTGAGGGAGTCCATTCCACTGCCATACCTCTTACTGACAGAAAGTTTTTCCTGATAAGTTGGAATCTCCATTCTTGTAACTTAACTCCATTGGTTTTGCTCCTACTCTCCAGAACAGGAGAAAACAAGCTTGCTCCATCTTTCACGTGACAGCCCTTTAGATATTTGAAGATAGCTATCATAGCCACAACACATCCCATGATATTCATTGTGGCACACCATGTCCAGAGCTGTGAATGAAATGTAGCATGACATGGCAGGATATCAATAAAAAAGCCACAGTTTCATAACACAACTGGTTGGTTGGCATCCATCTGTCTCAAAAAACAATAGAAGAGGGGGGTGGGGTGCCAATGTCATTCATGTGACATTATGATGTGGCGAACCGGGTTTGCGTCCCTGCTCTTCCACATGCAGCTGCTGGGTGACCTTGAGCTAGTCACACTTCTCTGAAGTCTTTTTCAGCCACACTCACCTCACAGAGTGTTTGTTGTGGGGGAGGAAGGGAAAGGAGATTGTTAGTCGCTTTGAGACTCCTTAAGGGGAATGAAAAGCGGGATATCAAGTCCGAACTCTTCTTCATCATCATCACTCCTCCCTCCCTAAGTCAGACAGAAGCTTCCTGGGCTTTTGCAAAGGAGGTACCAGAGCTCTGGAGGCACCAAGGGAACATTTAGGGGAATAATCTAGTCCCCTTAGTCCAATGACTGCACACAACTGAAATCAAGCTTTTGGAGAGTTACAGTGCTTGCTGTGGCTGTCGAGAATGATATGGAAGACATGTTTTGTTGTAGCTGGGACAGATGAAGGTTTCTGCTTGTGCTGGTGCAGGTGTACCATGTCATTTCTTCTTTCTGAGCTTAGTGTAAAAGGAACATTAGAAATTGAAACAAAAGCACTAACATTATAGCCAATAGAACTAATGCATTAAACCTCACATCTTAAAGGAGCCCTTAAAACCACAGGGAGCCCCTGCCAATCAGAGGTAACAATACTAGACTAAATAGCCTGATCTGGTATGAGGCAGCTGCCTATGGTATTCTGCATAGAGGTGCCTTTGTTACTTTTTTTTATATAAGAAATTTTAAGATGAAAATAATAGGAGGGTGACATGAAAATCCCAGGATTACAAAGGGATTTTCGCTTAAGTGATTTACTGCACTAATAACAATGCAAACTATTTTGCTGGTAGTTTTTATTCATGGTCACACCAGATTTGCCTTTCAACAAGACTTTGGTGTCTACTAGAAGTGGTAATGTTGAAAACCAAATGCTGAAAACTGCCTAGCTTTGAAATAAGAGGTGTTTTCTTCTTCACCAAAAGAATTGATATAATTATAATAAAGTTAGACTCACAGATGGGAACTTTTTTCTTTCGCCTTGTAAACAGCTTTTCTTTTCTCTTCTTCTTCTTCTTTTTTTCCCCTCGTAGAAATGAAGATAGGAATCTCATTTTTGGAACAACCAGTGCTGCCTTGCATAAAAACTCAAAGAGTCTGTTATCATTTGTGCAAATGATGTAAAAAAGAAATGCATATAAGAATAAATTGTAACGTAAGGGTGCTGCTGTTCTAGGCAAAAGTCTCCTCAATTAGTAAAGCATCACTGCACTGTCAGATCTTGCTAACTAACATGTTGTTGTGATGCTGTATATATTGGCTTTAAAAAAACTGGGGCCAAATTCTAAGTATAGAGGCACTTCCCCTCCAATATTTAAGATGAAAACAGAGATGTTCTTCCATACTTGACAGTGTAATCCTATGTATATCTTCTAAGAAGTAAGTCCCGTTGAATTTGATGGAGCCTAATCCCAAGTACCATATTTTTCAGTGTATAAGACGCCCCCGTGTATAAGACGCCCCCTATTTTGGGGGACTCCAATTTCATAAAATGGGGGGAGGGGATTGCCCAGAATTGTTGATTTATTTATTTTTTTGAGGCGGAATGCTGAAAATCACTCACCAGACTGACAATCACTGACAATTGCACACATCACAAAAGCCACAAAGTGTCTGCCTGATCACCACCAGCATGCACAATTGCCACAGCAGAAGTCTATACATGGCAGCCCTTGCCACAGCCACCAATCAACATCCCAATGGACGCAGCAGCAGCCAATCCAAAGCAGCCCTTGCCGCAGCCACCAATCACCCACCCAATCGCTGCTGACAACCTCCTGCCACCAATCGCCTGGCTGCCACCAACCACCCGTCCCCCCTCTGCACTATCCGTGAATAAGACAAGCCCCAATTTTGAACATTATTTTACAGTAAAAAAAACCCTCTTCATATACACAGAAAATTATGGTATATGGTTATAGAATTGCAACCTGCAACACCTCAATGTAAGGACCATTGCCGATCCAATCGCCACCATTACACAGTAGCTCAAGTCCCTTCTCTCCCTGGTATACACACTGAATTTTGCAATAGTCTGGGTTGGTTGATTGATTGATTGATTGATTGATATTACTTGACTGATATTACTTTACTTTTCTTGAGTTCCTCCAAGGAGCTCAGGGTGGTGTACATAATCCTATTCCTAGGTTATCCTCATAACTACCTTGTGAAGTAGGTTAGGTTGATAGATGGTAGATGCCTCAGGGTCACCCAGTGAATGTCAGGGCTGTGTGGTGATTCGAACGTGGCCTAATCCCTCATTCTAGCCAATGTCCCAAATACACCAGGACTGTCAGAAATTACAGGCACCAGGTTTTAGCAGCCAACAAACACTGGAAAACTTAATTCTCTCCAGATCATATACAGGTATACATGGCACTCTGTTATGTCTAGTTAAACACCTTGGATGGACTAGTTTACAATCAATCTCTCATTGGCAGCCCCACACATGCCCCACAAATCTGCTCTGATGGGTTGGGAGACCTCCTGAACATTTGACAGTATGACATTGGATCTCACTCATTATTTCAGATATATCAGTCTGAATTGTCCTGACTCCAGATTCCAGCAGCAACTAAGCTACCAAATTTACAGAATTACTGGTTAAGGAGCCAGACTAGGTTCCTGACTCTGATCCTGACACTGATGACCAGGATGCCACTCAATCTGAGGTTGGTGGGTAGAAGCTTCCTGGACCAGATCCCACATTATCAGTGCCTATAGATCCAGAGCCTCATGGATGCCTTCCCCCGGGCCCTAAGAACCGAGTGCCTTGCTGGTCCAACGTCAGAGGGTGCTCTAGGTAGAAGGCCAAGGAGTGCAAAAGAAGTATCAGTTGGCAGGTCTTGGGGTTGGCCCTTTAAGGACTGGCGCTGTAAAAAAGGGGGTGGAGCCTAGGACAAATAGAATGGAAACTGAGGCTGAAGAGGCCACAATTCACCTCTCACCTTTGTTGCACATTTTGTGATGCTCCAATGCCAACCTTGCTTGCCTGCTTTGAGGACTCCTTTGCCAAGACAGGTTGGGGCACCTAGAAGCAAGAGGGTGACAAAGAGCTCTCTCCATATCCACAAGCACCCTTGCTTTCAGGACTTGGAAATGACTGTTTTATCCTAGGAAACAGAACATCTTTTTTTTAATGTTATAGAAATCACAAAAAGTAAAATACTACTCAAGCATGCATGTTTGTTTCCAACAAACAGGAAAATAGATGCTATAGAGACAAGCAGCAGTTCTAGAAGCAATGGAGGGGAGATATGCTGGGAAAGAAAAGCTTTTTTGAGATGATGAAGAAGAGATACAAGACTGAGGGTGATTGCTGTAAAAGATCCATCAACTTGAATCCAAGGACTCTCCTCGAAATAAAGAGGCAAGCAGCAGTATTAGGAAAAACACACACAAAACTGACAGAAATGAAAAAGGAAGAAAAGAAAAGAAATAAATACTACAGAATTATTCACATAAGCAAATGCAGCTGTGTAGGATTACTATTTTAAAAGTGGATGTAATGTGCATTTCTTTTTTTAAAAAAAATGAAATATGAACAGGTTTTTAAAGAAAACATTTTTTGGAAAAAAAATATGCTGAGGAGAAAATGAAGAAAAGAAAGAATAAATTTAGAAGAAAGTGCTGCATTTTGTCCAAAATAGCTGGAGGGGGTTGGGGAAGAGGGGGTTCAAGGAAGCCACCACTAAAAAGCCACTGTGAGCACACATTCTGTGTACAAGTAAGCTTAGAAATTAAAGGCACAGAGGTCTGTTGCTTTCAAAGACCCATAAACCACGAGAATTTAACAGATCAAATCACATGCACCCATTCAAGAAACTCACTGATTGGTTTTTCCCAGAGTTCTGTCTATCTTTTTAGTTCATTATACCATTTGGGATGAACTAACTTAAAGGTCTTTTGGAATTCGTCCTAGATTTAGGGACTGCATCTATTACAAACACTACAGAAAAGTTAGCCAATGTTCTGCTGAAGAAAACATCATAATCACTCCTTGTGTGGCTTCTGCAGTATAATCAACTTCCAGCACTCAGGAGCAAAATAAATATCAGAGCAGATTTTACCAACAAGTAAAGCAAGCTTTATAGCCCTAAATAATTTAAAGTAGAAAACTGCCATAAGGTTACCTCATCACTTAAATTCCATGTATCCGAAAGCTGATTCAGAAAAAAATCTAACTGTTGACTCATTTGCTCAACTATCCTCTCTAACACCCAGAACAATATTAGACAAGTTTAAAAGAATGGTTCTGAAATGAAAAACATACATGACCCATCTACTTGCGTGAGCAATGGAAGTCACAGAATGCCCATAGGGCTTCAGTGAATGAATAGCCTTACCAGATGTTCCAGTGCTCATGTGAGTAGACCGCTCACTGTTATTTCTGCATAGGAACATATGAAGCTGCCGCCTACTGAGTCAGGTCATTGGTCCATCAAGCTCAGTGCTGTATCTACTGTCTCAGCCCTTACCTGGAGATGGCAGGGGCTGAACTTGAGAATTTCTGCACACAAAGCAGATGCCACTAAGCAATAGCCCTTCCCAAACCGAGCTGATGGCCAGACCGTCTGAGCTGGTCCTCTGCTTCTTCTAATGATAATATTAGTTGTGCACGTTTTTTCCTCTCAATTTCTAATTTTCTCCATGTTTGAAGACAGAAGAATGTTGGGCTCCATCAAAGGTCTACATTCCCTCCACCTTCTCTTCTCTTTCACTGGCACGCACAGGCCCTTGTGCACACGGTCTGAGCTTGTCGACAGCTTAATAAAATACAAATGATAATTAGAGACACTTGATCCAAAGGAAAGCACCACAGAAACAAAAAGGTCATATTTTTTTTATTTCCAAATGACCTAATTAGAAAAGCCTGGAGTGTTGGCTTCAGTATAAGGGTTTTACACATCTTTTCACACAGACTTCCTGCTTGAAATCAGTTCAGTTTAGTGTGCCTGAAGAAAAAAAGAGCATTTTATGCCAGCTCAATTACACCTCCCAGAAAAACACCTTCCTCAATTTCCCACATGCTTGATCCGCTGAATGAGTACATCTGATTTACCATCCCATGATGACCATAGGCTATCCTGTGCCAGAAACCTCTGCCAATGTCAAAGAGAGCCTAAAACAGTACTTTAACATCGTTTTGGATAGACATGTATTAATAGTCCAGCAGGAAGCAGCCCACATTCCTGGCCATGGATCACTTTCTGGAGGGGGGAATCATTTGCCTGCCTTGCCTTACTGTTTTCAGTTATTGCTTCACATTAATTTCTCTGCAGCTGCATAGGTAGAAGTACCAAACAATGCTTGGGGGTATAGGCAGTCAATAACCATGCTTTTCGTTAGTTCCCAGTAGGGTTGGGCAAATCGGTCAGTTTTGGTTTCCCTCAGCTTCTCATTCTTTTAGTCTCAAATTCAGTTCTCCACATTAGTTCTCCACATTTGCAATTTCTTTTTATAGTCCCAAAACTTCATCAACATTTTAGTGCAAATTTCTCCTCATATGCATATTTGGGGATGTAATTTCCCCTAATACTGTATGCACATTTTTGCAAAGCAATTTCCTCTAATGTAATATGTGGTCCTTTTCACCAATACATGTATTTTTATGCAGGTGTTACCCTCGTATATGATTTGTTGTACACATTACTTGGATGGAATACTGTGTTGCCAAATTCAAAAGTTTGAATTTCAAAGGACGGCTGTGCTTGAGGTCATGTATTGTTTTAGAAACTTTGAATTAGGTAAAGGTAAAGGACCCCTGACAGTTATGTCCAGTCACAAACGACTCTGGGGTTGCAGCGCTCATCTCGCTTTACAGGCCAAGGGAGCTGGCATTTGCCCACAGACAGTTTTTCTTAGTCCACAGACAGTTTTTCTTAGTCATGTGGGCAGCATGACTAAGCCTCTCTGGTAAAACCAGAGCAGTGCACGGAAACGCCGTTTACCTTCCCGCTGGCGTGGTACCTATTTATCTACTTGCACTTGGTGTGCTTTCGAACTGCTAAGTGGGCAGGAGCTGGGACTGAGCAACGGGAGCTCACCCCTTCACGGGAATTCGAACCGCCGACCTTCCAATCTGCAAGCCCCAGGCTTGGCGGTGTAGATAGTTCACTTTTAAAGGCAAACAGAATTTATTTCGTTTTGGTTTTTTAATTTAAATATTAAATGTGAATACTGCCCTTCAGCCGTAGATCTCGGTGGTTCACAGCATAACAATACAAGATAAAAACACAGAATACATAATAAAAACAAAAGCAATACAATACCTCCCCCCATTTCCTTAGTCCCCAAAAGTATATACTGAGCCTATGTGCATGCAGGACTGTTCTGAAGGTCTAGAGCAGTGGTCACAACCATTTTTTGGCCATGCCCCACCTAAGCATCTCTAAAACCCCGATGCCTTCCCCACCCGGTGACATATAATTCTTATTATTCAAAAAGTAAACTCCTATTCACGTGGAGGAAGCCTAAATGTCCATTCACTTTTAATAACTCATTCTTGAATTGCCCCCCTTAAAAATCAAATTGCCCCCCTGTGGGGCATGTGCCCCACGTCGGGAACAACGGGTCTAGTGAATGAACATAGACCAGGGGTTGGATTTGTTGCCATAATTCCACTCTCACTACAACAAGTTCCCTGTATGCGCAGAGGACAACTTGAAAGGTGGTTCAGTTTGCTCCTGAGGGAAAGGATATCTCGGAGGGGATTGGGACAGTTCAATCTTACACCCTCACCCCCTTAGGGAAGGCTGTGCAAAACTACTGTTTTGGACTCAGAGTATATAACTCCCTCTGTTTCTGATGTTTAGGTTGTCATTGCCCGTGGGTTAAGTAGCCAAAACAGCACCAGCCATACACAAGAGGAAGGTACTGGCAGATTTAGTATAGCCCCAAGGTTTGTAAAAGTCCAAAGACATCTGTGAGGAAATTCATATGGGGATTAAACCACCACAAAACCCCAGTGAGAACCAAGCATGTTCAGTGACTGCAGAAAATGGGGGTGAGGAGAGTGGAAATGGAATGGCTGAAACCCTGAACAAGCAACACTTCGCACTGCAACATTTTGTGTAGCATCACAAAGTGGTTTTAATTTCCTATCCGTAATCGCCTTTGAACTTTGGGTTCCTGTCTTTGTTTTCTTTTTCCCCCTATACAATTTCCTTCAATCTTGATGGAAGTGCATCCTCTTAAAACATTTGCACCTCCACAGGTCTGGGTGTGTTGCTTGAGAAAGAATTGGGTCACTAAGATATAACATGGTTTCAAATACTGAAAGGTACAAATTTTACATGCCAGTAAATCCATCTGTTCAACGTAGAAAATGAGGAAATGCATTTATCTTCAAAATGACAGGCATTAATAATGCTACCTGAAAAGTGGGGGGGGGGGGCTTGCATATAACTTGATGGTTTTAGATATTTTTTTTACCTGTTCAGTATGAAAGCTCATATAATTAGAAAGACAGTGTCCTTTTCAAAATAACAGACAATCACAGCAAAGGGCAAAAAGATAAAATATCTCTCCCTAAAACAAAGAAGTTTTGGTCAGAAAAAAAACTGAATCTCTGAACACAGGGAGGAGAAAAGAATTAAAATCCTGAACCCAGTGATCACCAAGTAAGAAAAAAAGAAAAACATAATTTTTCTGTTGGCAGGACATAATCAACATAGCCCCTCTTATATATGGTTACCAAATTTTTTTTCAATGAATTCGGGGACACATCATCATCATCATTATTATTATTATTATTATTATTATTATTATTATTATTATTTTGAAGCTGAGTAGCAACAGGGAGTCAGTAGTGGGGGTGGTGAGGCAAAAGACCCTGGGCCCAAGCACACATGCATATTGTATAAAGTGCAAAGCCCTTCTTTTGTACCCTGTGAAATATAAATGCGCAGAGTTTTTTAAAAACTGGGCAATGACGCCCCACCCACCCGTGACTCCTGAGCCTTCCCCGATATCCTGCCCCCTTCCCCCTTTGTTTTGACAGATCGGGGGAGGCTTGGGAGTGGTGGGCAGCCGGCCGGTGCTCAGGAGGTGCGCGGTTTCTCTGCCAGGCAAGGTACAAAGCCCTTCTTTCGCACTCTGTGAAATATAAATGTGCAGAGTTTTTTTAAAAAACTGGGCAACGGCTGCCCACCTGCAACTCCCGAGCCTCCCCCGATCAGTCAAAACAAAGGGGGAAGGGGGCAGGAGATCTGTATCGCTGGACATCCCCGGTTTCCCTTTGGCAGTGGTGACGGCAGCGGCAGTCAGCAGCCTGGAGCCAGCTTGGTAGCGCAGTTGGCTCTGGCTGCCTTCAGGAGCTGCTCACTGCCATGGCGCCTGCCGTTTTCCCTTACCAGAAGTCCCCATATGATGTGTTGCACACAAGACACATCATATGGGGACTTCCGGAGAGCAAAAATGGCGGGCGCCACAGCAGCGAGCAGCTCCTGAAGCCAGCCAGAGCCAACTGCGTTACCAGGTTAGCTCCGGGCTGCTGAGGCTGCCGCTGCCACGTTTCCCAGGGACAGATTTGCAAATCTGGGGACATTCCGGGGATGGAATTTGTCCAAGGACAGATTTGCAAATCCGGTGACTGTCCCTGGGAACCGGGGACGTCGGGTAACTTTACTCTTATATGCAAAGCATGAAGTCTGCTACTGAGCTACAGCTATGCATCATGGGAAGTGTGACATTTCTTTGGCCAAAGGGTCAAAAACACAGTTGCTACGGATGTCCTGAATACTTGGGAAGGCCTTAGGTATGGCCAGACCCAATTCTGTGCAAGATTGGGGATGTGCAAGAGTTACATACCAGCAACAAATATCTCCTTGTGGCGTTTGCAGGAAGTTGGTCAAGGCAGTTGTTGCACATGACCATCTGGCCCTGAGTTTGCTAATATGGAGTCTGTGGCCACAATGGCGCCCTTGTGGTCTTTCCCTGGTGACCTTCTGGGAGCTCACTGTAGGGACAAATTATTCATTGCCCTGCAGGTAGATGAAAGCCAATCGGAAGATTACTCTGGACTGTTTCTCAGCTGTTTGTACATTTACATCACTACATATTACAAAATATACTATCTTCTTCTTGCCCCATCTTCTTCAGTTACAAATTTAATTATACAATACAGGTATACCCAAGAGCTGGCTATGATATTGGGAAGAGGGAAAATGTGAAGGTGCTCCTCAAGGGCTTTCGCCTAATTTTTGCTTTCATTTCTTAGTAGAGAGGAACCTGACTTCTGACATTTCAGAAGCCCCCCAGAATTAAAGGTTGGGAAGAATGGACTCCTTTCCAGTTTTGCCTTCGTACTGTTTTCAGGCTGCAGAACCCTGGGAATCAGGATTAAGCTGTAAAAGAGAAAATGTCAGTACTGGAGCTCTACAGAATGCTGTGTTTTGCTTTTTTTTTTTAAAAAAAGGCTACTTTCTTCTCACCTTACCACCTTTGAGGATGACAGTGGGAGATCTTAGAAGTAGAATAGCTGGGGATTTCACAGCATGGATTATGATGATCCACATGCTTCTCTTTAAGAGCCTAAAATACCAATGGACAGATACCATCCAGGTGAATAATCAGATTTAATAACCAGAGCACCTTTGACCTGAACTCCTGTTTACCAGGATAATTTTCCATTCTTCCACCATTCAACAAGCACACAGAAAACCTACAATACCACTCTTAGTGGTTTTTTAAATGGTCACATTTAAAAGAAAGTCTTTAGGATATTCAGTCCCCTGTTACAATGCAGGCTTATGCGGAAAAAGCTTCCCATGTCTGCTGGAAATGCTGAGGTGATGATGATGATGATGATTAGGTAAAATGGTCAGATATGGAAACTGGGAACTAAGACACCTTCCATTTCACATTTGCCTTCTCCTTTCTCATACAATGTATTCACTACACATCACTGATATTAATTTTCGGTGGGGTTTTTTTTTCCTCATTAAAAAAAAATCCCTCAAAGCGTAGGTTTATGTAAGCTGTACAATCCAAACTGGAAAGATTTCTGCTTTGTTTGGCAATGGAAAGAACTTTTTTTTTTTTTTACAGGTTTTCTCTTTCTGTCTTCACATTTCTTAAGCTGGCTGTGTGTCTTGATTGGGGCAATAGGAGTGAGAAGGGGAACACGATCTGCCCAACCTAGTAAAGCAAATATGTTTCCTTTCTTATATCATTTCAGTGTTTGCTTTATTGCTTACATATCTGATCCAAAGTCATTTTAGCTCATACAAGTCCTGCCTGCTTTTTAAAAAAAGAGTAATGTTTTCCTTATGTTCCTTTTTCTTCTTTTTTTCAAACTTTTATATGTAGTTAATTGAGCTGAGCGAAAAGAAGTAGTAACGTCTGTTGCTTCTCCTTGACGATGAGCATACAGGCTGTGAGGTGAGGAAGGTTACCAAAAGGAAATAATTTGTTCCTGCCCACACATCAGACTGTGAAAATATTTCTTGTCATAAATATGCTTGTGATGTTGAATATTCATTACAAAGAGTTAAACTGCAAGCTCTGGACGGACTTGCACGGGCCCCTTCTCTACTGATGACAAAAATAAATAAATCAGTAAATGCTCATTGTTTTAAAATAAAAAGTATATAAGTACCAGGAAGTCATTACTGGTCTCAGACCCACCTTTTTAAAAGTTTGGTGGGTGAAAGTTTGGTGGGCATTTGCATTAAAATGCACATTATTAATACTGAAGTAAAACTAAGAGGTGGAGATAGAAGAATCAAGTTCTGAATGGGGTTCAAAAGGGAAAGTGTTGAATAAACACACACACACACCATTTTAAAAATCCTCAGTTGGTATGAAAGAAGATTCTGGCAACAGATAGTATGTAAGTGACACATACCAAGACTCTTTTCAAGAACATTTTATTTTTTAAAAAAAATATCCCTCGTCTCCACTTGAGAGAAATGGTGTGGTGTAGTGGCAAGAGGGTTTAATATTAAAACCCTGCTCAGCCATAAAATTTAATGGGTGACCTGAGACGAGCTCTCAGCTTAGCCTACCTCAAAAATGTGTTGTGATAATTTTGTTTGATGGCTTGAGGAGCAAGGGTGGGATGCCAGTTTGAAATTATTATTGTTGTCCTCGCATACGATAACTTCATTTCAATTTTACAAGAGGGAAATTAAATTATACTTAAGAAAAAACTATAAAGGATCTGGCGTTAAAGGATCAGGCAAGAAGTCTTGAAGGACAGTTAAATGTGTTTTCAAAAATGAAATTCAGAAAAGTCTCTCATTTTCACAAAAGGGGGATGTGAGTTGGATTCAGAGAAGGTTCTTTCACCATGGAAAGAGACCTTTGCGTTTGGTTGCAGGGAGGAGTCAACATTAGCGTTGTCACACTGGCACCTACTGGCAAGTTTCTGAAAGAAATCAGTGTGGAGTCCACTTCATGAGCCCAGTTGCTTTACCTAAATGGTTACAGAATGTCCCTGCCAAACCTGTCAATGCAGAAGTCGAAGGATAATTCTTTCCTGATAACCTTGCCAATAATAACGAGTTTGCATCACCTTTAGCAACGAAAAGGGACCTAAATAGTGGGAAAACAAATATAGTCAGAAAAATGTTAATGAAATGCTAATATGCATGCTAATAAGTTGTCACAGATGACCACTATATTCAGGTTGTCCTGTCCTATCTTTTGCAAACGAGGACATCCAGCTTTAGAAAACCTACTGATTGTGGCTCTTTGTTCCTTTTTCGTTCGTCTGAAAAGAAAAGAAAAATGTCACCGGTTACAGAGCACAGATCTGTGTTGTTTATTGTACAGAGAACTGAAGAATGTTTTATTCGCTAAACCACAAGGATGTAGACCACTGTCCAGACAATGACTAACACACTATTGGGTACTTCAGACAATTTGCTCTGCCAATTAATTAAGAACAGTTTGGTATGCCAAGACTTTTGAAATATATGCTCACAGGGAGAGACAAGGAGGGAAGCTCCCATGAATTCTGTAACTCTTGCTTGAATCAGCACGAGGTCTTCAAGGGAAGTCTGGAACTGGAGCCTGTCCAAAGAAGACCCATGCCTAGAGAGATAGAGAGGCGCAAGCACATAAGAACATCATCAGAGCCTGTTGGACCAGGCCAATGGCCCATCCAGTCCTGTTCTCGCAATGACCAACCAGATGCCTGTGGGAAACCTGCAAGCAGGATTCAAGCAGAAGAGCCCCTCCCCTCCTTTGGTTTCCAGCAACTGGTGTTTAGAAGCATTGCTGGCAGAGCATAGCCATCATGGCTAGTAGCCAACAATGGCCCACAATAGCTCTCTTTCACCTTCCAGGCATTCACACACTTGCCACTAAGCCACAGTGGGCCCCTCTTCTACTGGTGCAGCTGGGCAATGTGGACTCTCCTCATCCTTGGCAGCAAAGCAGGCATACTGGACAACTTGAGTATGTTGGTGGGTGTCTTCTCCCCATTCCACTTCACATAAAAGCATCAAATGCTTAATAGTCAGCAATCACTCACGCAGGATGTGAGGGATTTGCATGATCATAATCATACTTTATTGACGTTAGTAACAATTTACTAATTATCAGCAATAGGTTTCTGAAAAACATTTTTCTTTCCATTAAGTTTGTTTCCTAGTGCTCCTCTGAGGCACAACTGAATATTCATGTGTACATCAAATCACAGTTAATTTGGCTTGTGGTTTTTTTTCTTTTTTTCTCTCCCCCAAGATAGGCTGCAAGCCCATCATTTTTGTTGTATGTTTACAGCATTCGCTCTATGTATAAAGTCCTTACTGGTCTGTTTCATTACCAGATAACATTGTTTTTAAAAGTAACTGAATGATGTGTGGTATACTTGGGCTCTATGTCTACTCTTGGAATAATCTTGTGTAACAATGTCTACACCTCTGTGGGCCTCTAGGCCTTTTTTGAACGCTTGTCTCCATGGGTTTTCAGTCACATGGAGAAAGGCAGTTAGGTGAAGCTCCTTGCCCTGCATGCATCGTCACACTCCGTCCTCATACTGTCATTTTTTGGGAATCAGGAAGTCAGAAGGGGAGAAGCCTGCCTATTTATGTATATTATGCTGGAAGCCATTCAGAGTGGCTGAGCAACCCAGTAAGATGGGCAGGGTATAAGTAGGTTGTTTCTTCTTCTTCTTCTTCTTCTTCTTCTTCTTCTTCTTCTTCTTCTTCTTCTTCTTGTCTCCATGAGCTAGAACCCTGCATGCCAGCTAAGAGGACAACCAACACATGTTAAGCAACTTCCCCCCTTCACATCTTCCCCCATCATGTTGGTAGTAGGTCTGTGTCAAAACCTGTCATCCACGTCTTCATTTGGTGCACCTGGAAAAGAGGCTCCTGCACTGTGTATTGCTCATACTTCTTTTACAAAGAGTTTTAGGGTTTTTTATATACTTTTGGTGGGTGACTGAGCTTACATTATTGTTGAAAGGTGACCATATTAAATATTTCTGCAGCAGTTTGCAGCCTCCCCAGCTGCCTGTGCTGCCTGCTCTCAAAAAGGGTGATGGGAGGAATTATTGCATGGCAAATTAAGTATGGAAAGCAGGGACAGGTGGCTACTGAGCAGTACTATTACTATTATTTATTGAATTTCTATACTGCCCTTCATCTGAAGATCTCAGGGTGGTTTACAATATAAAAACACAAAAAATACCATCATAACAAACAAAAACAATACCTCCCACAGTATAAAAAGCCATAGATAATTTAATTAGCCAAAGGCCTGGGATAAGAGGGATGTTGCAGTGAGATTAGTCTACTCACTAATTTTGTTTTTTAAGGAAGCCCTTCCTTTTACACACACACACACACACACACACACACACACACACACAATCTGCATTGATTTCCTTAAAACTGAAAAAAGAGAGACTTCACTTTGAAACAAAAAACACCAAACAGTAGTCAAGCACATGGTAAGGTGTCTGCCCTTTGCACCTCTCCTTCTGCACTGAAGGGAGAACCCAGTTGAAGACACCAGGGGAAGTGTAAGCATCCAGGAAGACTGTAAAGTGCAGACCACTGAAGAATTAATGGGGAGGGGGGAGAGAAAGGACATTTATCAAGCACCTTTTGGCCACCTCCAAAGTAACTTAGGCACATCAAAAACCCATGAACATTCCACTTTGATAATTTTCAAATGCAATTTCTTTTCTCATTGATTGATGGGAAATGAGCTTTAAAAATACAGGAGACTTATTTCAGTCAACAACGTTGGGGAAGGGCCAGCACAGAGTGCAACAGTAGGGGTGTGTAATTGAGACTGTAAGGCAAGAAACACCTGAAGAGGACTACTTGCTCTGTCTAATCATCTCTTGATCTGCTATGCCACTGTGGGCAAAGTACTGTATGAAAGCTGAGAATAATAGAAAGGTAGTAACAATGTGTTTTAGGATGTTTCACCTGGGAACCTTACAAATGCCATTTCCTTTCGACATGCATGTGGGTGGGCTGAGCATCATTTATCCCTGCTCTGGAGAGTGATTGTTTCTTTGGTGACATCAGCAGTCATCAGACCAATCCCCACCCTCATACTGGACCTCTCTCATGTGTGTGCTTCATACACTAGGCACTTAGGAAAGAGCAAAAGGTAGAGTTGAATGTTATGCCAATACAAGCATTTCGGCTCACCAGATGGAGTGATCCCCCCCCATCCTCCCTCTGCACACTGTTCTGAGGGTTCTCCCAATCCCCCGATCCAATTTCAGGGGAAGGGGACACAGGGGAAGGAGAGAGGGGAAGCCCCATTGTGCAAGTGGAAGTCCTTGTGTGGGGCTTCCGCTTATGGAGTTTATTAGGCAAAGCCTACCCAACGACAAGGGATGTGGGTGGCACTGTGGGTTAAACCACAGAGCCTAGGACTTGCCAATCAGAAGGTTGGCGGTTCAAATCCCCATGACGGGGTGAGCTCCCGTTGTTTGGTCCCTGCTCCTGCCAACCTAGCAGTTCGAAAGCACGTCAAAAGTGCAAGTAGATAAATAGGTACCGCTCTGGCAGGAAGGTAAACGGTGTTTCTGTGCGCTGCTCTGGTTCACCAGAAGTGGCTTAGGCATGCTGGCCACATGACCCGGTAGCTGTACGTTGGCTCCCTTGGCCAATAAAGCGAGATGAGCGCCGCAACCCCAGAGTCGGTCACGACTGGACCTAATGGTCAGGGGTCCCTTTACCTTTTACCCAACGACAATCCTGCTAAGCAAGGCCAAGAATGAATGTGAGGAGTCAGGAAACATAACCACAAGGTATTGTGCGACTTGGGGAAGGAAGCAGTAATAGGGCTGAAAGAGCCCCACAGGATGGAAGCAAAGAGAAAACATAGACCAGAGGGAAGATCCATTCCAGGAAGTTGTGACTGACAGTCAACAACAGAGACAGCTACAGATTGCCATTATAGCCCCCTTTCTAGTTACATGATTTGATGGGATTCTTGCTAGTTTTTATTTATATTCCTTGCAGTATTTACAGGCCTTCACTTTTAGTTTCAAGGACCTGATTTACTCAAAACACACATGATGTTCAGCTGCTTGATCCTGTTCAAAGAAGTTTTTTTTTAATTAAAAAAAAAAGACAAAGTAGCTTCAGAGGCCCCAGTCAAGTCTTGCAGTATGCCTTTAACCCTTTCCATTCCTGCCATTTACCTGTCGAAAATAGCTCCTTTTCCCACCCATGGAGGAAAGGATACAAGCAGTTTTGATTTTTATCATGTTGAAATTTCCATCATAAAATGTTAGACCAAATAATAAAGCCATAATTTCATAAATTTAGCAACTGCAATGAAGATGTCATTAAAATGATAGGTTAACGATGTCACTGAAAAAGAGTAAACAGCCTAAATAAGAGTGAGTTGATCTGCACACGAATATCTTCCTGAAGTTCATGATGAGAAGTGGTAGTAATGAAGCCAAGATTTGATTTTTTTTAATTCCTCAGGGGAGGGGGGCAAACTGAATGGAAAGACAAATATTATTCAGAACCCTGTTGCTGATAAGTTATTATGTGCTTAACCACCACCACCCAAAAAAAACCCACAGCCGCTACACAATGAATATATGGATCCATGTTACATGAAAGCTCTTGATATTGTTTGTATGTTATTGCTAAATAACCAAGGGATTTTTATCTCTACAGATACTCTTTTAAAAAATCATTCTGCCTTGGGGCAAATTGTCTTGCTTGCATTAAGAAATTGCCTTCGGGTGTCAGAAATAAAACATAAGCTTTCTGGGTTTTCAAAGAAACTTTTCACAAATGTTGAGGGCTAACTAAGTTGATGTTGTTTCTCAATATTATTTTTAATGCTCCTGTATCCCATATAGTGTAAATCAGTTGACTGGTTTCAGAACATTTTGTCAGAGATGTTATTGCTCTCAAGGCAATGAATATATCATATACTAGTGGTTCCCACCTTTTTCCCCCCCCATGGACCACTTCAAAACTGCTGAGGACCTTGGCAGACCACTTAATGGCTTTTCTGCCTGTCCTATTGCTTGCTTCATTCTTTGCTAGGGAAAAAGCTGAGCTGGGACTCCAAGAAGGGGTGCTAGGCTAGAGATAACAAACTGACATATTAACATTCTACAATGAAATGAAAGAGATCACTAGAGTCCCTTTCAGCAAAAATAAATAAATAAATAAATGCAAACAGCCTCACTAAATGCTAAAAGAAGGAAGGCCAGATTGGTGGTTTCTATTTTGTTTTCGGCGTTTCCTCTATTCCAGTAAAGCCCAGTTAATAATACCACATTGTTCTGCTAGCCTCGAGTCTTGCTATTTGCCTGCTTTTTCTTCTGGCTTGTTAATAATATATGATGCCATCCTGCCCAAAATCTGCAGCTCTAGGACTCGTGCACACAGAGAGAGTGCCAGAAACATTGTGCATGTGCCCTCTAGTTGACCGTCTGTGTCAATGAAAGAAGCCCCTGTGCAGAGGTGACCCCTTTACCCCTTGTGGTTGCCATCGCTGTCCCACAGAGTTTCTGAGGGTACTGCTAGTCTGTTGCTCAAGCAACCATGTGTATCATACTGAGTCACCCTCCGGCTGCATTTCTGGTATTTGTTAATGAATTCACCATTACTGCTTACAGTGATAAGAAATCTTAATAGATGGAGAGAGAGAAACATGAAATAATTATGTATTACGTTCCTCACACTTTCGCCAGGAGTTGTGGGTGGTATACAGGTGCCTCCCTCTCTCACAAACATTTTATCCTTACAAGAACCTTGAGAGGTGAATGATGATGAGAGATGGCGACTGGCCCAAGGTCACCCAGTGAATTCATGGCTCAGTGGGAAGTCAAACCTGACTCTCTGTATTCTATCCACCACGCAATACTGGCATTGCACTATTTTAAATTAATCTTGTAATACTTATACTAAAGGTTTTTTTAAAAAAGGTAAAGGACCCCTGGACAGTTAAGTCCAGTCAAAAGTGACTATGGGGTTGTGGTGCTCATCTCGCTTTCAGGCCAAGCGAGCTGGCATTTGTCCACAGACAGCTTTCCGGGTCATGTGGCCAGTATGACTAAACCGCTTCTGGTGCAATGGAACACTGTGACAGAAGCCAGGGTGTATGGAGATGCTGTTTACCTTCCCGCCACAGTGGTCCCTATTTATCTACTTGCACTGGTGTGCTTTTGAACTGCTAGGTTGGCAAGAGCTGGGACTGAGCAATTGGAGCTCACCCTATTGTGGGGATTCAAACCACCAACCTTCTGATCGGCAAGCCCAAGAGGCTCAGTGGTGTAAACCACAGCACCACCCACGTCCCCTCAATAATTCTACTATCAGGCAATCAAACAGGGTTGAACTGTATGCCAAGGCTAGGATTCTTTTTTTATTTAAAAAAAAAAACAACCTGTTTCTAGTATTGTATTATTAATGGTTCTATCCTGCCCAGGGACCTTATGGTGAAGGGTGGGTAAGAAATTGCAATATCTATTATCGTTATTACTGTTATTATGAGGTCTGCCTGTTATGGGATGCTTGGAGCAAGGCAGAGGTGCCAACTTGAATAAAATATTGGGGAGGCCCAGGTAAGCTCTACCCTGTACAACTGATCACAAGATGCTGTGCACGCACACCATTTGAATAGCAATGCCCATCAACTTTGGGGGCGGGGCCCCCTCAAATATTTTATTGGAGGGGTGGAGAAGGGATCTTGGCCCCTGGGGGTTGGTTCCTATGAAGCAAGGTGCACTTGCATTTCCTCCCTGCTCAGAGTCTGTGCTGTGCCTTTAGCCAACTGTGTCACTTGTAGCAGGGCCTCTGAAAGGGACCTCGGAGTTTGTGTTGGTATGTGTAGAAGAAGGCCATCTTCCAAGATATATGAAAGATTTGGTATTCTCTGTTTGCAGAGTTATTCCTTGTGGTTGTTGATTCAAATGTTTCCGTATTCCCTGGCAATGATCCCTAAAAGCAGGAACTACAGAACTGTATGGGAAAAGTCTGATTGATAGTAGACTGCCAATCTGTTATCATTAGACATTATATTTGTTGCATCAGTAGCTTAAAAATAGAATAAACTTAATACAAATATTGCTATTTCACTGCTGAAGAAGTTGTAGCAGTCATGTATTTTTCTGTAAACATGTTCCTTCCACCCACTCCCAAATTGTCGTATTTGTTGGAAGCCCAATTTAGTGGCAACATAGTTCTTCCATCCCACCCCCACCTCAGTCTCTGTAATTTGTCAATAATAAGGGAGTGCCTTGTAATAGAAAAACGACAGTAGTCAGGAAATACAAAAAAAATCCTTCCTCAATTTGCTCTTTTTGAAAACAGATGTGTGTCGGGGGGAAAGAGAATCAAGTGAAGTGAAGTTTATTCCCATTAACGAGGGCAAGATTAAACAGGAGGGGGCATACAAAGAGGAGGGAAATATCCTTATTTCCAAAGCCTGACTTTCTGGGTCTGGCTGCTGAAGTTAAATGTCCCTACTTTTTTCACAATGCAATGTTGAGAATGTGGTGGGAACAGGATAGGGCAGGAACTCAGCTGGAAAATATCTCAGATAGACGAAATATTTGTCAAAGCATTTTCTCATGTGAACATGCCTATAGCTGGTATATGCCAGTCACTACATCAGGGCATCTGTTTTATCTTGGGGCCTGGGGATTTTTTAATAAAGATCGAGTCAGAGAAAGTGCTGTGTAAGGCAGCAGAACCAGAGAGACAACAAAGAAATGCAAGTTTGTGAACTGGACAGACTTGCAAGTGGCAAGTAGGAAAACAAATCAAGCTTCAATATCCTTAAAGGTCTTTTCCCAAGATGAAAGCAATACAACAAAAGAACCTTGAAGCTGATTATTCCTATACACACACTCGCTTTAGACTTGCAGCAATCTGTTATTTGCCAACAAGGCATTGTGCATTTTCTCCCTATAACATATACATCAAATTTGATAGCTCCCCATTTCAAACAAATCTTCAACCAAACTATTTGAAAACATGTTTTCTCCCAGATGTGCTGGTGTACTGGTAGATTCTTCTTTTCAGCTGAGAAGAAAACAAGGCACAAAATAACTATCAGTAGCTTCTTCTATTTTTCAGAGTGCAAAAACAGATGCCCAAAACAAAGGCATCTGTGTCTGAGGTAGATGGGATCAGATCAAACATGTTCAAGGTCGACAAAAACAACAGCTAAGGTAAGATATAGAGGCAAAAGGTGTGATTGGTTGAAAAGAGGCATTTTATAAATGGCAATCCAGTGAATGTTAAAACATCACTATTGAGGCTCTGGGGGCTTCCAGATAGGAGTTTGTTGTGGAATTGATGTTACTCATGCACATAGTTTTGCTTGTCGTGATATCGTTGTCATCAAAATACCAGCTCATTTTTTTTCTTTTCCATTTTGCAGAAAATCTGATTCCTAAAAAATAAGCTATTCTACATCTGCACCCCTACTTCTGAGGATAGGCTGTCTCTAACAAGGAGCAGTCATAGTCAGTGAATCAGTCGTAGTTGGCCAAAGGAACTCCAGGCCTTTGATAGACAAGGATGGATCTCGGATTACTCATAAACTACATACCTGCTCCTTCAGGGGGAATGCAACCCCATCCAGCAGGTCGCCTGCCTAAGTCCCAGCCCCAAGAACTACCAACCCACAGAGCCACTGGCTTTCCAGAGTTCCGTCATACTTCATTGTCCCTTATCCTGCCCATCACAGCGTTCAGACACTGGTCCAGCACATCCACCTCCTTAGCTGACTCAGGTGAGAGGGAGAACTAGAGATGAGTGTCATCTGCACTATATTGGCATCCAAGGCCAAACTCCTTAGTGACCTCACTCAGTGATTTCATATAACTACAGTGGTGCCCCGCAAGACAAATGCCTCGCAATACAAAAAACTCGCTAGACGAAAGTTTTTTCCGTTCGCGATTTGCCTCGCAAGACGAATTTCCCCTATGGGCTTGCTTCGCAAGACGAAAACGTCCGCGACTTTTTTTCTTTGACTAAAAACAAAGACATGTTTTGTTTATAAAGTTAATTTATTTTCCCTTAAATTTTTGAACTGCTCTTTACAGTATGTGTGACTTTAAAGAGCAGTTAATAAACTGTTGTTGTACCAAATTTGGCTTTGTTTGGACTTTTTTTGACCATAGGAACGCATTAATTGATTTTCAGTGCATTCCTATGGGATTTCGTGCTTAGCAAGACGAAAAATTCGCTAGACGACAAAAATTGCGGAACGAATTAATTTCGTCTTGCGGGGCACCACTGTATAAAACAGTACGGGGAACAGAAAGGAACTCTGTAATACTCCACAGCATAATGGCCATGGAAAATTAATTTCAGTCTCTATCACCTTCTGGAACTCGTCATTCAGGTAGGACTGGAAACACCATATCACTGTGCCTCCAGCTCCTTCCCCACAGAGCCAGTTCAGCAAGATACCATGGCTGATGTATCAAAAGCTGCTGATAGATAAATGTGAATCAACAGAGTCTGTCTCCCAAAGGAGGTCATCTACCAGGGCAACCAAGGATATCTTAATCCCAACATCAGGACTGAAAGAAGACTAGAATGTGTTTAGATAATATGTTTTCTTAAAAAAAAAAAACCAGTCCCCAATCTCTCTTGAGCACCTTGCCCAGTACAGTGGTATTTGTGAGCAGGGTCCAGAGGGGCTCCTCAGGAGCTGAAGGCACTGCTTTCTGACATAGAGGCATTTTCCACCCCTTTGCCCCTTCCAGTCAATCCCCCTCAGCTGACCCTTAGTAGCTAATAAGTCTCAGTAGCTGGAAGGTCATAAGAATCTTGTCTGCTTCCTCAGGCCACAATTACTAAAGGCGATCCCATAAAATCTGTTTAGGTGGTGCTTTGGATACCTCCACTGGGATTGTACCAATTGCAGTGTCAAGACCAGAACAGTTGTGAGTGACTTTATATTCAAGATGCATACAAAGACTGCCTTGATCTGGCTAGTTTCTCTTTATTGTAAGCAATGGGCATCTAGATAGATAGATAGATAGATAGATAGATAGATAGATAGATGATAGATGATAGATAGATAGATAGATAGATAGATAGATAGATAGATAGATAGATATAGATAGATTAGATAGATTAGATAGATGATAGATAGATAAAACAAGAGCTATAATTCTGTTAGAACAGCATAAGTCATCGCAATTCTCCTTCTGAGTGTTTTGCATGCACATATGACCAGGCTTCAATAGTCTCAGCAAACAACTTGAACTCAAAACCAGGAGTGGGCCAACTGTTGAAGGCCACATGCCAGCAGTCATCAGAGCTTGGAGTTAGCACAGATGACTTGAGATAAATGTAAACAAAAAAGTCTAATCTTCAAAGCAAAACTCGTTTTGCTACAAACATAGCAAATATCACCATGCACCTGCTTAGTGTTCGAAATGGGAACAGAATCAAAAGGAAGAAGTAACTGGCTTTTGAAGAGCTGAGTTTTTCACAATTAAGCAATTAGCTCAAGCACATAATTGCTTAATAAGTATGCATACTGATATAGGAGCGATCTAACATCCCTGTTATGCTGTACAGAGTCAGTGAACAGCCACGAAAGCATACATTTCAGAAGTGAGCTGTTGTTTTAATTAGAGGATATACACTGCTTGACTTAGATTGGGCAGATGAGACTCTGGAATGCAGAGCCAGAGACTGACTTGGTGGCCTTGAGCAAGTCATTAATTTAGCCTCAGTTTCCCATCTGGACAACAACAATAACATAAATGGACTTTTTTGGGGAGGGAATATTTATTTATCTATTTTTAAAAAAGGAAACATATTCACTCATTTTATGGTTAATGGACTGGGGTGAAGATACTGTATAGTTAATGTTCCCACAGACATGCACCCACACACCCACATTATGGTAAATGTGTGAAATATGGGGTCTGTGTCTTGGGAAATGTACATAAAAAGAACAAGAAAATGACCAGCAATCACATATCCACTATACACATTAGCAGGATAGCATATGATACCCCATTTTTGCAAGGTATTGCCCTATTATATTATTAACATGTTTTGTCGAACAATGTCTGCTTATTCATTATTCATTCTCTAAGTACACTTTCCGTTATAATTTGTGTGTCTGTTACATGCTGTTTGCATTGCATTTTCACTGTTCGAGGAGAACTTCTCCGTTCATCAGTGATTAGCATGACAAAATGCAAAGCAAGCAAGGCTCTTGTTCCTTTAAATAGTTCTGCAGAAGATGGGATTTGGCAGATGCAGCTTTTCTTAACCCTGCACGACAAGTAGTCCAACGTGCCCAAGTTCCTTCTTTTGTACAACTACTAAAGGTGCAAAAGCCTCGTTGTCCTTTGCAACTGGCCATTTATTATTGTGTTGCCCTTGTGAAAGTGGAGTGTCTGACACCTGAGCAGCTGGGGCAGCTTAAAATGTTCAGTTGATCAGGGAACAAAGCAGTTGTTAATCCAATTTCTGGGAGGGAAGGGGAAGCTGCCAGTTTGGCTGGGATTAGCACCTTGCACAAGGGATGCCTGAAGACTAGAGCACTTTTCATACACTCGATTTGAGTAGAAAAATGCATGGGGAGGGTGGCATATCAGAGGTGGGATCTGCCCCTCACCTATGTGCATTGATTGCAATATCTCAAGCAAGTCTACATGTTGTGTGCTTGGAAACACCTAAGCGATTTCATATATTAAAATGAATGCATGTAGACCAGGACAGAGTCTGCCACCACAATGCCACCCCTCTTCATGTGAATTCATTCTATCCATACTAAAACGGGAGACTGTGGATTACTAAAGAGGAACCTGAGGAATGATATGTGGAGGATGAGGCTTGAGGAAAAGGACTGAAGTGAGACAGGGGCCTACAATTAACCAGCCAGTTCTTTGGCTGCAGACCTTGGATGCAACCAGTTCTTTGGATTGCAATGATATTTTTGTTTTTAAATGGCCCTGGGGAGCTGGACTCAAACCTTTACAGTTCCTTTAATAGATTCTGATTTTTCCTTTTCAGCTCTGGTGATTTTATGCACAAATATACATGACTGAGAAAAAAAGATTCTCTGGTGCACAGCCCAGTCAGATTTAGTTGGTAAAAACATCGAGCAGCTATGATTGAAAGTCATTTTCAAACACCGTGTTAAATTTCCCAGGTACCTTTCATAGCCCTTAGAAGCACGCTCCAAATGAAGACGTGTTAAGAGGTCAAGCTTTTGTCAGAACATAGATCAGGAAAAGTAGGTGGCTATCAATAAAAGACTCCTGCATTACAACATAAAAAAGATAAAGTATCCTAGGATTTTTAGGAACAAAGTAAAAAAATAAAATCATTTGGCTTATGACATACCCATTCTTCCTTGAATTGAGCTAGATGGCGTTTCACAAAGTGTCTCGTGGAGCACTGAAGAAAGATCTTCCTTACCTACCGGGGTGGTAACCCTGTAGCTATAAAAGAAAAAGAGAAGTCTTTTAGAAACCACAGAACACTTGTTAGTGCTTTAAAAGATGGTAGCAAAGCCGGGGAAATTTTCTTGCTGGCCACCTGAAAGGGATAAGAGAGCTTACTACAAAGTCTAATATGACATCCTCTCTTGTTTCATCATGCATAATCTCTGGAACCTGCGAGGACAGCTGGGGTGCGGTGGGGAAAGCAGAATGAATGTACAAGCTCTCTTTGGCGTGTCTCTTCCCTGACAATCATATACATATATTATAAGCAGGGATGCCATCAAAAGTCATTCATTGGACTAGATGACCCTCAAGGGGCCCTTCCAACGCTACAATTCTGTGATCCACAGCAGAGGTTTGCAATGCTTAGCACTGAGGATGTGAGCAGTAAATGCCCCAGCTCTTTTCTGGCTTGGATTAAATCAAATCTGGAGAAGAAATATCACTTTCCCTCACCCAGACAGTCAACAAAGTGGGCAGCAACACATGGACCACTTTCTATAACAAGCCTTGTTAAAATTAGGCATGCCCATGAACCTTTCAAATCAGTAATTTGTGAGCATACAGAAAAGTGTGTGAATCTGCTGCTATCGGTACAGTGTAGAGGTACCTGATATTTTCTATATTGCCCTCACTAGGCAGGATCCGTGGGGCCCAAACAAAGGCATACACACTGCTCTGCATGCTCAGGGGCTGCCCTGTTTTCTGTTTCAAGCGAGGGAGCATGTAGCAAAGAGAGGAAGTGCTGAAATTCCCTTCTGTACAATGGAACCACTGGTATGTGGTAGCAATTACTGAGAGGCATGCAACCTTCAGTGTATGCTTGCATGAGGGGATTTGGGGCTTTTTTGGCTAGGGATACATTCTATATCTGGGGGGAGCTCAAGATTCTAGTTGGGAAACTCCAGCTTGCCCCCACCTCCAGTCATGTATTGCTAAATTTTGAAGGGCAGGAGCTCATCATGGCAGGCCTTTAGATGCAGCCAGGACTAGATCTGGGATCTTTTGCATGCAAAACATGCGCAGTCCCACTGAGCTTCCCCATTTAGCTTTCAATTAGAAATGCAAACAAAGGTACGTTCTACCATGTGTGGTGGACGTGCAGAATAACAAAAGCATTCTGGGAAATGATATACAATGAGTTGAAAAAAATGTTTAAAATAACATTTGTGGAAAGAACCAGAAGCGTTTTTACTAGGATTAGATGTAGGATTACCAAAGGAGCAGAAACTATTATTTATGTATGCGACAGCACCAGCGCAGATACTACTGGCCCAGAAATGGAAAGAAGACATAGTCCCGACCAGAGACAAATGGGTGATAAAGATGATGGACTACGCTGAAATGGCGAAAACGACCGAGAAAATCAGAAACCAGGAAGATAGAAACCTTAACAAGAAATGGGAAAAAATTATAAATTACCTAAGAGAACTTTGTAAACAATTAAAAACTTTGGCAGGATTTGAGCAACACTTGTAATGTACTAAAAACTAAGGTAAAAATTGATTACTTTAAGAAAAATGGAGAAATTACATGATGCAATAGATAAAATTTGGTAATGGAAACCATGGAGGGGGAGGGAAGTCTAAGGATTCAGGGAATCCTAAATGTTGATGATTAGATTACTGTTTGATTTTAAATGTATAGTGTAAAACTGAATAATTTTTATAAAAGGAAAGAAATGCAAACAATTGTGCAAAAAGTGCTCCCATTTTAATGTTTAGCATGAAGTAGGACCCCATCAAGGGCCTGAAGTGTTTCATTTCTGCTTGACTATTTTCCTCATTTTCTGACACCGGCTATGCTAATCTGCCGCAAACAACAGCAAAACTTGAAAGCTTTGTTATCACCTTGTTCCCATTCCAGAGCAAGGAAGGGGAACCTGTCCATTAAAAAGCATCCCAGAGATGCAAATTCCCATTCCTGCATCAATACCTCACTGCCCCTCTCCCTCCATAGCCATACATCCTGTGAACTAAGCATGAGTACCGTGTCATGTATAGAATAAAGTAGATGTTGACTATTAATTACACCCCTTCACACCATAAGATAACATTTGAGCAATAGACTCTTTTGATTCCACTGTATAGGTGGATGTACAAAAGAGCCTAGAATCGGGGCCTGTGGATAAAAGGTTGAGATTATGCAAAGGACTAGTGCTGCAGCGATGTGGAGAGGGGAGAAATCTCAAAGGACAGAAGCCGAATCACTTGTACTATTGATCCGGCATATTAGTGGCTGTAGAATGCCGGCATTCTGCAGCTTAAAGAAGAGAAGAGGTGCTTTGGGTGCCATTGCTGGTTTCAGCTATTGAATTCTGCCGAGAGGAGACACGCGCTAAGATGCTCGGTGGATCGAAAAACATGTTTCAAGCAAATGTCTCCAAGAAACCTCCCCAACTCCCCCCGCCCAATTCTTCAGTTAGGAGCTCATCCCGTTTAGTATGTTAAACAGCTTTCTGGCATCCACATAGCATCTGTGCAAGCTGCATATAGAAAATCAAACAAATGGCTTTTAGGAAAACATTTTAATTTAGAGTAGGAGAGAAAGAGACACTCAAGGTGGCAGGAGAAAGAGGGGGCCAGTTCCATCCCGTTCATGTCCATCTCTAAGCCACAGGTGCACGCTCAGCTGATGTGACTGTCCCCTTTTAATGCTAGAATCATAGAAATGCTCATGGATAATTCCTTTTGAAAGGATTGTAGATAGAAAGGCACTGACCTCCAGGAGAGGCCACTCATTGGCCCATTTTAAGATGCTTTTTGGGTGGGAAGACCGATCCTGAGATTCCACTAGTTGAAGGGAATTCCTCTCCAATGGCCGGAAAACGTGTGTGCCCAGGCCATCAGGAAAGGAGGCTGAGAGTGGGGGGCTGCAACCGTCGCCCCCTGGGAAAGTGGTGAGTGGCCTTTGTGAAGCCATTGGGCTGAGCTCCTTGAGCCACAGCACCACTAAAAAAGAAGAAGAAGAGTTTGGATTTTATATCCTGCTTTATCACTACCTGAAGGAGTCTCAAAGCGGCTAACATTCTCCTTTCCCTTCCTCCCCCACAACAAAGACTCTGTGAGGTGAGTGGGGCTGAGAGACTTCAGAGGAGTGTGACTGGCCCAAGGTCACCCAGCAGCTGCATGTGGAGGAGTGGAGATGCGAACCCGGTTCCCCAGATTAGGAGTCTACCACTCTTAACCACTGCACCACACTGGTGCAGATGATGGTGGAATGACTGGTGCAGATGACTGGTGCAGATGGTGGTGGAATGAGGTTTTTGTTTTGCTTTGTTTTGAATCTGTGGGGACTTCCTCTCTCTCCATTGCGGAATCCTCCGAGCATCAGATTTGAAATTGTTTTTACATAAGAAAGTGTTTTTAATTGTTTTTACAAGCAAAAGTGTTTTCAAATGGGTTCCCCGCCCCAACGTTGTAATTGTTATACATGTGAAATTGTGAAATTGTTTTTGCTGCTAATGCTTTTTTCATGCAAAATCACTTTGAGGTATGAGAAGAGATTCATAAATGGATTTAAGTAAATAAACAGATCAATGTCACTGGCACCGCCTTCCCCATGTGGATTTGCTGTGTTCACCAGAGGGGTTTGTGCATGCATTGCCCCTGGTTAATTTGCTTGTGCCAGTACCATGAGCCAAGCCAAGGTATTGTGTTGACACAGCAGAGTGGTTTGCTGCAAACCCCAGCAATTACTCCAACTGGTACACTATCTGGCATAAAGGGGATGGCATAGGAGTGCTACCAAAAGGAAAACAGACAGACCAGAAACTAGAATCACATAAGCATAGAATTGACATCTAGTTCAACCCCCTGCAAGGCAGAAATCACAGTGGAAGAATCCCTGAAAGATGGCCATTCAACCTGTTAAAAAACTTCCAATGAAGGAGAGTCTGCCATCTTCCGAGGGTGACCATTCTGCCGCTGAACAGCTCTTACTGTCAGAAAATTCTTCTTAATCTCCTTTGAAAGGTACCTGGGAAATTTAACACAGTGGTTGGTTGAAAATTACTTTCAGTCATAGCTGCTCGACTGGGCTGTGCACCAGAGAATTTTTCTCAGTTGTGTAAAATCTCCTTTTTCATCATTTGAATCCATTGGATCTGGTCCTGCCCTATGAAGCAGGAGAAAACAAGCATTCTCCACCTTTCATGTGACAGTCCTTCAGATATTTGAAGATGGCTGTCATATCACCCCACAGTCTTATCTTCTCCGGGCTAAACATACCCAACTCCCTCAACCATTCCTCATAAGGCGTGATTTGATTCATTTACTGAGCACGACTCATTTAATGTTCTACCCAAAGACATTTTGGCTACAGCGACCTTTGAAACTGAATTGCTCCGTAGCAGAAGCAACACATTTCCTGGAAAAGGCTGATTCACAGCACGATGGAGCATATGGCAGCAACCAAAATGCCCTGAACCCATCATTTGCAGTGATGCAGTTTAATTATTTTTCATGTGGGACATCTGGAAGTGTCACAGAATTTTCCACTGGCTGCCATATCATTTGGCTGTAGAGAGGTGGGCTAAGTGGCTGGGTGGCCACTCCCTGAACCCTTATTTAGAAGCCCAGCATTTGGTGCTGGTTGTAAACGTGCCACTTTCATAGTGATGTGTTTTAGTGAGGAAACGTTCAGAAACTGGCTCTCAAAGTAGCGAATTCCATGTACATACATAGCTAGAAACAACAGCATCAAAAGCCCATAGCTGATTTGCTGGTTAACTTCAGATCCACCTGCCTCCTTCTTACATGACTGTGCATTTAAATGGCAATTACAAGCTAAAATCAGCTCCCAGTTTCTAAATGCTGTACATTTACCAAAAATAGAGAATGCGCACACTACTTGCATGCTGAAAGTTTTTGGCCATTTTCTGCAAGCTGGGTCTGAACTACACGGTCCCACAACTAACATGGGTTTGCGGAAGAGAAGGGAACCTGCTGGTTTTGGGTCATGTGCAGGTGGCCTAAATTTTCACTCTATCTAGCCTACAGGCCTCTCTTAGCCTGCTCTGTAGACCCATTTTTGTCTGGAAGATGTGGGTCTGCTTTTAGCTCTCTTGCGAGAGTCATAATGGGGGGACAGGCAACACTACCATTTCCTGTGTGGGAAAATAAAAATGTGTGTGTGTGTGTGTGTGTGAGAGAGAGAGAGAGAGAGAGAGAGAGAGAGAAGGTGGGACCTTGATGTGAGGAGTGGTGGCAGTGATCCACATTATTGCAGCTAGCAGCTGGATTCCACCTAGAAATAATAGCTTATCCAATATAGTTAATACCAGAAGTAGCATACAGCGTCTCCCCAACCTGATGCACACCTTTTCCCTGAGGCTTCCTGGGCATTCATGACTCCTGGATTGAGCTCTGCACTCCAGCTACCAAAATATTTTATTTACATACACCAGTAATATAGCACTTTCAGGGCCAATGCACACAAAATGGCTGATTTACAGTTCCCTTTGCTGCTGTATCCAAACTCTGAGCCATTAGTGTACAGAGGTCTACCTATTGTTAAGTATAATTATTTAATTGTACATGGAAATGGAAAATAACTCTGAATGTGTATTGCTAAAGAGAACATTGGGGGAATCTCCATTGAGTTAAACTAGAGAGCTCTCTGATCACCTAATGGGTTGATAATTAACTTAGGATGCATCTCTGCTCTGCTCTCTCACATGGCATTTAACCTTAGATCACAAGAGTTGCAAGCCGCTGTTTTGTGTGAGTCTTTGTTCTCTCAAGTCACCGAAGACAAAGGTGTGCTAACGACATCTCTCCTGAAGAGAAAACAGCTCCAGTCTGTAATAGAGTCTATGTGGTGAGAAAGACCTTTGATTTCAGGTCTGTTAGGAGTTATTTTATATTTGTAAGAAGCCAAGCCTATGCTTGGATAAGCATATAATCTTATGCAACTATCTGGATGTAACATTGACTGTTTTGTGTCTTGTTTTGGAACAAGTTCTGTTAGTAAAGTTTTAGAACCATAATTTTTGGTCTGGACAATTTTTATTCCGAGAGGAATCAGTTTTTATTCATCCTATTGCTTCAAGCTGTGCAACATTAATATCAGCAATAAGATTTACCTGTGTGGGTCAGGAAATGGGTTTTATGGAAAGCCAAAGAGGATGCCTGCCAGCTTCCATAGTAAGCTACCCCATAAGAACCAATTGACTTGTGGCTACAGCCATTGCAGGGAGCAATTTAATGCTAGCGTCCCATGATGCCAGCCATCCTCAAAGTTCTGAACACACGACTAACAATGCCCCTTGTGCTGCCATTGTCAAACACCAGACAGCCAGTTGACTGTTGTGCGCTTGGGAACTCTATGCAAGGGATTTTGACAGGTGGGCAAAAGAACCCTCCTGTCAATCACGTGACATAATGTTGCCATGTGATTGGCAGGTGGCCAGCCCCACCTGTCAAAACTGGCCTGCGAGGCAGATCCTGACATGGATTTAGCCTGCGAAGCCAAAACGGTTGCCCATCCCTGGTGGAGATTCATGAGCAGTCCAGTACCACACCAAACTCCCACCTGGAAGCTCCTTTCAGTTCAAGATCGGAGACCACAAAACTATTACAGATCTTAGTTGCTACATTGCTTCAACAGATCTAGAAAGCTATAGCAAATGAGTGAGGTGATATACCCTTGTCTGAAATGAGTGCTCATATAGCTCTTGAAGCGAGCATTCAAATCACAAAGGCCTATATCTCGCGCTTCAGCATTCACAGCAAACAAAAGGAAATGGCTACCAGTGCATTGCTAGAAGCCTTGTTAGGCTGATACCTTGTTGGGCTGCAGGAGAAAGAAGCAGGAAGGTGGTTGTCCAAACACTTTGAATTGTTTGACACAAAAGCTTTGGTGGGAATATTCAGAACATTCCTCCAGGGACGAAGCTGCAAATGAAAAATATCTGTTCTCTTTGGGAAACAAAACAACCGAGTCCAGGGCAGGTCTGTTGTTCCAGTGCCCTTGGGTCTCAGGGAACTTTTTGAAAGCAGGGAACTGATAAAGAGAAGCATAGCAGTCCTCCTAACAGCAACAGTCTTGGTGATTAATTCTGGAAGTATGCTACAGAGAAAGCCAAACCAAGTCAAATTTGGTAGTGTGGTTCACTCTAGCCTTATTTGAAGTGGGATCCTACCTAATCATGTACGGGAAGGCTTGCAGCTAGCTAAGGCCCCTGTGTTTGGACAAGCACCCTCACCCAAGAGCAGATAAATTGGACGGGAAATGCGGCTTTCAAGGGTAGCAAGAGTAGGCGCTTGCCTGCCACTCTGGCTCCACTCTCTTCTTTCCAAGGGAAAGCGGAGGGAGGGGGGAAAGGGAAACTTTGCTGGAGAGTCATTTTAACAAGTATTACCAAAAAGAGCACTAGCTATCAAAAAGACTGCCAGGACCAGAAGGAGCCATCAATCCAATGAGTTTACATTTCAAAGTTTGCTGAGAACAGGGGGAAATGTCTCTCCCTCCTGGATAAGAAGGGCTGCCGAGCTGTAGCAAAGGAGCTATTTGCTGCTTCTTAGCAAAGTCTGTTCCTCTGAAGGGGGCCTTTAACCCTCAGAATGGGGCTAGATACACAGATCTAGATATATATTAAGAAGCCCTCCCGGGAGTCTGTGTGGAACAGCTTTGAAGCTGTGGAGACAGTCAGTTCTCTTTTCCTTTTGTATATTCCATTGTTCAAGCTCAAGAGCTCAGCTTGTAATATTCTGAGATTAACTACTGGTGCAATTTTTTTCTTCATCCCAGTATTTAAGAGGCAGTGGGGTACCTCTTTCAGGCCAATTCCGACATTGGTAACTCCATCCTGTTCCACTTAGGCTGCAATCCCATACCCACTTACCTGAGAATAAGCCCCAACAGAACAGGACTAGCTTCTGAGGAGGCATGCATAGGATTGCACAGTTACGAGTCATTGCTCTGCTAACATTGTTTCTGCTAACAAACCAAATGTAGGGCAAGGATAGACAGTCTGATCTTGCTAGCCTACAACTCCCGTCATCCCTGATCACCGCCCATGTTGACTGGGGTTGATGGGAGGGCACCCATGACAGCTACTTCTACTCTAGGGCAATTATTAGAACGAGGGTGGGCAAAAGATAGATCGGGACGTGCTGGGTGAGATGCAGTCAATAAGCACATAGTGAAGACATCCGACCCTATTGTTTTATAGTAGCTAAAGTTAAATGCCATACTTCAGCTAAAGCAGGCTGTTGAAATAAAGAAGCTTTGGAAGGATGGGACCAGGAATGGATTTTATGCGAAAAGACTCTGAGCTTAGATCTGGAACTAAGAGCAGAAAATTTTTATCTGTACATGAGTTCTAGTGCAAAATCTTCCTTAATTCTATACCCACCCCGCTGTGCCACTATTTTGCAATTGGTTCTAGTTGGTCGATCTGGGTGTTTGGGTTGGGCAGAGGAGCAGGGATATCAATGTAAACTTTGCAAGTCTGAAGTCAGCCCAGAGTTGATTTTAGGGCAGCATGACTGGCTCTGCCATACTGGGTGCCAAGCTGAAGGGGGGGCACAGAATTTTAGCATCACACAGGGCGCCACTGTAATTTGAGAGCCCAAAGTCTGCCACTTGTAGGGCTAACATTATATTAGACCATATAACAGTAGGCCCTGCCACCAACCTAGATGCATATGTGCAAATGCACCTCCTCTGCTTCCCCTTTGAATATTCAGTGTCCAGACACTGAATATCTACATAAAGCTGTGCTATCAATCAATTCCCACCCGCCCCTGTCCTTTCCCTACTTCTGTGGACACCTTCTCGGACACGGATGTGAGGGCGATCTGGCTGCGACATCTGTCACCCCATTGATCACCAGGGTTGATTCGGCTGATCTGGCTGGCTTCTCAGACACCAGAGTGCATATCTCCCTGAATTTATTTACTAGAACATTCTTAGTGCATTTTTCAAACACAGATAGGTTGAAAATACCTCCAGCAAATGCATATCCTACACACTGTGTGATATCAGACCATCACATAAATATTTATTATTCTTTTTCTTTCTTTATTAAACTTGTATAGGGACATAAGAGCCCTGCTGCATAAGACCAAAGACTCATCTAGTCCAAAATCCTGTTTTCACAGTGGTCAACCAGATGACTATGAGAAGATCCATACTTATCTTTTGCCCCACTCTTTTCAGGCAGAGGTCTGTCTGCTTTAATGCTCCATGTCCGAGTGTGTTGTTATTGTTCAGAGATTCAGAGCTTTTCCCATGAAAACCCACTCTTTAAAGCTGCATCAGAACAAATGTCAATTTGGGTTTTACATAGACTGCCATTGGCTCTGATTGAGCTTTAAAGAGTGGGCTTTCCTGAGGAAGGCTGTGGAACAAAAAGAAAGGGCGCTCAGACATGGAGCTTTAAGTGCCTGGAAAGAGCAGAGGAAAGGTGGATAAGCCCTCAATCCTTGTGATTCCCAGCAACTGGTGTTATATTGTCATTGTAGCTAGTAACCACTGGTAGCTTTATCCTTACGCACCTCTACCACATTCCCTCTTATTTGTCTCCCCCCCCAACTAGAAAGTCCCAAATGTTGCAACTTTTCCTCAAAGGAAAGAGTATTAATGACAGATAAGGGCTTGTAGGAGCAAAGCGCTAAGGAGAAAATTGGATCAGTGGGCATTGCCATTTGGAAAGGCCCATATTTCTCTGGACTTCTTCCAGAGACTATCCAGAGAACATTATCCCAGAAGATATCTGTTCATGATTCAGGTGCTAGTACTGAGTAGTGTGTATAATATTGCCCTGAGTGTGAATTTTGAAGGATAGCTATGTTTTGGTATGCCTGTTGGTTCAAGAAGGCCAGGTTAGGTAGTTTCTCATTAAAACTCAAACAAAATCAAATTTCTCCTCCATCCCAACTTAGAATCCTGGAAGATCCAAGTTCTAGGGTTTCCTGCTTCAGAAGTTATCACTCACGTTTGTCTTAAGTGATGGGGATGGTGTTGAGAAGCAAATCAAGTGCACTTATCCCCACTTTTCCTCATCATGTAAAAGATTAGAATGCCTGAAATGGTCTTGATTCTTGCAAGAACATTTCCATAAGTTATTATTGGTCTGTGCCAGTGAGAACTCTCACTGCTGAATACTAGAAGAAGGGTGAGAGGCCATTAACTCACCAATGGATAATTAAAATGCTGATCATTAATCAAATATTTCAGGTTCACATAAGTTGGTGGTGTGTTGCATTATGAAGAGCAAATGAACGTGAAGATATTATGGATTTTACTGTTGCATAGTTTTGATTGACCAATGATTGATAGACAGACAGACAGACAGACAGACAGACAGATTCCTTTTGATAAAAAAGGAAAATGAAATAATATGCGGGGAGCAAGTTGTTGATATTTGCATGATATGCTTAAATACATGAAGCATGTGGATACATTTCCTGCATGTGACTATGCTTCCTGCATTTGCAGATGTAACTAATTTCCAAAGCAGGGAGGTACATGACCCGCTGACATGAGTTCGGTGCACACAGCTCCTTCTGGAAGGTGGTGGTGATGAGTTCCCACCTTGGATGTGTGTGCACAGAAAACATAAATTCACACACTTCTTGTATGTGAAAGTATGATTGATGTCCTAAGCTGCTCTGAGTAAGAGTGGCTTGGCCATGATCAACCACTTGAGGAATTAGAGGGCCTTCCTTCATCCCCCTCCCCACTCAAATTTTAAAATTTTCTTTATCAGCAGTGTGAAATATAAGTCCTATGTGCACAGTTACAGTCTCAGACCAACTTATTAATATAAATTATACTCTGTATCTGGGAAAAAATGTTATCTGTTACTGTGCCAACACGCTCGGTAAATACCACTGGTTCCCAGTGAACTTCTTTTGACCTCCTGGTCTGAGGCTGTCAGTGTGTGATGTACATGATTCTCTCAACACTGATCCATTACTTCTGCTCAGCATTTGGGGTCAGACCTGTGGTGTAAAGTCAAAGATAATTAGCAGTCCTATCAATAACCAGCTGCAGGACTGCTGCCCAAATGACAGCCTAGGAAATCTGAGGGAGGAGGGGGGGAAAGAATTCAAAAAGTGGAAAGAAATAATATGCCTTTATCGACTTTATAGTCTGAGCAGCTGCTGTGGGCTATCGGAATAATCAGGAGACCTCAGTGATTAGCATAAATTCAGATGACAAATGCACACTGCTATTCAGAGACTCATTAATTTGCAATGGGCACAGCATTCATGACATATTAGTGAAATATTTAAATGTCTTTGTGGTTACATGAGCTTGAGTACAAGACTTGCATTGCTCGAGTGGGGGGGGAGTACATATATATAAGTTTATTAAATTATGAAGTGTGATAAGTATATCTGCACATCTTTCCCAGCAGATGAAGTCCAGTATGCTTCAGCACCAGAGCGCATGATTTGTACTGATCGTTTTCCGTCCGACAAATGTTAAGCCTTAGAACAGAATAACCAGCCTTCATCTTTCCTGCACGACATGCAGGCTGACAGCTCCCCCTTCTGGGTGAATCGTGTTGCCACTTCAATGCTAAACAAACCAACAACAACAACCTCCCAGGCAGTGTTTTATTGGCTAGCCTGAACCGAATGTGGTCTTTGGTGCAGGTTTCGGTGCACAGCAGTTAGAGAGTCGACGAAAGCAAAAATAAAAAGGAGGAAGCGTGATTATAGATGGCGAGTGAGCTTCCTCTGGAATGCGGTATTCATCTGAGGAGGAGGAGAAGCTTATATAGCTCGTGTGCAGGATATAAAAAGCCTTAATTATGAGCACCTTGTTTAAGCAATTGCTTTATTTACATATATAAAATGGAGAACAAGACGTTTAAATTAGAATAGCTTGATCTAAAACTGTGACTAAGCTTACAATTGTAAGACAGATTTTAAACATAGAGTGGTATGTACTATTCTAGTGGGACAGAGGGCCGGTACCTGCAACAACATGCCATTTGTCTGAAGGAGGGGCCATTTTTTGTTGCAGAGTTCAATACTTTTTTGGGGGGTGGTGATCAATATGAGGGGTGTGCAGAATGAAGATCGGAATCCACTAGTAGATCTCTGGATTATTTGCTGTAAATTGGGGAGGGTTTCTTAGCAACAACAAAGCAGCCTTCTCCCGCTTCTAAATCAGATTGTTAGAATCCCTCATCTGCCAAAACTCTGCTGTAGGTAGGCATTTGCGTATGCACCAAATCCCACTGAGTGTAGTAAGTGGTTGGTTCCAACTTACCGCATCCGGGTCCACCTCCCATTCTGTGTCGGGCCACCACTGGTACACCTTGAGGGTTTGCAAAGCAAAGCAAAGTAGATCCCACCAACCTGAAGTTTGCCCACACTAGGTCTGTTGGTGGTGTAGAGGAACTTTAGTTAATTTCCTTTGCATGCCTGTTTTTTATTGTGTTTTTATTCATGCTTTTAACCATGAATCAAAAAGGCGCCTTGAATCCATTTTTAGGCTTGAAGGTAGTAAAAGATAAAAAAAAAATCAAATTTATTCATGAGATGCAATGAAGGAGAAATGTGCCCCATGAGGTGATCAGATTCTCCGGAATGACAATTACCACTGCTGGCTTTTATGCCTCGTTGCCTGCCCAGATAGGCAGGCAGGCAATGCCCTTTCGGCCAGCAAGGCACACCCTCCAGAGGAGGCCTCTCATTGGCCAATTTGAGCTGCAGGAGCTTCAGCCAGCTGGCCAGGTAACCAGGTAAATTCCCCATCGGCAACCCAGCCATGTGCATTCTGACTGCCTGGGGATGGTGACTGAGCATGAGGCTCTGTAACAACCGCCCACCCGGAGGAAGGGGAGAACGTCCATTACCATATATACGTTTCACTTGTTAGAAAGGGAGCAACGGATGTGTTGTGTGATCTCTAGAGGCTTCTAAGTCATAGGAGTGGACAGCAGCTACCTACCCATCCCAAAAGCATTCACAGGATAAAGTGTGGGACAGGATTACTTTTTTTCCTATGATGAAGCCACATATTTCAATGAGAACCATAGATTCATAGAATCGTAGAATTGTAGTGCTGGAAGGGACTGCAAAGGTCATCTGGCCCAACCCCCTGCAGTTCAGGAATCTCAGCTAAAGCATCCATGACAGGTGGCCATCCAACCTCTTCTTAAAAACTTCCAAGGAAGGAGAGTCCACCAGCTCCAGAGGGAAACTGTTCTGCTGAGAAAAGCTTTTTCCTGTAAGAAAGTTCTTCCTGGTGTTTAGTTGGACTCTCCTTTATTGTAACTTGAAGCCATTGGTTCAAGTCCTACCCACCAGAAGTAGGAGAAAACAAGCTTGTTCCCTCTTCCATGTGACAGCCATTGAGATATTTGAAGATGGGTATCATATCTCTTCCCAGTCTCCTCTTCTCCAGGCTAAACGTACCCAACTCCATTAATTTCACTTTAAATGCACCCCAGCAAAGAATTATATTTGGGGGGTGAGGAATTATGGAAGACAAAATAACAGCCTATACTGTTTTGTCACTAGGCATGGGGGAAGATTTGGTTCAGTTCTCTGTTTTAATGTGCATCTACTTAATTTGCGATTCTCAAAACATTTCACAAACCGAAATCCAGCTATCCTTCAAAACACACACTTTTCTAAATCTTGTGATTCACTTCACCAAGCAAAGAAGTTATACAAAAATGTGTACATTAGGTTTAAATGTTCATTAAAATGTACATATCAGTGAAAATGACATACGTAATAATCTATTATTATTCCCTTATTATATTAGAAGAAATTGCTTACAAAAAAAGTACATTAGAAGAAATGTATATTATGGTGAGGGGCAGTTGTGTGTGGAGATCTCAAATTGAAACAAAAATGTACCAAACTGAACTGAAAACTAAAAACATGAGACACTGAGAGAAACAGAAATTAACAGATTAGTTGACCCCTAATTGTGAATTAGAAGAATCAATTATCTCAGAATAAAATTGCAAATATTACAAAATGTTCCACAGTCAGAGTAACCAGTTCAGAACCATATCAGCAGAGGCAGGTCGCGCGAGTGAAATTTGGTCTGAAACAGCGACAGGAAAGGTGGCAATGTTTGCAAGCCTATGACATGAATTATGTTAATATTTTCCTAGTGCAAGATATGTTTGTATTTCAAATGGCAAATTATTAGTTCCACTCACCACCAAGGGCAATTAATTCAGGATTATAGATTTAGTATATTATTGGTATGAATAATTCAGTGCTAAGATGTTTAAGCTTGGTTTGTAAAATAAAGCTGCTTTCTTCCATTTCCATTATTATTATTATTATTTAAAAAAAGGTGTGGGGAAGTGATGCTTTGTTGCTTCCTCTGCAGATGCTCCCTCTCCAGCAGGAAATAAATACCAGCTTCTCAGAACTGGACAATAAATGGAAGGGAATGACTCTAGCATATGCCTAGAACCATTCACTCCCACCTATTTATTTCATTGCCTAGTGCTAAGACAAATAATAGCACATGGAAATCTGGAAGGCTGGAACAGTCCCATTTCTCCAAAGGTTCTTCCTCAGGAGGTAGAAGCAGCTGCTCAGGGAACCAGAAGGAACCTACTAGAATCAAATTCATCACACTGATGCAGAGAGCTGACATATGCAGTGTGGCATCTAAAGGCCCACTCTGATGTAACCCTTTCCGGCTCAATGTAATGCAAAGGGATTTGAGGGATTGCACATTCCCCACTTTGTTAATTAACAATAATTGCAACTACAAACATGGGCTAGCTCAGGGATGCAGAACCTGTGCCGCTCCCAGAAGCTACAGTCCCCATCATTCCTAGTCTTTGGCCCTGGTGATGCCTCCTCTTTCAAGTTAGTCTCTCAGTCACTGGTCAAGAGTAGGACCACGGCAGTATGCTTCAGAATAAGAGTAGAGAATCTATGCCCCTTCAGATGTTGCAGGATGGCATTTTCCCTCATCCTTGGCTATTAACCATGCTACTTGGCCAACCCACATTCCTGGACTAGATGCTTAAATCCACCTGAATAAGCTGGGTACCAGTACCATCGAATCGTAGAGTTGGAAGGGACACCAAGTGTCATCTTGTCCTAGCCTGTGCAATGCAGGAATCTCAGCTAAAGCATCCAAGACAGATGGCCATCCAACCTTTGCTTAAAAACCTCCAATGAACTTCCTGAAGGAGTCCATTCCACTGAGCAACAGGGACCTTTTACTAACCAACAGATCAGATGCAGGAACTCAGAGAGCAAGCTTGAACACCACAGGTCTGTTTGCTGTCAAGCTGACTGTCCTGGCATGGGGCCATAAGGTAATTCGTGATCAGTGGCAGACCCTGGCATCTCGAATTTCAGTGGTGCCCTGTGTGACTCCAAAATGCCTTCCGTTGGATGTAATAGTGGTGGCACCTGCTGCGGTGCCCCCAGAAGCTCCTCATCTGGCCTGTGATGAGGCCCTGAAGTGGCCTCTGACATGATATGTCCTCAGCTGCAGAAAGTTGAATGTTAAACCTCTGTAGCTGGCTCCACTCTAAGCAGGTTTGTTTGGGAGTAAGTCACCCTTAAAGGGAACCCAAAAGATGGAACATGCAGTATCTCTCCAGCCACAGAAGGATTTGCTCTGACACCACAAGCTTCAATGAGCAATTTAAGAGGAAGCAAACCTGTTATGTTACTTGGTTTTTCCCTGGTTCAGAGGGGAGTGTAAAATTTGCAATAAATCTCACAGTCTCAGATGCAGAGCTCAGATGCAGTCTGCAAGCTGTGAGTGGGAGAGGAGAGGTTTCTTTTGCTGAAGTTTCTCCTGTGTTGATTGTGTATATAATGGATACTATTTAAATATGTTTTCCTTATAGGGTTCTCTCAAAATAGAAGACAAAACTTTTTCTTTCTACAGTATTTCCATGTTGCTTTTTATTCAAATAAATCCCAAAGCAGCTTACAAACAAAAGATAAAAATAACATAATGGAACATCACAAATACAGCATATATTGCACAGAATACTTAACAAATCATCAGTAAAACAATCACAAATCACAAATAAAACAATTGCCACCTATGTAACACTATTAACGAAACAACTAAAAAATAAGCTAAACATCACAGTTACACAAAAAATCATATTATAGGATTCTCAATTTATGACAGTACAGTGGTACCTTGGGATGTGAATGGGATCCGTTCTGGAGCCCCATTCGCATCCCGAATGGAACGCAAGATGCGACAGCGTGTCTGCGTGTGCACGGGTTGCATTTTGCCATTACCACGCACACGCGTAACGTCATTTTGAGTGTCTGCGCATGCGCGAGCGGTGAAACCCAGAAGTAACGTGTTCCGTTACTTCCAGGTTGCCGCAGAGCGCAGCTCGAATGTGCTGAACCCAAAGCACATTTAACTCAAGGTATGACTGTATTCATATCTATAAAACAATATGAAAACTTTAACGAAACAGCAACAAAACAAACAAACTTTTCAGGAGTTCACAGCTGAAAAGTGGTGCCTGATATCACTGAGGCAAGTTTGGCAGGGCTATCTATCTGTTTCCTGCTTTGAAATGCAGAGCTGCCTAGAACTAGCTGAGGCCGAGTTTTTTGGTGTGCGATAGGCAGAAGCAGAAGAGGGGGGTTGATTTCCCCACAGGCTCACAAGCTGGAAGTTTCCTTGTTTCAGTCTGTGCCTGCATCTAAGGGAGGAAATGTGTAAGGTCTTCGGCAGGGCATCAGTCTCACTCTAATGGAACTGGTGTTGACTGGCGGGAATTGGGCCAGATCCAACTACCAGAAGTTTCTGGACTGGCTAGTTCCAGGTAACAGCTCAAATGTTTTGGCTCGCCAGGAAGTGGCAGTGTGGCAGGGAAGCTAGCAATTCTAAAGTAACAGTCAGGAATAGTTCTCGAACAATTTAGTTCCCAAAGGCTGCAAACCCGGAAGTGACTATTCTGGTTTGCAAACTATTTTTGGAAGCCAAACATCCAACGGGGCCTCCACAGCTTCCAATTGGCTGCAGGAGCTTCCTGCAGCCAATCAGAAGTCGCACTTTGGTTTCTGAATGTTTTGGAAGTTGAACAGACTTCTGGAACGGATTCCGTTCAACTTCCAAGGTAAGACTGTACTCGTATTGTAGTAGCCTGGAGAGGGCTGAAAAATGTTTTGTTTTTTTGTAGTTATTGTCTTAAGCAGTCATCCTCAAGACCAGAAGAGCGGATGTGATGGCCTGGGATTCCGAGTCTGAGAGTGAACCGGAGAAATCCCAGCCGGCACAGGAGTCCCCGCCTCCAGGGCCGGCTGAACTGGGGCAAGGCCTAGATGCTGAGGAGCCTGCACCTGTGACAGATCCTCAGGGGCAGGCACCAGGTGAGACCATTCTGGCCCCAGAGGTGCTGGAGGACTCAGTGGCTACAGGTGAGCCTCCCCCGGGGCCCAGTAACCCTTCGGCCTCTCCTGAACTGCAGAGGCTTAGGGCAGAGAGGCGAAGGGAACTGGTCTCTCCCAGGAGGAGTGCTCGCCTTAAGGCCAGGAGAGGCGGGGCTCCTGGGGGCCGGGACCGCCCCCGGCCTTAGAATAAGATAAAGGTCAGGCAGCCCGGTCCCAGGTTGCGGGAGCGACGTCGTTGTGGAGTACCTGCTTTACCCAGACCTAGATCTGCACTCCCGGTGTGCCTGTTCCTCGCCCGGCTTCCTGCTCCTGACTCTCCGGTGTTCCTGTTCCTCGCCCGGCTGCCCGCTGCTGACCCACCAGTGTTCCTGTTCCCCGCCTGGCTCCCTGCTTCTGCTCTACCAGCGTTCCTGCTTCCCCGCCCGGTTCCCTGGTTTGGACCTCGCGTCTCATCTAGTGATCGTCTACCCTGCTAGTGACTCTGGACTGAACGTCGGCTACGGTATTAGTACCTTTCCCCCCCAGGACCAGCACAGCGGAAGTGCTTTGTATGTAGTGGCTGGTCCAACTTGCCTGACTGGGAGTCAGTGTCTAGTATGGTGTTTCAGTTTGGCGTTTCCTTGGTGTGGTGGAAGTCCAGGAAGCAAACCGATTGTTGCTGGTGTGTAACCAAATCTCTTAGTTCTTTCAGAGACTTGCTCAACTGCTTAAAATGTTGGGGTTTACAGTGTGTGATGTGTAAGCACTCTGTACATGGAGATGGTTCCTATTATTTCTGTAAAAATGAGAGGGAGTTTTGGATATTCTCTCTGTGTGTGAGAGAGAGATTCATTTGTTCCAGAAACAGAGAAGAACAGAGAAGAAGTTTCAAGAAGCAGCAAGAGGTTGAGATTGTTTTGTCTATGCAAGGGCATTTTCTGTGGGAACTGTTCTTTGGACAGGCACACTGTGACGAGAAGTACTGATAAGAAAGATTCTGGGTAACTTGTTGTAACTTGTTATGAGTCTCTTGCATCTTGCGGTGAGAGAAGCAGAGAGAAAGTCTTGGACTCTTGTTGTAAACTAAGCATACCTTGACCACGGCAGTGGTGAATGTCTGTATATATTTGCTACCAATATGCTTTTGTGCCTGTCAAATAAATTGACTGAATCTTTATGGCATCCATGAGTGTTTATTGCCTAAGACTCTCCTCCTGCAAGAGGGGAGCGATTGTGGGCGGGATCCGATCTCCGCCTCAAGCAGGGGGCATTAGCCCCCTGCCACCCACTTCCCTGGCTGGCGCACCACGCCCACGGACAAGTGCCCAACCAGGCGGCTTGGAGGGGGCTTGGACGTGGCCTCACTTTCCGCCGTCCCATCGCGAGTCACCCACCCTCCACTCCCTTAGAGCTCAGGGCTTCAGTTTCTCTTTTGGCCTTGCTATGGACCTTAGGTTGGTCGCCCTGGTTGTCCGGGGGGCCTGGTAGGAATTTTTCCATTTGGCATTAGGCTTTGTGGTTTTTTCACCTACCTCGTAGCAACTGTCACAACTTTCGTGGTATTGGTGGGTAGGTTAGGCATTGGAATGTGTTTGTGGTGTGTGGAAGGGCTAGGTGTGGCCATCGCCTATGCCTTCAATTTTTGGGTATTCCGTTAAAGGAATCCGGCGGTCATGGATCCTGTCCAATGCCTGTGTGGTGGGGGGGCCATGGCACGACCCTTGGTGACACCAGGGGAGAGCTTATAGTTGGATTAGCATCAACAGGCTCCACCTACTGGTGAATAAACCCCCCTTTTAGACTCACCCCTCTCCGAGTGGGTGGAGTCAAGTGATGTCATCCAGTGCCTAAGCCAATACCTTTTCACTTGCTGTAATCAATAAAGTTGTGGCCTTTTCTTGCCCATTAACCTTATATCACGTGTCCGTGTGTCTTCATTCCACTAAGCGGGGATCGAGTACTCGAACCACAACTGTGTGTGCCTTAAACTCTGAAGACGTTTCCAAGGAAGGACCTGCATTGAGATGTAACTCTGCTGAGTTTGGATGCTAGCACACACATGCAGCAAAAGTGATGCTGGACCCAGCCCTTCTAAATCATCCACCAGAGGTTGATGGATTGAACCAACAGATAAATGGCTTGGTATGGTCCCTGCCAAGCAAGGACAGCATTTCCTACCTACACTCCACTCAATGGAAGTTCAATCCAAACTATAGGTGGATGAAACCCATCCAAAATAAGTCTTCAGAATAAATGACCCTACTAGCTTTTACCGAAGGACTATTCTGCAGCATTAAAGGAACCTGATAGACTCTGGCTAATTTCCACTATCTATCAAGTCCCCTATTATGCCAAACTGGATTAAGCCTGTCTGGATATTTCTAAGTCCTGAAAAAGTCAGTGATGCTACTGATGAGCATAGACAAGATCCTCAAGTAGCCTGGTGTAAAATAATCTAGCAAGAATTGACTGTGAGTACTGGAATGTCTCTCCCTCTTCTGTGGCAGGTTTTGACTCGTCAGTCCTTGGACATTCCTCAATGAGAGGATGAGAAGTGATGTAACAGCCTTTCCTACAAGACAGCAGGCCCAGAATAGAAAAGGGCAAGGGGGAGTGGTGAAGGAGTGGTTGAGGGAAGGGACAAAAAGCCACCACCCAAATGTTGGCAACAAGGGGTGGCACAGCAATGAAGATTGTTACTGAAGCAATGGGAATGCTTGGAATCTAACATGTCGAATGTGCATGGGGGGGGGATGACAAACTCAGAATGGTAGTAGAAAGTTCTTGTCTGAAAGCACCCTTGTTAGCCCAGTCAATGAGGAAGGAGTTTCCTAGAGATACTAAGTCTGAACAGAGATGGGATTTAGAAAATAGAATGCTCTTGGCCTTTTTTTTACTTTCACCTGTTGGAATAACATGGCAGCAGACAGATGCAAATCTTCCACTAGTTTTTCCACTGGGAAAACTGTAAATGGGGAAGTCAATACTCTGTACTTGCAGTCACCTGCATGGTTTATGTGTCTTGCCTGGGAGGTTATTTTGATGGGAGGATATGATTTAAAGGGCAACAAAAATTATTGTCAGTAATGTGATTTCTTTATTGTTTTAAGTTTTAAGATTCCTCTTAAATGTTTCACCAGGAAAATATATCTTTAATTTTTGCAACTCTACTAAACCATCTGATGCTTGCTTTATTACTAGCCCAGGGGCCATAGAGCTCAAAACAAGCACTTAGATGTTATATTGGGTGACAGCATTTAGCAGACATTCCCCTAGTAATACTGAACCGGCTTTTGCTTCATCTGTACAACTGTGAATGAGTGTTAAGCACCCAAACCAGAGCATACACTATCACAGAGTCACTGGTTTAAGGAAGGATGGATCTTGGAAGATGCAAATGTGGGTACGGAACAGCTTGACAACTGGCCAATGGGAAATAGCACAGAAGGCATTTTTATTACCCAGTGTTTACAACTTGTACTTTCTCAGATCCTGGAAAATCCATCATTCCACTCTTGAGTCAGCTGGGTTTTACAGATGATATGCTCTGAACCAGCAAATGCCATTGTGCAGTAACTAAATTACCAGCTTTCTTGGGGAAAATATAGGCTGAAATTTAGACAAGTAATGCCTATGTCAGAGCATTTTGACAGAAAGAGAGATCTCACTCAGTGGACCTGTAGGTTTTTCTAGCTAAAAGAAATAGCAGCTATTGATCTTCCTTTTGATTATTTTTTTTAAAATACAATAATTTAAATACAGGAGATATATTTCAGTTAAATGTGTACTGAAGGTAGCTTTAACTGAACTAAACTGCATGCTGCTCATGTATATACATTGTTTACAAGCAAAAGCAGTACTAAATGCTTCTTTCAAAGGAGACAGAAACGATAGTGTCTATAGGTCCCATTTTTCCCCTACAGAAAAAATGCAAATTTGTGCTTGTGCCCTACTACCTTAGGGTACTTATAACAGAAACCAAGAAATGACACCAGCCATTTTTCATCTTTCTGGTGTAGCCTACATATGTTATAGGCCCTATTAAGGATTTCTCTGTTATCTTTTTGAACGAACCCTTAAATAACAAGTGGATGTACTATGAACAACACACTTTGTGGGCTTGCAGCAATAATTTTGCTGGAAGTTAGTGAGCATAATAAAATAATTTGCATTCTCCTCATTTTCCCTCCCCCGCAACCTTAAATTTAAACAGGGTTAAACTGCCGCTTCTAATAGGAAAATCATCAGGAAGGATTAATCTGCACAAATTATACCATGCACACAAAATCATGGCCTCATACTCCATGGCAAATCATGTGGAAAACTATCAGAACTATCAGAAAGTATAGTCGCATTCACCTACAAGCATACGTGGAAAGGATAAAAAAAATCTCCACCCTTTAATATCTGTGTAACCACCTTGATTGTGATAATGACAGGGTGGTTAAAGGATGTTAAGTGGTAATTATTTGCCATTATATGTTCTTCAGTGTTCTCCTTTGGACAATTTACAAACAAGGATTTCTGAAATTAGAAATTATTTATTAGTTCTGCCCAAACTCTTGACCTCACTGCCTAAGGCATATTTACTGCCTGGCAATTGATATTTATCTTTCTGTACAATTGCACAATCAGACCTTTCTGTCTGGATAGAGTCATCAAAGGAAACAGCTCGATATAAGTGATATGTTTCGGTTGTTTAATGACAGTAATAGTTTCTCTAAACTAAATAACACACAAGTCATGTATTGTTTGCCTTGATTAATTCCTGTCTTATAACTGCATTAATTATCTGCAGCACGTTCTTTTAACAGCCTACTACTGTTTATAGAATCTGCTATGTTTTATAGCAAAGGAAGAAAAGAAAAGAATACAGCCTCATTAAAAGCAAGCAAACAGGTGAGAAACATGCTGAACATGATTTGCAGGGGGAAACACCAGAGACTAGGACAGAAGGGAGCAAATGTGAGACTGTAGAATTTGTCAGAGTTGTCCTAGATCCTGCAGCCCAATCCAACCAAATCTGCTACTTCCTCTTCTGACAAATAAATGAACTGCTACTATTCCTTCATCTTATATGCTAGGGGCAAGAAATTCCTAACTATTGCCCATGCTGCCTCAGAGGTCAGCTGGAGTCAGACAACGTTTGGAGTGCCACAGATTCCCTATCTCTGTGAAATGGCATAGTTTGCCCCACAATAACTTTCATATCCTCCAACATTTCTCTGATGAAAATAGGGACATCCCTTTCCATAATGATAATTTTACTATTTATACCCCACACATCTTACTGGGTTGCCCCAGCCACTCTGAGCAGCTTCCAACATATATAATAACACAATAAAACATTAAACATTAAAAAACTTCCCTATACAGGATTGCCTTCAGACAGTTCGAGGGTCGGATAACTCCATACCCTCCAACATTTCTCCAATGATAATAGGGACATCCTAAGAATGCGGGTGGCGCTGTGGTCTAAACCACTGAGCCTAGGGCTTGCCGATCAGAAGGTCGGCGGTTCGAATCCCCACGACGGGGTGAGCTCCTGTTGCTCAGTCCCAGCTCCTGCCCAACCTAGCAGTTCGAAAGCACGCCAAAAAGTGCAAGTAGATAAATAGGTACCGCTCCAGCGGGAAGGTAAACGGCATTTCCGTATGCTGCTCTGGTTTTGCCAGAAGCGGCTTAGTCATGCTGGCCACATGACCCGGAAAAACTGTCTACAGACAAACGTCAGCTCCCTCGGCCAGTAAAGCAAGATGAGTGCCACAACATCAGAGTCATTTGTGACTAGACCTAACTGTCAGGGGTCCTTTACCCCTGTCAGTGGGGCATTCTGGGATCAAATCAGAAACTGGGACAGCTTCTCTAAATCAGGGATGTCCCTGGAAATTAAGGACACTTGGAGGGTCTGAACTTTATCTCACCTTACACATCCCCATTTGTGGACATATGTGATAAATACTTAGCCATGAACATGAAAGGATCAGGCCTATTTCTGTGAACAGAAAAATTGTGATTGATGCCTGTATGCATACCTCAGAATGCTTGCCACAAAACATTCTTCTCAGTGAGAACAGCATAATGAAAATAATGTTATACTCTCCCGCTCTCTCAAAGGTGCAGTAGCTTTGGACATATTAGCCATGTTCGTGGACATTGATGTGGGCCAAGTGCTCCCCTGAAAGCAATGTGAGTTGTTAGTCATGACTTAACAGTGCAATCCTAACCATGTCTACTCAGAAGTAAGGTCTACTGAATTCAGCAATGCTTACTCCCAGGCAGATGCCTAAGTCTAGATTCAGCTCAGTATCTGGTTACTGGCAATCCCAAAATTGGAATAAAAACAAAAGATGAAGAAAAAAGGTAATTTCTCCCACATCTAGCAAGCCTTTTGAATTTATCAGATATTTCCCCTCTCATAGACACTCATTCCTAAAATTAGTTGACTGTACTGAAAATTTACATGGTATTTGATCCTCATAAAGAAATGTTTGAGATGCTTACAAAGCTGAAATATCACAATAAACTTAAAAACGCACACACAAGTTATTTCTTAGGTGTTCCATGAGCCCATGACCCACCCAGTGACATTTCACATTTTGTCATCTGACCCTAACTCCGTCTTCACACACTTGTCAGCTTCTCTTGAGTTGTGGGGATCTAAGCTGTCAATTAATATATAATGTGTGCTTACTTAGATGTCATGTAAAGTTGTTATCCATGTGAAAAGACATCCAGTGTCCCAGTTTGCTCCCAGGGCTATGGAGTATAGAAAAAGAGGGGGGGGGGAATCATCTCCCATGGGAAAACCCAGGCTTGACAAATGCCTGAGGATTAGTCATGGTCAGCCTTCTCTTTGTGATGCAAAATGACACATATTTGGCTTCTTCAAACTGCATTGAAGAAAGACACACATTGAAGAAAGTAGTGCCAGCTTTGTCAAATCCTTTACTTATTTATTTAATAACTTTGGCGCCCCACAGTCACTCATCTGAAGTGGTTAACAGAATATCAAAGTCAGAACATTAAAATATCGTAATTCTGTAATATAGTCCTGATGAACAACCTAACATATTAGTGAGAGGATTTTTAAAACAAAAAGGCAAATGATGAGCAGTATCAAAACATATGCAATTTCTGTAGCCCAAACACCCTCTGAAATGACAATACGCCGGGGGGGTCTAATATACAGTGCTGAATACATTAATTTCATGCAATATATGCCTTTCCATTCATGCACATGCATTACTCGTAGGCAAAATAATACTAAGTTCTTGCATTATGTAATAAATGCTTCAGCCAATTGACTTTCTAAGCAATTATGGCTATATCCTAAATGAAACTTCATACAATGTTTGCTAATTAACTGTTTATTAATCGTTTCTGCTGTTCTATATTTCATTTTTGCAAAAGGACTTATTTACTCAATAGTAATAATATCCTAATTCAGTGATTGCATTTTAAATAGTACTAAATATAAATTTCACAGCTTTATTTCTCAAACATCCCAGTGTACAAAGCACAGGGAAATTGCCTCTAGGTATTGAAAGTTGTTGCCTTTATCACACTGTGCATCTAAATTCCCAAGAATGGTTGATTTACTGAGAATTCTACATGTAAAGCTTTTTCATTGTTACAGTAAGAGGAAATCACAATCAATATTAATGCCCTCTGCATGGTGCCACTGCATAAAATGTCTTTCAAATGTCTTCACTCCAGGAACACTTGGTTACCCAGGCCAGTACTTAGTTAGGCTTTCCTCTGCATAAAGGATGTATTAGTAATGGATGAGGACTCTGGCATAGTAGAACATAAATACCTAGAATATGCATGTATTTGAATGTTAAAATGCTTAAAAATAAGCAGTCACTTCAGGTGACCAGCACAAGCAGATTCTGTATCTGAAAAACATGCAACCACCCAGTGCTTTCAGCATCTTGTAAAGCAACATGCTGCAAAGTGATTTGATGTGCCAATGTGGCACCACATACTTTAAGAACCCTCTGCCTTCACCCACATTATTCTTATGTTTTTCTTCTTGAAATATATGTCACTAATGCAAAAATTATGTGCACGGTCAGTCCCACTGTTGACGTCAAGAGCAGGTGAGAATAAGAACGTCCTGCTGGCTCAGGACAATGTCCTGTCTAGTCCAGCATCCCGTTCTCATAGTGGCCACCAAGAAGCCTGTGAGAAACCATCAAGCAGGACTTGAGTGCCAGAACATTTCCCCCTCCTGTGGTGTCCAGAACCTGGTATTCAAAAGCATGGTTGTCTCCAGCAGTGGCTAGTAGCCATTGACAGCCTTCTCCTCCGTGAATTAGTCCAATCACCTTACAAGAGCATTTGCAACCACTATCACCCTCAACTGGAAGTTGTGCCCGTATTACAAATTGCCAGTAAAGGTAAAGGTACCCCTGATGATTAGGTCCAGTCGCGGACGACTCTGGGGTTGTGGCGCTCATCTCGCTTTATTGGCTGAGGGAGCTGGTGTACAGCTTCCGGGTCATGTGGCCAGCATGACTAAGCCGCTTCTGGCGAACTAGAGCAGCGCACGGAAACGCTGTTTACCTTCCCGCCAGAGCGATACCTATTTATCTACTTGCACTTTGATGTGCTTTCGAACTGCTAGGTTGGCAGGAGCAGGGACTGAGAAACGGGAGCTCACCCCGTCGCGGGGATTTGAACCGCCGACCTTCTGATCAGCAAGCCCTAGGCTCAGTGGTTTAGACCACAGCGCCACCCACGTCCCTCAACAAATTGCCAGTACTAAGCCACAATCCATGAAGCCATAACTCACCTAACTCATTTGCTGCTTCCCAAATGCTACTTATCCAGCTCAAAACCTGTCCTTCTACAACTGCACTACAGTTGGCTGCTTCTTGGAAGAAATAGCTCATAGGACAATCCAACCTGGTGCTTTACCACTGTTGTTGTCCTCAAACCCCTGGCATTCATTGCCCTTGGCCATGCTGCCTGGGGTTGATGAGAGTTGTAGTCCCAAAGATCTGGAGGGCATCATGTTGAGAAAGGCTGCCATGGGAGACAGGATGCATCAAGAGTGAGCCATGACAAGGACAAGCTCTGGGAAGTACCTGAGAAACTTGGTTAGATCCTGTAGTAGCCAACACCAGAAATGAGAAGCACTGGCATGGAAACTCCCTATATCAGCTGGGAGAGTTGTGTGATGATCAGTGCTGCAAGTTATGAAAGGGGTAAAATAGGTTTTGTGCAGAGGCTGGTTCCAGGGTCCTCCGAACACCACTTCACCTGCTCTGTTTTCATATTATACCTCGTTCAGACTGGAGCCATAAGTTTACCATGTTGCATAGTTAATCAGCTCTTAGGCCTGTTAGGGGGTGGGAACAAAATATTGGTGTCTGAGTAGTCCTTATAAAGCAAAACATCTTTCGATTCTCATATGCTGCAATCACGCTTAGTTTTTTACTTCTGTGTCTGCTTCTTTTCTTTGTTTTTCTTTTGAAGGACAACAATTTCGCCCATTCTTTTGAAAGTCCTTAGGAAGATCCTGGACATATAAATGTCACTAGTATGCAGTATGTCAGAGATAAAAATACAGATGATTTTTTTCCCCTTCTAAGTTCAGAAATATTGGCAGGAAGCAAATAATCTTTTTTTCTTCTTCTCCAAAGACTGTTTAAAAAAAGAAAGAAAAAGAAATCACCCCTCCCCTTCCACCGCCCAGAATGTATCTTCATACCAGTTCACACTTCAAAGACTTTTAGTTTGGTTGCTTTCCCAACATGTAGCATTATAATGATGTAACTTGCAATCCAGTAAATTATATATTAAACGTCTGGACCAAATGCTCTTAAAATACACTCAAAGGATACTAAATGTATCTTGTGCATTCTTTACTAACTCTATGCTATCAAGTAATTGATACATATCCCACAAAGCATCTAAAAATACCCAGGCAGTCTAAGAGATCGCTGCAATTTCTTTTACTCTTTGTAGTTGATGACCACAGAAACCAATTTAAAGATCCAGCTATGGTACCGTTCAGGAAGTTAAGAGGGGAGACCACGTTCTATAATGCCAGTGCTCGCTTTGCACTCCGTTAGTTGCCAACGGCACACTGCGTCAAAAAATAGAATAAGCTCAGGAACTAAAACAGCAACACACAATACATCAACAATTTGCATTGTTGTAGTTTTTTTTCTAATGTAATTTACCAGAAAAGCACAAAACTGTCAACTGGGTGAAGAAAAGATAGAGAGATGTAGCTACAGTAAGCCTAAAGCCAAAATTTCATACAGTCAAAACACATTGGGTTCAATGGTGGGTGGGTTGCCATTTTTCCTGGATTCCTGTCCCTTTTCCACATACATATATACAGTGTGTGTGTGTGTGTGTGTGTGTGTGTGTGTGTGTGTGCGTGCACCAAGCATGTAACACTGAATGCATACAAGTTAAATGTACATAAATTGTGGGATTACTGTATGAACTTTAAAGCTCAGTGGGCATCTCTCTCTCTCTCTCTCTCTCTGTGTGTGTGTGTGTGTGTGTGTGTGTGTGTGTGTGTGTGTACCCAACCAAATCAGCCCATTCATGCAAGGACTTGTGCACTGGAACTTCCTCTTCTCCTCCTGCACTTTAGTTATCTTGTGCAGATTGTGTTTAAATACCTTATCCGTATTATTTTCTGTGAGTTCCTGCTCCTCATTATGGTCCAGTTCCCAGGAGGCTCCCCTCTTGATTGACACACAAAGTAACACCTGGAGCCGCCCTTACATCCTGTTAAGAACATAGGAAAGATGAGCAAGTAAAATCCTCAATGATTTACTGGGCAATAGATATCGGTCATAATATAGACATGGAAGCATGGGAACGTTTGTGGAATATGGATATAAAATTTACAGCATGTTATGGTTTAAGAGAAAATCATATGAAAATGATATATCATTGGTATCTAACACTGAGTAAACTGGCAAAAATGTATACATCTAAATAAAACAACTGTAAAGAGAAAGTAGGTTCTTTTTATCATATGTGGTGGTCTTGTAGTAAGGTTAAAGATTACTGGGAAATGATATATAATGAATGGAAAAGGATGTTCAAAATAACCTTTGTAAAAAACAACAACCAGAAGCTTTTCTTTGGGGAATTATAGGGACAGAACTACCTAAATTGTATAGAAATTTATTTATGTGTGCTACTACAGCAGCAAGAATGCTACTCAGTTCCAGCAAAGGAAGAATGGGTACAAAAACTTATGGAATATGCAGAAATGGTGAAACTTACCAGAAGAAGAATAAAGCAAGATAACAAACTTTTTATAAAAGAATGGAAATGGTTTATTAAATATTTACAGATAAGTTGCAAACAGGTAAAAACATTGGCAGGGTTATTTTAATAACCTGCAGCGTTACAAGGGTATATATTTAAAGTAGATAATTAAATGAGCAAATTAAATGAATTTGGATAGGCAGAAGATATTAAAAAAATAAATTTAAGGAACAGCAGAAAGAGAGGGAATGAAGTCAAACTTTGAAATGTTAAAATGACTGTAAAATTAATGAAATGTATAGATTTGAAAAGAATAAATAAAAACTTTAAAAAATAATAACAACAATATAGGAAGCTACTTTGTACTGAGTCAGTCCATCTATTGCAATGTTGCCTGCAATGACTTTCTGGGCTTTCAGACAAGGGGACAGACACTTCCAGCCCTACCTGAGGTTGCTGGACGCAGTGGCGTAGCGTGGGGGGTGCCAGGGGTGCCAGCCGCACCGGGCGCAACTTCTGGGGGGGCGCGCTCGCTGCCTCCGGAGTCGCCGAAGAGCCTCGGGCGCAAGCTGTAGCTGGCAGTGGCTCTCAGCGCTCGCCGCGGTCCCCGCGCGTCAGGGCCACGGAGGGTGCGCCAGGCAGCCCCTCCTCACCGACGGGCAGCGTTCGCCTGCGGGGCTCGGCCAGCGCGCTGGGCTGGCCGCGTGGAGTCACCGAGGAGCCGTCGCCGCCTGCCATGCCGCCCTGGCTGCTTCAACCGCGTCTGACAGCCGGCTCGAGGCTCCTTCCGGCCGGGTCTCCCGACGGGGCGCTGCGGGCGGAGGCTCCGGCACCAAGCGCCACGCCGCCCAGGCTCGGGTCGCTGTCTGGACGCGCGCAGCCCGCCAAACGTGCCATCGGCGGCGCTCTAGTGCCTGCGCGCCAAGACCGCCCACCCACCCCGGCGGGGCCCCCCCACCCACGCCGGAGGCCGGCCGACGCACTGGCCCCAGAGCCGCCCCCTCCCCGCGCCAGAAAGAAGCCGCGTCGGGACTAGCCGGGCCGGGGAGGGAGACCGAGAAGGCTGCGCCGCGACGCCCAAAGACGCGCGTCTTGGCGTATTAATGACCATGGTTAGGTGTTAGGGGGCGCAAATTACTTGCCTTGCCCTGGGTTAGGGGGTGCAAATTACTTGCCTTGCCCCGGGTGCTGATAACCCACGCTACGCCGCTGGCTGGACGTAGGACATTCTGGATGCAATTCTTCTACCATTGAGCTCCAGACCTTCACCTCATTCAGCTCAAGTATTCCAAAACATGTGGAAACAGTCACTGTGTTTGCTCTCACATAGACAGCTTGGGGAAATGACAAGGCTTTATTTAACCTCTCATCTAAGGAAACGGAGCCCACAGACCATTCTGTCTCAGTTCAGCTCCCGTCGTTTTATTTCCTAAACGCTCCTTCCGTTTGTTAGGGAAGTTCAGGTTAAGAATCCACAGCTGTTGTCTATAAGGCAGCTGCCATCAGGAGGAAGTAGGCAGACGTAGTCACAAAAGATGGCAGCCTGCTTAACAAACTGGCTTCACCCCTGTCTTGGCTCATCATCCCAAGGGTGCCACCACCTCCTTCAACGTGGAACTCTGTGAGAAATCCAGCCATTTGGAGATTTTGTGGCTTTGTTACAATTTGCCTCTCAAGTAAAGCAAATGTTTGTCGGCAAAAGGGCATAATGATATTTGTTTGTTTTACAGGAAAAGTAAATACAAGCACCCAGAGGAAAGTGATAAAGAAAAGCAAAGTATTGGGTGACATCCATCCTAACATTACTCCCAAACGGTGAAGTGTTTGCCTAGTTGCTCCCGTGGTTTCTGCACAAGCCCTAGGGTCTGCCACCTGGAGCTCCCTGGAGAAAGAAGTAGGATAAAACTGCAATAAATTCCACTGTGTACCTGAGTGGCTGCACAACATCTTACAAAAGTGGAATCCAACCATTGGTTTGGCCGGTTGCACTAATAGTTTGGGCTTTGCACTGGCAGGATGATGCCACTGAATGCAATCCATTAAAAAGTGCTCTGTCCCCCATGCCCTAAATAGGCAGTTGAGTCATATGTGTGAGCTCTGAGGGGCAAGTATGCGGCTGCTCATCATACAGACATGTTGCCCACCCTGTCCCACCGAGTACAGGAGAAGAAAGAGATTCTTTCCCTGGCCAAGGTGTGTCTGACCAATGCACCTTTGCTTCCATTCATTACAATGAAGCTGGAATCTGAGACCACATATTGAAATGACGGCACAATTTCTCAGGAAAGCTAGATGCATTATTTGGTTCTCTGCCAGCTACAGAATCCAGAAGAGAAGGTAGGTAATTGTATCCTCCTTGATTATGATGGTTGTTGGATTTTGAGCATTGCTACTAATAATAGTGGCTACAGAAACAAAGATACCACCACAATGCATTTCTTGTTTGCACCAGATGAATCGCTGGGAACTTGTTTTGCATGAGTGCTATATGGGTGATTTTCGTGGGTGAAATAAGCAAAAGCATTACTCATTGCCATCTGTGACAAGCGATTACCAGATTTTGTCTAGTGTGAGCATATGTCCACAGTAAGCATGTACAGTATGTGGAGCTGCATTATAATCCGAAAAGAGCTCACAAAAAATGGCAAATAATGTAACTGTGAACCTCCTCAAAACACTGCATATATACATACGTATGTACATGCATACATATGTCTGAGATCAAGAATGAAACTTAAGTGTAACAGACCTTTGAAGAAATATAACAAGGTGGACCGGTTTATGCTAGTTAAAAATAGTTGCAGTCGCCCCCACCCACCCTGCCAGTACAATTTGAAGTAATGTGGTTAATAGTATCACTCAAAGCACCTACAAGCAGTCAGTTCCACAGCATGAGATACCCTCTATGCAAAATTATAGAGTCTAGACTGTTCAGCTAGTCTGGAGGAGTCTGAATAGCCTTAAATATATTGCAATCATAGGAGTGCCTTTGCGTGCATAGATAAATATGGGAACTAAAAGTTCAAAGCAGATATTGTATGTTATTCCTCAACACCACTAAAGCAGGCTGTTGTGTCCAGAAATCTCTGCGTTGAGAAATACCGGTATATGGGTGGATGGGAAGCAGATCTGGATCTGTGAGTTGATCTCTAGGTGATTATAATTTGCTTATTATTTAGAATAGTGGTTACCAAACTTTTTCCCGCATGAACTACTTGAAGAATGTTGAGGGTCCTGATGAACCATTTAACAATTTTCTGCCTGTTGTAGCAATTGTTATGTGCTGTGTTATATACATTTTTTAATTCTGTTTTACAGGCATGCTATGGAGCACCAAATGGAACTCATGGAGCATTGGGAACCCCTGATTTCGAATACTTACACTCCATTGTCTGAAGAGGCTCTCAAAACAGTTTTCAATAGATGTGCACAATACACTCAGAAAGGTCTCCAAATATAATCTGTAGCAACACAGTGCCGGGTTTATTAAGGCAGCATTCTTTGCCCTCATTTTGAGTCTTCACCAGTTAACCTCCCTGCCAAGCAGCAGATCAACTAAGGATCTCTAAGGCATCTGAGGCTGAGCTGCTGGACCTGAGTAACACAGCCCAAGGTGTGACCAACTCTTTGGTTGTTGGCAGTTCCCAGGCAAGAGTGTTCACTGGGGATCTCTGAGACAAGCTTGAGGTCAGAAAAAGGTGTGGATAAATTATCAGGTGTAATAACACAAAATTGTGAGGGATTGCAGTCAAACATAACTATGTATGTGTGCTAGTTGCAGCAGAAAGGGGTTAAGACCAGAGAGTTCTATATCCTAGACCCAGCTGGGTCATGCCCCCTCTCCTCTGTGGGGGAGGAAGTGAAGTTTCTTCTATTTCCTTTCCACACTCTCTTCCAGTGAGAGCCACTATGGTGTAGTGGTTAAGAGCGGTAGACTCGTAATCTGGTGAACTGGGTTCGCATCTCCACTCCTCCACATGCAGCTGCTGGGTGACCTTGGGTCAGTCACACTTCTCTGAAGTCTCTCAGCCCCACTCACCTCACAGAGTGTTTGTTGTGGGGGACGAAGGGAAAGGAGATTGTTAGCCGCTTTAAGACTCCTTCAGGTAGTGGTAAAGCGGGATATCAGATCCAAACTCCTCTTCTTCTTCCAGCCATGTAACCAACCAGGACAGATGTGTCAGAACTTGCTCTTAGTTCAAACCACATCTTTGAAACTATATTGTGCATTTTGCACTCAATAGTAATCTACCTGTGTTCAGCTTGCTGCTGCATGGAACAATGTATGGATCACACCTTTGGATTTAGTAAGTAAAGGGGTAGAGAGAGGGGGTCAAGAACTTTAAAGCAGACTAAACAGGGTATGCAAGTGGTTTAACAACCTATATTTCACACTATACTGCTGCTTAATTCTGATACTGTTTATTACTGTGCTGGGGGCTCTCTCCCACGAGAGTGTATGCAAAGGGCCACATTTTGAATCCAGGCACCCATCCCATTCTTTTATTATTTACACATGTGAGTCATAAGGATTCATATAATTTTCCTCCCACAAAAACTATACCAAGGAGCCTTCAAGCTTGTCCCTATTTTCAAGTGGAATTCAGTTAAGTACTATCAAATTCAGATTGCTCAGTTGTAGTTGATTGGAAGGTCTTCTGCAGCAAACCTACTTCCCAAAAGGATCAGACTTTGTGCAATATGGAAAGTGTTGATGAAATGCACTGGAAGGTATGGGATAACACTTTGCTTTGATGCAACGTCATCTAACCTTCCTGCAACTAAATCGGGATGGATGCTCAATAAACAGGTAATCTGGAAGCTATGTATTAATTTAAAAAAACAATAAGGGATCTTAGAAAGGAGCAGTTGTATGCACTATGAGTGGCCCATTTATAAGGATTAGGTCCAATGCTAATTCTTTGGGGTCAAGTCACCACACAGTGATATTGCATCCTCAGTGCTCCTAGGTAAAAACTAGTCTTGTTTAAGTGTTTCCCTGTGGTGATCTCAGATTCACTAAAAACACACTGAAGCAGGGAAGACTTCACGTTTATAGGATCTACTTTGTGTTTTACTAGAACCCCCAGTTCCACCAACTGGAGCCAGGTGCAAAATTAAAGATCAGGGGTTCTCTGAGCAGGGACATGTTTTAAGTACCAGAGCTTAAGTAAGCTCACATTTCTTCCACAAAAGGACTCACTTTCTCAAAAATCAGTTTCTGGTTATTCCAAGCTGTCTTCATTTCAACTGTCCAATGTGTTGGTAGCGCCATTTGGTCATTGCTATTTTTAAATAACCGGGGGACAAAAACTCAGCAATCTGGTACAAATTACCCAAAGATTAACCAGTAGATCCTAACCTACTGTCTGCCTTCCTCTGTATGGTTTTTCCCCAGGATGTTGTAATTTGTGAAAGTACCACTTGGCGGTGCTTTCACAAGAAGGCTTTACCTCAAAAGTAGGAAAATGCGATGGCACTTCTACCCCACAGTGGGCATTTGAATCAACCTGGATTTCTAATTCCCATTGAAAATTCAAAAATATGTGTGTGTTTAAATTCAAGCTTTTAATATTTTATCCATTAATTAAGTTCTATTCCTAGTGACATTGAGTCCCTTCAGTTTGTTTATTAACCTACCACAATTATTACATCAGTTGTGCACATTGCAACTGAGGTACAACATTCTGCCTCCATAAACGCCCCAATACCATAACAGTGGGATTGATACAGTCATCGTAGTTCAACTCCCATGGACTGATTCAGTGAGAGGATAGAGCTCAATGCAGTTTCGCTTAGTCTGCAGCGCTTCAAGGTCAGGATTTATTGTAATGTAAATCACAAAGCAATTTTATCTTGACAGAGATTATATACTGTTAAAATATTTCTCGATGAATTTAGCGATGCGTTTGCTTTTTCTTTGCAACTGCTGTGTGAGTTGGACTTTCGCCCAGAAAAGAATGAGATAGCAGCAGCCTGCTTGGTTTACCAGCAACTTAAACCTCTCTCCCCAGACCTGTTCAGGGCTCAGAAACAATAAAATAAAAAATAAAAAATCCATTCTTCCTGAACCTAGCCCTCTCTCAATCAACTGTGAGTGTGCGCACACCTGCATTTCACATAAGTGCATGTGCGTGCGTGCTATGGATTGTATCCAAAGGTGCCTTTATGCATGCAAACATGCATTCTGCTCCCAGAGGAATATTTTACACCTTATGTTGAGTGTCATGAAGGAAAGGGGAAACTAGATTCAGGCTCTCACACAACAGAAGCATGAGACCTGCAAAAGATTGCACACTTTTTCCTGACATTTTGATTGCTCTAACAGAATTTTTGCACTAATATGGATTTTGGAATTTTACCTAATAGAGGTACTCTTGGGCACCGTCTCACAGAAGCTTTTTCAGAACTCTGTGTTAGATTATTTTCCCTGTTCTGCTCATGATTCTATGGATAGAATACCACATCCTTTGCACAAACACTAACTGTTGTTGAGGAGGAAAACCATCTTTCCCTTGGCTTTTGCCCTCCATCCACTCACGCCACTGAGATACGCGCACACACACACACTTTTCACATGTAAACAGCTGGATGAAGTAAGAATGTAAGAAGAGAAGGCCAATGGCCCGTCTAGTCCAGCGTCCTATTCACACAGGGGCTAACCTGATGCCTGTAGGAAACCCACAAGTGGAATTCAAACACAAGATTACCTTCCCCTCCTGTGGTCTCTAGAAACTGGTATTTGGAGATGTTGCTGCCTCCAGCTGTGAAGGCAGAGCAGAGCCATCATGGCTAATAGCCACCAATAGCCCAGTTCTCCATAAATTTGTCTAATTCTCTCTCAAAGCCATCTAGGTTGGTGGCCTTTACTGCCTCCTGTGGGAATGAGTGCCATAGTTTAACTATGAGCTGCAAAGAGGCACTTCCTTTTATTGGTTGTCCATGAGCTGAATGGAGCAATCTTAGCTTTCTCAGTAAAATAAATAAAGAAGTGAGTTAAACTCACATAATGCCTGTTTCTTTCCTTATGAAGAGTGTATTTTATAGAACACAAAAAAGATCAAACGTGTGTAGATTTTAAAATGTTCACTTTTTGTCTGTGGTGCTATAAAGAAATTTTTCTTTAAAAATTAGATGTCTAAAAAAATCAAAGATTACAACGGGTGAAAAACTCTATACCTTTTAAGGTGTCAATGCACTGACAGAGTTAAAAGACCACTTTTTCCCTTCATTTCTTCTTCAGATACTGCTTTATAATAACAATAGGTCCCCCTAGTGGGGGGAAAAGCTAAAAATTATGCTGTTCAACTTCTAAATATATCTGTGCAAATCCACTATAGCAACCTTGATTGTTACATTCAAAGTTCTCTCCCACTCGTAAAAATGAATGCTTGAAGAGATTTAATTAAGCTTTGTATGCCACTTTAATAATATCATGCAAGATATGCTGTTTCTTCAGTACTGAATTGCTTCATTAAGCAATCACATCAGAAGCCCCACCAGTCCAGAAACAAGCGCAAAAATGGAAATCTACCTGCTAAATATTTCATCACGTTAACAGAATACTCAATCCATTACATTGGATTTACCGTTGATATGTACCAAGTTCCTCAAATAGTATAACAATGCAAAATAAGCGCAGACCTACAACTACATAGTTTTAAAAAGGATTTGGGGGATATGGTGGGAATTAATAGGTAGCATGTGCACACACTAAAAATGAGTTCTAACATGAAAGCATTGTGTCTTGAAAAGTAAATACAATTCATCCCCCTTTGTAATTGGTGAGTTTCATAAACCTTGTCGCACTCTAAGATAATTTTTAGAGTAATTTCCTGTTATGATGTATATAAGACAGAGAGAACAAATATAACAACAGATAATATATAAAAGATAAAAACAAAATTATAAAATGGGCATGTTGAATGAGTACAGTTGTGCACTGGTTAAATTAATGATGTCCAAGTAAAGAATATTAGCACTATCTGATTATCAAGTACAGTGGTACCTCAGTTTTTGAACATAATCCGTTCTGGAAGACCGATCGAGTTCCGAAACGTTCGAAAACCGAAGCATTTACTTACGGAAAGCTCAATACGGAAGCCGCATGGGGTGTTCGACTTCCGAAAAGCGTTCGAAAACCAAAGCATTTACTTCCAGCGTTTGAGTTCCGAAATGTTCATCAACAGAGACGTTCAAAAACCGAGATATATCTTACGCTTGGCTTGCTACTTTTTCTCCCCTTCCTGGCTCACATAACAGCTAATTTTGCCCTAAAAATTTAGTCTCTGTCATGACATCTCTGATACGTCACCCAGGCCTAGTCTCATATCTAAGTGCTCGAGGAGGAGCCTTACCCATTTGTCATCTGGCACAAAGCCCCATTTCCTTGGTTTTCTTAATGGCCTGTCTGGAATGGCTATTCCAGCATGTGAATCTGTGCTGGATCCAGGCACAAAAGGGTCTCTCATAGAGTCTACTTCCTCTCCACCAAACTGTCCTTGTATTCACAAACTCATAGCGGTATTAATATCTTGGCAAAAGTGTGCCAGCATATTTGAGGTGGATTAATAATAGTTTTCAAACACTTTTAGAATAACTTGGGTTGGGGAGGCGGTTTTGTCAGTGGAGTAGGGTGGATCTTTGAGTTTTCTGTTAAAAATAGTATGGAGTTCAATGTCAGGATTATGCAACAAAGAGATATTTAAGTCACATTCATGGTGTGTGCATGGCATTAAGAAGCAAGCTGTCTTACGTTTTTGAGATGCAATGCTTACTAGTCCACAGCTAATAGATAGTGCCTGTAGCATGTTTTTGCTAGACAGAAAAGCAAACAATCCTCGGTATAGATTTTTGAAGCTTTGCGTGACCTCCTGTTCAGCTTTGATATTGTAGCAAAACTACCCAATTGGATTTGTACAGATTTTCCCTTGATATAATGTGGGGATGAAGGAAGATCTTGAAACACTGACCTCTCTTTTTTCTCAGAGAGACCATTTTCCTTTTGTTAACCAATGATGAAAACCTTCCGAATGTCCCTGCAGACTTGCTATAGTGGCAATTATCTCCCAAGACTGGTACAGAAATGATGTCTGGAAGGTTTTGCTGACGACAGCCGCTATCTGATGAAACTCTTGACCTAATGAAAAAATACAACAGTAGAACGAGCTCTGGCTTCTGCACCGGCTAATTCTAGTACAAGACAAATTGTTCTCCCTTCTGCACTGGTTGCTTTCCTCATTTAGTCATTAAGAAAATCCAACAATATCCAAACACAGTTAAAGAAAGCAGTAAATCATTCCTTCTGTTTCAGAGATGAATGTGGTTTCTTCTGCAGCCAAAACAGCACCAGCATCCAGGCAGAGATCTGCTAGTGCACATGCGCTTTTCTTCCCATAAAGCAGATGTGCTTTTACCTGTGAAATTGCCTTACCTCATATATGTCCATTTGGTGACTTTGATCTGCAGAATTGGCACTGCTACAGGTGGCACATTGTTCCTGTGGAATTCCCTGCCTATTGACATCAGGCAGACACCTTCACTGTTCTCTTCGGCACCTACTAAAATAATTCCTATTTAGGCGAGCCTTTGTAAAATATTGACATGTGCTCTAATCCATTTATTTTTTTTGCTTATTGTTGATTTTAAATATTTTATCAACGTTCTAAAAAACCTATCTTTAACTGTTTTTACTGTTGATTTTAGAGTTTTTTCCTATTTGAAAACTGCATTGAGGTTTGCTTTTACAGTTAAGAGGTGTATAAATTTTATGAAACAAGTAAAATAATCTCCCATGCCTGGAACCAACCCCCTCAAGCTGACCTGGGGGAAAAAAGTTACCTCATGACTCCTTCCCCTGAACTTTAATTGGGAAATTGACACGTGGGGAACATGGAAGAATGGCTGTCAAGCACGTGGTCAGTGCACTCGCTGGTTTTCTTTTCAAGTGAAGACCTTCTTTTTCTTTTCTGTTTTTTATTCAGATAATACTGCAGCACTGATTTCTTTAAAAAGTGAAAATACTTCACTTTTTTATGAGCAGTTGTCAGACACACAGTAGGCAGCCTCTCCACTTTCCAGTACTTACAAAATAGTGAGTGGTAGATGTCATGTTTTCAAGAAGTGCAGGCTCCCAAGAAAGTATCGAGTGTACACAACTGAAGAAGTGATTTGTAGAATGAAATAACGGGCACTCTCCCCTCACAACTTTGAAAGGAAGGCAAGTGCATCAAAAAACCTGCGCCCCATCCATTAGAAATTTCCTAATTTTTGAATTTTCATTTTCTTTCCCATTGAATGCTGGAGAATAGAAAAAAGGAAAAAGAAAGTGGGAGCAATTTTCACCACAGCATTTGCAGCGGCCAGCTTGTGGGAGAAGGTTTGCAGAAGTGCCAAAAATGTCTAGAAAAAAGAAAAATCCTAAGGGGAGGACCCTCCCAACAGTGCAATGAGGACTGAGCGTGCTCAGTGGTTGGAGAGCTGATTTTGAGGTGGGAAATTGAATAGAGGTGAAGTGATGCACATGAGGCAGGAGTTGATAATACAGGTGAGCTGCACACAGGTGAGCTGTATGCAAGCTGCCAGCCAGCTCTATGGAGCCTCCTTTTATTGACACAAATATGCAAACCCAGGCAGATACATTTTGGGCTGTGACCTTTACACATCTTCCAGTCCTGAGATCGTGGGGCGGTACAAAGTTATTTTGGCACCTGTTTCCACCGCACCATTTTCCCCTTGCACAGTGTATGACGAAGGAGACAAAAGGTCTCAGAGACAAAGGTTACAGACAGGGCACCACAGACTACTGAGACTGCAAAAGGTTAGACACAGGGCATGATGTTCAGACAGTTGTGGCTTTGTCTGTGAGGGGCCCCAAGGTCACGCATGCAGGCAGGCTGAGGCTGCCTGCGGGTGGGAAGTGTCCTCCCTCTGGACCCAGAAATCATCCCTACATAGAGGAAAGAGCTTTTTTCCCCCTCCAGCTGGAACTTTCTGGAAAGGCATTCTGACAGCCCTCAGCTGGGCCCCGGAAGTGTGGGGAGAGACATGGCCAGCCTCAGTAAAGACCCGCTGGGCCTCTGGCTCACGAGGAGACCCTCCCCAGAACCTAATGGGGACATCCTGAGAAGGTCTCCTCGTGAGACAGAGGTGCAGCGGGCCTTTGCTGAGGTTCTGCAGCCTTCCAGCTAACAGCTGACACTGGGAAAGCCGCACTTCAGCTGAGAAAGCCCCCATCCTACTCTGGAAACCTCTCTGTGCCTCAGTGAAGCAGCCTCAACAAGCCTCTGGCTCGCGAGGAGACACACACCCAGCCCAAAGAGGTGCGCTCCGGCACCTTTTTCTCTCACTCTTCACTGCAATGTTTTGAAGAGAACACGAGGGTCCTCTAGTCCAACCCCCTGCAATGCAGGAATTTTTGGCCCAACATGGGGCTCAAATCCACAACCCTGTGGTTAAGAGTCATACGCTCTGCCAACTGGGCTATGCACCCCATTTGTCTTCTGTAAATGTTAGCGCATCATTTGAATATCAGGAACCCAGAATGAAGTCAAGCAACAAGTGTCTTATCTATCCTCCTTTTAAATAAATATTTGTCAGTCTGACTGCACGGACAAGAAGTGCAGAGAACACAGTGGACTCTCGCAACTGTGTATACTTTTAAGAGCTTACTTGGAAGTAGAGCTGCTGTGGCCCTATGGACTACAATTCCTATTATCTCTAGTCACTGGCCAAGCTGGCAGAGGGTGATGGGAGTGTTTGAAAAGCTTGGAAGAATGTACAGTGCCTCTCTTACCATTATAATGTGCATATTAGTTGTTCTGGCATCTTTTCCCCTAGAAAGCAGCTTTCAAATGCTCTGATTAGAAAAAGTGGGGAGGAAAAGGATGTTTAACTACTTCTCTGCTTGCCATCTTTCCACTCCAACTTGCCAAGAGACTTGACTTGGCAGGGATCAGCTCTACTTGTAGCTCCTGAGAGAAACTCATTTCATTAGGACTTTGGCTCCAAATTTAAAAGATGCCCAGCGGAAGCCTTGCTTGCAGAGGAATAATTGGGAGTGCACTTTGTAGGGTTTTATCTGCTCCACACTGGGCATCATATGGCATTCAGTAGGCTTGGCTAGGGAATAATTACCTCATAGGCCCACTTAGCATCCCTGCTAGGCTAATTTGGCCACAGGTTCCCTATGCCTGATTTACAGGAACACCTAAAATAGGGTGAAGAATGTGTGAATCACTTGCTTCTTCTCCCTTCATGGCATGCAAGCCATTTTTTCCCCCAACACTAGGATTGATGTTAGCAGGGCCATCTGGCATCCTTGCATTATGCTTTCAACTTTGTTGTTTAAACTTCAAAGAAACAAGGTTATCTTGTGTTCGGATATATGAAGTGAAATGCATCTCTCAAACAACTAAAGCAAGCTTTGCTCTAAAAAAAATAACCTTAAGATTCTGAGCATCAACATCAAAACGTTATCTCCCAGTAACTTGTGGTACCTAACCTCGAAGTTGCTGAAAGGGTGTCTACAGCAATGACACATCTAGCCAAATGGAAGATGACTTAACAGAACACACATAAAGCATGCAAAAGGCAAACAAAAACTGTATGATAGCTTAAGAACATAGCCTCTGATGGGATCAATCAGGAATGCATTTTATGCAACATATCTAACCTTTTACAGTGGTACCTCGGGTTAAGAACTTAATTCATTCCAGAGGTCCGTTCTTAACCTGAAACTGTTAACCTGAAGCACCACTTTAGCTAATGGGGCCTCCCGCTGCCGCCGCGCCACTGCTGCACGATTTCTGTTCTCATCCTGAAGCAAAGTTCTTAACCCGAGGTACTATTTCTGGGTTAGCGGAGTCTGTAACCTGAAACATCTGTAACCTGAGGTACCACTGTATACTGAGGTTACAGCTAGTTTCCCCAAGAAAAAGGAAGTAGTTAGAAGGCAGTTTGCCTCTTCTAAGATTTCAAGTTATTTCCCCAAGTCATTCTCAAGAGTAGACCTAACAAAAGTAATGGAACTCAGTTACTTTTCTGTTTATTTTACCTGGTTTAGCTGGACAGTTGAAGCCATTTCCCAGGGTGTGGCCACTTGCATGCCGAAAGCTTCTAGGAGCCACAGGCAAGAGCTGAGTGCAGGGTGGTGGACAAAGGACCACAGAAGCACACGACCCTCATCAGAGGTTCCACCCGTCCCCTAACACCTCATACACCCCAATGGTAGCTGATGGGTCTAAAACCTTCAGTGCGTTAGGGTCTTCCTCTGCATGTGAAGACAGGCTCCGTAGTATTGAGCGGATGACAGCAATAGTGGGTCCAACAGTCAAGAAGGTGGTTACCGTACAGGTCATAGAGGAACATGATGGGTAAGTGGGGCTCATGAACCTGGGAAGGTAGCGCATCTAGGAGATGGTAAACTGATCCTAGAACTCTGCTGCCTTGCAGCTATACTCATTCTTGAGAAAGGCTTTGGGAGTAAACCCCTTGGGGGAAAGGAGTGACACAAAATGTAATGCAATAAATAGTTTACAATTACTGCTGCACAACAAATGAATAACCTAAAAGGCCAAATGTGATTTCACCACCAAATTAAGCAGTACTACAGCTGACAATTACAACCACAATCCATTTGGATTAAACACTCCAACAAGGGTTACAGAATATAAAAAGAATACTTTATTAAAATGGATGTCTCTTAAACTCTTATATAAAAACTAAGGCCACGGCTAATGCTAAAATAATGTCAACTTCAAAAGGTTTTATACTATGATTTAATTTAAAATTCTTATACAAAGCTATTTTACAAATGAGTACTCAAACGTAACACTGCTTAATCTAAAATTTAATGATATAAAATATCAACCTCTTAGTACATAGATTTTGTGTTTCTTTTGGTCCTTTGAGGAAAATTATTTTTTGCATGGCTCCTGCTACAGAAATTAACTTAAACAGAAAGGTGGCAGCTTCAATGCTGAAAGCCGATAATCCTTCCTTTTTGTGCCAAGTTCATTTCTTTTCTTGTACCGTTAAACATCTCCAGTCATGATGGCAATAAATTCTTCCTGGTTGACTGAAAAAAACGAAGAAAACAGGTAAGTATTGACTGCATATCTTACTTGAAAGCTTTTATCAATCAAATAAGCTCCTTTTTGGAGTCTGAAGGAGGCTAAATACTGAAATTCTCTCAAAAATATTAAAGCAAATTAACATTCATTTGGAAAGTCTGTAGTGGACCCTTTTGAAGGATTAACTTGGTATGAAATCCTCAGAGCAAGCAATTATCACATGAAATTAAAATAATTTAGCTTTACTAAAACAGACTAGTTGGTTATTGCTTATATATAAACATTTCATGCTGCATATTGCTACAAGCCCCAAATCCTCTTGGCCTTGTCTTCTAAATTTGAAGGTACACTTAAATTTCTTGATTTCTGAAGAAGATTCTATGGTTCTTTTTTAGTGACTTTGCAATATAAGTCACTAAAAAATAACCATAGAATCTTCTTCAGAAATCAAGAAATTCAACAGCATTGTAGGCAGACAATAATTCACCCCAGTTATATTTATTCATTGCAAAATAACAGAAGAGGCCAATACATTCATGTATAACCTATGCCATATAATTTCATACTTTAATAGGGAGAAATTGAATTTCATTCCCAAATCCATGGGTAGTATATAGGATTACATTTCCTGGAGGGAAAATCAGTCACTTGCTTGACCATAAAATCATCACATGGGAAACAAATTCAATGCACTATTTCTATATCATATTTATGATTAGCACATGAACACAGCATCTTTAGAACTTACTTTCTCCATCACCATCTTTATCAAATTCTTCAATCATTGCCCGAAGTTCTTCATCAGTCATGTTTTCCCCAAGTTCTCTAGCTACACGGCGCAGGTTTCTCAGGCTTATTTTACCCGAATCATCATCATCAAACAATTTAAATGCCTTGAGTATCTCTTCATGAGGATCTCTCTCAAGTATCCAGTCTGTCACTAAAATGAAAACAATTGGGAGATCTGGTCTATTTCTATGAAATTAACTCTACTTCTGCTGGTGAAAAAATAATAATTCTGCATTGAAATGCTCTAACTCTATTCCAAACCCTCAGGTTTCTGACCCAAAGAATTTAAAAGATTAGCGTTCATCATCTACCTAAAGAGGCGGGGGGTACTTTGTACATGTAGTAACCTCAACTGCATGGATTTGAACTCCACATAGGAAGTGAATAAATGGAAAATGTCACAACTTACTGAATACTTAGCAAGGTAACCAAGTAGTTATACTTCATTTCTGCAGAAAACCCACTCTCTCTTTTGATCTTTCTATAGCAAAAGCAAATAATGTAGGAATCTTCTACATATGGCTGCCAAAGTTAAATACAAAAATTGCCACAACATAATAATTACTTTTCCATAGTCCAATAGGTGTTTTTTTTAAAAAAAAAAGTTGTGGATACAGAAAAAATAAATAAATTAGATTTTAAAAGGATAATGGGGGGGAAATAGCAGGACATGAAAAACTATGGAATGCTAGTAAAGTTTAAGGTCATCTATCCCCTTTGTTCAGTTTCATAACTACTGGCAGATAAAGGTGGGATAGAAGAAAAGAAAGTGCAGGCAGAGGGTCAAAGCAAAATTTTGATAGTTCTCCATTTATTTATTTGGAGGGGGACACACAATGCTGTAAACATTAAACGGCTCATCTGTTATCCCCGATACATTTGCATACCCATCCATTAAGAATCAGACCAGCTAAATTTCCAGCTATCAATTATTGCCAAATTTCCTCCTGTCAATAAATGTTTAAAATCCAATACTCACCAACTTCATTAAAATCTTCAAAGGTGATTTTCCCAGTTCCTTCCCGATCATAATCTTTAAGTATCTTTAGAACATCTGCTTTTTTCACATCAAAACCTAAGGCTCTCATTGCCACCTTTTGGGAAAAGACAGAAATGCAACAATGTTGACTCACAAACCATTTATTCACCGTAGTTCATATGGACTGCAATAGCAAGTTGATGAGAACAAATGACATTTTTACTCACATGAGAATTTCCTAGATGATACTAAAGAAAAGAAATCCTAGGTAGATGTATGGGATTGTAAAGATAAAACTTCCAAATGGTTTAACATTTCTGAAAGTCTGTCCACTTTTCCACAAATGCCTGGAGGACAAAAAAAATGGAGTTTGTGCAGTTTTAAGTGCTTGGCTGTCGGGGGGGGGGGGGGCAGAACATGATTGCCGTACCCAAGCTGACACATCTGGCGTCCAGAGTGGGAGAAGCAATACTTCCCTCTTGGCAGCAAACAGGACATTACCAAGAGGCTCCTGCAACACTGCAGAGATCTCTTGAACAATCTCAGATTCCTGAGCAAAATGGGTGCTCTGAAGCCAAGCCAAACAGCACTCTGCACATCATTTATGGATCTATATTTACTAGTCTGGCGTGCTCTGGTCCATGGGGTCAAGAAGAGTCGGACACGACTAAATGACTAAACAACAACAACAACATTTCCTGATCTCCAGCCAAGAAGCGTCTGGTGCCTCCAAAAGCAGCACCTGAAGTGCTACTTTGATAGATGAGAGTTAACGTGATCCTGTGATCCCACAGGAGCCACTATGGTGATTTCCTGTTTTTTGGGTGGAGGTTTACAGTGGAGGGAGACAAAGGTAACTCTCTTGCTATACTTTTGGCCTTGCCAGCACTTTTTCAGGAGAGCAGGAGTGATCAAGCCAAATGCTGAAGGAGCATAATATTTTATTCTATGCTACTGCTGGAGTGAATGGAGAGAACTGGGTGCACCCACAGATTACCAACTTGCCATCCTTGTTTAACCTCTTGTTTACTGACATTGCAAAATAAGCATGCTGACTGAGTAGAAATGTATTGGTTTGTGCTGTCAGTATCCTAAACAGTTCAGCAACAACTTCTATCTCTCCAAGTTCCAAAAGTGAATTTTTGTGAGAAAAGAACAAGAAAAAAATAGCTCTATGAAAAAGACACTCTGGGACGGCAACCAGATGGAATAAATTTCCCACCCAAGCTGCCTTTGGCTCTTACAAAATGAGAGCAGAAGATTTGACAGTATGACATTTTGAAAATTATGTTTATTATATAAAGGCTGCATGGGATTAAGCCTTACTGAAATCATGGAGACTTTCCTCAGAGTAAACAAGTATAAGATTGTATTGCAGGAGAACCACTGACATCAAGGTTCTTAGGACATTAATATATCACACATAACTCCACATAGCAGCCTTAAGATGTTTCTGACAAAGAGAAACAGGCTATGTATACCATACCACAATGCTAAAATTCTAGATCTATAGTTTTCCCTGGAATGCAGATCTATGTAACTATGAGCACCAAGGGGCATGCATCTTTCCTAGTATTTACTTTTAAGTGCTTCTGCCTTATGGCTGGTTTAAACATCATAGAAACAGACAGCAAACATTAAAAACACCAATTCAAGAGCTGCTGCAGTGAAGTTGCTAAAGTGTGAGCAATAAAACTAGTTCAAACCTCAATACATGCAAACCATTTCCTTACAATCTCAGCCTCCTCTACACAATGGGGGCAATACCAGCCTATCTCATAAGAAGGTTACAAAGATTACTAATATTATATTATAATATAATATTACTGAATATTCAACAAGTGCTATATAAATGCTATTACACCACATACAGTTTTACTCTGTATGAATCAGCCATCTTTGTTCATAGCATGTATACCACAGAAAAATGTGTCACAATATGTAGCTAACACATATTTATACAAGACTGTACAATTATAAAGCAAAATATCAATATTTTTATGAAAAAATCAATTGCCTTCAGTTCGTGATAATCTATAGCTCTGTCTTTATCTGTGTCAAACAACTCAAAAGCATCTTTAATTTCTTGCTTCTGTTCTTCACTCAAGTCTCTTCTTTTCTTTCTCTTGGTTTTGTCAACAGGAAGCTCAGTTCTAGATGATAAAGACAAATGTAGTCAGGTATGTTTTTTTTCTCTTAAAAAACACACAATTTTAGTTCTGTAGCATATCTTAGTGGGTAGGTATATGTCACCTTGCTGATGAAGAAAACAGAATGAGAATTGATTTCATGAAATGTCCAGTCTTAGTTTTAAGATTTATGATGGATTTATGACTGTATTTGGGCTAGGGCTGGTGTAGGAAAGCTTTGGCCCTCCAGACGTTGCTGAACTACCATTCCCATCAGCCCTGGCAAGCATGGCCAATTGCCAGGAATGAGGGGCGCTGTAGTTCTTCCAGCACCTTGGAGGGCCAAATGTTTGCCACACTTGGACTAGAGGCTACAATGACAAAACAGTATACTCTGTCTGCCATCAAGACTCCCTTCTGCTCTTTTTAGTTCACCATTTTCCTGATATATGTATATTATATTCTTAAAATGGACTTCTGCATTCCTAAAGGCTACGGGAACACAAAAAACCTGCTTTCTACAAAGTCAGACCATTAAACCATCTTGTTCTGTACTATGGTAGACTGCAGCTTTCCAAACTTCTCAGGCTGGTGACACACTTTTTAGACATGCATCATTTAGTGATGGCTCACTTGGTTAGAGCATGGTGCTCATAATGCCAAGGTTGCAGGTTCAATCCCTGTATGGGGCAGCTGCATATTCCTGCATTGCAGGGGGTTGGACTAGATGACCCTCAGGGTCCCTTCCAACTCTTACAATTCTATGACACAGTAATTCAGTTTTACTAGCAAACCGGAGGTTAAACTAACCCCTTTCCAGCCCTGGTAAGGAGCACGGGGAGCGTTCGCACGACACACGAACACATTGCAGCTGAGACACTAAGGTGTTGCAACAGTTTGGAAAGCTCTGTTGGTAGAGGCTCTTCATGGCTTCAGAGATGGCATTCCCTGCCCTGCCTACAAGATACCAAGAAGCAATCTGGAAATGTGTGCAGGGAAGGCATTTGCTGCACCACTAAGCTATGGCTCTGTGCTCTGTAGTGGCACCCCACCTCACCAAGGATCACTTCCTAACGTTTATGAAGATGGCCTGGAGCATCACAGCCCGAAAACTCAACTCTGTGTGTGCCCTCCTACATAAGTAGGGTCTCTAGCTTTCACTCCATCCTTTAAGGTGAACGCTGGGCTGCTGCCTACCTATTCACCTTGGTTGCAAGCTTACATTATTCGATGTGCTAAAGTTGCTTAGATTATAAATCTAAAAATGGCATTAAATCACTTCCACAAGCAGCCTTGAGAACCTAAGCGGGGACACGCATTATTCTTCCTTCCTCTTCCCTCGCCTACAAGGTCCAAGGCAGCTATCAACAAAACAAGATGTAACTAATAATAACAACAACAACAAAAATAATTAAAAATAAAATAAAAAAGCTGAAATCAACAACAAAAATAATTAAAAATAGAATAAAATAAGCTGAAATCAACAACAACAACAATAATAATAATTAAAAATAAAATAAAAAAAGCTGAAATCCCCGACTCGAAAGACAAGAGGAATCGGTCGGCTACCAAATGCTTTTGCGACGGGAGGGGGGAAGGGGATGCCGCGCGCTACCCGGAGCCAGTGCGCACGCTCGCTGCGGCAAATATCGCGACAAGGCGGCTCGCGACGGTGGGGAGGGGGGTGGGAAACACGTTGCGTTGCCATGGCAACAAGAAGCAAAAAGCCCTTCGCTCGCGGCTTCCCTCCCTCCCTCCCTCCCGCCAAGGTACCAACCTCGCCACCAAATTCATTCTCCCAGCCCCACCCCTTGAAAACCAGGCGGGAAGGGGGGCAGCGTGTCTCGGCTACTTTGGCCACCGGAACCCGGAATCAAGAGGAACAACAGCCTTTCCCTCGAAAGCGGGGCGCGAAACCCGTTCCCTCCGATAACGCCGCTTCCCCTTTTCGGATTGCGAGCTTTAATTGGACCCCGCGAAGCGTCCCTCCCGCCCCGCCGCTCACAGCGTCATCGCAAGTGGCTAAGCCGCTTGTCAATCAAGTCTCAGGCGCGCCTCCCCGGTCTCCTGTTGAAAATTGGTGGGTACGCCGCCAACGTTTTACCCAGAAGGCGTTGCTGCTTATAGACGTCACAATGATGCCGGGGAGAGGAACGTCGCGGCTCAGGGCAAATTGCCGCGCTGATTGTTGACGTAATAAGAGCCCGCCCGTCCTAGAGTCTCATTGGCTGCAGCCTTGTAGCGCATCCTCCCTAGGATATGAATACGAAAGCAATAAAGTCGTTTTAGGAGGGATGAATCTGAAGCTATCAGTCAAGGGCATTTTATAGAAGGGACAGAAAAGCTTCATGTTCTGGAGGTCGCATATTTGAATGGCCTCACATAGAGAAGGCTCTGCTCACAGAAAATCGAAGCACACGGGAGCACCATTCAGAATAGCCTTCTTGACATTAATACACCCCCCTTCTCCTTTCTACGAGTAGGGAGCTCTTTACACTCGAGTATGTCTTCACACAAGTCATTGCTGTACTGTACTATGGAATTGGCTACCAGAAGGTAATAGTTATGGGCATCACATCACCAGGATTTGACAAATGCATGAAAACTGAAGCCATAGCTACTGGACATAGTATATGTCTCTTCATTACATCCAGTACCTGGCCGTATGCTCTTGACCGATAGCTGGTGAGCACATGAGGGGGGAAAAACCTGACAGCATGAATCTGCTACATCAATGCATGCTTACTTTGCAATTGTTTGGAGGTCTCTGAAGATGAAAAATAAGCCACTGTCATGCAAGGGTTTTAGTCCTGGACTAGCCAAGATTTTCGATTTGGATACCTGAATCCCACGGAGTGTATTTTGGTAAGTCACAAGCTTTCAGCCTAGTTTACCCCGTTTCTTCCTAATTTGGCGACAGAAAGACAGCATCAAGTATAATGTCCAAGATACAAGTAGTAATGGTATGTACAGCTCTATTCTTCTTTGGTCTGACTTCAGATTACTTTTTACAGTCTAATGCAATCCTTCCTCCTCAGCATCTCTTTTCTCAGAACTTAATTCTGAGCTTACACACTGTTTGAAATTGCAGCTCGTATTATTTTCGTTTCTTGCCTCAGTATAGTTTTTTTAAAAAAAGTTAAGCTCATCTGTTACAATATCTGAAGGCTATTCACGGAAGAATCGTATTTTGAACTGAGTCATATCATATTTGTATATATAGAACTAAACCAGCAGATGGCATCTCTTTTAAAAAAGTAATTGTTCAGTATATATTTCAAAGGACAAGAGAATCTTAATATCTGAATAAAACTTTGTTCTATTTACTCACATTTTTTTCTCCAAGAGATAATTTGGTTTCTGTGTGAAAGTAAAAACAAAAATTCTAACTAGCTCCAGCCCATTACATTTTCAGACATAAGCTGTAAGGTAAAGGTAAAGGTATCCCTGACTGTTAAGTCCAGTTGCAGACGACTCTGGGATTACGGCGCTCATCTCGCTTTATAGGTCCAGAAACCCACATTTGTCCGCAGACAGCTTCTGGGTCATTTGGCCAGCATGACTAAGCCGCTTCTGGCGAACCAGAGCAGCGCATGGAAATGCCGTTTACCTTCCCGCCGGAGTATTACCTATTTATCTACTTGCACTTTGACGTGCTTTCGAACTGTTAGGTTGGCAGGAACGGCAACGGGAGCTCACCCCGTTGTGGGGAACAGCAAGCCCTAGGCTCTGTGGTTTAGACCACAGCACCACCTGCATTGTACATACATAATATGTCTGTATTGTCTTGTAAACTACTGCAAAACTCAAGCAACTTGTAACTTCCTAAACTCTGAAAACACTTTCACCTCTCCCTTTATCTCTTTTTATGAGAAGTGTGAACATATTGAGCTTGTGTTTTTCACTTAGCATTTATTTGTGAACCTCTCTTCTACAATTTACTCTAGGCACAAACATTTTTATTCCTTTTGCATTATGCTCTTACATGGGTGAGCAACCTCACGCTTATTTAAACAGTTATCTACAAAGAACACAGAAAAAGCACAACAGAAGATAACTGGAAGGAATCCAGATGCAAAGGGAGATGTTTTCATAAGTAGTGTAAATAGCATAGTGCCTAGGAACATGAGTCCTCAATCCCAGTTAGCGTGGGTGATTTCTTATGTTCAGTTAGCTGAATCAGCTATAATAAACACAATGAAAGCATTTTCTTGATCAAGGTGTCTCCCCTGCCAGGTTAAGTATCACAATGAAAGCATTTTCTGCGGCATTAGAGCAAGATGTAGGATGTAATGGTTTTATGCTCCAAAATAACCCCAAGAAATTATGGTCAATGTTCTCATTTTCACAAAAGGATTTGGGCATTTCCGCAAGGAAGCCTTTCAACTTTCAAAAGCCCACTCCACCCCACCCCCACAAAAAAAAAAAACTATTTCAGAGTGATGGCAGCTGTTATGGCCTGGCTATCACACCACTACCATTTGGCATCATCTATTCCATCTCTCAAAAGCAACATATATGTAACTTTCTCCTTTGGTTGGGTTAAAGATGAAATGGAAATGATCACTGGAGAGCTGTTTTGTGTCATAATTCTTTTATTATCAATATCTATGATAAAATAATATACAATTTCCCCTTGAAAACGGTGGCACATTAGTAAAGTTTCATCAGTAGACAGAACAATGCATTACAACTTTTTAAAATGCTTTTAAATTGCATTTTACAGCACAATCCATGACTTGCTTCAGTAAAAACAGTTGAATCAACAACATATCATTGCCTTAACTCCAAGAACATTGTTGAACAGAATTGCATTCTAAGCCTTTGTAAATACTGAATCCAGAGGGGATGTCAAGAGAATGTTTACAAATAAAGCAATAGTAAATGTATCATACTCTGTAATATGGAAAGTGAACACATATATTTTGTTGTTTTTAAAGGCATTACAATAATCAATGATAAAGGTCTTTCAATAAATTCATTCAGAAATACACAAGGTCTTAGAATATAAAAATAATTAAGACAAAAGATAAGATTATATATTTTCACTCTAAGGTTGTACTTTACTAACCAAAGCCAAGTGCGACTTACTTCTAAGTCAGCGAAGACTAGCCTGTGGTCCCCCAGATGACATTAAACTCCAGCTCCCAGCAGCCTCATTCAGCTTGGCCAATAATTAGGGATGATGGAAGTTCAGCAATATATGGAGGGCCACAGGTTAGCCACCCCTGTTCTAAGTTAAAGCTCTGACTCAGGCTTACGAAGAATAAAGACTCAATGAACTGAGTGGAACTTGCTTTTGAGTAAACACATGCTTGGGGAGAGGTTCACAGCCTGATTCCTATTTGACTACATTTCCAGAGAACTACTTAAGACTTCAGAAGATAATCTGGCTTTGTGAGCACTGAAATAGAACAGAAATGTCCCATCTTATAGAACAAAAATGTACCAACAGAACTGTTCCAAGAGCAGAAACTCAGATCAGTTCTTAAGAGTAGTCTAACCTTTGGCAAGAACAGTATTCCTTAGCTAAATTCTTCCCACAGTGAGCTGTCTAGTATGTGCCACTCACAGTAAGGCGTTTGGAAAAGAACTTTCAAGACACTGAGAAGGTGGGTAGGAAAGAAGGAATAGAGGCTTTAGGCAGTTTTCTTTAACTCTGGGAAAAACATCACCATTAATGCCTCAAAATCACTAGCAACTCAGCAGTATTCCCGTAGAACAGAATGATTTTGTAGCAGTTGATTCCAAAAGGTGCACATTTCTACAAAATGAACAAGGTACCAGTCTCAAGTTGGCTGCAAATTGAAGTAGGAAACAGGTTAGCCTTAACTGTGCTTAAATATTGCTGTTGACACAATACTTAGCAGCAGTTAAAACAGGAGGGCATTCACTTGAGAAGGAAATGGGTAGGCAGCGGCATCAACTTGGGCCCCAGACTGTGGATGCCCAGCACGCACACCACAACACCATGATGTCGAGGTGTGACATGATGTCACGACCCCGCAGCACTGGAGCACCAAAGGTAAGGTGGTGCCTGGCAGTGGGTGGTGGCCAGGCACCCACAGCAAAAGTTTTGTGGGGACGGGAGTTGACACCACTGCAAGTAGGAGTGAATGATCCGGCAACCCATTCCTGATCGCTTGACCACAGTCAAGAGGGCCTCTCCGTTATATCTGCACTAGTCTTCAACCTGATGAGTTTTGTATTTGCTAATTTTTAGATTAATATCTTGTAAAGTTGCAAGTTCGTGGGTGCCTTTTCTCCCTAGCATTAAAAGGTATCAAGTTAGTGGCTTTGGCTGTTAATAAATGGTATTTCCAAAGCCAATAGCCAAAGTGAAGCGGTCTGAAACATTATATATTTCTCCATTAGTTTGGTGAAAGCTTCAAACAAGATAAGGGCTAAAAGAAATTGCTAACCTCATTTCTAAGTGGTCATTCACCAGCAAGTCTGATCTTCCTGTTTACTGTTGTGCTTTCGTCTACAACAGGAAATAGGCACTGTTAACATTTAAAGAATTAACTACATCCACCTATCCACCCTTGAGGGCTAAAGTGCTGATTACACTGGGGTCAAGCTCTGTATGTGCAGTACTCTTTGATGTATGGGAAATATGCAATAAAGGATAAAAGGATAAAAAATTAATTTTGTGTGACAGCCACAACCCGAAGCTGTTCACTGTTCTCACAAGACAAGGGCCACTGTTAATATCCTTCCTAATATATCTCAAACTATCGATTTCATTTCAGTGTCATAGTTACAAGATAAAAACCTGTCTTCGCACAATAAATTGGTAACACCCCAGAGGGCTGCACAGGATTTTTATACTGGAAAAGTACAAACAACAGACAAGGAATTTTTGTCAAGTTGCTTGAAAGTAAACATTACGGAAAATGGAAAAAAGAAACAAAAGAAGAAGAATGACATTTGTAGGTTGCAAAGCTACTACTTGAAGTCCTAACTACACCTGTAATGTAAAAAGAACCACATATGACTCTAGAGCTGTAGCTTTTTGGCAGCTATCTCCCCCAAAAATTCAATTTACTCTCTCCTGAGACCCAATTTATTCTCTACAATCCACAAAACAATTTGCAACACACAAGTGCTTCTACAGCTGCTATACAGAAGAAACCAAGGATGATCACGGGTGTGTGCATTATATTTAAAATTATCTGACGGAATCTTTTAACAGTTACGTACTCTTACATACACCATTAGTCACATTTAAAGAGCAAGCAATACACTTGAAATATTCACTTACATTTCATTTTAGAAACAATAGTCAAATGCAACACACTTAATTCAAGAAGAGTAACAACTTAGGGTGCAGTGCTTTATATTAACATTTGGTAATAACTTCAGGTTAAATTCACCCCATACAATAAAAATGAAATTATTGGTACTTTTATCTTAGTGCATGTAATGAGACAGTGGAATGTTATAAGACCAACCTACCCCCACTACAGCTTATAATAATTTTAAACCATTTAAAATCTACTTTCAACACATATCCCTAACTCAAGATGTCATCAATAAAGTTTGACATGGGTGCAAAACTTTTCATTTAGCATATATATGTTTCAAAATACAAAACGAATTTAGAACATCTGTCAAACTGTACTCAACATATGTGCAAACCTGCCTTGAAAAAATAGAAGGAAAATGAGTAGCTTTGGCACAGCTACTAGTTTATATTGGTATTTTTTTAAGGTAGAAATTAAGTAGATAAAAATAAAAATCTTTATGGCTTATCAGCCAGCTTTTCATTTAAATAAACTTACCGTATTTTTCGTCCCATAGGACGCTCCGTCCCATAGGACGCACCTAGTTTTTTTGGGGGGAAATAAAGGAATATTTTTTTTCCTTTATTCCCCCCCCAAAAAAACCAGGTCGGGGAAACCAAACCAGGTCAGGGAACAGCGGTATGGCAGCGCTCTGCCTCCCCGCTGTCCCCCGAGCTTGTGGGGCTGGCCGATGTCCGCCCGAAGCGCGGGGCGCTCTGCTTCAGCGCGCCCCGCGTTCCGTGCAGCAGGCTGCTATCCGCAGCCTAGGGAGCCCTGCGGGAACTCCCGCGGGCTCCCCAGGCTTGCTGATAGCTTCCTGAAGCCTGGAGAGCGAGAGGGGTCGGTGCGCACCGACCCCTCTCGCTCTCCAAGCTTCAGCGAAAGCCTGTTTTTGCCCCATAGGATGCACACAGATTTCCCCTTCATTTTTGGAGGGGGAAAAGTGTGTCCTATAGGGCGAAAAATACGGTACATATGCCATCGGGTTTTACAATAATAATATTATTATTAAACAAGTTATACTATGAAGTTGTTCTGGAATTTGTGGCCCGGAGTGCTAGGCTTGCAATCGATCTGACTGCACATGTAGAAACTTTGTGGCACACACCAGCGTTAGAAATGTAGTTGGAAGCCAAACGATAGAGCTGTTCAGCTCCAAATGTGTTAAAATGCCCCGGAAGGACTTTCTCTACAAGACCTCTATTCACTAAGTCTATCAGTCGCTGGCAGGATGTAACGTAGTCATTGATCCTGCTGTAGGGAAGCCAGTCAATCATTGATCCGTCATATACAACATCCCCACTGAACAATATCTTCCGTTCTCTGTCATGTAAGCAAATGCTTCCTCTTGAATGGCCAGGCATATGCATGACAGTGAGCTGTCTATCACCAAGGTGGATCACATCCCCTACAAACAAAGAACAAAATAATGTGGGGGGGAGGAATTGGACTTTGAAGCATGATCGCAAGAAACATAACACCAAATTTACTTCCATTACAAAGGTTGAGCTCTCTGAGAAACCTCAGCGTTAGAAGTGTTAATAGGGAGTCAAACAATGCATGCATGAACACCTTGCCTATTGGTCCAGCACCACTCCCTCTATCAGCCAAGCTATGCCCCCTATGCTAGTCCGCCCATATACTAATGTTTTAGCATTTTAATGTTTTAATGTTTTATTTTAATCTTGTTTTTTAAGTTGCATTTCAATCAACTTGTTTTTATATTGGTTGTTAGCCGCCCTGAGCCCGGTCTTGGCTGGGGAGGGCGGGGTATAAATAAAATTTACTACTACTACGAGCTGCAGGGAAGGTGCTGCTGGATGTCCCACTGCTAAGTAAGGCCCCTGGAATGGTGACACAAGACGGTGCCTTCTCTGTGGTGGTGCTCCCTCTATGGAATCCCCTCCCCCCAAAGACATGGTTGGGACTGATGTTACCTAACTTTCTAGTGCCAGTTAAAACTGTACCTCTTCCCCCAGGCCTTTGGAAGAAACTTACCCATTAAGCTTAGCGGTTATGTCGATTGCCCGCTGTAAAATATTTTCAATGGTATTTTAATTATGGGTTCAAATTTGTAGTGTGAATTTTTAAATTGTTTTTAATGTAGAAATTCTTGTAAATTGCTTTAGGATGCTATGGGATGAAGGGTGATTTTAAAATGAAATACAATAAATAAAAATATCCCCTTTCTAATAAATTTTGCACATGAACACAGACACATTCACAGCAAAGTTCTCAAATGATTTTTTGGCATGAAATTATTTTACCGTATCATCTGAGTTTCTCATCTGAATGCACTAATGTGCATTATGCATGCTAATTAATAGGTGAAATTCAGTGCAAGTAAGTTCAAAGTGATACATTTTGGGGGTGTTTTTTTTAATCTAACCTTCATATTTATGCAGATAGAACCTGAATTGGCTGCAAACACCCACAAAGTGGTCTTGTGTTCATGAAAGAAATGTCACTGAAAATGTCAGCTCAGTGTATTGCAGCAGTAAAAATGTCAAATTCAGCTTTAGGAATGAGACTGGAAAATGAAACAACTAGCAGTATCATCTCATAACAGGATTGCCCATATAAAAAATGTTGCATCTCAGAAAGGACCCTGCTGAGCTGGAGGTACAAAAGGGGCATTTGAAAGAATCGCAGGGTGGGGTGGTGAATGACATTTTTGTCACAGAAAGGGGGGAGATGATAGCAGAGCTTTATAAGTGTGTAAAAAGAGCAACTTATACAGCTGCTAATTTTGTCAAAATAATAGACGTTATTATTTAAGTATGTTTACTGGGAGACAGTGTGCAATCACCTCTTAAAAAAATTCACATGATGCTGCAATGGCCATAAGCTTAGGTGGGTTTAAGGCATGTCCGCCAGTGGCCTTTAGTCATAACAACAAAGGGCCAAACTCACATTTCATTTTCTTAAAAGCATCTTCAGGGACAGCGGAGTCTGTAACCTGAAGCGTATGTAACCTGAAGCTTATGTAACTTGAGGTACCACTGTACAACCAACAAACAAATATCAGAATACTGACACTGGGAGAGACTTCCATTCCCAGCTGTCATTATTCCAACGGGGTGGGTGGACATGTATACGTACGTGCATTTTTCTTCTTGGTCATACATGGAAGGGAGACTAAGTGGAAAAGCTGAAACTTGCCTCTGGCTAGAGCAACAGAAGGTTCAAGTGAGTTCTCATCAAGCAATTCAGCAGAATAGTGCCTGAACTTTTGTCTTATCTACAGATCGGGGGAAATGCTGGGAATCTGCTGCACCAACTTAATGCCCCAAACACTGGATGGCATGCCCAGAATCTGAGCAAATCCCAAATAACCAGGCCATTTGGCAACACTTCTTTTTGCCAGTAATCAAATAAAAAACTTTTTAGATTATTCTGAAATGTCTATCACTATAGTGAATTTTTACTGGCTGGTATCACTGGCTGGATTTTCTTGGCAATAAACACATTAGAATTATTTATATTCTTCTCTTTTCACAGTATCGATGGTAATTGATATGGGATGAACCAGAGGATAAGGAGTTAAGGGATAAAGTGCATAAATCTGTGTTGCTACATTTCATAAATCCCATTAGATTTCAAATCTGTTTAATTTTGCAAATCCAGGCAATCAAAATCGCTGACAGGAAATCTCATAGTAACAATGTACTTTTTAAATATATAAACAAACACTTTAACTTCTGATGCAGTAATACTTTTAGTTGCTTGAAATTAATTTCATAATATTTCCCGTAGCTATTTGTTCTCAAGTCATCTCAGAAGAAGACATATTTTTGTCTAAGCAAAGGCTGCAAACCTACAGGCACTGTGATCTGGAACCATGCACTTATTCCTTGCTCCTCCCTTCCTTACATACTAGATTTATTTAGTCCAGAGATCTTTGTTGTATTTCAGATTTCCCCACTGTGTCCAAAGTGGGGGAGTTTGGGATAATATCAGTTAACCAGGATATTAAGCTGGGACCTGACCTGGTTCTGGTTTAACATCCAGAAGCCAAAGTTTCCTGTTTCAAATACATCAGGGAACTCTGTTCTAAAACTAACCCGGATCTCTGGGCTGATGCTTGCAGGGGCTGATGATAGGAACAGCAAGGAAAGAACATGCCTGTTTCTAACTTTATAACACATGGGTTTATAAATCTGGGTTCGTATGTGTAAAACAGGCCACTGTGAGTTTTCACCGTAGTAAGTCTTTCTGTGTGAGAGCTAGCAACAATAACAGCGTTCACTATTTCAGTAACGTTTACTTTAAGTAATGCGATCTTATGATTGCATACTGAACTTGTGATCCCAGGGAATATATTTCAGAGAAGTTTTCCGGGATCTGACACTAACAGAAACTGTGTGCTCCATCTGGAGATGTGAGTGCATGGGATTATGATCTCATATCTCACTCTGACATCTTAATCAAATGGTCTTCTTGGACCTTAGCTGTGTTTTTCCTGTAAGCAAAGAGGCAAACTGGCAGGCTTATCACCTCCGAAACGTCACCTCCCCATGAGAGAACAGTATACTCAGAATCTAATTTCATCTAGCTAGGTCAGAAAATAATATATTTGTTTCTTTTAGTCACCCCTTCTTAAGGACCCTGAAGACAAATCAGGATTCAATAATGAAATGTTACAACCGATAACCAATAGCTTCCTTTAATGTTCTCCCAAACACTTTGCATTTTATATTTAATTGGCAAGAATGGTTAGCAGAACTGTTAATGTGACACTGTATACACCTAGATGCCCACATGTAGATATACTGTGACTGAGAACTTACTAAGCATGGACACGGTAATATGTACATTTGAACACTGCAAATACACTATTAAATATAACTTAAGGCAGACAGAGATACCTTATTTATTCCCGGCATCCCAGCCTCACCTTTGGGGAAAATGGCTGTAGGGCAATAGTGCAGCACATCCTTTGCATGCAAAAGACCTCATGTTCAATTGCTGGCATCTCCAGGAAGGGCTGGGAAAGACCCATCTAAAACCAGTGATTTCAGATCTTTATATTCGCTCCAGCCCATGGGCCAATTATGATAGGTGGTCAGTACCACCCACCTATCAATCATCAGATGTCATAATATCAGCTGATTGATAGGTGGATCACCCTGCCTAGTTGTCAAACTTGGCCTACAAGGGTGGGGGTGGGGTAGTCACCATGATAGTTATGGGGAAGACAAGCCATGTCTCTACATGCCCCACACCTGATGTCACATATGATGTCAGGTGTGGGGCAGTTGGGTGTGGTATGGCAATAACAGCCTCACTGGCCAAATAGGGAGGCAGGGTGGGCCAAATTTGGCCTGTGGACCATTAGTTCCCTGCCCTTACTATGGTTTATTTAGCCTAAGTATGGCTTATCTGAAAGTCCAACTCAGCAGACAAACCATTGTTTTCTGGCAACAGACAAACCATAATTTGGTATGTGGGGAAACTGGGGGGGGGGGGTTTGCTTATCTGTGAAACAACTTGTGGTTTGCTGAACAAACCATGGCTTAGTATGATGTGCAAACACAGCAGCTGTGATAATACTGAGCTAGGTGTCTCAACAGCCCAAACTGCAGCAAGGCAACTTCATAAATTTCTATATAAAATTTGTGAGGAGACTGGAAGCCCTCTTTGTTTTTGTGCTGTCTTCACCTAATGCTTGTTTAACAGGGGAGGGGAGGGGCCCTCAACTCTTAGTTTTGGTGTCTGCACTCAAGCCAAAACTCTGTCCTTTTGCTTCAGATTTGGCTTTAAAAACAAGCAAAGAGTCTGGATGGGAAACCGTTTTTTCAAGCCAATCGCCACACTCCCCCATGGACAACATTGGTAGTTGGGGCTGGAGACAGAGCAACAGGGGGGACATTTTTTCCTGTTTTTATTTATTTTCATGGCACAGAAGATAAATTTTGAGAAAAAACAATGGTTACAACCGTAGACAGCTTTGCACAGTAGGCTGTACTCCAGCTGTTCAAAAAGCAGAGTTTTCTACAGCCCCCTCAAACATCTCTGCATCCTCCATCCCTCCAAGCAAACAGCATTACGACACTTCAGGGATGTGGTCCAGCCAGGTCAAAGGATTTGATATGTCCTGAAGAGCCACATTCAGCTACTGGGCCTGAGATTTTCCTATCCCAAGCCAGTCTAAAATAATAGGTGCGATAGGGGGCGGGGTCTGAAAAGACACAGATGGAAAGGAGATCTGATTTGCCTTGTGTCACAAGGCTTCCCCATCCCTGTTATATAACATGTACATTTGAGAGGGGAAACCAACCTAATGAATTGGACAGCTAGAGACAAGAACATAATTGAACTGTAGTTAAGATATGAAATTGTATATCACAATGACTTGGGCTGCAATCCTCAGCATGCTTATTAGTAAACAAGCCCTACTAAGTACTGTAGGACTTACTTCTGAGTAAAGATTCACAGGACTGTTAGATTATTATCAGAGGATGTTACTTTGGGGTAGTGCTTAAAAGGAATCATAGAATTGTAGAGTTCTGTTTATCTGTTCTCTTTACTAATTAATTTAGGTCAATATGTATATATAATGTAATATTTTATATAAAAATAGAATTGTACATAGACTGATGTATACCAGCTGAGAGAAAGCATGAAATAAACTAAGGCTGTGGCTTAGTTCCACCCCACCCACCCCCGAATTGATAACCTCCAGTGCAGATTCTTATTGCTACATATATCTGTTGGCTAAGCTTGCATCTGCTACTGGGGATTTGTTTTTTCAAAACTCATTATGGATAGCAAAAACATCTACAAATCCCTAAGACTTCACCTCCTACGTATTTTTCAGGAGCTACTAGAAATGTCTCCACCCATACTCTCTCATTCACAGACACAGTGCATATTCATGCTGGTGTGCCCTTTAAAATATATCAACATGCATGGATTTTGCCAGATGCCCCCAACTCCTGCATATATGGATGCTCAAACCTTAAAGGAGAAGATACCACACCCCACATTACACACACAGAGCGAGGGGGGCACAAAATGAAGAGCAGGATTATAGGATCCTTGGTTCTCTCTCTTTCCCTCCCTATAAAAAGGGAAAGGGTAGGCTACAGGCTTTTGCTTCTATTTTATCAAGCTTTTGAAAAAGTGTCTACCGATACAAAATCCATGTAAAACAAAAAACACTCCCTTTCCAACTCCTTTCTCCACCCTAACAGCAGTTCCATACCGCTGCTACACGTTTTCTTTCCTAAGGCATCTCAAAGCCCATCAAGAGAAGCTATGCACTTGCCTACCTTTAGTTTATCCCAGAAATCTCAGTTCTCGAAGCTCAGAACCGCCCTTTTACACATCCCGAGAGGTGAAGCCAAAGAAGGAACAGCCCTTGATTCTGCTCTCTCTGTATACATAGGACCAGGGCATTCAAAAAACCCCTTCCCTTTACACATTCTCTTGTATACTGGAGCCGACGCCCCCGCCTGTCATTTTCCGCAACAGACCCCAAACACACATCCACCGCCAGCCCTGAGTATTTATGAAGCACCTATAGTAACATGAGCAACATATAGAACGCAACGGACAATGTTAATATTCGTGACATACACAAGCACATTTGCTAACTATACACGAGAGGTGGAGGCACTTGGGGCAATTCATACCACATAGACATTTGCCACTCCAACTGCCTTCGTTGCAAATAATGGGAAACTTTCTAACTAAGTTGAGGGGAATCCGTGCCATTCTGCTGGCACACCCGAGTCAGGCTGCTGCAATTCCAACCTGCCCGCCTGCAGTCCCGCAAGTCCCAGACGGTTCCCTGGAGGTGTGAGAGAAAGTCCCTCTGTGCATGGTCAGAGGTGCTCTCTCTTTCTTTTCGTTCTTTCTCCACCCCGACGTCGTAGGGCCCAGCTCCGTCCTTCCAAAGAGGCCCCGGAGCCCGGCTTTGCCCCGGGCGGGCGTTGTTGGGCAGCCGATCGCCGCCCGCCGTGCTCCTTTACTCACCCTCCTGCAAGACGAGCGTGGGCTGCACGGGCCGTACGCGGAACTGGCGGGCGCTCCAGCCAGGGCTGGGCTGGCGCACGACCTCGCTGTCCGAGAGCCAAGTGACGGTCTCGTAGTTGTCGCCGCGGCGCAGCGCTCGGGCCTCGGCGCTGTGCACGGCCACCTCGTCGAACTGGTGCAGCCCGCCGGCGTGGTCGAAGTGCACATGGGTGGCCACGGCCAGCAACGGCCTGGGCCGCCCGGCGGCGCCCTCGGGAGAGAGCAGCGCCTTCTCGTCGCCCTCGGCGCCCAGCAGCCCGGCCAAGCGCAGGTAGTCGGGGAGGCTGCGCAGCCCCAGGCCGGTGTCGATCACCACGTCCCGCTGCGAGCCGCGCACCAGCCAGATGTTGGCCCGGTTGCCCGACTCGTAGAAGCGCTCCTGGATCCAGTAGATGCCTCCGCCCAGGGACTTGTGCGCGAACCACTCCATCGCCGACGACGCCGCCGCCGCAGCCCCGACCTGCCGGGCCGCCTGCAGCGCCTTAGTAGCCGAGCGCGGAGCTGGGCGGAGCCCGGGGAGGAGGCGGGGACGGAGGCGCCTGAGCGGGACGTGCTCGGGCGAGCGAGCCAGCCAGCGAGAGGTCTCCGCCCCGTCCCTGCCCACTGCGGTAGCGCGGCGCCGGGCACGCGAGCAGGCGGGCCGGGGATGGCGGGCTGGGCGAGGCGAGGCTGCAGGAGGAGCGGCCTGGCGAGGCTGGAGCGGAGAGGCGTGAGGCTGCGAGAAGGCGGCTGCAATTGGGCTTTGAAGATGCAGCGCGATGATGGTGCTTGACGTGCTGCTGAATAAGAGGCACGGCTCTCCCGATGCTTCCCCCTTTTCAATATTTCGTGAGAGTCGAAGGAGGGTCGTTTGCTCGCGGCAGCTTCGTTTGGGGCTATCTCGTGCAGTTCCAAGCGCGCACCCTGGGGAAGTGAGTCCCAATCCCATCTGCTCCAGCTGTCCCTATTAATTTTTCTTTTATCTGTTCCTCCTAATGCACTGACACCCTTATGATAAAAAAAAAAGTTTCGTGAGGTAGCTCAATCGGTTGAGCGTGAGACTCATAATCTCAGGGTCTTGGGTTCCAGCTGCTGGGCAAGAGATTCCTGCCTTCTGGGGGTTGGACTAGATGACTCTGAGGAAACCTTTCCAACTCTATGATTGTAGAAGGAAGGGAAAGGGGCAACTGCATCTTGGCCCTAGCTGGGATTGAGGCGAGTTGTAGTCCGAAACCTATGGAGAACCTATGGTTGAGGAAGGCTGCTCCAGTGACTGGTCCTGTAAAGCCAGTGTGTGGTTTCTCTACCCCACCACCAACAGCAAATGTTGCTGTACTGAATTGCAGATATTCCATGACTAGGCGCATTGTGAGATGAAGCATTCTTAAGGATGGCTTTGTGATCAGTTTAGTATACAACAGGTAAGGTTTCATCGGTGTATAAGGTGGAGAGAGTGAAAGGAGCATCAAGAGTCTCCTTTTTTATCTGTGACACCTCATCTGGAGATATGAAGCCCTGCTGGATAGTGGGATTTTTATTTCTGAGTACATGTGTATAGATACCTTGATTCCATGCATGTTTATTTAAAGCAAAATCAATTTGGTTCAATGGGGCATGGAGTGCTTCCCCATTAGGCATTTAGCCCTGCTTCATTCACTCGCTTCTTACTGGGCATGCACATGACACTGTCCAATCGTTGCCTCTTTATCTGTCTTTTTGCACACAGCAGGAAGACCAGCCACAACCCTGGAAAAAAGTTGCACTCCTCAAAAGTGCTGGTGAGGGGTAAAACTCTGCCCCATTTCCCAGCAAGGACCCTATTGCCTTGAGGGTCATTTGCAGGAAACCTGCTTTCGTGCTTCCCCATTAGCCATTTCGCTGGATGCTTCTGCTCCATGTGCATCAATGGAAATGGGAGGCATTGGCTTTCACTGGGGGAAGGGGCTGCATTCCTGAAAGTGACTGGGCGGGGGAAGAAAACTGCTGTTCCTGCCAAGATTCCTTGGGGTACCAAGGGTTCTAGCTGATAAGCAGTGCCAGCAAACCTTCTTTTGGCTGGGCCACATTGTTACATGTCCTTTACCTGATGTCCAGGGCCGTCTTACCCATAGGCGCTAGCAGGGACGCGGACTTAGAAAAAATATTGGGGGGGCCCGGGAAAGCTCATGAATAATAAATAAGCTCATGAATATGCAAATAGAGTGGCTCCGGCCCTAAATAGGGCAAGCCACGCCCCCCAGCCAGCCGATTGGCTGGCTGGGAGGTGTGGCCAGTCGGGATTCCCCTGTTCTCGCGGGATTTCCGGCAGTGCCTTGGCAGCCGGGGCTCTCCGATTAGGGCGCGCGGCTGGCTGGCTGGCGAAGGAGCAGGTGCGGAGGAGGCGGGGGACGGCGGCGGCGCTCTACTGGAAGGGCGCCCGCCCGAGATTATTGGGGGGGCTGAGCCCCCCCAAAAAAATTTTTGAGGGGGCTCGAGCCCCCTCAAGCCCCATGGAGTCGGCGCCTATGGGCGCTAGGGGTGCGGAGCACCCGGGCACCGGGCTTTCAGGGGCGCTAGGCCGAAAGTCCAGGGCCTGAGAGTTGACCCTGGGGGAAAGCCCGCCCATTGGTTGGAGCGCCGCGGCGGGCTCTATTGCTGCGGGTAGCTCTGCACCGCGAGTTCGGGGCCGACCAAGCCAGCGAGACGCTGAAGTGGCTGGCTGGCTCCGCCTTCCTACACGCCTGGGACTGGGCAACCTAGGGGCCGCCTGGCAAATCTTTGCACCTCGGCACCTCATATGCTTAAGACAGCTCTGCTGATGTCATATGGCAGTTGGGTGTGGCTTTGCCAAATGGCCCTGCCAGCTCTACAGCGAGGCCTAATTAACGCCACCGACTGCAGGTTCTGCACTTGGTTTGTGCTTTTTTATTAATACGACTGGCATGATAATTAGTAGCAAAAGTGGATTGTGCGTTTCTTCAAGTTACTTCTTGTGGTGGCTATTTGTTTTTAAAAAGACAGTTCATATTTTCGGTGTATTCTCTGCAGAACAAGAATAAATATTAAATGCAAGGTGTTCTTTTCAGGAATTTGATATGGCCAGGTCAGGCCGAGGAAGAGGGCGTGCTGCCTTGACCTTTGACATTGCAGCAATTGGCTTTGTTAAAGGTGAAGCGCTACCTGAAGCAGTATTCGGGCCTTCTCCGCTATATCCTGTAAGTATCTAGCAAGCAGCCAGAATTTCAAACCACAAGTTGCCGTTGGGGTGAAGTGTTGCACTTGCATGCCACATAAAAAGAGCAAGAAAATGCCAAGTCCGTAGTTAATCCTACTGCTGGTAGACTAATATTGGAAAACAATAGGACAGGCATTTAGACTTAAACTTAGTGAAGGTGATGCTAGACAAGAACACAGGAAGCTGTTTTATACTGTCAGGCCATTAGTCCACCTGGTTCAGTACTGTCCACATTGACTGGTAGTGGTTCTCCAGGTGCTGGCGTATTTGTGTGTGTGTGTTGGCTGAATTATTTCTCTTAGATTACCAAACCAGCGTGCACTTGGGCTACTGGTATAAAAAGTGCCCAGGGTTTTTAGCTGCTGTTCTTTGACAGTAATTAAAGATGTCACAGCACTTTGTGTGCTGTAGCCTCCAGTACTCCTGTCATTGCTAGAGAAGCATTTTATGAAGATTCCTATGAAATAAAAAAAAGGTTGTGTGAGTTCTTCTTCTGAGAGAGAGAACAGTATAAAACTCTATTTTGCAATTGAATTAATGACGTTGGAAGGCACTTACACTTGCACAAGGAGGGGCAACTGATTCTTGCCAATCTCTCTGATGCATTGAAGCCCCCTACCACTCCCCCCCCCCAAAAAAAGTTGCTTTCTGACAGTTGGGAGCCCCTCTGGAACAAGACAGGATATGGTGCAATGGCTGTAGAATGTAGCAGGGACTGGATGAGGAAGTGTGTGTCTCACCTTACACAAGCAAAAGTGCTTTCCACTAGTACAAAGCTACCATTAAATACAACCCAATATGTGTGATTTTCACAGACAACAGATTACAAACCAACACCACTGAAAACGGGAGAGGATGAGGATTACCTTTTGGCTTTAAAACAAGAGCTCAGAGGGGCAATGAAACGGACGCCTTATTTTATGACCAAAAAGAATGAAAGTGAAGGTTAGTTTGCCATATCGTTTTATTCTGGAAAGTATTGCACATGCAAATTTTGCTGTAATAGAATTAATCCTGTGTAACCAAGGGTGTAATCAGTAATTTCTTGAAGAACAGTGTTAAGGTGCCATTGAATCTGTACCCCTCCAATCTGGACATGTTCTAACCCGTCTTCTAGTTCTGTTTGTGATGTGATCCAAATCCTTCAAACGAAGGTGGTTATCCCCATAAAACACCCAAGGTTTTTCTTACAAAATAAATGCACAAATATGTTATCGTGAGCAAAGCAGAAGAGGAATTTTTTTCCTGAAAATAGTCCTTTGTGCATTTTAACTAAATAAAGATTGTGGTTCTGCATTGGCTTTGTCTGAATTTATAGTATGTATATTTCACAACTCTAGGTTTTTGTCTTCAGGTTTTGTACCTGTTGAAAGATACAGCAAAAAATACTTGCAGATGAATGAAAAGGACCTAGAATGGACCCCAGGTAAGGAAACGTAAATTCCAGTTAATTTTGGCATAGAATTTTCCATTGTTTTCCAGTATTTAGATGTAGAACTCATTTCATGGTTGGTTCATTGTTTATTTTAGGTTCCTCTGTGCTATTCAGCTAGTAAAAAATGTAAACCTAAATAAATACCTCTCACCCAGAGCTGAGTGGTATTTTTTTAAAAGTGCATTTACACCTAGAATTCTTTTCCACTTCAACCAACCACAAACACTCATTCAGAGCTGATACTCATTCCCATATTTTCACATCTTTCCAGAGAAAGGACTGCTTCCCAGTGGTCCCTCAGGAGTACAGTACATTCCTTTGTCGCACTTATTTGAAAGATGGAGGGCCTATAATTGTGGTGAGGCCAAGTTTGTCTAGAACAGGGCTAGTGAACTTGTGGGACTCAATCAGCATGAGCAGTGGTCATGGATAAAGGAAGTTTTTGTTAAGCACCAGTCAGAGAGGCACAAGTTTCCTTCTCCCTGGTCTAGTATATGTTGACTCCCCTGAGTCATTTCGGGTCTTCTCAGTCAAAATGTGCATCTTGAGCTGTGTACAAAATACTGAGGGCCATATTTCTCAGTAAATAGCTCACATATCAAACTTCTGCCATTCCCTTTTCTCAGCATTGCCAATTCTCAAGTAATGATACTATCCACATTCAAACAGAAGCTTGATAGCTGGAACTGGGACACCAGTGGCCATCTTGGGCCTCACTTTGCAAGGCTGGGATCGAAGGGTGCATGGCTGTTATGTTTGTCTCACACCGCCCTTCCACCCTCGAACTGCTTTACGATGCTGGGATCTGATCTGAAATGATTCACCCAGCAAATCATTCAAATCAGATCCCAGCCTCGCAAAGTGGCACAGGGCTGGCATGATGGCATGAGCAGGATCCCCCAGAAAAATGTGCCCAGGGCCATTCCCTGAATTGCTGGACTACAGTCCCATGATCTCCACTGGCAAGCGCCAGGATGGGAAAGTCTTGCTACTGTTCTGAATAAAATGTATTTGGACATAGAAATACCTTTAACGTGAAGGAGCATAAACTATTAAAAATAACTAAAACTTGACTGTATCTTTTGTGAAGACTGGAGAAGACTCCCAAGAGAGCTGAAACCAAAGAAGAAGACTGAAAAAGGTAACATGCATCTTAAGTAATATTAAGTAACATGCCTCTTAGGAGTAAAAATATTTTCTTGGGCTGTTGACCAACAATATTGTTCAGTATGCCTTATTTTGTGCTATAATTGTAATGAGAAAGGGGTGATTGGTTGTTGGGTCATAGAAAAGAGAAGAGAATACTTTAAAACACACACAACTGAAACCTTAAAATAACTTAGGCATTTGGTTTTGCAAGGGATTGATCTGGTAATCCTGAAATTTACAAGCATTTGACAAAAGTTGCCACTGTCAGGTAAGTTACACTGTTTCTCTCTCTCTCTCTCTCTCTCTCTCTCTCTCTCTCTGTGTGTGTGTGTGTGTGTGTGTGTGTGTGTGTGTGCCATTAACACCACCTTCCCAATTCTAACACAAATGAAGTTACTCCTGGGATTTCCACAGGAGAACTTGGTTCTTGGTATAGTAAATTCTTCCTGATTCATTCTTTGCAAACAGGGAGCTTTTTCACTTCCATAATGAGTAAAGTTTGTTATAACTGCGTTTGAAGAGTATTAAGGTAAGAGGATTTTTCTTCAGCAGGTGGAAAATCGAAGAAAGCAAAAACTGCAACACCAAAAACTAATGTGGATGTTTTGAAAAAGATAGAGGTAGAGTTTACTCTGCTTTACCTTCTTAGGTTTTATTATTCAGCAGTAGTCACTATTGCTAGTATGTCTCCACTGTGAACAGTGATGTAAAAAGCAGATTAGGCTCTATAAAACTCATTGGGCTGGGGGGAATGACAAACGTATGCATAATTTAGGGCACCTTTACATAACTGCAAGGAGTTCTTGTTTGCCTTAACTGATGGTTGCCTTGAGCAATTTTATGCTATGTGACAGGATGGCAAATAAAAAACAACAACCAACTGGCATGTTCAAATATTTAAAAATATTTTTTAAAAAGATTTGAACATAAACCATTGTGTTGAAGCCAGCCAATTGAAATCATGGCTACAGTATTTTAAGCACTATTGATTCCTGTGGGTCTACCCTACATTTGACTAAGCCACTTTCTCTTATCTAAATTGTAAGGTTTTTGGATTTTCCACTGGATCCACTTCCTCGTAATTCATATTTTTTTTCTGATCCTTGAGTAAGGGACTTTGGAAAGGGATACCAGAAATCTGTTAAGGATTATTCACTCCCCATTTGGAAAATAAGTAGCATGTGATGAGATGAAATTAAATTACAGTTATGTCCAATATTTATGTCATAATCATGCTATTTCTAAAATCCTTTTGAACTCCTTGAGTTCTTTGCTTAGTTCACCTATCCGTTCATTACTTGACCAGCAAGAATAATTTTAAAAAAATTAGCTGGAAGTTCAGATGATGTCACAGACATCTTGCTAACCTTTCCCAGGAGCTAGAAAAGAAAGGAGACGAAGAAAAGTCAGATGAGGAGGAAAAAGATAAAGAGGAAGAGGAGGAGGAGGGAGAACCAGAGGAGTATGAGGAAGAAGAGCACGAAGAGGTATTGGTTTTCTTAACAAATAAAATTATGTAGAGAGCAAGCTGGTGGCAATAATTTTCTTGACATTATACATGATTGGGGCAAGTACAATAAACTTGGTGTACCTGTGGCTCTTTGAACGCTGCTGAACCACAGCTCCCATCATTTCTTGGCCATTGCCCATGCTGCTTGGGGCTGATGGGTATTGGAGTACAGTAACATCTGAAGGGCTGCAGATTCCCCATCGTAAGTAGTATGGTGTTTCCATAAAATGTTTCCATTCCTCGCACTTTATGTTACAGTTAACAATAATATGTATTTTCATTGCAGAACCAAATGAAAGAACCATATCAATCTGTATCTTGTTTACTTTATAAAGCAGCTTTCTTCCACTTTCTACTGTATATTGTATTGTCAACAGAAGGATTGGGGGGCGGATTGCTTTTTGTGTCACTTCTGAAAATGCTTTATGGCCATAGTCTTAACCACACTTAATTGTGTGGTTCATTCATTACATTGAAATCAATTGGCTACCAAGGAAAATTCATTTAGGAATGGAGGGCATGGGTGTCAAAAGTGACTGAAAAACATTTAAATTAGGTATGTTGTTAACACAAGCATTTATATTTATAATTACCTTGCCTTCAACTACCAGCACGTTTCACTGGGATCTATATTTATTTGCTGCATGTGTAACATTGATTTCCACCAGTTACATAAGGTTTGATATAAACACAAGGAAGTATCTGCGACTGTACTTCTTGCACGTAGCAATTTACAGTATCTAATATGATTTCCTCTAGGAGAACGACTATATTGCTTCCTATTTTGAAGATGGAGACGACTATGGAGCAGGCAGTGATGATGACATGGATGAAGCAACTTACTGAAATTGTTTTGAGTAGCTGGGAAATACAGTTGGAAAGTCTGAACACACTCTTGAGTTACCTCTAGTTATGAAATAATATAATTTCAGAGGATTAACAATGATAATTAACTCTCATTTTGCTGCAGTATGGGAGTATGTTGACTCAATATTTGAAGCAGGCTGTATATTCACTTCCAATTGATGGAATGGTAGATTGTGTTGGCGGCATGCTAAAGCACTCAGATGTGTCCTATATAGACCATGCTTTGTTATCCTGAACTAATTTGCAGAAATGTTATGTGCCTGACAACATAACACTGAGCTAGCCTGTGCGGAGTACCATATCACTTTGCACTGCTTATGAAACTATGTTGTGGGGAAGGAAGAGAAATGTGTGCACTGAAGTTTAAAAATCTAGCCTTTAAATAATAAAAACTGTTTACTGAAAACAGGATCTGGTGTAGTAGTGTGTGATAAAATACAGTTGCAGGTTAGCTTGCTTTCTAATAAAGGGTTGCCCACTTGCATCATCACAAGAGCTTTGGATAAACAGTACTTGGTAAGGCCACCTGAATAATAATATAAAAATGCTTACTGAACTTCCAGTTCAGTTACAGGACAACCAAAACTCAAATGGCAAGAACTGATTTATTGCTGTCTGATAAAAGTTCACCAACAATGACAGCCTTGCAGTGCTTCCAAGAAACATTAGTAAATAAAATAATAGTAATAGTACTTCTTATATCCCTGCTTAAAAGGGTTTTTTTTTTAAAAGAAGCACAATTAATTCCATATATCCTACCATCCAGTTTCCAGTCGTGGCCTCTCCCTTTTCCAAATGTCACCCCAGGGACTTCTCCAAAATACAGTTGTTGTTGTTGTCTTTTCCATTGTAGCTTTAAAAAATAATAATCAATGCTTAGTGTTGTAATCTTATGTAAACTGCTTGATTGGGTGTGCCTGAAAAGCAGAACTGTATATATAAACACCTTAAATCAATAATGAAATAAAGTTTCGACTAGGAGATCTGCTGCACAAGAAACATGTTGCAGAAGAATCCCCTCTTGACACCTCTGATGTGTTAGAGTCTGCTTTTCACAGTAGAACACAGAAATGGGCATGCCAAAATCCTTTGCTGTAGCTAAAGCAGCTTTTTGGATTAGTGTGGAATATCCATAGGGTACATCAATTGATCACTAAACAGGATTAAAAATATATTTCTTTATTTTTATTTTTCTGGAATTAAGAATTCAAAAAGAAAATATATTCTTGCCATCTTATAAATTCCAAAACTTTTATAAACGGCTTAATTATGTAAAGAACATTTGTGGCAGTGTTCCTTTGAATAACCAATCCAGGGGTAAAAACATTTCACGTGGTTTCATAATACAATACACAGATTAAGAGCCAATTTCCCTGTTCAACCATGGATTGTATTTAGAAATCTGGTGACCATATTCTAAATATTTTTCTCTTTTTTTGCAGAATTCTTAAAATTTACTACTGTAACCCTAAGTATGTAGGCAGAAGTTCCCCCTGAAATAAAGGAGGTTTGGACAACTTTAGTATTGAGCTAGATTTGTCAATAGGAACCACTAGAATGCACAGCAAAATAATAATCCAATAATCCATTTTCTGGAACATTAGATTATCTTTTTCTATCCTTGCCAAACCATAGATTCACCACATATGATTACAAAGTACTCATTTCTGCCACATTGTTTTTGAAAAGAGAAATACATACACCAACAGCACATATGAAGTGCTTTAACATACTTTTTCCCTTAAAGCTACTGCAAGTCCCATACACAGAAAATAAATCAGTGTCTTTAATAAAACAAGCAGGTCCTCATTGTGATATTTCAACAGACCTTCGATTTCATGACTGCACTATTCACTTTTTCACAAAAGAAACAGGTTTAGCATAGTTAAATTGCAGAAATAAGGCACAGATCCTTGAGCTATAGCAAAGTCCAAGGTAGTATTTTTGGTACATAATACTATGCTGATTATTATTTTCACTATTTGACAATAATTTTTCAGATGCCTCAGTTCAAATTATCACCACAAAAATGATTTAGCTGTGGTACACCACCCAGTCTTTCTGATGTGTAGACAGTTCAAGTGTAGGTCGTTTAGAAATTTTACTGCATGCTGCTTTGCAAGTTTTATCTAAAAAGTGACAGAGAATTTTAATAAATCTATCTAGTTAGCTCTATAAATTCCCCTTTTATGTTTAGAACTCTTCTACACTTGGCTGTGTTTGGTATTCCACTTTACCCCATCCCCCAAAAAAAATTCAGAAGTGGCACATCTGGAACTTTCTTTTCCTGCAGTTTCCCATTCCCTCAGGTCATTCCATTGAATTCACATGCGAAACTGATTGCTTAGAGCACTGATCTTCAGTGGGTGCCTCAGGAACCGCTATAGGTTACAGCCTGAACTAAGATGGGTTGCAAGAGTACCACTACCACCACCATACAAATATATGGTTTTTTATTAGCCCCTAAATTTATGCTTGGTTTAAAGGTGGATCCTGGGTCAGAAAAAGTTGAGCTAGTGGCTTAGAGTCTTTTTTTAAAGGCCTGTATAACAGTCGCCTAGGTCACCTAAGATATAGTTCTTCGCTAGGTGAAGCAGTCTATCCAGTTGTATGGATCCTGCTATACTGCTCTTGTCTCTTTTTGCTGCCCACATCAACTGTGATCCAGCCATAGACATATAGAAAAAATCGTATTTGTGTGACTACTTGCAGCAGAATATGAATGGGGATGACCCTATTCTAATAAATACCCTATTGAAAGCACATTCCATTGTTTCCCCATTCTAATCCAGGAGGATGATAAGCTCAAGAGATGCTACACCCAACACCACATCAAAGCAGTCCAAACCCAGCCACACATCCAAGGGGTAATATACAGTGCTGGGCTGCATAGTGATAGTGATACTTTTTTCTCCATTTCTTTTAAAGACAATGAAATTCACAGCTTTCCCATGGGGAACTGAGGAATTTCATGAAGTACATCTCAGATATTTTCACGCATCATTAAGGATGGTAAGGGAGCTTTAAAACACAAAACCAGATGGCTAAGCACCCCTGTTTTTATAAATTCATTAAAAGAAAAAATGGAGTAACACATGCAGAAAGCAACTGCATTGGTGTTGTTCCATAAGCGAGTCACAATAAAACAGAGCAACCACATCCAGGGATGAATACTAGTAATTCAGAATAATGCTTCATGAATCTGATAACATTAACTGTGTGGTCCACAAAAGCTTCCGCTATAATAATTTTTTAAGCATTTAGAATCCCATAGGACTTTGGAATCATTCACACATCATCATAATCCACAATTAATGGTTGACTGTGAACACACCAATCTTGGCTGCACCAAAAAACAAACTCTGATCCTTGGCCTTACATCCAAAGCAAGGATAGTGGTTGGTTTCACTTCAGACAAACTACAATTTGTTCTTGGCTTACCAATTGTGGTTTGTTTGGTGTGAAACAAACTATGATCCCCACTTGAGCATAACACTAAGAGAATGTTTTAGCATGGCATGTGAGCTGGGCCAGTGATGTTTTTCCTGCAACTGATGAACGTGCCTATGCCTCAGAGATTTTGTACAAATTTTAAACCTTGTATCTTCCCTACAAATAACATACTCTGTTTTTGGAACTCCATAGGACAGTTTTAAAAATAAGGGCTATTTACCACATTACAACCAAACTTTAAAAATAAGTTGTAAATAGCTTGCTTCTGTGGCTTTTATTGAAAAATAAAGAGCCTATATAATAAAGATTTCTGCTGCCATCATTTCACACATGTGAATATTTTACTACAACTATATATTGTCAAGCAACACTTTTACTTGTTCGGCTATAAACCATAACAAAGAAAAAAAAAGACATTCAGAGTTCAACCACAGATTTGGCTCTTAATTTCCTTGCAGCCAACATAAAATTTTCCTTGTCCAACATCAAAAAGCACACAAACTCACTTGATGCAACAAACATTTCCCTGCAGCTAAACTCAAGACAGGTATTTTTTCAGAAGGATCTTTATATATAGGACCATGGGTAATGTTAAGAGGACACTGTTCACTACCAGTTTCCAGAACACACAGAAACACTGTTCCAAGGGTTATATCTTAGAGTGGCCATCCAGAAAAGCCAAGGGCACAGCACTAAAACTTAATTCTATGAAAGCAATTATACACGAAGCCAACATAATTAACTCCAAATAGTTTTCTTATGGTCTGTCCTAATATATGGATACACCCTAGAAAATCTAAAGGAATGAATAGTTAACATTAGGGCTGGGCGATATATTGATATATCATCCAAAACCAGCTGGAAGTCCATATCATGATATCTCTTTCATAGTTTTTGACCTGGCAATATATTTTGAATCATGATGTATATGTGTGTGCTATGCAAAAATTATGTGGGAAAAACCATGAAGCCAGCCAATACCTCTGCATAGCTCCATCCTTTTTTCAGACACTGTGATATATTGTTATATTGCGATGTTTAGCTGGTGATATATTGTAATGTTGAAAACCAGATATTGCCCAGCCCTCCTTAACATCAAGTCCAAAAAGCTTTCTCATACACAAAAAACTTGCTGATATTTAGATACTGCCTGAATCATAATCAGCTCATTATCAAGTTCTCTAGCAAGTGTATATAAAGCAGTAACTTGCTTTTGAGAATTTAAGAGTGAGCCGTTAGTTATAGTGACCAGATGTGAAGATGTCTGTGTCGGCATTCTATTATGACAGTTTAAGTGCCAAACTTGTATTCTAGCCTGAACAGGCCAGTCCACTCGTGCATGGACATATGCAGCAGGAATACCAACAGGCAGGACCAATACTTTCTTTAGATATTGGTCCTGCCTGTTGGAATTCCTGCTGCATATGTCCATGCACAAGTGGACTGGCCTTCTGTTCGGGCTGGATTTGGAGACTGAGACTACAAAGTTCTACCCCATATACATGATGTACACTTTAGCATTACATGTCATGTAAATACACTAACATGACAATCTGAACCATGTCTACTCAGAAGTAAGTCCTAATGAATTCTGTGGTGCTTCCTGCCAGGAAAATGTGGGAAGCTTCAGATTGCAGCCAAAATCCTGTTCTAGAAGACACATCTAAAAATATGCGGAAGTAAGCTTATGTATTGCACAGGCTGGCAGCATACTTCTTACTGTTTTAAAAAAAAGAGGGAAACATTTATGTATAAATAAGGGGCATATTAAATTAGGATTATGGGAATGTGTGTTTCACTAATTTTCAATTACTGTAGTCCCAGCTAGCAGTTTTTTTTAATACTTGGCCATTTTTTCTACTGCATGAGTTCTCTGTGGAACGTTTAAACTAGAATACTAGAATATATTTCTTCAAAATAACCAAGAACTGCTTAAGAAAAAACCTGGCTTCTATTTTTCTCAACAACTTGTGTTAGCTTGCTTCTCTGCCTTTTAGTATTATTATTCGCAAAACTCCAACTTTGCAGGTTAATATGACATGAGAAGGCATCATGGTTTCATGGTTAAGTATGCTTCTGCATAAGAACATAAATATTTCCTTTTTGCTAGAGGAAAACAATTTAGGGGGCCGTTAGCTGACTCTATGTAGTCAAGTGCATTAAGTAATGGTTTTATTCAATGACGTTCTACTCAGGGCAGGTCCACCTTAATTAATGTAATGCAATTTCCATCAATTTCAAATGGTTTACTTGGAGTATTATTAACATTGGATACAGCCCTGTTTACTGCAATAAAAATCAGTTTAGACATGTGAGTCACATGTTTGTATAAGTAATCCCTCATTTTACACAGGGGTTCACTTCCAAGGGTTAGTCATATATGCAAACATCACATATAGTCAAAGTCCTGGAGCCACCTTGCAGGTGAGGGGGAAAGAGAGCATCCCTAGCAGTCCCAGAGCTGGTGCAAGGCTTAAAACCTCTTTTCACACCAGGTAACTGTTCCCTGCAAAAAGTGTCCACTGCCTTTAAATGCCTTTCCATTTAAAGGGTAGGGGAGAATGCACCAAATTACATATACATTTGCACCTTTGAAACTCTTCAATAGTAACAGCACTTAGGGGGGGTCGCTTGGGAGCAGAAAGATTACAAGTAGGCAATGGTTTAAGAATACCCTTCCTTGCTCAACAGCTTTTGCCCCCCCAAAACTGTTATTAAAAGCAGTAACAGTATCAGTACACTGTTACAGATGTTTGCATGCCAAATGCAGTTTAGTCTCATGGCTCATTGGTCTTTTCTCACGAAAAGGTACTGTAAATATCATAGTCTGTGTAGTGTATGTTAGATCAACAACAGAGCATTGTACTTGTTCTGCATATCTGATAAGCTAAACTGTTTTTAACCCCTACCTTCATGATTTGTATTATATTCCATGCTATAAGAGAATGGTTTATCTTTTATAATACAGGAAGCTAGCTTACTTCCAGACTAAAGAAAACCATTTCATTGTTTGCTGGCTGCAATGAAGGTACTTTCACTTAGTGGAAGTTTGCCAACTTAGATCCACATATTTTGGCAGATCCAGACAATTGGTATTCAATCAACAATCTCACACTGAACTTGGCAACAACTTTTCCATTGAAAGGTGATGTCTTCCATACCCTCTGCAAGAGTTTTTATTAAATGCCACCACAAAGATAGCTACTTTCCAACTCCACACAGGACCCGTTGTTCTTTTTTCTTTGCAGAACACATTGAATGATTGCCAAAGACTTTAGCATGTAAAGCAAAAATTTCAGTTATCATGAAATAGGGTGATTTATTCCATTTTCTAGTGGTTTGGGCTGAGATGGTGCTGTAACTGAAGTATATTCTGCTGTAGAATGGTGGCTGACATCCACTTTAGCTAAAACTTCATAGTATAAAAGATAAAAAACAGGAGTTATTATTACCACCACTACCATTATCACTACTGCTGTTGACCATCTTATTCCCCAGTCTGCTCCATAATGAGGATCTTTCCGCTTTATGGATTTACCGTCCGGTTCAAAGTTTAACTGTTGGGTTGATAAGGCAGAAACAACTTCATTAAGATTCTCTCTCTTTGTAGCATTACACTTCACTATTTGTTCTATATCACGGTCTACTTCTTTCAGAAAGTTACCAACAGTCTCTGTGGAGAATGGCTCAGAAGCTTGTGATGCATCTGGGGTTTCTGTAGAGTACAAAGTAGAGGCAGATCTTGAAGCTTGCCTGCTTTTTGGAAAGCTGTGTGTCTCAGTCAATACACTGAACTTCTTCACTGGAATTTTAATAGTTCGCAGTGCAAAGAAGTCCTGATCTGTAATAAGATTGTTCACCCTTTTGATATCTGCTACCTGAAACATAACAGTTAACAAAGGAAAGAATTAGCATTTTTGAAAAGGCAGCTCTTGAGTGACCAGCATTCATTTTCCAAGTCCTAACTGTTGAACTTCTTTTAAAAAATAAATTGGAACAAAAAGCCTGGCTACATGTTATTGCAATTGAAACAGCCAGTTATGATTGTGGGTAGGAAAGGCTATGGGAGTCTAAAGGATCTAATCCCAACAGAAAAAGAAAGAAAGAGGGGAGCTGGAAGCACTGGCTCACCTTGCCTTTCCTATCTCCCCACGATGGTAAGATGAGCCCCTGTGAATCAAATGACTTAGAATGGGCTTCTTACCTCCAACTATATTGTTGTACTGTTTGTTATGGTTCTTCTGCTTAAACTGTTTCATCAGGCGAGAAGCAGAGGAAATTTGTTATTAAAGAGTCAACTACTCAACTGAAAAAGAAAATGATAGCCCAGTTAGCAGCAGGAGTTTGGGTTACCTAGGGCCAACCATGACTCCTTTCTCCAGGCAAAGAGCTATTCTGGTGTTCTTTCTCCTTCCTGAAGGGCAGGGAAAGTCATGGAGTGAGTCAGTGCTTCAAGAAACTCCTAATAGGGAGGACTATTCCTTTTCTATATGTGCAGTCATAACATGTAATCCAATGTTTCAAGGGCAAAACCAGATATTGTGTAAGCCACAGGTGTTCCACATACACCCAGTCTTATTTAAATACACTTGTTATTGGCCCGCTAACACTACACATATAAAGTAGAAGTTCCTAAAGGTGATCATTGTGTCGCATGTGCACCTAATAAGCACTTTACCCAAAGCCTGTTACAGCTGTTGGGGCCTAAGAAAAAGATGATTTAGTTCTCTTAGTTATTCTGATTTTCAGAATCCTTTTTTTTTTTTACAATCAGCATTTTTGTTCTATGAAACTGATTAAATAACTAGCTGTAGAGCACTGTTTCTACTGTTCTATGCATCTAAACCAATTACCACTCATACAAAGTGCTTTGACTCCCCACAAATGGCAAGATGCTGGGATCTGGAAAACCTAAGTTAGCTGTATTCAAGATCCTTTTCTTTAAACAATATGTACTCCCCATCTGCCATGACATATTACAAACCGTCTTTTGAAAACGCCTTTCAATTAAAAACCATATATCCATATGGTATAAAGGGTTGTTTAGAACGTCTTAGGAACATAAAAGTAGCAGCTGATGGGATACTATAGAAATTTCAGCTACTATAACAAATGTTAGTCACTTGATTAAAGATATGGGACCACATTCTCCAAAACAGGCAATTGTGTTGCCCTTCTTGCAATTTACCCTTGTCTAAAGGGGAGAGGTTTTCAGGAATGCACCTCTCTTAAAAAAATTAAATAAAGGAATAAAATATTTAAGAAACTTTGTGTCTTAGGTTGCTGACATATGAAACACATATGAAAGGCAGAGGGTTCTGCCTTTTAAAAAAGTATTTGGACATTAATTTGTGCAATATCTTAACTGACAAGTTCCAAACTATGCACTGTATGTAAATAGCTGCTAACTCTAGCCCAATAGCCTTTAAGGCTGCAATCCTAAAATCCATTTACCAGGCAGCAAGGTCAAAGGGAATTACCTCCAAGCCTTTACTGGGGATAACAGAGTTCAGACAAAGCAAGGACCTGTGTTCAAACCTTTCCCTGCTCCTACCCACTGCTTGTCTTACCCCCAAGATTTTATATGCAACTTGCATTTAAAACAGTAGGACTTGCTGCTTTTCTTTCCCCATTTACCCCCACTGGAAGATATGTTTTTACACTTAAAAGAATGAAAGTAGTTGTAATCTGAGGGGCTCTTCTAACATGTAATTTGGGCCTAGTGGACTAGAATTCATGAGAACTAAACATTATCCAAAAAGCATTTTGGAAACATAATTATTGTGTGCTGACTCACACATACCAGTTTATTTAGGTCTGCAACCATTTGGTTGTTGTAGATCCAAATGATGATTCATTTGAACATGCATGCACATCCACGCATGGATATCCTGATACCAAGTTATCACTTCACTGCTCATAAGAGCAGAAACTTTCAACCTGCTATAACCAACAAAGTTTGGGAACCTTCGGTGGCAGCACCATAATATACTCCTATTCAGTGAGGCAAAAACCATCAAGGGTTACATTCCACTAAGTCTTAGTTTAAAATTAATATACCTAAGCTAGTAATGGCCATTCATTTTAATGGGTCTACTCTGAGTAAAAGTTAAATACAATTCCGAAACCTATGCAAGACTCTTGTAGTTGATTCACAGCACACTTCAGTGTGGTACAAATCTATCAAATCAAGCTGTACAATGCATCTTGTTTAAGTTTTTTCTATTGCAAATAAGTTAATATTTTTGTATAAGAATTTTAAAAGCTTTCTGTGTTCACATGTAACAAAATTCCACTGGGAAAAGTTGCATACAGACTTACTGAACAACAATACTGAAGAGCTATTGCATTTAGTGTGTCTCCTTCCTTTATATCCTTGGTTATAAATACGATATCATCAATCCTTTCTCTTGATGTACTTCTTCGGACTTTCTCCCTTCCCCTGGGTCGCAATTCATACAGCTCCGTTTCATCTTCCAGCACATCACTGTCAGAACTGATACCATTCCCAAATGTATACAAATGATTATCCACTGTAGGCTGCACTACAGCAGGGAGCTGGAAACTGAAATTCTGTTTTTTTGCTGTCATTCTGTCAAAAGGAGTCTAACAGAAGAAAAAGAAAAATAGGACAACTAGTCAAACAGAGCATCCCAGCTTAAGTACTAATTTATATAGAACATCTATGAGCAATAGGGCAACAATTTCACCTCCCTGCTGCCAACCCACACATATTCCTAAAAAAACAACCAAACCATTTGGCATGCACAGATTCTCCAGGTTAATAATTGAAAACAAAACAAATAGAAATGGACACTAGAGAGACAACAGTGCTTGCAGGGATGGAGAGGGAAGAACAGAGAATGAAGACTATCACTGAACCTGCATATTTGGAAGTAAGAAAACTATCTAGTAATCTATATGAGAAGCAAAGTATTTCAGTAGAAAGCAATCCTGTTTCTGATTTACAGTGTATACAAGAACCACCTGCCCACCACAGAAACACACCTTCTCAGCTCCTAACCAACCCCCATCAACATTACCTGGGCATTATCTTTATAGGGATCCCAATACAAGCTTGCCTATTGGGCAGAGGAGTGGGGCTTGGACCTGTAAGAATAAGCCAGGTTTGCTTCTGACAGCCTTCTGTGTCTTTTTAACAGTAACTATGGCAGTAGAGTCACAAGCTGGAGGGAAAGTGGCACCTGCTGAATGATGGTCTGGAAGCTACACCTCTTAAACACCCAGGCAGCTGAGCCCAGAAAGGAAAGCTGACAAAACCTAGAAGCGGAGCACTCAGGAGGGCAGGACTTTGGACCACCCCTTGGCAAGATGAGCAGGACCCTTAAAACCTAGAAGGCCTAGTTCGCCTCCCATTCCGAAGTGAAATAACAACAACACGTGTTGTCATCAAAAGCGCCTCCCCCCCCCCCAGAAGACCCTCAGAAGTGAGCGAAGCGAGGCTGCCTAAGGAGCCCCCACCTACCCACCCCGACCAGAGCATCACATGATGAAGGGCATCAGACGGGTCTGCTGGGCCAGGCCAGTGTGGCCCGTCTAGTCCGGCCCCCGGCGGCCAACCGTGAAGCAGCACCCGAGGGCCACAACTGCGCTGCCCACCCCCACCGGCGGCTCTTTCCTCCTACCCCCCCCCCGCTCCTAACCGAGGGGGCATGAGGCAAAAAGAGACGCAGACAGAGCGGGCCCCTTTCCCTTCCACCCTACCTGCTTCCCTCAGGAAGGGGCTCCTCTTTGTGGAGGGAGGCAGCCCGCGAAAGAGACATGCCAGCCTCCCGCCTCAGCCGCCGGCTCGACGGTGACAGACTTTGTCGCCGCCCCTCACACTGGCAGCGGCACCTGTCCCTCCCGACCCCGCTCGGGGCAATGGCCGCCTCCGAGGAGCCGCTTCGCCTTATTTCCGCGCTGACAGGCCAGGCCCCGGCCGAGGCAGCGGAGCGGCGCCGGCGCCACGTCCGCAAATTAGCGCCACCCCCTTTTTTTTTTTCTTCCAGGGAGCCCGCCGCCAAGGCCCGAAGGAGGGAGCTGCGGGGAGTGTGCGCAGGCGCAAAGGCGGCTCGCTCCAACGGCGGAGAGGGGAGGTTGTCGCGTTCGGGTGTTTGGAGAGGGTTTCTTCTCTGCTCCGGCTTCAGGAAGAGCGGCGCGTTGAGGGAGGGGGGCAGTTTAGGGGTTTTTTTAGTGGCTGCGTATTACGCAGCGTTTCGGCAAGCAGGCAGGGTCCTCCCCGTTTCCAGGCAGGGAAGGAGGGCAGGGAGCCTCCGGACCGCGCATGGCAAAAGTCTGGGCAGGAGTCACAACTTGTTAGTTGAACTCTGGGATCTAGTCCTAACCATTCTCTATAAATGAGTGGGTTGGAATGATTTTTCGGGGGGTGAGGATCGAACTGGGCCCTCCAGCTGTTTTGAGACTACAGTTCCCATCATCCCTTGACCACTGGTCCTGGTAGCTGGGGATGATGGGAGTTGTAGTCCCAAAACAGCTGGAGGGCCAAGTTTGGGGATGCCTGGAATACATCATGGGTTAAAAAAACAATCGTGCATGCACACCCGATCAAGACACCATCATCCGTCCCAACCGTCTAACCCAAGAGAGTCATTTGCGTTGCAATAGTATGACGACGAAAGTCTGGGGTTGAGACGTCCTGAACCCTGAAGCACGACTGCAAGGTGGAAAACATCATGCACACTTCCGCTTGTCCCTTGCTAACGAAAGCAAGGCCTGAGCGGGTTTGCCTTTGGCCCACACCTTTCCTAGGGAAAATCTTCTCTTTAGGGCACTTACCTTTTTGCCCCACACTAACCAGGCACAGGACCTCCGCTTTTCTTTTTTTCTTTTTGCTGTGATGTTTTCCCTGCGAAAACTCGCTATTTAAAGCTGTAGTGCAACAAGCAGCAATTCAGGTTTTCTGCACATTGCGTGCTCTGATTTAGCATTAAAGCGGTTTTTTTCAGGGAAAGCTCTGGTGAAAATAAAAACAAAACCCTTTAAAGCTCCATGTCAGACAAGAAGCGGGTGTCAGGAATAAATCACATGGAGTAAGTGAAATTAACTCTATTACAAGAAACACAGCCAGCTTAGAAGCACCAGGCCTCATGAGCACAGCAACTCTTCTCAGTAGGTCTTGCCCCTATGAGGCAATTGTGGAGGCTGTTGTTATTGCAGAGTCCTTTGCACAACGGAATGATGAACAATACGTGCCACATGCTTAAGGTTGCTTTATTTTCAGTTCAGAGTTGAGAAATTACAAACATGCATCTTGCCTCTGCGGGAGCAGAGAAGCAACCGTCCTTCTCGGAATGAAGAACACCGAGAGAAAAAGTGAAAAACAGGAAACCAGTGTACGTCACATCCAGCTTCCCATTCCCGTGGGAAAACCCAACAGTACTCTGACTGTGGAATGTAAACATTGTCTTGTGACAAGCACTTCGCTGCACAGTGAAGGAAGCAGAAACCAACATCCTCCCCCTTTCTGTGAACATCACTGGGCAGCGTGTTCGTACAATATCAGTACAAACCCAACTTCTGTACATAGGTACAGTGTTGATCCCTTGATACAATCTTGGACAATACATCAGCAGGAATTTCATTACCTGGCATATAGGACACCGTTACGAGTCCCTTCTGAATATGTTCCCTAGCATGTTGCACCTTCAACTGCAAGTGTTTCGTGCTTTGCTTACAACCTTCCGAATTCAGCAAAGCCAAACATGCTTTGTTGTCCTGGTAAACCTGGATTGGACATTTGACAGGAATTTTCATGTCTTTGCACAATTGTAACAACCATTCACAATCCTTAAGTGAATAAGACAGTGCATTCAGTTCAGCTTCACAAGTACTTAAGCTAATTGTTGTTTGCTTCTTGCATGACCAATCAAATAGACCCTGATTGTACATGTAGCAAACTCCAGACGTACTTTTCCTGTCTGTAGTGTCACTTCCAAAACTTGCATCTGCAAAAATCTCAAGACCACCAGACTTCTGATTGTTAAATCTCAGTCTGTAATGCATAGTGCCTTTCAAATAGTGTGCTATGCGTTTCAGAGCTGTCCAATCCTTAACAGTAGGATTGTTAACTTGTCTGCTTAGCAAATTACAGCTAACAGCAATGTCAGGTCTTGAACATCTGGCAATGAAGTTTAGCTTACCTAGCACACTTCTGTACAGTGTAGTGTCAGAAAATGCTTCTTCAGTGTCTTCTACTTGATAACCTGTTGTCATTGGTGTGTCTACAGGGTTAGCATCCATCAGGTTCAGTTTGCTTAACACATCAGCAATTTTCCGTGACTGGTGTACTAGAATGTTACCACTTTGATCTTTCTCTATTTCCAGAGATAGGTAGTTGTTTACCTCACCAAGATCTTTCATGTCAAAGTGCTCTTTCAGTTGAGCTAGGGCGTTATTGTACATTGTGACATCTTTCCAAAAGAATAAAATATCATCAACATAAAACAAACAATACAGCTTCTTTTGCCCTTCCTCTTTGACAAATACACATGGATCAGCTTTCCCTTGCTGAAAACCTAGAGAAAACAACGCTTCAGTGAGTTTTGTGTGCCAACACCGTGCACTTTGTTTGAGACCATAAAGGGACTTCTTCAGAGCACAAACAAATCCCTGTTTTACCTGTACGCCATCAGGTGGAAGCATATAAAGTGATTCACCTAGAGATCCGTACAAAAACGCTGTATTCACATCGTGGTGACTAATGTGTAGACTCTCCTCTGCAGCTAGCTTGAGCATAAGCCTTATGCTCTCATATCTCACAGTGGGTGAGTAGGTCTCGTGATAGTCTTCACCTGGTACCTGTGCAAAACCTCTGGCTACCAATCTGGCTTTGTGTCTGACTATCTTGCCATTTTGATCAGTCTTCGCTTTGAAGACCCATTTGCTTCCAAGCAGTTTCATTTCTGGAACTACTGGAACTAGCTCCCAAGTTTTGTTCCTTTCTAAGGAATCAAGCTCAGCCTTCATGGCGTTTAACCATGGCTCAGCTTCCTTAGAATCCAAATCCTGGATTTCTTGGAAACTTGAAGGTTCAAATACCTTCTTGGAGCTTTTAACAGCTGCTACTGCTGTCTTAGCAAATTCATCAGCAAATCTCTTTGGAGGTCTGCCTTTTGTGGCTCTTTGTGACCTGCGAATTAGCCTTTGGTCTTCAACACTCTCCTCTTCCTTCTTAGGAGAAAAGTGACCTATTGTGAACAATGGTTCTTCCAATTCCTGATCAGAGCTTTCAGAGGGTCGCATAGAGGCTTTCGCACTCTTGAAATCCTCTGAAGTATCCGATTCAGTTGCAGACTCAGAATCAGAACCTTCATCAGTGGGTGTGGGTTGCTGTTGCTTACCCTCAGTCTCATCACTGTCATCAGGATAACATTGGAAAATTCCCACATTCTCTCCCCACTTGGCATTGTACTCAACACTTCTTGTGAGCCTAATTGTCTTAGAGTCAGTCATCATTATTCTGTAAGAACCTTTCTGATAACCTAGAAAGATACCATGCAAACCACGTTTGCCTAATTTGGAGCTTTGTGGTGAGTGAATCCACATGTCAGAACCAAAAATTTTCATGTGTTTGATGTATGGTTTCTTGCCAAACATCTTCTCATACAGGGTACAACCAATCGCTGAAGATAACCTGCGATTGTAACTGTAAATAAAACACGAGAGAGCTTCGGCCCAATAACTCTCTGGAAGATTGGCATCATGCAGCAAGGTTTTTAACCCTTGGAGCAATGTCTGATTTACCCTTTCGCAAAGTCCATTCTGCCATGGCGAGCGAGGACTGGACAAATCGTGTTGAATTCCTTTCTCAGTCAGAAAAGCTTCAAACTGCTGAGAAGTGAATTCACCCCCGCGATCTGTGAAAAGAATTTTTATCTTCTTACCATGCACATTTTCCAACCAAGCACAGAATTCCTTGAACCTTGGAAAAGCCTCTGATTTCTGCTTGAGATTGTACACGTAAATATACCTGGAAAATGCATCAATGAGAACCATGAAGAACCTATTGCCACCCAAAGAGGGCGATAGTGGACCAACTAAATCAGCATGAACAATCTGGTATGGTTCTGTAGCTTGCCTACTAGACACCTTACCTTTCGCAGCCATTTTCACCTTGTTTGCTGCGCATGCCTTGCACTTCATGTGGTACCTGCAGGGTTTAATAGTCATACCTTCAACCAAGGCAGGCATTTTAGATACTGCCTCAAAATGCAAATGACCAAATTTCCTGTGAAAATCATGAATACATCCTGCATGCAAACTTTTGTTAGAACCTGCAATGCAACAAGTATCATTCTGCACAACATCATCACAATACAAAACAAACAAACGATCAACACATTCAGCATGCAATACATAATCGTCTTTCTTTGTGATGGTGCATTTCTTGTTCTTGAAGGAAACGTCAATGTTCCGTTCATTCAGCTGCATCACACTTAGAAGATTGTGTGTGGCATCTGGAACATACAGTACATCCTGTATCTTTAAGTCCAAACTGTGAAGAACAACAGTTCCGTAGCCTTGACTGGGGATCGTGTGGTCATCCGCCTGGTGAATCGCACCTTCCTGCGGTGTAAAAGACACGAACAGTCGCTTATCATTGCACATGTGGTGGGTAGCTGCTGAATCAACAACGAAGAAAGATCTAGACGTCTTCTGGACCTTTGCAACCTTTGGAGTGAAGCGTGAGACCATTGCCTTGTGCTGCGTTGTCCTGGACACCGGACCTTTGCCTTTGCTTTGGCCTTTTCCACGCGATGAACTTCCGCTGCGCTGCTCTGTCTTGGCCCTGGGATATTTGCATTCCCTCTTCATATGGCCTAGACGTCCACACGAGTAGCATTTCACTGCCTTCAAAGCTTTGGCGCCCTCTGGTGGTTCCACTGCACTCTGGGATGACGTCTGTGAAGACTCCCCCTTACCCATGCAGCTAGCACCCCGGCGATCTGCTTCATTCTGGATCACGGCAGTAACATAGGCTACTGTGAGCTGAGCAGTTGGTTGAACAGTAATCTGGGTGGCAATGGACTCCCAACTTGATCCCAAAGAATGTAGTATCATGAAGGAATACACAGCCTCTGGAAAGGTGAGTCCTCTCTGTTGCAGCTCGTGTCTCAGATTCTGCATCTCCATCAGGTGTTTACGCACATCTCCACCTTCAGCAAGAGTCATACCATGCAGCTTGGCATAGTAGTACATTGAGGAACCAGCTTCTGTCCTCAAGTGAGCCTCTCTTAAAGTGTTCCAAATTTCTTTGGCTGTGGTCTTTCCACGCAACAGACAGAGCTCTTCTGGGGATACTATCAACGTAAGCGTTCCCCGTGCTTTGGAATCCTTAGCAGTCCATTCAGCTGTAATTGGAGCTGGGGGGTTGTCTGTAATAACATTAAACAGACCTTCTTTCCGCAGAATTGCCTCTGCATACTGCACCCACTCCATGTAATTTTTCTTATTGAGCTTAGGAATCCCAAAAGGATCAGCCAGCTTTGCTTCAGCCATCATTGCTGCTTTAATCAAGCTGCGTCACAGTACTGCAGCTTCTTCCAAAAGCACTTGTAAAAAGTACTTTCGCTTTTCCAGCCATCACAAGCCTGTGAGCTTGTGCCTTAAAGCCTTTATCGCGGCAAAACGGCTTTAAAAGTTCAAAGTCCAGCCATAAAGCCATAAACTAGAAACTGGCAGGCTGCTCGGAGCATGAGCACATACCTTCATCAATCAAACTTGACGCGCAGAGCAGATAACGTGATCCGTTTCTCTGTTCCTCTGCCGGCATTCCGACTCGGCTTCTCAGTTTGATTTACGTCTTTCTGGGCCCATAACCAAAATGTTGTTATTGCAGAGTCCTTTGCACAACGGAATGATGAACAATACGTGCCACATGCTTAAGGTTGCTTTATTTTCAGTTCAGAGTTGAGAAATTACAAACATGCATCTTGCCTCTGCGGGAGCAGAGAAGCAACCGTCCTTCTCCTCGGAATGAAGAACACCGAGAGAAAAAGTGAAAAACAGGAAACCAGTGTACGTCACATCCAGCTTCCCATTCCCGTGGGAAAACCCAACAGTACTCTGACTGTGGAATGTAAACATTGTCTTGTGACAAGCACTTCGCTGCACAGTGAAGGAAGCAGAAACCAACAGAGGCTAAAGGTCCCCGCTTTCCCACAGCTGCCTAAATCTCCTCCCCATGGTACTTCCCAAGCAGTCTGAGACTATGTTGATGCTCCTCCTTCTTCATACCTGAATACTGAATCCATGCTGGAGTAGCACACCTGAGGCAAGGAAAAAGGTTAGGTCAGGAAGAAGGACAGTCTACAAAACCTGGAGGTTCCTCTCTCTTTTTTTGTATGTACAGTAGACACATCAGCCTTCAGTGTAATCTGAGTTGCATCTCATCACTTCTAACATCTTATTGGTTTGTTTTTAAACCTTTTCTGTTTATTTTCTCTTGCAGAGAAGTGATTGCTGTCCCATAGAAAGCAATTCAGCTATCCAGGATTTTAGTGCATCTGACTGGGGAGTACCGTGTCTACCAAAACATTAAAAAGCAAGAGCAAAAAGCAGGAATTTGTCATCTTTATAACCTGGATCCTGCTTCATACAAAAAATGTGTTGGGTTTTATTTTTTTTTGTTTGCAAACATTTTAAATATTATTCATTCATTTTATTTATATGCCGTTCTTGCACCAAAAAAACGTAGAACATGCTCAAAGAGGTTTACAACAAAGAAAACAGGGCTACATTTCAAACAAACATGACAAAAGCAATTTCATAATAACATAGCAAAACAGTAGCATAGTAACAATTTCATAATGACATAGCAAAACTATAGCAAATACAATAACATACAAAAAGCCACATTTTGATACACTGTGTGTGTGTGTGTATATATATATATATATATATATATATATATATATGATTGATTACTTAAACAACATACAGCATCCAATAGCAAAAATAACCAGGGAGCTTCACAGTTTCAAACCTTAGTCCTAAAAACACACCTCTCATGATGATGCTCACAGTCCCTAAACTGATATCGTTTATCTTATTGTAACTGGTATTTAAGACTGTTCTGCAGTAAAGCTTTGAAGCACATTCTTATGGAAGAAGAAGAGGATTTTGGATTTGATATCCCACTTTATCACTACCCTAAGGAGTCTCAAAGCAGCTAACAATCTCTTTTTCCCTTCTTCCCCCATAACAAACACCCTGTGAGGTGAGTGAGGCTGAGAGACTTCAGAGAAGTGTGACTGGCCCAAGGTCACCCAGCAGCTGTATGTGGAGGAGTAGGGAATCGAACCCAGTTCGCCAGATTACAAGTCCACCGCTCTTAACCACTACACCACACTGGCTCTCACCACACTTGTGGATTGAATTCATTTCCACACAAGGTCCAGATCAGGGATTCCTCTTAACAACAGACACTGTGTACATTGATCATTCTAAGGTTGTTAATATATGCTTATACATTGATTAATACTCATTTAGTAACTATGATTTACTTGTAGGAATTAATAATCTGCCTGCCTTCCCCAAAGAAAAGCATGAAGAGAAAAGCTTGGCTGATTTGCCTGTCAATGGAGGAATTGAAATGATCTTTCTAAACAGAACAGTTCATTTTACTTGTGATGTCTGTAGATGGCAGAAAAGCTTAGTGGTAAGAAATGTCAGCTGTTAATGTTACTCACCTATTGACAAGGCACATTTGAAACCTTTTTTTTTTAAAAAAAAAAAAAGTATTTTGTGATATTTTAAGAACTTAGAACCTGCCTTTTTTTACCAAGTGAACTCAAGGTAGCTTTCAGAACACAACCAGAACAACGTAAACATCCTTGAATTGCAAACAACATAGCATAAATCAACCAGAAAGTGACAGCTAGAGAAACTTTCAGCCAAGTCCCTTTTTGGACATGACCATGAAAAAAAAGTGGAATTGTCAGTAGCAAAGAAACTGAGAACTCAGCCCTCGTGCATTGTTTTTGAAAGACTGCTTTTTAACACCAATCACATAGCTGTGGGTGGAAACCAACAGAGGTTTGTAGACTCTCCTCAGCAATTCCTGTGACAAAGCTGGGTGTTTATCATGCCACATATCACTGCTGATGTATCTTTAGCAGAACATTACTTTTAAAATATTGGGAGGTACAGCAAGGGGGAAGGTCAGGTTAAGGGAATCCCAGCATTTCTTTCCAGACAGACGCTACAGACACTATTGGATCAAATAAGCATTGCTAGACCAGAGCACTTCCTCAAGGAAAACAAAATAAGGGGGATTTGCTGTGACCCTGCTAACACTCCTTTCTGTAACCATTTGTACCTAATGACATTTTCCCATCACCATACAAAAGGGTATATTTTCAACTTGATGAACAGGACAGTAGCTGTACAACCTATGAATACTAATGTGAATACAGCCTTTCTCCTTCCCTATGTAAATTACTTCACTTATCCTAACAGTGCATATTAAGTGAGTTAACAGGGTCAGTATTAATCATTGCGTGACACCTGTGTGTGCAACTGTAGGAACTCAGTTTGCTTGCCCTTCACTACTTGCCTGGGGTTGAAATCAGAATTTGCAAATGAGGAACATATTAGACAATCCTACTAGTATCTTCAAGGAAGAAAGGAGTTAAATAATTGGAAAAGGCAGGAAACTTGTTTTGCAGAAGCAATTTTAAGGGAAGAAATGCAGCTCAATCATATGGGCAGCTAATCTAGAGCTCATTCAGATGACCAAGCTCTCCTAGGGTAGTTTGGTCAACATAATTTTAGCAAGTGTTGAAGTGAATTTTGTCACCTAGCAACTGCCAATATACAGTAACTAGTACTAATTATTCTTACCTGCGTTATTATTGTTGCTGCTGTTGCTGGTCATAAAACACTGTTGTTATGCATGGTGTTCTACAAACCTTAAGTAGACAGATAAGAAACAGCTATGAAAAACAGTATTTATATCAGATGTACTATGTGATCTGTCTTTAAGCTTTTGTGGTGGTTCTGTATTGGCTTCCTGGAGTTGGGGTTGGAAAGATACCCTGCCCAAAAGTAATATAGGCCTAATTTGAGCAAGCCACAATCCTTGTTTGGACACAATCCCGTAAACCAAGGATTGTGGTTTGTTGCATCTGCTCTCAAAGGAGCAGGAATAAAACTGGGGCAAACTGTTTGTCCATAGAATTATAGAGTTGGAAGGACCATGAGGGCCATCTAGTCCAAGCCCCTACAATGCAGGAATCTCAACTATGCTACTATGACGTTCAAACACAGTCAATATATATAGCCTTAGAAATCTATTTTTTTATTTTAAATGTTTGAAAAGCCCTTTTCAAAAAAGCTCAGAGGTGACAGCATAGTTCAACAGTGTGTGCAGGGGTGGAAGGGGCCTTCCAAAATAAGCAAAATGTTTTTAAAAGCTTTCCTTGTGCATTTTAATTCAGATTTGCTCCACCCCCATTCTTTTGCCCCTTTTGTGTCCACATCGGACTCCTCCTTTTTACAAGACTGGCCGAATGCTTGAGAAATCCATAGATTTCCTTTCACGGAGTATCAGGAATGTTAATGCCAACATCTTACAACTCTTCATAAGCCATAATGTAGCTCATCCTGCAAGAAACTAAAAGAGTTTGCAAGATACAAATATGTTTAACATGACCAAACGGATTGAATGGGGAGAAAAAAAGAAGCCAGTCTTTCTTGGTTTCATTGGTTTTGTCCCAGCTCCCGAATAATAAATCCTTAAAAGCTTCAATATTGATTCAATGAAATGAATGGCTGGATCACTCTGGAGAGGCCCTAGCAAATGGACAAATGCTTCCATGGTTACCCTGCGCTATGCAGTGTGGTTGCCGAGCATTGTTCGTTTCCTCCTCCTGCTATTGAAGAAAAATAACAAACCACAGGGAAGCGCCACACATGGTGCGTATAAAGAGGGAGCAACTTAAAAGATCAAGATCATTGTAGGCAGTCTGACGCGGATTTTAGATAGTGCTGTTTCTCCTAATTTTACTTTGTGTACACAAAGAAAGTACCCTGAGACATATGTTGCTCCTGGCCAAATTAAAGCTTTTTTTTTTATTTGCTTCAAGTGATTCCCCCCCTTTTTTTGCAAAGTTTTACTAATGACCACTTCAAACTATTTTTTTCTCACAATCAAAGCATTTCCAGCTCTTGAAAAGTTTGCCTTTAATATTTTAACGTATTTTGTAAGAAAAGCCACTTTATATCATTTTATTAAATGAAAAATTGAGCAGAAAATGAATGAAATATTGAAGCAGAGGCAAAGAGGTAGTAGCATTCCACACTTTTCGTATAACTTACAGTGTTAATCTGATTAGGTCTTGTGGCGGTGGCATGGGAGATAATTATAATCGGACTGCATTTCAGTCCATGCACTCATAATATGCATTGGTCTCAATAAAAATCCCATGGGATGCAATCACGTTGCTTGGTGGAGTAAGGTGTATTTATCTGCTAGAACAACCTATTTGTGATGAAAAAAGCATATGAGGACACCCAGTATATGTGTAGGACCACTGAAGCAACAAGAAATGCCAAGAAAACATGACATGTTGCTAGCTAATACAAATGGTGTGGTAATGTACTTATTTATATGTTATCTGCTAGGGCAGGGGTATGGACTCTGCACTCCTCCAGATGTTATGGAACTTGACCACCAATGAGCCCCAGCCAGCATGGCCAATGGTAAGGGATGATGGGAGACATAGTCCAACAGCATCTGAAGAACCACATGTTCTTCACCCCTGCCCTAGGGTCAAACCTTTTGGTCACTTTAGCAAATGAGGTTCTCTCCATAATAAAAAAAGATGCAATAAAATAAATAAGTGTGATGGTGAGTACAGTGAGCTCGCATCTTCTGCGGGGATTACTTTCCTGGGATGGAGCATATACTGTACATTAAAATCGTCACATCACATCTGCATGAGCAATCTTAACTTCTAGACCCAGCACACCAAATGGGTCTTACCTTGCAAGCAAGGTGCAGAGCTTTTAAGCTCTCCTTGTTTATAAGGCTTTGGAAGACTCTCTTATGGGGCTAAGTCATCACATCTTAGTTTGTCACACATGCACTGGGCACCCACGGTGTGGGGCATGTCAGCGCTGCTGATTTCTTTACTATATTAATTCATGTTTCAGACCAGTTATCTTGTTATAACAAACCTTAACTACTTTATAGGTTGAATTGTTAGTTATTGAGAAAGTTGAAATGGTTTAGAGTTGTGGTAGCATAACTTATCTTGATTCTGCAGAATTGCGATAAGATCTCCTTGAGGACTATAATATTTATTTAAGTTTCAAACCATCAAGAACATAATAACCCTCCTGAGTCAGGCCAAAGGCCCATTTAGTCTGGCATCCTGTTCTCTCGGTGGGCATCCAGATGCCCCCGGGAAGCTTGCAAGCAGGATCTGACACCGTCTGCATTTGCTATCTCTAGCAACTGGTATCCAAAGGTTTATTTCTTCCAACAGCGGAGTCCACACTGATAACAATAATGAAGAAGACTATAAGAGTGGCATAAGTTAATAAATAACTTCATGTGAAACACACCCACCCACACACCAAGAATTAATTTTAAAACACTTAAGAAGTTTGTTATGTATGTTCTTTTTAAGAGTGTGCACGCGCACACACACATGGCTCATGTAAGATTATCCTGCCCAATTTCACAAGATCTCTCTCCTCCTACCACAACCCCATGCTTCACAAACCACAGTGCTTAGCAGGTCCTTCTAACCCTCTGAACAGGCTTTTCTGGGGAGGGTACAGGGGGCTGGAGAGAAAGCTTGGCGGAGCAAGCTGCCTGTTGCTTACATTACCTTTGGATACAACCCAAAGTATTTAAACTGCAATAAAGACATACACAGAAATATTAAGTGACTGACAACTTGACATCCTTTCAAGGGCATCCAAAATTGCCACATTTGGTAGCTGGCTTGCTGCACCTCAAGGTAGGGCTGACTTCATTGCCCATTTGTAGATGCGGATGTTTTGCTGTTTAAAATAAATAGGCAGTAATGCTTCTGAGGACCAGTTGCTGAAAGAGAGTGCTCTTGTTCTCAGGTCCTGCTTGTGGTTTCTCATAGCAGTGGAGTACCTTGGTCTCAAATTTCAGTGGCACTCTGGACAACGCCAAAATTTAGCACCCTCCCACCTCTCACCTTCCATTATATATCATCGATGTGACGCCGCCTGCAGTGCCCCCAAGGATGTGTGCCCAGTGTGACTGAACCATTCACACTCCCCTAAATCCATCCCTGCTCATAGGTATCTGGTTGGCCATGGTGAGATCAGGAGGCTGGAGAAGATGGGTCACTGGCCTGAATCAGCAGGCGCTTCGTATGTTCTAATATTATTATGTGCCATCTCCACTCAGTTCATTTAGTTTAAACACTAACCACTGCATGGAGCAATTAGGTTTTGGACTCAGAGTGCAATGAATGCATAATTTATCTTGGTGCTAAGCAAAGATTTCTTTAAGATATTTCTGCTGCTGAAATGTCACTTGATGGAAATGCTAAAGGAGGAAAGAGTTGTCTATTCTCCTTCTTTAGTTTCTCTTCAAAAGTGTAAAAGAAGTTGGGCAGAAGCATCTGCTTGCAAAATTGATTAATTGTGAACTGCACTGTGATCTTCGGATGAAGGGTTGTATACAAATTTAATAATAATAATAACAATAATAATATTGTATTTATTCAAATGTCATGCACACCTTTTTTGGCCAAATTATGTCTTGAAAATTAGGGTCCGCATTGGATTTGATGGAGCATTTAAATTTACCAGCAAATACTTGTTTGGCTTCAAGGTTTTGAAAATTGAGGTGCACATTAGATTCACGTAAATATGGTAATACTACTACTAATAATATATCGAACATTCACATTTGTATTTGCTACTACCCTGTATTGATGTTTAAACACTTTGGAGATAGCAGAGAAAATGTAACAGGTGGGAAAGAAGCAATTATTGCTAAATCCTCTCCATTGTCTGGTAAGTGGCCATTGCTATTATTCTTTGACCATTACAGTCTCACTGTGGAAATCTGTTTGTGGTTGGCAGTGTTGTGAATTCTTCTTCTCATTCTTTGCAGATAGTTACAACATAAAACTTCCAAAGAGCTTGAGAACAACATGCCCTTTCCTCACCATTATATGGGTTATTGTGACAAGTGTCTAAGAACTCAACACAAAACAATCCATTGTATTTATGAAACATCCTCTTTGTAAAATGTCCACTATGCTCATATTCTGAACTGTGCTATCCTTCAGAACCCTTATTTACAAATTCCCTTGTCTTCATTGGGAAAATTTCTTTGATATCTATCACGAAACTTTCCTTTGATACTGGGCACATACCGGTAACTTTCCTGCCAAGTCCTTCACAACAAAGACAAGTTATTTCAATAATATCTGCCAATAAAATCAAGAAACTGCCTGCTGTATAATATTCAAGCCACCCAAATACCCTTCTTGACAGAGGAACATCTCTTACTTTTCATCATCAGAACTTCCTACAAAACACTTTTCTTTTAATAATTCATCATTTAACATTTATCACTATTGTGAAATCTGCACATATCATGTTGTGTGCTATATCACCAGTCTCTTGGGAGCCCATAATTATCAATGCACAGAACATGGCTGGTCACTCATAACTATACAGGGCTGGCAGTGACTTTTTGATTGCTTCCCACAACCTTGGTACCGGCACGCAAAGCGATGTATATTGGCATATAGTTGTTCTGTGTTTGGTGTTCATGCTCTCATAAGACCCCCTGGGATGAAATTCAATGGCACCCTTCTTTTGGACCACCCGCACTCTGCTTCACAGGATCTTACACCAACTTTTTGGTACAATGCCAAGGCTTGTGAAGTTGTGCTGGAAAAGCAGTCGCTGCACACAACCCTGTGGTCTTTTTTATTATTATTGCTTAGCACATAACCTATTAAGATCAAGCAGTGTTAGTCACTCTTTCCTTCTCTAAGCTCCTTTCCTCCGCCCACGTTTTTCTTTCAAGTCCCCCTTGTCTTCTGTCTTCATTCATGCCATGCCAGTAAAAGGAAAAAGGCAAGACTTGAAAACAAACAAACAAACTGGAGGCCGCTGCTGCTGCTTTCAGTTGTGTTTTGTCCTCCTCTGAGGCATTTTTCAAAGTGTGCAGCTCAGTACAAAGAAGGAAAGGGAATGTCTAACCACACAATTAGGACCTATTCTTGCTATATCTTCCATATTAACAACAAATTTCTTTTAAAGGCGAAATCAAAGCTGAGCTGGAGAGGACATATTTTAAAGCAAGATGTGACCATCTAATTTTCACCCTTAAGATCTGTAGAGGTTTAAACCGCTATGCAGGCAGCATGTGGAGTCTTCAGGAATGGCTTTGGAGTGCCTTGTGTCAGGCAGCAATAACCTTTCAGACAGAAAGGCAGGAAGAAGAGGTTGGGGGATGATAATGACAGGCTCCTGTTGACACTGACCAGGCCTTGTCTGACATAAAGCAGTTGTCCATCTCAGAAAAGCAGCAATGTAGTAGAAAAATCACTGTAAACACGGGCACTGTTCCTCAATAAGCAAAGAGAAAAATAAAATTGTCGTCGTGAGGCTGCATGTAGTATTGCTTCTATTATCACCAAGAATAATAAAACTCACTGAATTTGAGGAACTTGGCAGAAAGCCAACATTTAGCATCCTATTGATAAAAATGTAGTGTATGTCTCAATAAACATTAAGATCAGCCTGATACTTTCAAGACAACAACTGGAGAAGCCTCAGATACTTTGTATCATCACATTGTTTTTAAGTGGAGAATGTATGTTCCCAGTCTCTGTTAAAAAGTCCTAACACGTTTTTTAATGGCATAAACTTTTAAATTTTGTTTTGCTTTCTAGGGGAGGGATTACACAATATGCAAGCAGAGGTGGTTGCCAGAGTTTTACACGCAGTCATCAAAACAAAAATTAAATTGCAGACTTTGCAATCTAACATCCACTATTTCTTTTTGTCAGGGTTCTTAATTGGTTTTTCAACGATACACCTTTTGCATAAGGTCACAAAAGAGAAATTTAATAAAACAAGAAGTACAAAAACAAACAACTCCCCTCATGCCAGAAGCGATTCAGTTTTTTTCTGTCAGAGAGTGGCGCCATCCAGCAGGGCCCATACCTGTCTCACAACTGCATCCCATATGACGAATGAAATAAGTCCATTGGCCGGGGTGCCAACTTGAATAAAATATTGGGGGTGGGGGCTTTCCAGGTAAACCCCGCCCTGCATAATCGATCACAAGACAGGACACATACACACCATTTGAATGGCAATGCCCCTCAACTTTGGGGAGCCGAAGGAACCTTGGCCTCTTGGCTCCTATGACACTGACTGAACTACCTTGCTGGAGAATCACATTTTCCTTAGGTGGAAAGTACCGGTAACACTAGAAAGAAAGAAAGAAAGAAAGAGAGAGAGAGAGAGAGAGAGAGAGGTTCCTGGAACTAAAGTCAACTCCTGAAAGAATATACAGTACAGTGGTACTGTGTTTCTCAAACGCCTTGGTACTCAAACAACTTAGAATCCAAACTCTGCAAACCTGGAAGTAAGTGTTCCTTTGCAAACTGTTTTTGGAAGCTGAACGTGCTCCATAAGAGTGTTACGCTTCCGATTTGAGTGTTATGCTGAAGTCTGTCTGTTTCTGCTATTTATTTTGAGTTTTTGTTTTTGTGGCTCTTTTGCTTTGTTTTCGCGACTGTGTGGAACCCAGTTCAGCTACTGATTGATTGATTGTGTGCCTGCAGGGCATGGTTTATTGCTTTCATTTTATGGATCAATGGTCTCGTTAGATAGTACAATGCATGTTAAATTGCTGTTTTAAGGGTTGTTTTTAAAAGTCTGGAACGGATTAATCCATTTTGCACTACTTTCTATGGGAAAGTGTGCCTTGGTTTTGGAATGCTTTGGTTTTGGAACAAACTTATGGAACAGATTAAGTTTGAGAACCAAGGTAACACTGTATCTAGAGTCTCTGCAACACAACACACACATTAATACTGGTGGTCAGGGATGCCAACTTGAATAAAATATTGGGGGGGGGTCCCAATAATTGATCACATGACGCAGCGCATGCACACCATTTGAATGGCAATGCTCATAAACTGGGGGGGGTGGCCCCCTCAAAGACTTTATTGGGGGTACTCCTCTAGGAGTTGACTCCTATATTGGTGGTACTTTTATTTTGCAATAATAATAATACTGTCACTTGGCAAGACCTGAGGGAACCCTCTGCACATGCTCAAGCGCCCTCTTCTTTCCTAGATGTCTCCCTTTCCCAGGGCTGCTGCTGAATCCCTTTGAAAAGCCCCAGGCTCAGCTCAGTCCCAATCAAGAAGCCTGAATGCCGGAGGCGCGAGGGGGGGGGGGCGACTCTCCTTCCCGCCTCGCCTGCGGCCAGTCCCCTCACGAAGGGGCCGCGGGGTGGGTGGCCCCCTTGTCTCCTCCCAGCCGCCGCGAGAGCTGAGAGGAAGACGGCGACGAGGTGGAGGAGCATCAGGAGGAGGAGGCGGGGAGGAGGGTCCAGGCTGCAACGCGCCCGTGAGCCGTCGGAGGGCTGGCCAGGACGGGACGCGGCGGCGGCATGCCGGCGTGAGTGACAGGGCGCGAGCGAGCGAGCGAGCCAGCGAGTCCACGGGACGCCCATGTCCGCATCCCCGGGTCTAGGTAGGTAGGTGCCTCGCCAGGGCTCCCGGCCGGCCGTGGGAAAGTCGCCCTCCCCTCGCGGCGCTTGCAGCACCTGTTGCTGCCGGCGAGCTCTTCCCCTCAGCGTTTTCCCTCAGCGTTTTCCCGCTCATCTTTCCCCTCGCGCTGCACCCGGGAAAGGGTCCCGCCTCGCTTCGCCGCCCGGGAGCCTCTTACTCGGGAGTAAGCGGGCTTTCTCGGGTTCCGTTTGCAGGGGACGGTCCGGGGCGCCGAGCGCCGCCGCGAAACCCGCAGCGCCCCGGTCCCCCTTTCGCCATTGCTTTGAATGGGTCGCGCTTTTTCCTTGGGAGCAAAGCAGAGGTGCTGCCTCACTCAGTGGCGTAGCGTGGGGGGTGCAGGGGGGGCCGGCCGCACCGGGCGCAACATCTGGGGGTTAGGGTTAGGGGGCGCAAATCCACGGGTTAGGGGGCGCAAATTACTTGCCTTGCCCCGGGTGCTGACAACCCACGCTACGCCACTGGCCTCACTGTCCTCCTCCCGCCCTCAATTCTCATCTCTCTCTCTCTCTTTTAACGCTTTCCCATGTCTCTGCCTTCTAAAATAGTCTTTTTTTTGGGGGGGGGGACAACCATTCGAAGCGATGGCTTTGCATTGCTAGCTGTAAAACAATAAATTAAAGTCAATGCGAAACTACCCCCCCCCAATTCAAAGAATGGTTTGCTCGGCTTTAAAAAGTGCAATTGCTATGTATGGGGATTGGGCAGGCTTCTTTCGTGGGTGGCATCCGACGCATTCCTACACAGAGTAGACCCTCTGAAATCAATGGGCTTAGGTGAGTCAAAGCTAGCTGAAGTCCATTCGTTTTAGTTAGTTCGGCTTCTCTGGCTACAATCCATAATGTTGAATTATGCATTACTCAGATGTGGAACTTCAGCCCTCCTGTTGCTTTAGGTCCCTCCTGCCATGTAAATACACCCCCTACATGCTATGATCAGGATTTGTGGGGGGACATGTGCTTTATACATAGAGATCATAGAGTTGGAGAGGTGGAAGGGACCCTGAGGATCATCTAGCAACGCAGGAATATGCAACAAGCAGGTGAATGATAAAATATAGAACAAAGAGCATCTACAGATGAAATTCTTCCTCTTTTTCACATGCAGTTTCCATTCTTATCTAGAATGCAACAACTCAGAAACAAGGTATTAACCTGGAAATGCTGAGAAATAAATCATTTACACAGAGATCAAGAACATGATGTTAAATGACTGTAAGGTTACAATCCTATATACACTTACCCGAGAGTAAGTCAATACGCTAATTGGGGCTTACTTCTGAGTGAGCATGTACAGGACTGTGCTGTTGGTTTCAGTGGAAAATAAGCATGTGCTTAACCCCCTTGAATGAAATTAATGGAGCATGTAGTCCAGTACTGTGTATTTTTACTCTGAAGTAAGTTCCACTTAGGTCAGTGAGACTTACTCTCCAGTAAATGTCTATGAGACTGAAGTCTTGTAATCCTATGCCTACTTGCTAAGAAGTCCCATTGTGTACCAGACCACCAGGTACTATGAACGAAATATTGTTTAAAGTTGTTGTCAAATGTCTATGATTCAGTCAGTAATTCTTTCACAAATTTGTACCTTAAGTTGTGAAATAAATGTATTATCCACAATGACTTGGGCTCATAATGGTTCACTTTCCATATGATAATAGGTTTGAACGATATGATAACAGACACAAATCATGGTGTTAAAGTTGCCATTGACTTAAAAAGGGAGTAAGGGTTTTTATTAGTGTTAGCAAAATTTCTGGTTTTGAGTGCTACAACTTTGGTCAGAAATTGCAAGTACAAATGAAGTTGTGCATGGGTTAGAGTGAGCCTAATAAAATGTAAGCATTGGTTAAATCTTTGTGCACTTTCAGGTATGGAACAGATGTGGACAAGATTATAAGTGCTTTTGTCCTGTTCTTTTTAAAAGCAAAAAAAAGCAAGCACATTCAAACTTCATCAGTAAAAGAAATGAGACTCAAAGAGCTTTTAAGGCAGGCTGAATTGTGGTCAGCAATTGTATATAGAAAATATTTCCTTCAGTCTTGCAGGGCTAATGTTACTCAACTGGAGTTGTTGGGAGCCAATGTCATTTAATGTCATAAAGCCCACCAATTTATGAAGAAATGTGAACATGTGATATTGTTTAGAGAGCTTATCAGATACACTTCAGTTACATTACTTGTATCCCATTACTTAGTTGAAAGTGGCTACTTGGGTGAGTAGAGTTAAATGTCTCTTGGCTTGTCAAGATGTACACAAATGGGATTTGTGGAATTATTCGTCTCTTAAATTACTGGTTATAAAATTTTGAGAAATAATTACAAAAATTTCCATAATTAGTGTTGCTTCCACTGTTCAGATTCCTGTTTGAGTCAAGGTATACAATTATTCAAGAAGAAGAAATAATGAACTTGTTAAGCCTTGTACTGTTCTGAGTCCAAATACTGATTTGTGCAGAGTCCAAAATCACTGGACACATGTGTAGGTTTACATATGTGAGCACTTCTTACCTATTTCAGTAGCACTCCTACCACTTCTGAACCAATTTAGTTTTATTCTATTTTTTAGGTAAGGCTCAAGCTAAGATAGGGCATGTAGTGTATCATAAATAGTTACAGTGAGAACATTACCTTTGTTTACATTTGAACACCCTAACTGTCCAATTCAAGTTATATACCAGATAAGAATTTATTTCTTTGTTTCAACTCTTCTGTCAAAAGTAGACTTTGAGGGATATAGAGACAAACAGCTTTTTATTCTAAAGCTAAACACCACTTCTATAAAGCGGAGGGACTGTCAAATCTGGTAACTGCAGAGATCATTCTGCTACCATAATCCAAATGAAGACACTCTATGTAAATAAAGCTACACTTACATAAATAATCCAATTCCTGGATGTCCTTGCATGAGAAATTCAGCAGTGTGGAAATCTTTGTTGTGCTTCTTCAGGAAAAGTGGAATTCAGCTTAAGAAGGCTTGAATGCCTGAGAGCTCATTTTATATTAAAAAGTGCTAAAAATCCTATGGCTGCTGCATAAATGGAGTAATAATAGCACATTTGGTCAAGCACTTGCAAAGTGCACTGAAACTTGTAAAGACGGTTTCAGTACATCAGCCAGTTCATATGTGAAATAAATTTATTTACAAAGTAAATGGTGCTGCTGCATTCCTGTGACAATGCAGAATAGGTTGATGTGCTATATACACACAACCTCTTTGATTGCTGCAGGTTTTGAATATGGCAAAGAGAATAACAAACGTCCCTGAGCTGAAGTATGCTAAATATTGGGGGGTGAGGAGAAATATGCTCCATCACGTTCAATTACATTAAAATCTGTTTGTGACCCTGCCGCTCATTGGCTTCAAGAAGCTGGCCTCCTTTCCCCCAGTTGCTTCTCCTAGGCTGATCTTGCACTGCTTTAGTGGGGATTTAACATGGCTCTAATTCAGCCATCTGCTATAGATTTGGCAGACCAAAGCAATCTGAAGTATCGGTCAGAGCTTTCTCACATGTTTGAAAGTTGAGGGAAGGGACTACCTTTCTGAATAGATTTTGAATCCTTCTCAGTAAGACAATGGTGCAGAGAAGTGGGGGGAGAAAAATGCATGTAATTCCCATGAAGCCAGAGCCACACTGTCTGCCCTTAGCGGTCCTGAAAGGCAATTAGCATTTCAACCAGCCAATTTGGTTACATGCAATGAAGTACTTGGGGGTTTGTAATTTGCTTTCCTCAGCTTGGTGCTGTTGAGAACTAACCCTTGTGTAATCCTCTCAAAGTACTTTTCTTTCCAGCATGGTTATTGTTGCCGGTCTGAAATAACTCTAATCAACAAAGAGGGTTCCTTGTCTTGAACTCTAGGGGTGCCATGGGGCTGGGAAAGCAAAATACTTAACTAATAAGTGAATGATTACAATGATTAAATAGTGGTTATTAAATGGTGGCTTAATAAAGCTTTTAAAAAAATCAGTACTCAGGGCAAGATAATAATGGGGATGTCTTCCAGTCACATTTTTTCAAGTCTGTATTTCCTTTAGTCAGTATCTGGTCAGGATGCTGTGCTCTTGAGACTTCAAATCAGAACTGGACAAATGTGGAAATGTCCTTTGTACAGGAGATAAGAGAAGAGGCAAATATCTACTTTCATCAAAAGGATGGAAACGTAGAATAGATTTCTGTGAGTGCATTCTATGAAAATCGGGAAGGAATATTTTTTGTACAATGAAAGCATGATTGAAACAATGAATAAAAATGGATATGCTACTGTAATGTTGAGTAACCCTAGAACTCTCAAATACAATTGTATGGTATTTAAAATAAAATTGTATGCTGCCAGACTAGGCTGAGTAATGTAGTGTGATGTTTGGTAAGCGCATGAATATACAGGGTGGTTTTTATGTGTTTGTTCCTTTGGAAGGAGCCACCATGCCGAGTAATATTAATTCTTTTGAAAGTTAATCCTGTGCTGTGTTCTTCTGGTGCATAAATTCCTATGTTGTGCAGGATCACTGCACAAAGTGGTTTGGTTTTTTGTTTTTTTGGAGTGGTACTGTAGTCTCCTTTTGCCCATCCTAAGGTGAAGTCTTACAACTGCTGGAAAGTGTAGTAATCCCAAGGGTATCCCCACCACACATTTTAGCAGCAGAGGAGAGCCAGAGAGATCTGCCTGATTTATCTCACAAGGGATGCCACAGCAGTCTCTGCAGGTACAGCCTCAGAGGAGCTGGAATGGCTAAAAAGCAGGGTATAAATATGCTGAGTAAGTACATTTACAGTACAATGCTGCCTAGTGTTAAACTTTCCTTATACAGTGGTACCTTGGGTTACATACACTTCAGGTTACATACGCTTCAGGTTACAGACTCTGCTAACCCAGAAATAGTGCTTCGGGTTAAGAACTTTGCTTCAGGATGAGAACAGAAATTGTGCTCCGGCAGCGCGGCGGCAGCGGGAGGCCCCAATAGCTAAAGTGGTGCTTCAGGTTAAGAACAGTTTCAGGTTAAGAACGGACCTCCGGAACGAATTAAGTACTTAACCCGAGGTACCACTGTAGAAGCTAGAATAGCACATGCCTCTGAATGAGGCAGAATTATTGTATTCTGTTATAAGCAAATCTGTTGAAATTGTGACAGAACAGAAGTAGCCATCAAAAACTGTTTCCATTCCTGGACTTTCAATTCTGCTGTAATCCATAAAACAAGTTTTTATTTCAGCCACATTTTATCAACTACTAATTGGACAGTCATGGATGGCTAATGTGAATGGTGTGTTATTTTTCTCATTCGAAAACATAGTTACTTCCACCTTCATGAAAAAGCTGCAACACAGACACAGTCAGTTGTTATCTAATGTTAACAAGAGTACATGATTTCAAACAGTTCATATCAGCTTTTATATATCTCCATCCAGCTGTTATTTGAGACTCCTGATATAATGTTTTCAACTGAGGGTGAGAAAGCTTATGCCCTATAACCACATATGTAGTGGTTAACAGTGGGAACTATGAAGGCTTCTGTGTTTGCAGTTTGCAATGTGTGAAGTCATCTTTCATCAAGTCAGCTGACTATGACAAATGCCTACGAAAATAATGTCCATAATATACAGTGAGGTGTTAAATTATAAAACTTATGTAATTTTGACCTGAGCATTTGAAACCTGCATTTTGGGAGGGACATTTGGATTTTGTTTTTTGCTTCATTTCCCTTGCAGTTATAATGGAAGGAGTCATCCTTTGCACCTAGTTCAGTATTGTTTATTTTTGTTTTGTTCAAGTGAAAAAGCTGAAGGTGGTCTAGAAAAAAGACACATGGTTTTCCATGGACAATCCTGCGGGTGAATGAGAGAGTCTGCAGCCTGTGCTGGTCTTGCAATTGCTCCTGTCAGCCACATGGATGGGTATTTTGCTTATTTATGTTATATATGTTCAGCCCTTCAACCCAAAGGTTCCTAGGGTGGCTAGGGGATCAGTACAGTTACTTAAATCACAGAAGGGGACTGGATCGGGCTGGTGGCCTGGATCCTGATATCTCCCAACTCCAGTGGACTACTTTGACAGGTGGGTGGTACACCCCCTGTCAATCACCTGACATCACCATGATTTCACCCTGCATAGTGGAAAGGAAGCATTTCCCTATACACTTCTGACCAGCAGTGGCTGCAGATCCCTCTTCTTTTGCCAGGCTGTTTGACTTCATGGGCTCGTATTTAAAAAACAACAACAACTGTTTTAATGTACTGTATTTCAAATTGTTATGATCCGCCCTGGGCCTTGGGAATGAAAGACAGGTAATAAATCACCTTATTACTACTACTACTACTACTAGTTCTACCCTGTTGGGTCTCTGTGTGCAATAGGTTGGTTTTTATTTCCACTGTGCGAGACCCTACTTTGCATCATAACCATTCGCTAATATAAGCAAAAGTAAAAAGGTGCCGTCAGAGTCAGGGCAGTGTCAAACCTTAGAGCAGAGGTGGGTGCCTTTAGTCCTTCAGATGGTGTTTGACCCAATTCTGATCAATCCCTGCTAGCATGGCTAATTAGCTGGGATATTGGGAGTTGTAGGCCAGTAACAGCTGGAGAGCCGCTCTTTCTCTAGTCCTGCTCTAGAGCATGATGGAATGTTGAGTGATAGACATAAGGGACTTGCACAATGTACATTATTTCTGAAGAGCATTGCACTAGTTCCAGTCCATAATTGCAGAAACAATTTTCATCATTCATCATGGTAATTTTCTGCTGGGGTGAGTTAATCATGATATTACTGGGTGCAACAGAGAGTTCTAAATCTTATGAATCTATCCTTCTTCTTCCTCAAGCAACGCTTTTGTAGTTTGTCCTTTAGCGAATGCTGAATGAGTCGATACGTTCTCTTTCATAAATGACATACACAAATTGTGAATTGTTTGGGAAATCAACTAAATCTATTCTTTGGATTGAATAGTGCAACCTAATTGTTAATAACAGTGACAGCATTGAACATTCTGTTCCAGGGGACAGCTACTATTAAAATAAGAATGAAGTTCTGTGTATTTAATATGCCATTAATGACCAAATCAAAGCTTAATATGAACCAGTGTTACTCTCAGAACCTTTTTTTTAAAAAAAAAATAAATCAGAGAGATTCTCTTTGGAATATGTGACATGCTGGGTGCAGGGGGATGGTAATAATGAAACACTATGCCTGTTTTCTGCCAAAGGAGACATAAAAAATTCTAAGAAATGTATTTCATGCTTAGACTGAAATAAGTCCCACTGAGGGACTCAGCTACAAAATTAGAAGCATTGTTTTACATCCTCCATGAGAAAAGTTGTTGCAAGATAATTTTTATTTTAATATCTGTTCTCAGTTCATTCGAAGGTAAACAGTGCATGTAAAAATGGAGATAGTTATTATTTTCATTTCAAAGAACAGAATTGTGTATATGAATTAATTTATATGCTTAACTATTTTATGATATTGGGTGACACTTGCAAGACATTTTTCTATTTGTCCAAATGTTATTTTTAAAAACATCCCTGGCTAAAATGATTTTGTGAGGCAATTGTTTGAAAGGTTGTTTTAATATACTTTTTTGTAAAAGCAATTTATTGTACAAATAGATGTAATAAGGAAGAATTCTTGCTAGGTGAATAATTGATGATATGATTATGAGACTTCTCTTGTTCCACAGGAGTAACTTTATAGTTTCAGAATGCCCCTTAGCAGAGGTAATAGAATTCAAGTAACTCTAAACGCTGTTACCTTGCTCCATAAGGATCATATTTTCGGGATTATTTACTTGAGGCACACACCGTGGGAAGATGCTTGCTTAGTCTATACCAAGGTAACTGCCATAGTTAAAAGGTCAACAGCACCCTTAGTTCATAATGGATCACGCCTGTATTTGTAAAGCGAGAGGTTGGTTCAGAGTTTACAAAAAGTACGCAAAGATGTTCATGTTGAAGTTGTACACTTGGTAAAACATTTGTGCTCTGGGGGCAGAACCAATATGGCAAGTTTGAAATAAGCTACATTTATTAACACTCATTAAAACGATATACTGAGGATTTCAGTTCCAGCAAAACTATCAGGATTGTTTTGATTTCCCCTCCCCCTTTTTAATCGTGTTATTTGCTTTCTAACTTGTCCTGATTCATCTCCTCAAAATATTGCATTCTAAAATTGTTGAGTACTAATGAGCATCGATTCTAAAGCATCATACCCTCTTGAGGAGTCATAGAAACAACTAGGTTGATGTGACCAGTTGGTCTAGCATTGCATCTCAGACTGCGTTGCTTCCCAGTGTTGTACAAATAGAGATTAGAAGTATACTCCCAGATATTTATTTACTCCCCACACCACCACTGTGAGCCCCCCCCCCCGATCATCAAGCACTCTCCAATATAATTTTTTACATTGCTCAGCCCGGATGCTGAGGTTCAGCTCCAAGGGCCGTCTGGCAATTTCCCCAATTGTGAGAAGTGAAGTTACAGGGAACCAGGCAGAGGGCCTTCTCAGTAGTGGCATCCACCCTGTGGAACACCCTCCCATCACATGTCAAACTGATAAACAACTATATGATTTTTAGAAGTCATCTGAATGCAGTCCTGTTCAGGGACGTTTTTAATGGCTGATGTTTTATTGTGTTTTTAATATTTTGCTGGGAGTTGCCCTGAGTGGGCAGCATATACATCCAGTGGCGTAGCGTGGGTTGTCAGCACCTGGGGCAAGGCAAGTAATTTGTGCCCCCTAACCCGTGATGTTGCGCCCCCCCAGATGTTGCACCCGGTGTGGCCGGCCCCTCCTGCACCCCCCACGCTACGCCACTGTATACATCCATCCACCCATCCCCTACTGTCCCTTTTACATGTTGGGAGCATCACTGGGGGAGGCTACTTATCTAACACAGGGTAAGGTAAAAGGGACTCTGCTATGGATATGCCCTCTAAATGCATGGGTGTTGGGGAAGTGATTGTGTGTTGTGGGGATCAGATCAGTAGATGCAGCCCTTCTCTCCCCCTCATGCAGTTGTTTGAAGGACAGTGCCCAAGTAGGGCTTAGGTCTACCACTGATCAATTTTATTTTCTTGCTTATTTGGAGCATTTCGACACACCTTAGCTCCTTGCTATGTGTGCATTGGATTCCAGGTTTAGGCTGCATACTATGCTCACTCAGTAGGACTTCTTTTTGTGTAGATATACATAGGACTGTGCTGTTAGTGGCTTAACTGTAACCTGTGTGTATATAAAAAAACTGCAACAATTGGTTTAGATCCTTGCTGTTGTTGATTTGTAGCGTTTTACTCTGCAGAATTTCTAGTATGCTAGTGTAACATGCAGTCAAGAGTGTGGACTTCTCATTGTCATCCCAGAGAGACTTTGGCTGTGTACACATTACCAGCTTAAGTGCAGCTAGGTGGTTCTTTTCCTCAGTTCAAATTGAGGGTGGCTTAAGGGGAAATGTGTCCAACAACAATATTTTATAATAAATAGCAAGAAAGATATGGATTGTGGCTAACTGCTGTGTATACACTGCTTCCCCAAACAGCAGTTAGGTCACAGTAATGGGAGTGTGTAAACAGCCTTTGTGGCTGTGAGTGGACACCCACAGAGGGCAAGCTGTTTTCAAGGAACTAAGCCCATAAATTGACATTCGCTTTTCTTTTGCCTTTTTTGGTGTTGGGTAGAACCCTGAAGTTTCTCAGTCAGAACTGCAAGCTTTTGCAAAGCTCCTTTGTAATGCTGTTTTTAAATGAGCTGCACCAGAAGTGCTCGAATGTCCAGCACACCTCAGGATATGTTTTAGTCAGGAAATCTCAGTAGTTGCTGTCAAGTCCAGAGATGTCCGGGGAAACTGGCCAGAATGGAAGCACAAATATGACTTCAGTAGGCCCGTTAGTTTTGCCTTGTCGAAGCATGATGTGAAAACACTTATCATATCCACATTTGTGTTTCTGTCCTTTCTTTTCAGGGATGCCCTCTGCCTGTTCACTAGTTACATTCCTTTTAGCACTTTCCACCAGTTTCATCTCTGGAGAAACAGAAGTAAAGTTCACCGGACAAACAGAATTTATTGTTAATGAAACATCTACCACAGTTATACGTCTAGTTATTGAACGAACAGGGGAACCAGTGAATGTTACAGCAATTGTAGCGGTAAGAAACGTTGCTAATCTGCTTTTTCGTTATGTCAAAGTTATACACTGAGCATTAGCTACAATGAAAACAAACAAACAAACCAGATGAGTGTTTTGGGATGGAGCGGGCATATACATTTGTTCTTGGAAAACTGGGGAGAAAATTGGTTCCTTACTAGATTGAAGACCAGCACAAACACCATATGTTCTACCCCACAGCTGGAGGCAGTATACCTCTGATTGCCAATTGCTGAGAATTGCAGGTGGGGAGAATTATGTTGCAGTCAGGTTCTGTTGGCAGGCTTCCCATAGGCATCTGGTTGGCTTCAGACTAGATGGGCCATTGGCTTGATCCAGCAGGCACTTCTTGCAATCTTACATAGGAAATGTACTATTGCAGCAATAAAGTTGCTTGTTTTAATAATGGCACAGGATATGTATTGGAGCAGAAGTATTTAATTGTTTCTCTTGTGTGCAAATTGCAGATTCATGGTGAAAATACAGGTGACTTTTTTGACACCTACGCAGCAGCATACATATCTGAGGCAGAAACAAAGCGAACTGTGTACATTTCTGTGTGTGACGATGACCTTCCGGAGGCTGATGAGACATTCATATTTTATTTGACATTACAGGTAGGCACTAATTTTTCTGACTAAGCTGAGGTACATGTGTGGCCTTAGTGGAAGAAGAGCTGCTCTTTCCCATGTTGTTGGTCTAGGCCAGCCATCACCATCCTGAGGCCCTCCACGTGTTTTGAACTATAGCTCTTAGTGCCAGACAGTTCCTGATGAGAGTTGTAGTCCAAAACAGTTTAAGGGCTCCTGGATAGCAAAGACTGATTGAGCAAAGGTTCTTCAACATTTTAGGTATGCTTCAATGTTTTAAAACTTTGGTTAGGTTTTGAAGTGAAAGGAAGAAGGCAATACATCCATATAAAGAGTTGGGGAACAAGGCAACAAGCTTCACATCTGAAAATATAGGCTTTAGTGAAGGGGCAGGATCCATTAAAATGTAAATAAATAATCTAAAACATATACATAATGACTCCTGGAATTATTTTTGAATACTGTTGTGATTTTCATGAAATGCATCAGCAAGTAGAGCTGTTTAAAAGTTAGTTTTCAGATACTTGCCATCTGTAAACTTATCAGTCACTACTGACTAGACACAGTTCTCCTTCCCTTGTAGTCTGGTCTTCCTTTTAAAAGAGTCATTCATTATTTTGTTAGGAGAAATGGTTATTTGATATTTTTGTGTTTGAACTTGTAATAATGTCTTTCATTTATTATTGATGATTGGCATTTTATGGGCGAGCCTCTGAACATTCACATTATTTCCAGCCACGTTCTCTAGGAGTTGTTCCCGGGCTCTTCTAAGCAAATAATTTCAGTATAGAAGCACATATTGTATAGCAGCTTAAAATTGCAGAAATGTCCTTCTAAATTAACACATGAACTATAAACTCTGAGAGCAAGACGGGCCTTCTGCTATAGTTGTAAAGTTGCAATTAAAATATTGTATGTTGAGTCTGTTAAATTCATTGAGTTATATTGTGCTTATGGTGGTGAAATCTCAAACTGGCTGAGATGGTGTGATGTCACGGACTGTTCACAAATGGCTTAGGGAAATTTTCAGTAGTGGAATGTACTTGTTGAGAAGCAAATAAAAAGTTGTTTTCCTGGGGGAGCAGGTAGGAGGAGCTGTGTGGGGCAGGCTGAGGATGTTGCTAAGAGGATCATCTTGGTCAGTTTTAGAATACTTCTTCCTTCTTGTCCCCCCCCCCCGCCTTTTCCCTGTTGTTCGGATTTGCATTTTCAATGAAGATAGGTCCCTGAGACAGCTTCTGCTATATTTCAAACATGGAAGCAATCTTCATTGTTTTCTCATTTGTCTTCTCTCCCCTGTCCACTGTGCATTACAAATAGCAAGTCCTTGTGATTTATGAATACTGTACAGTGAACATGTTATACAAAGATTTTTCATAATGTCAGTGTTCCTTTGTTTTATTCTGGTTCAAGATCATCACCAATGGACCTAAAAAGATCCCCAAACTCCAGATTCTTGGGTGAGGGTGGGGAACAGATGCTTCTCATGTAGCTCCTTATTGCTATGGCATTATTAATATTGTCAAGCTATGATTAATGATCTCCGAAGTTTGTGTCAAACACTTTGTTGTTTAACCAGACTGTGTCTATAGAATTTGTATCCCATGAAAAGTTAGTGCTTTTGGAGCATTCAGTTGACTTGAATACCTTTCCTTGGAATGTGTCATTAAAGAGAAATTCCTTTACCCTGAAAATAAACACTTTATTGAATACAGGGCCTTACTGAAACCTCCTTCCACCATGTATAGATTGACTGGTCCATTTACAGTGCACCGTTTTAATTTTCCATATTGTGTGCCTTGTTTGTTCTAGAATCCACCTCCAGGAGTAAAGCTTGGGTTGCCCAGAGCTGTATCTGTAACTATTTTATCAAACGACAATGCCTTTGGAATCATTTCTTTTGATATGGTATGTTTTCATCTTCTGTACCTTTTGTTATTTGAAATTGAATGATAGGGATATTTATCAGATGAACAATATAGACGTCAGTGGGGAAATGGACATCTTCCTGGGCACCTGTGACATAGTGGTTAATGAGTGAGAGTTCAGCTCTCTCCACAGGCATAAATGCCATAGGTTCCTTTAGATAAACTACTTTCTTTCATCTGTGGTTCCTTTACCTTAACCCCATTCTGCCTCATCATAATCGGTTCAAGAAATCCATCCAGTGAAAGGCTTTGAGGCTGCTCAAGTGATCAGCACATTTAAAAGCCCTTGGTGTGAAGACGTTACTTTTGCTGAGCAGGTTGTAGAGTTGTGTCAAAGCAGCCTGTGTGTGGACTCTGGCTTGTTGGGCTCATTATGACCTCATAGACTGTGACATTAGAGATGAGCCAGTGGCAACCATGGAGTTTGACACTTGGGTAGGAGATCAGAGAGCCTAATGCATTCCTAAATAAGCTGAAAAAAGTGATCAAGTATTGACTTAAGAGGAAATGGTAATAGGACAAAAAAAGTTGTACAGTCCTTTCTGGGGCCATTTATCACTTAAGGTTTAGACAAATGAAGAATAGTGTGTTGTACTACTACTTGGAAGAAAGCACTAAGATTATTGTGAAAATGTTCTCGGTGAGCGTCCTAATCAGTGAAATAATTGTGGGTGAGTTGTTGTAGTTTTTAAAAAATATTATTTTATCAAGGCAAGTAAGATAGCAAAGACAAACAGAATACAGAGGGAACAGAGAAGGGAGGCAGATAATTTGAAGACACAGTCTGCCATACTGACATCCTCAGCTAGCCTATAGGTATGATAACAACAACAACAACTGACCTTACAGGGCAAATTTACCTGTTGTGCCCATTGGTTGGAGGTGAAGAGAAATAAAGACTGAGTTAAAAATTGAGAGTGTGAGTTTGGCTCATTATCTGTATAATCATTTTTAAAAGACAAGATTTTGGAAATCTGCTTGCCCATATCTCTTGAAATTTGGATGTCAAATTTGGTGCTGCTTTCAGTAAAATTCTTTAGCAAAACTTTCAGCTGTTGTTGTAATGTGACTAGATTAGCTGAACATCTATTTTAATAAGTTCAAAAAGCAATATAAACAATGTAACACAAAAGCCTTTTAATTGGCTTGTAGTGGCCAAAATGTTTAAATTGAGGATACACATTTCCATATTCGTTCAAAACAAAATATTTATCTCTGTTGTTTTCCATGCCTTTGGTTGCTGGGAAATGAAATGCTATCAGTGGATCACTTCACAAATTGGATTAACTTGTCTCTAGGAGTTTGCATTTCTATGGTAACAGCCCTTTGTACATTCTGTAGTTGGGATATTTTATCAGTACCTGATTGTCTGTTTCTCCTCTGTCCCCTCCCTCCCTCCCTCCCTCCCATTTTAGCCTGCCTTAATCACACTTAGTGAGCCCAAAGGTAGGAATGAATCTGTGCCTCTCACTCTAGTTCGGGAGAAAGGTACCTATGGAACTGTGACTGTGATTTATGTGGTAAGTATGTTGAAATAACTACCCTTAAAAGATTTTTTTAAGTGAAACTGGTGAGTCTTGGAATTGTAAATAAATATAGCCTCTCTGAAATGACTTTTCTAATTGTTTATAAGTTTGTAGTTAGATAATTGAGAGCTAAGGTGTGATCTGGCCCCATGATCTCCCTAGTGGTGGCTTGTGATAAGGACCTTAAGCCAGGAATGCAGGACACCTAAAATCTAAGAGAGGATAAAGATCTGTGGAGGATAAAGAATTCCTGTTATATCTGGGAGCTGCAAGCTCAGAGCTCTGAATTAACTCATTGAATACCTAAACCTATTCACTCACCTTGGATACCTGCTGGAGAAGACAGGATGCAGTTTGAAGCCATCTGTGGTGTCATATTGCATAACCCTAAGCTAGAACACTACTCTGTAGATTTCCCTGCAGCTTTGCTTGAGAGACCAGGCTCTGACAGTCATAAAGCTATGCTTTGGAATACAAGGGGTCAATTGCACTGCAGACCTTTTAAGCTCAGCAACTTCTGCCAGGGTATTCCCTGCCCTTGCAAAGCCTGTCTCTTTACTCTGATATCTGAAGCTTGTTACCCATTGGTCAACAGCTGCTTCAAGATCAGTACTCTCCATGCTTTTCTTAGTGCCCCAAAGGTTCAACAACCTGGCTTGAACAGGGCAGTTATGGTATGTAAAATTTTGAATGAGCCTGATTTATTGCCACTTTCCTCCCCATAAGATAAATGAGAAGTATAATTACAAGTTTCTCAATCCTGAGAACAAGACTTTCCTCCCTATGAGATAAATGAGATGTAAAATTCCAAGTTTCTCAATCCTGAGAACAAGACTAGTCCTATAAAATAGGCATACTTTGGGAAGTATAAGATTTATTAAAGTTCAAACAAACAATATAAACAAACACATTCCTCTGTTTAGATTCAATTGCCAAATGCAGCCGCCATAGCTTGTGTGGTTTGGTGGGTGGGGGTTACCATTATTTAAATCAGCGGTTCTCAACCTGTGGGTCCCCATATGTTGTTGGCCTACAACTCCCATCATCCCTGAGCTCTGGCCTTGCTAGCTAGGGATGATGGGGGTTGTAGTTCAACAACATCTGGGGACCCACAGGTTGAGAAAGGCTGATTTATGTAATTGCCTTCTGAATTCTTATTGGTACTATGGGGAATGTTCTTTCATCTTGAATATCAGAAGATTATCCAGCTCTATCAAGGAGGTTTGCTTGCTTTTTAGAACTTATTACAAATGGTTGGAGGCACCATCTATGTTTGCTGAACAGGCACAATGTTTCTTCACAGGTAGAAGGTGGTCCAAATCCTGCTGAAGAAGACTTGAGCTCAGCAAGAGGAAATATCACCTTTCCTCCTGGAACAGCTGTATTGATTTTTAACTTAGTTGTTCTTGATGACCAGGTGAGAGCGCATATCAACAATTTTTGAAGGTTTTGATCTGTGTATCATGAGGTTGACATAAATAAGGCAAGATTGGCTGTCAGGAGTCCAGGTTCCCAGCTTGATAACACAGTAAGCGTAGGTAATTAAAAAGGAGGATTTATTGCAAAAACAAACAGATAGCATTATCACTTAAGATGACCCTTCTGAAGCTCCTTCCGGTTCTTACAGAATATATTGAACCATCGCCCCTTGTATTGTCTCTTGTATTGCTTCCTATCTAGCAGCATTCATAGACTCTTTGGACTTATTAGATTAGCTCCAACCTCTTCCTGTTGTGACAGACTGTCCCTGTGTTTGTTCGGTCTGTTTGAGCTTCCTGAGAGCTTTGGCTGTGTTCTTAGTTGTTCCCTTGGCAACCGGCATTCCAATGTCCAGAGGAGTCACCACTGTTTGCTGTGTTCTTTGCTCAGCCTGCGTCAAATCTAAACCTCTCTGTTCTGCAGAAGGCTGTAAAGTTCCACTAGGAGCTGGCACATTCCTGACATTGGTTCACCCTGGACTGGTGAACTTGAGTGCCTCTTACTCAGAATTACTATCACTGACAACAGTAGAAATACTAAAGAGATTTATTCTTTCTTTCTTTGATGGCTTGCCACTAGCTGCTGGAAACTTTTTTTTTAATTGATCAGACAGTCTTTTTGGTCTACAGAGGTGATTTGATTTCTTGTTGTTGGATGCTTCTTTTAGCTGATTGGTGTTTTTAACTACTTTTTAAACTAGCCTTTTTATGTCCTTTGCGAGCATCAACAAAGATATAGATAGAAGTGATCCAGTTGGGATTGTGTACTTAGACTTTCAAAATGTTTTTGACAGAGTACTTCATCAAAGACTCCTGAGTAAGTTCAGTAGTCCTGGGACTCAGTAGTGCTGATTAAGGAATGGGAAACAGAGTTGAAATAAATGGGCATTTTTCCCAGAGAGAGATGTAGGAAGTGGAGTTTCCCAAGAATCTGTTTTGGGACATTTGCTTCCTTACTTGCTCATGAATGATCTGAAGAAGTGTGAGCAGTGAGGTAGCAAAGTTTGCTGATGATACCAAATTGCTCAGGGTGGCATTGGTAATCTCACAGTTGCATAATTATATATACTTCTATTATGCTGCCTCTTCCTTGTCTTTTATCTGAACTGAAAAGTCCCCAGTGCTGTAACTTTTCCTCATGACATGAACAAAATTGATTGTGCTGAGAACTGGTGAGACTTAGATATTTCGTGGGCTCAGCTGAATTGGGAGTGCAAGTCAATGTCTGTTATGAAAGCATAAGCAGTACAAACAAGGAACAAAGTTGGCTGTGACTGCAAAGACAAGTTGAATGGCCACTCTTGAATGCAATCTCTGAGAGTGACCAATTAGCAGATGACTATGAAAGGAAATAAAAAGGTAAGGAGTTGGGACTTGGAGCCTCCTTTGGAAGTTCAAGGCAACAGCTTTGCCTCAAAAGGATTTACATGCTAAAAAAATTGAGTATTTGCCATCAGACTGTCTCTCAGGAGCAATTAACTGCTTTTGAGTCTCAAAATCCAGGAATAGGTGCTTGAGTTTATCAAGCCAATTCGCTCTGTGACAAAAATGACTAAGGAATTAATTCTTCTGTCAAGATTTTAAGGACAGAAGGTTTTTCTGTGGATTGACATTTGTTCTGATTCCGCAGCAAACAGCAAGTTTTCCCAAAGAAAACAGTGAGGCGAATGAAAACCATTTGGACCTGTGCCTTGAAAGCATGTGACAAAGCAGAAAACCTCTCAGACCTGTGCTTTCCAGGCACAAGACAAGCAACAATGTAGACAAGCCCTAACTGTAGGAAATTTATAATACTGTTTATGCTAGTGAGCATTTGTGGGTATAGGAATCAGTTCACATAGTATGGAGTTGACAAATTGATAAAGTCTTTTGATCTCTGCTTATAGGTATTTTTATGCTGTTTCATAAGTGGAAGGAATTTTTCCTGTCTGTGTATGATTTCGGGCATGAGTTTTGTTTTGTTGTCTTCCATATAGAGAAAACTTTGGTTGTTTTCCTGTATGCACATCATCACAACTAGGTGGGAGTTAGAACCCTGCAGGCCCTCATGGATGAGGGGCTTAAGGATGAAGGCTCATGGTCCAGCTGGCTTCAAAGGCTGGCACAACCCCTGCACCCCAAGTTTAGTGGTGAAAGGCAACCAAAAGTTGATTCAAAGCATCTGCTGGCTTAAGCTGTTCTTCTTTCTCTGGCTTCCTCTTTTAGCAGATGGGCTGTTAGACCTGCATTTTTCATCCCTTTTAAACAGCAAAGTCATGGAGGCTGCAGCTAATACTGTAGTTGCTTTTAAACCCAGTTCTTTGTTGGTTTTCATCCTCTCCACCACCCCATGTTCTCCCTACTACACGGATAGAATAAAATAAAAAAAGCTTTAAATCAGTATAACCTGAAAATACGCGCAGAGATAGTTGATGAACATCAGAACAGGATCAGAGGTTGGAATTCTATGCGAATGAATACAAAGGGGGGGGGTCTTTAAAAGAAGCATCATATTTTAAAAATTAGATGGCAGGCTGAAACTGTAAAGTGTTTCTATTATTTAAAAAGATGAATAATCTGAGTGAGGTGTGCATTTTTCTCTTAGCGCATCTATGCTTCAATGATCATTTACACCAATATTTTATAGGGTAAGGAAATGCAGGATTTCTATTTCAGTAACAAGAAATTTGTTGATTTGCACATATTTACCTTTGATTTGAGTTATCCTTAATCATTATAATTTTTTTCTAGATACCAGAAGATGATGAAAGATTTATTATTCATCTGAAAAGTGTAGAAGGAGGAGCTGAAATCAATACCTCAAGAAATTCTGTTGAGATTATTATTAAGAAAAATGATAGCCCAGTGCGATTCACTCAGAGTGTTTATATGGTGCATGAAGAGGACGATATACTAACAATCCCAATAGCTCGGGGTAAAGATGATGATGGAAACATAATTGGACCGGATGAACATGAAGTCTCCATTCGCTATGCTGTTGTAACTGGGAATTCAACAGCACATGCACAGCTTAATTTAGACTTTCTAGATCTACAGCCAAACACAACTATCATTTTCCCACCTTTAGTGCATGAATCTTACATAAAATTCAAAATCATTGATGATGCCATACCAGAAATTGCTGAGACATTTCATATCATTCTACTTAAGGACACTTTGCAAGGAGATGCTGTTTTAACAAATCCATCTGTTGTCCAAGTTACCATTCAGCCCAATGATAAACCTTATGGAGTACTATCTATCAACAACATCCTGTTTACTCGGCCAGTTGTTATTGACGAAGATCAAATGTTAAGGTACTCCTTTTATTACATTGGAAATGCTAAGGTAGATTTAGGAGAAAACTAGCTAGAATTTATTGGAGAAAACAAATTTGGGCTGGGAAAGTGCTCGTATTTCCTTGTTGGTAACTTTTATCAGGGCTGTTTAGCACTGAATTATGCTTTGCCTTGCTCTTAATGAATGCCTTAAATTGAATTAGGACTAGTGCTTTGGTTAGAATTCATAGGGAACCTACATATGTCTACAGATTCCTGCTGCAGTTGTTCGCCCTCCAGTGTGTGGAGGCCTGTAGAGATGGATGTTGAGACACATCAGAGTGGGTGGAGCTACCATACATGTCCTTGCTCCAAGTGTCATTATGTGCTGGGCATGGTGCCTGAAGAGTGCTAACGTCTGTCCATCTGCACCCTAGGTGTTCTGAATAAAGTAATGGATTGTCATGAACCCTGCAGTGCTGTCATGATTGAGCTTGTGTTGGCAGGCTTTGACTGAAGAGGAGGAGGAAATGGGATGGATGAACTGTTGGGAACCTTGGTTGGAAGAGAGATCTCCCCTTTCCAACCTGATTTTAGAAGGGGGATGCCAGCTATCCACTCTGACCTTCCTGCAGAGCACAGGACGTTAGTGGAATCTGGGGAGGACTTTGCTCAGCTGAGTGGGGAAACTGAGCTGGAGGCAGTGTCAACAGAACAGGGGCTGGAACAGGAGGGTGCACTCTTGACACCTAGAACCAGCTGCCAGCTTTGCAGGTGGGAGCAGATCCACCCACCCCAGTCTTATAGTCTTGGCTTTCCCACAAGGCAAGAAAGCCTAACCAGTTAGACTGATATGCTTTGTGGATGGAGCTGGGAAAATTTCTGGGGCATCTTTGTCACTTCTGCCCAGTTTTGTACTTCCTTCCCTGATCCTGAGCTGTGACTCCTGAGCATTGTGTCTGCTGCTGAGCCAGAACTGTTACCTGCCTGACTAAAAGTCTCTTCCTTACTTACAAGTTGGAGCTTCTGTCTGCATGTGTTGGGTAGGAGAATTTGGATCAGAAGAATAAACACTGCACAGGACAATAGCCTAGGACCAGTGCAATAGCACTGAGTGGGGAAATGATGAACAACAGAGATCAGACACAGACACCATTCAACTTATTTGTCAAGTCAGTTTGCATAGTTAACAATAGTTTACTCAGGAAGGGCATTTAACTCCTGCAGTGTTTATATATTGGAGTAACTTGTAGGTTCATTTGAGTGCTTCATTATAACTCTAGTGTTTCACTAGAGTTAAAATTAGAAAATTGTTTGTTGATTTCTGTTTGCAACCTCTAGGTACGAGGGCATCACAGTTGTACGAAATGGTGGAACACATGGAAATGTTTCGGTTTCCTGGATTATAACCCGGAACAGCAGTGATCCTTCGCCTGTGACTGCAGACATCACTCCAGACTCAGGGGTATTGCATTTTGCTCAAGGGCAGCTGATAGCATCACTTCCTCTGAACATTGTTAATGACAATTTCCCTGAAGAGGCACAGCCATATCTGCTTAGGATTCTGGCTCATACAATAAAGGGGGGTGCGGAAGTGAGTGAACCAGCTGAGGTAAGTCTGCATTTATTCACCTAAAGAAATGCAAGCGTTCCAGCAAGATGCCAATTTTATCCAATTAGTATAATTATTTAAACCAGTTATTTATGTAATTGGCAAATTCTTTATTTTACAATCCTGTCTGGCACCGTTGCTTCTCCAGTCTGTTGCTGTTGTTGATCAGCTGCATTGCGTTGACACTTAAACCTTATACCTCAGTAAAATTAGCTTTCTTATTCTAGGAGTCGGTAATGGTCTTTGTGTTGGTTTCTAATAAGATGCTCTCATTCAGATCCCCTCATTGCTAACAGTTTACTGATAACTAGGACTACGTCACAATGCTAGGTAGCTAATCAGATAGAATGTCCCAGCTTAAATGTCTGAATCACCTTTGCAACTGGCCACTATTTTATCTAGTTCTTTTCTCCTAATCTTCTTAGCTGCCAACACATATAGCGCTACTTTTTAAATTACGAAGTCGTCAGTATCACTCAGCAGCCATTTTACCTTTTCCGCCCTGTTTGAGTGTGTTCCATTCGTAAGCAGGGGTTTTATAAACCGGTCTCTTGGTTCTATATATATAGCGGGCATTGCAATAAATAATGGTACAGGTCCTCTGCGCAAGGTTGCCCACACAGACAAAGCCTCTCCTTGTGCTGTACTTTGCCATACCGACCATCCACCACCGCCGAGGGCATCAATTGGAATCGTAATTCTGTAAAAGCAATTCTAAGTATGGCAAGTGGGAGCTTTGTCAGATAACTAGCTCGGCTGTGCTCCGTTTTGATAAGTGGGAACCATGGTGAACCTTTGGTAGAGGCAATTGTGGTTGAATCCCTTTCGGACCTAAAGAGACAATCTCTTAAGTGCCTCTTATCCATCTTCATGATCACCTGACGATCTTGTAATTGATATTGGACAAGAGGCACTGGGTGTCATCCTTCCAACATTTGGTCTGTTCTCATTCTGAGGTAGCTAATCGCATTTGGCTACATGATGACATCAGGGCAAACAATATAAATCCAGGAGGGTAAAGCCTTATTGTTCAGTTACACAGGGGATCCCAAGCAATCAGTGTTAGTGCTGTGAACGTGGTGGCATTGCTGGTTGGATTTTGTTAAGTTACAGTCTCAGTGAGATCAAACAAAACCAACTGAGAGAGATGAGGAGAGCAGGCAGTGTAAATAAATAGGCAAAACATTTCCCCAGGCACTGCTGGAAAATCCTCAGAGAGAAGCTTTTCAGTACTACTGAAAACTCCCCCCCTTTTTTTTTTTTTGCTTTACACTACTGGAAAAGTAGTTTTGCTCAGAGCTAGCTTCCTCCCACTCATAGAGATACTATGGAATAATATTCCTGCCTAAGTTAGCATATTAGGATGCTATGCTAAATTGGGCAAGAGTCTGATGCCCCTGTTACCTGAAAGGGTTCACCTCTGTCCTGAAGAACTTCTGCCGTTGAACTTAAGTGGCTCAGCAACCCTTTGTGGGATCCATTTGGCTGTTCCTTTCAGGACATCCTGGTGATGATGCAGTTTTTTTTTATACAATTGCATGTTAGACGGATTTCCACATTATGATCACTTTGATTAGCTAGCAAAATGTTCAAGGGTAGAATGAGTGGAGTAGCAATATGTTCTGCTTAAGACCCTCTATACTTGATCTTCCTGGTCATGTTAGCCAGTTGCTCCTTCTTATGATGAGTTGCTACAATAAGCAGCTTACTTCCAGCTGCTGACATGAGTGTGGGAAAATTCCGGGAGCACGACAAAGTTTGTCACACATCCTTTACATGGCAGTGCTGTTAGCACGAGCACTGTTAGCTACCACAAGTGGTGGGGTCATGTAAAGTCAGTTAGTTCTGTGGTTGCATTGCCTGTCTTGGGAGTGATAAAAATCTCATAATCCAATCAATACTTACAGTGGTGATCTGATAATTAATTTATTATGATTTCTAATGGTAATTTGCTCCTAATGTGAATACTTTGTTGTCATTCTTGTAGCTTTTGTTCTACATTCAAGACAGTGATGATGTTTATGGTGTAATAAAGTTCTACCCTGCAGAGGATCAGAGGATAGAAAGCAGCCCCGATGGACGTTTTTTGTCTCTTAGCTTTGCAAGGCAAAAGGGAACAGTGGGAGATGTGAGACTGTCTTATACAGTCCTGTATATTCCTGCTGGGCCTGTGGATCCTGAGCGAGCTAAAGAAGGTGTTCTAAACATTTCGGGAAGAAGCACCCTCTACTTTCCAGAAGGAAGAACTAGAGAAATTATAAAAGTACCAATAAGAAATGATGCGTTTCTTCAAAATGGGGCCCATTTCTTAGTACAGGTATGCGATATGGTATAAAATTGTCATAACTTTTATGTGACACATCAGTTTAATTTCTTGTTATAGCATCAATAACATGAAACATCCCCTTCATGTTGCCTTATTAGGGAAGTCTAATGTTTTTTTCTTGGATAAACCTTATTTCTACATGCACAGTTTAGAATGAGGTTTGTGGAAAGGGGAAGTGACATGAGAATGCAATTGAAATTAAAGAAAACATTGGTAAGAAAGAAAAGATTAATTATTCACTGGGCATTTTTCAGTGACATAGCCAGTTCAGTCACCTGGTATAGCCTGAAATATAACTCTGTAAAAATATTTCTGCACATTCCAAATTCAAAGGAATACAAAATTCTTTAAAGAACTCAGCTGGGTCAAGAAAATATGTAAAGCATCAGTGGATAAAATGCCCTTTGGGAACCTCATCGACCAAACTTTCTGTTACTCTTGCATTTCCCCATGGCACTTTGTTCTGTTTGGCTCTTTTAACAGTTTCAGCAATTGTAATAGCAACAATTGAAACCAGTTCTGCCGTGTGCTTTTTGGGGAGTTTGGATGCCCGTCCAATCCCAATCCCAGCAACCCACTGCTATAAAATTGATAATAAAAATAAAAGTTTGGGTGCTTTGTTTTTCTCAATTCTGTGAATGGAAAGAGCTCCTTCTGTGCTGTTACATGATCCTTCTATTTTATTAGACTCCATCTTGATTTTTTTTTTAAAAAAAGTTGGTGGTTTCCAAATATTCCAAATATTCATGGTGTGAAAAGTTAGGACCCATGAAAATGACTCCAAAACAGAGAAGACACAAAATATTGTAGAAAATTTTGTATGAATATCATGGAAATGGATTTTGTTTATTTCCTTCTCCATCTCCTGCAACTGTTTCCCTTCTCTATGTACATTCATTGGGAGTTCAGTGTAGGTTCTTCAGCAGGTTCTAACATCTCCTGGGTGTTAATTTACTGGATCCTGGAGTCTTTCTCTCCAAAATAGTTCAGTTTGGTGGAAGAGTGCCTGTTCACAACCTGCTTCAGCAATTTACAGTTACTTATTCTGATGCAGAACTGCACATGTGATTGCATGTTTTTCTTATATGTTCAGATGTGATAGGCATAAAGATCTGTAGATGTAAATTAGTGTTTTCCCAGAATAACTGAGAAGTGGAAATAATCTCTTCCTATCATGGAAATTGTGTATTATCATTTTTTGTAGTGAGATTCTGAAAAAGCCTGGTTGGATATTTGCAGCTTACATTAAAAATATGCAATAATTAGTTGTCCTGTCCTATAAATCATTGTACCGTATGTAGGAATGGCAGAGAATCTTAAAATCTTTATTCTTTTTATTGCAGCTTGAAAAAGTTGAACTACTGAATATCACTCCTCTAGTTCCACCTGTAAGTCCTAGACTAGGTGAAATTCAAAACATCTCCTTAAGAATTACGCCTGACATTGCAAATGGAGAAATTGGCTTTATCAGCAATCTTCCAGTAATTTTACATGAGCCAGAAGATGTTGTTTTTACAGTAGTAAGTAAATCTTTCTTTAAATGTTGTTCTTGCATACTGCACATTTTCTTCAGAGAAAGTACAGGGTCTGCCTTCACTTAACACGAACTTCTGCAAGCTAGTAGAAAATAATTTATTTTGCAACACTTACTTATTCAAAATATTTCTCATGCCTTGTCATCATGGTTCTGTAATGAAGAAAAATAACCTTAACAACTCTGAATCACAGTTAAATTGAAATGTCACCATTTGTTCCCTGCAACCTATGAAGATGCTACTCAGAGGTAAGGGTCATATAGTTGTAATAAAAGTTATATTTTCCTAACTCCAGGTAAAATCAAGTATTAGATAACACGGTTCCCTCCAATTTCTCAAATGTTTTTTTTGTTCCCTGTGGAGGCTTCGTTTTTTTCTGCCTCATTCTCAGGGTACTTCAATATTTTGCTCTGTGTGGGGTTTTAGGGTTACTTCCTTGTTGTGAGGTGGCAAAGGGGCAATGTTTTTGGCCACATCCACACCACACATTTGAAGTACTCTTATTCGACTTTTAAGAGTCATGGCTTTCTGCAAAAAGAATCCTGGGAACTGTACTTTGTTAAGGGTTTCCTAACAACTCTCAGCTCCCTTAACGAACCACACTGGCCACTGTTTTCCTGCCATGTAACCATTTTTCCAGCACTCTGCAGCCTCCCCTGCTGCCCATCTTTCCTTTCTTTTTTAAAAAGCCCCATGAGAGTGGTTGGTTACCTCATTATGTCTTCATCTGGGCCTTGAAATGTGGGCTCCTAGGTAGGCTACGGAGTGAAGATTGCTGGTGAGATGATTTGTAGATAGGAAGCAATGTTACTCACAAACATCTCTCAAAAGGAAGATAAGCATGACAAAAATTCTGCATCCCAACCATAAGAACTTCACTGATTTTTTAGTTATTTAGATTTTCTCTCCCCCCTCCATTTTCATGTTTCATTAATTTGTGACGCACCTTACCATTATTTAAAAGATGCCATACAATTCTTTCATGCATTTCATAGGTGCAAAATGCTGTAGAAGTTAAAAATAAATCAATCTATGTGCTATTTCAGAAATGTGTTTTTAGATATTTGATATTGGCTGTAGCTTGGCAGCTAGAGTTGCATGTACATTCAGTAAGGAAAAAAAAACCCTTACAGAACTTGGTATACATTCTAGACCTCCATTCCATTGCATCGAGATGGGACTGATGGACAAGCTACTGTCTTCTGGAGCCTGATACCCTCTGGCCTCAATCCAAAAGCTGTAACTATTGATGATATAAGCCCTTTCTCTGGCTCTGTTGTATTTTTATCTGGACAAAGTGACACAGCAATCAACCTTACTGTCAAAGCTGATGACATCCCAGAAATGAATGAGACTCTAATATTGTCATTAGACAGGTATTATTCTGCAATAATTTGTCACAACATACCCTTTTTTATACCCTGATTGTATTATTTTATGCACTGGCTAACGTTTGTACGCTTACTTGTGGGGTGGGATGTATTGAGTAAGCCCCTTTAAGCACAGTAGGATTTATTTCTTAGTAAACATGCATGGATTATTCTGTAAATGTTCGTAGATACCTTATGCATCCATGACATTTTATATGTTGAATCAGAGCCATACTCATAGGTAATATCTCATAGGTAATATCTCATAGGTAATATGCAAACAGATGGCTCTATCATATTGGTTGTCCGCTGAAATTGTTTCTGCATTTCCTTTGGCAGATAACATTGCTCTGAAGGCACAATTATGCTAAATTTCCATTTCAGTTTCATGTAAAGTTATACTTCTGTCAAAATGTGCCTGTAATGATCTGGTTCTTATAATGCCATACCATTCAAAAGTAATAGGATTGATTTTCATAGTAAGGTGTCTCAGACTTAACACAAGAAAAGGAGTTGAATTTCATTTATGATATTTCAACTTCTTTGCTGCTGCCTCAACAGGTATTATGTAACTTAATTCCATACAGAGTATTGCTCATGTTTCCATACATAAGTTATACTCTTCCTTTTCCAGTTAGTTCTTATACTTGGTGAGCTTCTGCACTGGGTATAAATATTAAAGTGACAACAGAGCTGATTTGTTTTTTAAAAACTAGATTTATCAACCTTAACGCTATGTCTGATATTATTTATCTGGTTCTATATCACATTTAATGTACACATTGCTAAAAAAATATTGTACTTTATCAAATCATTTGTTCAGAATTTGATGTTAGATCAGCAAATGTGTGGCTCCTCAGGATAACAGGAAATTGGAGGAGGGGGCAGTTTCAGGGAAGGATCCTCGGGTGCTACATTCTAGAGTGATTCACGTGTGATAGGCTGATTCAAACTCCCCTCCTGGAGCCAGATTGGATGGCTCCCATGGGCCAATCAGGTTGCTGCCTTCTAGAATCCTACCTGCCTATTGTTCAAGGATCCAAGCTCAAGACATAACACCAGGTTGCTGGGATGGCATCTATAATTCCAGCATGTCCCACTCATCCTGGAATTGGGGCGGTTGAGGGGCATGCCTTAGCCAGTGGTCAGAGATGGTGGGAGTTGTAATCCAACAAGGTAGAAGAACTCTAGGTTACACCATATACATTAGGTATATTGCTTATCAAGAATATGAAAATGCTTGTTTTGTAATCTTGGCCTAAATCCAGCACAGGTTAGCTCACTATGGTGTCAGGTATGCTTAACTGTTTGGGATTTAGGCCCTGGTGTCTATAGCACTGTAACCAGCTTTCTGTCCCTGAGCCTCTTTTCCTGTCATCTTTCCCCCTTCAGTCAGTTTGTGGTTCATAATGCCTTCATGAAAATGGCATTCCTTATTAGTGCTGTGCTGAAACCTGTCCTCCAGTTTTTATGCTTTGACTTGCTAGTTTGCTCTTGGCAACCTCATTTATACTCAGAGGTGTACCTAGGCTCTCTTGCGCCCTTGGCAAGGAGCTGTATCAGTGCCCCCCATTCCCTGTGCCCTTGGCGGAGATCCTCTACCAAGGTAGCCACAGGAGCCTGCACACCTCGCCCGGCTGCCCAGAGCAGCGAAGGAGTGGCCCAGGAAGTGTGAGGACAGGCGGGTGGGCTCATAGCCACTTGGAGCCAGATGGGAGAGGTGTGATTTGAGTGCTCCCCTGGTTCTGTGCTCTTGGCGGGGGCCAACCTAGCCAGCCCCTAGGTATGTCCCTATTTATGCTACGCTGTTAGAGTCCTGGCATTTATCTTTGTTCTGCCTGCTGAACCCTTTGGGAAGGGATTATGTCATCTTTGCATGCAACACTTAGCACAGGTTTTCTATGCAGAGTGGTTTTTTTGCAGAACTCCTGTGAATTTCAGTGGCAGCTTATGGAACAGACATTGCCAAGGCCAAATGCCATTCACACGTGCTTGCATAACTAAGATATACAGGCAGACAGCAATTTATAATGAATCAAAGTAACTGGGGTATTAAAAATGCTAGGTTAGGATCAGAGGCACTATTCCATTTCCAGCCATATCTTCTGACAAGTGGTTTGTACCGTTAAGCATTTGTTTCGAGCCGATAAAATGTTGGGCTTGGAAAATGCTTTCGCCTCTTACATCATTCTTACAGTTTGATTTACTGAAAAAGCAGCCACAAATAACACTTCATGCTGTTTTAACTCCTGCCTAAATGAGGCCTTTCAAATATGTCCCCATTACAAAAATCTGAACAATGGCAACCCCTGCCCTTCTTTATCTACTCAGACAATTATTTGGGCAGCGTAGTGGGATGGCAGGTCCTGGGGGGTTGTGCATCAATGAATAAAATGGGTTTCTTTTGTCTAATTAAAAGCACTGAGTAATTACAGACGGTGCTGAATAAAATTTACTCAGCTGCTCTGTAGCCTGTATGCCTGCACAGTGCTTGGCAGTTGGCGGCTGGCTCTTGGAGCAGTGCTGGCAGCGAAGGCCTTGAATGGTCCTTGACATCCCAATTGGTCATGGGGTCATCTCCCATGAGTGGGAATTGCTGAACCTCTTGCTAGCATTAGTCAAACAAGTGAGTGCCAAGCAAGTAGAATTCCCATAAAGTGAACATTAGCTGCTGGAAAGGTGCTGGGTTTTTTTTAAAAAAAATTATCCCGCCCCGCTTTTTATTTCCTCCTCTAAAGAACTCTCCTACAAAGAATCTGGCAAACAGTGGTTTTATTCCTACCCCCTACTTATTTCTCTCTGTATTGACAGGGTAGAGACAGAAAGGTTTGTCGTGTACTTTGGGTAAGTGCAGCAAGCTGTGTCTTTGTATTCAGTGAATCAGCACTTTGTTTTGGAAGTGGTTGGTCTGGACAAGACTGTGTCTCCTTTAATATTTCTTTCCTTCTGAAGCACCATGCCTATCGGACCTCCTTGGGCAATGCATGCTTCCTGTTGCTGTTTTATTTGGGAGCATGGGGTGGAGGATTGAAAACGTTCCTTTATGTAGGGCCTATGAATAATAATAAAAAGTTATGAATGCATGGCTTGGTGTTTGATGTTTGAAGATAATGCAGGACAGTAGATTGGTTGTTCTGATTTCACTGCTGGGAAATCAGGCCTCCCAAATATGGTATAATGGAGTTGAATAATTAGAGTTAAACAGAAATTGTTTTCATCCTCAAATAGCTTGTGTGTTTTCATTGCAATGTTTAGGGAACATACACCACAACCCTATGCACATTGACTTGGAAGTAAATGCTTCCATGTTCAGGGAGAATTACCGTGCTTCCATGTAAGCGGGTTTAGGATTGGGGTTTTATTGAAATAAATTGCACATATTAGTGCTGCAGCCAATTTAAATACATCATTGATCATTTAAAAACAATTAATACAAATTACCTAGGAACATAATATCTGCATCTTTGTATGCTCCAGCAACTAATCAAGAGCTTAAGCATTAGTTAACAACTTCAGTTCCTGAACTTGAGTATCACTTCAGGAACACTGAATTTGGTTAAGAATAAGATTCAGGTTTAGTGTGCGTGTGTGCACAGAAACCTTTGCATTGAAGCCATTTTAAAGGATTCTCATTGGCAGTGTGAGCTCTTGAAATCATCTCTGCTTGTTGGGTAGATCTGCAGCACAGGAAACAATCAAGGGGCAAAATGTCGTCTCAGATGAAGTTGGAAACAAAATATTTACTTTCAACAACTTTTCATAGCAAATGTTATTGGAAAGTTTGTTACATGTTAGTAGGACACTAAAACCTGCTCTTCAGTGCTTTCAAATCCAGCAGTGCTTTTAAAAGCTTACCATCCAGTACTCTTGTATGTTACTGTGTTTTATTGTCTTTCTCTGTGTGAAGTGTGCACGTTTAATCTTTTTTTGGAAAAAAAAATCTAGGCAAATATAAATAAAATATAGTCTGTGCAGAAAGACTTTGTTCATTCTTTCTTTAAGTACAGCTTTTGTATACCACTTTTCGTCATTCATTCATAAACTGGTTTTACAATACAAAAATATGAATGCAAAAAATAATAATCAGTCAAAGGCAATATAATAAAAGAATAACAAAGTGAATAATATATTCAATCCATTAGCAAATAAAATGTGTGTGTGCTCCAGAAAGGGAGCCAGTGATGGGGCCAAATGTACCTTCATTGGGAGGGTATTTCAGAATAACATGGTTGCGTGCTGAGGTCCCCCAAAACCCCTACCCCAATAACTCAGACATCACACGTAATTTTTGTTTAAGGTTTTTGGCATAATTTTGGCCACAACTTTATTTTTATACAAATTGAGAGTGGTTGCTTAGGCATTGGTTATGACTACCTGGTCCCCCCCCCCCCGCCTTGGGGGGACAGCACTGACTCCGTAGCCAGTCCCGGAGGAAACATGGTCAGAGTCAGATGGAGCTGCGTCACAGACTCTCACTGCTCCGCGCATGTTCCTTGAAGCTTACACGGCCCGCAACCTGCCGTCAGGGTTTGGACGAGGGGGATGGTAAGCTTCAGAATTCCTTTAACGGAATACCCGTCTGCAGCAGCATTGGAGGGGCAGGCACAGCCAATCCATACCCCTCCACCAACCAATTTTAACCAATGCCTAACCGCCAACCTTACAAGTTGTGACGATTTGCTAAGCAGTAGGCAAAACCCAAAAGGCACGCACTAATCAGCCAATTGGACAAATTCCTACTGGGCCCCCGCACCAAGGCGAACGACCCCATGACAGGCAGAGTAAGGTCAAAGCGCAAGCCCAAATCAAGGGAGGGCGGGCGGGAGATCCGATGTCCACAGCGAAAGAGAAAGAGAAAGCTGTGGACCCTGCTTATATAAGGGGTCTGACCCCACCCCTAAATTGGCAACATCAATTTTGCCCCAGTAACAACTTCTTCCAATCTGCTCCAGCCCATTGCCATCAATGGCCTGGTCACTAACTGGGGGTTTTGTTCGGCCCCATCCGCAACACGTGCTCTCTCTTTTATGAGAACACGCTTTGTAGGTGGTGGAGGGGAAGCCCCAGTGTTTTACGCAGGCATCTGCTGCATTTAATGCTAAACTAACTTGCTGGTTAAAAGCATCTTTGGAATTATTTCTTCAGGGTGAATGTGGAAAATCAGATCCTGAAATCCGGATATATTAGCCGTGAAGTGGTTATTCTGGAAAATGATGATCCTGGAGGAGTGTTTGAATTTTCTTTATCTTCAAGAGGGCCGTACAGGATAAAAGTAAGTGCTCAGAAACTAAACCCCTTCCATGATGGAACCACACCAAATAAGAATACTGAATCTTTTGGATTTTTGATTTGTTTTAAAGGAAGGAGAATCTGTTGAACTTCAGATTGTCCGGTCCAGGGGAGCCCTCATCAAGCAATTTCTACGTTATACTGTAGAACCAAGAGACAGCGAGTTCTATGGAAGTACAGGAATCCTGGAGTTTAAGCCTGGAGAAAGAGAAATTAAAATTACATTGCTAACAAAGATGGATGGGATTCCAGAGGTAAAGAGAGGCAGAAAGAATTCCTCATGCCTAACTTGGAATAATAAAGGATGCACTTCTGACATTTAGTACCTAAAACATCCCCCTGAACTGATTGGATTTTTGGTGGGTTATGCTGTGTTGAAAATGCCACCCTTGCCCTAAGAATGAAATAATCATGGCCACTTTGTGTAGAGATGGAGGAGGAAATGTTATGTTTCTGTTTCCTGATTCTTTTTTGTGTTTTCACATGTCTGTAAGTTTAAATTAGTAAGCTATATTCCATGCTCTCAAACACTAGTCATCTGCAGAGGGCAGATTTATCATTTTCCATTTGTGTCTAATAGGCAGTTGTGCTACTGTTAAAACATGAGTTACACTTTCCACATCCTGAGGTAACATTGGCTAAATTTTATTTTACGCTGGCTGATCGATAAATTTGGACTGGTCTCTTGATTGCTATGAGTGTTGCCAGACCATATTGTTCTGATTTGCTTTCCCTGTTCTAGTTGGATGAATTTTACTCAGTGGTTCTCAGTAGCCACGGTGAGCTGCCAAGTAAACTGGGAAATGCCACAGTCGTCAACATAACAATCTTGAAGAATGATGATCCCCATGGAATAATCCAGTTTGCTGAGGATGGATTAACAGTAACAATAAATGAAAGCAAAGGCAGAGACTTCTATGCTGGTAATTCCTTACTGCTCTGTTGTAGGTTAGCTCATATTAACTCTTGCCATTTTATCATAAATTGGTAACTTAATGTCTCTCAAGACTCCTTCACCTGATACCCCTCATAGTACAGATGCTGCTGCTACAGAGTTCCTTCCTATACTGTAAAATCTGGAGCCCAGGTAACAGAGGAGGACTCCACTCTGTGGCTCTTCCACATGGCAATATTTGTCTACCTGAGGTGTGAGGAAGGTGACACAGGTATGATGAGCCACAGTCTCCGCCCCCATTGTTCTGCCCGGACACTGAGGTCCAGCTCCGAGGGCCTTCTGGCGGTTCCCTCACTGTGAGAAGCAAAGCTATAGGGAACCAGGCAGAGGGCCTTCACGGTAGTGGCGCCTTCCCTGTGGAACGCCCTCCCATCAGATGTCAAAGAGATAAACAACTACCTGACATTTAGAAGACATCTGAAGGCAACCCTGTTCAGGGAAGTTCTTAATGTGTGACATTTTAATGTATTTTCAATCTTTGTTGGAAGCTGCCCAGAGTGGCTGGGGAAATTCAGCCAGATGGGCGGGGTACAAATAATAAATTATTATTATTATAGTGTGTTACTGTTTTAACATAGCTCAAGATTTCTCATCTGGGACCTTCATGACATGAGAAGTGATGCTGCAGAAGATGCCATAGCATAGTTCTCCGCTGCAACAATAACAACAACAACAACAACAATAATAATAATGGTGGCTTGCTATTTATTGAGCTTGCAATAAGCAGCATTCTTCCTTGGGATGAATATCTGTAAATGAGTATATGCCACTTTCATAGTTACAGATACTTATCTTTTAAAACTGTTTTTTCTTTGAGTTTTTCTACTCGTCTTTGAATCTCTTAATGCTGTACATTTACCAATTAATGCATTTGTGTTTCAAAGCGGTGTTCAGAGTCTTGCGAAGCCAAGGAACTTTTGGCAATGTAACTGTGTCTTGGGCAACTTACCCAGCTTCTACAAAAGACATCTTTCCGGAGCAAGGGACAGTTTTCTTTGGAAATGAAGAATTTTCAAAAAATATCACCGTATATTCAGTGCCTGATGAGGTAAACACTTTTATGCAAGTAACTTTTTTATTATTATTAAATTAGTTTTCCAGTTTAATATTTGACATTTTCAACACATATAGAAAAAGGAATTATTCAAAGACTCCCCAAAATCCCTCCCCCCCTCCCCATGACTTCCCCCAACTTCCCCCTCTGGTTCATTCAACAATCACTGCTTCTGCTTCATTTATTTTCCTTATTTTGTAGTCTTATCCAATTGCTCTTATATTCTTCACCTTTTTATATCATATCTTCTTACATATTATATTTTACCTTCTTTCATTTTCAAATTGCTCTTTCTTATATTTTACATGTTATCCTTGTTGTAAGCATTACTCAAACCCTGCTAATGAGTCCATTTCTTTACAGTATTTCTGTAAATCCAACATCAATGGTTCCCAATCCTTTTTAAAGTCTCTATTGTCATTGCTTCTGAGTGTTCCCATGAGTTTCACCAGTTCTGCATATTCCATCAGTTTAGTTTGCCATTCTCCTTCTGTTGGTATTTTGGCGTCTTTCCATTTTTGGGCTAGGAGAATCCTGGCCGCCGTTGTAGCCTACATAAATAGCTTCTTCCACTCTTTTGGCAACTCCAGTCCTGTAATGCCTAACAAGAAAAAAAGCTTCTGGCTTTTTAAAAAAAGTTTCTTTAAACATCTTCTTCAATTCATTATATATCATTTCCCAATAATTTTTGGTTGCTTTATAACTCCACCACATATGATAAAACGTTCCATCTCATTCTTTACATTTCCAACATTTGTTAGAGCTTGTTCTTTACATCTTAGCAAGTTTAACAGGGGTGATATACCACCGGTACATCATTTTCATGTAATTCTCTTTCAGAGTTACACAGTTGGTAAATTTTAGATCCACATTCCATAATATTTCCCAATCTTCCATTTGTATATTATGTCCTATGTCTTGTGCCCATTTAATCATTACAGATTTAATCTTTTAGTTTCCCATTCTAGCAACCATTTATACATCTTCCTTCAGTTTGAGAGCCTCAATTTTCTTTCTTTTTTGTAAATATATGAAATGATCATCCTTCAAGCTAATGGGAAATTATCATAGTAGGCAAATACCGTCGAAAGTGGCAAACATCAGCAGTTTTAAGCTCCACTGATCTAAATGGGGACAGTATTAAGTTCAAACATACCCATTGTTATGGTGAGAGCCAGTGTGGTGTAGTGGTTAAGAGTGGTAGTCTCGTAATCTGGGGAACCCGGTTTGCGTCCCCGCTCCTCCACCTGCAGCTGCTGGGTGACCTTGGGCTAGTCACACTTATTTGAAGTCTCTCAGCCCCACTCACCTCACAAAGTGTTTGTTGTGGGGGAGGAAGGGAAAGGAGAATGTTAGCTGCTTTGAGACTCCTTAAGATAGTGATAAAGCAGGATATCAAATCCAAACTCCTCCTCTTCTTCTTCTTCTTCTTCTTCTTCTTCTTCTTCTTCTTCTTCTGTATCAAACTAGCTAATCTAGGATATAAATTTGTAACTTACGGTAGATCTCATTATTCTGCATTCATTATTCTGTTTGTTTTAATATTCCCATTATTCTACAGGTGTGTTCCATGATTTGCAAGAGTTAATGCTTGACAACTTTGTTTTAATTATAGAGCATTTAGAGGTAACATACATTAACTTTTATATTTTTCCAGATACCTGAAGAAATCGAGGTATTCATCCTTAGTCTTTTCAATGCCACAGGGGGTGCTAGAATTGGAAATATAACCACTGCAACCTTGCAGATTACAAAAAACGACGACCCAATTTATTTTGCTGGTGAGAGATCTTCAGTGTAGCTTATATTGAGTGACGGATCTGAAACAAGATAAATAGGAGTGGCACAATTTGCTTGGTTTTCTCTTAATTTGTAATCTCTTATGTGCTCATTTTTATTTATTTATTGCATTTATAGCCTACCTTTTGGCAGCATGGTATGTCAGATCATGGTTTGTAAAGGAGCTTCCAAACCAGGATATCAAACCACAGTGTGTATTAGATGTGGTTTGACATTATTTCTTAGTTTGAAAACCATTGACAAATGGAAATTTGGACCATTGCTCCATCTCAATAAGTTCTGAGCTATGGGAGGAGGAATGAACTTATGAAGCTGAGTACTGAACAGAGGGGAAATGAAAGCAATAATGGTATTACTGTTGTACATTTCAGAATTCATACCATATTGTGGGGTCCTTAAATATGGTTAGCATAAACCATGGTTTGGTGTGATGTCTGCAGTGTGCCACTTTAGTCTCAGTTGGTTAGAACATGGTGCTGATAATGCCAAGGTTGCAGGTTTGATCCCCGAATGGGACAGCTGAATATTCCTGCATTTCAGGGGGTTGGACTAGATGATCCTTAGAATCCTTTCCAACTCTATAATTCTATGATCTAATCTGTATTGTGATTATTTTACTGTAAGCCATTTACAGCATTTCAAACCCTGAAGGTATAAATATAATGATGGCAGTAAATCTTTGCCTGGAAGCTTATTAATGTGTTATGCTCTTCTCCTAATTTGTAAGGTAACAGTGGAGTGGAGACATTCAGTACTATGAAACGTGTATCTCATTAAAAAGTAGATTTTTTTCTCTTTACTGGGAACAATATTTGCAAAGGAAGGTTACAGTTCTGTTGTATTGATTTCTCTTTCTTTTGCACACTGTATATGCATTTCAGATCCCGTTGTTGTGAAGGCTCATGAAGGCGGCATTGCTAATTTTGTAGTAATAAGAAATGGCTCAGATGTTGATGCCGTTTCGGTTTCGTACGCCACTGTTAATGGAGGAGCCACTGCTGAAGAGGGAGACTTTATGCCTAGCGAAAAGAGTGGTGTGCTTTTTTTTGATGTTGGAATACGAGAACAAAACATAACCGTGTTTATCAATGATGACGATACCCCTGAGTCGGATGAGACTTTTTATATCATTCTCTTCAACTCAACAGGTTCAAATGATTATTTGATCTCTATGTAAACTAAGCAGCTGCTGCATTTCTGATGTTGCTTTTCTCATTTCGTGAATAATATTTTGGGGGAGCTGATTAGGGTATTCCCATGCTTCTTCACATTAAAGCATCCTTTTTATACCCTTGTGAAATGTGCAGTATGCCTGCATCCATTCAATTGGAGCTGGTTGTAATATTGCTGGATTAGAAGCAAAACAAAAACACCCAGCTGATTTGTTTTGTGACCGACTTTTATAGAGCTAATTTGGCTTTCATTATTTGTGTTGGATCTTAAAACAACCAATATATATGTAAATAACCCCCAGCCTTACACATATAGAACAAAAGAGAAAAAGATAGGCATAAGTGGCTAGGTATAAATTTACACGGGGTTAAGTACAAATGTGTCATTGTGCTGTGCAATATATTTGATGTTTTTATTGTTGTATATAAACTTCATGGCAGCCATAAAGTGGTGCTGTATAATAGTCGGTTCTCTCATCCTGTTATCTTAAACATACAAGCTCAGGCTGTGATCTAGAAGACTTCAGCCATACTGGGTTCACTTCCTTGGCTCTAAAGTAAAGATAAATAAATAAATACCGTATTTTTAGCCCCATAGGACGCACCGGCCCATAGGACGCATCAAGTTTTTTTGGGGGGAAATAAAGGGAAAAAAATTATTTTCCCCCCAGGCGCTTGTGGGGCAGGCAGCGGGGAGAAGTGCTCTTCTCCCCGCCGCCCGCCTTGCGATCAGATCCAGGGACAGCAGGAAGACGCGCTGCGGCTCCCTGCTGTCCCCGGAGTGGTGGGGCAGGCAGCGGGGAGAAGCGCTCTTCTCCCCGCCGTAAGCCTCCAAACCACTTCGGGAGACAGCGGGATGGCGGCGTTCCGCCTCCCTCTGTCCCCCGACATTGTGGGGCTGGCGCTGGGGCTCTCCTGAAGCCTGGAGAGCGAGAGGGGTTGGTGCGCACCAACCCCTCTCGCTCTCCAGGCTTCAGTGGAAGCCTGCATTCGCCCCATAGGACGCACCCACATTTCCCCTTCATTTTTGGAGGGGAAAAAGTGTGTCCTATAGGGCGAAAAATACGGTACAATCTCCATTTACCACTTAGGCTCCCAGTGTCAGGCATGCTAATAGCCATCATCCTATCTATTCAGACTTCTGGGTAGTTACTCAGGAACAGAGCCTATTTACTCCAGTGTACATGATGGCATGCTGTTTTCAAAGGCTACCTTAGCTTTTTTCTTTTAGGCCCTGCTTGGGCAACCTCTGTGTGAGCAGTGGAGGAACAAGACTATGTCTTCCTTCCATGGCTACTAGATGTGCCTGTCTACCTTGGGATGCCCCATAAAAGCAATGTATGGGCATAACATTTGCATAAAACAAGGGGGGAGCTGCCTTCAGCCTGAGGTCCCCATTCCCTTACTGGCAACCTTCCAAGGTCCACATGCCAGCTATGGGCAGTAAGAAGCAAAAGTTGGTGGGGCAAAAGATAGAGCAGGCTACATTCCTCTCTCACAGAAGTCAGAAGTTTCTACACTCCCACCCCATCTGCACATCCTCCAGGCAGACAAGAGGCATTATCACAGTTCACATCCAGCCAGGCAAAATCATTTGAGGAGAATACAGAGATGGGCATGGTCTGGGGAGAGATGGTGTGGCCCAGGGAGAGTTATGAGGGCCAGATAGACCTGGTTGGCTTGAAGTTCTCATCCCAGGCATACAGTCTTCTACACACATATAATCCAACACATATCAACCAGAACTTCACATCCCACATATGCAAAAATCTGTGAAGCAAACCTCTTAATTCAGGCCTGCGTGAGATGGATTTTATGCACACAGACCATATGCACATAAAATTCCCACATATATGTCTGGCAGGACCAAGCTTGAGTGTGTGTGTTGGAGAAAAGCATGCTGTCCCTTTTACAACATACAAAGGGAGAAGGTTGTCTGAATTAGATGGCAGATATATAGAATCTTGGATCTAGAAAAAACGTTAGGCTAGGGTATGGAATTTCCCTCCCCATATATTATGCTGTTTGCTTTTAGCATTATCTTTAAACAAAAAAATTGTTGCTTAGGAGACACAGTGGTCTACGGGTCTGGAATGGCAACAGTAATAATTGAAGCAAATGATGACCCAAATGGCATCTTCTCATTGGAACGTACAGACAAAGCAGTAGAAGAAGGCAAGACCAATGATTTTTTGTAAGTAACACTCAACTAAATGCAGCTTGTCACTTCAGTAAATATCTTGGATCACACTTTCCTGGAATCAATTCAGTCTTACTCGTCCTTGCGACAGTAAGGTTTTAAGCAATCAGAAGTGTTTCAAAAAATGCTTCTATGTCAAAAATTGCACAAGGGGAAAGTTTTTAATATTTGCATAGTTTTAGAAGGAGTTTAACACGTGACTATTTGTATATATGGACCTTTCTTGGAAACAATTCCCTTCTCTCTCTCTCTCTATATATATATTGAGACAATATGATCTGTCAGGGCTGTACCCTTGGGAAAAAATGGAGCCTCCCTTCTGGCATGTGTAAAGGAAAATCCAAGTATGATAACATGCACTGCTTTGTAGAAAGGAAATTATAAGAAACTATAAGGCAATTTATGAAAGTAAATATGCTGAACAGAGTAGATAGTGGGAATCCCTTTCCAAGATAGCCAGCTGAATTGGCAGATCAAGATAATAATGCTATTTCTAAAAATGTTCAAATGGCAACTTTGAATTCTGAATGAACATGTAAATGAAAGTTAAGAATTATAAATAAAAGTGGGAATCATGCTGATGACCCTCCAGATATTGTTGGAGTTGTAGGGGGGGGGTCAGCATGTTGACAAAAACTATGTTAGGGCATCTAGCAAGTTGTGTTCGGTGGAAGTACTTGCTTTGAAAATTTACCTCAAACGATTCTTTTAGTTATATAAAGCTTCTGATGTTTGTTTTCTTTTCTGAATATTTGTGTTAATCCTGAAAGGATTTGGGGAAAGAAAATCAAAACCTGCTTGGCTTGAAAGGACTTTCTGCAGGCTATTATTGATGCTCATTCATGAATGTACCCAGGGCCAGCAGGGTTTAAAAAGTTATTTTTGTTTGACTGATGACCCTTGCTATGCTGCCAATTAACTCAGCAGGAGGTGTAGAATCCGTTGACACTCTTACAAGTGCATTGGTAGGCCATAGAGATAATCTAGTGAAACTCCAGTAATGATTCTGATCTAAATAGCTGTGAAGAGGATTTTCCCTGTGGTGTTTATTTCTCCCCAAAAGTTGCTGCTGATTTCTCTCCCCCCCCCCCCCGAAAAAGAGAGAAAGCTTTTTCTTTATTTAGAATATGACTAAAACTTTTTGAATGGCCTGGCTGTGAGTTGAGAGATTTTTCTTAAATTGGTGAATTATTATCTCAGTATTCTCAAAACATAGCACTCTGTGAGTAAACAAGCCTTTGTTAAACACAGTTGTCCAGTTGAAAAAAGACAAGTGGGGGCACAATGTATCTGCCCTGTAGCAAAAGGGACCTTGGCTATTTCTTGTGACTACTTCAGAGTTTTCCTGTGAAAGAAATTCACTAGGCACCTTTTCCCAAAGCTGGACTGTTACGATTAAGTAAGCTTCCCAGATGCCTTACCTCATTCTATCGTGGCTCTATTTGAACTTTTCAGTGAGTTAATGGAGCGTTATTGTTCCCAAATTAATTAATTACTAAAGCCTTGTTATTGCACATGGTACAGAGGGAGGCAGAATGCCTCTGAATACTGTTTGCTGGGAACTGCAGGTGGGAAGACCGCTGTTGCACCAGGTCCTGCTTGTGGGCTTTTCATAGACACTTGTTGGCTGCTGTGAAAACAAAATGCTGGACTGAATAGGCCTTTGGCTTGATCCAGAAGGCCTCTTCTTATGTTCTTAATAATATATTACATGCAGTGCCGGATTTAAAGGTAAACCATTAGGACTGACCATTAGGTCCAGTCATGACTGACTCTGGGGTTGCGGTGCTCATCTCGCTTTACTGGCCAAGGGAGCCAGCGTACAACTTCCCACCGGAGCGGTACCTATTTATCTATTTGCACTTTGACGTGCTTTCAAACTGCTAGGTTGGCAGAAGGAGGGACTGAGCAACGGGAGCTCACCCCGGCGCGGGGATTCGAACCGCCAACCTTCTGATCATCAAGTCCTAGGCTCTGTGGTTTAACCCACAGCGCCACCCGCGTCCCTAGTGCCAGATTTACTTATAAGCTAAACAAGCTATAGCTTAGGGCCCAACTCTCTTGCGCCCCCCAAAAAAAAATAAAGAAAAAGAAACATGGATGTACATTTCCAAAATATAAGATAAAAAAATAAAATAAAACCTACACACAGCAACAGTGTTTTGTGCTGTGTAGGCTCCTATGATGTAAGAAATGGGCCCCGCCTGCTAGCCTGCTCCCTAAAATATCATTGGTTCACTCATTTCTAACAGCTAGAATTTGTTGTTGACAAATGACAACTGGACATATAGAGGGCCCCCTTACCTTCAGTAGCTTAGGGCCTCATCAAACCTAAATCCGGCCCTGATTATATGTGCCTTGGATGTCAGCTAATGAAAAATATAGAAGATAGAACTATTGTTCACAGAAACTTATGACAGTGTTAATCTTTGTGGACAATGTGATGTATACACAAGAACAAAGGCTTTTTCAGTGAGAACATTGTCATTGTCATCGCCATCTCTGTCTATGCAGCAGAAATCTGCTCCACTTAACCGTGGGGAGGAGTTACGGTGGACCATGTGGCTACCCACTCTCTTCTGGGGGCAGGGGACGAAGTCCCCCATTGCCCGGAGGATCCCGGCCACATCATCAACCAGCCAGCCAATCCGCTGGCTGGGTGTGTGTGTGTGGCCAGGACCCATTTAAGCTTTCTCTCAGCTCGCTTCCTCAATCTGGACCGTTATTGTGTTTGCTGCTCCCACTCCACGGTGCTTGCTGCCCCTTCATGTTGCGCTTGCTGTCTCGTCTGCCATTGCGCTTGGGGCTTCTTTCGTAGACTGAGGACGACCCCGCTAGCTGCCTCCATCCTTCCATGGAATTGCCTTCTGCCTTGGAGTGTGGTATCGTTTATTTGTGTGTGTGCATGATGGGGGTGGGGAAGTGTGGCCACCACCTGCCCCTCCAAGCTTAAGGGTATTCCGTTAAAGGAATCTGGGGGTGTGGATCTTGTCCAAAGCCCGGGGTGGGGCTAGGCGATGCCACAACTGCTTCGGGAACCCTGGTGGAGCTTGAGTTGGTTTGTATCAGTTGGTTTGTACCGGATTCCCTGCGCAATGGGCAGGAGTCAGATATGGTCGGGTCTATTCAATACCTAAGCCAGTACCACTCACATTCTGTAACCAATAAAGTTGTGACCAAAAATTGCCCAATAACATTAACCAAATATCTGTGGGCTGGTGTTTTTTATTTATCATCAAGGGGGGGGGTTATGGGGTCTTGACACGCAAGTGCATGCACAGAGCAGCCTTCAGAACTGAAGTGAAGACCTAAGTTGTGTGGGAGATGTCTCTGAACATTTGAGTTCCTCCTGCACATTGAAAGGAGCCATTTGCAAACAACAGTATCTGGTTTAATACATATTCCCTATAGTTAGTTTATTTCCTACCACTCTCAATAGAAGTTTTATTCTACTTGTAATAACAAGATTCAGTGATGTTATGTTACTTGTCTGATTCATTCTGGATAATTAGTGCTTTTGAGTCTATCTTGCCAAGCAGCCAGTGACTGACAGAACAAATCTTCTGCTCTATGTTTAGTTAACTTGGGCTGTAATCCTGCACCTTGCACAAGCAGAGTAAAGTGCAGATTAGCCTTTCTTAAAAAGCCAATAGCATCGCTCCCTCATTAAGCTGCCTTTACACAGCATGCTGAGAGCAGGAATGGACAAATATATCAATTTCTCATTTTTTTCCAGTCTTAAATTCTGTTCTCTGTAATTATGTTGTCACATGATTAACAGGCAGTTTGCCCTGCCCACCTGTCAAAATGCATCCTGTGGGGCTTGCCAAAGTGATGAGGGGAGAAAAGGAGGAATACATGCAGCAAGTCCCATGCCCTGCCTTTGCTTACAAAACAGACTTTTCTTTTCCCTCTTGTATATCAAGTGAATGGGAAGGAAGGAAGGAAGATGCATTTTTCCATCAAAGGGAGGGGACTTCTTCTGCATACCACTAATGCTTGCAAATGTCTGCCTTGGCCGAGCATAAAGGTAAAGGGACCCCTGACCATTAGGTCCAGTCGCGAACAACTCTGGGGTTGTGGCGCTCATCTCGCTTTACTGGCCGAGCGAGCCGGTGTGCAGCTTCCGGATCATGTGGCCAGTATGACTAAGACGCTTCTGGCGAACCAGAGCAGTGCACAGAAACGTCATTTACCTTCTTGCTGGAGTGGTACCTATTTATCTACTTGGACTTTGACATGCTTTCAAACAGGTAGGTTGTCAGGAGCAGGAACTGAGCAACAGGAGCTCACCCCACCGTGGGGATTTGAACTGCCGACCTTCTGATCAGCAAGCCCAGGCTCTGTGGTTTAGACTACAGCGCCTGATCCTAATAGAACACAAAGCCAAACCCTGCCCATCAGCTGTCAAGTGGAAGCCTAAACCCTGTTTTGGCTGCAAGACCTGTTTGTGCATCCAAGGCAGAATCTAAACCTGCCCTCCTGCCCATCAGCTGGCATTGCAAGTCACACCAGCTGATTGTCAAGTAGGTGTGGTTTGTGTAAAATGACATTGTGGGCTAAATTGGAGCTTATGGCAGGCCAAGATTGGCCACACCCCTACCACAGAGAGTCAATTTACTGCTTGTTTTGCACATTCAATGAAGGTGGCCTATGGCTTCTTGCCAATTCCTTGTGCAACACTTAAGATTTTCTATGAGAGTCTTATATTTTGATTATGGCTCCTGATAATGGTCAGAGTCCACTTAGCTAGTTCTGTGCACCCAGAAGTGCAATGGGTTGCAAATTTTATCAGATGTGTGTCTGTGTGTTGTGCTCATGGAAACAAATTCAAAAATCCTTCACTGGAAGAGCCCAGATTGCCTCTTGAGCATGCATAAAGTAGGTATTTGGATCTCAGCCAGGATTTTTATGATAATGCTTTATCTGATTAAGTATGAACATGAGCCGCAATAGGAACTAAAAGGAGTGAAATGACACCCTCCTTGTTTGCACTGCATTGAGGATGTCTTTTAGGACTGGGCTGCAAATGCAGATAAATAAACCTGGGTGTTCTTTGCTTCCTTCCCAAGAAGGTATTGTAGATGGATTATGTGGAGAAACATGAAATGCATTCATATTATATCTGTATTTTTGTTCTTGTTGTTCTTGATGCCACCTGTCTGAGAAATGACTCTTGTTTGTGTCCATCTACTGCACAGGGTTCTGAGACACAGAGGCCACTTTGGCAATGTTTCCTTGGCATGGCAGCTGTTTGAAAATGATTCTGCTTTGGACCCAGGAGAAGAGTTTTATCAAGTCTGTGGGGTTGTCTGGTTCTTGGATGGCCAGCAATCACGGCCTATAACTCTCCATGCCATTCCAGACAAAATCCCCGAATTCAATGAATTTTACACGCTAAAGCTGGTGAATGCTTCAGGTACATTGGGGAAACCCAGCCAGATGGGCGGGGTACAAATAATAAATTATTATTATTATTATTATTTATTATTACATTGGGAACGGGGGGGGGGGGTCCCCTTGTCCAAATCTGAAGAAACAGCACAGAAGTGTTGGCTTACATAGTTACAATGGGGAAAGCCGTAAGAGCAACTGCTTCTCACGCAGAAGACCCTGACATCTACAGGTGGCGAGAACCCTGCCTGAAACCCTGGAGGTCCACTGAAAGTCATTGTGTAGACAGTACTGAGCTAGATAGAAAACAAGACCAATTGTTTATTATTGTCAAAATGCTCCACATTCCAGGGAACACTACTAGAGAAAATGATAATCAAATGATAAAACCAGCAGTGATTAGTGGAGGGTGGGCATGGCGTCTTCCTGGCAGATGCACTGAGCTTGTCCAAGAAGGATGGCATCAAGGCTGAGGGAGCTGCAGGTTGCTGGCTTCCCCATAGGTACACTCTGCCAACCCAGAGCTCTCCCAGCCTTGCTGCTGCTCTGCTCCTGATCAGCACAGTGCTACTGCCAGGAGGATGCCACTGCTACACAGACCCCTCATGAACTACTGCCAGCTTTATCATTTAATTCTGCTGATTAGCCACTCTTAGTTCTCTACAATTCTTTCAGCTGTCATTTTAAAAAATAAAATAAAAGGGAAAGAGAACCTGCCCAAGTGACGCTGACACAAAAACCTCACATGTATACCAATTTGGGGAAAAAGGAAAATTAATAAACAAATTTACCACCCACCCTCTCTCCACCACTCTCTCCTCCAACCTCTCTTCACCTTCAGCCCTATGCCATATACAACATTGTCTTACATTGAATGTAGCTAAGAGACTCTATGATCTGAAAAAAGTGACATTGCATTTTTTTTTTGTAATTCAATATAATCTTTAATAAAAATTATTTCAAAAAAAATATGTAGTAGTAACTGCACTTTTGGCTGGGAAAGGTGTAGTTTTGTAGCCAAATGAAAAGTCGAGTTCAAATCCCCACGCATCTGTGAATTTCACTGGGTGATAAAATATGTGAGGGATGAAGATTATGGGTGCTGTTCTGAACTCCTTCGTAGAAGGATAGGATTTAGAAAGAAATGTTAATAATTATGAAGTTAATAAAGAATTTTGTTAAACTTTTATTTTAATATTTCAGGTGGTTTCCCAGGTCCTGGTGGTCAGTTAGCTGAAACCAACCTTTCTGTCACTGTGATGATCCCATTCAATGACGATCCCTTTGGAGTCTTTATCCTAGATCCCAAAAGCCAGGAGAGGGAGATAGCAGAAGATGTACTGTCTGAAGATGATATGTCCCACATTACCAACTTTACAGTTTTGAGGCAGCAGGGAACGTTTGGAGATGTCCGGATTGGCTGGGAAATAGTATCCAGTACATTCAAAGAAGGGTTACCTCCAATGATTGATTGCTTGTTGCTGGGAAGATTTTCAAATGTGGTGCAGTCACAGCCTCACATGCGACGTCATCACACTGGAACAGATGCTTTGTTTTTTAGTGGTGAAGAGGATGCGTATGGGGTCATCGAACCCGAGTTCCACGTCAGTAAGAACAGAACGCTTGCCAAATTCACATTTTCAGCATGGGTGATTCCTAGTGCCAATAGTGATGGATTTCTCCTGGCAAAGGACGATGGCAGTGGGACAATGTATTATGGAGTGAAAATCCACACAAATGAATCTCATGTTTCTGTAAGGCTTCATTACATGCCGCAGCCGTCAAACGTGACATATGTGGCTAAGATCACGGTCATGAAATACTTAGAGGAAAACATTTGGCTCCACCTTCTGATTACACTGGATGATGGCATAATTGAGTTTTTCATTGATGGAAGTCCTGTGCATGGAGGCATCAAGAGCCTCAAAGGAGAAGCAATTGCTGATGGTAAGCAGTATGTCATGTATCAACCTTTCTCTTTTATATCTGGAATTTGACAGGTCCAAACTCCATTCAGGGAAGAAAAAGAACATATTCCAGTTACTGGAATCATTTTCAGTTGTTAAATATTTTTTTCTTGTGCAGGAAATCTAGCAACATACTTGCAAAAAATGATATTAAATCTCTCTGTGTGTGTTTTTGTTGTTGTACAAGCCAGTGACAGGATATAGCATACAGTGATTGTTCACATTCTTAAAAGTATAATATAAATATATAACAATGTCGACTTCAGTTCTCCAGGACCATTCAGCAACCATTCCTGCATGCATATCTCTATTCTCAATCACAAACTGCATAGACATGTCTAGTTTGCTAGAAGCAGGTGTGCTAATCAGCCTTGGAAGTGGCATGAATATTTGTTTGTATAATATTGCATTGTCCCTTTGCCACTGGCCTGATTCAGAAAAAATGGGAAACCATGGCTTATCCACCTTCTCTTTTCTTCCTTCTCACATGCACAAGCAGACTGAAAGCTTCCCCTTCCCTCTTTGAACAAACCACAGTTCCTCATCATGTCCGAATTCCATAACTTAGTCCTGTTCTAACTGTGGCTAGACAAACCCAGCTAGGATCAAACCATTGTTTCCTGTAGCACCTGCAGGTTGTTGGTTTTTCGCAGTCATCAATATATCAACTCTTTTATATTGAAGCACAACAGCAAAGCAGCACTCTTTTGAGCTGCTTTAAACTGTGTTTTGAATGTAATTTATATACAATGAAAGCATAACATACATCAAAGGGAAACATTCTATTTTATGTGATGAAATACAACATGAATGATTATCATTCAACAAATCTAGAGGAGCACAGTATGGAATTCATCCATCCTAATAAAGGGACTTTTAAAAAGGGTGGCATTTGATCTGATGCATATATGGGAGAAGAAGGGCATTTTTAATCACCTTTCAGGTGTGAAAATCAATTTACATTTGTGTTTCTTTTTCTAGGTCCAGGAATAATGAGAGTTGGTGCCGGTATGAATGGTAGCAGCAGGTACACAGGGCTGATGCAAGATGTAAGACTTTATGAACATAAACTGAGCAAGGAAGAAATTTATGAACTTCATGCCACTCCAGCAAGGGCTGACTTGCACCCCATCTCTGGATACCTAGAATACCGACAGGGAGAAACCAATAAAACATTCATTGTTTCAGCCAGAGATGACAAAGAAGAAGAAGGAGAGGAACTGTTTATTCTTAAGCTTATTTCTGTTCATGGGCGAGCACGAATTTCACAAGAAAACACAACTGGGACACTGAGAATCCAGAAGAGCGATAATGCCAATGGTCTATTTGGTTTTACAGGAGCATGCATCCCAGAGGTAGGAAATGGTGGCTAGAATGCTAGACTAAGACATGGGAAATCCAGGTTCAAATCCTAATTCAGCTGCGGAACTCATTGTATGACCCTGGACCAGTCACTCCCTCTCAGCCTGAGCTACTTCAGAGGTTTTGTTGTGAAGATTACAATGGGGGGAAATGGACAGAACCGTGTTTGCCACATTGAGCTTGAAGGAACTGTAGTATTATAATAACAACAACAACAACAAAGATAAATGAAGCTTAAGAATGCCTAAGACCTGATGTGTAACAGTGTGAGCTATGTTTTACTCAGAGTAGATGCATTAAATTTAATGGCAATGACTAATTTCAGTAGGTCTACCCTGAGTAAAACATAGTTGCACAACACCCCTTATTTCAAATCTCACCTCAACCACCAACTCACTAGGTCAGTGTTTCCCAACCACTGTTCCGTGGCACACTAGTGTGCCGCGAGATGTTGCCTGGTGTGCCGCGGGAAAAATTAAAAAAAATTCGATTGGGGCGCCGTCACTAGATGACCCCTGGGGTCCCCTCCCTCCCTCCCGCTCTGCGCCTCCCTCCTCCTCCTCCTCCTCTGGGGAGGCCCTTCCTGGCTCTCGGCCAAGGCTTGGCAGCTGCCACTCACTCACTCGCTCGCCCACCCGTCCCTCCATCCCTGCACCTGGCCTCTCCCCCTCTGTCCCCGGCGTGGGGGCTGCCGGGATCCGTAGTCCCTTCGCCCTTGGGCTCCGCGCCCGCGCGGGGTGCACAAACTACGTTTCCCAGCGTGGCCTAGCGGGCCGGGCATTTTGTTTGAAGCGCTCTTCTCCCGGCCATGGAATGAGCGCGGCGGCGGCCGGGCAGGCAGGGGCTCTTCCGCGCAGACCCCGCGCAGCCTGCCTGCGCCCCCGCGGAGATCGGGCGGCAGGATGGAGCCCGGGGATCCCCGCGGAGGCGGAGCGGCGGAGGCTGCCCCCCAGGTAGGGCTGCGTCGGGGTTTTTTTATTTTTGCAATGCTGCATCTGCGCCGGAGGGGACGCATCGGACCGCGGGGAGACCCCTTGGCGGGCGTGCAAGGCAATGCATGCGTGCAGGCGTTGCATGGAGTGCAGTGCAATGCAATGGCAACGCGGTGCCCTGCATGCATGCATGCAACTTCCACCGGCGCTCTGGACTTGGCAGGTGAGGGGGGTCCCCAGTGGGCGGCAGAGAGAGCCGGGAGGGCGAAGGGGAGCCGGGGGAGAGCAGCGCTGCTCCCCGAGCCGAGCCCGGGGGGAAACTTCGGCGTCGTTGCGCCGGGTGTTGGAAGCGGAGGCTGGCGGGGGCCCCTCACCTGCAAAACCTGGTCGCCTCTCATATATTTCGTGCATTGCATTCATCGCCCGCTTTCTCCTCCAAGGAGCTCCCGGGGGCGCACGTGGTTCTCCCCGTGTTATCCTCGCAACAGCAGCCCTGCGAGGTGGGTCAGGCGAGTGGCCCAAGGGAGCACCCAGGGATTGTCCTGGCCAGGTGGGGTGATTTGAACCCTGCTCTCTGCCCGGTCTTCGTCCTCATTTAGCCCCCACATGTGCATGACTGTGTATGACTGAGGTTTTCCCCCCTCGTCTTGGCTATGGTGTGAGTCTGTGCTGTTAATTAATGGGGTTCTGCCTTCGGAGAAGATGAGCCAGCCCTCAAGGAGGTGATTATGTAATTTGCTAGCAATTCATGTCCCTCCCGGCGTGACGCTGCGCGCTGACGTCACGGGGCTGTAATGGTGGTGTGCCTCGAGATTTTTTTCATGAAACAAGTGTGCCTTTGCCCAAAAAAGGTTGGGAAACACTGCACTAGGTGGCCTTATTTTTCTCTCAGTCTCAGCCTGTTATCTGCAATACAGGAATAATGACATTGATCTACCTTAAGAGAGCTGTTGTAAGAATGATTGAGATGCCATACGTGAATTTTTTTGAACACTCTTAAGATGTTATAAAATATTAAGGACTGTAATTATTATAATCATCTAGGGACAGCAATAAAGAGAAGGATAAAGTGTCTAACTAAAGAACTTGCAATTTAATACCCACTTGTAAATTACGCATAATGTATATTGGTCTTGTTGCCTGAAAATCCTTCATACCAGCAATACATCATCTTGGGGAAAATGATGCTTCAGTTATTCAGATACTTGCAGGGATGAAATATGTAATCAGCTATTGCCATATGTTCCAGCAGTCACATGGCGCATCAGCCAGAAAGTTTTGAGTGGTTTTTGTGTGTGTGTGTGTGTGTGTGTATGTATGTGTGTGTGTTCGTGTGTGTGTGTGTGTGTGTGTGTGTGTGTGTAGCAACCCAAATGCCTTATCATTGTATGAAGCTGAGCTTTAATAAGCTGCAGAGGACTTTATAAGGAGCAGCAGTGACTGGAGGAACCAGTGTGGTGTAATGCCTAGAGTGCTACCCAATCACCATCTCTCAACCTAACTTACCTCACGGGGTTATTGTGAGAATACAATATGGGTGTGACCTCACATATTGCCTTGAGGTCCCTGGAGGAAAGGCAGGATATAAATCAGATAAATAACTACATTGTTAACTGGTAACAGGCTGCACAAGAAACTTAAGGTGTTGTGATTCTGTAAAGGATTTGGGAATATGATATAGACAATAGCATGATGAGGAATGAAGGCAGGAGTAGCAGAAGCTCTTCTTCTAATGGCTCAAAATAGAAATTTAAGTTATATTTTGGGGCTCCCCCTTTATATGAATGAACTTAGATTGTTCCAGAAATAAATTTTATTGTTTTGAATATCACAAGTGTAAAATGATGTTACCTTTTTATGCAAACCTCAAAACAAATAGTTTTCTGTTTCCTTAATATTTTACTATATTGTAAGCCTTCTTATTTCCTTATAGGTGGCTGATGAAGGTTCTACTATATCTTGTGTAGTGGAGCGCACCAGGGGAGCTCTGGACTATGTTTTTGTGCATTATAGTATCTCCCAGATCAATTCTGATGGCATTAATTACTCAGTTGCTGATTTTGCTAACACTAGTGGAATGATCACATTCCTCCCTTTGCAGAGATCAGAGGTAAATTCATCTTCTTGTTGAAGTTAATGATCTGTTGAGTCTTTGAACATTTACTTTTCCTGTATATATTATTCAGTCTTGTGTCTTGTATGTGAGGATTAGCCAACATGGTGTCTTTCAAAAGTTGTTGGACTCCTAACTAGCATCAGCTCCAGCAAGCATTGGCCAATGCCCAGGAATGATGGGAGTCGTAGCCCAACAATATTGGGATGGGACTGCATTGGCTTTCTCTGCAGTGTATGGAATAATATGTTTGGAGGACTATAAATGTGCTTTTTAAGACAGGAAAAGGCCAGTTATTATTAACCATTGCAGCAACATATTTGTATTTCTCAATGCAATCATTTTCATTTAATTTGTCTTCTTTGTATCCAGGTTTTGAATTTGTTTGTGCTTGATGATGATATTCCTGAGCTGAATGAATATTTCCAGGTGACTTTAGTGTCTGCTGTTGCAGGGGATGGAAAAATAGGTTCAACCCCAACTAGTGGAGCAAGCATAGATCCAGAGAAAGAAACTACCTATGTTACCATCAAAGCCAGTGACCACCCTTATGGTAATGGTGATAGATAATATATTATTCATGTTTAGATTAACCATAAGATCTCCACATTCCTTTATTGGTTTTCCCATTTGCTGGGTACAGTTAATATCTAAGTTATTGCTTTTACTAGGTATTTTAAAACACTCACCAAAATACTTTTTCTGTATTTGTACGGAGATGCATAAGAAATTCTAGCAGCATATACCAGCACACTACTTGTTTGTGTCAACCCATAGTTTGTTTTACACTGTGGTTTAATATTGCATGCAAACAAGGCCAGAGAGACAACACTAACTAGAAACTATTTTCAGTGGGCACATTGGTTTAATTCAAAATCATGTGCAACCATTTAGAGGGGAAAGTAAGGGAAAGAATGACCATATCCCATGCTCTGAATATTTAGCCATGTCCAAATGACAAATGTTTATGAATTAAACTTAGGTATTATAAACTGGCTTTAACTTAAAGCTGTTGTTATGCCTTTTTACAACAAATGACAAACTGCTGCTGTTGTTGCTTACAGTATTGTATTTTAAAGATTGTTTACTACATGTGTTTACTACAGCAATAAAGTATTTTAAAATCCAAAACAGCGTTATAGTCTAGCAACTTTGTTTCGCTGCAGATAGAATGATGAGAGTTGTATCTTGTCTCCACCAGGTTTGTTGCAGTTCTCAGTGGGGGAGCCTCCAGTGGACATTGATGACATCATTCTTCCAGCTACCACAGCTCCCCACATTACAGTCAAGGAAGAAATTGGACATGTCAGGTTGCTTGTGGTTCGAGCACAAGGCCTGCTAGGAATGGTTCTTGTACAATACAAAACGGTTTCACTGACAGCATTCAGTCCTCAAGATTATCAGGTATGAGTAGCAGACTAAAAGAGGTGACAGATACGAATCAGCTCTCGCTCTCTCTGTTTCCTGTTGTGCATCCAATGTATGATCTTCAATCAGGAGCTTTTAAATGTAATAATTGTATGTAACTTTTGATCAGGACATGAAGAAAAGGCAGTATTTACAGTCCAGAGTCCAAGCTGGTGCGAGTGCCCATTTGGAGATTCCATGGAGCCTCCTGCTTGGCTTCTCTTGCCTGCATGGCATATCTGCCCTGATAAAAGCAAGCTTGTATAAATAATACAGTCTGTGTAAAGTTTATTTCTGATTATCTCTCTTTTATCAGTCAACTCATACTGATACAATGGCAAGTTTTAAGCAAAAGTATAAATAGCCTTTTTACTGCAGGGTATTACAGGCACCTTGGAATTTCTGCCAGGAGAAAGATACAAGTACATTATCGTTAACATTACAGATAATTCTATCCCTGAGCTGGAAAAGGCTTTTAAAGTGGAACTGCTGAATCCGGATGGAGCAGGTACAGGTTCATAGATCTGCTTTTCTCCACATGTACATGTTAGGGTTTTTTTTTTAAAGTTTATTATACCCAGACCATTCGTGGAAACTTGATATTTCAAAGGTTTCCAAAGATTCAAACCCCCATCCCCAATGTAGATTACTAATCTCTAATATTCTTTTGTTCATTGCATATCAACATTATTGCTGAACACAGAGCAGTGTTCCATAGAAAGTTGGAATGGCCAAACGCTGCAGGTAGCATGAGATCATTGTCACCTAATGGTCCACCTTATTGCAGTTCTTTTAAATGGTGGGAGGTATGAAATTATATGAAGTCATAGGAGGAACAACAGAACGTTATACTGAGTCCAAACATTGGGGCATCTAACTCAGTTTTGTCTACACTGACTGGCAGCAGCCCTCCAGGGTTTCAGGCAGGCATCTCTCCCAGCCCTTCCCGGAGATGCCAAGGTTTGAACCTGAGGCCTTCTGTATGCATACCAGGTGCTCTACCAGTGAGCTTCTACTCTAGTTGCCATGTTCATTTTAGCATCACCCAGAGCTGAAATTACCGCTTATTACTCACTGTTAAGTTCTGCTGTTGTGCTTGTATAAGAGCTTGGAGCACCATTAACTTCTATTCTCTTCAAGAATAGGTTCTTTTCTGTAGGCAACTTAACATTCAGTACCTAAAAGCATTAGGGGAGGGATTTCTTAAAGAAGCAGAAAAGCAACGTACTTAAAAGCCAGCTAATTAATTAAATCCTTTATTGTGTGCATTTGTGTCATTGGCTTTTACAGCACCCATTATTCTACTAAGTTTGCAGCAGTCTCTTTTGTTTATGGGCTCTGTCATTTCAAACTTATATTCTCTTCCACTTCTAAAATATCAAGGATCTGTCACTGATGCCTCAGTACCCACAGTTGGGTGAAATGAATCAATAGTATGTGTCTCCTGTCTTCTTAGCTTTTATCAGCATTCTATAAGCTTGCAAAGCCTTTTAAAGTTTTTCAGGAATATCTTCTTCATTTGCTTTTTTCTCCAGAGTTGTGTTAAAGTGCTTTTTCTCTCCTGCGTTTTATGTATGTGTATGTATATTTGTGTATTTCTGTGTGTGTCCTTGAAGTTGCTGAGCTCTTTAATGAAGCCAGTGGTAGTGGTGATGGGGACTTGGACTTCTTCCTTCCTGCTGCTGTCCATCAACGTGGTAAGCTGCTTATTCTGAATTTTCATCTGAATTGACCACTGAAATGTTTTGCCGTAACTGACATACCTTGCCATGGTGTTTTCCATGAGCTAGTTGGGGTTTTTTTTGGCTTCAGTGATTCAGCTCACTGACACAATTTCTTTGTAAATAATAATTATTTTGTGTTATTCCTTTCTACCAAGTATCCCCTTATACTGAGCCCGGCCTTGGCTGGGGAGGGCGGGGTATAAATAAAAATTATTATTATTATTATTATTATTAGTCTGATCATGTTTTTCTTGGAATTGTCCCACTGTCTTCAGTGGGACCCGCTTCCAAAATCTGCATCAGTTTACAGGTTGGGTTGCATTTGACCTGTTATAACTTCTTCTTAGACTTACTCTGAATAATTGTCACATTTCAAAGTAAAATATAATTTGAAACTAGTAGTTTGATACAGTAGCTGAAAATCTGTGCTGATACAGAGTACAGTACCTGATTTTGACTGGTTTGTTTTTTTCAAGTATTCTAGTCTAAAACTAATCACACATATTCAGAAGTGCTTTGATCATGTTGTCTTGCTGTTTTAAAATTTCATGCTTTCCTAGTTATGTCAGGAGGCAGATGTAAAGCAACAGTAGGAGAAGGGAGCCTATTATTTCCTCGCAAGTTAACTTGGAGGAACATTTTCCCATGAAATCCATTTTCAGGACAACATTGTCACTTCCTCTTAGGAATATAATTCCTTCAAGGTTTTTAAAGATAAAATGCCAACAAAAACCCCTTCCTTATTTAACTCTAATTAAAACACTTAATCTGGAGCATTGTTTTCCCCTCCCTGTTGTCTTCTCTCTAGTGATCCTTTCCTCCATTTTCATGATAGCTTATCGTCTCTACTTTCCCAAACCTTTTAAAAAACCTCAAAAATGCAAATTTTTACCACTTCTCTCTGTGTTTTTTCTTAGATTGACAGTACCTGTATTGATTGTATCATTTTTGTTTTGTTTCATACTGTTAATTTATTTTTGCAGTATAATTCTTCAAAAGCATTCCCCCCCAAGCTATTAAAAACAAAATGCTGTTCAATAGTGCTATGGCCAACAGCTTTGTAAATGTGTGGTTGGATAAATGTAAAAAAAGAGAGCCCTCTTCAGGTATTCATCCTGGACAAGGGAAGGCAAACATGTGTAGACAGAAGGGGGTCCCTCATGTTGACCCCATCCAAACATTGCTGGGTCTGCTTCCTCCACTCCTGACCTTGGCGTATTTAGCATGTAAAGGTCTGAAGGTGACTTGTTTTCATTTAGACTGGTAATTATAAGCCTAAAAGAACAGACCTATACATTTTTTTAGTTGCAAGTCTGGCTAAAGACCTATAACCCAAGCAAGTATAAGCAGGTTTACAGCCCAAATCTCTGTTAAATCATGTTTTTAATACAGAGGTACCTTCGAAGTTGAACAGAATCCATTCTGGAAGTCTGTTCAACTTCCAAAACATTCGACTTTCAAGGTGTGGCTTCTAATTGGCTGCAGGAGCGTCCTGCAGCCATTTGGAAGCCACAGAAGCTGTGCTGGACATTCGGCTTCCAAATTTTTTTTGAAAACCGGAACAATCAACTCTGGTTTTTGATCGTTTAGGAGCCGAAACGTTTGAGTTTACAGGTGTTTGGCTTCCGAGGTTCCACTGTAATGACTTTGGGAAACGGGGGGAGGGAGAACAGCTACCATAAGTCAATTGGATGCCATATTCAAATGCTAACTTTGATGCCGTTGGGAAGAAGAAAAAAATATTTTATTAGTATTTATAAAGTACCGGATTCCCATTGACCATTCCACACATTGATTGAAATAATTGATTCATTCAAGAGTTTGCCATTTCAGATTTTCATCTGTGCCTTTTCAGATATTGTGTAAATCATTCACCACCCCCTTTGTATCAACAGCCAGCCTGGGAATAGCATCTCACATCATAGTCACTATTGAAGCCTCTGATGATGCTCATGGTGTATTTGAATTCAGTGCCGAATCCCTTTCTGTCAATGGATCTGAACCTGAGGATGGAGGTGGAACAGTCACGCTTGAGGTCAAGAAGTTTGAGTTTACAAGACATGGCATCCCATTTAACCATGCTATCTCTAGAGCAGGGCTGGGGAGCTTTGTGTAATTTTGCAAAAAATAAAATTTATTTAGTTGGCAGGAACACCTGATTCTGGGGGTGGGATCTGAGTGGTAGGGACTGGCTGGGGCAAAACTGCATATCTGATTTCTGATTCACTTACAGCAAGCTCTCTGGTTTGACTGATACTCTGGTTCACTCTGTTTGCAAGATACATTGGCCTCCAGATTATCATATCATGACTTTGATTATCTAGAGAAAAGGATTGTATAAATTGAGATACCCATCTGGATGCTGTACCTACGATGGTTTTCCATTTCTCAGACCTTTGTAAGCACAACACTCCTCTGTGGAGGCCTGCCATGTCTAATATGTGAACAGATCTTCTATGGCAACACAGATATAGAAGGCAGAGGAAGAGTTTGGGGCTGTGTGATGAATCTATACTGGTGAATCAGTTTTTCTGTTCTTTAGGGTAGAAGTAATCCTAGATGAAAGAGGGATGGGACGTATTAATGTGATTTCATGAAAGAGCATACTCAGCAAAAAAGAGAAGAAAATAGGCTCCATTTTAAAAATCATGTTTCCTTTTACAGCTTAAGTATAATGCAGGAAGTATAGCTACAAAAAAGAGTCACACTGATGCAGCTTCAGCATTACGAAGGAAAATCTGCATGAATGACATACTCAAAGATCAGGAATCTTCCTCTTTTGTATTGAGCTAAATATTTATACCATTGCATTGAATTCAGGGGTCAAAACAAGGGGAGGAAGAGGCAATGTGTTAGATCCGTAAGGCTGATTTGGCCCGTAAATTCAATGTACGGGGTAAGATTGTGTATGTCTGAGGGTATATCTGAGCTGCATTAAGCACCATGTTCCTGTGTTTGTGGTGGCTGCTGTTTGCTCATTCTAAATGTGTCACCTTCGCCCATATGCAGAATCTGCAGTTTTACACACCACTGCTCATCAACATTGAGGAGGTTTATGCTAAGTTTTAAAAGAGCAGGTTTTGGTTGCAGCAAACAACACAGACAGCCTTAACTCAGCTACCCTGCATAAGCAAGGCAGTTGTGTTCAGTGATTTGGAGTTTGTGACATAGTTGTCTCAAATTCCTTGTGCTGCCCCTAAGTGGCCAACATGGATCCAGTTTACTGTGCGGTAAAGTGGCATGGAGCATCTCAGAATAAACAACTCTGAGAGTAAGGATTTTTGACCTTCACAATGTAACAATAACAATTTACCCTTTTGCTCTTCAGGTTGTCAGAAACCATGGCGCCTTGTCCCAGGTAACTTTGCATTGGTTCATAGTGCCTGATGATACTGATGATCTATCAGCTACCACTGGAAACATAACTTTCAATATAGAGCAAAGAAAAGCACATTTAACAGTGCAGATCTTGCCTGATGAAATTCCAGAACTAGACAAGACATTTTCAGTTTGGATCATCAACACTTCCTGTGGACGTCTTGGAAACCACACCAATGCTACATTAACAATTCTTGCAAATGATGACCCCTATGGAGTTTTAATTTTCTCTGAGAAAAACAGGCCAATCAAAGTTGAGGAAGAAGCTAAGACCATCACCCTTACAATAGTGAGGTTAAAAGGTCTCCTGGGAGTAGTAATGGTTACATATAGAACCATGGGGGATGAGGAAGAATCACCCTATCTGCCATCAAATGTTGCCAGGGCAAGACAGGAACAAGACTATTTGCCCATTTCAGGATTTGTAATCTTTGCCGCCAATGAAAGTGAGGCTACCATAGAGCTCCCTATTCTGGATGACAGTGAACCAGAGAAGTCAGAATCTCTCTTTGTAGAGCTGCTTCGTGTAACTTTGGTGGAAGGAGCCCAACATCGGTCAAGTAAGACTATATATTTCCAGACTTGCTAGATTTCCAGCAGTAGAATGTAAATGAATGTTGAAATGCCACTAACCTAGATTATGCTTTATTGTATGAAATTATACTAAGCAATGGTACACATGACTGATTTGCTTGTGTGGCTGCTTTTTTCATCTGCTCCCATGGCAAACAAAATTGCAGAATCTGCTTCTGATTAATGCCAGAAGCTCCATTTACTATGAACATAGATCTTCCAAGAGGAATAATAATAATAAAAAAGTAGCTGCAAGCCAGGTAAGTTTGTCCACCTAGTAAATGACTCCATACCACATTGCCATATTAGAAACAATAGGCTAGTAAACAAATGACATTATTTCCATCAAATAAAAAAAATGGCAAGATCCTCAACAAAATACTTGCTGTTAGTGGGAAAAATATGTTGAAACTATTCAAATTACCAAGCCATGGGTTCTGACTCTGTCACTGCTTTTTCTCCCTTTGCAAGACATAAGATTATAGTGTGTCACATCATTTCCAAATACATCACTGTGTTGAACAATGGAGAATCGTTGACAAAATTTGGGGCAGTATATTGGCATCCAGCTCTTTCTCACTGTTTAAGATTTGGTGCAGTATTGTGGTATATTGATTAAAAAGCCAGTTCTATGACATGACAAGGTACTGCAGGGTAAAAGGAATGTTACAAATCAAGATAGAAGCACCAGCATTTTAACCAGTAAAATGCAATAAACCCCACATCTGAGTGCAGCCCTATATTCACAGTGGAAGCAGTCAGTGCCCATCATGTATAACAAAAGGTGCTTTCCACATCCCACCCACCAAATAGGGATTAATCTCTGTCTGGAAACATAATGGATAGAGAAGGCTTCTTTCTAGCATTGCCAAATGGCTGATTAGATTCCTTTGCATTCTGGGACCTTACATAACTTTTATCTTGTGGTCTTTGTGTGTTCTCTTTTCATATATATTGCAGTCTGTAACCTAGGGACATGTGTCTGTCTGCGTGTCTAGAAGTATGGATGCTAATTAGCCAGCTTTATTTAGAAGATTATATACTGATTTGCACTTCAAAGTTCCCCAGGTTGTCTAATTACATTTCCTTTCATTCTTGATAAGCAGAGCAGATTCAGATATGAAGCTCTATGGGATAATTGAACTGTCATGTATATTTCATCATACGAATCCCAGAAATAATACCATAGTTGAGAATGAAATCCAGTTTCTGCTGAGCTTTGAATATGTTAGTATACACAAGAGAGATGATGGATCAGACCAAAGATCCATCTAAGCAAGTGTCATGTTTCTAAAAACAGATCCATTTTGGAAGCTCACAAGCAGGGCATGAATGTCAAGGCCTTCCCCAGTTGCATGTTCCCAGCATAAGGTATTCAGAGTTACACTGTCTCTGAACATGGAAGTTTTGTTTATTATAGTTCATATTTGGCACTGCCCTGTGTTATGCATTGAACTAGATATGGAGAACCTATAATCCTATTGTTGTTGTTGGACTACAACTCCCATGCTGGCCATGCCTGATGGAAGTTGTAGTCCCCAATCTCCAGGGGACAATCCTTGCATTAGAGGCCTTGATCGGAGATAATAATAGCATGATATCAAGCTTCTTGTTTTGCCATAACCTTACGTAATGCATAGCTATGATTATACAAGCTAAATTAAAAAAGAGAGTGCATTTTTAAGAGCTTGACATTATTGCTTTTATGATGGTTTTTAGCTATTTTCTTTGGCATCTATGTTAAATTTGTTGTCATTATGTAAGGTGCTGTCAAACCCTTTTCAAAACTATACTTGTTAAGGTAGTAATAAACAGGGATCTCAGATGGCTCAAATTACTTGGTATTTCAGTTTCAGATTCTCCTCGCCTTGGAGCTAAAGGGGATACCATTGCTCACATAATTATCAATGCCAATGATGATGCTTTTGGAACGTTACAGCTGTCGGCACCAGCTGTACGAGTTGCTGAAAATTACATCGGACCAATCATCAATGTCACAAGAACTGGGGGGATTTTTGCAGATGTTTCAGTGAAATTTAAAGCAGTGCCAATAACAGCAATTGCAGGTGGGTGTGAGAGAAAAAATCAGCCATAAGGCAATAGATATACTGATCTATGTAGTTTTCTAACAAACAGCAGAAATATGGATCACACTCAGCTTTTCATTTAACTTCTCAGCAATGAGAATAAATAGTAACTTTGAATCATGAGTCAAGTACAGCTAGTAGACATTTGTTTCCAATATTGCTTAAGCATCTTTGTCATTTCTATTTATGTAGGGGAAGATTACAGCATAGCCTCATCAGATGTTGTCCTTCTAGAAGGGGAGACCAGCAAAGCTGTGCCAATTTATATAATCAATGATATCAACCCTGAAGTTGAAGAGTCCTTCCTTGTGCAGCTGCTCAATGAAACAACAGGAGGAGCATTGCTTGGGAGCCTAACTGAGGCAATTATAACCATTGAGGCCTCTGATGATCCATTTGGATCTTTTGGTAAGATGAAGCTCTTAAACTTCTTCTATCCTTTGAGTGGCAAATATCACAGTGGCCATTTGCTGATTTAACAAGCAGTTTCTGTTGCAAGACACTCTTCAATGAAAAGTTAAATACTACACCAGTCTTAAAACCACAAGGTTCCTTTGAACCCCCATGATGTTCTGCTATAGATTAGTGGGTTCCATTTTATGTAGGACTCCCAGGGACTTTCAAATTCCAAGGCTTAAACTGATCCCCTGTGTATTCAGTGAAGTTGGGAGACCTCAGAGAAGACCAGCCAGTGATATAAACTTTCTGCCACAAAGATATGGAAAGAAAGCAAAAAGGAATGGGGAGTAGCAAGACCCACCAGTGCAGGGATTAGGTGATATTAAATGTGGCGATGACTGTTCTCAAATGAAGTCAAAATGATTGCCTTTTCATGGAAATTCATCCAGTGTGATCCTATGTGGTGGCTTGCTACATCCACTACTTATTAGCATTCTATTTCATAAATATCTCTTACAATAAAATATGTATTAAAAAGCAAGCTTATCCTACAAGACATTTGAAGAAAGGAAGGAATAAAAACTCTCAACTTCGCTAGTCTTTCAGATCACGGAAATCACAGTTGAAGAGCCTGAGTCTGACACAGTGAGGATAGATCTTCCAGTCATTCGTAATGCTGGAACACTGGGCAATGTGACTGTTCAATGGATAGCCAGCATTAATGGGCAACCTGCTGTCAGTGATTTGCTGGTCTTCTCGGGTAATATTCCATTTTCACCTGGAGAAACCATGAAGAACTTGACACTGGATATCGTGGCTGACGATGATCCAGAAATTGAAGAGGTGAGTTCAGCAGCCATATAACACATGACCAGAAACATTCATGATTTCTGCTGTCTTGTAAGTGGTGTGTTATGTCTCTGATTGCTTGGGGAAAACCCTGGACAGGAGGCAACTTAAGCAGCTGTGGGGAGTGGGGACCTTCAGTCTCAGCAACTGCTTCATGGGGGCAAGACTTACCAGAGATGATTGGCTGTGTCCATTAGGTCTGGCATTCCTGTGCAAAACATGTTTTTGCTAATAAAGAGTTAATTCCAACCTGCACAGTGTGATTTATTGCTGGCTCGCTCCTGACACTGAGGAAAACTCATGGTGGTGGTACCTAGCAATCTCCCTCTAGTGGCCTAGACTTTAGATAACTTTAGATAAATCATACTGCTCTGTTCTCATATTGCTGTAAGTGGTATTTCTAATGATTTTGAATGATATCTGTTTCTAGTACCAGTAGGAATATGGAGTAAATGTGGTTTCTTAATTTTGCTACACTAAACAATAAAAGGATAGGTAATTTGGTAACTGCTGTAGCATATGTTAGTCATCATGAACATTGAAAGCTGAATTGAGTTGCTTGCTTTTGTTTATACTACATTTCTAATAAGCAGCACAATAGCCTAAAATTAGGATACTTTTGAGGGGAAAAAAGTTTTCCAGTACTTGTTTATCATCTGGCTCAAACTAGACATTTCCCTCCACCATCAAGTTATTTCAATGACAATCTAACATGCTTTGTAGGTTATCAGAGTGGAATTAATTCAGGCTTCCAATGGAGGTACTATTGGACCAGATGGAGTGGCAAATGTGATAATTCCTGCCAATGATAAGCCATACGGCACAGTTGCCTTTCACCAAAACTTGTACCGAATTCAAGAGCCACTGGAGAGGAGTTCACTTGCAAACATAACAGTGAAGAGAAGGTCTGTTTAATACCTTGGTCTTTTAAGTGTACTGACTGTGAATTATTCTGTGTTCTCCTGCTATTGTATTGTTAGGTTTGCTTGTAAAAAAACCTGTTAACAACAACAACAAGTGGTATACTATATTTTTCCCCAGGGGTACGCATACCCCTAAAAATTTTATGAATCTAAGTTTGGCCTCATTTAAGGGCATTATTTCAATAGGAGTAGGAAAATGAGAGTACTCCTAAACATTTTAAAGGGGAAAAAGCACTGCTTATAAAACAAGTGAGCACATGGGGGAAAGTGGATTTAAGACTGAGACCAATAGCGGCTCTTATGATCTTACACCTGTTTAATCTGAAATGTGTGAGATGCTGTTGATAAGAATTGGGAATACTAAGGGAAGCTCTTAAATGAAGGAGGTCACAGAGGAAAGACTTCCAGCCCAAGCATGCACCAGGAACAGGCTTGCTTGTTCCAACATTTGCTTACTCACCAGGAGAAGTCAACATAAAGGACTTAGGATTTAGACGTGAAAATGATACACTCTATAAGCTTGTTCTTCACACTTTCATTTTCTCATCCCATTGCCACTTCTTGCTTTCCCAGTTTTCTGGGTTGATGTTGCATTTTTAAATAAATGAGAGTGGTGATAGTTTTAAAAGTTGTGTTTAAATAATGAATATTTTTGCAATTTTTTTTCTTATTTGTAAATATTGTAACTAGAGAAACTGTCACAATTAACATAACCTTCTTGCTTATCACAATTCGTAGTGGTGGAAGATTTGGGCGGTTGCAGATTTTCTACAGCACTGCTGAAATTGATGTTGTAGCTCTGGCAGTAGCCGAAGGCCTGGATGTGCTGTCCTACTATGAAGCTGCTGTGCAAGGAATTCCAGACACAATTGAGATGACCAAAGTGAATGTTTCAACTAATGACTCGTTGTACAATTGTGCAACTCTATGCCTGAAAGAGCCAGCATGTTCAGCCTTCACCTCTTCCAATGCCTTTGGAATTCCTTCATGCATTTGGGTGGCAACTTGGGATGGCCCAGTAACCAACAAGTCAGGATTCTGGACGTACAAGAAAAACCTTACCACCATATCATCTCTTTTTAGTACCCAAGCAATTGCAGGTAGTGACTATGAGTCTGTTACAAGGCAGTGGGTGATAATGGCTGAAGGAGCAGAGTTTGCAAATCTCACAGTTACCATACTTCCTGATGATTTTCCAGAAGTGGACGAAAAGTTTGTCATTTCTCTGTTAAGGGTTGAGCTGCTGAACATCTCTGCCAGCATTGAAGATCATCCAACCATAGGACAACCAAACACCTCTACAGTGGTCATACTAATGAATGGAGATGCCTTTGGTGTGTTTGTGATCTACAGCATCAGCCCCAATACAACAGAGGATGGTCTTTATGTAGAAGTTCATGAATGGCCTCAGAACACTGTGCAGCTAATGATACACAGAACAGAAGGTAGTCTGGGACAGGTGATACTGGAGTGGAGCATAGCTGGTGGCACAGCTACCCCAAATGTGGATTTCATAGGTGAAGGGGAAATCCTGATTTTTGCAGAAGGTAAGAAGTTTGGGAGGATACATAATAATAGCACAATACATAAGAACACAAGAAGAGCCTGCAAGGGCCAAGGGCCCATCTAGTCCATTGTTCTGTTCTCACAGTAGCCAACCAGATGCCTGTGGGAAACCAGCAAGCAGGATTTGAGCAAAAGAACACTCCTCTCCTGTGGTTTCCAGCAACTGGTATTCAGAAGCACTGCTGCCACCAGCTGTGGCGCCAGAGCATAGCCATTGTGGTTCTAACAATCAATAGCTCTGTCTGTTGTACAATCACTGTCCTTCAGATCGACACTGAGTGAAGGCAGGCCAGAGCCTGCCATTATGTAGAATGAGGCAACTGCCTCAGACAGCAAATACTGTAGAGCATGGAGTGGCAAGGAGGTGCCGAAGGACAGAGTTGTGTGTGCCATGTGGCCTGCCCTACACCCCACAAAGTAGCCTGCTGCTTTCTTGGGTACAGCAGAGGACACCCATCACAATTATATGCAATATAAGAGGCATGTTTGTCTTTTGCTTCAGGCAGCCAAAAGTCTTGGGCCAGTCCTGGCCGAAGCCTATGTGATACACAGAGCAGGGAGCAGACACACTCTTTGTTCTTAAACCATAGTTTAAATTCAATGAGTGTATAAAACATTGTGCTAACTCATCAGATAAAGAGGTTATTTGTCATCTAAGGTGTGTAATCTCAAAATGAATCCATATCACAAACACCCCACCCCAAACAGGAGATAATATTTCAGTTTCTTCATGGAATACAGTGATACCTCGGGTTAAGAACTTAATTCGTTCTGGAGGTTTCTTAACCTGAAACTGTTCTTAACCTGAAGCACCACTTTAGCTAACGGGGCCTCCTGCTGCTGCTGCGCTGCTGCCACACGATTTCTGTTCTCATCCTGAAGCAAAGTTCTTAACCCGAGGTACTATTTCTGGGTCAGTAGAGTCTGTAACCTGAAGAGTCTGTAACCCAAGGTACCACTGTATATCCATGGGTGAACTGGTCTTGTGAACAAGGCATTCATCCCTGCAAAATTTGAGCTGGCTCATATGTCACGGTTGACTATTCTCCACAGGGTAGTACATTTTTTATCAGAAAATAGTTTTGTGTGGTTGTATATATTAGCAGATATGGCCATATGAATATATTGATTTGGTTGAAATATATATACCTCATCTTTTTACTGAAGACCCTGAGGCAGCTTGCAGTATATTTGAAATGCAATAAAATAGATTAGTCTGGATGACTGAAGCTCTCACTGGGTTGGGACTCTGTGACAGGGAGAGTAAAAGAAAACAACTCAGATCACTAATCAGCAAAGGTAAATGTCAGGGAATGATTAGCTGCTTGTGCTTAAAATTGTGCCCCTTCAGAGTTTGTGCGGCCCCACAAACCTCTGTGTGTGACAGAGCTCCTCAGACATGCCTGCTCTAGTCACTAGTAGAGTCTGACAGTGGCTGCCTGCGGAAGCGCTTCCAGCAAAGAAGCTCCTTAACGGAAACGCGTCTCCTGGACTCACGACGGGGCAGCTTCCGGCGAAGCATGGGTCTCCCTGCAGTTGCTTCTGACACCTCCCCGCTATTTTCGCTGGACGTGTCTCTCACCCCTTTCTCTCCCCTGCTGTTTCCTGCCTGGGCTGCTGCGTCTCTCTCAGCATTACTGAGATCCTCCTCCAGAGACCCCTCGCTCCCCCTACTGGTCCCTGCTTTGGCTGCTGACTCTCTCCCAGTCTCTGGGAGCCCTACCAACTCCCTTTCCTCTGATGTCAGTTCCCTGACATCCACCTCCCCTCCAGGGCCCCCTTCTCCCCCGCCCCTACTCTCTCCTCTGGGCGGTGAGGAGCTGAAACCCTGAAAAGAATCCTCTTCATCTTCAGACGTCTCGAACATTTCCCTCCATCGGTCTTCGTTCCGACTCGCTGAATCCTCCTCCACCTCGGAATCAGAGAACCCCTCCAACTCTTCTTCTTCGTCGGTGGTGGCGAAGTATTCCCTCCGGAACCTCGCCACTGGCTGGGGTTTATGAGGGAATCTCTGATGAAAAGTTTCTATCAAAACCTCGTCATCTACATCCTCTGCCCTGACCCAGGTGTTTTCCGACTCCGGCTCCCCTTTCCACATTACCAAATACTCTACTTGATCTCCCTTCCACCTGGAATCGAGAATCTCCGCTACATGGTAGCTGTGTTCTTTTTCCTCCATAGCTGGTCCCCTATTGACCCTCCCTTCTCTGTCCCCTTTATACGGTGACAGCAACGACCTGTGGAACACTGGGTGCAACTTCATGTGGTTCGGTAACCGGAGTCTGAAAGCCACTGGGTTGACCTGCTGCGTGACTTCAAATGGGCTCAGCCTTTTGGGTCTTAACTTCTTACAACCTCCTTTGAATGGTAACCCTTGGGTGGACAGCCACACCTGGTCCCCCACCCTAATGCTTTCCCCTTCCCTTCTGGTTTTGTCTGCCTGCCTCTTATATTCCTCCTTCGCCCTGTTTAAATTAAGTTGGAGCTGGCGATGGATCGCTTCCATTTCTTCAACGAACTGTTCTGCGGCTGGAACGCTCCAGTTCTCCCCTTCCCCCCCTGGGAAGGCTCAGGGATGACACCCGTGATTAGCCAAAAAGGGGCTCATCCCCGTGGACACGTTCTCTGCATTGTTGTAGGCAAATTCTGCCAACGCCAGCTTCTCCACCCAATCATTCTCTCTGTCATTCACATAACACCTCAAATATTGCTGGAGGACACCATTAGCTCTTTCCGCCTGCCCGTTGGTTTCTGGATGACGGGCAGTTGAGAAATTCACCTCTACATGCAATAAGCTCATGAGCTTCCTCCAGAACCTGGAAGTAAATTGTTTCCCTCGGTCAGAAACCACCCTCAAGGGGGCGCCATGCAGCCTAAACACATTTTCCACAAACAATTTAGCGGTTTCTTCCGCTGTGACCGCATGTGAGCAGGCTATAAAGTGGGCCATCTTGGTTAACAGGTCTACCACAACCATGATGGCTGTTTTCCCTTTGGACCTGGGCAGATCAGTCATGAAATCTATTGCCACTGCCTCCCATGGCCTTTCCGGCGTGGGTAGTGGTTCTAATAAACCTGCCGGTGCCCGCCTCTCCCCCTTGGCTCGTTGGCATTGGTCACACCCTCTCACATACTCCCGCACATCTTCCCTGACCTTGGGCCACCAGAATTCCCTGGTAACCAGCCACATGGTTTTGTGTTGCCCAAAATGCCCTGCTGTGGGGCTATCGTGCAGTTGCTTGAGTACCTTTTCCCTCAATTCCCCTTCAGGTATGTATAACGCTCCCTTGTAGTACAACGCCCCGTTTCTCTCCTCAAAACCCCCGGGTTTGTCTCCCTCCCTCCTGAGACCCCTGAGTTTGTCCTGGGCGTATTCATCCTGCACCGTTCCCTCTACCAGTTCCCTTTGCCCCACCAATGCCGCCCCACACACCCAGCGGTCCTCGGGAATGACATGGGTCTCTTCGGGTGCACCCTCTCCCTCCAAATATTCAGGTTTGCGTGAGAGAGCGTCCGCCCTAACGTTCTCTGGGCCTGGCACGTAACAAATCTCAAAGTTAAATTTGGAGAACTCCTGGGCCCATCTCAACTGCCGTTGGTTGAGCACTCGCGCAGTTCTCCAATACTCTAGATTCTTATGGTCCGTGCACACTTGCACCTTCTGTTGTGCACCAATTAGCAGGTGCCTCCATCTCCGGAAGGCCTCATGAATCGCAAGAAGTTCCCGGTCGTACACCGTGTAGTTCCTCTCAGATTTGTTCAGCTTTCGCGAAAAGAAGGCACACGGTCGCCACTCTGACCCCTCCTTCCCCGGCTGCAGAAGAAGCACCGCCCCTATGGCTCTGTCAGAAGCGTCTGTTTCGACCCTCAGCTTTTTTTGTAAATCCACATGTAGAAGTTGTTCATCAGAGGCGAAGGCCCTTTTCAGTTCCTCAAACGCTCGCTCCGCCTCCCCCGTCCAAACAAACTTCTTTTTACTGCTGAGACAGTCCGTGATGGGCGCCGTCAGGTGGGCGAAGTTTCGGATGAACTTACGATAAAAGTTTCCAAACCCTAGGAACCTCTGCACATCCTTCTTGGTTTTGGGTGTTTTCCATTCCAGCACCGCTTGAACCTTGCCGGGGTCCATGGCCAACCCCTTGTCTGACAAGCGGTACTCCAGGAATTCCACCTCCTTGGTATGAAACTGACACTTCTCCAGTTTCACCCACAGCCTGTTGGCTTGCAGCCTGCTCAACACTTCTCTGACGTCTCTCACATGTTGCTCCTCATTCTCCGAATACACCAACACGTCATCCAAGAAGGCCACGCAATTCTTGTAGAGCAAAGGCCCCAGTACGTGGTTCATGAAGGCTTGAAAACACGCGGAGCCTGTTTGTAATCCAAAAGGCATAACGAGGTATTCAAATGCCCCCAAAGGGGTGAACATGGTGGTCTTCCATTCATCCCCTTTCCTTATACGTATCAGGTTGTACACCCCCCTTAGGTCCAGCTTTGTAAAAATCTTTCCTTTCCGCACCCTGGTCAAAATATCATCAATCCTGGGCATAGGAAAAGCCGCCGGCTCTGTCACTGCATTTAACCGCCTAAAATCACATACAAGTCTCGGCTTGTCCGTGTTTTTTTTATCCACAAAAAACACTGGGCTACCCCCCGCTGCCTTGGACTCTCTGATGAAGCCTCTCTTCAGGTTCTTGTCAATGAACGCTCGCAACTCCTGCATTTCCCTGTCTGACATGGCATACAACTTGCCTACAGGAAGCTGTGCTCCAGGGAGTAAATTGATCTGGCAATCAAAGGGCCTATGCGGGGGTAGTTGGTCAGCTTCCTTCTCGCTGAACACGTCGCTGAGATCAGCATACTGTGGTGGCACCTTCCCCTTCCCCATTACTTCAGTCCCTGCCAGGGTGGCTTGGGCCCCTGCTGACCCCTTTTCCCCCCTGCAGTGTTCTAAGCAATGTGCTGAACCGAAGGAAACCACTCTTTGATGCCAGCCCACCAGCGGATCATGTAGGGCTAGCCAGCTCATTCCCAAAATAATGGGAGCGCCTCCCAAGGTGGCCACATTAAACGCTATCAGTTCTGTGTGCCTTGCCACCCTCATTATCATTGGGACGGTCTGCAAGCTGACTCCTCCTCCCAACAGTTCCCTGCCATCGATCGTGGTCACCTGCAGGGGGTTGCTTAAAGGGATAGTCTGTATCTGATGTTCAGCAGCAAACTCCTTGCTCATAAAATTGCAAGAGCTGCCTGAGTCCAACAGCGCCTTTATTTTTAGGGGGTGTCCATTTTGCAGCTCTAGCGACACTTCAATTACTAGAGCAGGTCGAGGAGCTTCTGGCACGGGCACTTTTACTGCTCTTTGGCCTGGCTGCAGTGCCCTGACGGTGGCAACCAGGCGTTGGCTTTTACCTGCTCCGTTTCTCCCTGCTCTCCCCCCTCAACTGCTCCCACCATCCCTTGCCATTCCTTTCTCTGGGGGCAGACTCTGGCAAAGTGGCCTGGCTGTTGGCAGAGATAGCATTTCCGGGCTCCCTTTCCCTCCTTCTTCGCCCCCTCACTGGGCTTTGAAACTGCGCGCGCGCGGGCTGTTCCGATTTCCATCGGCTCTGCCGGCGGGAAAGCTGGCTCAGGAATGTCTGGAATGCGTAACTCCTTCCAACGTTCCCCTCTCCCTTCCCGCCTCTCCAAGGCTCTTGCCTCCTGGCGCGCTCCAATGGTCAGCGCAGATTTGGTCAGCTGATCCATAGACACCGCCCTGGGGCTCCTGGACAGCTCGTCTTTCACAGCCGAAGAAAGACCTTCTTCAAATAGCATCTGAATGGGTGCTGCCGATAAATCCCACCCCAATCTGTGAATCAGCATGGTAAATTCAGTCCAGTACTCACGGACAGATCTGCTTCCCTGCTTGCAAGCCATTAGCTGTCTGCGCACCACCCCTTCCTCAATATCGCTGGAAAACATGATATCCATTGCACGAAAGAACTTCATAGTGTCCTTTAGGATATCGTTGTGCGTTGCCATCAGGGGTCGAACCCAGTCCCGCGCCCCCTTCTCAAGATGCCCAATTACGAAAGCAACTCGCGATTCCTCATCAGGGAACTCATCAAACTGCACATTCAGGGCATATTGCATCTCGGTCCTAAAGGCATGGTAATCCTTGGGGTCCCCCCCAAACTTCTGCACCAATCCTGGTACCTTTCTGGGGAACTGAGTGGTTCTCCCCTTTTTGTCAGCATCCTGAGCCCTTCTCTCCTCGAGCCTCGCCGTCTGCAGCGCAAGTTGGACCTCCAGAGCTTGATACCTTTCTTCCAAGCTTGGACCAGCTCCAACCCCTGCCTCTCCGGTTCCGGCTGGGTTGTTCATGATGCTTTCTCCTGCACAGGCAGCGTACAAAGACTGTCAGACTGCTGTCAGGGAATGATTAGCTGCTTGTGCTTAAAATTGTGCCCCTTCAGAGTTTGTGCGGCCCCACAAACCTCTGTGTGTGACAGAGCTCCTCAGACATGTCTGCTCTAGTCACTAGTAGAGTCTGACAGTGGCTGCCTGCGGAAGCGCTTCCAGCAAAGAAGCTCCTTAACGGAAACGCGTCTCCTGGACTCACGACGTGGCAGCTTCCGGCGAAGCATGGGTCTCCCTGCAGTTGCTTCTGACACCTCCCCGCTATTTTCGCTGGACGTGTCTCTCACCCCTTTCTCTCCCCTGCTGTTTCCTGCCTGGGCTGCTGCGTCTCTCTCAGCATTACTGAGATCCTCCTCCAGAGACCCCTCGCTCCCCCTACTGGTCCCTGCTTTGGCTGCTGACTCTCTCCCAGTCTCTGGGAGCCCTACCAACTCCCTTTCCTCTGATGTCAGTTCCCTGACAGTAAAATAGAATCATAGAATCATAGAATTATAGAGTTGGAAGAGACCACAAGGGCTATCGATTCCAACCCCCTGCCAAGCAGGAAACACCATCAGAGCACTCCTGACATATGGTTGTCAAGCCTCTGCTTAAAGACCTCCAAAGTAGGAGACTCCACCACACTCCTTGGCAGCAAATTCCACTGTCGAACAGCTCTTACTGTCAGGAAGTTCTTCCTAATGTTTAGGTGGAATCTTCTTTCTTGTAGTTTGGATCCATTGCTCCGTGTCCGCTTCGCTGGAGCAGCAGAAAACAACCTTTCTCCCTCCTCTATGTGACATCCTTTTATATATTTGAACATGGCTATCATATCACCCCTTAACCTCCTCTTCTCCAGGCTAAACATGCCCAGCTCCCTTAGCCGTTCCTCATAAATAAACATATTAAATGCTACCATGAACTGAATTTGCTCTGCTTATATGTTAGCCCCCAGAAAGCTGTTCAGTTTGTTTATTTTAAGCACTGGGATGATCACTGCTGAAACAGTGGTAGCACTGATTGCTTAAAAGCCTTTCAATTTTTTTGTCAGGTGAAACAAAAAAGACAATCACATTGACAATTCTAGATGACTCTGAACCCGAGGATGACGAAAGCATTATCATCAGTTTGATTCACACTGATGGTGGCAGTCGTATTCAACCCAGCTCAGATACGGTCACTGTGGTTATTCTGGCCAATGACAATGTGGCAGGAATTATTAGCTTTCAGACATCTTCGAGATCTGTTATCGGTCATGAAGGTGGGTTCCTCTCCATTTTCACTACTCTCACTCTGTGTGCTATCAATCCATTTGCTTATGCTTTCTCACAGTAATGGCTTACTTTGATTTACCACATAGGTTGAAAATGAGAAAAGAAAATTCTGAGAGGGTCTTTAGCCACATATATCATTTATTTCTATAGTGCATCAGAAATCAAACAAGCAATGAACTTTTTAAAAAATCCCTAATGAGGAAAGAGGAGAAACAATTTCATTGTCCACTATTTTGTAGAGATTCAAGGTCAAACTAGACATGATGCAAAACATATCTCTTCATTTAATTTGCACATTTTGCAAAAAGCAAATAGCAGACAGGCCAGGCCATGTGTGCTAATTATTGGGATTACAACAGGTGGGAAGGGGAAGTTTTACCCTTTCCTTATTTGCTCTGGTCCTGATGAAAACCACTTTTCTGGAAAAAAATAATAATTTGTATTTGGAGGAAATCCATAGTGGGTGCCAATGGAATGAATTCTTTGTAGAAAGCATTTTCCTCAGAACTTGCAACAGGAGAGAAAATTGCTAAATCCACCTTCCTTACCTGCTGCAGTCCTGATAATCATCAATCCCGCTAGGGACTTCTATTTGCAATAAAAATGTGCACATTAAAATGCTGGGATTCATTTGACATTTACTTTGGCCCGAGTTTTGCTGCTTACAGTTCATGTGCAAGCCTCTGTTTAAAAACCCCATTCAATTTCTTTGTCTCTTTCACAACAAATTCTCGAAATATTTAATATATATAAATAAGCTAGGCCACTTAAGTGTTAGTAAGGACAGATTCATGGCTCTTCAATGGCACGTGAGCCAATCTACTACAATCCAAGTATTTCGTAGCAAGAATAGAGCTTGTGCAGTTCCCTTGCTTCCAGCAATAATTAGCCATTTACCTGGGCCATGTGAGACTTTCCCACTTCTTTCCTGAACACCTTTGCTTCTAGGTGACTCCCATTGATGTTAAGAAAGCATCCCGCCATGGTGTTGCTATGCTATGCCTACGCCTGGAATCTCTTTCCTTTGCTGAAGGCGCCAAGTAGCTAGGTCTTTATATTTGATTTGCTGTAAGAGGCTTTTGTTTGCAGCTGTCTGTGACCCTTAAGTATATGAATTGTTTAATTTCATTATGGATAATCAGTACAGTTAATGCACTCTTGGCTGCTTTCTAACAATAATGACAGCAGTAGCTATAAACTGTTGTTATACTTAAAAGGAGTATTTCTAAGGAAGAACATTCTTAGTGGCAAGGTAACAGCATCCAGAGCACAAACACCTATGTTAGCTGTTTGTAAAATCTCTTGAATTCACAGTGCTACCCTAGACCACTTTAGCCAATGGATTAAGTCAATGGGATTTGTTTCCAATTTACTATGCTTTTGGCTGCATGCCAACTCCTGGGAGCAAATCTACAGCTGGTGCCTCTGATCATCATCAGTGGTATACAAACAGAGGTGGTAGTGTACCAATCCTATACATGCATACATTGTACTCAAACTTACTTCCAAGCAGACATGTTGGTAAACTGGATTCCTTGTCAAGCATATGAATGAAAAATAGCAATATTATGTTACCACTGGTGGAAATTAGTCATGTGTAGTCAAACTAATGTGAGATTGACATTCCTAACTGCACACCCTCTCTGCCTGCAAGGGTTGGAATTGACCAAATCTTGTTTTGTTAGTATTTAAAATGTGGATGGGGGGGGACCTGCATGCCTCTTTCATGTTTTTGATGCATTTTCTGATACAGTGTTATATGATATACTGTTATATCAACTGCCTAATCTATGTATATATCTCTTGTATGTGAAAGGTCATCGTTACCGTTTTTGGGAAGTTCCCACATAGGTCACCATTGTTGATTCTGTGCTGCTGTATGCCTGAGCTTTCTTACTTTTCTTTCCCACATTAATGGCTCTCATGAGCATGTCAAAGCAGCTGTAACCTGACATGCTAAGAGGATCCATCAATGAGCACAAGGAATTAACACAAACTGTATGGTGACCTTCATGGACTCTGTTTGCCACCAACTATGTTTTCTTCACACACACACACACACACACACACACACAACACTGTACTGTGGAGCTGAATAACTTTTTATTATAGAATTTAGAGACCTCAGTGAACATTTAGCTTTCAGGTTCTAAAGTTTAAGAGTACTTTAGCTTTATCCAGACACGTTCATTTAAAAAGAATAATCAGTAGATATTCAAAAAGTTCTGAAATGGCTAAACATTTCCTTTGGTGTCAAGCTTTCATTTTTATTAATTAGTGCTGGGGTCATCAACATGTTTCCATATTAGGAAAATCCAACACATTAAGGTGCTCCCTCCCTAAAACAGGCAGAACCTAACCTTATTACTCAACCAATCTGCCATCTTGGTTGCACTTACGGTTTCCTCAGTTCTTTCACCTATCTCAGAGACCTACCTTTCCACTGCTTCCAGCACTAACCTGTTATGATGAGCATCAACCCATGTTGATGAGGGAATGAAGGTCATCATCCCATCATCAAGTGATGACTTGATCCTCAGATTGTTTATCCTAAAGGAATTCAGCTGAAGCAGAGGGAGCTCTTCTCGAGAAATAGTTTTGAGGACTGCAGGCCATGATTTCGGAATTATGTAGATGTCAGTTTTTAAAATAATAATAATAACAATCCCTTCCTTCACACTATCTTTCAAAAACATACTTCCTTTGTCCATTAGAATGAGGGAATTCTTAACATGTGCCCTTGTAATTCTGCATTGCACAATACTATTTCCAATGGTATCAATCTTTGGTGTAATAAAAGCAGATAAAATGTCAACTCCTCAAATGATTGCACTGCATAACAAACTTGGCCATTTTTCTTACTCACCGGGTTGTACCTTAAGTAGAGCTGAGTAATGTGCCCCAAGATTTCCACTTATTCAGTGGGAACTTCCCTATCTCCCATTCTATTCTGTTATGCCATGTATGATCAAGTTGAGATTCCTGCATTACAAGGGGGTTGCACTCAGTAACCCTTGGGATCCCTTCCAACTCTGCAATTCTGTTATTCTCTCCTCCCCTTGCACCTACACAAATCTGTTCTAGGGGTTTCTCCAACCCTCTGAAGCTGATTTGGGGGTGGTTTAGGGTATGTGTGCCAGGGGGAGGTTGAACAGTGGAAAGACCCATTGCACATGTGGAAATCTTTGCATGGGCAGGATGCATTAATTGGATACTGCTCGTTACCATGGTCCAATACTGCCATCATTAAGGGACTGGAAGTAGCCTGTGGAGGCTTTGATTTTTATTATATTTCATGTATATGAAAACCCATGGACATGCTCACTGTCATGCAAACACCATCAGACACATTGAGGACTGTTCCTGACATTACATGTTTTAATTTCAGTCTTTAAAACACCTATGACTGGACAGTGCCCAATGTTGTACATATTTGTAATGTCAGAAGGGCCGAATGTAAACATGAAATCTGATCTCAACCACCATCTGATGTAGTCTTCTTTTAGACAATTTGCCAGCTACACTCTGTATCATAATGTGTTTTATTACGAATGATATAAAATAGTGCTGTATAATGGTGTGTTGAACTATATTGAGTCTTATTTGTGCATTTTGCTATTGTGGACTTTTTACACTTTTATTAATTTGCTTTTTGATATTGGTGCAAAATTCTCAAATAGGATAAAATGTATTTCAGTACAGTACAAAATATTATTCGGATGGGGTGGAGGCAGGGGGGATTATATTTTGTTTCTCCTCCAAAATTGCTACTCTGGGTAGAAAAGAAAAATTCAAACAGTTAGAATAAGACATGCATTGCATTTATGCAAATTGTATGTGGGCTTACTGCTGATATAACCTTAATTTTTGTATCTCTACAAATAGTTCCTAGAATTCCTAGTGCAGGTTCCCAAACACTTTTATAATTCTGGATAACATTAAACATGGTGTTGCTTTGTCATGTGAATGGATAGTTTGAATGTTTTTTTTTAATAGTTATATTATTATTTTGGTGATAAATACATACAATCCATCTTTGATCATTCAAAATTAAAACAGTGACTGCATACTTAATATTACATTCTGGCAATATTGCAAATAACAACCATCTAATCTGAAAATTGTCCCTTTGTTACTTTCCTTCCAGTGCCCTACAGCACATGTTGTTTTATCACTTCCAGTTATGCAGTTATACATGAGATGTGTGTTTGGAAGTAATTATTGTAGTACAGTAATAACTTTTAGTAAAACAAAACAAAAATTTGTGGTCTACGTAGATTATGGAAATTGAGAAGGGCAATGAAACTAATTCCCCAACTATTGTGAAGATCCAGTTCAGCCTTCCCTCCCGCCCTTCAGTTTTGAAATCTGAAAGCTTTGCCAGCGATTAGCCTGTCTTTCTACTGAAGTAGAACAATCTTAAGTGCTGTTGGCCCACTCTGGCCAAAGTAGGACTGAGGAGAGAGCAGTTTTTGTTTTCCCTTCCACTAACATGAAGAAAGCTACTTATGCTTCCTCTGGTGTCATTTGGGGCCCCAAACAATGGGGATACAAGGAGACATTGGACCTGGCAGTTCTTAGACCACTGAATGATTTTGCAGCCCCCAGTTTCACACCTACTGCCCTCATGAACACTGCCTGGAGTAGATCTATGCCTCCTGGGCTTTCTGTGAGCATACTTGGAGCCTTTGTGCTAGGCATGATTCCCCCACAGTGAAGCTCCTTTCCATCACCGGAGAGGCTTTTCCATTCCTTCTTATACCCCCTCAGTCATATCTTCAGTGAGGGTGAGAACTGCTGTCTTGGAAGCTTACTTTAAAAAAGAACAACTAAGTTTGGATTCTCAGTTTGCTCTATCATAGTACCCCATGTGTTTTCACAGTGTGGGTAAGGAATAGCCATATATATACAACCTGGTTATAATTGTGAGTTAAATATTAAAAGACGAATATTGTCCCCTCCACCTTTATTTGCAACGAAAACAGAATTTAAGAGTTTCAGGAAAAAACACATATTCAATAATATAAAAATAGTTCATAACAATTACACTTGCACAATAGGATGCTCTATGTATCTAATGTGTTAAAATAAATGTTCTCTACTATATTTACATTTTCCTTCCTTTGACCCATGCAATACTGTATGTACTGGCAAACTGAAACTTTGCTCACCTGAAAAAATGCAGTAGTAATACATAGGCAGCATAATTGTGACAGGGCCATAGGCTTTCTGCAAGTCAAAACCATTATTTATTTTTTAAATTAAAATGTAAATTTTGCATATTAACTTTTTGGGCACACTGCAGTGTATACAGTTCTTGGTTTATTTATTCACATTGGTTATACTTGTTTGATTATTTCAACATAAATGCTAATTCTTTACGATATCAGAAGAGGGGGAAAATTTTTTTACGCAACATTAACCCATGTTGTCCTATTAGCAAAACTGTACTCCATCAAAACCATTGTCATGGCTGTGCAGAAAACTTGTGTTCCTGGCATATACTTCAAGTCTTATATGTATTACAGGTACATTAGATGTGTATGCATTACATCTATACTTATATTCACATACTAAAGTATGAATGAGCAATATCTATGCACATGATATGTCAAACACAGGTAACGATTAACTTTTTGTGAACTCTTCCCTCTGAAATCAAAGAAAATTGTAACACTGATGTTATCATGTAAGTTTTAACTGAAATAAATGGAATCTACAGGTAATTACAAGCATTTTTCTGCATGCATTGTGTAACATTCCACTACAGTGCAATGTTACATTATATGTATCTTTCTTGTAAAAACTAAGTAATCACATGAGACAGCTAGTACATACAGCATTTGTTTTTTCTTTTAGTTGACAGGAGTTTATTTTTCTCCCTCTTGCTGTTTTTTTTGCATGTTCTGTTGGTAATTTGCTTTCAGTTGTGTTTATACTTAAATTCTTTGCATGAATTTTATATATTTCCCTGCTGCTTTCTAAAGACAGATTTTCATGAGTCAGCATTCCAACAAATATGGGTCTTTTTCCACTAAACTAATTCATTAATAGGGTGTCTAAAGCAAGGCTTTCTATATATACCTGATATTTTGTTTTTTTAAGGATGTTACTGTGATTATTTCATTTACAGTTTGCATGCTTCAGGGTCTTTTAAGAGCAATTCCCTCAGTGGAAACAACTCACCAAAAACTTCTCATGCACATTTGCCATTATAATGACTTGGTTATAATGACTGCTTAAGAGCACCTTGGTATACTTGAAAAACTTCTGTTCGCTGCAATGGGGACTGTACAGGAGAAGTTCCGGGTGGGTTATACACAAAATTTGCATCTCTTTCCTTGTGGTTACTATTGTGTTCTGCTTTCTTTAATTCCTAGGAGAGTTGCTGTCGTTTCATGTCCTAAGGACTGCCCCAGGAGCAGGGAATGTCACTGTTGATTGGAAAATTGTTGGGCCCCACTTGGAACATAATTTTGAAAATGTTTCTGGCATGCTCTTTTTTTTGGAGGTAACTGCAAAATGAATACATAAGGAGGAAGTATGAATGGCTGCAATTAAGCACAGCAGATTTCTTTCCTTATCAAATTGCCTACTTTACTGTCTTAGAAATCCAGTGCAAAGCTCTTTATCAGGGTAGGGATTGAGTGGTTTGGATGCCAACCTGTTTCATCCCATCCGGCAGAATATCATGGAACTTCTATTGCCACATTGGCCTTGTCCCGAGAATAAATTGTAAGAAAGGAATTTCTGCCTTTGTCCAGAGTCAAGTTCTATTTCCATTGAATGCCGTTCACTAGGGTTGGAGAGCCTATGGTTGCATGTGGATGGGAGCCCAGAGAGAGAAGAAGGAGGGGCAGAGAACTGAAATGGATGGGGTAAAGAAAGGAGGAGAGGGAGAAAGCCTTCTGTAAGCAGTCAGTTTAGAGCAGGGGTAGGGCCCTAAGGCCCGTGGACCGGATGTGGCCCAATCACCTTCTAAATCTGAGAATCAGCTTGTTTTCACATGAGTAGAATGTGTCCTTTTATTTAAAATGCATCTCTGGGTTATTTGTGGGGCCTGCCTGGTGTTTTTACATGAGTAGAATGTGTGCTTTTGCTTAAAATGCATCTCTGGGTTATCTGTGGGGCATAGGAATTCATTCATCCCCCCCCCAATATAGTCTGGCCCACCACATGGTCTGAGGGACGGTGGACTGGCCCATGACTGAAAAAGGTTGCTGACCCCTGGTTTAAAGCCCTTGTAAAAGTGATCTCTCCCTCTCCAAGCAGGAAGTCTGCTGGCAGAAAGGGAGAAAGAGAAAATGGAGTTGCTCCACCCTACTGTTAGCTCTGGCTGCTTCCAGCAGCAGTACGTGTGCCTGACAGATTATCCCCAAGGGTTTGTGGCCCTTGAAAGTAAAAAAAAGTTCCCACTTGGGTTTTGCAAGATGCTGAGGTATCAGTTCTGGCTTGTGGTAAAACAGCTACAGGAGCTATGGGGCTGTGGTCTTCTGTAATGGAACTGAAGATGTCTTAACTGTTTATGGTACTCAGTTGTCCATTGCATAGTGGTTCACTGGTTTCTCCATTAAATAACAGGGATCACTGAATGCAACATTTTACGTTCACTTGTTGGATGACCATATTCCTGAAGAAAAAGAAGAATATCAAGTGATTCTGTACAACGTTAGAACTCAAGGTAACATCAGGTCACAATGGAGAAACAGCAAATTAGGGCTCATCTGCACATGCATGCTTATTACTTGAGCACTCAGCATTTTGTGGTTTACATGTATTAACAGATTCAGCAGAATGTATTAGCAGAATGTATTAAGTGATTCAGATGAAAAGCATTATGTCTGAAGTGATGTGAGGTGCTAGTGATGTTTTGTCTGTAGTGCTTGATCTGTGATGTCACAAAGGCAAGTGATCACATCATACTACAGTGATCAGGTGAGGGATATGTCTTTGTGAACATTGATGCCAGTTGTCCGGAAACTGCAGAGCAGCAGGGAAGGACATTGGCCTCTGGCCTTAGGACTGCTAGGAGGCTGCAAACTCTGATTCCCAGGTAGAATAGCCTGCTTTGACCTTCCCTGCCAGCCCTAAGAACTTTGACTTTAAGAGATAGTGCTTGAGTTAAATTATAGAGTTTGCAGCATCTTCCAGAAACAACTAAACTGATCTTTGGGCTATTTAAACAACAACAACAAAATACCGTGGGTGACAGTTCTGATTAACATAGTCTATTGATTTTGTTTTTCAGGGGTTGCTTCTTCCGGAGCTGCTATCTTGGATAGCCAAGGCTATGAAGCAGTTTTGACAGTAGAGGCGAGTGATGAACCACATGGAGTTCTGAGTTTTGCTCCTTCATCTAGAGTTGTTTTGGTACAAGAGGGAAATAAAACCATTCAGCTTTTCATTAACAGAGAATTTGGATCTCTAGGTTGGTATGTGGAGTGGGTTGGATTCTAAATTTTATGTATTTAATAATGTTTGCATGTGTGTGTGTACCCACACATACACACACACCTTTCTACTAGCTCAGATGGGGAAGCTCCGGCCCATGGGAAGAGCGGGTAGGGGAAAGAGATTGTGTGAGTGGGTGACTGACTATTTTTGCTCTGGCTATATTGCTGCCTGCTTTAGCCCCATCCACAGCTGGCAGATTATTTCTAAGGGCACCACCACCGACGAAATGTGATAGAATATTGTATCAGGGTGGAGATGGAATTGGAATATCTGGAAAGAAAACATGTCTGAAATACTGAACAGGAGCAGATTCTAGTTGTTGAGTGTAAATTACTGTTTTTTTCATAAATTTCTCACATATGTAAGTCATTTTACATACCTCTCACTTCCACAAGAATATATGGAATTGACAAGAGTTATTTATGTCTCTTCATGTTTCAACTCCCTTGATTAGAATTATTGCTGAACTCTTTTCTTGCATGCTCACTAGGTGTTATCAATCTCACCTATGCAACAGTTCCAGGATTTCTTGGCATAAGGAATCAAACCGACGTGATTTTGGCTGAACCAGGAGTTGATTACATACCTGTATCAGGGTCACTTCTTTTAGGAGAAGGTGAAACATTGGCTACCATAAATGTTACTATTCTAGAGGTAAATAGTAATTCCATTCAACAACAAAAAATGATTCTGATGGATGCAGGATTTAGGCCATAATACTTTGAATATAACAGAGTCATATTTATGCTATGTCTATTTTATTGCTGTATGGAGTTAATTGTAGATGCAACCAACCACCCATGGTTGATAAGTCGTAGGGAACAGTTACAAACAGAAATATGAGATGCATACAAGTGAGATCAACTCATTTATTTGGCTGCTGTCACAACTAGTGTGATGTGATAATGGATCACTACACATTTTTCATTTTCAATCTCTTGGCTACACTATGCAGTAAATCTTCATTGACAGAGCCAGCTCTTGTCACTGTTACAGTGGACACTCAGGTTGTGAACATGATCCGTGCAGGAGGCACGTTCACAACCCGCAGCGTTCGCAACCGCAGCACCGCGTCTGTGCACACGTGGGTCACAATTTGGCACTTCTGCGCATGTGCGAGCACCGAAACCCAGAAGTAACCTGATCCGGTACTTCCGGATTCAGCATGGTGCACAACCCAAAAACATGCAACCTGAAGCGTCTGTAACCCGAGGTATGACTGTAAATCATTTTAAATTACATCATATATTATTTTACATATGTTATATGAAGACCCACCTGAGGGCAGGTAATTAATTATCTTTTGGGAGAGAAGACTCAAATGACCTTGTGTAATAAATGTTCTAAGGCAGGGGTAGGAGCATAAGGAATGAATGTCTCATACTTTGCTCCTCTCAGTTTTGGCTCTGGCCCCACCTACCACTGGCATTTGACCCCCTGAAGGTTCCCTACCCCTGTTTTAGGATGTTAAAGAGGGCCTTCTTTGATTATTCTTGAAATGCATGTTAAAATACAATAGCATGAGCATTTATTGTATTTCTGTTTTTCAGGATGATGTACCAGAGTTACAAGAATTCTTTCTGGTTAATCTTACATCCGTGGAACTTATCATGCATCCTTCGACATCTTTCCCTCCCAGACTTGGTATACATTTCACATCTTTGCATTAGTGCCACAGTATATATATCAAGTAATATACGCAGTATGTGACTTGGATATATTTTCTTGCACTAACTTTTATAAATATGAAAGCTTTCAAAATACAAGCTGTATTTGCATTTAAATACAGGTATGGCTTGGTAGGGTTCTTGGTAGAGAAGTGCAGAAGTGGCTCATCGGTTGGGGTGGAATACCTGTGTTAGGTTCTTGGCAGGCAGGTCACTGTTGCTTACTGAGATGGCATGTGACAAAGGCTTGGCTGTCAGTATTGTGCAAATGCACCAGCAGGAGCCCCGGAGCGTGTGTCCACTGCACCAACCTCCCTGCCACTTTGCCCTTCCCCCTCCCACCTGACCAGCCTCTTCTGGGAAAGTGTTAGCAATGTACTCAAATTCCCATCTATGTTGTGATAGTAAGGCCAAACTGTTTTGTGAAAAATGCAGACTGCCCATTCTCCATAATTTCCTCTCACCAAAGTGCCTTCTTTGGAGCTCTTAAGTGTATATGCCACAAGGCCTGAGAACTACAGACCTGTGCCACACACTCTGTCATTTGAGTTGTGTTCCCCCTTTGTGGTTGGGTGTTGGGTTGCATGATACCATATGCTCTGACATGATATGGAGAGCATGATATGGAGTGGCTGTCATTGAGTTTTCTCCATCAGATCTGGGACTGGTGTAAAGTTCTGTTGTTGACACAGGTGGTGTGATCTGGAGGAGTATAGGATATGATGTAAATTTGCTAATTTTGGCCATTGCACCCACTACTTTTGCTGACAGTTATTGCTCTACCCTAGGAGTGTTCTGTTGGCATATAAGTAGGGTGGGGTTTTCAGAGATGTAGCTGATATGTAGCTCTGATATTTCAGAGATGTAGCTGATGGGAGCCAGTGTGGTGTAGCGGTTAAGAGCGGTAGTCTTGCAATCTGGGGAAACGGGTTCGTGTCTCCGCTCCTCCACATGCAGCTGCTGGGTGACCTTGGGCCAGTCACACTTCTCTGAAGTCTCTCAGCCCCACTCACCTCACAGAGTGTTTGTTGTGGGGGAGGAAGGGAAAGGAGAATGTTAGCTGCTTTGAGACTCCTTTGGGTAATGATAAAGTGGGATATCAAATCCAATATGCGGTGGCATATCTGCTGTTCCATTGGTGCAGTTGGGCTTCCTCTAAATCAGTGTTTCTCAAACTTGGGTCCCCAGCTGTTGTTGGACTACAACTCCCATCATCCCTGACCATTGGTCTGCTAGCTAGGGATGATGGAAGTTGTAGTTCAACAACAGCTGGGGACCCAAGTTTGAGAAACACTGCTCTAAATCCTCAATCCCTCTGTCTAGCATTGCATCCTTAGTCCTTTTCAGCAAGTTACTGTCTTGGGCATGGACTGAGGCTGTACTTTCAGTACTCCTGACGCTTCTGGCTGTTTCCACTATGCTTCTAATATTTTATGTTTGACCTCCTTTATTTGCATGTCTATAGACTTGACGGGGTTAATTCATTACAAACTTAAAGGTAAATAGAAAAATATATTGTAGTTCACTTGAGATGTGTATTCTAGAGGTAGTGTAGAAAATATTTAGACTTGTGGTATAATTAGATGTCTCTGTTCTATTGCCTTCATTCAGTAAAGACAATGCATCTGCATTCAGAACTAATCAACCCCCATACTTTGTGGATAGATGTTGTTTATTGACTTTGGTAACTCATAAATATATAAATATAGTAATAAATATCCACTGTTCTCGAAACATTTGTGCATCCACCAGAATCTGAACAATGCTTAAAATATTATGTGCTACTAAAACCTATTTTATCTTTAGATGTAGATGGTTTAGCAGCACAGGTTGTTATTGATGCAAATGATGGAGCAAGAGGAGTAGTTGGCTGGCAAAACACAAAGTAAGTCTCATCTTCAGCTTATGTTTGTTTTCAGTTGTTTGAGCACTGAACTGTTTCATCTGGTGTTACACAGTTGATAGTTTTGAGCAGTCAAAGTCCAGATGAATTCCAGATAAAAGCTGTGATCCAACGGATCAGATACTCCAGAGTATCCTGATTTATCTAAGAGTTTTCCCTTAGAATTTGCTTCCTCCAACTCCTCAAATGCTTATAGTCCCCTAAGTTCAAATAGCAGGTTAGGCCCTTTGGAGTTCCTATAGCTATATGTGGGAGCCACTGTGTTATGCCTGGGAGATCTTGGTTGAAATCCTCACTCAGGCACTAACTTTTCTGACTGATGTTGGAGTGTGTGTGTGTATCTATCTATCTATCTATCTATCTATCTATCTATCTATCTAGTGATTGGACCTGGGACATTCTGCTTGCAAAGTGATTACTGTACCCCTGAGCTGTTGCCCTTCCCCAAGTATATTAGTGCCCATAACTAAAGTATTTTTGCAGCAAGCTTCTCAGCTGATCCCTATTTTACCAGCATATCAGTTGTTGTCTATAAAGTTAGGGTTGTCATATTCCCAAAAGTGAAAATCCTGACACAGTTGCTGAGCTGCCTGATTCCCAGATGTGTCTGGGGAAACCCAGACGTATGGCAGCCCTAATAAAGTATATGAATATTGCCAACGAAATCATAAACTTGTTGTCAATATATATAATTGGGAAGGGCTGTACTTCTTTTCCCCCAACAGTTTTGAAATAAGTGAACTAAATGGAAGTTTGACATTAGTGGCATTCCGGGACCGAGGATCTTATGGTAAAGTGTCCTTGTTCTTGTATGCTCAGAATCTGGAAGCACATCAAGGGCTGGATTTTAATTTTTCCTCACAGGTAAGAACTAACCTTAATACAAAATACTTTTCACCATAGTACCAGCTAGCTAATTTGTTTCAGCGGTGAAATATAATCAGACAACATGCCTAGTTAGAATTTTTAAATTCTCGGGCTGGAAGGAGAAGAAAGGAGAACCGAGATTGCTTTCTAGAAGGGAAAGGAAGCACAAACATCTTGACAGGTTAATAATAATAATAAATCACATATGGAACCTTTTTCATATGGTGAGCACATATAGTATGAACATAAGAGAGGAGAGGGATCGAGCCCACTTGCAACCTCTGGGCATTCACCCAAAGGTCAGAACAGATCTATTCATGTTTGCTCAATGCACCATATGATCAGGAACCATGAGAAAGGCAGGTTTCACAGCTGCCTGGAAAGAGCTTGTAAGTGTATATATTATATATAGACATGTAGGTTCAGTTCTGACCTTCAGATAAGTACTTGGAAGTGAGGATGAGAGGCAGATAGGATCACATTCCTGAGCTCCACATGTGCCTTGAATACTCATTTGTCATTTGAAATGGATTTATAATGTCTTTAATACTTACCATCACTGGTTTGGAAAAGTCACCTAAGATTTGCATCTTTCTTCCTATCTTTATTTATTGAATTTTTATGAAGTATTGAATTTTGAAATGTTCTAAAATACCGTGTCATTGTGTTTTGTTGCTAGACACTTTCTTTTGCTGATGGAGAAAGGTATAAATATGTTGATGTTATGATTTTTGATGATGAGATTCCTGAAGGGGATGAGAGATTCCAGCTTATTTTGACAAACCCATCCCTTGGGTTAGAGTTAGGCAAAAACACAACAGGTAACATTAACTAATCTTAAAACTAGCTCTGTATGTTGTGATTACAGAATTACATTGTACAAACCCAGTGGATAATTATGTGTTTTCCTCAAGACTGTTAAATTCCAACAAGAGAATTAGCCAGCTACCAACACTGTTTAATATTTGTGTGACAAGAAAATCAGCAGCAAACAATCTGTGGTATTGTTTTGCAATTAGGTGAATAAATAGTAACATCACATGTTAAATGTTGTACAAAGGAAAACACATACTTAATAGTTGATTTTAAGATCCAGCATTATTTTGGGGTTTTATACCAACACATTTGCATTTTTGCTCCTGTATGTATAATATGGGTAAGATTATCCTAGATGGATTTTAATAATTGCATTCATTTTCTGTTCAAAGCCACTGTTACCATCCTTGCCAATGATGATGGCCATGGAGTTTTGTCCTTCAACAACAGTGAACATTTCTTTCTAAGGGAACCATCAGCACTCTATTTAATGGAAAGTGTTGCAGTACTAACCATTATCAGGGAGCCTCCTCAGGGAATCTTTGGAACTGTGACTGTCCAGTATCTTGTGAGAGAGATAAATTCTTCTGAAGCATCTATAGATTTGACTCCATCACAAGGCTATGTTGTTCTAGAAGAGGGAGTCAGATTCAAGGTAATATGCAGGTAGTTATTACAAAATGGAAGAAATGTTACTTGGTTTCATATAGGGATGAGGAAGAAATTCCTATTTTAATGACAACCTATTCTTATTGTTTTCTGTACCAATATACAAAACAAAACTTTGCTTTCCTTCAAAATTCACACACCTCCAAATTTTACGATGCAATTTTCCAACCCAAAGATGTGTTACAATAAACTGTATATTAGGGGAAAGTACAGAGTAAAATGCTTAGATTAGCAAAAAGTATGTACAAAAACACACTATATGTGAGAATTTGCATGGTGGATCATTCAAAAACAGGTTTTTCTATTTTTATATGAAAATGTGATTTCATTGTCTGAAATGTTACAGTCCAGAATTCCGCCATTTTATTATGTGTAACGTGTAGAACAGTTCCAATATAATATAGTGAAGTTGGCATCTATCTACTTTCTGTTTCAAAAATTCATTGTCATTGTCTATGCAATAATTTCACTTTATACATTTGTTTTCTCTTACAGACTTTGCATATAGCTGCCATACTAGATACTGAACCAGAAATGGATGAACATTTTGTTGTTACCTTGTTCAGTCCAACAGGTGGAGCCAGACTGGGCACAAGAGTAGAAACTTTTATCACAGTGTTGCAGAATCAAGCCCCACTGGGACTTTTCAGTATCTTCCCAGTTTCAAATAGGTATACCATCACAGTAAATGCCACTGTTTGTTTGTTTGTGGATAGGATATTGTCCTGCATTTTATGTTGGTTCAATTATTCATTTTTAAAAATTTATGTTAAAATACTGATAAATGTAGATGCTTATAAATCCGTAAGTCAATCATATCTAAGATATGTCATTAAATACACAACTATAAGCACTGATATCATTACATATTTTCATTTTCATAACTCAATTAACTGTTGTCAGCTCTTAACAAAAACAACTGTGTTCTGTTTATTACCTCCTAATCCATAAATTTCATTCACTTTAGACAATTGTGCTAGTTGCCATACCTTGATAATCCATTCTTTAATAGTAGATGTCTTCGGATTCTACCAGTGTTTTGCATCTCACTTTTTTTTGTAGATGTCCATGAATCTGTTTACTAAAGAACAATTCTATTTTCATAAAAATACCTTAGCAGAACCAAAGTAAGATGATGGGAGTCATGATACTTCATAGTTTGTCATTTTATTAATTGCATTTACAGGGTGGGATCCAGAATATCCCTTGCATGAACAGACATGCTCCTTCCATTTGAGGAAAACAATGAAATCTAGAGGAAGCTCCGACAGAGGAAAGGGGAAAGGGGATTTTTTTTGCTGATTCCCAGCCTGTACCACCTCCCATAGCTTTCCTTGTGGCACAAGGGAAAGAGGAATCAGAAAAAATGGTCCCCTCCTTCTCCATCACAAACATTACATGAGCAGAGCTGCTCATGGGACCTTCAAATCTGAGTTGCAATTCCCACCCCACACAGGACAGTTTGCACAGCAGGGTATATCTACTACATATGTAAACATATGTGTTAATTATCTTATTTGGGGTGAAATTAATAATATAAAACGGACGCGGGTGGCGCTGTGGGTAAAACCTCAGTGCCTAGGGCTTGCTGATCGCATGGTCGGCAGTTCAAATCCCTGCGGCGGGGTGAGCTCCCATTGTTCAGTCCCAGCTCCTGCCCACCTAGCAGTTAGAAAGCACCCTTAAGTGCAGGTAGATAAATAGGTACCGCTTTATAGTGGGAAGGTAAACGGCATTTCCATGTGCTGCGCTGGTGCTGGCTCGCCAGAGCAGCTTCATCACACTGGCCACGTGACCCGGAAGTGTCTCTGGACAGCGCTGGCCCCCGGCCTCTTAAGTGAGATGGGTGCACAACCCTAGAGTCGGACACGACTCGCCCGTACAGGCAGGGGTACCTTTAAATCATATAAAACCTTATAGTGATTTTCTTTCATGTTAGTGCAAATGAATTTTGTCATCCCTATTGTAAGTACAGTGGAACCTCAATTGTCGAACGTAATCTGTTCCGGAAGACCGTTCGACTTCCGAAACGCGTTCAACAACCGAGGCGCAAAGGACTATCAGCGATGAGAAAATGGAAAAACACACAGGGGAAGCTGTTCAACTTCCAAGGTGCATTCAAAAATGGAAGCAATTGCTTCCAGGTTTTCAGTGTTTGGGTTCCGAAACGTTGGGCTTCTGAGACGCTCAAAAACCGAGGTTCCACTGTATTATTTTCCAGTCAGATTCCATAACTGCTGGACCTAGTGGGTCTTTTCACACTTAATGTACCCAATCCCATGGTTTGGAGGATGGAACAGGCCTCAGATCCTAGTTTCGTGAAGGCCCTCCATACCCTAGTCTTATGAAGGACATTAATTTCTTTACTTTAGTAATGGTCTCCATAACTTTTAGGACAAATTCTCTCATAATTGAAGAAGGCAACACTACAGTCTACTTGAAAATATCCCGGAGCAATGGGATGAACACATCAGTGAGTGTGGAATGGGAAACACAGTCTGATTCTGCATTTGGGATAAGTAAGTCAATTCATGAGTAGGTTTTTTAAAATCAAATATTACAAATTGGCCTAATAAAACAAGGAGAACTAAGTTGTACACAGGAGCTGACTTGACCAATGTCACTGGCTGTAAATCTATCACTATTTTCTCTGCTGCACACTTTTTCTGCTTTTGCGTTTGAGATGAGGCCCTCGTTTCTATAATATGGGGTTCTCTTTCTTTTCCTCCTGCCAATACACACAGTAATTGGTGCATATTTTCTTCTTGTTGCAGAAGGTGGATTAAGCGTGTTGTCCATTTTACAAAGTTTTGCAGAAGAACCAATATCCAGCTGGTGCTTCATTGCAGCAGGGGACTCTCTCTATGGCATATTGTTGCGGACATACCCAGCTGTAAATTCTTCAATATTCCAGTGGCGGGGAGTTTTCGTTCCTGTTGAGGTATATACACTGTTAGAAAACAAAGTGTTCCCATGTAAAAATAAAATGGAAAGAACAGCACTCAGGAATAATCCGGATTAATATTAGCACTGTTTCAGGACATACAAAATATTGCAACAACAGTAACAGGGAGCCAGTGTCCAACAACATCTGGTAGGCCACAGGGTTCTCAAACCTGGATCTCTACGGGCTTGAAGTGTTGCCATTTGGTGGGGCAGGGCAGGCAGGGCAGAGCTGCTCACCTGCTTTCTCAACATCAAGGACCACCGCTGGTTCCTTGGAAGCTAAGGCACAAGGCACGGAGAGCTCAGTGTGGTACGAGCACAGTGGCAGGAATGTTGGATTGACTCCGCCAGTGCACCTGCACTGTGCTTAGCTCTCTGCACCTTGTACCCCTCCCTCTCGGCAACTGGCAGTAATGCTCAGTGTTGGAAAAGCAGGTGAGCAACTCTGCCCTGCCTCACCAACCATTACTGCATGCTGTTTGACAGCTGTGAGAACAGAATGATGATCTAGATGGACCTTTGACCTGATCCAACATTCTCTTCTTACGTACAGAGAATCTCCTTTGGAACCTGCCTTCATCTCACCTTAATATAACATTAAATAAATGTTTTTGTTTTAAAACAATTGTTCGTGCATGGTACTAAAAGTGCTTAAGTCATTGACTCCATGATTCTTTCCCCTTAGGATTTTAGTATTGCGAATCCTCATCAATGCATGGCATTTCAAATCAATGGTGCTTCCTACCTAATAATTACTCATGGTGGAATGAAACAAGATAGACCTTCTAACAACACTGTGTACTCCTTCACCCCTGGAATCCAGATGCTACAGGTAACATTTTTAGCTCATCCAAAAGTCTTTTAAACCCAATATACTTACATAGATTTGGTGGAGTGCATTCACTTTCAGCATGCTTTCTTGTGATAGTTGTCATATAGTTGGAAGGGGGTCCAAACTGGGCTGGAGTAAGGGGAATTCCCCCCTTGATTCCCAAATTTAAATCAAGCTCCAAGCAGCAATTAGGCATGATGGAGGAAATGACAGCTACCTATTTTGTATTTGTTTCCCATCCCCTCGTCAGTGGCAGACCTGGGTTTTAAAAATTTCATTGGGGCCCTGCACGCCCGCCTCTTGCCTACTGTTCTTCTCCATTCGCTACATTATAGTACAATATTAAATAAATTGCACGCATGTCTATGCCCTAAATTTGATAAATCTTTTTTCTCCTTGCAGATCCAGACCATCATTGTGCCGGATAGCAGTGATATAAAGTTTTTCAGTTTGGACCAAAACCACTACTTGGTTATTGCAAGTTGCATGCCTGAATCCAATTCTCTCCAGGTTGAAAGATCTTCCCTATTCTTCCTGTGTAATGTGTGCTTGTTCTTTAGACTGTTGAGATTAACATATTCAGAACTTTTGCAGCATTCTGAATGGTTTAAGCTTCTGAGTAGAATTAATGCACCAAATTCAATTTGATGTAATTGAAGTAAGAAGACGGGGGTAATTTCTGTCGTTGTTCAGTAATTTGTAAATTGACTGCAGATGCTTACTATATATTTTCATAAACAAGATTTCTAAAGCACACCAATAAATATAGCTAGAATAAATATAGCTAGAATAAGCTATATTATTCTGGAGTTGTCAGAGGTGCTTCTTTGCTTACTGACTAAACAGCTTGTTCTGGTATAGACAAATAATAAGTTACAAATTTGGGTTGTATTGGACTTACATGTACCCTATCATAGCTTTCTGTTTGTAAGTACTGCATTTGTTTCTGATACTTTCATGAATGCTTCAGTTGATCAGTCAACCTCAAGCTCATTTTGAGGGTGTGACTTACAGGAGGCATACCCCAATTTTTCATATCCTAAATAAACACCATACCAGTATTTCATATGTTTATTACATTTATATCTCAATGTGGAATACATGCTTTACCTCGTCCCCTTTTTATCCTCACAACAATGATTCTGTGAGGAATGCTAAGTTGAGTGTGAGTGAGTAAGTGGACCAAGTTCACCCAGTGTACTTCATGGCTATATGAAGATTATGAACCCTGATCTCCCAGGTCCTAGTCCAACACTCTAACCACTACACCACACTGGCTCTTAATGACTGAATGTTGGGCTTAATGACATTTTAACATGACTTCTGATTTCTTTGTGTATAGTCTTAGCTGTAACAAGAGGTGTTTTCTTCTCCCCTCATTTTCCACAGATTTTCCTCTGGGATAATGGCATCTTTAGATTCCATCATCAGCTCTCGGTGAATGGAGTTCTAAGCGTGGATCTTTTCTCAAGGGGAGGCACTACATATCTAGTTGTGGCTCCATCAAACACCTCACATGCTCCTCTTTTATACCAGTGGTCAGATAACAAATTTAGAAAGCTTCATGAACTGCCAATCAATGGCGTAACAAGAGTCAAAGCCTTCATTTCTGGATCTGACATCTACCTAATTTTTGCAAAAGGTATTCATACAAACAAGAGCTGTTTGACAGAAATACATTAAGATTCAGCTGTTACTATGGAAATAGAAACATGAAATGGGAACGGAAATTACTTCTTTATGACTCTTATCAAGAAAATGTTTCTGTGGCCTCTTTATTATATAAAAATCTTGTCCTTGCCAATGTAAGGTACACTTAGGATATTGAATAATAAAAAATGGTAATAGTAATATTATTATTTTTTTCTTCTATCTTGTTCTTCTTTCAAAAGGAACACAGGATGGCTAGCAATAATCAAATGTGCAGCATATACTTTTTCAAGAAGCACACCAGAAGCTAGTAATTTACAATTATTTTGATTTCTACATTTTATTTGATTCTTAATTTTTAAAAATATCTTTCTCGAATACTTTCACTTAGGTAGAAATTAATAAATAAAATCCCAGAAGTTGGTCCCATCTGTGGTTCTAGTTATAGCATACTATTGCTTTTCCTGAGATACATAAAATAAATAAATATTTTCAGGTACTACGGTGCTAGTCACTATGCAAAATATTACCTGATAATCTGGCTAAAATATTTGCATGCAAGCTTATGCTCTTCCTCTTATTCTCCACAGGGCCCAACAATACATGTGAAGTTTTTGTGTGGGAGACAGGACAACCTTCATTCAGGCATTTTCAGACCCTTTTTATAAAAGCTGTAAATGAAATCCATACTTTTGTCCCACCCTCTGGTATAGGTATGTGGGTTTTTGGGTTGGTGTGGGGAGAAGGTCCTCTTACAGCTGGCTTCTACAAAATGCTTTCCCAACACTTTGTATCATCTCCTTGTTGGAAAAAGCATGTACATGGCAACATCATGTATAAATAGCACAAATATTCCTTTTTGCTGCACATGCATCCCGAGAGATGTCGCAGTTGGCCATGGTTTCTCAGTGTACATATGCAGGAAAATGATTGGGACACATTTATTCTGGTGTCAAAAGGTGTTTGAAGGTCTGAATCTAGAGCATGATACTTAAGGCATATTTTTGTTGTTTTGTTGCTGATATTGCCGTATTTTCTCTGTATGGCATACTAGCTCTGTGTAGTACCATGGAGTTGCATGAACATGAAAATGGAACTAATATACTGAAGGATATTGATGCCAGGTTTAGAAGAAGCAAATAAATTAATGCAGGAAACAATCTTCCTATGAAATCAAAATGAAATGTCAATATTAGAGAGAAAAATAAAAAGAGTTGATGAGACAGAAGTAATGCTAATTGCTAAAGCAATTTTATCCAAGCAGAGCAAGCATTTCATTATAGTTGAAAACCATTCTTTTCTAAACTTTATTTTTCATATTCTAAAAAATAAGTTGAAAACTTTACTTGAAGTAAAAATATAAAGAGGAATTAAATGTTAAGCAAATGCTTAGATGTAACAAACATTGAAAGCAAACTAACCAACTAGCTCTTCTTCTTTTTCAACATAAACATTTTTAATTTGTCCCTCTAAAGTTCTTTCCTTTTTCTGTTTCTTGATGCAGGCCACTTGCTCTTTGCTAGCAAGGATAAATCAGCTCTGTATTCTTGGAACTCAGAAAAAAACCAGTTCTCTCCATTGCTGGAAGCCCCTTCTGCCAATCATTTCACCACTGTCAATGTAGTGTCTCTTAATTCCAACAAAAGTCTAATTGTCTTGTCTGCAGAATCCTACTCCTATGTTTATGAGCTGACTGCAGTCTCCAACCAATCAGATTTTATACCGAGGTAGGTTCCTGATTTTATCCATTGACTTACAAGCAGACAGAGTGAGTTTTTCCTGTCTAGTTTTAGTTGTAATGTCTAAAACAACTTTCATATCCACAATCTTCTTTCTCTTCCCATTGCTTTAACTTTATGGGACCCTTATATGATCCTATAATCTACACATCAGTTTTGACCCTTTGAATATCTAGTGAACATGCTATAGTCAGAAAGCTTTGTACAAATCAGTCACTGAGAATACTATCTGTGGAGCTATGTAGAAACCCAGGATAGAGTAGGCAGGGAAAGGGGAGTAAACAGACATGCTGTAATAGGAGCCAAAATAGTCAGGATAGAAGCCTCATCTGCATTATACATTTAAAACAGTCTAATACCATTTTATACAGAAATGGTTCCCCCCAGTGAATCCTGGGGACTGCCATTTAATAAGGGGTAATGAGAGCTGTTGGGAGACCTCTGTCGCCCTCATCCTGGAGGCAAAAGTCTTTATTAATCTGATGTATTGCTCAATCTAGTAAAAAACACCTCCTCCGTCTTCTTGAGTTCAAAGGAGCTTAAAGTTAAGGTGTGTTCTACTCATAACCATCCCTACTACATGCTGGCTCAAAAGAGGAAGAAAATACAATATAAATTGTTTGCTCAATGTATCTATGAATAATATGTTTCTTGTAATGCTACATAAAATACAACAAATGGTAACTGAAAACTTAGGAGTCAAATTTATACCTTTTAATTATTATGGTCTGTGATACATTATTTTTGCATGACAAACCCATTTTTTTGCTATAGTTGTCTTGGATAACTAGTCTTTAATTATAATTATGCTCTCTATATGTGTTTTTATGCTAGTTCAGGTGAACTGATATTTGAACCTGGAGATCAAGAAGCTGTGATAGCAATCAATATCTTTGATGACACAATCCCGGAGGAAGAAGAATTTTTTCGAGTATGGCTGAAAAATCCAAAGGGTGGTGCAGAAATTGGTCCTAATGGTTATGTTACCATAATTATACCACCAAATGATGATGCCCATGGAGTTGTTGCTTTTGCCCAGGTTATTGAGTTATATTAGAATATATTTGCAATAGACCAATATCAGAGCAATGTGAATAGTTAGATCTATTATTCTGAGGCAATATTATTATTTACACCTTCTTTATATGAATGAAAATAAGTATGTTAGATGTAAGGCTACATAAAATCATGTCTAAATGGTTCCCCCTTGCAAAATAGCCCACCATGTTATTCACTGTAACTTGGAGCTTTTTATCATGTAATTCGCTTAGCTTACAATGGAACAAATTATAATAATACATGAAATTAAATTTACTGCATTTGCACCTCTTAGATTAGGGTATATATGTGGATTCCATCTCCCTTAATTTTATCTACAGAACAAACCTGTGAGGTTAGTTGGTCTGAGAGAGAATAGCTTGCCTAATATCACCCACTGAGCTTCACTGCAAAGAGGGGCTCAGACCCAGGTCTCTAGTCCAAGTCCACCATTCTAGTTGCTGCTCTATGCTAGTTTCCTGAAACATATGAGAACTTGGACTATTTTAAAACATGAAGTTAATGTATATGTAAAACTCCTTATATATTGATTGGGAAATTAAATATGAAGAATCAAGTCCGTCCCTCCCCCCCCCCCATGCTACTTAGCTGTAACCTTTTTATGCATTCCTGTTGAAGTTGCTCACATGCTTTTCTATTTCATTTGTACATTTTTTTTTAGAATTCTTTATTTAAACAAGTAGAAGAAATGGAAAAGGACACTTTGATCACCTTGAATGTTGAACGCTTAATAAGTACCTTTGGGCGTGTTACAGTACAGTGGGAGGCCCATGGGAGCATTAATGATATATTTCCAACTTCAGGGGTGGTACGTATTTTGTCAAGCTGAATATTAGCTGCAGAAGATGTGTAAAGCTCTAACTACTAGTATACAAGTAATTAATTACTAAGTTGCATATGTAAGCACTAAAAATCATGTTTGCTGACAGATTAACAGGAGAAAAAGTTTTATTCTATTGACTTGTGATGTCATGGATAATGACTTGGTCATTTGAAATGCAGTTTGGTTTCCATTGTGAGCAAATGCAGCCATTATGAGCTCCTGAGGGGCATGAGACCATATGGGATATGAACAAACTAGCCTAAATCATGAACTACTTCTTGCATGAGCAAAAGTATAATCTGCAAGATGCCTATTTTAAGCCTATTCATTTCAATGGCTCTACTCTGAGTAAATCTTAGTTGAATTCAATCTACTGTTTCTGAATCAATGTTTTATCCTAGGCTACTTTTAAAACATTCTGTTAAATATTTCCTCCTCAAAATCTTTAGATTACATTTTCGGAAGGTCAAGCCTTGTCCATAATCACCTTAACAGTCCTCGCAGATGTCATTCCTGAAGTTGCAGAGACTGCGATTATAACTCTTACTCGTGTCAGCACTATGGGAGTTCTGGATCCCAAAAGAGGAGCCACCATCGATCCAAACAGAGCAAAAGCTGTACTTTCCATTTTGCCTAATGACATTCCTTACGGCACAGTAGGATGGCATACAGACTCTCTCTTTGTTAAAGTAGCAGAACCTGAAGGTGAGTCAATTCTGTGATCCTCCTGTGAAAAGCACATTTTCCTGTGATGGTAATTTGTTTTAACCGGTTTTAATATCAAAATTTAAATTGCTGTAACCCATCCTGGGACCTGCTGGTGATGGGCAGGTAATTAAAAATATTTCCAGATATCTTTATGGGAACAGTTCAGCTTTACAGAGCAGTCTTGATTGGGGGCAGGGAAGAAAGAAGTACACCCACCTATTGGCTTGTGCCAGCTGTTGCTTCCCTTGTCCTCACTACATCAGCCCTGAGGAGAGCCTGAGGACCCAAAGTTGCCATCAGCCTGCCCCTTCCTTGCCTCAGAAAGTTTGGGGACTTTCATCTGTGGGGAAAATGCTGGCCATAGCTTTCAGCTCACCTTGGTGTAGCCGAGGCTTCCACAGTGGTGGAGCCCACTATCTACTGGTGCTCCTGTTCACTGGAGCTAAGATAGTCCTCTTAGTATTTTTTTTCTGCCTAATAAGTTAAAAAAAACCACACCTTTGAGATGCAGTGATATAGCAGTGAGATCCATATATTTTAACAAGAGAATGTACAGTATTATCTCTGCATCCTCCATGCATGCATTTTGTACTTCTGCCCGAGTACAAAACACCTTATGAGGCTTGCTTCGCAAAATACTTCCACCCTCTGCTGTAGCACAGGGCTTGGACTCGCATGTTTTAGCCATCTAAATTTGCTTTCAGTCATGTCCAGATTGGGCAAATTTTCTTGGCCCTGTTGATGCAATTTTTTAAATGTAATTTATTGAATGAGTCGTTGCTGTTCAGTTAGCCCTGCTGGATGCTTTTCAAGTTCTCATATAATGAAAGGGAGCAAAGCAAGGCAGATTGCTGATTCATTGCATCACAGTGTGTTCTGTTATTTCAACTGTTGTTTTATTTTAAGTAAATATATTGTTTTATTTATTTTAATGCCACTCTTCAGCTGAAGAAAACTCCAGAACAGCCTGGGATAAGGCAGTCCCTGTCTTAGGCTTACAATATGAAGCATATGACACAAACAGAAAAGGGGCTGGAGCATAGTGGAATCAAACTCTGGCACCACTTCTTAGTTACTTGGTTCTTGTAAGGGCCAACCAGAATGAAACTGAGTTGAATCAAATGTACCGATAAAAAGGTAAAGGTAAAGGACCCCTGACAGTTAAGTCCAGTCACAAACAACTCTGGGGTTGCGGCACTCATCTCGCTTTACTGGCCAAGGGAGCTGATGTTTGTCCGCAGATAGTTTTTCCGGGTCATATGGCCAGCATGACTAAGCCGCTCTGGCAAAACCAGATCAGCACACGGAAATGCTGTTTACCTTCCCGCCGAAGCAGTACCTATTTATCTACTTGCACTTTGACGTGCTTTTGAACTGCTAGGTTGGCAGGAGCTGGGACAGAGCAACAGGAGCTCACCCCGTCACGGGGATTCGAACCGCCAACCTTCCGATCAGCAAGCCCAACAGGCTCAGTGGTTTAGACCACAGTGCCACCTGCATCCCTTCAATGATAGGACACAGCAAAGACATGGAGATTAATGAAAAAGTGCAAACAAGTAAAAGCAAAAAAATGTCTCCCCTGTCTTTGCTTAAAATTATGGAGCACATACTCTTGTACTCTGCCAGGGGTGGCCAACTCCCAAGAGACTGCGATCTCGTTAAAGACTAGCAGCGTCAGGTCAAAGTTGTTGAGCTTTTCTTAGGAAGGAGAAAGGCCCATTTTGGGGGGAGCAGGGCAAAATGTTGAGCTTCTTTGGGGGGAGCCAGTGATCTACCACAGATGTTCAGTGATTTACCAGTAGAGCACGATCCACCTGGTGGATGTGCCTGTGCTAAATAATTTCCTACCTCTCTTTGAAATCTTCAGGGGCCAATATAGCTTTGAAGTATTGTAAAGTGCTACTAGCCCCAGATTTTGATCATTTGCCCCCACCTCCAAGAAATGCTTCCACTGCAGCTATAACTCACTGAACTAGAAGAAAATAAATCTATTCTGTTTCAGAAATTATATCAAAGACGTGTTGGATAAGAGATCCAATGTGGAGTAATGGTTAGAGTGCTGGAATAGGACTTGGGGGACCAGGGTTTTAATCACCATACTGTCATGAAGCCCACTGAGTCACTTTGGGCCAGCTAATGTCTCTCATCATAACCTACTTCACAGTTGTGTTGTGTGTATGCTGCCTTTAGCTCTTTGGAGAAAGGGTGGAATATAAATGTAACAATAAATAAACATTTTAAAACTTTATTACAAGTTTTTTCTCCAATCTTTTCAGAGAAACCCACCATTGTTACTTTACATGTTCTTAGAGAACAAGGATTTGCTGGTGATATCAGTGTGCAGTTGATCCCCCAGTCCATTCTTTCACTCCCGCTTGTCAATCAAGCCATTGAAAATGAGGATTATAGGTTGGAAAACAAGACCATTATTATGCCAGCGAACATGACAATGGCTTCAGTAAATGTAGTCATTTTGCCAGTGAGTATTTTAATATATCTTTTTCCTTCACTCATGCAGCTCTCCATGGTTGATGTGACTAAGCAGCCAAACTCTACCCAAATTCCTAGGCCTAGTAAATGACAGTTCTGATGACTGGCAAAAGATGCAGCATGCCAGATCATCTAGCAAATAGGCAAATTCACTTCTGCTGCTTGTTACTCCATAGCTGCTGCCTCTGTGCTCTGTTGATCTACTTTGTTTGTACATGAAACACATGTGATAAGGGTGTGGGAGGATGCATTGTGATGCATGAGGCCATGATGGGAAAAAAAGTTCACAATCAGTGCCCTACAGATTGCAGCTAAGCAAGTTCTGCTCAGAGCAGGCCCATTGAAATTAATGGAACACAATTAGCCATACCCTTAATTTTATGACCAATATGGGATACAATCCTATGTTCTCAAGATGCACTTTGATAACAAACATGTGCTAAAATTAAGCCAGGTTTACAAAGCTCGGAATAGAAGAAAATGTTTATTCTAATTTATTTGACTGGACTCCTAAACCAGCTGCCCAATTCTTGTTTACAGTTGGGTCAGTGCACCCATTACTGTTTGGAGTCCTAATCTGTGTAAAAACCATATATTTAAAGCACATGACTTCCCTCAGAGAATCCTGGGAATTATAGCTCTTTGAGGGGTAAACTGTGGTTCCCACGATTCTTTGGGAGAATTAATGTGCTTTGAATGTAAGGTTTGTAACTGCTGAGATTTTCAGGCTACAGTGATTACTCAGAAATAGCTTCTGCTCTGTTTTATAGCGCTTACTCCCATGCATAGGATTACCGCCTTGGTGTCTGCTCACTGAGACTGGACTGAGGTGATGTATGAACTAGGTCAGTGGTTCTGAACTGGTGGTCTGTGGACCTGAGGGAGTTCACATAAGCCACTCAGGGGGTCTGTGGCACCATTCACAACAAAAACTACCACAGAGATATCAAAATTGTCAAAAGTAAGGGGTCCATGGCTTGGCTTTTGAAAAACAGGGGATCCGCAGTACTTAGCTAATTGGGAACCACTGAACTTTGCCTAGAATCAAGTACTATGGCCAAAATGTTGGCTCTATATAAGTGTGATGGGGCCTTTATATTTTTGCGAGAGCAATTTACATATACAATAATAAGATGCAATTTCAGTGCAATATTTTCATAGGCAAAAGAATGGGGGAGAGTGTGTCCATTTTGCTATAGCTCCAGTATTTGAGAGATTCACATTCCACCTTTCCATTTCTCATTTCCACCCCGACAGGATAACATTCCAGAATTACAGGAGATATTCGTAATCAATATTAGCAGTGTACAGTTGTTGGACTCATCCCTTACTGGCGGAGGGCCAAGTGTGAAAAGACTTGGCTTAGAAATAGCTGAGATAACAATTGAAGAGAATGATGATCCTAGAGGAATATTTTATTTCAGTGCTGCCAAGGTGAGAACGAACTGAAAAATGTCAATGCCCCCATACTGCCATTATTCTTGGTCTCAGTAATCTGAAACTGACTTTGTTTGTAGATGGTTGGGCTGATTGGGGCATTTTATATCTCAGCTTAAGAAACTGAGATACCACACTGGCATCCCCAGGGCAAGTGATGTCCCACAGATGTTTCTTTCATCATCCCTGTTCATTGGTCATGTTGTCTGGGGCTGATGGGAGCTGGAGTCCAACATCTGGAGGTCACCACATTGGTCGCCCTTGCACTAGCCTTTCAACCACACATGTGACTCTTTGTTCTACCGTTTGCCCAAGTCATGAGTACATTTGCGTTCACAGTCTGTGTCCCCAAATAGCTGAGCTGTGCATTCATACAATTATTCACATGCAACATTCAGCAAATGTATAGTCTGCACCTATGCACTCAGCAGTTGACATGTAAAAATCAACAAGTGTATGCTTTTTCACACAAATGCTTGTACATGTGCAGAGACAGCTTGTACAGTGTAACATGGGAGCAGGCCTACAATTAAACAAGAAAGTCTATAAATAACCATTGTTTCCTGATTCATCTGAACCAGGAAAGCTACGGCTGCTAGGCTTGGAACATGCCAGATTTTAAAACCAACTGCAAACCATGGTTTGATATCCTGGCTTTTCTATGTGAGAAATGCAATCATTATAGTGCTCTGAATAACTGTCCCAAGCTGAATTTAAAATACTGCTTTCTTTCCAGGATATGAGTGAAATGGTAGCTGGCTTTGAGATTCCTCCACCAGATAATGTTCTGAAGCTACCAGTTGCTCGAGGGGCAGGAAAATTTGGATCAGTAAATCTGTTTTGGGAAGCCACACCTGCCACTGCTAGCCTGGAAGACTTCACGCCGTCATCCGGGAACCTAACATTTGCTGATGGAGAAGTATGGAGTATGCTGATGCAAAAATTCACAACATTTTAGATCATCTTGTACTCCTTAGTTTCTATGTTTTCATGACTATGTTCTTCGCATGATGAATGCAGTTAATCATGTGACAGTCCCATCACATGCCCATCACGTTTCCTCTCTTTAAAAAACAAAACAGAACACAGGCACAGTGTCATCCTTCACATATTCACAGCTTTTCATTCTTCATGTGCAATTTGTATGGAAGATTTGAAAGGGATTTGAAAGGCCCTCTGCATAATTCCCTATGTCTCTGGCTAGCAAGGTAAAAATGTACCCCAAAAGCAAACACAGTTTTATACAAGTTTCAAAGGTCAGCACAGAATGTTTAATCTTCCTTTAGGATTTTTTAAAGCACCTGGTACATACACTTGTTGGTTTCAACAAGGACTGTGCACTCTCTGTGTTTGGATTTATGGCAGGGTGCCATTCACTGATTGTATTGTCTAAGTTGCAGCATGCTCATCATATAATGATATATGTCACTTATTCCATAGAGTTTTGTTTTGTTTTTCCAGGTGACAGGAGTGATAGAGATCACCATTATAGATGATGACCTTGTTGAGTTTTTAGAGATGTTCACTGTCACTTTAGTCAGAGTGACAGGTGGTGCCCGATTAGGGGAGGATGTGCAAGTGACTGTCACTATTCCACCAAATGACTCTCCTGTTGGCGTATTTGGGTTTGAAGAAAAGCATGTAAGTGGTACAATTGGGAATGTTTGTGTGGTGCTGGTTGTGTAGCTATAGAATTACCAATTACTTAAAAATGTCAGGGAAATATTGAATGAAGCACCCATCCAAATAAAACTACTTACATTTTATAAAACTTTTATAATGCATACATAATATAAGCACTGTTGTTGTATAACAAAACCAAAATGTAAAGCTGTGAATCTTGAAATGGCAGCTAATTCACCACAAGAAAGCATGTGGCTGAGAAAGGGAAGAGCTTCTTCTTTTGCATGTTTTTCAAGTAAACTGGAAGTTGTTCAGTCAGTCAACACAGTATATCAGCTGTGGGGCTGCCTCCATTCCTTGTCTCCATATCTCATGCGCCCAGAGGCAATATAGCCTTCCTTTATTCTTTAATCATTTTAAAATTATTCTTTCCATAATTCTACAGTGGTGCCCCGCAAGACGAATGCCTCGCAAGACGAAAAACTCGCTAAATGAAAGGGTTTTCCGTTTTGGAGGTGCTTCGCTAGACGAATTTCCCTATGGGCTTGCTTCGCAAGATGAAAACGTCTTGCGCTTTTTTTTTTTAAGCCGCTGGAAGAGGCACAGTTGCGACGGACCATGCTTCGCAAGACGAAAAACATCGCAAGACGAAAAGACTCGCAGAACGAATTCTTTTCGTCTTGCGAGGCACCACTGTATTAGGAATATTTCTTTAGGAACTACAAACCTACCTCTGGCTCTGAGAGCAAAACTAGCTGCTACAGAAACCATGGCAGCCTGTGGCTGAGTTTTTCCTCCACCACAATTTAGTACAGCTTGTCTCACGCCCTGGTTTCATGTCATCATGCTGTGTGACTCCTTTGCCCCTGCCAATGATGAAGAAAGGGCTTGGGGAGACACAAAGTTTGATCATGTCATGACACAAAGTAAATTGCAGTACATATTGTTAGAGGAGGACATCATTTCTTAGGTCCTAACTTTTCACTGATAATGAGCTGGTTTGCACAACACAGCAAAACACACTGTGGCTTACTGAAGACCATGCAAATGTGTTGGCTTGGTGGGGGAAGATGCTCACAGCTGCTTTGCTCCTCTCTGGTTCTTTTACTGCTGTATCGCACGGAGCTAATCAAAGTTTTGGCTTTGTGCGTCATGGTTAAGCTCTCTGCACACTAACCATGAAGGGGTTAGCTCACCATTGTGCAACAGTAGAAAAAATGGGGGAGGAGCAAAATGACTGCAAACTCCTGTCTGGGAGCCTGCATATTCACACAGTCTCCTTAAACCATAGTTTGGCTTACTGTGTTGCATGAATCAGTGGCTACTTTAGGCCAAAGGTGATGGAAAGTGTCATGAGCAAACTTGCCAGGTTTATATTTGGGGCATTTAAACTGGTTTCATTTTTCACAGGCAAACTCTACACATAAGAAAAAGTAGCAAAATTGCTTGCATATGGTATGGTATTTTTTAAAAAATGGATTTTTCTCTGTAAATTGAATTTCAAAATTGCTTCTTTGATTTCCATGTATTCCAGTGTTCCAACACAGAGCCTCATTAATCTTTGGTTTGCTTCCTTACCTAGATAGCTTTATTGTTAGAGATGCACATAGTAGCCAGGTTCAGTACCGGAGAAAGGATGTTATTTGTAAGCTGGTTTTCAAGATAGGCATGTTTCAGATCACCCTCAAGCCTGTGGTTGCTAGGAGACTGTTGCGCAGGAAGGACACTAGGTTATGTCCATATGACACTGTAAGTGGTACATACTGAGCAGGTTTATAATTAAATGTAATAAACAAATTCATTTGTTTCACAAATGTCATCACTGTTTCAGATGTCGAAAGGAGAAAACTGAACATTTCCCACAAAGTTTGTAACATTTCTGTTGATGGGTTTTGCTGAATGATTGTTCTGTTGAATCAAATACTAGTATTTTGTATGTTTCCCACCCACTTGAAAAAAATAAATAAAAGAAGTAGGAAGTATGAGTCACGAATCAGAATGTTGAGTGTAGAGAGCAAATAAATGTTTTAGTTTCAACCTAGAGAGGCTGGTATGAGCACAGAAGTTGGCTGCTGCTTCTATACAGTTCCTTCCTGGCACTGGATCTGTGCATCTGACACTGGGTTCTGTATTGGGGGTTCCAGTACTGGATCAGGTACTCCATGGGTGGTACTTAAAGGATGTTAGTTCTGTCTTTCTTTGGATACCAGGTACTTGGTGTGTGGTGTGTGTGTGTGTGTGTGTGTGTGTGTGTGTGACGTCCACTTATTTTCCCACATTAGCATCCATATGTGCAAAGTGTGACATATCTGGTCTAACCTTTTCTTGCCTTCGTTGTTTTAGGTAACCGTAAAGGAGCCCCAGTCAATTGATGATCCTGCCGCAAATGTGTTTCTTACTGTAAGTCGGAGTGAAGGAGGCAAGGGGGAAGTTCGGCTCATTTGGATACTAGAGGAGGCAGCTAAGTATGATCTCACTCCTCTCAATGGGACTCTTCTCTTTGCTGAGGTAAACCTACTGTTTTCTTCCATTTCCCTTTTTTTCTTTGATGCTTGTGTATCCTTCTACCAGTCTATCTGAGGGTCATGGAACTGAAGAAAACAATCTTCTATATGAGGTCCTGAACATGCCTAAATACCCCTGAATACTATCAGCCGTACTTATAGAGACAAATTGTTGTGTTGTTTGGCCCCAATGTGGTGCACTATTTGCACAGTTAACTTGACTCAGAAAGTAAGCAGAAAGATTTATTCAAGATCACCTGTGGTGAGATTGGTCTGGCTTTTACTGCTGCTAGAGAAGGGGTGACAACTTCTCTTCCAGATGAGTCATTGCCACATTTTTTCTGAGGAGTCCATTTTCTACATTCGTAATTAGACACCTTCTGCTTCACCAAAGAGCCACCTGAGAGGCTAAATCTGTCTTGACAGAATGTTGTTGTTGTTTAATTAATTAGATATGGTAATTTTTGCTTAGAACTGAAGGTACATTCCCTTCTGTTCATATACTAAATGACAGCTGTCAGTTGAACTATTGTCTGCTCCATTCTTATACAGATGGAATCCCAAAAAACCATAGTTTTGCAAGCAATTCAAGATGGTCTGTTGGAAGGTGATGAAAGTTACACAATTCAACTGGTCTCTACGGATGGCACAGAGATCTCACCAATAAATGGTAAACATTAGGGGGGGAAGGCATTTCCACTGAATGTCGAAAGACGATAAGTGCTTGAATTACAGGGAAGCCATGAGGGTCCAGCTGGCCTGCTTTCATGACTTTCCCCTTACCTGCTGTTTGTAAAAGGTTACAGAGTGGCATCATTTGGGTAAATTTGGGTAGAATTAAGGAGTGGATTTGATTAGGTGGCTCTCCGCCCCCAACATTAAGATAAGTCTTTTACTGACCAAGTAAATCAATGTTTGTGAGGCCATTAAAAACATGTGTTTTGGTCAAGCTGTGTTTTGAACTTGAAACTCAAAAATGTTGTCCTGAACATTCACGTTAGCTGTTATTCTGATACCTGAGTTCTCAAGGGATAAATTGTGTTGTGTTTTAACATACTTCGTCCCTCCTGAAATTAAGAGGGGAAGGCTGTGGCTCACTGGTAGAACATCTGCTTTGCATGCAGAAGGTCCCAGGCTGAAAGCCTGACATCTCCAGGTGGGGCTGAGAGAGACCCCAATCCATAGCTGCCAACTTTTCCCTTTTTTAAAGGGACATTCCCTTATTCTGAATAGGATTCCTCGCAAGAAAAGGGAAAAGTTGACAGATATACCCCAATCTAAAAGCCTAGAAAGTTGTTGCTAGTCATTGTAGACAATACAGAACTAGATGGACCAATGATATGTCTCAGTATAAGGCGACTTTCTCTACTCCTATAAAAATAAGGTTTAATTCGAACTGGTATTCAGAGTAGAAATGTAAAACTGCGTTCTGAACACCTGCAATAAATTTCCTTCTGACCTCTCAGCATTCAGTGGAGTTCTTGCCTTGCAAACAAACTTATTAACTGCTGAGCACTAAAGCTCTTGTTTGTCTCAGCAAATAAATTAAACTGAAAAATAAACTAATGGTACTTTATAGAACAAGTGGTGATAACAAGGATTGTCTTACAATTTAATTGCAGAGCCTAACGCTAGTGTATCGCAGTGGCAAATTTACATTCCTCCCCCCCCCAAAAAAAGTTTGACCTTGGCAATAGTGAGAACTAAATGAAAACTCAGCTGTGGGTTCTGTTCAGCAAAGTCACTCAGCTGACCAAAGGCCTCTGTCAGTGGAACTGAGAGGATAGCTATTTTTTGTTACTTCCCTTCTTTCATGCAGCCCCCTAAGCCACCCTAATTCTGCTGCAGAAGGTACCTAAAATCTCTGCAGTTTTTTCCCCATGGCATGGTGTGTGTGGCTTCCCTCCCTTTTCTACAGACAGAACAAAACTGCCATTGGATACAACCTAGTGTCATGAGCGCGCTGCGAAAAATGTGTCTCTTTTGTATGTGTAAGCCCCTCTGGTTTTCATCCAAAGAGAAAACAGAGTAAAGATTAATCAGTTATGTCAGTGATTTTTGTTTTTTAATTAGGAAACTTTTTTGTATTCACAGGTGTGGCAACCATCACTGTACTGGGAGACCTGGGAGCTTCTGGGATTGTTGGGATAGCTTCATCATCCACCCATATCCTGATTGGAGAGCCCATAGGAAAGTACAATGGGACAGCTTTTATTGGGTAGGTACATCTCCGAGATCTCTACATTCATTGCAAAACACTGTTGTAATCTATAAATTTGTGTCAACGTGGATTTGCCAAGAAGTAGATCCCACTGCTGTATATATGGAGCTTTCTTTTCTTTTAGGTTTTAAATTTTTGATGAGCAGAATTTTAACAGGACAAAACAGTTAATTTCCTCATTTCACATACCAAACAAGGGGAGCCAAAAATAAAACAAAAAACCCAAAAAAAACTTTAATCTGTCAGTATAGCCTATCCAAAAGTATCAAAATTCAAGTCTAAAACATTTTGCACACTGCTAGTAGATGTCTTTGTATCCCCTGTTTGGTTGCATAAACAATAAAACAGGGCCAATCTGCCACAAAATAACTTTTACATTTTATTCCTTAGCTAGATGCAGATTATTTGTTAATTTTTCCAACATACCAACTTGCCAAACTGTCTTATGCCAATTAGCTAATGTGTCACCCTTTAGGTCCTTCCAGTGTTGAGCAATAAGAAGAATGAGAAGCTTTATAGCAATTTGCAGCTTTATGGGGGTTTTTTAATGCCCTAACCTTGTCAAAATGTCACAACCCTGTCCTCTCATTTGTAGAAATCTCAAGTAATTCTAGTAGTTTCCATTCACATCATTGGATGACAGGATCTGTGGCTCTCAAACTTAGGACACGCACAGACAATTATATCCAAATCCAAATAAAAAATTTGATCACTTTATGGAATATATTTCCAAAAAGAGCTAAACTATTTGCAGTGTCTGTCATACAGTTTGCGTCCCTGTTCCCATACCACAAACCCGAACTGCCGTCTGCCCCCTCCCTAGCCAAGTACAGTGGATGCTCGGGTTGCGAACTTGATCCGTGTGGGATGCACATTCGCAACCCACAGCGTTTGCAACAACCAAAACCCGAAAGTAACCCGTTCCAGTACTTCCGGGTTTTGGCGGTCTGTAACCTGAAAAAACGCAACCTGAAGCGTCTGTAACCCGAGGTATGACTGTATTTGTTAAAGAAAAATGAAGGTAAACTATGTAATAAATGCACATTTACTTTGGCCCTGAGATTCCCACCATCTGGTGAAAGCTTTAATTAATTTTAATTAACTATGGGAGGAGTCATCACTTATGCTTTCAATTAGACTGGGAAATCTCAGAGTTCTTCCCAGTGCTTCTCTAGTTATAATATTTTGGTGGGTGACCAGAATGTCGGCATGCCAAGCACACACCACACACGAGATGTCAAGGGTTCTGATCCCTTTCCAGAGTGCTGCTAGACCAAACCCACTACTTATCTCAACATGCCAGGAGTAACAGTTTTGACCGCCACCACTTCCACAGCCTAGCTGCAAAAGCTTATGATAACAGGTGCTTCTTATCTGAGGCACCCTTTCTTTGCTTCCAGTTTTGTGCTTATAATTGTTAGAGAAGCTGGCCTCCAGAAGCACTCTCAGAATACTCAGGAGTTCACATTCCATGTAGCTGCAGGTCAGGTTTTGATACGCCATGCCACGTTATGAATAAATGCTAAGACTGAAACAAAGTACCTATATATATTGTAAACCTCCCTGTGATCGTAAAATGAAGGGTGGTATAGAAATTAAATAAACAATAAACAACAATATATTTTGTGACAATTCACATGAGTTCAGAGATCCAAGAAACGGCTGTTTCAGTACACAGTTTCCCCATTAAAAAAAAACCCAATAATTTGCTGCAGCTTTATTTGAAGACAGGGGAAAGATCTGTTTAGGATTGACTGCAGTGTTTGTAATTGAAGGGAGAGCCAAAACCATGAAATCAAACTTGAAACCTGACCATGCTCCTGTTATTGCCTGCAGTCTAGTACGTGGGCCAGGAATTTTTGGAGAGGTCACCGTCTCCTGGAATATAACACCACCTGATCAGAAGAAATTTGCTGAGATATCAGGAATGTTGACCATGAAAGACAGGCAGTCTGCTGCCATCGTACTGATACAGGTATGAACTACATATTTTTTCCCCTCCCAGCTGAGCAATCCTATACTCTCATTATATGGTTCCAGTTACAGATAGGTAGCCGTGTTGGTCTGCCATAGTCAAAATAAAAAAATTCCTTCCAGTAGCACCTTAAAGGCCAACTAAGTTAGTTCTTGGTATGAGCTTTCGTGTGCATGCACACTTCTTCGGATACACGTGTATCTGAAGAAGTGTGCATGCACACGAAAGCTCATACCAAGAACTAACTTAGTTGGTCTTTAAGGTGCTACTGGAAGGAATTTTTTTATTCTCATTATATGGAATGGGAGGGGGAAATATGCTGCTGCTATGCAAGGGTAATGCCCTCTGTGTCCTCTACAGACTATGCCAAAGAAGGGAGGGGAAAACACGACACAATGACAAATCTCCAAATGGCACAAAAAAGCAGTTATGACTGCATCAGTCATGTAAACCTCCAGTGTCCACCAGCAGGAACTGTGCCAATGATGTCCACATGGCACTTGCAACCACAGAAGGAACTAATGAACTATGGCAATTGGGAAAGGACCCTAAAACTCTTGCCTGCATCACAGCACACATAGTGACTCCATAGTGCTCCTTCACCCCATGAGTTCCAGTGCCGCAGACAGCAGTAACCCCACTATTGGGAGTCCCTGGTTTGAATCCCTTTGTGCTGCTCACAGGTGCAACTTTGGATCACAACATGCACAGGGGACTAACAACAATGACACCCACAACAACAAAAAATGTACCTATTGGGACTCTAGGAAGAGAAGTGACAGCAATGTGCTCAAGTCCTAACTTGTGCTGCTTTGTGCAAAGTGCTCACTTTTTACGCAGTGCTCTTCTCCACAGTTCCTCTCAATAGAGTTTGCCCTTCTGAGCTCTAAGTAGGCAAGACTGGAGGCCAGAGAAGGATAGCTCCATACTGTGTGCCCTGTCATCTAGGTTATGGTATTAATTTGTGGGGGTTTTATACTGTAGGGGGGGAACTGTGATTGGGTGCTGACTTGCATCATATACTATATTAAGTTATTCCAGTGTGTGTATGATGGTGTTGGGTTTTTTGCAGGCAGATATTATCTTATTTCTCCCCTCATCAAATCCAATGGGATGAAATTCCTTTAGTCAGGTCTGTGTGACTGGTCTGCAGGAGTATAGGATACAGCACAAGTGGGATGCTCCTCTGTGCTTCCCCAGTTCCACTCACAACTCCAACCCATTTTAACTATTCTGCAGGTGCCTCTTTGGCTGCACTGGCAGGCTCTTCTATCAGTGTATTCCAGATGTTGTTCCAGCATAGCTACCTTGACAGTGGCCTATCTGATGTTGTGCCACTGTCACAAGACTTCTGCCGTATTTGATAGTCCCTTCACTCGTATACATCGAGTATGGGCTTGTGACCGCAGTGTTCCATGTTGGTTAGATTTTGCATCTTGGTTCACATGTAAATGGGCTTTCCATCAAGGTGAACATTGCAAAATTCTTCCTGGTTTGTCTGCTTGCATTTCTTTAGGCTCTAGATGACGGTGTTCCGGAGGAAAAACATCACTATCAGTTTCATCTAAGTGGTATCAGTGATGGAGGAATCATAAATGAGTCTGCCAGCACAGCAAACATCACCATGGCTGCTAGTGACTTCCCCTATGGGAAGTTTGCATTCTCCCAGGAACTGCTGCAGACGTCTGAAGAAGAAAAATGGGCAAGTGGGGAGTTCACTTATTGTATTTATTTATTTAACAAAACTTATATACCACTTGGTTTGTAACATAACCTCTAAGCAGCTTGTAAGAAGTAGTGAAATTATGAAAACAGTTGAAAACAAAAATAAAAATATTTTAGAAACAGTTAAAATCAGCAAAAAACTAAAGCAAGATTCAAACATGTCTGGGTAAGCTTGCTTAAACAAAAATGTTTTAAGCACAACGCAGAGTACTAACCGCTATACGATCATGGTCATAGTGTGCCTCTACCCTAAAATAATGGTTTCTTACAAGTGTGTAATGAGTATTGTGCGTCACCTGCAACAGTTATAACATGCAGCTGTAATCAATGTTACAATGCAACATGATGTAGTGTCATTGGAGCCTTAAGGAATGCTTGTCCTCAACAGGCTAATATCACAGTTGTCCGTTCACATGGATATTACGGGCAAATTCGCCTCTGGTATCAGGCGATGAATGGAACTGCAGTTGAAGGCATGGATTTTACTCTCATGTTCAGAGAGGTTACTTTTGAACCTAAGGAGACTATGAAAACTATTTATGCAGAAATCCATGATGATGACCTCCCTGAAGGTCCTGAGGAGTTTTCAATAGAAATGACAAAAGTTGAACTACTGGGAAGGTAAAAATAAATTTCATTGCATGGGAGAAGATTAACCATGGTGACAGAATTTGCTATATGTGGTACATATATATAACAAATTTAGTAACCCTGGATATCTTACTTGATGTTATGTTTTGGATTCAACTGTAGATTGCAAGATAGAGATTAATGACTGGGCGTTGTTGTTGTTGTTGTTGTTGTTCTTCTTCTTCTTCTTCTTCTTCTTCTTCTTCTTCTTCTTCTTCCACTACTACTACTACTACAATTTGCAGTTGCCCAACCAATCTGTATTGCAAACCAGAACCAAATCCAGGCTCATTCTCTTGGTATGAAACTATGGTTAGCAGTGCAGCTATGTCTGAACTAAACCAGTTTGCCGCAGGACAAAAACTGGGACACCCAGGAATCTGAGCTGATTGCCTAATTTCTTTATATTTCCCTTCACATACTTCTGCAAGTGGATTTGATTTTACGATAAAAGAAAATGGACTGCAAGTTGACCAACCCCCTGAGATAGGAAACGCCTCAGTAATAAAAATCATTATATCGAAAAGTGACAATGCAGAGGGCATAATTGAATTTGATCCACTCTATACAAGTCTGCAAGGTAGGTTAAGGATATAGCATCATACTGCATTTTAAAGAGCAAGTGAATGACTTTATCATTTTTAATGATGGCCTCTGAGCTTGGTGTGGAAATAGATGGTTGAGCACTCTTGCTGGACCTTTGAAGGTCTTTTCAGAATCCCATACACACGATATGCATGTCAGGGAGAAGTAGAATATTAATGTAATAAAAATATAATAAAACAGTACTATCCATTCAAAATCTTGTACCTGTTTTAGGTTTCGATTTCCTTATTTATTTTCTTTGGTGGCATCAATAGCTACAGAAGAATGCAAAAGTACACTTAAACATCTCCCCCAAACAGTTTAAAGTTGTTTTTTAGCCCAGGAAACAAAAACATAACTGTTGTGACAGGTACTCTTACAGATGTCCAGTTGATACTATCACCCTTAAAGCAGAAAGTTTTGCTGCTGTTCCTCACAAGATGCCCTTGGGGATGGTGGGAGTTCAGCCCAGTCCAGCAGCTGAGAACAGCAGTAAGTAGAAATAACAGCGCCTCTCTGTGTGCTGCACTGGAAAATGCAAGGCTTTTCCATGAATCTCTATGGGTTAAATAGCTTGTGAGAAATGTAAAATGAAATGTAACAACAGGGACCTTCTGAATGATTCTCTCCCTCTGTGGTTCAAACAAGTAGAAATAATCAGCTTTCAAGGATATGCAACAAATGTCCTTGTGAAATAATCACTTTGCAATTCTAAATTTTGTCCTACCAATGGTGGCATTAGGGGGCAGTTTCCTAATATTGCCTGAGTACCCCCCCCCCAAACATATGAACTCAAGTAAAAAAGAAATGATATGGCCATATACAAGCATGCAATTTAGAAAATGTCACTCATTCACTTTGAATTCATTTTTTTGTAGTGGAAGAAGATGTTGGATTGATAATGATTCCAGTAGTACGAAGACGTGGGAATTACGGCTTTGTGACTGCAGATTTCATATCTAGAAGTATTTCAGCTCTTCCTGACGGTGTCGACTACAGTATCAGAAATAATTCAGTCATTTTTCATCATGGCCAAAACCAGAGTTTCATCAATGTCTTAATCATAGATGACGATGAAAGGTAATGATGTTGAAGACTTCTTTGCATATGATAGGGAAATGGATAAGGAGGTCTAAAAATGTATGAGAATATCCTTTGAATCATAGAATTGTAGAGTTAGAAGGGACTCCAAGAGTCATCTGATCCAACCCTTGCAATTCAGGAATTTCAACTAAAGCATCAAAGACAGACAGCCATCCAACCTCTGCTTAAAAACTTCCTTTTAAAAAGTTGCTGATAAACTTTTTTTTTGCTGTAAACAAAATTTTCATCTGTGAAGCAAACATTGATTAAGAGTAAAATAGAGAACAACCATCATTACCTCAGTCTCTTTTCTGGTTTCCTGTAAATTTCTCTTATGAAGAAATTAAAAATAGAGTTTCTATGTGTCTGTTAAATAAGCTGCAATTACATATATAAATGCAGATCATGCACTGGCAGTTATTTTCCCTTTCTTATGTCTACAGTGTAAACCACCCATAATTAATATTGAATATATGCAAATGTTCTGGTGAATTGCTGGGCATTCAGATTTTAATGATGCCTATATGGAGAGGTCATGTTTGGTAGCAAAATGTGATCTTTTCTATTGTTTCTGGAATAGAGAATATGCTGAGCAGTTTGAAATCCAGCTAATAAGTGCTAGTGGGGGAGCAGTCCTTGGGCTCCACCTAGTGACCCAGATAACTATTGCTAAGAGCGACTCTCCACATGGGACTGTCCGGTTCCTCAACCAAAGCCGAATAATTATCCCCAATCCTGATATGTCATTGACGCTGTCCTTGGTCCTGGAAAGAACTGGAGGCTTGGTGGGAGAATCTCAGGTATGCCTTCCCGCCTTAAATTAGATGTTGGTGAATTCCTTTTGTAAGGATGCATTTTATTATGAAATGAATGAGATTAAATTATTTTACATTCCCTCATTTTTCTATAAGATTGTGTCGTATAAGATTGTAAACCAGATTATACAGGAGTTGTTTCTGGTCTATGCATCTACTGAATGTGATAAGATTATTTTAACCTGCATTTAGACTAGGTGGTAATTTGGCTATCCATTCCCCACCCCTCTTACTGTGGTTGTTTTTTTCTGGTTTGTGTGCTTTCCAGTTTTGCAGATTTGTGTATTGCTTGCTATCTTTAACATTTTTAAAAATAACTGATACATCATTAACTGCTTGAGGGTTTCCGTGGACAGAAAGGTGGGATATAAACAAACACATGAGTAAAATGGGACTCACTGCTATGGGCTAAGGGTTGTTAGATCAGTTAAGCCACCTGAGGTTAGAAGGACTGTGCTTCTCTTGCCAATACTCACATGGGAAATAGAGCAATTCTCCAGCCATCCTCCAGTTAATGTCTTTTGTAAAACGTACTCGCTACCATAATTGTTCTATTGCAACTTGCTTATAAGACTAACAAATGCTAACTTTGGAATTTATATATTTCACAGATTAACTGGGATATTTTGGGACCTAACTCAGAGGCAATTTTACCTGCTTTGAACAGTGACATTGGTGACCCGGTGAACGGAACCTTTTATTTTGAAGAAGCAGAAGGTGGTCTGAGAACCATCACATTGGAAATTTATCCTCATGAAGAAGTTGAAGTTCAGGAGACCTACATTGTTCGACTGAGCATTGCAAAGGGTGAAACTGAACTGGATCCAAAGGCTGCCAGCATTACACTAATAGTAATTTTTAATTTTATTTATTTTTTAAAAATGGGACTGTTTCTGTAGTAAAGCAGGTTGGGTTGCTCAGTGTATTTCCTGCCCAGAAATTGTTGAAAGCTTTGTGACATGAGGAAGCCATTCCTCCTCCCTGCATTTAAAGAATGTGTGAGAAAGTTGCAGGGATACCTGACTAGCCCCACTCCCACTACTGGCACACGTAAGAGCCATGTCCATCTATGCACGTACTGATGAAGAAAGCTCCTCCTTAGGAAGGTGAATCTTGGCCGAAATAAGAGTTCCTCTTGTGTTGAGGCGCTCTGGGAACATGCATGCATAAAGCCCCTTCTCATGCTTGCTGCATTGGCAGTGACATGGTGTGGCCAATGTGCATATTGACCATGGGAGTGGGCCTAACCTCATGGCCCCTAGCCTCCCCACCAACACCTCTTTTCAACACATGGAGGCATTTGCAGTTGAGTGAAAATAAGTGGGCATCTTGCCCTACCAAGCTGTTGAGAAACAGGCACTGATACAGTCAGCTGTCTGGTTTTCCTGGCCATTGGTCTTCTTAGGTAACATTTCTTCTATTGTTTCTCCTTCCTGAACACGAGTGGATCAATAATTTTCTCCATTTTGGATATATTAAACTTTTATTCCCCCATAGAACCGAGACATTCTAACTTTCACAACATTTAATTTGCTCTTTTTAAACATTTATGTTTATCAGCATCCAGAATTATTATTGATCATTGTTGTGTGTGAAGTCAATACACTTGATTTCATTTGCAGAATATGCACACAAAATCCTATTATCACAGTTCAGGTCCTTTGGTAATTCACATGCTGCTCTCATTGTAACCTTAACAAAACAATTAGCTGCCATGCTTAGGTTTGTTTATTTGTTCAAAAACAAGCTCAAAGTCACAGCATACAAGATTAGTTGCACTGTTGTTTGGATCTTATGCCATTTTTTAAAAGGGGGAAAGTAAACATGGAATTATTATCACATGACTTGTTGCTTAAACTGTTTAATTTTTATTTGTCCCACAAGCAAGGAAAGTCAATTATATGCTGTTGTAATCATTTTTAGATTCTGAAGTTTGGTGATCCCAATGGAATTGTGCAGTTTGCCCCTGAATCATTATCCCCAAAGTACTACGAGGAGCCATCAGCATCCGAAGGGCCACTACGTATCGTGCTTTTCATAATGCGAATGCAAGGCACCATGGGGAACATTACGGTAGTTTCAACCTTTGGTACTTATTTGGTAGTTTCGACTTTTGCTACAAATTGCAACAGTGTAATCTGAAGTCTTTAGCATAGCATTCAATCTCACCCTTGACTATGAAGGTGAAATTAGATTTTATGGAGGCATCGTGCAATGTATGATAGATTTGTAAAGTTCTTAACTAAAGTTTCTGAATGTTTTAGGTTTTTAAATTTACAGTATGATCACATATTACACATGGAACTGTCACCGCATGAGCATCCTGGTGCTTCTGGAGACAGTGCGTGGAGAGGGCCTTGCTTCCCAAGCAAAGCAGAGAGCTTAGAAGCTCATTTGGCATTGGGTTTCCCCAGCGCTTTTAGGCTCACTGCCTTGCTTGGGGAATAAAGCCGCCTCCACATGCCAGCTCTGGAGCCCCCAAGATGCTCTTGCAAGATCTCACAGGGCTGTCTGAGTTCCCCCAAGATCTCACAGGAGCATCCCAGATTTGGCATGCGGACTGGACCTTACTTCCCAAGCAAGGCAGAGACCTTAAAAAACTCTTTTTTGCAGCAGGAAACCCCCTTTTAATATCTCCCCCTTGCTTGCATTTAACTTGTGTGGCCTTCAGCCACATATGGTTGAAATTGTGCAAGTTAAATGTCCATAATAGGCAATCGTACTGTATTTCTTTGTTGGAATGATTTGGAAGACTATGTCAAGCATAAACAATAAATCAGTTTAAATGTTTCTAAGAGGAATGTGCTTTTAGAGGGACATATTTAGGGGGACTGTTATTATGATTATTTTGCTACTATTCTGTGCATTATGGTTTATTATTATGCTGTGTAAATTATGTTCTTAATGTACACTGCTCTGGGATTGTTGATTGAACAGTATATAAAAACCAAATAAATAATAATAATAATAATAATAATAATAATAATAATAATAAATTCATACTAAAACTAATTGTCTAATATGTAAAAAGATATGAAGGTCTCGCCACTTTTTGAACTTACTGATCAAAGATTTTTATTTCAGGTTCACTGGGAGCTAAGTAGTGATTCAGATACTACAGATGATTTCCTTTTCACCAGCGGTTCTGCTGTAATTCCTGATGAGCAAAGGACATCTGAGATTGTTATATTCTTATTGCCTGATGATGTCCCTGAAATAGATGAGCATTATGTGGTACAGCTTACTTCAGTGGAAGGAGGAGCTGATGTGGATCAGGAGAAAAGCACTTCTGGATTCACTGTTTTGGCAAACGATGATCCCCATGGAGTATTTGCCTTGTATTCTGAAAAGCAGTCAGTGCTGGTGAAGAACGACCTGAGCCGGCACATCCAGATTAACGTAACTCGTCATGCGGGGACTTTTGGAGATGTGATTGTGGAGTACCATGTTTCATCTCCTAGTGAAGAAAGCTTAGTCACGCCAGCCAATGCAGTGGGACATCTGCTAGTTAAAGCAGGTTCCAGTTTTGGAGTGAAGACTGTGCCAATACATACCCAGGTCTGTAATTTCTCTTTACCTTGTGAGGTCCTTGAAACTGAGCTGAGTAAGCAGCACAGCAATACTTTGTGACCATTTATTATAGGTTTGGCTTTCTAGAAAGCTTTCTAGAAAAATAAGAGTCCCATTTTCTAGAATCAGAGTGGGGAGACACCCCAGAAGTCATCTAGTTCAAATTCCCCTGCCTGGGCAGGAAATCTGCTGTTGTAGCATCCCTGGCCAGTAGCCATCTGGCCTCTGCTTTTTTTAAAAAAAACAAAACCTTTAACTAAGGAATCCACCATCTTTTGATTCTGTCTGTTCCATTACTGAATAGTAATGGATGGTAAAAACTAGTAATAAATTTTACCATCACAAAGTTCTTCCTTATGTTAAGTCTTAAACCACTTTAAAATGCACTTGTTGGTTTGGTTCCTGCCTGCTGGAGCAACAAATTTGTTCCACCATTGATGTGTCAGCCCTTCGAAAATCTGAAAATGGCTATTACATCACCTCTTAATAATCTCTTCTCCTTGCTAAATGCACACAACTCCTTCAATCTTTCCTCCTCTGGGACACATTCCAGTCTGTCAATATCCTTTAAGAGATTGTGGCTGGGACCTTTCAAAGGAAGGGAGGTTTGACATGTGCAGTAGGGAGGGATTGCCTGTGCATTTCCTCTTATCATATGAAAACATTGTCTCCCAAGAAAGCCCTTTCAATAGCAGTCCCTGAATTGTAGTCTTTGAAATACGCTTTTTCTATACGCAGTACTGATGGACAAAGAAAACTTGCAATTTAAAATCTTTTCTTAGTGACAGCCTGTTTCCCATGGTATAGTCTTTCATGTTCCAGAATCTTGCTTGGATACAGTCTCTGTCCATGAGGAAACATCTGCCTTGGGGGCTGATTATGCTTTCAGCTTTTTCATGAATTATACTGGGTGAGGTTTTGCATGGCTGAACACCTTGTTACTACAACAACAACAACCCTCCTTGCACACTGTAAATGATTAATTATAATTGTTTTCTGCTTATAGGCAATAAAGAATAAATACTGAGGATTAACTTAAATAGTTGTGGCTTGAATATGGCACCATCTGCCATTATTCATAATTTAACATTATATTCTTATGCTAATGCTAATAATTTAGCATTATTCTTTTAGGAAAGATTTTGGAGAACAACATGTTTAAAACAGTTCTCAATATGAGGATTTCTTGTTTGAATGTCTCACACGTAGTTCTTGTTTCCTAGCTGATGACAAAACAGATAAGTGATTATCTCCTTTCAGGTGTTTCTCTTCTTGGGCTTGAATTTTACTCTGAAACTGAACAGCGTAAGCCTGTTTAATATTAGTGCCAATATTGTGCCTAAAATATTAAATACAACGATGTCAGTCTCTGTCCCAATTCCCAAAGAAGCTGCCAATTCTCAGGTAAGTACAGCCATGTAACATCTGTACCACCAGAGGGCAGATCAAAATTAATGCAGACACAATGTTGTTAGAATTAACTGGCTGCCATATGTTGAAGCATTTTAACAAATTATTTGCAAATGTATCAGTGTAAAAACTGGTGAGGTTTTTGGTTTCAATATGTGCTTGTATTTACTTGCCGTGCATTTAGGAAGCAGCATGTGCAAAGAGCAGAATGTAGATTTTTATGGATCAAATACTAATACATTTGGTTTTGAAAAACATGAATAGTTTTTGTTATATGGTTCCAAATTCTATCAACTGCTTCAGGAGATTTTCATTTAGATATCATTAGATTTCAGAGGAGAGGAGAAGTGACCCACTGTATCTTGTTGCCATGTGTATGTTCAAAAAATACCTTGTGCTGATAGTGTGAGAATTAGATGCGTTCCAGAGTCAGATGTAAAAATTCTAGGGTTGTTAAAGGAGTGTATGATGCTGCCGGTAGAAGCAATACTTCATACAGGAATATTTGATCCACAAAAGTATAAATTTACTTTAAGCACCATGTGGCTGCTGCTAAAGAATAACATGTATGTGCCTGTAAAATCATCCATTTCTCACAATAACAACATCTTTCTCCATTTGGGCAGGTTGCCTTTGAGTCTGTTATCTTACGACTTACAAATATTACAGCAGGGACAACCCAAGCAATGATAACTCGGGAAGGAGTGTATGGCTCAATCACAGTAATGTGGAGTTCTGGATATCCACCTGGCTTGATTCCAGAGTTCCTTCAACCAGGCAATATTACACCAGCTTCTGGTGAGTGCTTCCATTTTGCCCCTTACAAGAAGAACCTGAGATCTTCTACATGCAAATCATATGCTCTACTGTTGGCACCATCTTTTGCTTCATAGAATCTTTAAACCACAAGGCTTAGGCTATTGATGATTTTGCCCCTTCCAGGCCAGAAGTATGTTCATCACATCACGGCCCTGGCTGTTGCAGTTTCGTTCCATTGGAAGAAGAAAGTTCTTGAGAATGCTGGGTTAAAGATGGCATTTTCCTGTTCTATTCCTGGCCCAGACATCTGGGGGAAAAACATATATAACTTTTATTATCTTTAATCATATAGAACTGCAAAGACTGCTCTTTTCCTGCCTGCAGTATCTGATGAGAGGATAAAATTCTTAAGAGAGAATGCTGTGTCTTGCCAGGGATATTCAAAATTCAAGTTTTTGGTTTTGCTTTTATTCATTAAGCTTTTATTTATATTTGCATATGTTCATTTTATTTTAATATTTCTTAAAAGAAGAGCAACCAAGTCTTTGTAAAGAGGCATACCACCATCCACCAGCAAAATACAGCTTTATAAGTTACCTTACACCCAAATAAGCACAACATAAATTAACTTCTCTTGATATTACCAAACCTTTGTTTTGTGATTCTTCTCTTGATATTACCAAACCTTTGTTTTGTGATTGTCTGATGAATAGAGACAAATCTGAAACTACGATCTAATGTGTAACTGTTGTTTCTGTTTAAAAAATCAATTGTTCTTTTAGCAACTTCCTTCCTTTCTCTTTCCAGGCATTGTTATTGTTCCTCATGGTGAACCAAACAGGACAATTTCTTTCCATGTTATACCAAATCCAAGTATCCCTGAAGCATTTGCTATACATTTATCAGCTGTGCATAGCAATGCATCTGGTGGAGCTCATCTGAGGTAAGAATGGCTATTGGTCAGTTGCTATTCAGAAGCTGGACATTGGCAGTAAAAACTTTGGTCTCATTTCATTATTCAATTACTCTTATATCCCCCACTCATCCAAGGAATCTTGAGCTGCTCACATAGTAGTCTTCCCTTCGGGAAGCTTACAGAGCCAAACCTTCTAGCTTTGCAAAAGCCATTATAACTTGCCTTCCGATCATTCATTACACAGAGATGTATACATGTGCATTTCTCTATCTGTGTGCGGGGGGGGGGAGGTTCATCTCTTTATGAACTAATGTTTCCAGTACACTTAAGATGAATCCAATATACACACTCTTTTTTTCTTTTTCTTTTTGAAAAACAACATCCAAGTTCTTAGTTGGTTCCAGCTGTTAAAAAATGGTGATGCTCTTACCTACAGGTGGAGAAAGATTTTTTTCAGAGAACCAGAAGTGGTAAGATGAGCTGATGAAAATTTTCATAGAAAATGCAATAAAAAATATTTTTATTTTTTTTTTAAAAAAGATGAGCTGTTGCTTGTGGTTGTACTTCCTTGTCTAGGTCTTCACAAATACAATTTTCACTTTCTTTTTGTTCCAGACCAGGCTTTACTGTTGCTGAAATTGAACCAATGGGAATCTTCCAGTTTGCACCTAACTCAACGAATATTTTAGTAAGGGAAGAAGCACAAATGGTCAAATTGTATGTACAAAGACTTTTTGGCTACCGAAGCAACCTCACAAAACTGTTCTATCAGACCATTGCAGGAAGTGCCAAACCACTAGAAGACTTTGAACCTGTTTATAATGGAGAGCTTGTTTTTGGACTCCTTCAGACTGAGGTTGTGTTTGAAATCTTGATAATTGATGACAGCATTTCAGAAGGAGATGAAATATTTTTTGTGAACTTAACATCTGTGGAAGTTACAGCTACACACCCATTTGACCCAACATGGAATCCATGTTTGAACCTAGAGTTTAGTGTTGCATCAGTTACCATATTGGCAAGTGATATCATTATCCATAATGGAATTTTAAGTCTTGGTCCAGCTATTATTTACACTGAAGAAGACACCGACAGCAGCACACCCAATGCAGTTCTGATTCATATTAGGAGGACTCTGGGTTTTGTGGGAAATGTTTCTGTCACTGTTAAAACATTTGGTGGAATAAGTGCTCAGAGTGGGACAGATACATTCCCTTTTGAGCTTGCCTCTGGGATTTCTAATGTAACCTGGGCAATTGAAGGAGTCGATTTTGAGGAGCTGACTCTGTCTGTTACATTGCTGGAAGGGGAACGAGAAAGTCAGGTGTCTGTCAGCATTCTTGATGACGATGAGCCTGAAGGACAGGAAATGTTTTATGTTGTGCTCTCTGACCCTCAAGGTGGAGCTCAGATTACAGAAGCTGTGGATGAACATGGCTTTCAAGGTTTTGCCACAATTATTATCAAAGGTAGGAGCTTTTTAGTGGAATCAATAAATAAATTAAACACTGTTAAGGTGGTTATTACCTTATGCTTATCTAGATTTTAAGAAGTTTTGCTGAATGTTGTATTTTTGTTGGTTTTATGCAAAGTGCTTAGAGAAAAACTGTAGTATTTCTGAATAAATAAATAGGGACATGCTGATGAGATATACAGTAGGGATGAGCAGCCCTTCTGGGCTGGGACCAAAATTACAAGGCAAATCAGGGCCATTGTACTAATCTCAAATTTCAAAGGTGATATCAACAAAGCAGCCTGTGTTAGATCAGGGCACTTAAAACCTTGTGTTGCTCTGGCGCTCAGTTTTGCTGTACTCTCTATTTTTCTCTACACTATATCTCTGTGTTTTTCTGTATTTTAATGCCACCCTAGGCCCATGAACCTTGCAATAAGTCAGACTGCCCAAAATGCCTGTAAAACACTGAAGAACTGTGGGTGATTTTCTTTTTTAATGTCCAAAGTTTCAATTAACTTTTTTTTAAAAAAAAAATGTTTTGCACTTTGATGATAGTATTGTGTGCAGCCAAATGGCAAATGGCAAATACCTTTTTCACAAGCATAGTCAGTGGGATCACAATATCAAAAATATCTGATTCTAATGTAGCTTAAACCCCAAAGTGTGTGACTATGTGTACACACAACATTAGCTGCCCAGAGTGGATGGGGCAACCCAGTGAGATGGGCAGGGTATAAGTATTATTATTATTAATAATAATAATAATAATTACTGTGGCAGGATTTCCTTTCAAACATGAATATTAAAGTTTCTCAATTCATGTTATAATACCTTCTCATTCAGATTCACAGAGATATTTCAGGTTCTGCATGAATTATTGAATAATGGAACACTGATTGGCAAGTATGTGCTTCTCAATAATTCTGGATGACCCATTTCTCACCCAGGAAATGATCTTCAGAATGGAATCCTGGGATTCAGTGAAGAGGCGCAAAGTGGCCTCGTGCTTGATGAAGATTCCGAAAAGAAGGAGGTGCAACTCATTGTTACCCGGCAACCAAACAGGTGCAGGCCACGGCTGGTAAAAAGGGCTGTCTCCACATGCTATAATGTGTGTTGTTTTGAAATCAAGGAAATTGCCTTGAGCAGAAGAGGTTCTCATGGAACTTTTATCATAAATCTTTGGCGTTCAGATGCTCTAATAGTTTACTGCAATTTGGCAAACTTGCCTCATAAATTTAGAATATGATTTAAGTCAGTCAGTCGGTCTACCAGAACTGAACAGAAATGAGAGAATTAAACACTCTACCAACCTAACTCATATACATAATAGCTGAGATGTGAAATTAATTTCCTTGCTTTTTGCACACACTTGTGATTTATGGCTTACTTCACTAAGTAAGGTGCAATGGTCAGCTGATTAGGGTTGGAGGTTGTGGGTTCTGGCTTTGCTTCATCTCAGGCTCAAAAGTAGCCTTGCTGCCCTCCATTTTTCAGTGGGAATCAAATCAATTGTGCTGGTGGTATTATTGCTATCATTCATTCATTCATTACCCACTCTTCACCCTAAAGTCCCAGGATGAGTTACAGCATCAAGCTCAAAAGCAGCTAGATTTTGTGCTATACCCCATCCTGGGACCTTAAGAAAGAAGGGCAGGCAACATATACAAATTAAATCCAGTTGGCTCCTGTAAGATGTATCAGAGCAGCTTTAGAAGTAATTCCATGAAGAGAATGTCTTTCCCTTTCTTTGAAACATTTTGCTATGCAATGTTACATTTGGAATGCAGGAGAAAATGTGGGTGGGTGGGCTGGCTTTGGTTTTCCGAATGTCTGCCTCTGTCGTTGCGTTTATTCTGGTTTGCTTTGTTGATAGGGCTTTCGAAGATGTGAAAATCTCCTGGCGCGTGACCTTTAACAGAACATCTGTTGTCCTGCAGAAGGATGGCACGAATCTGGCAAATGAACTGCTAGCTGTCCTAGGGGTTGCCACTTGCAAGGCTGGTCAAACAAAATGCACAATTGTTATTGAGATAAAGCCTGATAATGTGAGTACTGGTTATTTCAGATTGGCTGCTTAGAAAGACGGCATGTTTATCTCCCCTCACTACCCCCCTCAGGGCATAAAAAGAAATAGGGTGTAGCAAGGGGAGGTGCAGGGGAGCAGGTGCTTCCTTGCTGCACCATCAGACCATCACTGAGCTACTGGCCCTGAAACACCATCAGCTCACACTTAGGAAAGGGACCTATATACTGGGTCTTCTTTGTCATGTTTTCTGTGCAGTGACATCCATGAAATTCCACACATGTACACAAATAACTTTGGAAAATTCTAGAGCTTTAGCCATTGGACTGTTGCTGGCCCCAAAGGGAAGCTCTTGGCTAGCTAGCATGCATACCCTATAGAATGAGATGAATACCTTTCCGGTCAGTTTTGTTCCACCCTTCTTATAGCAGCTTCCAGGATTGCTATCTAATCTTGTAAAGTTACCTCCCTTTTTGAAATTGGTGCCCATACTGTGGCCAAACAGAAATGTTTATGGGAAATCTGCAAGCAGGATTCAAGCACAGAAACACCCTCACCTCTTGTGGTCCCCAGCAACTGGTATTCAGAAGCATTATTGGCTCCAATCATGGAGGCAGAACACAGGCATCATGGGTCGTAGCCATTGAAAGCCTTATCTTTCATCCTCTATGGAAGTCTTTGAACTTAACGCTCAAAGACATCCAAGCTACGCTCCAGAAAGTAAGATCTTTGCAAGTCCTCCTTCTTTGCTTTCTCCCTGAGTACTGCTGCCTTACTGCCCACAGTCTGCCTATTTGTGCTGGGAGTAATAAACTTATTTAGCACATGATTTAAAGTGGAATTGTGGACTTGAAACATTTTTGTTGAAAAATCAGAGATCATTTGACTGCAATTTGGGGGCGGGATGAAGATTGCATATCAAATGTATCCTCCAAAGCCGTGCTTTCATAGATTTATAGGGAGCTGAAATGCTTTCAAATATCAATATGTAGTAGAGAATATTTGTCATCGGATTTTATTTTTTTTACATGCACTTTCATGTACAAGTGCCTTAAAAAATCCATTTCATTTTGAAAATTGCAACATTTGGGGGATGTTTCATGCCATTTTCTTTTAAGTGCATATTTAAACCTTGGAGAGAATCATACTTTGAAGCCAAGGATGAAAGGACATAAAAGTAGTGCCTTGTTACGATTGTTTCAAAGGAGGGGCTCGTTTACTTTCCCAGGCCTGGGATGCTAACTGCAATGACTCTCATGCCAATGTGTGATATGAATGGCTTAGATGAAAGATGCACAGGAGATCCTGGAAACAGTGACGTCAGATTCCAAAGAGCTGTTGTATATAAGATGACAGACATAATCACGCAAACTGTTTTCAGGACCAGCCTGTCTCAGAAATCTTTGTGGAGCTGATCCCTTGATTTGAAATGCATGATATACAAATGTATTCTCTAATAGAGCAAGACACGGTTCAAAAGCACATTTAATGATGTTCCTTTTGGCATCAGTATTTACAGAGTTCTGAGTATCCTTTTGATTTTCAGGAACCTGAATTTGAAACCTATTTTTTTGTGGAGCTCTACGAAGTGGGTGCAGGAGCAGAACTGAACCACAGTGCCAGATTTGCCTACATAATAGTCCCAGAAAGTGACTCTCCTCGGGGTCTGATCTACTTTGCTGTGGGGTCTCGTCTGGCTGTGGCCCATAAGAAGACCACTTTAATTAGTCTTCAGGTGATTAGAGAGTCTAGCACAGCACTTGCCATCTCAGTTGGCTACAGTACTCAGGTAGGACTAATGCACGAATGTATATACTACCTTCATTTCTTCTCTAATGCAAAGAAAAAAGTTAGCAGGTGTTTGCTTTTTGCAAAAGTTCTACGATACAAATTACAGCAATAGCATGCTGCAGCATGGATATCTTCAGGGCTGTTTTCCTAGAAAAAGAGGTGCCGGAACTCACCATGAACACCTCCCTCGTTCTCTTATGCAATGGCGTCCACCTGAGAGGTGCCAAAACTGAGTTCCACTAGTCCCAACTGGAAAAAGCCCTGGGATTCTTTCCCTTATTGTTAGATGGTGAGATAGCGACTGTTGCACTCATCCAGGACCTTCATTGCTAAGCTGGGGCTTGAGCCGAGGTCTCCCTAGTCTAAATCTCATACTTCATCAGCTATGCTATGCTGACACTTGCAAGACTAAATTGTGACCTGTGTCTCGCTGAGCTCAGTTGTAGCAACTCTCTTGATTTTGAATGGGAGCATTTTGACTACCATCAGGTTTACCACTCAGAGAATGAGTTTGATACCAACCTATAGAATGATGGTCTGATTCAGTGCAACGTAGTTTCAAATGTTCTGCTTTGTTTATTAAGTGTCCTTGAGTTATTTTGCACACTTACTTTGTTGCTGTGTGTGTTTTCTGGAGATACTATATTATACAAAATAAAAAAATTCCTTCCATTAGCACCTTAAAGACCAACTAAGTTAGTTCTTGGTATGAGCTTTCGTGTGCATGCACACTTCTTCAGATACACTGAATTATTATATTATATTATACAACTGTGTGCATGCTAGGAGAAACAGCATTTTCACAGTGTCATGACACTAATACATAAGAATCAAACTATGAAAATTGCAGGTTGATGATCATTTGCCTCATTTTGATCACACACTCTGCAACCTCCATGGTCTTAACAAGCATGCATGGCAGATTGCCAAAGCATGAAGGAGATTAGGGAAAGGAAGTCAAGTAGGAGGCAGGAAGAACAAGGAATTTGCCTTGAGATCCTTATCCCATTCTCCTCTTGCAAATAGTTTTAGGTGGTTTTTATTATTAAAAAAATCACTCCCCACTTCCTTCATTCTTGCTGGTCTCACTGAGCCTTCTGGAAGGGGCAAATAAACAGTTGTTTCTACCAGTAACTGACAGGCAATTACTTTGTTCTCTAACATGTCAGTTCTCATAAGTAACTGCACTGGTTTACTTAAGGAAGAATAGGCAGTTCTGTTTGGAACTGGTTTAAACCGACTTTTATCCAGCATGGCTGAACTATTGCAATTTTTAGTTGACCAGGAAATGTACTTTGTTAATCATAATTAAGAGCAGTGGCAACAGTTGCCCCCATACTCTGCTGGAGTATCGATGTTACACTTCTGTGCCAAGCTCATCAATCAAATCTTGCTAATTCCCATTCAACATGTGTTCTGGTCCTGTCTTCTCCTGACGCAGACCACACAGTTCAGAAAGATGTATTTTACAACCCAGCCTAACACGATACATCATTGACTAGCCAGCCTCAAACCTAGCACTTTGTTAGAAATACTTTGCCAAACACATTTTCCAGCATCGTCCTGATTAATTTTATTTGAAGTCAAGATAAAAAATAATAATGATAAATGCATTTTAAAATGTCCATAATTTGAAGCAAACCTGGTTTTGCACAGTATTGCTTAATCCTTATCTAGAGCTTGCTTGATTATTTATTTATTTATTTTAAGGAGCTGATGAGACCTGAAGCTCTTGGCCGCATAATGATATCACCAGCCATTTCCGGGCAAGATTTTGCCAGATCTGAAGGAACGTTGTCCTTTGCATCAGGGCAGAGAGATGCTGTTCTGGATATAACACTCACTCCAGATACTGGATCCTTAAATCCGTTTCCTAAACGTTTCCAGGCTGTGCTTTTCAATCCTACTGGTGGTGCCAGAGTTGATGACATCTATGGTATTGCCAACATCACCATTGTGTCTGATTCAAACTCTCAGGCAGTCTGGGGTCTGGCTGATCAGTTGTCCCAACCACTTGATGACATAATTTTGAACAGAGTCCTCCAGTATTTAAACATCAAAGTGGTCACAGAAAGTACAGAAGAGCAGCTTGCTGCAGTGATGCACATAATTGATAAGGTACATATGCAGATGTTCCTTTGGCCATGATGAATGGGCCCTAGATTTAGGCATGGATGCAGCAACTCCTTGGTGGATGTAAGCTGATGAAAATGATAAACAGCAGCCATGGTTCTGTGGGGGGAAATCTTGCTATGTTCTCCTATGCAGAACTGACTATGAGTCTTCTGTAACAAGAACATACTAGGAAAGTATTTGCCAGCCTGCTTCTTATATGAAAGCTGTTGGTTCATATGCCCAACTTAGATAGTAAGTTGGGATGGGCAATATTGTATGCTGTGATAGAGTCAGTATTCAAGCCTGTAAGTGAATTTGCACTGGCCACTTGAGGGAACTCAAGGTCATGACCCTTATATAGAGGGGGAAACTTAACTGTAATCATTAGGGTTCACCTCCAAATAATGTCTTTAGGATAAGAGCATTAGTTGGCTTTGGAAAATCTTAATTCTAATAAACTAGTTTGGGTATGGAAGGAAAGTGTGATTGCTACCTGTACACATGGAATAATTTTTATTCTTTGACCCATTTTTTGTTCCCTAAGATAATATCTGAGGGGGAAAAGCAGGCACTCACTGATAAAAACCGAAGTCTCTTGTATGAGATCCTCTGTGCACTTATTAACCCAAAACGCAAGGATACTCGGGGCTACAGCTTCCTTGCTGATGTTACTGAGAAATTTGCCTTTTCTCTTCCTATTGGAGTATTGTGTGGATCACAGGGTGAACGGTAAGTCTTTCCACATGAGCCAGGAATATTTCTGAAATTGAACTGGATGTTGATGTCCACTTGGCATTCTGTCTATGCGTAATAGCCCTGTGGAACTAGAGATCTTAATATGTGAAGTGAGCAGAGTAAGCTCTTTAAAAAATCTGGCATTCTATGAAATAAACAACACATGATTGTTTTATTCAAATGGATTGATATGATGAATTGATCATATGCCAAAATACAGCTCTTTTCCTGTCATATTATCAAAACTTCTGCATTAATGCTTGGAGACATATTAGTAATTAATAATATATGAAAGATCCAGTTAATAGGCCAATAATAGGATGATAAAGGCATTAAGACAAGCATTATCCAGCACATGTTTCTTTCACAGGTAGCAAATGGCTTTTCCATTTCTTGAGCGTGTTGCTCCTTTTCTGTTTTAACAGAGGCAAAACCATCCTTGACCATTGCCCTTACATTGTCATAATGGCCCATCACTGGTATGCACAGCAAATCAATGGGCACAGATTTGATGGAAAAGATGGCGACTTCATCAGAGTTCCTGAACATTTGTTGGAAGTTTCTCATTCTGAAAATGAAAATTGTAGGTTCATTCAAGTCACTGAGTATAGTAGCCAGCAATGGTTTATAATGGGTGACAAAGGAACTGCCCTAAAAAATAAGGTATGATTTTTATTTTTATTTAATTGTTTAAAAAGTTTAGAGCTGCTTATATAGAGCTGCCAGGAATCTCCCGCCCAAGAATTGATCAGGTCCACACGCTCTTAGTTTGCTGCTGCTATAAGATTAGTTGCTCCCTACTTTTAAATTTAGACATGTCTTCAGGTTTTTTTTTAAGTGCTTAATATAGTTACCATCTGGAAGAGCAACCATATTAATCTGGAGCAGAATACACACAGAGACTATGGTTATTCCTTTTTGTCTTTAGCGATACGTTTGTATAGCATAACAGCCTTATTTTAGAGCAGGGTTTTTTTTTAACGTAATTGTATCTAAACAATAATTCACCTGTATGTTTGGCCTTCACATGACACGTGGCTAGAGAGTTTGGCAGGTAGCCCCACCATACAAGTTTGAAAGGCGCAACACAAAAAAGACTGGTTCTGTGCTTTATGGCACCCATTATTTGACTTTATCTACAAACAGTGAGACTTATGCCCCCTCCCACAGCTCATACAACTTTGTGGAGAGGTCTTAATGTAGCCAACCCTGTGTAAAGTGACAAACCCATTGCAAATGTTATGTAAATATTTTTTATGCTAAAAAATAATAAAAATATTTGGGGAGGGAATGAACTGTTCAATTTATATTTGCTTTATTTATGTACACATGGTTTGAGGATGAACTTAGCTGGTGGTATATTATGGACACTGGCTCCGCAGTTCAAGCCTAGTAACCATGGTGTTCATATTCATATTCTCCTGTCATATGACTGAGGTGGAGTTTGGGCTTCTCTCCCTTAGAAAGTAGAGGAAGTACCAAATATGTCAGTAGCTGAGCATATACTTATGCATTATGAGGTCCCAGGTATGGTGCCCAGCAGCTTCAGGTAAAGTGTCTGAGGTGGTTTAGATGGGAAAGAGTCTAAGACCTTGACAAAACTGCTGCCTAGGATAAATTGACTAGAGGTCTGGCTTTGCATATTTAGTGTACAAATGAGGATTCCTTGAGTATTTTTATAGGAAATTAATCTCCACTTTGCCCATTTCAGATTTTTTCAATGAGTTTGAAGAGTCAGAGTCCTCTTCTACTGAAAGATAACAATGAGGTCACCTATCGGATTTATTCTACAGACAGCAGAATTGTTCCACACAAGTCTTTATGTCTCCTTTGGAATCAGGCTGCTGAAAGGTACATTTTCTCATTCTTGACTGCACTGAGAAGACTTCTGCCGGGAAAAGCAACCTAAAAATGATATATACTCATTTATATCTCAGGGAAGCATAAAAATGCAATGGTCTATTTAAAAGCAAATTCTTCATTAAAAAAAGAAACATTTTCACTGGCTTTGAGTTGGGGCTAATACTTTAAAATAGTCAAAATTACTATTCAGATTTAGATTATTTCTGGACCAGAATCTTTTCAATGCTCTGGGAACAAACCTGGTCTGCAAACGTTTGTAGAAAGCATCACTGATCTGTGTTGGGGTGCCAAGTAAGGGCTAATTTGGCACTGCTGCAGTGAGAGAGAAGCACAATAATAATTGCCATTAAATTAACAATGAACCCTACCCTATTCCATGGGGTAAGAGAGTACCCCTGGGAAGGACTTCTGTAGACTTGGAGCAAGACTAAGTATGCCACATGGATCATTATGCCAGGCCTCAGCCTGGACCTGCTTAGGCTTGGCATGGGATCAGTGATAGCACACCAGAGCTTGCAGTTCTTTGGCATATCAACCTATATTTACTTCATCAGCTTGAGTTAATTTGCCAGGCCTCATATCAGCTACATTTTTAGACTTTTTCTTGCCTGACAAGTTCTCCAAAATTATCAAATCCAAGAATCTGCCACCAGAATCTAACCCGCCTGTCCCTCTCCTGCTCTGTGAGGTTAGACATTAACCTGTTCAAATTCTATCCTTTCTTTTAAGAATAAATGAAGAGCTTACCGGATCAGGTCATCTAATATAGCATTCTGTTCTCATTGTGCCTGCAACAGGAAGCCGGAAAGCAGGACCTGACTGTGTGTGATTCCCAGCAACTGGCCTTCAAAGGCCTACTGCCTCCAACAAATTTTGCATTGATATCCCGCGTTCTCAGTCACTCATTACCACACAAAGTATTTCCCCTTGGCACATGTAATAGGTGCATTAACTCTTACTTGGGAGGAGTTGGAAGAGTATGTTATTCTTGTGATGGAGCTCACAACTCAAAATATTCCACGTTTTGCTCATGTTTGTATTATGATTATTGATTTCCAGACTAAAGACTAATGAATTAACATCATTGACCTTTGTTTCCTCTGTAGCTGGTTGTCTGACAGTCAGTTCTGCAAAGTGATAGATGATTCCTCAGATTACGTGGAATGCTCCTGTTCGCACATGTCTATTTACGCAGCTTATGCACAAACAGACAGCTTGTCTTCTTACAACGAAGCTTTCTTTTCATCTGGTTTCATCTGCATTTCTGGTCAGTTGATAACATTATTATTTTTACGTTTATGAATTGTGTGCTGATTTTTTAAAAGCAAAGAATGCGTAAAAAGTATTGTTTCTGGAATGCACTGAATAGCAGAAAGCACATAGGCCATGATCCAAAGAGCTGCTTCAGCACACACAGTGGATTTTTTGATTCTTCCCCCCTGTCCCGCCCCCGGAATCCCAGACCTCAATGCATTATCACAAATGGCTTTTGGAACTCCCCTCAGTTTTTAAAAGAAATTTGTTGGTGCAGCATGGAGGACAAAGTCATACAAGTCCAAACCTCCTTCGGGCACATGAAACTAGTTATGTGATTCTTTTGGATCCAAGACAAAATAAGCTATAACCCATAATCAAACTCTAGAGGAGGACATGCCCAAATATAAAAATCCCAGAGTTCCTGCTCTCTTGAACTTTGAACCAAAGGGTAAAAATAAATCTCAGATTCTTCTAGTTAACAGGAACTAGCGACCTTACACTACAATCCTATATACACTTTACAAAGGGAGTAGGCTTACTTTTGAGTAGACATGCATAGAATCATACTGTTTGAGTGAAATCAAAGGGAATCACACTTTGGTAAAATGATTCTACAGTGGTGCCAAGTAGGCCAAAGCTTTATCTTTTGACTTCTAGACTTCTTCACACAATAGGTTGGATTCTGTCCTGTTGTTCAGTAAGGATGCTTTTCTTTGCAGAAAAGAGCCAGGTCCAGCAGAGATGCTTGCAATTTTCATTTATTCCCCCTCCCCCAGCAGCTCTCCTCTCCAGTTCTGATTCCCCGGAGCAGATTTTGGGAGCACAGGAGGCTGCAGGGTGGAAGAGGAATGGGCAGAAATGGCTTTTCCCTCTCCCTCCTGACTTCTGCCTACAGAAGTATCCAGTTCACAACTGTGGATCCAAGACCTTATATTTTAGTAACCAGCCTAATATTTCTAAGTGTAACCCTACAAATGTAGCAGGCACAAAATGAATATGCAGAGTAAAATCCATTGGCTGAAATTCAAATACATCTAGACACCAAATCTTACCCAGCCCAGCAGTTTGTCCTGTTTAAATAGGGTTGTCATATTGTGAAGAGCGAAAAAGAGGACATGGAGACACATCACCTTCCATCACCGCAGACTCACACACCATATACCCTTCAACATTTCTCAGATGAAAATAGGGACATCCTATTCCATAACAGGGGTCCCTTTACCTTTACCTTTATTCCATAACAGCAGCAGCAGCAATAATTAATTATTTGTACCCCACCCATCTGAATCAGTTGCCCTAGCCACTCTGGGCGGCTTCCAACATATACAAAAACATAATAAAACATTAAACATTTAAAAACTTCTCTATATAGGGCTGCCTTCAGGTGTCTGAAATACAATATACAAAATACAATATGAAGATCCAAGCATTATGGTGATCAAAGGAAAGGAGCAAAGCTTTTAGGGGAGAAATGGGGTGCCAAGTGCTTCAGCCATTTCCCCCACCCCAACCCCCAGAACTTCCTTTGCTAGCTTCTTCAGTCTGCTAAGATTTCAAGATGTATAAATCAACACACACGGACACGGGGAAGGGGGCCTTTCCCTTACCTTACATGAGAGCTGTGTATTTTAACTTACATTCAAGAATTGTGTTTAGAGGTACCCAATGTGATTTGGTTCGTGTCTGCACTAGCTATCCAATAGCCCATTGGTCTTAGACAAAGAACTTTTAATTAGAACTGAGAGAGCTTGGGGGGATCCTCTTTGAAGTGTAGGTAGGTTTCCACGAGGCAAGACACAGTGATGACAGCAAGAACCTTTATTGAACTACATAACAGGGACGCGGGTGGCGCTGTGGGTAAAACCTCAGCGCCTAGGACTTGCCGATCGCATGGTCGGCGGTTCGAATCCCCATGGCGGGGTGCGCTCCCGTTGCTCGGTCCCAGCGCCTGCCAACGTAGCAGTTCGAAAGCACCCCTGGGTGCAAGTAGATAAATAGGGACCGCTTACTAGTGGGAAGGTAAATGGCGTTTCCGTGTGCGGCTCTGGCTCACCAGAGCAGCTTCGTCACGCTGGCCACGTGACCTGGAAGTGTCTGTGGACAGCGCTGGCTCCCGGCCTATAGTGAGATGAGCGCACAACCCCAGAGTCTGTCAAGACTGGCCCGTACGGGCAGGGGTACCTTTACCTTTTTAACTAGGAAACAGGGGCAAAGCAACTGCTTATATACATGTACAATGCCTAATAAAGGTTTGATTTCAAACATTCCTGGAAGCCTGGGCCACTCCCACTCCCCACGTGATTGGCTGTCTACTCTCCTAAGCTGCAAATCATGACTCAGATTACATGGGCCAATGGCAGAGGCCCAAATCCTGAAATGTTCTGTGATTGGACATCATGTATTGAATCAGAACACAGGAGCTCAGAATCCTTAGTCCAGACTCAGGCTCAGGCAAACACAGACCACTGAATACATAACACTCTTTACCAGCAAGCTCTCTTTCTTTTCTTAGGTCTTTCTAATATTGCAGAATAGAGTCAACCAATGAATGGATAATGCACTGGTTTGGGGTGGGTTTCCTGGCATTGAGGCATGCATAGGAGTATATGGGAGACCCTAAAGCGAGGAAGGATGGAAGGGGAGACAGAGAGAAAGAGAGACCTGCTAAGGGAGATGCTAGCAGAGGCCCCTTCAGGGAGTCTTTCCTGCCTGCTCATGGGCAGCTTACTGGGCATCAGCATGGCAAATAGCTCCGAGAGGTCTAGGTTGCACCTGTTCAATCTGCCGTTACATGATGAGCCCAATCCCAACATCCACCATGCGGGTGCACCCTAGGGATAGGAAAAGGTTAAGAGTGATCCTTGCATGCACGCTTCCTGGCTCTGCTTGCAAAGCAAGTCTTTGTACAGAGAGCAGCAGGTGCATCCATAGAGATAGGAAAAAATAAAGAGTGATACTCACATGCATACTTCCTGGCTCTGTTTGCAAAATTCAAAAATTTCAAAAATTCAAAAAATCCACCCAGACTGAAAATTTATCCCTGAAAAAGAGGATGTGTCCAAGGGAAAAGAGGATGTATGACAACCCTATCCTACTACATTTGTGGGCCGCATAAAGATTCTTTATTGAAACAGTCATTGTTCGTGCATGAATACTTTCTAGCACTGAGAATTCCCATAAGGTATCTGTGACTCTCCAGGAAAAGGTAAACACTGTGAAAATATCTCAGAAGCAGGAGAGATGAAAGGCTGGCCTGGAGTTGTAAGCAGTGATGCAATAACTTTGAAATGGGTCTTATGAAATGGTCTAAATTAAATATATGGTAGACTGAGGTTCTTGCATATTTCATATTTCTGTGGCTCCTTTGTAATCTGGCCTATTGCCAAATAACAATCTTAGTATAACCCTTGTTTTTCTTTTGTTCAAACAGGTTTGATCTTGGCTATTTGTTCACACCTGTTTTGTACCAGGTCTTCAATGTTTGCAGCTAAACTCCTTACTCATATGATGGTTGCCTGCCTGGGTACTCAGGTAGGAACATGCTGAATATAAGACTATCAAAAGCTCACATTTATCCTGAATCCCTGCTTCTTGTCCCCACATATGTTGAATCTGACTGTTTCTTGTGTGAAGGAAAGGTACCCTATGTATGGTCAAAGGCACCCTTACTAGGTGGTTTTGCCAGGGTGCAAGCAGATTCCTGAGTACCGTTTATTTGTTGCAACTGTGTAGAATCTTGAATGTCTTGATTGCACACAACAGTTATTTTGCTTTTTAGAATGCTATAAAAATGTGAGATTCATGGGAATAGCTAAGATTCAGATTCCTTTTGAAGGGATTTTTTTTTGGGGGGGGACATTCTCCCTCACATTCTCCCTCACAGCAGTGTTGTGGCTATTTTTGCTTTATAACCTTTTCTCCAATCCCCAGAACAGCTTACAACACCTAAAAACATGGGGGATAACTGTCTTTCTAAAAGGGGTTATCTGGTGCCTTAAATATGGCACTCCATTCTGAGCACAAGGATTTTGATATGGGCAAAGAACAAAGAGCATCACGGAAAATGATCTGAGGACACAGCAGAAGGGATGAAGGATTGAAGCCAGCTGAGCTTCTCAGTTATTTGAGCAGCTGGAAAACTCATGCCACCCCCTTAGTTGTATTCCTGTAGGCAGGCATATGAGAGTTGGCTTATTGGAATGGACATAGAAGCTAAGTATGTACAACTCAGATAAGTAAAGTGGTCTGTATCCTTAGCTCTGGATGAATGGTATAAAATATGTATGCACACCACGGCTACTTCACTAGAGATGTTGTTGTTGTTTAGTCGTTTAGTCGTGTCCGACTCTTCATGACCCCATGGACCAGAGCACGCCAGGCACTTCTGTCCTCCACTGCCTCCCGCAGTTTGATCAAACTCATGCTAGTAGCTTCAAGAACACCATCCAACCATCTCATTCTCTGTCGTCCCCTTCTCCTTGTGCCCTCCATCTTTCCCAACATCAGGGTCTTTTCCAGGGAGTCCTCTCTTCTCATGAGGTGGCCAAAGTATTGGAGCCTCAGCTTCACGATCTGTCCTTCCAGTGAGCACTCAGGGCTGATTTCCTTCAGAATGGAGAGGTTTGATCTTCTTGCAGTCCATGGGACTCTCAAGAGTCTCCTCCAGCACCATAATTCAAAAGCATCAATTCTTCGGCGATCAGCCTTCTTTATGGTCCAGCTCTCACTTCCATACATCACTACTGGGAAAACCATGGCTTTTACTATACGGACCTTTGTTGGCAAGGTGATGTCTCTGCTTTTTAAGATGTTGTCTAGGTTTGCCATCGCCTTTCTCCCAAGGAGCAGGCGTCACTAGAGATATGAAGCCCCAATTCACTGACAGCAGCTATTGGTAAAGAAAACTGTAGCTTATGTTTGAGCAGCTATGCTATTGAATTTGAAAAGTGAAATTAAGTACAAGAACACACGTAGAATCCCTTCTAATGCTAATACAATGTAATGTGTAGGGAAAGCCAGCCTCCAGTGGAAAGGTAGATAATGGAGGACTCCCCCTCTGCTTGAAAAAGTGCTGAAGATATCAAAGAAATTACAGTAAAATGGGAGAGGGACCTGGGACATACGATCAAACCCAATATTTGGAATGAATTATGGACTAAAAATATAAAATTCATGGCTTGTTTCCTTATAAGGGAAAATCTTATGAAAATGTACTATAGGTGGTACCTGACCCCTGTAAAACTTGTGAAAATAAATAAATCAAACAATAACAAGTGCTGGCGATGTAAGGAACAGATAGGAACATACTACCATATGTGGTGGTCCTGTCTAGAGATGCAAAGATTTTGGAACATGATTTATGAAGAGATAAAGAGATTGATAAAAACTACATGTAGCAAGAAACCGGAAGAATTTTTACTAGGAATGGTTTCAGATAATATTCCCAAAAACAAAACTAGGCTATTTATGTATGCAACGTCAGCAGCAAGGGTTATAGTGGCAAAACACTACAAAGATAAAAATACACCCACTAAAGAGGAATGGCTAGTCAAATTGTGCGAGTATTTGGAGCTCACAAAGCTGACAGATGCAATAAGAGATAAACCTAAAAATTGGTGAAAGAAGAATGGTAATGTTTAAATAATTATTTAGGGGACAAGGGCTCAACAAGAAAGATCTGTCTATGTTTAGAATGATACCGCATAGAGAAATGTTCCCTGATACCAAGACGAGGGATTCCTTTGGAATGCAGATAGAGATAATTGATAAGAATAATGATCTGTTGTGAGCTTGACGGAAGTGTACAATAGATGAGCTTTCCTGCTTTGGCTCATCTTCCTTTTCCTTTTTCTTTTTCTTTCTTTTTCTATTTTTCTTTTTTCTTTTCTTTTATCTTTCCCATAGTTGCTTATGTTCTGTGTCATGTACTTCAATATTTTTTGTAGTTTTTTTCCATTACTATTAAGGAATTTTCCTTTATAATTTTGGTTGTCTATATTTATATGTACCTGTTTAAAGCAAAATAAAAGTTTATATATAGAGAGAGAGAGCTGATCTTTCAGCAAAAATATACAACTTACCCCTAAAATTTGCCTCTCTACCATAGTATTATGAGGTAGTTAACATAACACTTCTGACCCCCCACCCAAAAAAATCAAAAAAAAGAGAAAAGGATTTGGGGTGGGGGTGGGTTTACAGGTGCATCAATTTAATTTCTCTGTTGGGTAAAGTGGGTGACAAGGATCATTTAATCTAGAATTATTGCATAGAAGATCAAGCCTACTGAGGAAGATTTAGCATGGCTTCTGCAAAGGGAAATATTGTCTCTTTAAACCTTCCAGGCTTTTTTTTTTTTTTTAAGAATGTCAGCAAATATGTAGGTAAGAGTTAACAAGGAGGCTGTGCACACATTAGCAGCTCAAAACGCAGCAAGTTTGTTTTCCACTGCTGCATTTCACGTCACTTTGCATGTGACTCTAAAGCCCTAAATGGCCTCGGTGCTGTATACCTGAAGGAGTGTCTCCACCCCCACCGTTCAGCCCAGACACTGAGGTCCAGCTCCAAGGGCCTTCTGGCGGTTCCCTCACTGCAAGAAGCGAAGTTACAGGGAACCAGGCAGAGGGCCTTCTCGGTAGTGGCGCCTGTCCTGTGGAACAGCCTCACATCATATGTCAAGCAAATAAGCAACCATCCTACTTTTAAAAGACATCTGAAGGCAGCCCTGTTTAGGGAAGTTTTTAATGTTTAATGCTGTATTGTGTTCTTAATATTCAGTTGGGAACCACCCAGAGTGGTTGGGAAAACCCAGCCAGATGGGCTGGTTATAAATAATAAAATTATTATTATTATTTAGTATTATCAGAGAGATGTAATGTTCGTTGCCTGTTGGGTTTCCCCTCATCCAAACTCCTGTTCATGAAACTGTTATCTGAGCATGTGCAATAGCTTTCTCAAATGTATACATCTCAGCATAACTGCAAAGTGAATGCTGCTTATGCTTTCCAAATTGGATAGTAGCTGGTTAGCATAGTACCAAAACCATTTTTAAAAATGAAAACAAATTTAAGTAAAAATAAATATAGTGAAATGCCTTGTTTGTTAAGGGGACTGAACATAAACTGGTGTTTAGCTGGTGTTCTTTAACCAATATTTCAGTTACATTAGTTTTAATGGGTTCAGACGCAGTTGAGCAGGTATAACCTAAAATGACCATAATCTAGAGAGTGACAAATTCATCCAGAGTCTCAACTCTCAGAAGCTTTTCTTGTGGTCAGCCGCATTGATTAATCAGGACACATTTGCGTCTGTTTATGTGCAATTCCTGTTCTTTTTAATTAAGTCAGAACAAGGTATGTTATCTGGATTGTGCCATTGTTTTCCTTTTGCAAATGTATTAAAGGAAGAAAAAAAGAAAAAAGAAAAAAAGGGGGGACAGCTTGCATTCACACTACAACAAATACAAATGCCCTCCAAATATCCAAATAGATATCAGAATGAATCTGGCGTGTATAGAAAGTATGTTCAAATGCAGCAAGGACATTAAGGTCTTCAAACCATAGCATAGTAGATGGTGCATATTTATCCTTTCAAGCTTTAAATAATACATCTCTTAGCAACCACAAGAGCTTGTAGAGTCTGTGTTTGCTGTCCTTCTGTTAATCCTAGTGTTACAGGAATATAATTTAAAAGTACACGATCATCTGCAAATATCGAGGATTTTAATTTGGACAAATTCGGATTATGTCAATTGTACTACAGTATGAAGCATGGCTTTGTTTTGAATTGTATGAGGCATACTAGTGAGTATGGAAAGTTGTACAGTCTTCATCAGGTTTTTAACTATTACAGATTCTATGGCTCTATGTTTCTATGAGAATACTTGAATTTACAGGTGTGGAATGAAATAGGCGGTTATTGTGGCATGTTTTAAATTATAGATGGATATTGACTACCAAAACCTGCAGGTGGCAGTAAAACCTTTTTTCCCCTTCGTGCTTAAAGAAGCTTTCATTCTGAGTGGAATATGTGATACAGTGAATTGGGAAGACAAATAAAATGCTAGTTTGTGGGGTGGGGAGAAGAACTTCATTCCACGATAATATGATTTTTCCATGTGAGAGAAGATGGTTGTTAATGAAAGTTAATTCTCATATGCAACAGCAAAGCCTGCTTTATGCTTTTTCTCTTGCTAAATGTCCCTTGTTGTGAAATGTGAACTCTAATACAGGATCAACCTTGTTATTCAGTAGGCATTCTTTAAAGCGCAGAGGCTTGCATACTTGGTAACAACAAGCAATGCACTAAAACTTATCACATCTTGCTGATCTTCTGGGACCAAATATGGACATACCAGCACTCTGAACTAAGCACCTCTGTTGGTTTTAGGGCACTATTCATAAACATTAATGCTCCATTCCTTTGAAAAGGGTACTAGGCCTGATATGAACATTTGAGGAAAATATTCTTGAGATTTATATTATTAAGTGGTCTTGTCTGCTTGTGTTAGATGGTAAGTTAAAAGGTAAGATAAAGGACCCCTAGACAGTTAAGTGCAGTCAAAGGCGACTATGAGGTTGCGGCCAAGGGAGCCGGCATATGTCCACAGACAGCTTTCTGGGTCATGTGGCCAGCATGACTAAACCTCTTCTGGCGCAACAGAACACAATGAGGGAAAACAGAGCGCATGGAAACACAGTTTAGCTTCCCGCCACAGCAGTACAGTGGTACCTCAGGCTAAATACTTACTTCGTTCCGGAGGTCCATTCTTAACCTGAAACTGTTCTTAACCTGAAGCACCACTTTACCTAATGGGGCCTCCTGATGCTGCCACACCACCAGAGCACGATTTCTGTTCTCATCCTGAAGCAAAGTTCTTAACCTGAGGTACTATTTCTGGGTTAGTGGAGTCTGTAACTTGAAGCATATGTAACCTGAAGCGTATGTAACCCAAGGTACCACTGTGCCTATTTATCTACTTGCACTGGTGTGCTTTCCAACTGCTAGGTTGCCAAGCTTGTAATGGTAAGCTTGAAGGCAGGGGTGTTTTAAAAAATCTCTGTACATCAGTCAGCATATCTCAGGTCCTTTATAGATGATAATTAGTAGGCAATAACAGTTGGCACATGAGCAAATGTGAAAAGACTTCTCCCCCCCCACCACCACAAAATTTGGGGGTGCAAAAGAGGAAAGGGGAGGAAAAGAAGGGGAAGTCCCATTGGGCAAGTGGAAACCATTGCATGAGCTGGCTAAAACCACCAGATGCAATGTTGGCTGATGTGCATTGGAGTGGTAGGGTGGAAGGCAGAAAGGCCAAGAGCAGATGGTACAAAAGCCAATGACAGGCAGGCAGAGCCAACTAATTGTAGTCATGCTCTCCATCCTCCTCCCTACTCAATTCTGTAATGACAACAATGAGACTAAGGTATATAATAGAATCATAGAATTGTAGAGTTGGGACCCCAAGAGTCATCTAATCCAGTGCCTTCAATGCAGGAATCTCAACTAAAGCATCCCTGATAAATGGCCATCCAACCTCTGCTTTAAAACCTGCAATGAAGAAGAGTCCACCACCTTCCAGTAGAGTATGTCCCACTGTTGAACAGCTCTTACTGTCAGAAAGTTCTTCCTAATGTTTAGTCGAAACCTAATTTCTTGTCATTTGAATCTATTGGTTTGGGTCCTACCACCTGAAGCAGCAGAAAACAAGCTTGCTCCATCTTCCATGTGGCATCCCTTTAGATATTTGAAGATGGCTATTATTGCTCCTCTTAGTCTCCTTTTATTCAGGTAAAACATACCCAGCTCCATCAACCATTCCTCATAAGGCTACTTCATACCGTTTCCTCATATAATCGTCAAAACTACATTAGTAGTTACTGCTGAAATTAGGATATTCTTCTTCCGCTGTCTTCCTCAGACATTAAAATTCTGTCCATATTAACTCCACGTGAATGCCTTTGATGGGGTAAAATGAACCAGCATGTCTGAGATGCTGGAATGACTTGTTCATATTTTCCTTTTCATTACTATACTGAAAACTATGCTGATTAAGGTTCTATGAATTTTGTTTCATTTTACTAGAAGACTGTATCTAGGTATAATTCCATTGAATTAGCCTACTGTTTCATCTAAGAGATACTGATTAAAGCTGTCATTTTATATAATCTTCCTTCTTTTCAAAATAGAATTCCTTTTCAACCAAGTAACACAACCAGGTAATACAACACACTACTGAGAATATAAGACTGTTGTGCAAGTATACACAGAATCAAAAGGGAAAGTACCTGTTTAATATGGCAAAAGCTGAATATTTTGTTACAACAGGAGTTGGTTTGGGCCTCTTTCATAACAGCAAAAGTCATTTGGAAACAACATTTCTAGTTTCTTGTACTATCCGGTTGAGCAAGGGTATGAATTAGATAGGAAAATGCAACAATAAACATCCTGAATTCAGTCTCTGTGAAGGAAGATTTCCTGCCTTTTGTACTTCAAGCAGTTTCAAAAGGGTGTCATGAATCCCTTAGAGGTGTCATGAAGAGGCAGTCAAAGGTTGTGAGTAGGAAGTGGTTGGGGAGCTAGATCTGGAGGACTCTGGAGGGGGTCCCTGCAGAGTGGGAATAGTGGATTCCAAAGCCCAAGAGATGTCTGATTCTGAGGAGGGTCAGAATGGGTAAGGGGGCAAAGATTCGCTCTCCAAAAGAGGCTCAGGCAAACTCTAAGTGCCTCCCATTACTTCTCTTCCGGGCATGCCCCACCCATAGCTTCTCCAGCCAAGTAGCCACCCCTGGCACCTTCTTCTATTACCCAGGAGTCTCTCCTTATGCCAAGCCAGCACTCATCCTGCCTCCATTGCCTAGGATATGGAGACGCATACAAACCTCCCCTAACCAACCCACTAGGAGTGCCCATTTGCCTGCCCAATGTAAGGACTCCAGTCACATCCTGTGGAAAATGCTGTGCTCACCCTCTCCTTCAAAAGGAAGGGACAGGGGAAACCTCACTTGTTGCCTAGCAGTGACCTTGACCTCTCATGTAACTGCTGATCCTTGCAACCTGAGACTTGCCTTATGTCCCACTCTTAATCTGAAAGTGAAAGCCATTGGCAAAACCAGAGTTGTGAGTTCCAGTTCCCCACTGGACAAAGAGAAGAGATACACCGCCCTTTAGAGGTGCTTACCCATAGTTTACTTCCCTGATTTTTTACAATGTGGTAATCAGAAATGGTTGAAAGAAAACTGTAGGCTGTTTCTTCCTATATCAGCAGCTGTTTGTTTCTGTGTCTTGATTCTTCCCACTTCCTCTTTGTACCAAAGACCTGGGGTTATAACAGACACCAATATTCACATCAAAAGTCTGTTTGTTTGATGCAAGACTGACAAAAGGTACATATAACAGCTTGAGAGAACTATAGCTGTGGATGTGGTTCTGTTGAGAGTAGAGGTAACTGGATAAAACTGTAGAATGAGTGACCTAACCTGTGGTTCCGCTGGGTTACAGGCCTCTATTCAACTATGTAGGTTAGCTTTCATCAGAGCAAAGAAAAAACATTTGTAATGTTAATGGAAATGTTGTTTCATATGGTGATTGCAACATGCGGTACTATGTTTCTAGCACATGGTGAGATGGCATTTCCTTGCTCCCCTGATTTGCTCTTTAAGGTTTAGATAAAGGGGAAACTATTTACCAATTAGTTACTGACTAGAAATGACCTGTATACTGGCTGTGGCTGCATGCAGCCTGCCAGACATAGGAAGAATCGAGCCGTGCAATGAGTCAAGTCTTCCCATGACACCATTGTGGGCAGAGCTATAGCTCAGTTGCAAAGCATCTGCTTTCCATGCAGAAGGTCCCAGGTTCAACCCCTGGCATCAGCAGGTAGGACTGAGATATCCCTACCGTGTCTGAAACCCTGGAGGGCTGCTGCCAGTCCATGTAGATAATACTGGACCAAGGGTCTGACTCTGAATAAGGCAGCTTTCTATGTTCTCATTCCTCTGTGGTTGTGGTTGTATAGTAAAATCATCCCCTCACATAAACTAGGAAGCTGCCTCATACAATGTCTGAACATTGGTCCATCTAGCTTAGCATTGTCCACACTGACTGACATAAACCCTCCAGGATTATTTCCCAGGCCTACTTGGAGAATATACGTTAGCTGTTCTGGATGCAGAGGAGATGCTGACCACTGAGCTAACCAGAATTTAGAGACGACTAATGGCTACAGCCATCATGCTGGGCTTTTTAAAGCACTGGCCAAGTAATAAGAGGTCATCTGCTTTCATACAAAGGCCATGGTAAACAGATAAGCGGCAATGGATTAGCAGCAATATGTGCCCTGGTTCAGTTAAATGAATTTGATAGGTCGCAGTGTAGAGCATACAGTTTTTAATACAACTAATCCTTTCAGACTAGGAGATTTGTGAAGCTTAGGTTGTAAGGATTGGTCTCTGGCAGACAGTGTAGTGCAAAAAATCAAATTCCAGTGATAAAATTAGAAACTTGGGACTGTTCATTTCAGGCTGTCGGCTTTGTTCTTGTTCAACAGAATATTGTCTGTGTTTTAATATCGGTTAAACAACATGCCTGTTTGTGGCCTGCTGTCCTTTCATTGTCTTTGTCCTATAGTAAAGGTAATTCTCATACTCCAAAATTCTCTTAGCTCTTTCACCTATTTTATTGTTGTGAAAAGCAAAGTGGTAAAGTTTTCAGTGAATTCATACTGTATTTATAACTGCCAACTTGCAGCCAATCCACTGCAGAGGCTGTCACCCATTTTCATTCTACGTTGGAGTAGCTTCTACTTCTGAATGGAAAAATAGAAGCAATTAACAACAGTAATACAGTATTATTTCAGGATTGAAATTTTGCTTAGCTTTGTCTAAGCTGGGAATATTTCATAAACAAAGCTACTTGTTCTCTCTATGGGCATAGTAATTGCGTGTTGAGGTCCACCAAAACCCCCTTCCCAATAACTCACACATCACACATAATTTTTGTTTAAGGTTTTTGGCATAATTTTGGCCACAACTTTATTTAAATACAAATTGAGAGTGGTTGCTTAGGCATTGGTTATGACTATCTGTCCCCTCCCGCCATGGGGGACAGCACTGACTCCCTAGTCAGTCCCGGAGGAAACAAGGGACAGAGTCAGCTGGAGCTGCGTCACAGGCCCTCAGCTACTCCGCGCTTGTTCCTTGAAGCTTACGCGGCCCGCACCCTGCTCCAAGGGTTTGGACGAAGGGGATGGTAAGCTTCAGAATTCCTTTAACGGAATACCCGTCTGCAGCAGCATTGGAGGGGCAGGCACAGCCAATCCATACCCCTCCACCAACCAATTTAACCAATGCCTAACCGCCAACCTTACAAGTTGTGACGATTTGCTAAGCAGTAGGCAAAACCCAAAAGGCACGCACTAATCAGCCAATTGGAAAAATTCCTACTGGGCCCCCGCACCAAGGCGAACGACCCCATGACAGGCAGAGCAAGGTCAAGGCGCAAGCCCAAGCAAGGGAGGGCGGGCGGGAGATCCGGTGTCCACAGCAAAAGAGAAAGAGAAAGCTGTGGACCCTGCTTATAAAGCCATTGATCCCACCCCTAAATTGGCAACATCCAAATTGCCCCAGTAACAACATCCTCCAGTCTGCTCCCAGGCCTCTAGCCATCTATGGCCTGGTCACTAACATGGGGTTTTGTTCGGCCCCAACCGCAACACGTGCTCTCTTTTGATGTGAACACGCTTTGCGTGTTGAGGTCCACCAAAACCCCCTTCCCAATAACTCACACATCACACATAATTTTTGTTTAAGGTTTTTGGCATAATTTTGGCCACAACTTTATTTAAATACAAATTGAGAGTGGTTGCTTAGGCATTGGTTATGACTATCTGTCCCCTCCCGCCATGGGGGACAGCACTGACTCCCTAGTCAGTCCCGGAGGAAACAAGGGACAGAGTCAGCTGGAGCTGCGTCACAGGCCCTCAGCTACTCCGCGCTTGTTCCTTGAAGCTTACGCGGCCCGCACCCTGCTCCAAGGGTTTGGACGAAGGGGATGGTAAGCTTCAGAATTCCTTTAACGGAATACCCGTCTGCAGCAGCATTGGAGGGGCAGGCACAGCCAATCCATACCCCTCCACCAACCAATTTAACCAATGCCTAACCGCCACAGAGCCTTAGCTCACCGCCAAACCACTCACAAATGCAACCCTTCCTTCAATCCCAAAGCAACCATAGCCAACCAGGTGTCGTTCCCTATAGGGGAAATATTCACCCTAAAGCTGGCAGCAGCCTTGAAGGTAAGCACAGGGTGCAAAATCACGGAACCACCTGAAGCAAAGCCTATTTTACTTTATTATTTTTATTTTATTTTATTTTATTTTTATTTTATTTTATTTTACACTTCCTTATTAACATGCTTCCCGGCCTCTTTGGTGGTAGTTTGTCTAGGCACTGGTTCCTGACTAGCTGCACCTGACCTCAGCAGGGCAGCACTGACGACTGGGCCCCACCATATCGTCAGTACCAGCAACATTGTGGGGGAGCAATGAATCCCAAGGCAATCGCATCCCGCCAGGTGTCGTTCCCCATAGGGGAAAGATGCACCCCCCATCTGCCCCAAAGAGGGGAACAGTCTTGAAGAAAATAGCAGGGTGCAGTATCACAGAACCACCTAAAGCAAGGACCTATTTTATTTTATTTGTTATTTTATTTTATATGTTATTTTATTTTATTTTATTTACTTTATTTATTTTATTTTATTTTCCACCGCCATATTAACATGCTTTCTGGCCTGCTCGGTGGTAGTTTGTCTAGGCATTGGTTCCCGACTAGCTGCACCTGACCTCAGCAGGGCAGCACTGACGACTGGGCCCCACCATATCGTCAGTTCCAGTAAACAGCATGGGGGAGCAATGAACCAGGATCAGACTCAAGCTCACCCCCAAATGCTCCCAGGGACTCTTGCATGGCCCTACCCCTCAGAAAGGGGTCAACAAAAGCATGGCGAATCCTTGGATTCCCTTAATGGAACATCTTTGCGCATTGGAGGGGACAGGTGCTCCAACCCCCCCTCCAGACCACCTTGAACCAATGCCTTAAATTATTTTGAGTCCAGGGAGAGCTGCCATCAACTCAATCCAAGCCCTCTTGCATGCAGGAATGCAAACTTATGCTGGAGGAAGACAGCAAATCATTCTTGCCCAGCTGTACCACCAGCACTGCGGGAGGACCACAGGTCACACTCGACCGCACCAAAGGAAGGATCTCCTCCCAAAGCATTCCCCATCTGGACATCCAGTATATGTCCACATGGGCAGGAAGACTGAGATGGCGCCCCAGTCCAGACTTGTCAGCGCACTTGCCAGCCCAGTGTACAGTGCTGTGGCCCAAATGTGCACCGCTGCTCCTATGAGAAAAGGAAATAACAGACAAGCATCAGCACAGACATCATTGTGACACTTCCTGATATAACCCTTGTCAGCGTCAGACTTCCAATGACCCGTATTCACAATCCTGTCTACTGACAGGCCCCCAGTGTGCAGCCTTTGCAGCAGCACCTAATCGTAAGGAATGAGGCGTGTTCAGCGGTAAGCAAGCCGCAGGCTGTAATAACTGGTGCACGACGTAAGCACATTGATGCCTGGCTAACGGGAACCCATTTTCATGCACTAGGAGCGGGCCAGCCCCCAGGGAATAAAAAGCCAAATATTCTGTTATCCATAACTGGGCAAGGGCCCTCCTCATCTGTAATGGGAAGCCTGATTGTAGCACTCCTGCCCACTAAGTCTGTTTTAGAGTTCCCAACTCTAATGACAAGCTCCAAAGCAGATAAGGATAAGTCCTGAAGCAATAAGCCTCCAGACTCTCAGCCCTGTGCTGGCTCCAACAACCATTTCCCCAACCCTCAGTGCGAAAATGCAATGGACAACTGAAAGGAGTCTCGCCTTGATCTTTTACCAGCAGACAAGTTTTAACTTGTTGCAGATCCTGCATAGGTAAAATTGACCGACTTCCTGCCCACTGCCCTATGAGGTTGGAGCCTATTCCAACCTTCCAAGGCCCTGCGCATTACAAACTTTATGCAAGGGTCTCTGAAAAATAAAGCTTCAGTATAACAGACATTGCAGCGGACTGAATTCCGATAGTTAGAACAGCACGCCCAATCTGCGGCAGGTGGACCAAATACTGCAGGATCTGCTCAGAGGATGGGGGCCAGTTCCTCTGAATGGCCGCGGACTGCCAGCTTAAGGCTAAGAAATCCATCCAGGCCTTCCCATAAGAGCTAAAAGCAGAAGGGGAAATGGAAGCTGCCGCTCTCTGAAATTACTAATTGTTGTCAAAATGCCACAGGTGGTCTGGAAAAGTCTGGCAGTAGCTGAGTGTCTGGAGCCCAGGATCTGAAGCGCTCCATCTGAAAATGGGATACAGTGTCAGAGACATCATTAGAGGATCCCGTAATCAGGAGAGCAGAAGCACAATATTAAACCTTAAGCTGCGCAGCTCCAACACGTGAGCGGAGGGGCGGAGACTCTGCTGGAGCGTGAGGACTGTTTTGCCAAGACGCTCACCACTACCTGGTTATCAGACCAAAAGCAGATCCGATGGTCACTGAACTCCTCGGGCCCCATGTGAACTGCTGCTACAATGGGGAAAACTCAAAAGTTAGGTCACATGATTGCCTCACCATACCGGGCTTGAGGCCATGGCTTTGCACACCAGCAGCCCCTGAAATAAAAACCACAGGGCAAAGATCCAGCAGCATCAGCATGAACCTGAAAGATCCCTGTGCAAGTATCCTGCCATGGCCAACTACTATTGCATACATATAGGAATTGCAACCATTGCATGAGATCCCATTGCATGAGCAAGGTAAGGGGACCTCAACATTTAGGAATTGCAACCATTGCATGAGAAAAGTAAGGGGACCTCAGGCCGCAGGCAGCCTGGCCTAGTGGGAAGGGAAGGGGCGGCCTGGGGCAACCACTCTGCATGCAAGATTAATTAAGTGACCCAGCAAGATCGGATCTGATGAAGCATCACTTGCTACAGAGGAAGTATTACAAAAATAACTTCCTTCAAGGCAGACAGCTTCTCCATAGGCAAGTGGTATGTTTTAGCAACGATATCCAACTGGATCCCTAAATAAAATGGGAATATGGGCAAAAAGTATTGAGGTATTGCTTGCCAGCTTCCAGCCCCGCTTGGGCAGGGGGCATCTTGTGCTGCCATCATAAAACGTAAATTTACAGGGCCGACGCTGGCCAGAACCGCTAAAAAGGTCCCGACAAACTGCCGCCGAGCCAGCTTCCTTTTCAGACACACACTGCGCAATGCAAAAACACACTCCGTGCAGTGCTCACACAATCCATGCAATGCAACTATACTCCGTGCGATGCAGCTACACACTCCGTTCAATGCAACTACACACTCCGTGCAATGCAAAAACGCACTCCGTGCAATGCAAAAACGCACTCCATGCAATGCAACTACCCTCCATGCAATGCAACTACCCACTCTGTGCAATGCAACTACACACTCCATGCAATGCAACTACACACTTCATGCAATGCAACTACACACTTCATGCAATGCAACTACACACTCCGTTCAATGCAACTACACACTCCGTGCAATGCAAAAAAACGCACCCCGTGCAATGCAACTACCCTCCATGCAATGCAACTACACACTCCGTTCAATGCAACTACACACTTCAAGCAATGCAACTACACACTCCGTTCAATGCAACTACACACATCGTGCAATGCAAAAACGCACTCCGTGCAATGCAACTACCCTCCATGCAATGCAACTACACATTCCGTGCAATGCAACTACACACTCCGTGCACTGCACACACCCTCTGTTCAATGCAACTACACACTCCGTGCAATGCACTCTCTGTGCAATGCAAAAAAAAAAACAACAACAAAAAACCCCACACACTCTGTGCAATGCCACTACACCCTCTGTGCAATGCCACTACACTCTCCGTGCAATGCACACACACTCTGTGCAATGCACTCACACCCTCTGTGCAATGCACTCGCACCCTCTGTGCAATGCACACAACATCTGTGCAATGCAAATGCAAATCTCTCACGCAATGCAATGCAAATGCAGCCCGTGCAGCGCTGTGCCCTGCAACGCACAGAGCAAACTGCAGTGCGGGCACACAAAGGTGCTTTCTCCCGCTTGCATATTGCAAACTTGGCGCCTGTTACATCCCTCACAGTGAGGGAACCACCAAAAGGCCCTCGACACTGGACCTAAGTGTCCAGGTAGAGCAATGGGGGAGCATGCAGCTGTCCCATATAGGGACCAATCCTGCAACCTAGGCGTTACCGGCACTATGCGCTGACCAGCTGAGCTATCCAGGATGATCCCTAAAGACCCAGGACAGCCTCACCCTGACCCCTGTAGAGGTCCAAGGTGATGTCTGAATCATGATCCCTGCTCCTCTTTGCCCTCCTCCTGGATTGCAGCCTTCGAAGATGCTTCCTTCTGGAAGAAGACACCTGGGGCGTCCACAAGTCATCCCCTGCAGGAGAGGCAAGCTCTTGAGGCATTTGCAAAAGCCCAGTCATAGTCTGCAAAAACTAAACAATGTAAGGAACTGGTGAAACCAATGCTTCGTGGACCACATGGGGACACTATTCAGGCCGGAAACGCTTCCAGGCCATCGAATTCTAGGGCAAAGCCCTAGGATCACCTGCTAGGCCAGGCATAAATGTTTCCAGTGAAATAGCAGAGTTGAGGCAGCCCACAGCTTGTCCAGGTACCCCTGCTTGCCCTTTTTGAGGGAAGCACCCCTTCAAGAAACCCAAAGTTCTTTTATCACAAATGGGCCGAACTACCCAGCAACAGAATAGCCCAAAAGGAGCAGTTTGTTTTGTTTTGTTATAACAATGGCTAAGAGGGGGATATGAACCCTGTCTCCCAGGTCCTAGTCCTACACTTTAGCCACTAAACCACAATGGCTCGCCTAAAAAATGGCAGTCGCCACTATCAGGGCAAAACAAACTTAAAGAAAATAAACTTGTTCAGAAACAGCATAGTTCAAGAGCATATACAGAGTGCTCATAGTCATTGTAGGCACTGAAAGCCTCTGCCGCCCTCTGTCTGCCTCAGATATACATTAGCAGCAACTGAGCCTGCAAGCAGGTACATTCTTATAGAGAGGTCAGAGACTTAACAATTAACTGCTACCTGTAGCAGACTTAGGCTTGGAAGTTATGCGCAGGCCGAATAGGCCTCCATGCCTCTGCTCTTGAGAATCTTAGTCTCATAGCAATATTAAAGGAACTCAAAATAGTGCTCCCGCCCAAGGCTAGATTAAAATTTGGCCAACAGCGCTGCACACACTCAAATAAAGCCAACCTTCGGGGGTGCTATAAACGAAAGTGATTCCAGCTAAGCTGGGAACAGCCCTGACTAGCCCCACAATTTACAACAGGAGAAATGGGGGAAACCTTTTTGCGAAAGAAAGGCAAGCCACAGATACAGGGAGAATCTTCCCACAGGGCAGGGTAAGGGGTGGGGTGGGAAATTGAACAGGAAAAAGGGGAATTAAATTATTTAAGGGACTAAAGAGGATTAAAAGAAGGGGGAAATAAAGAAATGTAACCAGACAATGAGAAGTTTGCATCACTGTCCTCCAGACAGTCCAAGTGCTCCATGAGATCCGGTGTCCACAGCAAAAGAGAAAGAGAAAGCTGTGGACCCTGCTTATAAAGCCATTGATCCCACCCCTAAATTGGCAACATCCAAATTGCCCCAGTAACAACATCCTCCAGTCTGCTCCCAGGCCTCTAGCCATCTATGGCCTGGTCACTAACATGGGGTTTTGTTCGGCCCCAACCGCAACACGTGCTCTCTTTTGATGTGAACACGCTTTATTTTCAAGCTTGACGTGTCCACTATTGTGTTCTGGATGCATGTCTCTCTCTCACACATTCTGTGACTTTACCACTGGGTCATATGTGGGTTATGTAGCCAAGCAACAGATTCAGAAAATATCACCAACGCACTGACCCAGATGAAGGCAGTGTTAATAGCCATGCTTTGGCTATTACTGCAACCTGTCAACCATGTAAGGAATCCCACTAGGAGCCTGATAAAGTTGCCTACCTGAGACTACACAACTTATTTGGAGGAGTGGGGGTCATCTGGAAGACTACAATATATGGCTGGTAGACCGTATTAAATGTGATGTTTGGTCATTTATTTTAAAGATTGAAGTGCTATATTTCAATCCCAGTGGTATTTAATTTCTTTTATAAGTAACTTAGATGAAGGAGTGGACCAGATGCTTATCAAATTTGCTGGTCATACCAAATGGGCTAATATCTCTGAAGATAGGGCCTGATCCACATATCACACTAAACCAACTATGAGTCTAGGAAAATGTCCCTTGTTGACTTTTATTTCCTTAAAATTAACTGTGGTCATCTGGTTCAGTCTTTGAGAGAGAAATGACTGTCTGCTCCAGGTTTCAGCTTCACTTGAATCCTAGGCCCAACCAGAGCTTGGGAAGAAAGTAAACACACTATTGCGTGGTAGTAATATTAAACTCATTTTCAAGAATTTTTTCCAAGGAGCATGGAATATTCTGCGTTCCAAAATGCAGGCCTGTTTCGCAAAAGAGTTGAAGATAATCAAAGGTACTTTTGTTAGTAACAGAGGCAGAAATAACAGGTAATGTGGAGAGTTCACTGTAGAACCTGCCACCACTTGGTAGCTTTCCAGTTTGTCCTTATTTAACTGCAGTCACAAAAGGTCAGAGAAATAGCCCATGGATTCTGTATGCTTTTCTAATGTCCTGATTGTGTGAAATTAGTGCAAAACATTATTGCATACTCAGCAGACTCATGCTTTATATCATAAAGCATATCCCCTAATTCAAAACAGTTTAGTGGATTAATCCATTTTAGCTTTTTACCAGATTCATTGACATTAACTTGCCAAGATAGACTGGTATTGCCGCCCACTTTATTTTTCTCTCTTCCCCTCTCCCGCCACCCTTAGGAGGTAAGCACGATAGTGAATATATGCATGGCATACGGCTGTTGTAGCTTGTGTTCTTGGGGTGATAATTGCTGTGAAATTGCACGGTTCCTGCCTAAGAAGTTGGGCCAAGAAATTGCAGATGGTTCTAAGATACTGCACGCACAACCATAATTGTACATCCCCACCTGATGTAATTAAAAGTAGACACCAATATTTTAGGAGAGAATAAATTAAATGATTAGGCTGCAGTTCCCGGAAGAGTCCGATTTGCTCATTATATCTGGCTTATTTAAGTTTTTTGTTTTTTTAAATAATAACAAGTACAAGTCAAACAGCATTGAGCAACCTCTATTGCCGGAAATGAAGACAGTGTTAGATACATTTTCTTGTTGTAAATAGGTCCAATTACTGCATTATTAATGATATTATTTAAGCACTCATTAAATGTGACATTATTTAATGGGTTCATGTTAGTTTAAAGCCTTCATTATAGGATTGCTATGGGAGGGCTTGCAATCTTGTATTTTTCCATTCAGTTGAAGTCATAGCCCCTGTCATCCTAAGAATTTAGAAACATCTGACCCAGGTGCTATGCATGTTGCAATGTTGGGCTCCCAGCAGTTTTTGCAATCATTAATGCTTATAATTCTGTGGCAGATTCACCTGCTTCTCTAGTTTCATTTTTCATTTTAAATAGTGATATTAATCTAGAGCCATCTCTAGGCTCACAGGGTGAATTCCATTGAATATACTTAGTTTCTTGTGATTTCTGTAACTAGCTAGATCAAGTGGGAAGCTTCATTGCAATAGAAATGTTGAAGGCTCCATCTGAAAGACATTTGGGTGTATGTCTTTAGTTCAAGTGTCCTTAACTGAACTTAACATGTTCTTTATTTTGTATGTATACATGTAGTAAAGCTTGTAAATAATTTCAGCAGAAGATATTTGGTTTGAAGAATTTACAAGAATTAGCAGATTTAATCATCTGCAGTTGTGTAGTAGGAAAGTATTTACTAGAACCTTGTTAACACATAGAATCTAAAAATAACACATAGGACACTTTTTGTATGTTTTTAAGAAGTTGCCAGATTCCACTGTAACCTTTGAGTTATTTATGTTATCTTTATCAGGTTTGTAAGACTTCATGTTCAAGATCCAAAGCGAATTTTCTTCTCTGTTAATTTTTAACAACCTTGGTTTTATTTTATATTGCAGTGAATAACACAATTAAATCCTGCACTCAAACTTGGCTTCCTTGTTAGATAAGGAAATTAAAATAAGGTGGTGGTTTTTACTGACGTGTTATTTGTTGATGTAAGAGTATGTAAACTCTTAAGACTATTTTATGATAGAATCATAGAGTTGTTGAATTGGATGGGACCCTGAGGGACATCTAACTCCTGGAAAGTTACAAAACCTGCTATGGCTGCAGAGATTGATATGTGAGAGACGTATTTTGTTGCAGCTGGAGCAGATGAAGATGGCTGGTTGTGCTGCTGCAGATGCACCATGACATTTCTTCTCTCTGCACTCCTCCCAGTGCTCATTCTTCCTCTGGTCACTGTTATGGATGCATGACCTGACTGCTGGTCAGTTAATGCAGTTAATAAATCAACAATAGTATTACTGGGTAATATAATACTACTAGTTCTGATATGGGGTTAGGTTGGTGGAGGAGTTTGTGGAGATTTGTTGTCCCATACTATTTTCCCCTAGGCTTGAGGCTCTTGCCATTGGTGGCAACCGTAGCTTTGTAAATGTGATTGCCCCCAGCATTCTGCGCAGTGCTGCTGTTTGTCAGGAAAAGGAAACCGATTTCCTTGAATTCTCTATCGTAGATTTTTTATTTAGACAGGAGCTTGGGGTGTTTTGTTTACTTTTTGTTAATCTTCCACTTTCAATCTCAGATGCAGGAAAATTCATCCAGCCAGAACCCTATGTCATTGGCTCTCTTTTTTTGTTCTGAAACTGGCCAATTCCTGTTTGAAACTCATGTAGCATGTTTGAGGAACTGCGGTTTGAATGACAAGAAAGCTCTCCAGTCTTCTGTAGTCCACTTTACACAGTTAGCAAAAGATGTTGGGGGCATGTGGGAACACTTTTGTTGTTGTTTAGTCCTCTTAGTCGTGTTTGACTCTCCGTGACCCCGTGAACCAGAGCATGCCTTGGAAACTCTCACTTTCTTCTCAAAGCTTCTCCTTTTTTATGTCCATGGAGTTTTCTTGGCAAAATACTGTAGTGGACTGTTTGGGTAGGCAGAAAGGCAATGGCAGGTGTGACCAGAGCAATAAGTGGGTTGGGTGAGATCTGTAAGTGATGCTGCCCTAAGGACTGGAGGTTACCCACCTCTCCTTTAAGCTAGTGGAACTTGCTTGCAACTATGTATGGCAGACACTGGCGGAGGAACGGGAGTGCGGAGGGAGCAGACCACCCCTGGCACCACTATTCTGATAGGGTGCCATCGCGGTGCCCCCTCCCCGCGCACTGGGTGCCACGCCCACACAGGCGGCGCATCACACCCCAGAACATATGCCCCTGTGGGCTACACGCCACACCCTCGTGGGTGGCATACCATGCCCCCGTGATGCCAGCCATGCCCCCGGGGGTGCCAGCCACGCCCCCGCCTGCTCTCCGCCCCTGGTAGCAGAGCATGCAGCTTTGCCACTGACGGCAAAGTCAATATTTGTCTTCAGTCTCTCTGTTGTTATGAAACAAAAGGCACTTTTTTTCCTAGCTTCGTTATGTATTTGAACTAAAACCTTTTAAAACAGTGTAACCTTACGCTGAACTTATGTTTGTTGAACTCAGTCTGCCAGAGATTATAAAACCTGGTTGAAGGAATGTGCTGAGGCAAGCCAAAATACTTCTGTGTGTCACACTCTTCTTAACTTTATGCTGCTCATATTGTCAGTTAATGTGATCCTGAGTTATGCAATGCGTTCTCGAGAACATCTTCGATTGTTATGATAAGCAGCAACATTAGCAGATAGGGCTGCCTCTCTATGTACGCTCTCAGCTCCCTGCATGTTAAAGCTGTAACCCTACTCACAAGCAGTCTTGCCCGGGTTCAGAGTGCAAGCCAACCTTGCCACCTTCAAATCCATAAAAAGCTTTATTTACTCTGATACTGAGTAGCTTTGCTACGATGACGCTGGAGACGGGGGGCGGGTGCTATTTATTTCTTGTTAAATTTTATATCCAGTCCTTCATTATAAAACAACCACAGGGTAAGTCACAACATACATAACTATGGGGATATCTCTGGAATACCTCAGTTGGTAGAGCATGAGACTCTAACTCTCAGGGTTGGGGGTTTGAGCCCCGCATTGGGCAAAAGATCCCTGCATTGCAGGGGTTGGACTAGATGACCCCCGTGATCCCTTCCAACTCTAAAATTATATGAATACAGCCTTGCAAATATTTCAGCTGTCTAACAATTATACATCTCTTCTGCTTAATACAAGTCAAGAGTCAAAAGGCCTAGTTTTAACTTGTCAGCAAAAGCTAACCATTGTCTAACCTCTGCAGCAGTATTTTACAACTGGGATACCATCGTGAAGATTACTCAATTATAGAGTCCCACCTTCCTGGGCTTACCTTGTAGATGGTGCAACCAAAAGGGGCTTATATAAGACAGAACCTTTCATTTTACTACAACAGTTTCTGCACTGAGCACTTACTGTGGAATAGCTACACTTGCTTGCTCATTTTTTTACAGGACATCGGCACAGTGTTGTGAACGAAGCATTCCCTTCTCAGGTTTTCCCTGTTCACCTTGCTTTTTCCTCTTCCCATTAATCTGACGTTTTTAACTCTGAGGAATAGCTGCACGATTTCCCTAGGTCTACATGCCTTTTGTGCTGCAATCCTGGCTGGTTAGAATGCACCTAGTCATTTTTTAGATCATTCTTTGCCAACCTAGTGCCCTTCAGACATTTTGAACTAGCCTCCCAGCTAGCAAGTTAATATTTTTAGGCCTCTTGTGCAGTTACTGAATGAGAAATGCATTTGCTTTCTGGGGATTCAGGCAGATATCTATTTTAGGCTGAAAATGAGACCTTGTAGATGGACAGCAAATGCTAAATCACTGAGCTATGGAACCTCCTCAAGGAAGTACAGTGGTACCTCGGGTTAAGTACTTAATTCGTTCCGGAGGTCCGTTCTTAACCTGAAACTGTTCTTAACCTGAAGCACCACTTTAGCTAATGGGGCCTCCTGCTGTTGCCGGGCCGCCGGAGCACGATTTCTGTTCTTATCCTGAAGCAAAGTTCTTAACCTGAAGCACTATTTCTGGGTTAGCGGAGTCTGTAACCTGAAGCATATGTAACCTGAGATACCACTGTACTGTGAAGAGTTTTTCTTTCTTTTTAACATTAAATTGCATTAATTTTTTTAAGGCTGGAGTCATAAACACAATTACTAGGGAGTAAGTCCCATTGTTTCCAGTGGGGCTTACTTCTGCGCAAACATGCTTAGCTTGCATTGCATAACCATTAGAAGCAGCTTTACAGGTTGTAAATACAGGGAGGTGCCAAAATTGGTAGACCCAAATATTGACATTCCCCCATCCGCTGAGTGCATGTACCTTAAAAAAAAAAAATGTTCGCACTGAGATCTAGTTTGTATTCATTCCTGTTCTGTTTTCAACTATGCTAAAATAGTGAGTTACTTGGCAGCTAGGAATATTAAAGTAGAAGAGGTCACCCAGATTTGTTTTGTTTTTGGTAAGATTTTCAATCAGTTTATTCCCCCCCCCAATGGCAATCTGACTTTGGAACAGCTGCTTTCAGGAAACAGGAGCATTGTTCACGTACCAGTTGCTGGAAACCGCAGGAAGAGAGAGTGCTCCTGTGTTCAGGTCCTACAAGTCATGTTTGGCCACTCTGAGAACATGATGCCAATAGATGGGGCAGCAGGCTCTTCTTATGCTCTTAAATTCCCTTGTTTAGATGGGAATGTAGTTGCTGATTAAAGGTAAGTACTGTGTGTTACTTGCAGGATGTGGTAAGACTGCTTTGTTTAGGGGGTCTGCTGCTCACTGTGCTTCATGGGGCCCTGGATTTCTTCTCTGAAGTCCTGCCCTAATGGCACTACTGCACATAGACACAAAACGTGCCTTGTGTTTTTCACAATGCCAAATGATCTTATCTAATTTTCCGGCCTTGGAAATGTTGACTATTAAAAGGCTGTTTGGTTCTTGTAATAAACATGCAAGGAGGACAGTTTCAGTTTGCCCATTTTTAGACTTGCATTCTTTGCCCTGTTTGTTTTGCAGTGTTTTGTATGTCTGCGAATCATTTGCCCTTTCATGGATCCTGGAAGACAAAACTCAGTCAGGAAGTTCAAAGTTACCTGTGGAAAGAATGTTCAAATATGTCTTACCAAAAATAGCAGGTTCGGCTGTGTGAGTCTGATGAGCACAAAAAATAATCTGTAGCAAACTCTGCTGAAAGAGAATATCTAGCTAACTGCAGATAATGTGAAAAGTTTTCTGTAGCAGCAACCAAAACAAAAACATGGCTTTAACCAAAACATTAGGAAATACCATCTTCCTGGTTATAAGCTGGGGTTTGAAGCACTTACAAAAAAGTAGGAGCTAACTGTCTTGCTCTGAATTCGAGGCAAATTATACTGTTTTCTCCAGGCTTTCAGTGAGGCGAAATAATATTTTTCCAGGCTTTGAATGAGGTGAAATGCTCAATGATAAACAGATTGGATGTAGTCCAGTGTGATGTTAACACATCAAGGGCAATTTTCAAATAATGTGGTCTTCAAGGTGACTAGGGGGTCAGTTCTAATTCTGTGGACCTTTGAAGCCAGTTATATTTAATCTGGAGTATGTCTGGGTACTAGGAAAAATATTGTATATTTTGGCTGTGGAATCTGGATTGCTGTTTAACCTTCCCTGTAAATGGCATTATTTATTAATCTTGTATGACCTTTGATCAGGAGATCTCTGAGAAAAAGCCACATGGCTTTTGCCAAAACTCTACAGCATTTATCCTTAGCCCTGAGAGCCACATCCAAGGTTTTCTTTTAATGTCCTCACTGGATCTTCTTTCTCTGCTATGATTAGTATTATTCAGTGCTTTTCCCCTAAAAACATGTTTAGGTGTACTCTCATTTTGACTCAAGAAAATCACCATTTTTTAGTTCAAATTGGGGAAAATAAATACAGTAAATGTCACTATGTAACTTATCTTGCATTTTGGCACCTCAGTGAATCATGCACTATTGTTGCTGTTTATTAATTATAGAAGCATCAAGGCAATTACAAATATTATCATAAAAGCAGCTACAATTGTCCTTTTTTTAAGTAACAGAAATAACTGGCTATATTTAAAAACAATACAGAATTGACATCTACGGCAGAGACCTTTTTATCCAGCTAGAAAAGCTTGTTGAATAAAAAACATGGGCATCTGTCATATCTCAACAGGAATGCTGTTCAGCATGGTCACACTGAAAGCCCTGCTCCAAGATGCTGTGGGCTTGTGATATCTTGGGAAATTGAAGAAATTGAAGAAAACATTTTTTCCCTGCAGAATGCTGTTCCCATCTTATGTGAAAGCCAGCCTTGGCTGTCCCTTCCCTTCCCTTCTCATAGGCTGGTAGAAACTTGCTTCAGGTCTGAGTTTCAATCTCTAACAAGGAGCTGTTTATAACCCTGTAATAAACCCAATATGTTATCGCCACCTCAATCAGTCGTCTAATGTTCAGCAGACACCATATAAGTGAACACTGGCATATTGGTATTAGCAGAGTCTTCCTGAATACCATGAGTTTACTTTCACAAATGACAAAATAAGTTCAGGAGGCATTTGTGTTCTTAACTTTACTTCCTCGCTCCAAATTTAGGAATGTACTTGAAGTTCTGCATATGGCTATCCAGAGTGGAGAGTCATTGTTTTAAATTCGAATAAAAATAACTGTCAGGCTGCTCTGACATCTTCAGAGTCCCTGTTGTCTTTTGAGCATGGTTAAAGGTGCTGGATGTATCCTATAAAACCCAATGTACCACCAAGACTGCTTCTTCCCATTATAATTTTTCAGGATCCTTAGAAGCTTTTAGGAAATCTGCTTGGAAATTTCCATGTGTTACCCACAGCCTTTGATGTTGTATGACTTGTCCTTTCAAACAAAGATGGTATCAGCTGGAATGTTGTTTGGTGTCTGGTCTCCTCCTTTGGGGAACGTAATCTTTTGAGATTTCTGCATTGCAAGGGGTTGGACTAGATGACCCTCAAGGTACCTTCCAGCTCTACAATTCCATTATTCTGAGGCAAACCATTAGGCTAAAGGGATACTTAACTCTTGTAAAAAATGCTCTGCTAGTCTACCTATGTTCATAATGTATTATTCAACATATTAGAAAGATCCTCCATGGGTGAGCTAATAAAGAGATGCCTCATTCCATCACCTTTTTAAAAGAAATTGATAATTTTGGCATCCCTAAAGTCTATTGGGATCTCCTCTCTCTCCCAGATTTTTTTGATGAGCTTGTGAAATTGTTGTATAAGTTCAGTTCTTCCCACTTTGAAGACTTTGGTCCACTGGCTTTGTTGGTTTTTTCCATTTGGTTAATAGCTATACACAACTCTCCCAGAGATACTGGAAGCCCATCTCTTGTTTTTGCAGAGTTTGTGAGAGGACTCAGCAGCTACGGGGGAGTTGCAGTTAAAGAGATGCTGGTAATGTTCTTTCCAGCACAGTGCAATCACTTCTTTATCTTTTAGAAGTGTGGTACCATCTGTTGAGTGAAGGGGGCATATGCCATGATTTATTGGCTCATAGATGGTCTTTGTGGCTTTAAGGAAACTCTGTGCATCATGAGTGTTGGCTAAGTGCTGGATCTCTTGAGCTTTTTTTTAATCCACCAGGTGTTCTTTAGTTCTCTGGTTCTTTGAACCTCAGCCTTAGCGTTGTCATAGGGTTTCTCCCCCCCCCCTTAGTGACGCAGTTTCTATCTCTTTGCTGGATCTGAAAGGCCTTCCTTTTCTTGTCAATAATGTGTTCAATCTCACTGTCATTCTCATTAAACCCGTCCTGGTGTTTCTTGGTTTGGTATGGTCCAGAGTTCTTCGGTGTTATCAGGGAACTCTGAAAGCAGATGGTACTTAAGAGTCGTTTGGAAGCAATCCCACTTAATAGGATCTTGAAGGGCTTGAGTGTTCATTTTGTGCCTTGATTTCCTTCCTTGAAGCCTGCGTTGAGGTATAATCTTGATAGCCATTGTGGAACATATTAATCAGCAATTGTTGGCCCTTGTCATAGCTCTGGTAAGGAGCACATCACTGTGATCTTCAGCTTGGACAGTTGCATAGTCTAAGAGGTGCTAGTGGTTCGACTGAAGGTGCCTCCATGATGTTCTAATTGTTTTATTGTCAAAAGAATCTGTTGGTAATAACAAGGTTGTGCGCTGCACATATAGTAAAAAATAAGATTTTGTTCTGGTTGCTGTTGCCAATTCCTTCTTTCCCAATAGTCCTAATCCACAGATCAAAATCTCATCCAACTCTTGCATTAAAAGAAGCCAGGAGGATATTTTTATCTGCCTTAGGCATCTCTGATAGGATAGCATCCAGCTGAGGATAAATTTTTTTTTTAATGTCTTCATCAGCATCCAGTGTTGTTGCATAAGTGCTTAAAATAGTAGCCTGTTGGTTTTGGGGGTGTTTTATTTGAAGGGTTGAACGTCACTCATTAATGCCGGTTGGGACTTCTGACAAGAACTTCACAAGATTGTTTTTGATAGTGAAGCCTACTCCATGTATTCAATGTTCTTGTTTAGGTAGACTTTTCCAGAAGAATGTGTAGCCTCCTTTTTATTCCTTCAGTTATTGGTATATAAATTATACTCGCTTGCTCTTTGAGTTTGTTGAAGCACTGCAATATCAATGTTAAAACATCACAACTCTCTTGCAATGATGGCAGTCCTGCGTTTGGGACGCTCATTATCTGTGTTACCCAACAAAGTCCATATATTTCATGTTGCTAAGTTCAATTGCCTTTACAACCGCTGCATCATGACTCCACTGGGTGCTGTAATCCAGTCAGGGGAAAAGGGAGGCAGACTATGTTTAGGGCACCTTTTCTAGCCCCTCCCCCTATTCAGGGTGAGCAGAGTGGATCCTAAATAGGATTGCTCAGTCATGGATACAACTGCCAAACTACTCAACTGCCTCATTCCTTGAGTCAGAACAACTGGATCTGTATCCACTGCCCATGTGCCGGTTAATGACTAGGGGCTTCCAGAGTTCACGGTCCTGACCCTGTTACCATTTGCCAATTGCCATGGGACTTTTTTGAGTTTGGGTTTGGGATGGGCTTTTGGAAGAGGCCTGTGTGTGAATTTGTTTTATGTGTGTAGATCAGTCTTCACAGTAAGGCTCTATTCCGATGGCATGAGTATCATGACAACTGGTAGATTCCTATCTGCTGCAGTCTTCATCCACCTTCACAGCCATTGTAACATACCCACTTGTTATCTTCTGCCTGTTCTGCCACTGATGACTTATTGGATCATTCTTTGTCCAGCTCCTCCCCTTTAGCCTTACTGCCTTGGGTGACCCTGCTGGGAGTAGGAGACTCCCGACGGCTTCGCTTACAAGAGTCATAGGAACGTGCAAGCCCACTCACCATGACAAGGTGATGATCCAGCGAGTGAGCGAGTGTTGGAGTATACCGTCAACATCCCTGAACATTGTTCATGCTGGCTGGGGCTGATGGGAATTGGAGTCAGATAACAACTGGAGGGCCACAAGTTACACACATCTGTTTTTAGCTAAAAATAAACAGATTTTGAACAATTTCCCACTACCCCCCACAACTCTCATTGCTTCATCCCAATTTGTCCAAGAGGGCCTCCCAGACTATATGGGAAGGATTTTTTGTGGGGGGATGTAGAGGACAGAAGCAGCCAATCAAGGCTGACACTTCATGCATCCTATGAAGTGAGACCTAGTGCACAAAAAATGTGTCACTATTAAGGACAGAGGAGAAATTCAGTTCGGTTTGCATTTAAAGGGAAAGCTACCTAATTTGCATTTCCCAAAACTATACACTACCCAAAACACAGCCACTCTCCATAAATCGCACTTCTCTGGACTTTACAATGCACTTCTCTAGCCAAGCAATCAGTACAAAATTTCATATACTAGGGTAAAGCTGTTCTTATAAATGTATATATTAGTAGCATGCAGAAATGCATTAAATTATGGAAAATTGCAAAAATGTGAATATCAGAGAAATTGCATACAGGGGTGTGCATATTAGGAGAAATCTGCATGAAAATGCTCTTGAATTTTCATGAGGACTTTAAAAAACAATAATAACCACAAACTGATATGGAATTGTGGAGTTTAGAAAATGAGAAACCAAGAGAAACTGAAGTTGAAAGGTTTGCCCATCCCTAATCGCAATAAATCTGTTGGTCATTTGTGTGCCACCAGTTTTTGTGATACTTTTCCTGAAAGCTTCTGATACTTTTGGGGAAAATTTAGAAGGCAATAATCCTGGCCATTGTTTTAATGTATTCACTGTCCAGTCCAGTTTCCTTTCTTGACAGCTGAAATAGCTATCACTTTCATATTGACACTGAGTATAACAGCCCACTATGAGGCACTCTTTATCCACTTTCCGTAAAGGTATGCTAAGGCAGCTCTGAAACATTCTGCTCCTTCATTCATGTTTCCGCCCCCTCTCAGTAGCTCTGCAAAGGTTATTCTTTACAATGAATGCATGTAAGGAACAGAATGATGTGAAACAGTGTTTTCAGAACTCCTGAATGGGCCATTCTATTCTTGACGTCATAAGAAATGCACTGAAACATGCTACTTTTGACTAAACAAAGAATAGCTATACTTGAAGCTGTCCCATTATTTTTAAAATAATAAATCTTTGTGTTGAGAAATCACTCTTTTAGAACCTTAGAGCTATGAATCCACATTTGTAAGATGAAGAATTTGGCATAAGAGTGTGAAAAAAATGTATGTCTGTTACTGTGTGAGCCACGTTTCCCAAATGTCAGGTTGAGATGGAGTTCACCAGTAGAACATGGAAATAGTGAACAAGGTTGGGGGAACCCCAAAACAATGGACAGCTAGGGCCTGAACTTATGGATTTCAAAATTCCACTACTGGGCCTCTATAGTAACACTTCAAAACAAGTGCAATGAGGTCTGCACACAAGTATAAGACAAGTCATGGCTTAAAGTGTAAAGAATAGTGTTGAATTATATGGTGAAGCAGGGATGGGCCTTGTTGGACTCCCATCTTGACTAGGAGTAGGGGAGAAATTCTGGGGAAATGGATTATGGGTGTTATAGTCCAATAACTTCTATAGGGCTATTGATTTCCCATTCCTGCTGTAAACACTATAACTGAGGATATTAACCACTGACAACAAATAAAAAGTTACAGAATGTAAAATACATAAGATTGTTAAAAGAGGGTGAAAAATCAGAAAGCGGTAATAGCTTATCTAATAAAAATTGCAGTGTTTTGTTAAGGCTGTTGTAGCCTGTGTATTGTGGCACATCAATACTTTAAATTAATCTATTCCCACTTGAAAATCTATAAACTTAATCAGAAATGGCCAAGTAAAGTTCTGTTTTCAATGCCAGTTAAGCACGTGCTTAAATCTTTCACACTGAAATCAATGGGGTTTAAGTGTTTAACTTTGGCAGGATCATTCCCATGGCTATTTAATATCACAATTACATATATATTGGCTTCTTCTGTACTATAGGAAGCACAGATTAAATGAAAAAGCAAATATATGTACAATGAAAATATAGTCTGAAATATTTTAAATCTGAGTATTTCTTCAGAGTTACTTGATACGTCTCATTGTGGTTGCATGAGCAATTGTATGAGTTGAAATAGTCCAGATTGGTGTTACAGTATAATACCTCTGATGCGTCTGAGCTGTGTTACCATGAGAACTTGTGGGTGTTAGCTTGGCATCAGGTTCCGTAAGGGTTGTTCCCAGCAATATGGTAGATAACACTGATGGTATGCCAAGCTTTACAATCTCGTCTTTGCAAAGCTAACATTACACCATTTTCTGTGCCTCTGCAAGCAGGCACAATAAGTTTTTAGATTTGGCTACCTGGCCCTGTTATAGGAAACTCCTGGGGAACTTTCTCTTGAGCGCAGTGCCCCAGTTTGATCAGGAGAGTATGTCTCTGAACAGTTGCCAGCTAATGTCACATACAGCAGAAACACAATCTTAGATCTGAGGCTGTCCTTGCCCTACGTAAATTGCATTAAAGGCATTGTATTATTATTTTTTTTTTTAAAAAAAAGCAGCTAGCAAGTGTAACTTTTTATACATCTTGGTGTGTTGGTGCGGTGGGGATTTTGTTGGAGCTGGGATGTGTTCAGCTTCCTGAAGCCACATAGCAACCCACTGTTGCATGTGCTTCTCCAAACCAGAGACTGGAGAATTTAAGATGTTTTTAAGAGTGAATTTGTAGCTGATTATGAAATACTAGATGAAGGATGCCAACATATGGCCACATACAAAAAAAACCTGGAAGAAACACTTCCCCTGTCAATGGTAACAGCCGAACAGCTCAGACATTCTAATCTGCTTTTTATAAGTTGATAGTGTGCTTTTTTATTTTCTTTTTCTTCTGCCACAAGAATATTAGCACTTGGTACAGTTTCCCAAATCCCATTATAAGCACACAAGAGCACCATATCAGGTTTTGGGTCTGTGGTGTGCTGCTGTTGCTCATTACTAAAATTGCTTTTCATACGTACCTTAAGGTCTTGTGCTTCCCTGTTCACCACCCTTATATGCTTACTCCAAATCAAACAAAAAAACCTTTATCTCTGAGGACCTGTTATATGTAGACAGCTTCCAGAGGTTTTCAGAGTACAGAACTGCAGAGGAACTGCAAACACCTCAGGGAAAGAATGTAAATAAAACTCAGGATCTATCACTGCACAAGGAGCTGTTTTGAGCAAGCTCTGATTGTGGTTTTGCCCACCTCATCCCTATCTAAAGCAAAACGGATTGTGCAACTGTGCTACGAGTGGTGTGTTTGTTTCAACAGCGAATGCAAAAGTAGGTGAGGCATTGGTTATTTTTTATAACAGAACCTCCGTCTGGAAGTGACAGACATGTTAGAACTGAAAGCATTTGGGGGCAGAGAGGGGATTATTGTGTAGCTATTTACTATCACTCTCTGAACATCTCACCAAACCTAAAGTTCTCATTTGGTCACAGCTTTCTATTAGAACACCATATGCGAAACATCAGTAGTCTACCAGGTAGTCGCTTCGGGTGGCAGCCTTTTTGGAATCAGTCTGTAACCCAAGAGGTTTTCCCCAATATACCTTGTAGTGTCTCAATTCAAAGGATGCCAGGGCTTAATGTTTGCATGTTTGCTTCTGTGCTCAGTCCAAAAGTTGAGTCTCAGCATCCTCTCAGAAATCCAAGACATCTTGAGACCCCCACCCCTTTTCAGGTCACATGGTGCAGTTGCGTTGGTTAGCCATGACAACATATTTTTCCCTGACCTAGATTATAATCCAAAATGTGACAGTGATAGTTGGTGAGATTAAATAGCCGCATTTCATTGCTAATTCTGTGTCGAGGGATACTGCACCTGACAGTTTTTTTTCTAGAAAACATTGTAAGAGGCATTCTTAAGATTCTAGCTGTTTCATATCATTCAAGGAAGAATAATTCCTCATCTGTTTGGAAATTACTCTCTCACATAAAAACATGGTCCTTGAATTTCAGATGCGTTCTGAAATGCATTTTAAATTGTTCTTCGCTAAGCTGGCTGGTACAGTGAACTATAAAAAGAAACTCTCAGGCAGCTTTAACTCTCCTGGAAATAAGCTTTTATTTCATTCAAATCAGACTCAGTGGATCACAAGGTAATAAGAACAGTAAACATGAATTGAGAGCATAGCTGTGGGGTTCAATCACATCTGACAATGCTAGCTTGGATTTACACAGCAACTAATGCTGCAGCTGAAATCATACCTTGTTAACAATATGCTTTGTCCTAAAAGTGTTACATTTTTTTTCTCTTCCGAAAAACGACCGGCTGCTGCTAAATGACAGTTTGCCAGCACAGATCGTTAGCAGATTCCTCACGCTTAGAACGGAGAAGAGAGTGCCGTATTCTGAAAGGGGGAACAAAAGCTGGGAGGGAGAGAAAGAAAGATGCTGCTGAGGCTGGAGCGAGCCAGTTTGAGCCGGCACTATTTAGCAATGACGGAGAGAGTAGAGGTGGGGATGGGGGAGGGGAATGCACTCGCTGGGGAAAGGGGGGGGGGGACGACGCATCTCAGTTCAGCCGTCACTAGCTCCCGAAAGGTTCATTGCTAAAGCTGCTTTAGCAATACATTATCTCCTTTAAATGTGTGTGCTCGTTCCCATGATTGTCTGAGGGAGAGAGACTATGTAGGAACATCAGCATACAGCACTGCACAGCCTGAAGATTTGAATTCAAACTTCTCTGTTTGATTTCCGACTTGCCCTTTGCTTTCTGCTTTTGTGAGTGATGTAATGCTGGCATACCTTCATTACGTGTGTGTTTTTGCGCACAAGTCTTTTTAGCATGAAGAAAGTGAGAGAAAATTTTTTGTGTGTGTGGTTACCCTGACTTCTATGGTTAATAGCTGTGGTCATCCTAAGGCTTTAGAAATCTCACTGGGGGAGGGATTACATTTTACATGCATACAATAGAGGGTAGCATGTGTGTTCTATATGGAGATTTAAGTCCTATTCTGTCATTCGAGAGAACACATGTGCGCTTAAACAGGTGAGGGGAGCGGGGAGGTCCCAATGTGTGCTGAATCCATTTCAGACACTTGTGTGTTCAGTGGGAAGTTCTGAAGGAGGATTCTAAGTGCTTTTGGATCTGAAGCAAAACCAGCATGTGCTAGGGTATTGGGGCACAGCTTGCATTTGCTCAAACGTTTGAATTGGGCTGTGGAATTAACACATTTCATCCCGTTTGCTGGGCTGGGTCTGATGTGCTCATGTTGTGCTGCCATTCTTCATTCCCCATCAGTTTAAGAAGTGATCTGATAGTTGCCACTGTCACTTTTACCATACCCAGCTGATAAACAGGATGCACTACTGAACACTTTGTGAACTATGGCCAGTTCCCGTGACTACTGTTTGCAAGATTACCGCCTCTAAAATCAGCCTGAGAACTTAATTACATGCAGCTTTCAGTGCAGGGTTGTTATCAAGCCCTCTTCTGCCTTTTGCAGAGTTGGAAGCAGGCTGTGGAGGAAGTAGGCTAATTTGTAATTGTTATAACATGCTTTTTTTTGTTAGTGGCAGAGATATTCAGTCTTCTTGTCCTCCCTCCCCCAAGTACCAGCATGAAGCTGATATGCTAAGTATTTTGCACCTTTGTTTGCTAGGTCAATTTTCCTTATCTACTGACACTCTTTAGCAAGGTCATCAACATTCAATACGGCCTCTAGCAGAGTACTGTACCTCTAGTTTCTTTTTGATCATGCTCCTCTAATGTAAGAGCTAGAGTCTTCTTTTGCCAGTTTATTTGCCTCAGGCCAAATTCAGAGCTCAAAAATGGGGAAACGCAGAACAGTGTGCACTCATTTATGCCATGTTGAACTGTATTCATTGCTCACTGTGAGCCAGGGATCTGGGAGACACAGCTGCATCACATATGCCACATTATTTACTTTGTACATACATTGCTTCCACATGGGAGAAAAGCATGTATATTGCCTGGATACCATCACATCTGATGAATGGGATGGCATGTGTATCCATTTTGCTGTCCAGCTGAGGCTTCATATTGCATGATACATAAACCTTTAACAATGTATTCATGGACCAGAAAGGCAACATAGGAGGATCTTTGCGCTTATGCAAGGAAATTCTTGGCACGTCCTGGTTTTTGGGTGTCAAAATGGCATTGGGGGGGGGGGAATTTTGCCGAATTAGCAAAATGTCAGGGAAAACCTGGGTATATGGCAATGTGGTGGAAATAGCAGTGGAAACAGCTCAAAAAGCTTAAAATCACTATTTTAAAACCCAAAAGTTTAACAATTTGGGTTTGTTCCCCCAAAATGCTCATCAGTTTTGGTGGCTTTCTTTAAAAAAGGTTGGGGTCTTCCTAAAAAAAGTTAAGCGGGTGTCAGGAATTTTACTTTTTGATATATGGCAACCTTATGGTGTGGTTGCTTGCCTATTGCAGTTCCTATTCCAGCCAACAATCTGAAAATTAGGGTCGGGGCACGGAACAGCATCAGGAAGCCTCCACTTCATACCTCTTCTCTGCTGTGAACTCACTAGGTGGCCTCAAGTAGGCGGGGTGGGGTGAATCTGACTATTTTGCTTTTTCATTTTTCTTTTCAGTTAAGTTCTCCACATTTCCACATTAGTTTTCAACTTTAATTTTCTCAACGACCTTTTTATTTAATCAGGCTTTTTGTGTGAATCATGCACATTTTTTGCAAAGCAATTTCCCCTAATTTAACACACATTTGCATGTTAGTTTTGTTCTCACACACATTTTATGCACGCATTACCTTTGAGTGCATTTTTGCACACATTATTTGGCATTGCAGTATTCAGAGAAGTGCAGATTTCTAGGGCTAGCTTCGTTGGGGGGATTGCATATTGTTTTAAGAAAGTGAAAATCGGTTAGATTCACCTTTAAATGTGAATTGAATCCAATTTCTCCCCCATCCCTAATGTCAGACGAGCCACTCTATTTCCATCACAAAATCTTAGGAAGTAGGGAAGAGTCCAAGCTAATGTAGAAGGCTTTGTAAGAAACAGGCATGGGCTGGCACAAGCAGGATCTAGAGGCATCACACAGGCCTTTGTTGCTTCATACATCATGAGAAACCATAGTTTCCCCCTTCTAATTCCTTTTTCATGCACCAGCTCTCAGGCATTCCACAGGAAGGTCCCCTGACTGGCTGCCAGTCTTCCCATATAGGCACATGCATGGGCAGACCCATAGCCAGTCAGGAAACTGCCCATTTAACTTTGAGGGCTCTCAGATTTCCCATACACAGCTTCCCCTAGGCAGCATGGTTCTTGTAATGTCATGGGAGGATGTTACCAGGAAGCTTATCCTAGCAGTTAATGCAAAATAGTTGAGTTTAGTTATATTGGGAGCACTATGAATGTGCCTGAAGTAAAAGTTTCAGTATTTCCTGTTTCAGACCACTGATAGGTACATCAAATCAACTGCAGTAAGGCTTAGCTTTAAAGAAACTTCTTGATGTTAGATGAGCTCATTCCAGCATGCTGATGCTTTTCAAGCATTCTGGAAGATATCCTGGGTTGTGATACTGAATTTGCATTTCTTGTACTGACATTAAACATGGGATTTTGTGTTTGTTTCTAGTAATTGCAGAATGGCCACACACACACACACTGCTTCCGAACCAAGACAGTGTGAAAAGGCTTAGCTGGATTTTTGCCACTAATAGCTGGTTGCAGAATCTTTGTTAACAATACACAAGCAGCGAGATGTGATATTCAGAAAATGGTGTTGTTGTTGTTTTAAAAAAAGATATTTATTAAAGTTTTTTAAAATATAACAATGAAAAAAGTAAAAAATAAAAAGAAACAAAATACAAAATACAACATAAAAACAGTTAGAAAACAAATAATTTTCCATAACATATCTTCCTTACGCTTATTTCCCCAGACCTCCTCATACCTCCCTTCTTTGTATTCCACTTCAATTTGTTAGTTCAGCAAATCCTTACCATTAAGCTTTTACCCATTTATAAACCTTTTTTTCTGTATCTCCTAAAGCATTACAGCTGGAAACCCCTTAGTTTCTATCCAACATCCTTCTAACATTCATTAATTTTACAATATTTCTGTAAATAGTCTTTAAATTTCTTCCAGTCTTCTTTCACCAACTCTTCTCCCTGGTCTCAGATTCTGCCAGTCATTTCTGCCGATATTCAGAAAATGATAGTGTACGTAGGCATAATCCACTTTTCAAAGGGTCACAGAGAGTGCTCCTGAGCTGAATGGAAGCATTAACAGTAGAAATAGCCCTGATTTCCTGCAATTATTTTGTAGTTGCTTGCACCATTTAGAAACAAGTTATTGTGCTCTACATCCACACCACCCCCTTGCTATGCTCTCCTTTTGCATTGTCCTTGTCAGTATTATTCAGGACCTACAGATTAATTGCCTGTTAGCCCTGAACTGTTTCTGTTCACACTTTGGCTGAATGAATGGTGATGCACTGCTCTGACACAAATCATGTGTAAATGAGACCTTTTCTCTGGTACTGTAGCAAGGTACCTGGTAGTTCATATTATTGAGTACAACTTAGAGGCCTGCAGTCAGTTAGGGTTTTTCCCCCAATCAGTTTGCTGCATCATCATCATCATCATTTATTTATACCCCACCCACTCTGGGCAGCTTCCAACAAAATATTAAAATACAATAGTCTGTTAAACATTAAAAGCTTCCCTGAACAGGGCTGCCTTCAGATGTCTTCTAAAAGTCTGGTAGTTCTTTTTCTCTTTGACATCTGGTGGGAGGGCATTCCACAGAGCGGGTGCCACTACCGAGAAGGCCCTCTGCCTGGTTCCCTGTAACTTGGCTTCTCACAGCGAGGGAACCGCCAGAAGGCCCTCAGCGCTGGACCTCAGTGTCCGGGCAGAACAATGGGGGTGGAGACACTCCTTCAGGTATACTGGACTGAGGCCGTTTAGGGCTTTAAAGGTCAGCACCAACACTTTGAATTGTGCTTGGAAACATACTAGGAGCCAATGTAGGTCTTTCAAGACGGGTGTTATGTGGTCTCGGTGGCCGCTCCCAGTCACCAGTCTAGCTGCCGCATTCTGGATTAGTTGTAGTTTCCGGGTCACCTTCAAAGGTAGCCCCACATAGAGCTCATTGCAGTAGTCCAAGCGAGGGATAACTAGGGCATGAACCACTCTGGCGAGACAGTCCGCAGGCAGATAGGGTTTCAGTGTACCAGCCTGTGTACCAGATGGAGCTGGTAAACAGCTGTCCATGGATGCAGAATTGACCTGCACCTCCATGGACAGCTGTGAGTCCAAAATGACTCCCAGGCTGTGCACCTGGTCCTTCAGGGGCGCAGTTACCCCATTCAAGACCAGGGAGTCCTCCACACCTGCCAACCTCCTGTCCCCCCAAGACTGTACTTCTGTCTTGTCAGGATTCAACCTCAATCTGTTAGCCGCCATCCATCCTCCAACTGCATGCTTCTCACCCCTCGATTCTTGACCATGTGCAACTTTTTTCTACCCATTCTCTCCCATCAGATTCTTTCACATTTCTTCTCTTCCTCTCACTGCTATTTGGACCACCCCTTCCATCATATTTCCTAAGCCTCCTGTTGCCTGGTTTCCTTGGCGCACTGTCTTGTCAGCCTCCCTGGTTCCTACCTTCCTAGCTTCATGTGTCCTCTCCTCCTCCTTTTTTACTGTTTTCTGAATGTCCTGCCTTTCTCTGGGAGCTGAGCAGCTCAGTCAGTGGAAGCCAGACATTTTCATGCCTGCCTCACCCATCTGTAACATTAGGGTTAGCAGTTGCTTTGCCACTTCCTCCCCCAAACATTTTTCCTGCAGTACTTGGATTCATGTGTTAAAGCATCTAGTCTTTTAACTAAAGAATGACCACAGTCATAATATGCTTACTAGTCCTGTTGTCCTCATTGGAACATTTCCAAGCACAGGTGTTAAGGATCAGTCTAAAAGATAGGCTAGGAAGAAAAGAAAGAGACAAAGTAAAATGTGAACTGTGGTAAAAGTGCCTAGCTTTTGCCTCTTCATTGAGGCAAGCTCTGTCTAGGATTGTCAAGTGTGCCTTTTACGATCTAAAGAGAAACCAGAGTATAAGTTCCCCTTCTACAATCTCTCTAAACAACGAGGAGAAAGCAGGAGACAGTAAGATAAATTCTTGGGGGCACACAGTTTTCCAAATAAAGTCCTTAAGGTGAAAGCTAGTTTGTTTGTTTTGTTTTTACAGCTTTTATATTTATAGCACTGTGATGTTCTCAGGTTGAATATAGCAATGTAAATGATTCCATTGCAATATATAAGCTTTCCTGTATTCCGCACAGGTTTTCAGTGTGACATTTTTGGTGGCTTTTAGTACCATCTGTGAAGTATAGTTCTTCTTCACTATAACTCCTTGAATATAGGCATGCTCTTGGTTGATGAGGTATCTGAATCTTCTCTTAAGCTCCCATACAGCACGGTAATGTAGTTGATGTTATATTGACTATTCGGTTCAGTACTGCTTAGAGATTACAGTGATTAAGCAGCATGCAAATTGTGAAACGAAATAAATAATGAATCAAAATAGGATAACAGACCTGTGACTCATCTTGCCACCCCCTACTGTTGCACATCCCACATCTTCCCTGATCATTCGCCATGCTAGCTGCAGCTGATGGGAGTTAGGGTCCCACAACATCTGGAGGGTCATGGGTTCCCCATCACTGCTATAGGTACTACATAGCAGGCCCATACAGAGGCCCCAGCAGTGCTGTGGAACCTAATCCTTTCCTAGAGCTCAGGAACCAGTACCTATGATTTTATAACGGAAAAGATCAGTTACTGCAGTGTGCACTGCATTCACCTGTCATTGGAAATGCTTTGGAAGCATGGCTAAATGAGGCAATGGGGTAAAGGTAACAAAAAACCAAAAAAGGTAAAGTAGCCCTGAATGGTTAAGTCCAGTCAAAGGTGTCTATGGGTGCCTCACTTATCTCGCTTTTGGCTGAGGGAGACGGCATTTGCAGACAGCTTTCTGGGTCATGTGGCCAGCATGACTAAACCACTTCTGGCACGATGGGACATTGTGACAAGTGCCAGAGCATGCAGAAATGCCATTTACCATCACGCTGCAGCGGTACCTGTTTATCTACTCACACTGGTATGCTTCCCAACTGCTAGGTCGGCAGGAACTGGGACAGAGCAACGGGAGCTCACCTCATTGCATTGCGTGGATTCGAACCACTGACCTTCCGATCGGCAAGTCCACGAGGCTCAGTGGTTTAGACCACAGCGCCACCCACTCCCTTCACCCCATTGGGTAGAAAGGTACTAGCATAGGTACAATGGTACTAGAAAGGTCCTCGCAACAGCTTGGCCAGCTGCTTTTTGTTTTCCAAGCCAAATTCACAGGACAAAGCTATGAAAGCCATAAATTGTCTGAGCCCAACAGAACTTTGAGCAAGGGTTAGCAGCCTTTGGAGACCTCTGCACACATTCGCAGACCGGAGAAACTGTCACACAAAGCTGGCAAACCAAGCACATACTGCAGCCTAGTGTATTGGCAACAAACAAATGCTTCTTTGAAGCCTAATTTCAGTGGTGGGGAGAGGGATTCTGTGGGTAACAAGAAAGGCTGCTGCAGGGACATTGACTCACAGCACAACCTGAAACATATTTATTTAGAAGTAAATCCTTCTGACTTCTGTGGGACATACACTCTAGGTAAATGTATTTACGGCCACAGCCTTTTGCTGCAATTCTAACCCCACATACATAGGAGTCAGTCCCGTTGAACTTGGTGGGACATACCTCTGAGCAGACATGTATAAGGCTTAGTTGTTAATCACCAACCCTATTTCCTAGTCATGTTATTGCATGATGCCTTAGCTTCGGCAGAGAGATGCCATGTCACCCCCCTGTTTTGTAGCATTGGGCAGAAAACAAACAGGCTGAGTTCTTGGTGGGCCATTGTATGTGTCTGGTGGGCTGTGTTGGGCTACATGTACAGGCCTGCAACAAATCATGGGAACACAGTGGCAGATGCAGTGGGCTTCAGAAGTCTTTGGTGAAACTGCCAACTTTGAACCAAGCACTTTAATGTAAAAAAAGCACACATTGCATAGGAGCACTTGACAAACTAGCTAGCTAATGTTTGTCAGCATTTTTTAACAGAGAACAGCAGATTTTGAGCCTTGGGTTTGCATCAGGTTATTCATCTTAATTGCTGTTTATAGAAGAGTGTCTGGAATGTATGGATAAGTACGACAATGCCCTTAACCCTCTTCACACCTAAATATAAAAACATATTCATTGCCAAAGGAGAACAGGGTGGGACTCAGCCTTCCAGTGCACTGTGTAAACAACTGCTCTTTCAAGTAGCTAGAAAATGTCAACAGTTATATAAGTCGTTGCTTCATTAGCTAATTTTTTAGCTATGCAGGAACTACATATTCCCGAGCACATAGGAGACATTGCCAGGGAAAAGGACTGTATAATAGTTTAACTGAATCAGATTATGATTTTTCACAAATAAAAACCAAATGGTGGAAGTGGTCAGCACTTGCATTTTTTGCACAGCTACATGAACTCCTGGCTTGTGAAGTTATGTTGGCGCAGAAGCAAATCACCCTGTTTTCTGGTGCCTATCTCTGAAAAAATCACTGTTCCTGTTTTCTTTCTTTCTTTCTTTCTTTCTTTCTTTCTTTCTTTCTTTCTTTCTTTCTTTCTCTTTTCTGGGATGCTAGCATTTGGTGTTCTGTAGGTTTTAGCTTCATCCCCTCAAGTATCTAGAGGTTCAGTATCTGGGTGGGTGGGTCTTAGTTTAGTGCACCTGTAAGTGAATGCATGTATGAAGATATCAAAGCACGCTGCAGTGTGCAGCCTGACATTTCAACCCATTCCAGAGTGAGCTATATTTCAAACTGCGTAATATATTGTTAAGGTCATTTATATTCTAGTGTATCTGAAACCCATAGAACAAAAAACCTTTTTAGCTTTTAAATCTGTAGAGGTTGATTCAGAGGGCAAGGGAAGAACCATCGGTGGAAACTGTAGGGAAGCAGATTTGAGGTAAACATCAGGGAAAACTTCTTTATGGTAAGAGCTGCTTGACACTGGAACAGATTTCCTCAGGAGGAGGTGAACTTTGCTGGAGGTATTTAAGCAGAATCTGGACAGCCATCTGCCAAGGCTGCTGTAATTGCACAGGTGGCGCTGTGGTCTAAACCACTGAGCCTCTTGGGCTTACTGATCAGAAGGTTGGCAGTTCAAATCCCTGCAACAGGGTGAGCTCCTGTTGCTTTGTCCCAGCTCCTGCCAACCTAGCAGTTCGAAAGCATGCCAGTGAAAGTAGATAAATAGATATCGCTGCAGCGGGAAGGTAAACGGTGTTTCTGTGCACTCTGGTTTCTGTCACGGTGTTCCGTTGCACCAGAAGTGGTTTATTCATGCTGGTCACCTGACCCGGAAAGCTGTCTGTGGACAAACACTGGCTCTCTCGGCCTGAAAGTGTGATGAGCACCGTAACTCCATAGTCACCTTTGACTGGACTTAACCATCCAGAGGTCCTTTACTTTTACCTTTTTAATTGAAGCCTGCATTGTAGATTCTGCTTTGAGCAGCTGGTTGGTTTAGATGACCTCTGAGGTTCCTCCCAAACCTATAAAATTGTATGATTCAATGACTTTGACAGGGTGTAAAAATGCAGCACACAATCGTGTCATGTCATGGGGTGTATGGGCTGGAGCTTGTGAAGTGGAATATTGGGGTAAGAAGGAGGCATTGCAAGGACATCCCTATTTTCATCTATGAGTTTGAGCAGGCATCATGTCCAAACCTAAGCATTTGCTTAGTATTGTACCAAATTTTGGGTTATTGCCAATTGCAGCAAATCAATATCTCTGAATAACATGCAAGTATTTGCTGCTCATTACTGTGAGATGATGAATGCAGGTTCACATGCTAACTCTTTAGTGCTAAATATATTTAGATTCCTTTATTTCAACAGGATTTAATTTCAGTACATATGTGTAACCCAATGCTCTATGAGCATGTAAAGCCAGTGCAGAGACGTACAGATCACTTCCTTTGAAAGAATCCCATTTATTTAGGACTTTAGGATTATGGCCATTGCTGTAAAGCAATTCCCAATTTATCTCACCAGCCTGTACAACTATAACTTCTAGTGTAAAAAAAGTACATTGAAACTTAGACTCTGCTTTTTACCTCAAAAATGAAGTAATGTCTGTTGTTATTTAATTCATTCATTCCTTAAAAGTATTATTGTTCTTTACTTATTTTCCATGTCTACACTGTTCCTTCCATGGCTCAAAGTGGTTATTTATAAGAGGAAACTCGCTTGGATTTCCTGTTAATATACATTCAGCTACACATTCCTGTGTGCGTCTATTTCTATGTACACTTCTGTCCTAGCTTTTTTATATCACGTCAAGAATTTCATCCAATCCAACAGTATCCTCGGTAGTAGAATAGAATGTATTTTAAAGTGTTGGCTTTTAAAACAGAAGTTACTGTGAAAAGTTCCAGCATAGAACACTTCTCACATTTCTTTTAGTGTAACAAAGTATAATATAAACTCACTCTAAAGGCTCATCCAGGAAAATGTTAACCATCCCAAACCTTCCAAATCTTCAAGTCACCTCCCCAAACCTTCAAATTTATCTCTTTCCTCCCCTCGCCAATTTCCCATGATGCTCGCTGCTTGAAAATTTGTCACGTAGCTCCTAGGAACAGAGAACACTGAAGGGTTTGGTAGCCCAGGCATGAGAGTTTGGCTCTCTCCTCAGTCCTTCCTAGACTGATGGTACATTTCTTGAAACACCAAGGGCCAGAAGCTTACTGGATGCATACCATGAGACATAGATATATGTAGCATGAGCTAGAGAGCCCAGAGCATCTATGTGCTTTTGTGTGTGCATGCTCTTCAGGCAGCTGTGCAATCAATCCTGGAAGGACGCATTTAATCACTGAAAACCCTATATCCAAAATGTGAATACTAAATTCTCATAACAAGAAGCCAGAATGTTTTGCTATTAAAAAAGTAAATATATTTCTTTTGTTAGGAATATAGGAAGCTGCCTTATACTGAGACCACTGGTGCATCTAGTTGAGTATTTGCATTGACTGGCAGTGACTTTCTAGGGTTTTAGCCAGATGTTCTCCCAGCCGTGTCTGAAGATGCCAAGGATTGGGACTTCCGGGGGAGGCGCCTCCAGCAATGGCAGAATTCCTCTGACCGGGAGGAATCTGCTCCGTGGAAATCTGGGTCTGGCCGCCACGGCGAAGGCGGAGACCCGTTAAAATCACAGGCGGGAGAAGCCTGTGAACGTGGGATTCGGCGGGCACCTTTTGTGCCTCCCCCACTCGCGGGGAACCCCAGTTTCTGGGGCTCCAGAGTGACGTGGGGTGAGCGGCGCGGTGCATCAAATCGTCTGCTTCTTCCACAGAGCGAAGCTGCATAGCTGTTGCCAGAGAGCGCTGACCTTTTCCTGTGGACAATTTGACTTTAAAGTAATTACCCGTGAGTAGAGCTGAAACAGAAGAATTGGATCTCTAAAAGTTTAATTTGGTATCGTAACGGGGAGGTTCAAAACAGGAAGTCCGCCTTCCCTTTTTGTAAATAGACTGAGGCAACGAAGTTGCAAGCTGGAGTCCTGGAAGGTCTTTTGTAAAAGATCAAATTTCCAACGGTAAAGAACATTAAACCCCCTCTTGGAGACAGGAGAAGAGAGGGGAAGTTGCGGATTGAGTATGCCTGCGGGAGAGAGCGAAGAGGCTTAAAATACCGCCGCTCTGACCCTGGAAACGGGCTGCTAGTAAGACTGATTCCCCCCCCCCCTTTTTTGGGAATGTTCATTGACAGCGCTTAGAACGTTCATCGACAGCTAGCTAAATAAGAGAAATACATTGTTTCTACTGTTTCCGGTTGTTTTTTTTAAAAAGGAGGAAAGTAACTGAAAATTGAAACTAACTTCGGATTATTGAAACTGTGTTTAAAAGAGGACATATTGACCAATACAAATACAACCTGTTTTCCCCTAGTGGAAGCTTTTGAAATTGGCTACTTTATAGGAGCTGGGCTAGGGGAATTTCCAGCTGCAAGATAAGAAAAGTGAGAGGCTTTGGAATTGACCTTGAATCTCTTAAGTGTTATGGCAAATGGAAAGGAAAAAACAGACGGGATGTCGACAGAGGAGGCCTTAGTGGCTGCATTATTGAAAATAAACGATTCGCTGGAACAACTCCATAAGAAAACAGATGCGATAAATGTGAAATTGGATGTTGCAAATATTGAAACTGATTTAATCGTAGAAAGTTTAAATAATTTGGGACAAAAGGTGAATACCAATTCAGAAACCACCCAGAAACTGATACAGGAATCTACTCTGATACGGCAAACTGCAGATGAAGTCAGGGAAAAAACCCTTGCTGCTGAATTTAAAGTAATACAACTGGAGAGGAGAGTCCCATCCATACAAAGAGAACTTGATGAACATAAGCTGACATTCGTTATGATTGAACTTAAAGAAGAACGGATGAATTTGAGGACCAGAGCCCTACCTGAATTGGAAAAGGAAAGCCTGACAGAGTTTCAGGAGGCGACAGGACTAACATTGGTTGAGAAAGAGAGGTATTTGGTGGTTAGTATGACCGCCAAAAATGTGAATCTGCTTAAGGACAACTGTGAAGGATGTTGGATTGAAGAGAAGGGGGATTTAGAAATATAGACAAATCAGAAGTTGTTACTGTTGGGCCGAATCATTGTGGTGGGGATGAGGGCTGCTGTGTTGCTGGGGATGTTGCTTTTGTTTCAAACATTGCAAGCTCTGGATGGGATGGAGGGTCTCAGGAGGTGGCAGAGGGATGCTCCTAGAGTTGTTTGGCAGGGCAGGAAGCCTCGAGTTAAGCTTAAGATATTGATGGATGCTAAAGAAGGAGGTGGACCTGCCCTGCCAGACCTTTAAACTTCGTTGTGAACCATCTGCCTTTTGCTGATTGAGAGAATGGTTGCTTCTTGAAAACACTGAAGTGTTGGACAATGGCAGACGAAGTTGATGAACTATAGGGAATTGGCGGAAATGACTGGCAAGACCCGAGACCGGGGTGAAGAGTCGGTGGAAGAAGATTGGAAAAAGTTTAAAGACTATTTATAGAAATATTGTAAAATTAAGGAATGTTAGAAAAATGTTGGAATGATATTACATGGCTTTAGTAGAAATGTCATAAGGAATTAAGTATAAATAGATTAATAGAAAACTAAATGCAAAGTATTGCAAGAATGTGTTAAGATAATTATAGAACAGAAAATAGAGTAAGATGGAATGGAATTGCTGAAACAAATAATAGAAGTGGAATACAAAAAGGGAGGTGTGAGGAAGTCGCTGGAAATAAGTGAATGAAATATAAGATATTGAAAATGTTTGAGGTGTTTTTAAATTGTTTTTGTTTGTTTTTGCTTGATTTGTTCTTTTTTTCCTTTTTTCCTTTTTCTCTTTGTTTGTAGTGCTGTGTTGGAAATTTTGAAAAAGTAATAAATATCATTTTTTAAAAAAAGAAGAAGAAGAAGAAGATGCCAAGGATTGAACCTGGCACCTTTTGCATATAAAGAATGTGCTGTACCAGTGAGCCTCAGCACTTCACCTTGTACGTCACTGAAATAAATAATACACACATGCATACACATGCATAAGGAGAAAGCACTTATGCCTGCACACTTTGTGAAGGACAAAATTTCATATTTCAAGGCATGTCAATCTGAAGAACCAATTGACCTTTGAAGGGGTCTTTTCAGGGACAGAGGAACCAGGTGTGAGCAGAACACCACACACACCCTCTCACTTCAGTTTCTAGCCATGTTCTTATATAAAACCAACTAAATAAATACTTTTTTTAAAATGCCTTTTGCTTTTTCCTCTGCTTTTGGTTGTTTTGCGTGCTTAAGTTGAATAGATTTAGCGTTGTGTCGTACTTTAACAAAAGGGAGCATTATCAGGGTTCTCAAATGATCTCGGCAGTTTGTTTTAAGCCTTTCTGCAAGAAATAGCGAAGGATTAACACCAGCTGTTTTGAAAGATTATATTTTCTATTATTAGTGTTAGTGAAGAACATTAATGATCTCGCAGCTATATTTGAAGCTGTAGTTAACCGAAACAGAAGCATTACCAGCGCATTTTCTTTAAAGCAAATTCATGAAGCTCAATAGGAAATAATATGATCTTGAGAAGAAATGTTCCAAAACCAACATTTTTCACAGTAGACACATGCTGATATTTTCTCCTTCCTAGTAAGAATTTATTTTTACTCTAAATGATCACAGTGAGAGGGAAACATTGAAGAGAGATCTGTATATTTTATCAGGTGCCTGGAAATGTCAAACTGACCAGTGTTGGCGTCTGAGTGAGTCAGTTGTATTTATTTATTACATTTCTGTACTTATCCACAGAAAAGCTTTCTGAGCAGTTTTACAAGAAGGAGCTGCAGATCACTGGCAGAGCATCTGCTTTGCACGCAAAAGGCCCCAGCAATGCCAGATTTACATATGACTGAGCAAGCTGCAGCCCAGGACCACATAATCTAGGAGGGCCTCAGTCTATTGCTATTCCCCCCCACCAAAGGAAGGTTTTACTATCTAGGCCCAGTTGCCCATGCATGTCATGCATACTGGTCATACTGAACTACTTCAGTGAACTTGAAATAGACTTCAGTAAATGTAGAGGACAATCATATGACAATGCGGCCAATATGGCTGGAAAGTATAAAGGCATTCAGCAAAAAGTTCTGGAAAGAAACAAGTTTGCAAAGTTTATTCCATCTGTTGGACATTCCCTAAATCTAGTTGGATGAACCGCAATTAACTCGTGCCTGGATGCAGTGAATTTATTTATGGCCAGAATTAACAAACTTTATTGTTTTTTCTCAGCTTCTACAAAAAGATGAGCAGTGCTTTCTAAAATTTCTTGTCTCTTGAGTCAAAGGTTCCTAAACATTTATCAGACACAAAATTATGAAATCAGTATCACAATATGGACTTCAAAGCAGTTTGGAACACTATATTAATATATCACCCAGCCGAAATCTAAACTAGTACTTTTAATTACATGCTTAGGACATGAGTTTCAGGGTCTTAGAATTCTTTTCTCAAGAAGGCAGCATTTAAAAACCCCAAACTCTTATTCAGCTTGGATTTTAAATCCAAGCTGAAGAGGAATTCACTTTTTTCTAAAATGGCCCTAAATTTCTAGCATACCATGTTAGTTATTTCTTCTTCTTGTTATCATTCCTGAAGGAGAAGGATGTGTGGGTTCATATTTATGTATATATATGTATGTCATACTTTTTGAAGCTAGGCTCTCTTAGATATTTTGTAACTATGTTATTTTAATTTATTTTTAATATTGGTATTAATTAACTATTAATTAGATTTCTATACCACCCTTCATCTGAGGATCACAGGCCTGTTTATAATATAAAAACACAATAATACATACCATAGTAACAAACAAGAACATACCACCACCCACAATTTAAAAGGCCATGGAGTGTTAAATTAGCCAAAGGCCTGGGAGAAGACAAATGTCAATTGTTTTTGTTATATTGTTGTTTTGGTTTTTACACTGTAAACTACACTAGAAATTGTATGTTGAAAGACAGTACAGAAATCTCGTGAACAGGTAAACAATCTCTGCCTTATTTGGATAGCGTTTTTGGCCCTCATCCAGCCTATTACTTATTCCAAACAGAAAATTGGAGATTTCTCTTGCCTTGTGGGACTTGAGGAGAAGGAGAGGTAATTGAGTGTCATCAGCATACTGATGATTCTGTACTCCATATTCTTTGATGACCTCCCCAAGCGCTTTCATGTACCCATAGGGGATGTTACAGAACCCTGCAGCACCCCACAGGAAAACTCCTGCAAGAAAGAACAGCAGTATCTTTTGAAACATACCCAAGTAGGATCAAACCTCCTGCAAGGGAGTGCCATTAACCTTGCAGTGTTTACATTCCACAGTAATCAAGCATGCTTATTATATTTTCTTTTCTTTACTTTTGCTTTTACAAGCTGAGATGTTTCAAGTGCAAAATAATTTTCAGTGATGTGTTCATTTCACAATGCAGATGTCATTCCCTACATGTCACAGTATTATCACTTACAAGAAAATACAGTTGTCAGGATGCACTTTGAGCTCTATGTTAAGTTTAACTAGGCTTGCCATATGTCAGGAAAATTCCTGACATGTCCTAAAAATGGTGTCGGGGAGGGGGGGATTTAGCAAGGAATGGCAGGGAAAACCCAGATGTAGTATTATTTTAAAAAAGCTCAACAACTTTGTGGGTGTCAGAAAGGAGACATACACACTGCACACACTGCCAGAAAAGGGAGCCACCTTCCAGTGTTGCGGCACATTTGGGACTGCTGTGGCCTAGTTGCGCCCTTCTGAATCTATGCCCAGGACGATGGCATAGAGCCACCATAAAGCAAAAATTGCTGATTGAACAGTCTTAAATGTAAAACCTCCCTTGTAGCACAGAATACAGAAATGGCTGGATAACGTCGGCTGAAACAACTTGCACCAGTAAAATCTGTGAAAATCTTGTTACCTATCCATGTAAGAAGCAGAAATGGTTGTAATGTGTGGTGCAATCAACTTGAGGCTCCTTTGTCTTGTCTCTCTTTGCTCTGCCCTCTTCATACCTCTTCTGGTCCTGGGAGACCAGTGGGGAGGGGAGTTGGTCACAGCAGGATGGGAAGACTCCCTGGCTTCTTCAGCAGCCTGCCTGATCTCTGCCTCTTGCTCCCCTCTCCGGACTTGCTTCTGTCTCCGATTCTGGAATGCTGTCTGCCAAGCCTCTTCCTGCTCACTAAACCCTGTTACCTCTTCTTCTTCCAACACCACCTCCTCCCAGTCTGCTCCCTCTTCCCCCTCTGACCACTCATCATCGTCCCACCACCACTCCCCTGGCCCTGAGCCTTCCTCCTTTGGGGATTCCTCAGCTGGCTCCTCCCATCATTCCTCTGCATCCAGCCAGTCCATGACAGGTACTCCTTGTTGTACTCTGCAACTGTACTCAGTGTTTAGTTCTTGAGAATGGCTTTCTCTGCTTTATGAAATTCTTTCCTTGGGGAGGCAAGCCTAGCACCATCACAATCTGTTTTAGCAGCAGGTGGAAATATTCATATTCACCAAATCTGGGATCATGACTTTCTGCTTATCTTTTACTAGGGAGGGGTGCAGTTGAATCATACACACACACACACACACACACACACACATATATATATATATATATATGAGAGTCAACTGCACCCCCTACTAAAAGATAAGCAGAAAGGTTGTGTGTGTGTGTGTGTGTGTGTGTGTACACACACACACACACACAGAGAGAGAGAGAGAGAGAGAGAGACAGACAGACAGACAGACATATAATATCTTATTTAAGGTTGTTTTAACCTTGTTTTATCCTTGTTTTAATGTTCATTTTTGAAAGCTGCTTTTAGTTTCATTGCTTTTTATAAAAAAAAGATGAATAAATATAAAAAATTGTAATGCTAGATTTCCATCGAATTTAATTCTCAGTGCTTGTATTTAAGAAATTGGTCTCAGAACTTTAACATGTACAGAGGTGGATCCTTTTGGTTTTCTTCCCTATTGTAAACACATTTTCTTTATTGTTATGTACCCTTTTAATGATGATTATGATTTTCCTTCCAGATTTCATTTTTGGCCTCCGCTTACACAAGCCAACAACTCTCAGAGGAAAGCTGCTCTGCTTTGGGCTCCATCACTCACTATCTCTATCTTTGCCAGTTCAGCTGGATGCTTATTCAGGTTAGTAAGTATATTACTTTTTCTTACATATATCCAGCAGTTGCTTGGAGTGAGCTGCTTTGGTAGACACTCTGCCCCAAAGCAGATAATAAATAAATATAACTAAGGTAAACAAGACTGGGGATCCATCTGCACTATACCTTTAAAGCAGTATTTTACTGCTTTGAACAGTTATGGCTTCCTCCAAGGAATGCTGGGAACTGTAGTTTCTTAAGGATGCTGAGGAGACCCCCTCCCCTCCATTATCTTAACAGAGGTAACACTGTCAGAGTTCCCTGGGATGGGAGATTGACTATTAAAACCACAGTTAAATTGATTGTTAAACTACAGTTCCCAGGATTCCTTGGGGCAAAGCAATAACAGTTTAAAGTGGTATGATGGTAAACCTTTAGAGGCTATGGGCACTTTCCATTGTAGAGTTAAATGAAATACACTGGAAAAATATCTATAGCTACAAAATCTCTGAACACTGGAGAAGTTACTTTCTAAACATACTTTTGGTACATTTTTTTAATACAAAAAAAAATTGTCCACTTTAGGGAACTTTCTTCATAGAGGTATGAATATATATTGTAATGCAATGCTGGATCTTTGTGACCTCTGACTAACCCATTTGGAAGATTTTCCCATCCAGCATTAACCACAGTAAATGGAAATACCATCACCAATTAACTGTGGTTTATTAGTATTTATTATTTACACCCTGCCTTTCAGAATACATATATTTCTAGGGTGTACTATAAGCAGCATCAAAATACATTAATAAAATCACAATAAACAATATTAAAACATAACAAGCCCATCACTATACTTCCTGAAATGGGGCTGGATGGCACTAGGCATAAGGTTACCAGATTTTTTTCAATGAATCCGGGGACACAATCAATCAATCAACACCACACATTCGGGACATTGATGCTGCAGCAATGGTGGTGGCAGAGGGGCAGCTGCTGCCTAGACCTCAACTGCCACGTTTCCCCTTCCTCCGAGGCTTCTGTCTCCTTTCTCCATGAGCCTGGGCAGCCCCTGAGTTGTTGGTTCTTCAGTGGTGGTAGTGGGGAAGCTGTGCGCTGTGGGTCAGGCATGGAAGGCGGAGAACAAGGGCCGAGAGCCGCGGCAGCGGCAAGGCTTGAGCAGCGCAATGCCTCCCTTCCCATCGGCGCAGCCCCAATCCCACTCCTACTTGCGTGCAAGCAGGAGGGGGCAGAGATCCCTCAGCTGGGAAGGGAGGCTTCCTGTTGCCTAACTGGGAGGTCCCTGCCCCCTCCTGCATGCACTCAGGCTCTTATAGGCAGCATGAAGCCTCCCTTCCCAGCTGAGGGATCCCCACCCCGCTCCTGCTTGCATGCAAGTAGGAGTTGGGAAGCTGCTCTGATAGGCAGCATGAAGCCTCCCTTCACAGCTTAGTTTCTGGGGTCAGGGAAGGTGGAGGCAGCCCCTGCTTAGAGCCCCTGCACCACCATCATAATGGGGACTTCTGAGCAGCTCCTGAAGCCAGTCAGAGCCAACTGCTCTGGGCTGCTGAGACTGCCGCTGCTGTGTTTCCCGGGGACATTAGATGAAATCTGGGGACATTCCGGGGATGGAATTTCTCCGGGGACTTATTCGCAAATCCGGGGTCTGTCCCTGGGAAATGGGGACATTTGGTAACCCAACACTAGGGGAAAGGGGGAGAATACATGGATTATGTGTCTCTTGTTTGTTGTATGAGGGCTATATATCCTATAGCCAGTGTGGTGTAGTGGTTAAGAGCGGTGGACTCGTAATCTGGTGAACTGGATTTGTGTCCCCACTCCTCCACATGCAGCTGCTGGGTGACCTTGGGCTGGTGACACTTCTCTGAAGTCTCTCAGCCTCACTCACCTCACAGAGTGTTTGTTGTTGGGGAGGAAGGGAAAGGAGATTGTTAGCCGCTTTGAGACTCCTTAGGGAGTGATAAAGTGGGATATCAAATTCAAACTCCTCCTCCTCCTCCTCCTCCTCTTCTGACTTGTTCTAGGAGAAAATGTTAAGGATCACCAAGAAAAGCCCCCTTTTAGGTCATATTTCTAGGACCTTGTAGCTATACACATTCTTTCCAAATCCACATCTTGAAGGAAATGACATCATTTGACTCATTCATAATCTTGGGTGGGTAGCATGGATTGATTTTATTTTTCAGACCAGCAGCATTGCTCAGAGAGAAAAAGTGAAATCTTTGCTAACTGGTGCATACTCATCCATAATGAATGGAACTAAAATGCATTACAGCCTGCCATTCATTATAATTATACAGTTCCAGTGAGTCATAGAACTACTGCAAGAAATCCAAAAGGAGGAAATTAACTATCACCATAGAATAATTATGTTTATATAACTAAATTGATTAGTTCACATCATATACCATGAAACAATAAATCTAAATAAAACAGCTACACAATTTAGTGCCTTTGCGACTGGCTCTCAATCCAGCTTTCTTGTTGCTGTCCTTGTAGCTTTATTGAACGGCCTTGGGCATTCTTTGGCACTTTCTGTATCTGCCCTAGTTTGCTTTAAACTCTCTTCTTAGGTAACTAGGCTAAGTGGGTATTCAACTGTTTCTCTTTGCCCCTTCATCTTGCTGCAGGTTTTCCCGCGGGAATATATTAATTGCCTAATAGATAAAGTTTATGTTCATTCTGAGCGCAACCCACTAATATGTGAATCACTTATCCTTTGGGTGCCACAGAGATTCCTTCTAGTCATGCTGTTTGTAGCTTTCTAGCTGCTGTTTGTTCTGGTTTATTTTGGAGCAAAATTGCAGTGGACCATCCAAACTGTCAGTTGCATGTTCTTTGGAGACTGACTGTACTTTTACCCATCTAAAACAACATCAGGATATGTTCAGATTGAAAAAAAGTTATGTGTCTGCAGTCATAACCCTTCCATCCCCTTGTTTCACCAACCAATTGTCAGAGCTATGAGCATACACCTAGGTTACTGATTCCATCTGTTGTGAGGGTTTTAGTGTGTGTGTGTGGTTTTTTTTTTGGGGGGGGATATATAAACCTGGTATTCTAGAACTCTGACCGTAGGAAGATTAAGAGAATAGAGAAAGGAACTACTCACCTCATTCCTAGCCAGGGGTGCTATCCATCATTTTAGAGGCTGCAATGACCGCTTCCTATCAAAAAAGCAAAATGGAAGTTGCTCAAACCCCTACCTTCATTGCCACACATAACAGCAGGAAATTGCACAAAATACCTACTGCACAGTGAAAATATTGTAGAACCATTCTGGACCTTTCACAAAAGTCAGAAAAAGTGGTTTGATTCTGGAGCAGTGATGGAATGAAAACAACACCATGTGGGTGGATGCAGAAAATCTGGATTTTTTAAAAAAAAAATTGCTTTGGTGGTCACATGAGCAGCAAACTCTGAAGTAAATGTTAAATCACACAAAATAGATATTAAAAATTGAAGTATTAAGATTTTTTAAAAGGCAATTGATTGAAAGGTGTGTTAGAAGAAGCTTCACTTTAAAGCAGAACTCTCAAGTGTAGTATTGTTCCATTAAGCTTTACACAAAGAGCCAATCATTTCTCATTTACTCCCTGGGCACAATAGAAACTTCTGCCTGAGTTCTTTCATCCAGCAGCCAGGAAACTGACTGTACCTATTTGTCTCCATATGGCTGGTTATTGTTACACCATAGCAACAGGAAAGGATTTGCTAAATTTAGACCTGCTGTTTGTATTTGATCTATTTAATTTTGGAGTACCAAACGATGAGAGACCTATAGCTATCGAGACAGACATGACACTAAGCAGGAAATGGTAAACAAGCCAAATTCACACCAAACTTTGCAGTGCCCAGTTGAGTCTGCGTATCGTTCATGTGATAAGAGATAGGAAAGTAGGTAACTATGGTTAAACAAATACAGAAAACAAGAGTTAGGACACATAGTACCAGTTCTTAGAAAACAATCTGTGTTGCATGACTAACAAGACTTGTTCTAAGAGATAGAATTGATGGGATCATGGCTCACTGACTAAACAAATTGGCATAAATAAATTCCAGGGTTCATCTGTCTAGAGCTGGAGCGTGGCCTAGTTTTGTATACAAGGCCATGGAGTGAGCTGCTTTCTGCCAAACATTTTGTTGGCTCTTTTAATATCACAAGAAGAAGACAGCATTGCATAGCAGAGAATCAAAGCAGAGAATAGAAAGCAAAGTTTGAGGGAGTTATTAAAATAACAGATAAGCAAATAAGGAAAATATGTGCGTGTGTAATATATCACCATATCCATTGTCTGCATACAACATTCCCCCGCCCCCTGATCTCCCATTTCTCAATATGTGCAGAATTCTGAAGATACATGTGCTGTACAGGTTCTTAAATCCCATGTTACTTAAATATTTTAATAGATGCCATATTTGCAGGCATGAATCCTCCCTTTTAAACTGGTGTGTGTGTGTGTGTGTTATGAAAACTCCTCTCACCAACTGCCAAATGCTTGTTATCATTTTTACCCAGAAAGGATTGCACAAGCAAGGCTGCCTCTTGCAGGCATTGACCCAGTTAGGCCCTAGCTTACATTCAAGGTTATATGTGTGATTGAAGAAACGGCTCCCATACTCCAGTTTTTCAAAGGCAGAAATAATGGCTTGTGTGTCATGGAAATAGTTGGCTAATTCTGCAAATCAAATGATGAGGTGGGCAAAAGCACCCCTCCCACACTATTGCTACAATTTAAACTTGTGCTGGGCTTTTCTTACACACTTTTGCATGTAAAAGTTATAGATTCATAGAGTTGGAGGGGCCCTTGTAGGCAACCTCATCAAGCTGCTTGCTCAGTGCTAGCAAATCCAAAGCTAGAGCATCTCCAAACAAATGGCTGTCTAGCTTTTGCTCAAAAACCGTCAGCAAAGCAGACCCCACCTCCCCACTAAGTAATTGGTTCTTTAGCTGAACTGCTAAGTTTCTCTTCATAGCATCGTAGAATGGTATAGTTGGAAACGTATCCATTCTGAAGGAAATCAGCCCTGAGTGCTCACTGGAAGGACAGATCGTGAAGCTGAGGCTCCAATACTTTGGCCACCTCATGAGAAGAGAAGACTCCCTGGAAAAGACCCTGAGGTTGGGAAAGATGGAGGGCACAAGGAGAAGGGGACGATAGAGGACGAGATGGTTGGACAGTGTTCTCAAAACTACAAAAATGAGTCTGAGCAAACTGCAGGAGGCAGTGGAAGACAGAAGTGTCTGGCGTGCTCTGGACCATGGGGTCACGAAGAGTCGGACACGACTAAACGACTAAACAACAATAACAACATCGTTGGAATGGGCCGTCCAGGCCAACCCCCTCCAATGCAGGAAACCCAGCTAAAGCATCTATGGCAGACGGCCATCCAACCTCTGCTTAAAAACCTCCATGGAAGAAGAGTCTACAACCTCCCAAGGCAGACTTTCCCACTGTCAAACAGCTCTTACAGTCAGAAAGTTATTCCTGATGTTTAATAGGAATGTCCTTTCTTGTCACTTGAAGCCATTGGTTCGACTTCTACTCTCTGGAGCAGGATAAAACAATCTTGCTTCCTTGCTTCCTCTTCCATGTGACAGCCCTTGAGATATTTGAAAATGGCTATCATATCTCCTCTTTTCCAGGCTAAACATACCCAGCTACCTTAACCATTCTTCCTCAGAAAGCTTGGTTTACAGACCCTTGATCATCTTGATTAGCATCTACCAACAGATCTAGGTGATTTCATGTTTAACTATAAACTGTTCTCCAGTTTAAACCCATTTAGCCTAAACCTGCATCAGCAGAGAACAAGCTTTTGCCCTCACCTGTGCTTCAGGTGTTATGAAGAGTGCTATTACCTCCTTGCTCAACGTTCTCTCCCTGCTACCTTTCACCATCGGACTTGTTTTCTCTACCATCCCAACCTTTGTTCCCTCCTCCGAACCCATTCCAGTTTGTCTGCATCCTTCTTTGAAGTGTGTCTTCCAAAACTGCACGCTTTACTCCAGCTGAGTATTGCAGAAGTACAGCTGTTGCTTCAGCGAACACACTCAACTCAATTCCACCCCCCTCCTGGGTGCCCCACCCTTAATAGCTTACAGGGAAACAGCAGAAGGACGTTTCCAGTTTGACTGGCAGATAGGACAAAACCACACAGAGAGTCTACTCAGTTTCCCCACTGCAAAATGAACTGTTGTTTCTCATGACCTGGAGACAATGCTTTTATTAAGGCATGTAAAATGACACGAGTGCTTCTTTTTTTTACAGGCACATAGCATTACTGATGGTTTTTTTGGTGTGATAATGATGCTTAATTTTTTGAATAGCCTTCTCCTTATGCATACAGTGTTCCAAGGCAATTTACAAACATAGCCTTGAAAACAGCTAAAATATTTTTAAAACAGTACAAAAGCCACCTATTATAGGTTTAAAAATGAAACAGAGTGAACATCTGGATACCTTTACATCCAGCTGGAAAGGGTTGTTGAAACAAAAATGTCTTCAGTTCTTGATTGACCTCCAGTGTTTTGATTAAGGACAAAGCCTGGTTGCTGCTGCCTATAGGAAAACTACTTCTGCCATGAACCCCCATGTTCAATTTCTTAGCACCTCCGCGAGGTGGATTTTATGAGACGGGAAGGTAGGGAAGATTTCCTCTCCCTGCTGCCTTCCTCTGTTTGCACCGTTGTGTCTATTAACTGTTTTAAGGAAATAAGTAGAGGGCAAAATATATTTGGGGTGTTTGGAGATGGAAGAGTGGCCTTCTGTTGGATTGGATTGGGGAAAAAACATTTCATCTTTTTCAGTTGGATAATTAATGTTTCTGAGGTGAGTTTTGGAGAGTTTGCCCTTAGAACATGTGTCTTTACGGTGAAATTGTATAACCTCTTTATATTAAAGCTATTGAAATGGGATTTTACTAGGATGCTATTCATTTATTAATGAGAAGAGTATGAGCTGTTTGTGGCTGGACAATATAATATTACAATATTTGATGTCAACATTTGAAACTTGCACAAAATGTATCCTTTGCAGATGAATTTGTTGCCATTTGTCTGTTTCTTTACCTCTTGTGTGCTGACTGAAAACGTGAATTGCCATCCTGAAAACCCTTAAATATATATTATTTCAGCATATTTAAACGTGTGGTTGAGTTTTTGCAGTAAACCAATGCATATTTATGAGTATTTTATTTTGCACAAGAATTAGTGGTTCATATCAAACCTATTGACCCAGGACTCTCCATTATTCCCTAGGCTGTTAATTTCTGGTATGTCCTGGTGATGAATGATGAGCACACAGAAAGACGCTATCTAATGTTTTTCCTCCTGGGTTGGGGTCTTCCGGCTTTTGTGGTGATTCTACTTTTAATCATCCTTCGAGGAATCTATCATCACAGCTTGTCGCAGATCTATGGCCTGGTCTACAATGATCTGTAAGTATATATGAAAAAAACTCAAAACAAGATTTGAATGGATGCTTGTTCATTTCCCCTGTATCACAGACTATAAACACTTAATGGGTTGTTTGTGTGCTGCTGATTTTTAAACTGTCCAGTCCATTTAGCTAACTTTACTAAAGGTACTTTTCATGAAACAGTAAGATTCAGGCAGGACACGGGCTAAAATCTACAACTTTTGACAACATATTATGCCCCAGACTACCGCAATGTAAAGTTATTATGTAAACCCAGGAAAGGGTTAGTGAGATTAGTGATGCATAAAGTTGCCTCAGTCTCTTCCAACATTCATTCTCACTTTCTGCTCTTCTGCAAGTGGTTTATTTTGCACAAGTCTTCCATTCACTTTGTCCTCTACTGAAATACTGTATTGTCCCGAATATAAGGCGCACCTGCAAATAATTCACATCTTTAAAATTCAAGGCTTATTTGTGGGTGCGGCCTGCCTTCCGGCTCTGCCACCCTGAACAGAGGCGGGCGGCCGGTGCTGGCGCTCAGCACCCTGCTCCCCAAGCCAGCGCCGGCACTTGGTTCTGAGTGCGTTGCCCACCTGCCTCCTGACACTACTGCCTCCCGGCACTACCTTCCCAAGCCAGCGCTGGGGGAGGCTTGGGAGTGGCTGCTTCCGGGGGAGGGAGCTGTACCGCTTTGCCAGTAGCCTTTACCCCTTCTTTTTGACAGCTCGGGGGAGGCTTTGGAGTCGCAGGTGGGTTGCATGCTATTGTCCCGCACCCCTGATGGACCTCTTGGGCAGCTGTTTCAGCAGTGATCGTGTAAGGTGGTGAATATAAGCCACACTTTAACTTTTCACAATCAGAATCTGGGGGGAAAGTGCGGCTTATATTCAGGCCAATACGGCACATGTATATTTTTTCCACATAGTGCACAACAGGTCCACATATCTTAGTCATCAACAGATACTTACAAATAATTTTCCTTCTCTCTGTGTTCCCTTTCAAAGTTAATTAATTTGCACAGGGGTGGCCCTGTTTAATACAGTGGTATCTTGGTTCTCAAATTTAATCTGTTCCCGAAGTCCGTTCCAAAACCATAGCATTCCAAAACCAAGGCACACTTTCCCATAGAAAGTAATGCAAAATGGATTAATCCGTTCTAGAATTTTAAAAGCAACCCCTAAAACAGCAATTTAACATGAATTTTACTATCCAACGAGACCATTGATCCATAAAATGAAAGCAATAAACAATGTACTACAGGAACACAATCAATCAATCAGTAGCTGAACTGGGTTCCACAAGACCCAGTCACAAAAACAAAACAAGAGAGAGCCACAAAACCACAAAATAAATAGCAAAAACAGACAGACCGTAGTGTAACACTCAAAATGGAAATGTGGCACTCAAATCGGAAGTGTGGCACTCAAAATGGAAGTGTAACACTCAAAACGGAGCACGTTTGGCTTCCGAAAAGAGTTTGCTTCCTTCCGGGTTTGCAGTGTTTGGGTTCCAAGTTGTTTGAGTATGAAGGCGTTTGAGAACCAAGGTACCACTGTATATTGCAGCAAAACCAACAAAAATATTTTGCAAAGTTAATGAAGTGGCTAATAGTGCATCACAAAGCTATCTGTGGCCGAAGTTTTAATCATCTTTACTCATACATAAGTCCCACCAAGTTCTCAGAGAAGTGGGTCTAAGAAAGCAGCCTGTATCATTAACTTGATTTCACAATTCAGTATATACTTGTCATCCTGTCTCTATTCTGCCAGTCAGGCATCAGTGAGGGACAGTTTTAATATTTTACTCGTGACATAGGTCAGCCTTTCCTAACCTTGATTCTTCAAATGAATGCCAGCAGGTTCTTATATAACATAACAGGAATTACAGTGTTTACTCTGCAGCAGTGTGTCTTCTGGGCTTGTTTAGCAAGAGGAACACAACTGAGCAGACTGAATTATCATAACCTCTTATTGGAATAGTAAGATATTTTAGGTTGGGGTGGGGAGGAGGGAGGGAGCACTACCTGCAAAGAAACAGTTAGGAGCTCATTTAAGGCTTCTGATTGTTCATTTGTAGCCATATCTACACCTGTCCTGCACCTGATGACAGATGTGGGGCAGGAAAGCGTGGTTTGTGGGGAATGGCCTGGAAGGCCAAATTTGGACCTGTGCCAGGCCTAAGTAGGCTTGTGCGCTAGACATTTCCCATCAGTGTTTTAGAATAATACCAACAGCTTTGTAATATTCTCCAATAAAAACATTTAATTCCATATTTAAACTGCACTGGATACTTAGAAATGCATATCCCCTGAAACTTGCTATTTGCAAAACTATATGACCCTGTTGTTGCACTATAAACAGCATACACTGATACAAACTGCATTAATTAGGTCTATTTTTTAATGCATTTTCCATTTTTCTATTCACACATCATACATTTTCCACCATACAAAATTTCTCTACAGACTTCCCAATCCAACACTCTGTGGCATTCTAGATATACCTTACTTTCCTGCATATCCGTTAATTTCCCCACACAAATATTTTTCTCCTTTCATTTCCTTCATTGTTGTTACCTGTTGCTCGTGAAATTACCCCTACTTGTACGTTAGTATCAGTATCATAACTTTTTAAATATTCTCCAAGGCTTTCCCACTCACCCCTTATCTGTTTCTCATCCTGGTTCCTTATTTTGGCCACCATGTTTCCAAATTTTATCAGTTTGTATAGCCATTGTTCTTTCTTGGGATCCCTCCCCCCCCCCCCAGTTTCTAGAATACACTATTCTGGCCACTGCTGTTGCATGAAGAAATAGGCTGTGTATCTTCTTTGGTATCTCATCACCAGTTATTGCCAATAAGAAGGCTTCAGGTTTTCTGGGGAATGTAAATTTGAAAATCTTTTTTAGCTCATCGTAGAGCATCTCCCAATAATCTTGCATGTTTACAGAACCGCTACATTTGTATAAAAGATCCCTCCACCTCTGAACACTTCCACCACAATTTGGACCCTCTCTTATACATATCTTATCATCATCCTTTTTATTCGACCGTCAGTCAGAAAAAAGTACATAGTTAAAAGCTCCAGAAGATTTTAGAACTTAGCCAACACTAAAATGGGCTAAACAGATAGCCCCATATTTTGCATGTTGTCCTTTATCAAGTAGCAAGCCAAAAGGTTCATAATTTGGTTCCATTGCTTTTCCCATTCTGAAATTTCAATGTTATGTCCAATGTCTATTGCCCATTGTGTCACCATGGCCTTTGACCATTTCATCTTTGGTCTCCCAGTCTAATAATATATATATTATATATATATATGATTTTTTTGTTGTTGTTCTTATTTCCTAATACTCTCAAGGTGGACGCGGGTGGCACTGTGGGTTAAACCACAGAGCCTAGGACTTGCCGATCAGAAGGTTGGCGGTTTGAATCCCTGCGACGGGGTGAGCTCCCGTTGCCCGGTCCCAGCTCCTGCCAACCTAGCAGTTCAAAAGCATGTCAAAGTGCAAGTAGATAAATAGGTGCCGCTCCAGCAGGAAGGTAAACGGCGTTTCTGTGCACTGCTCTGGTTCGCCAGAAGCAGCTTAGTTATGCTGGCCACATGACCCGGAAGCTGTACGCCGTCTCCCTCGGCCAGTAAAGCGAGATGAACGCAGCAACCCCAGAGTCGGCAACGACTGGACCTAATGGTCAGGGGTACCTTTACCTTTAATACTCTAAATAATGCAATATTGGGTATTGCATTAATTAGATCTATCTTTAGGCCTCGGCTATGGAGCTTAGAAGAGGTCTTATGAAGCAAAAGGGAATGATTTGGTTTTTTGTCACTTCTACAATTAGTTGTGGATAGGTTTTAAAAAAATAAAAATTAAGATAACATGCACATTTATTTTTAGACAGATTGCAAGCTGCCAACAGCTCATATTTTCAAAACCAGATAAACTTAATAAAACTACAAACAGTCTGTCAAGCTGGGACTGGAACCTAAGTAAATGGGTCATTTAAAGGGGAAGCCCTTTTTTACTTGACAAGGAAGCCCCCTTTGAAAACTTGGAAACAGTTCGCCACAATGACATTTCATGTTAGTCGTTTTAAGCTTGCAGTCATCTCTGTTTACCGTACCAAGTAAAGGTTTCCTGTAAGCCAGTAAACTTTGTTCATGTTCAACTAACAAACAACATGCAAAATAGCTAATCTCATATGTTGTCTGAAAAGTATTATTATGTTGCAGATTAGTTATTTATCTCCAGATGTAGTCATATTAGACTACTCCCTTTTCATGGAAAACAGCCTTAAAACCAAAAGAAGAGCTCTGCTGGATCAGGCCAAAGGTTGATCTGGTGCCACATAATGTTCTCACAGTAGTCAATGACATGTCTATGGGAAGCCCACAATCAGGACTTGAATGCACCCTTCAAGTTTTAAGCAAGCTTTAAAAACCCATCTGTTCCAGCTTCTTTTTTATAGATGGCTTTATGATTCTGATGTTAAAATTTTTAAACATTCCAGCTGAGCTATAGTAATAAGGCTTTATTTGTTGCCAGTGTGTTGTGTTTTTAAATAGCTGTTTTGATTTTATTCTTTCTATTTTTTATTATTGTTCTGTAACGTAGATTTAGTAAGTCCCTTGTGAGGGCATTTTCCCGGAAAAGCAACCTAAAAATACTTAGATAAGTAAACAAAATGATCTGTTGAATATCTTCCCACCTTGTGGCCTGACACATGCAGGCGGTGTTCGGCCTGGTGTTGGAAATCTTTAGATTTTCTGTCCTGGGGGACTTCAGCTTCCATGCCAAAGCCTCACTTTGGCTGGAGTTACTCAAAACATCATGGGCACCATGAAAGCTATGCATAGTTTTTAAAAAATGTATGTTTAATGTATAAACATAGTTATGGTCCAATATATTTAACTGGGGTGGTATTCAACTAGTTATACTCAGATTGGACCTATTGGAATTAATGGTTATGTTCTTTAATACCAGTGGATCCACTCTGCATAAAACTTACCTGAATACCACCCCTGGGAATACTACAAGGAAAGAGAGGGAACAATTCTGCACTGGACATAGTGAGAGGGTTTATGGATGAGGGAAATGTCTAAAACTGTGATAAAGAGACATGTGGGGCCTCCTAACTTTAGGAGTGCTTGTGCTTTTGCATGCAGAAGATCTCCATGTCAATCTGGCATTTTCAGGTATATGACTATGAAAGACTCCTGTGTGGGATGCTGCTAGCCAGTGCAGGAAATACTGAGTTGGATGGACCAACATTGTCTCAAAATGCAACATGCTCACCCATACAGTCCCCTCATTCTTGAACATTAAGCAGCTGGGAATATGCTGGAGTGCAGATGGCAGAAGACTTGGGTCAGATCCAACCAAACATGGCTTAGAGCCTGTTTGAGAGCATGCTCTGTGGCGGTATTGGCAGCAAAGAAATCTTATTTCACTGCCAACATTGCATCTGCAGAATGCTATCTGGCAATGTTGTTCTAGTTTGTTAGAAGAACTGCATAGCCTCCTATTAATAACCTGTGAAACTATCAAAGGCGTGCTGGGACTTATTTGTGAAGCATTTTAAGGATTTTCAGTTGCTTCCGTCTGCTGAGATGCCATATTGCAGGACTTGCCAGCATTTTGGAACCAGTGGGCACACTTTGAAATCTGGGCAACAGTCACACTTTGTCCTGCCCCTTACCTTGTGTTGACTAGAACTTACATGGATACGACCTAGAAAACTTCCATCTTTACATCTATCGTAATGTGCCACCATTGATGGAGTTGTGGCCTCAATCTGTTTTGCACCGACTGCAAAAAAGGAGCACAGTGTGAGATAGGTATAAGGTGCAAAAACAGAAATGCTTTCAGGGTATTTGCAAGGATGCAATGAAACTTTAATGCCCAAAGATGGAGGTGAAGAAAAGGAGGGTCTGGCAACTGAAGTACAGAAACGGAGCAAATTCTACCCTAATATAATTTGTGTGCATACTGTCCCTGAAATTTCCTGTCATTTAAGTGCTTTTTAAACACATGCACCTAATGAATGGGATTAAGTGCCACACAATTGTAACTTGCCAGAAGGAACCATTCTCTCTCTCCTTCTCCTACACACTGTTGGAGTTCTCTCAATCCCATGAAACCCAATTTGGGGGGCAAGTGGAGGGGGGGAGGCCTGTTGCAGAAGTCCTCATATACAGGGCTTGTGCTAACTTGATTAGTTAGGTGAATCCAGTCCCCCACCCCATTTTTCAAACTGCATGTTATCAGCTTTCTGACTGTGTTATTTTCCCCCAACTGCACACTAAAAAAAGCACAACTTGATGGGGTTTTTTGTATCTTGGTACCAAGAAGAACATTAAAGTGGGTAATAATGGCTCAGTCACGACTCAAATTGTTAAGACTTTAATTAGATAAAGGCAACAGCTTGAACTTCAAAAAGCAGCTTTCAATCATTTTGAAAGGCTCCACTTGTGTGACATTTTAAGTGACGGGCACTTACTTGATTAACCTGTGTGTTCATCAGTTGTCAATCAGAGGGTCACACCCTTGTATGTTCTTTTGGGCATTATCCCAAAATAGAAATCCTTTAACATAAAAGCCATCCTGTAACCTATATATATATATATAGAGAGAGAGTCAATCTTTTATTCAATCTCCAATTACAGAAGTTTAGAGACATCAATGAAATTAGCAAGCAATATCCCACCCCCACCCTGTTGCATTAAGGGGATTTATTGTGAAGGCCTAAGGTATAATCCATAGAACATTGTTTATCCGATTTAAAAGTGAAATATGTAAGATTTTTTGCTGCCACATTTTTTCCCCTTTAAATTGCTGTTGGAGCAACTGATACTCACCCTGTCAAGGGACTACAAGCTGAAAATGAATATCTGTTCCCCGGGGCTCCGGGGTAGGGAGGCAGAGGTTGCCACATGGTGCAACCTCAGCTGGAAAGAGAGAATCACCAACTTCTTGCATGGTCAGTGGAGGGAATGACTGCTTGGGGCTGCCCTCCACCTGTTCATGCTGGACCCTCTATATGCTTGCCCGCAATCCAATTGGGGCTGGGCACAGGGTGTGTGTGCCCTGCTCACCCCTGGTGCATTTAGGAGGGCGACCTGGAACAGGCTGCCCTATTGGTTGACCGATGGGAGATTTACCACCTACCCCAGACTATTAGGGGCCTGCTCAGTGGGGAAGTAGGCAAGTTGGTGTGGGGACCTTATTATGGTTTATCGGCTGCCATATTCATGGCCAATGAGGAATATTCTCCTGCATATACTAAGGTGGGATGTGCATAGAACTGCATATATTTTTGAAACATAGCATACAAAAATGCATTTTAGCTTTGGGTTTATGGGCTCTCCATGCAATCAACAATACCAGTTGCTCAGGACTTCTAGTCATGTAAGAGGCTACGTGTGTATGCCTACATGTGTAGGCTTTGTTTTTCAGATATTATGCTGAATGCACAATGACAAGGTTGATCTATGTGAAATGAAGAGCAGAACTCGTGCTTCTGCTCCCCTCTCCACATGCTTAATCTATGTGTGGGGATAGTCGTTTGTTTGTAAAGGGCTCTCATTTCATGAAGAGCACTGCTTAAGTCTTTTGTGCATGTGATTATACAGCTGCTGGCTTTGAGTGCCCAGTCTCAATATGCACATATAGAATCCCATTTAGTATTCCAACCCAGAGAAGGACTTCTGGGGGGGAATGGTGCCCAGTAGTATAGCTGAGCATTACCAGCTGCACAAATTTGTACAATGAAGCAGTTACTTGCAAATTATAGTGACATCAGAAGGGCTACTGTGACAATGCTGTGACACTGCTAATAGCACTTTGAAATGTCTTCTGCTTTCCCGCTTCAATGAAGACCCTCAAGGTAGCTAACTAAATATAAAAGCCAACATAAAGACATATAACACCATCACTGAAACAACTATATCTATATCAAGAATTGGCCGTGATGTGCCAGCACAACAAATTGTTCATCACTATGACCAGGTGTGGCAAAACAGCGGAGCAAAACTGTGTTAGGTAGCACAGAAACTGAAGAAGTGGAGGAAAGAGAGAGCAGATACAAGTGATTTACATGCCTTTCTAAAGGCCTTTTAGCTACTACAGTTATGCTGGCAGATATCTACTTTTCTTCAGTAAGCAGGTGCAATAGAAATGCAGACAACAGGCAGCAGAACAGAGTTCCTCTACCCATTTGTCTTGTATAAGGTAGTGCTGCAGATACATTGATGCTATTCTGTAGACAGCGTTGCTAAGTACTACTTTCATTGTGGGAATAAGTCCTTCGTTCATTGAGAGCATGGGGTTACAGTGAAAAAATAATCCTGTAGTATTTCTCCTGAGAGTTTTTTATAACTTTGCAAATATTTACCACCATCAAGGCAAGGGGGAAAAAGAGGAACCTCCCTTCCTAAAAAAAAAAAAAAAAACCCCAAACAAACCCAGGCAATAATCAGTGAGTTGTGCCTCAAAAATGTTTAAAATAGAAATGCTACCTTGTTACAGAAATACTATGTTGACGTCTACATGAGGAAAGAAGTGTGTTTTTGCTGATTGAAACTGTAGCCATTTTTAGATTGTGAAGAAGAACAATTTAGCATTTAATTTTAGAATGGTTGCAGCATACAGTATTTCTGGATGAGTGGAACACCCATGCATGATGCAATGATTCCATATCTGGCACAAGCTTCCTGCAATCAAATCCTAGGTACTTGAGTGGGTGGACATCTACACCTGCATTCATCTTAACTGACCACAGTGGGGCTCTGACCTGGATGCAACTCTCAGTGCGTAAAGTGTTAGATGTGGAGCTGGAAAAGATGTGCATTTAGCTGTGTGATCACTGCACACAAAGAGATGTTTAAATATTAGATGATATGTGGTGGTTTTAACTTCCAGGGGGAACTTCCAGTTATTAGTCTGTTGCACCAAAAACAAGTCTTGTGACACCTTAAACACTACCAAAGACTAGGTGTGGTAGCAATATCATACTCCTGGGACAGAATGCTATATACTTTCCCCCCTGCAAATGATTGTGTACCTTCCCCCCCAGTGTATGCATGTTAAATCAGAGATACTCAGAAATATTTCCAGTGTGTCTGTTTATGTGTGTGAGAGAGATGTTTGCCCAGCATTCCTGTTCTTGGAATGATATCAAAACCTGAACATTTTATAGCTGACAAAAATAGAAATCATTGAGTTGCTGTGAATATAGGCTGATCACACATTCATTTAATAACAATGGGTGATACCCAGGTCATAATCAAAGTAGATTTCATTGAACTTAAGGGACTTATGCTACTTATGACCATTGATTTCAGCGGGTCTACTCTGAGTAGGGTCGATGTTGACTATCACTCAGCTGTTGTAATTTAGAGACTAGCAGTACCAACCACAAACACACTCAGAATCTCATCAGGAGTGATTTTTCAGTTTTGCCCACTTGGACAATTAAACTCTGTGGGTGGTATTCAGCTAAGTTTTACTCCAAGTAATCCCATTGATATTAACAAAGATGACAAAGCTAGGTCTATTAATTTCAGTAGATTTACTCTAAGTAAAATTTAGCTGAGTTTTGCCTTACAAATGTATTTGATTTTTTTTTCAAAAATCCTATTTTTCTGTATAAAAGACAAATAAAACAATTCTAAACTGCTTTAACCGATAAAGTTAGATGGAACAGATTTACATTATCATTCTTAAAGGACATTTTTGTAACCTGTCAGCTGTCTTACAAGACTCACTTGATATTTGTTCTCATTTACTGGAGCTCAGGCAGGACAGCTTATACGTTGTTTTCTTATCCTTTCTTTGCATATCCTGAACATGAAAACTCACATATTCTTGATTCATGCAACATAGTCAAGATAACATTTGGCATCACATTTTCTTGTGGTGGGAAAGGAATAGTTCTGATATACCCTCAACGCTGCTTCTTCACATTTGATTTAATAGCTTTTGGGACAACACAGATACCTCCCAATCATTCTCAACATTACAGCGCACAGCAATTTGACTTATTCAGCTATTCAACTTTACATCTATCATCGCTGAACTTGTTCCTTTTATGTTGAAACTTCTGAAATGTGACTTCAGCCTACAGTGTTCAGAACAGTTTGTGATAAATCAAACTGGTAAATATCTTGAAATGTATAGAGACATAAATAATTTGAGTGGTGACCTGCTAGCTGTAGAAGTCTTTTCTCAGTGAAACAGAAAACAGCTGATGCTGAAACTAGGGATGTCACAAACCCACCTCCCTGTCCTTCATGAAGCAGTTTTTTAAGAGTTCCAAAATGAATTCTGCTTAAAAGGGAGATAAAGGGTGAGTGAATGTACTTTTAATTGAATGAATGCATAGTTAGTAGTTTCAAAGCACATTAAGAAAAACTAGGCCACTTCACCTGATATATGGAGTGAAAAATGCAAGATATCAGTGCACTGCAAACAAAGGAGGAAGCCAACCACAGAAATAAATGCACTGAATCCTAAACTGCATTTGCAGCTTTACAGCTCTTTTCAAAAAGCATCAAAGTAGGTGCAGTTCCAAAAAGAAGACATCTCCCTGCTTTGATCAGTTCCTCTTAAACATAATTCTACAATCTGGTAGAATCAAATCAAAATTTGTAATACAACCTACAGAGATCTTAAAGGTTGAGCTGAAACACACAAACAACAAAAGCGAAAGAGCAAAAATCACTGTTAATGGGAGGCATGTTGAGTTGTTTGTTTGTTTGTTTGTTTGTTGTTGTTCTCCACTGTAATATGAATCCAAAATATTATTTGTTTCAAGAAAATGCCAATTCAAAATAAACTGTGTTGCAGGCAATAGCAACAAGTCCAAAAGTTTCAGTATGTCATTGAGTAAATACACACCACAGCTGTTTTTAAAACTTGGGACACGTGAACAGTTGATACAGCTCATCTGAGAACTGTTTACTTTTAAAGTTGCTTGCGCTCAGAGCAGAATGCATTGTGGAGAAAATTCCCTGTTGATGTTGCATTGGCAGTTAAGGGGATTTCTGGTGAAGTCAGGTACCCTGCATGAAAGAGAAACCAAAACAAGAGCTCTGTAAATAGTAATAAAGAGAAAGTCCAGCATATGTGCAAAAGGGAGGGTGTAACTTTAGTTTTTATTTTAGTTTTCTTCTGTTCCACAACTAAATATGTCCTTTGGTTGCTTATCAGCTGATTTGAAAAGTTATCACATGCTGTTGAATTTTACATTCCAACTATGAAGTTGTTGTACCTTTTATGATCAAAAGTGCCTGCCAAAGGGGCCTGTATTCAGTCCCTAAAGCTGCCATGTGGTACAGCTGTACTCAGTTGGAAGCCGCAGAAGCCGCGTCAGACATTCAGGTTCCAAAGAACGTTCACAAACAGGAACACTCACTTCCTGGCTTGCGGCATTCAGGAGCCAAAATGTTTGAGTTGCAAGGCGTTCGAGAACCAAGATACGACTGTATTTAATAGTTAAATGTGTTTTTTATATTTAGTGATTGTTTATAAGTTGTGTACTTGGGGTTTTATTTGAATTTTTTTATATTTAAAATAATAAAAAGGAAGAGGGTGGGGCTAGCCTTGTTTTCCTGGGAAACCTGGGGTGACATGCAATGTAATCTATGTTAAAATCACTTGGTAGTATGCTTGTTCCAGAGGCGAAATGTTTCGTTTTGTACTGCAAGAGAATGCATAAGCAAGTTGTTGGTAATTTGGGGATCATGCACTCTTCTGTTTGTCCTGTGGTTCCTAGGCACGGGTTTGGGAGGTTTTTGTTCTGTCCTGCCACTTTCCTTGAGAAAACCTGTGGTTTACTGCTGAATAAGATAAAGCATCAGTTGGGGTTTCTGTGAATTGACATTTGTTCGGTAAACAGTGGGCTTTCCCCAGGGAAAGCAGCAGAATGAAAGAGAAACCTATTGGACCCGTGCTAGAAATCATGGGACAAACAGAAGATATCAAGGGGGAAAGGAAAGCATGGATGAGCCCCTTGTTGTGTGATCCGTTGCACAATGAGTTTCTGCTAGTGCATCTACTGCATTGGAGTCCCCTGTTGTGCAACATTAAAACTCACTCGTGTACTGGTGCAAGAGCCCTTGCACTAGCAGACAGAGAGTACTGGATGCAGCCTTTGGAGTTTTCATAACTCCAAAGGCTGCATCCAGTATGTGCTTTGATGGAGACTAGGGCAAGCACACACAGTCTGCTCATACGAAGCTGCATTGACTGAGCATGGGGAGTGGGATCATGCCTTCTCACTTTGTCCCAATCTTCTGGGTATGCTGTAATTGGGTTGAGGCCTCAAGCACAATACCACTCTATCCCTCCCAGGTTTTCAGTCAACATAGTTTTATTATGTGAATGGGGTTGCAGGCACCATGAAAATGTTTAGAAAGAAAGGTGCATACTGGAAAACAGGAGCTATTGGCTGGCTTGGAAGTTACATCACAAAATACAATCCAATAGGTGCCTGTGACACTACTGCATAATCTTTCCCACAGAAAACTGTGCTTGTGGGTGGGTGCGGGGAGAGAAAACCCTCAAGTAACCATAGTAAACAGACCGATCCCTGGGAAATTGTGATTTATTTGGAACTGAAGCAGTATCATCTGAGCAGATGTATGATGTCTGTGCTGCCCTCCTGAAAGAAAGTTAGTGTCTGGGAAGACTCCGACTATGAATGCAGCAGAATAGCTATGGGGCAATTAATCTACATTAGGTGATCTTTAGCACCCATAAAAGTTGGTCGACTAAAAGATAGCTCCCTGTTTTATTCTGTGGGAGTTACATAGCAACAAATGCCTATAGCAATCTCATTAGTGTTTTCTTTGTAGCACAGAGAGTTGACGAGACTCACAGTCTGCCATGCTTTAGATGTAAGTAGCCACAACTGTCTGTCCCCTCCCCCCTTCCTTCCAGAGAACAAACAAGCTAACATGATCTGAGCCAGTGGTAACCTCAAGCATTTGTCTTAATGTTTGCTCAGCAACAGCGTGCAGCAGCACCAGCAGCCAATAGGAAGGTTTTGTACTGCTGCCTTTACACATAGTTCAGCATGTGTCTGCTGTTTCCTGTTCGTCAGCTGGGAACACCAGATGCAGTTCTTTTGATAAGAGGTACTTGGGTTCAGAATCTCTGCTCAGGTCTTTCAAATGTAGATTTAGGGCTATTTGCAGACTAAATCCACTCAGAGATACTGCCTTAGTGCTTTCTCCTAAAAAGTAAATAACTGTGAACAACGATATGCACACACTCTCAAATTGTAATACCATTGTTTACAAACTGAACTGGCCAAAACCAGATAACTCTTCTGATACGTTCATCGCACTCTGTGCATCTCTCCACATCATTCTGTGGGCAGCAAAGGAAGCCGCAGGGACAAAATGAGTATACATGCAAAGAGCACACAGTCATTTTAAAAGCAGTCACCATGCATAAAGCGGCAGCAGAATCCGGTGAGAGGACTGTTGTGCAGTGTAAGAGACAATATGCAATTCACACTGCAGGAAGGAAAGAATGAGCCCACACAGGAATTGGTTTGTCCTGGCTAAAGACACTGACACACAGAGAGATCATGCTTAGGACAAGAGGATCAGCCAAAGGAGAATTATTATAGGAGGGCCCTTTGGCTGACTGACATCTGATGTCCCTTTAAATGTGCTGTGGAAGAGTGGATTCTTGGCTTGTTTTTGTTTTTATTTTTGTTACGTATTTTGTAACAAAATTGTAATTTTATGTTGTGAACCACCCTGAGTTCTATGGGTATAGGGCAGTATACATATTTAAATAGTAGTAATAGTAATAGTAATAATAGTAACAGTAATAGTAATAGTAATAATGTCTGAGGCATCTCCCCTTTTTGACTGCAACAGTGCATGTCCACCTGGTTCTTAAAAATTGCACTAAAACTTGCTATATTAATATTTAACCCATTTTAAGCTACTGTAGGGGACCCAGCAAGTCACAGAGCTCAGTTCCCTGAATCAATGTGCTGGGGAAAGAGTAAGGTGCCAGATAAGGAGGACACTCATTGACCGCTGCAGGAGGATGGGTCATATCCACACTATGCATTTAAAGGTCTCATATTCCACTTCAACAGTTATAGCTTCAGGCCCAAGAATCCTGGGAACTGTGGTTTCTTAAGATTCTCTAAAGCAGCTCAGCACCTGTAACAAACTGCAATTCCAAGGATACTTTGGGGGAAGCTATAGCTGTTTAAAGTGGTATGATATGGCTTTAAATGTATAGTGCAGATGAAGCCCAATGGACGTACAGTGGTACCTCGGAAGTCGAATGGAATCCATTCTGGAAGTCCATTCGACTTCCAAAACATTCAGAAACCAAGGCGCAGCTTCCACTTGGCTGCAGGAAGCTCCTGCAGATGATCGGAAGCTGCGTCGGATGTTCAGGTTCCAAAGAACGTTCACAAACCGAAACACTCACTTCCGGGTTTGCGGTGTTCGAGAGCCAAAATGTTCAACTTGCAAGGCGTTCGGGAGCCAAGGTGTGACTGTATATTAATTAAAGCTAAGGCTGTGCTTGTTTATGCCAGAGGGAATTTGCTGGCGACTCTCCGCAGCAGTGTCAAATTAGATGTAAAACACACCTAGTTCCATGCACCCTCTTGTGTGTATGCACAGGAACTGGGTTGCAATTGCAGGTATGTGTTCCTTGGGTTTCAACTGAGCACTGCTTACAAAAGAATTAGGGGTATGGAGGGTCAGCAGGTAAGCTCATTTTGCCAAGTCAGCATTTTCTGCCAATAACCTATTTCAAAATGTTCCAATTAATTGCTCTGATAAGTCTTTACATGCACTCAGTAGAACAGAGCACATAATATCAAGCATTCAACAAGAAGGTGATTTAGAATTAAAAGGGAAACAGAGTAAGATTGGTATACTGGTGTTCCTTCCTACAGGTGGTTTCAGAGCAAAAAGAGTACCCAGTAATTGTAGTAGCCTCTACTTCAGAGGCTTTCAACTGGGAAAAAAGGGCAGATCTTCATTTGGTAGAATTTCTTATGTAGGAAGCTATAACTTTCCTCTCAGTTATTTTCTGTTGATAGGCTCAACCTATTCTTTGACCTTTGTTGCTTCTAGTTTAAACTCAAGCTGAATCTAGAATTTGATTGTGTGAACAGAGGAATGAGAATGAAGGGGAATGAGTCAATCCTAATTTAAAATCTTCCTTTAGAATTCACAGAAACAGGGATGGCATGTGTTTAAATGCCCAGCAACTCTCATTAGGTTCCTTGAAATGAACGGGATCAGTACAGGGGGGCAGATATAGGAAATTTGCAGGTTCCCATTTATAGAGTTGGCACAATGACGGTATGCTCCTTGTACATGATGTCATCTTAGAACTTCCATTGAGCATAGGAAGGTGCTTTTAATCTGTTAGACACCACTAGTCATGCTTCCTCAGTTTTAATAGAAGTTTTGTCAGGTCTGAATTAAGACCTTTTGAGGCCCTAAGCACTTAAAAGCTTTTGGTGCCCCCATATATATCTAATTCAAAATATATATAAAAATAAACTATAAAATAAATTTTTATTTTTCGAAATTAAACAAAACCTACAGTAAGATGGAAAATAATGTTTGTTTTTGTATACTTCCACTTTATTCCATGATAGAAACAATTTCAGTACTATCATACAGCTGAATCCTGTGCTTTTGTGCTTTAATTTAGACTGATTTTGTCACAGAATTTGTAAACTGAAAAGTGGAGTTGCTGGTCCATGGTAAATCCGGCAACGGAAAATTTCTGTGGTGCCCCCCCCCCTTGATGCCCTAAGCACATGCTTATTTTGCTTAATGGTTAATCCAGCCCTGGGTTTTGTGATTTGTCAGTCTTGACAGTGAGAGTGTAGTTTGTTTAAAGTTAGTTATGTACTGGAACCATGGCTATGGCTTAGTTTTTGTAGGCTCTTCTTTCTTTCTTTCTTTCTTTCTTTCTTTCTTTCTTTCTTTCTTTCTTTCTTGCATTACATTTTTTTGAGAGGAAATACTGCATAAAAGGTCCAGGTTTGCGTAGGTACAGCTGCCCACACCTTGGCAGAATCGGCATAAGGCTCAATGCAGACACACAGTAATGCAGACGCACAGCTGGGAATTTAAGGCCTGTGAGTTTCCAATACAGTCAGTGACCATTTTAGGTGCATCCAATTGATGTGCGACCACTGGCGTATGTGTCCTTTTGGACCCGGAAGGGGGTAGGGCATGCTTATGCACACTCTGCAACACACGTAGGGACCAGGAATGGAACCCCCGTGTGAAATGGTTGCCCCCCGTACCTCAATAATGGCCCAGCATACTGGAGTATATGCCCACCTGTGCATGTCCAGAACATCTGTTGTGAACCCTTTGTAAAGCCACCTGCACATGGGTGGTTGCATTCAGATGAGGATACCTTTAATGATATTTATGCCTAAATCACAACGACTGTACTAATAAACATTACACATTCATATTTTGGAGAACTAATAAGTAGCTTTGGTTTTTTTTTGTATCTCCCCCCCCCACCTGTTTGTTCTTGCTATGTTAAAAGCAAAGTAGTCATGGGTTTCACCATACCTTCCGAAAGAAATTGAAATTTTTACTATAAATCTTTTTTTCCTTGAAATAACAGAGTTCAGAAATTAAAGGCCAAAGGAATGGAATCTACTTGGAGCTTTGTGCCTAGCAATGGAGAAGAATAAATCTATTTGTATTCATTGGAAACTAAATTGACAATGATGTTTTCTCTTCTTAAGCCGGACGTATATTTTTATCCTTCATGCTTCATGAAGTTTCTAAAATCAGATGATTGTGTGCTTCCTTGAAGATGTTAAGAGTGGATTAACGGCAGGAACATCCTGTTGATAGGAATTCTTGAGCTGAAAATGTTTGTTCCCGTACAGCCAAAAACCTGTTTATTTTCTGAATAAAATAACTTATGTGTCATTGTCTGTGCAATCTTATATGTGTTTAGTCTGAATTAAGCCATATTCAGTTCAATTGGATATTTTCCCAGATAAGCATGCTTAGAGTTGCAGTCTTTAATGATGTAGATTAAAGGTCCTAAGAACTTTACTGAGGCAAATCGAGAAATTCAGCATTTTACTAAGGAGAGTACAAAATGGCAACAGCTGTAATGCTAGCACATACTAGAGGCATACTTTTCAACAGTGCTGTGTTTTAAAAAAGGATGCAAGCAAGTGCAAAGGGAACTGTAAGTAAGTAAGTCAAGGGAACTGAATATGTATTGAGTTTAGGGAAGGCTTGTAGCTAATGGGTGGGACATTTGAGGCAGGGCTGAGGATGTCTCCAATCTGAAACTCTGGAGAAATGATGCCAGCCAGTGTTGGCAGTACTAAAAGCTAGATGGATCCATGTCCTGACTCAGTATAAGCGTCCTGCATTCCTAAAACCTGTTTAGAGCCACTGCTTCTGCACTAGGCGCTAAAATCCATTGTGCAAAATATTCCAGTGAAGTTGTCCTTGGAAGATGCGACATTGCCTTCTTCTCCACTGATGGAATTTCAATGTTCTCATCCATCCTTGACTAATGCAATGCTCATCCATCTCCCCCTCCTAATTTGCCCACCCATGGTTGGGTTTGCAGAAGGAAAGTACTTGTTTCCACCTGTTCTTTGATTGCCAAATTGGAATATAGAGGTCTAGCCTCACCCATTTCCCCACCACAGTGTAAAAATACTGAGTGTAAGTTATAATTTAAATGGATGAAAAAAGCAAACAGCCACAAAGGAGGAGGAAATGGCAAGAGGAGGTAGTTTGGTGAGGAAAAATGGCTTCAGCCTCCAAGTGGCGTGTAGTTTGGTTTAACTACAATGGAAATTATTGCCTTTCATTATACACGAAACTCCTTGATTTTTTTTAAGTGTGTTTTTTTTAAAAAAAAAATTAGATGTTTGTGGTTACAAAGGCTCAAAATGGAAAATTACACAGCACACTTTAAAGAAATGGTGCAATTAAGTGTCCATATTAAATAAACATATTTAGAACTATAAAAAATAATTTTCTGTGTACTTAGATCTTTTTTGTTTATATTGGAATAAGAAGAAAAATAATCACACTTTAATAATTACGATTTTTCATTATTTCAAGATGTACAAGGCAATTAAGACCACTTGAAAATAAATAGTCATGTTATTTGAGTAGGTAATTAAACAATTTGTAGCTTGTAAAGAAATGTCGGATTCCTCCCCCCTCCCTTGCACCATGCAAACTGCCTATAATGTCTGGAAATTACCTAGTTTTTCTCTTTCTTTCCAGGTGCTTTATCCCAAATATTTATGCAGCCCTTTTCACTGCCGTGCTGGTTCCACTAGTATGCTTGGTGGTGGTATTTGTGGTGTTTATCCATGCCTATCAGGTGACTCCCCAGTGGAAAGCATATGATGATGTATTCAGAGGAAGAACGAATGCTGCAGGTATGGAAAATAGAATGGTCCTAATCAAACTAACAAGGCAAGTTCCTGCAATAACCAGTCTCTCCAAATAGGTAGCCACTTTCTTACTGGAAGGCTTCCTGTGCCTTCAACAGCTTTTGTGTTATGCTGAAATTAAACAGGTGAAGAAGTCCTTCTTCCTATTTCTCCCACTGAAGCAGCTGGGTGAAATGGCTGCCCCCAGATGACAGTTGTGGGAGAGGAGGACTGATGGAGCTGGCATGTCGCAGCAGAGTCGATGGAGTGAGTCCTGCTTCTCAGCTCTTCCAGTGCTGGAATGGCTTCCCCTTTTTGCAGCCATGTCCTTCACCACTTCAGGGCATAATCTGTGAGAAAGTTCTCTGTGTAGGCCCCACTGAAATAAACAGCACCTCTCATCCATTTTGAGCAGTGCTGAGAAAGTCTTTGTTGATTTTGCCCACAGAACATTGGTAGGGATTTCTCCACAAATACTTACTCTTTTATCAGATTTGTGAGGAAATCCCCATAGATTTTTCTTCTTCTAAATCTCAGGTCAGATAAGTTTAAGTGTAGCACTTATAGTGACCTAAAGTCAGTGAGCAATTCTCCAAATGTACTACACCTAACCTACTGGGGATCCCTTTTGCTATGATTTTTATTCATTCCGTTTTGATCTTCTGCCAGTTTATTTCTACGTATAGGAAGAAGTCATGTTAGTGAATTTCCTGTTGGCATAAGTCCTGGAGACCCAAGTCTTTTGTCTCATGAGAGAGGAAAAAAGAAGTACAATCTGATCACACGATGTACTCATTTCCCCTTTTCCCCTCCCCCCACTTCCTGGCTTATTTACTTCAAATTTCTGAGACAATTAGAGCGGAAAGGAAAGTTTATTGCCATTTGTGTCTTTCAATTTCTTTTAAACTAAAGAGCGCTGAGGAAAGTGGTGGATTTTATGACAGGGAGCTGCATTTCTGAGGCTGTCATCCTACCCAAGGGGAATATGTCCTATTGAACTCAGAGGGTTCAATTAGTTAGTGTGCTTAGGATCTTGCTGCTCAAGTCAGTTTTATGTACCTGCTGTTTCATATAACTTTTGTTATCACCTGAGATAGCATGAAGAGGCCAGGTGGATTATTGCCTTTATTACTTCTTCTTTTGTCATAGTTTGTTATCCATCTGCAGTAGCAAACATGGGGCTGGTAAGCCCATCAGAGCTAGTCCATCTTTAAAATGAACACATAAATTCAATGAATCAATGAGATAAAGTTCTAGATCACGGAGGTTGTCTCTGGTAGCTTTTTCACAAAGCAAGATTATGGCATGGTACTAATAAAAATGGTGATGTGTATGGCATCAATAGACTGTGTCATCTGGTGTATGCGTGTGTGTTTATTGTAGGTGGCATGCAACATGCTTGAGCCATCTGTAATTATTTTTGCTTCAAGCATCTTCTGCCATGCATCTGCTTCTTAATTTTTGTATGCTGTTACAAACTGCATCAGTTGATCTGTGACTTAATAGTCACTAGTGAGTAGTCCTATTTTGCAGCAAGGACTTGAATTATATATCCTTGTGCAATTAAAAATGGTATTGTATACCTACTGACCTGAAAAACCTGATAGGAAAGGAATTCTGAGAAGCAAAAATACATGATTTTATTAAGAGGTAATGTGTTTTGAGATGTGTCAACAGGAACATTTTTTTCAAACAGAAATAGGTGAGTCTTTTGAGGGTGAAATGTATAAAGGAATTGTACTCTCCCTAGAGAAAGTATAACTTGTAGAGAAAGAGCAACTCTGGCAACACTCTAACTCAGAGTTAAGTGCACTTAAGCCCATTTAAATGAATGCACTCTGGTGCACTTTGCTTATTGGATTGTGGCCTGTTGTGTTTATAAGAAATATGAACGACCTTTTAAGGTAGAAGGTACTAAGGTAGAAGGTACTATTGGATCATACAAAGCTTGGTGTAGTTTTTTTTTTTTTAAAAAATCCTTTTGCTTCAGATTAGATGTTAGGAGTTCATTGCAGAGCTTTCCCAGTGGTTAAGTATCTCCTGCAAACTAGCCTATCTGTGAATGCAAAGCAACACTTGGACGCACACTGTGACACTTTAAGGCTAGCCAAGGTTAAAGAATGCCACTGTCAGTCTTTGGTGGTGTCTAGGGCACTACCTAGTCCAGCCCCGGTGGATGAGTTCCAGTTGTTGAAGCCTGGTTGCATAGACAAGATGCCTGTCCATTGCAGATGCAGCTTCCCTTTGCCCCTAGTGCCTCATTGCATTGAGTAGGGAGGAAATGTCTCTCTCGGTCCTTGAGAGACAGAGTAGTCTTGGTCACTTTAGAATAGTGCCATGACTTCTAAAGAAACCTGCTTTGGATCTGGAAGAGCTCAATAATCAGCTGGATTCTATTCCCCCGCCCCGCCCCCACAAAGCCTATGAAAGAAAGCTTGGGTTATTCTAAACCAAATTGGACTCAGCTGTGTTCCCAGTTATATCACTTATCTGGATCTGGCGGCAGAGCGAGGCATCTCTGCCTCCCACTTCTGTACCTGGTGCACTGTGAAAATAGACATGGGAAACTGCATTTCCCAGATTGATGTTTGACTCACAGCAGCATTCCAGGCACCTGAGGGAGGTTGCGGGACCTCCCACTACTGTTACTGTTACCCATCAGCCATGTAAGAAGATGGGAGAAAGGGTGGAGGGAGAACTGTGCATGAGGCTTTGGAGATTGAGTGAGGAAGGGACCAGTTTCAGTATACTGTAGTTTCAGTATGTTGCTTTCCTTGCATTTGTGCATTATAAGCCCCCAAGTTAGTGACACCAGCTTTGGTGATTCTAACAGGTACCATAATTTCTTTACAAATAAAGAGCTAGGATCTTCAACATTCCATCAGACAGCAAGCTGGTTAATACATAATATATGACCTATAGCAGCAAGAGAGACTCCTCCTTGCAGTGTTTAGAGTGGGGCGCGTGGACTTCACCAGCAGTGAGATATTGTGAGCTATCAGTAAGTTGTGAGTGCACATTTCAACATGTTGGGCAAATGGCACCATCTGTGCATGTTTACCCAAAACTAAGCCCCAACACAATCAATGGGGCTTCTGCATAGAATGCTGCCTTCCTTGACTTTTTGAAGCATTTCTTCAGTTCTGTTGAGTCTATGAATAGATCTTCTTTACAGATGAAAACTGAACTCCCATGATTCTGTATGGTGTGTGAGATTCTGTGCTAGAAATCAAATGTTCAGCGTTGCTGTGTTACTGCAGCCAAGCAAAATTGTTGCCATTGGCCATTCTTTCAGCATTAAAAATCTCCAAAAAGGGAAAGATTGTTTTCTGTTTTCTGAAATACGAACATATTCAGCTTATAAAACCATATTGCTTTATTTATTTGGAAGGTTTCAGTTGGTTCAGATTGTTTTCTAGGCTGGTTTGTATAACTTTGCTGCAAAGTGTTTTGTTCTTTGCCAAGAGTTTTAAAAATATTTGTACAGGAACCAAATGGAACAGTAGCTAAAATAAAAAAATCAAACAAACGAACAGCTTGAGCCTATGGATCAGAAACCCAAGTAGTTACATCTGCCACTGCAGAAACTCCTTTCCCCAACCCACCACTTCCCCCTCCTTCCATCCCACCTGCTCCTTTCCATGGTGTACCAACATGTGTTTTCCTAAAGGGAAGAAAACAGTGGTTAGGGAAATGATTGTGCACCCCCCCTTGCATTTTTGCCATTTCCTTATGCAGCTTTGCAGGCTCTTGGACTTTTATTACACACAAAAAGTGTGTAATGTTTGTTCACTTGCAGTACAGAAATCGTTTCTGCATAGCCCCGTCAGGAGAATCTGCAAGTTTGATCCAGTTTGCTCTGGACTTTAAGTAGGATCATCTAGTTTGATGTTCCAAGTCTGAAATCTCTAGGGCATTTTTTATTTTTTGCAAAAATATAGCCAAACAATAGAACAGAACGTGACTAGCTGCTCTAAATTTTTACGCCTCAACCCTGTGGGTCACTTGCCATGCTCTGGTTTTCAGAAATACACGTGCTCCAGTAAGTCACTCCCAGATATAGATATATATAAAATCATTGCATGCGGATGATTCATATATGTGTTTACTCTCACCTTAGAAATGAGCATGCTGAGTCATAGAATATAGCAGCAATGCAAGGTAATTGACTAACAGATGACAAGTTTTGATGAAGGGGAATGATGTATGGAACTTCTTTTGAATTGCCAACAAGTCATTAACTGTTTTTAATATATCTCTTTCCAAATGTTCACACCCAGTTCTCCACTTAAACCAATCATATATTTAAAAAAAGAACAAACAAATCTTGTTTGGTTTGTTCCTGAACATCTGGGATGGCAAAGCTTTGATGCCCCAGGCATCGATACAAAGTATAATTACAATTCAGATACCACCTTCGCTAATGAAGCCTGACATGTCAAACAGTCTAAACTACCCTTCCCGACCCCTCCCTTAGGTATCTATCTGCAGTATTTTTCTACTGACCATTTTTCAGATGGTGCCACATATTGGCACTACAGTGGTACCTTGGGTTACATACACTTCAGGTTACACATGCTTCAGGTTACAGACTCCGCTAACCCAGAAATAGTACCTCAGGTTAAGAACTTTGCTTCAGGATGAGAACAGAAATTGTGCAGCAGCAGCGCGGCAGCAGCAGGAAGCCCCATTAGCTAAAGGGGTGCTTCAGGTTAAGAACAGTTTCAGGTTAAGAACGGACCTCTGGAACGAATTAAGTATGTAACCAGAGGTACCACTGTACCCGATTTAGGGACCCAGTGATACTATTAATTCAGGGGACTCTTGCTTTGCCTTTCTGCCTTCTACTAATCCTGTGCCCAGAGAGGTTTCCTACTAGTGTTTACTTCCCCACCCCCATTCCAAACCCATTCATTGTTACATTTTCTCTCCACAATTCCCACACAGATGTTTTGGGGGTTTGTTTTGTTTGCTCATTAGGCTAGTTTCTACACACTGCTTGTCTGGATAGAGGATATGCATTAACATTCAAGGGCACATTCTAGCTACGCAAAACCACGAGAAGAGGCTTTCCAGCAGGACCAATGAGGGGCATGGCCAGAGAGAGTCCCAAGGGCCAGATAGCATGCCCTGGAGGGCCACATTCAGCCCTATGTCCTGAGGCTTCCCATCCCAGGCATGTATGTATGAGAAATAAAGGTAAAGGTAAAGGGACCCCTGACCATTAGGTACAGTCGTGACCGACTCTGGGGTTGCGGTGCTCATCACGCTTTACTGGCCGAGGGAGCCGGCATACAGCTTCCGGGTCATGTGGCCAGCATGACTAAGCCGCTTCTGGTGAACCAGAGCAGTGCACGGAAACACCGTTTACCTTCCCGCCAGAGCGATGCCTATTTATCTACTTGCACTTTGACGTGCTTTCGAACTGCTAGGTTGGCAGGAGCAGGGACCGAGCAACAGGAGCTCACCCCATCGTGGGGATTCGAACCACCAACCTTCTGATCAGCAAGTCCTAGGATCTGTGGTTTAACCCACAGCGCCACCTGTGTCCCACCCGCCCGAGGCTTCCCATCCCAGGCATGTATGTATGAGAAATACAATAAGGTTAATACTAGGACAGTCGGTGGCAAAATCTAAATGAGGGCTGGTCTGGAAGGATATATTTTCAACTACTTTGTGTGTCCAAAACCCCTTGATTGGCTCATGATATGGCAGGCAAGGAATCATATACAGTGATCATAATTCAGAGCTCACTGGAGGCATCACAATTCACCATAAGTATGAGGGGTTTCCCTCCTCCCCTTCTTTCACCCAAAGCAGGGAAGTTGTATGGTTCCTTGCTAGATCATTGCCTGGGGAGCAATGCAGAGCTCATAGGCCAGTGTTTCCCAACCTTTTTTGGGCAAAGGCACACTTGTTTCATGAAAAAAATCTCGAGGCACACCACCATGCCAGATGGGGAAAGGTCACTTTTTACTTATGTAAAAAAAAAATTAAAAAATAGTAACAGCATAGAAGGTAATGGTTAGGCTAGCATCCCTCTTCCAAATATGCTAGGTTTTTATTTGCAGGGACTGTTCTACATGGGAAAGCATTCAGCACTGTCATTCTCCCATCTGCCATCTGAATTGGTACTATTCTGGGTCAACTTACTCTGCTGCATGTGTAGATGAAAATGGCACCAAGTGTGGGGGAGGGGGCAGAACAGGTTTCAGATACAGGATATTAAGCATACACGTACTTCAGATTGAACTGGTTGCTTGCTTTGCAAGTTTTCATTTCCCAAATGACTGCCTTGGCAAGCGCAATACCTACCAGGCTCAACGCCGGTCTCGCGCTGCCGCTTCCCACGCTCTCAAGGACCCGGGAGGAGGAAGGCGTGAAGGGAATCCCGAAGGCGCGAAAACCTCGCGCATGCGCAGGCCTTCCGCCTGCGACAGCCCAGTAGGCCGGCCGAAGCGAGCGGCGATGGGATGTGGGAGGGAGCTCGCTCGCCGCCCCGCGTGTGCCTATGTGGGGCACGTTACAGCCCCGTGACGTCAGCGCCACGCAGGCAGCCAGGCAGGCAGACGGCGAGAGCCCCGCGCTGGGCGGCCTCTCCTCGCCGCCGCCGCCCCGCCTCTCGCCGCCCGACTCGCCCGCCTCCCTCCCACGGCACACCAGGCAATGTCTCACGGCACACTAGTGTGCCGCGGAACACCGGTTGGGAAACACTGTCATAGGCATTCTGGTAAGTTGCCCAGTTTAGCATACCTGAATTTTTCTTCCATCGACACCAACTTGGGCATTGTCCGCTGCTGGCTTTCCTTTACTAAAAGTGGCTTTACTTTGGGATTAACATTTTTCCTGTGCTGAGACTCTGTTTCCTTCCTTAACATAACTCTGGGGCAGCCCATGCATACACTTTTGAGAAAAGATTAAACTGCAGTAAGAAGCTCATTATGTAATTGTTTGAGAGAGTTCAGTTAAGTGTTTTCTCAAATTGTTCTTGTTGAATTCAGGAGGCCTTAAAATGCTTTTTCCTTTGGCAGAATCTTGCCTCCCCCCCCCCCCCCGTCAGATCAATTTCTGTCCTTCTAACCCTGCTATGAAGAGAATGAAAGTTACTTTACAGAATAGTCCCCCCCCCCAACTAATTAAAAATATATTAAAATTTAAACACATCATGTCACCTTTTCAACTCAAGAGAGAGAAGCAAAGCAAATATTTGCAAAGAAACTCAGGGCACTATTAACACAATGTTCCAATTATTCTTTTTATTGGCTTTTTGGGGGGTGGGGTAATGTAAACACCATAGCCAGGGGGGAAATGAACACAATATGCTGACATTACAAAGAAGATTCAGACATTTAGAAGTGCTTGAGGGTGTGCATTGTGTCTGGTCTTTATTGAGCATTCGTTTTTATTTGTTTGAGGGGAGGTTCTCCAACAATGAACATTCATCATGATCTGCTCATGGAGTGTTTATATGTGTTCCCATTAATCATTTATTCATCCCACGTTTTTCAGTACATTTCACCATCACTTTTTAAATCACAAATGGTCTGGGGTAGGGTGTTGTTTTTCTTAAGTGGCTTTGTTGCACTACTAGGGCAACAGAGCACTTTAATCCACTTAACTGTGTAAACCTAAATTTCCAGTATGTACTTGAATCCCTCCTGGAAAATAGTGGCAGTCTAGAAGTGCCATACATTCTTGACTTCATTGCTTTTCAGTGCTGAGCAATTAGTATTTTTAACTCAAGCAACAAAGTATGGTGTACTCTGTACTTAAACCATTTGCACAAATGTTTTCTGATCTCCAAACTCAAGCTAACATAAAATTGTTAACATTTAAAGGGCCAACATGAATCACTGTGGCTCAAAACCTGAAAATCTTTTGATACTTGGTTGACAGCTGAAAAATATATTTTCCAATAAGCTATGCCAAAATCATGATCAAGGACCAGATATTTATTAACAAATAAAGCTTATTAGTTTCTATTGCCAACAACCTAGTTTTCTAATCATAACTAATGAATGACCCAAGGTGTCTCCCATCCCAGCAATATTCCTTAACAAAGGTTTCACTGCTTTACTTTGTAAGGAAGGGATGCGGGTGACGCTGTGGGTTAAACCACAGAGCCTAGGACTTGCTGATCAGAAGGTCAGCGGTTTGAATCCCCGCAACGGGGTGAGCTCCCGTTGCTCGGTCCCAGCTCCTGCCCACCTAGCAATTCGAAAGCATGTCAAAGTGCAAGTAGATAAATAGGTACCGCTCCGGCGGGAAGGTAAACGGCATTTCCGTGCACTGCTCTGGTTCACCAGAAGCAGCTTAGTCATGCTGGCCACATGACCCGGAAAGCTGTACGCCGGTTCCCTCGGCCAATAAAGCGAGATGAGCACCGCAACCCCAGAGTCGGTCACGACTGTACCTAATGGTCAGGGGTCCCTTTACCTTTACCTTTACACTGGGTTTTCCCCGCACAAAAAGAGCTTTTAAGCTCTCTGCTTTGCTTGTGTTTAACTTGCAAAATTTCAACCAGCTGGCTTTCAACCGTGTATGGTTGAAATGGCACAAATTAAATCTGTGCAATATGCTAACATACTATACATGAAAATGTGTGCAACTTTAGCCTCACCTACCTCTTTGGTCAGAAAACACACACATGCCCTTTCAGTGCAGATGATCAGGATTGGTAAATCGACTCCTAGTTCTTTCCACTGCTGCTAGCCCTACTCCTGACTGCCCCCACCACAATAGTTTCAAAAGAACCATCATAGAATCGTAGAGAGTTGGAAGGGATTATTTTGCCCATCGTGAGGCTCAAATCCATGACCAGGGCTGGATTTAGGTTTGATGAGGCCCTAAGCTACTGAAGGTAATGGGGCCCTTTATATGTCCAGCTGTCCTTTGTCAACAACAAATTGTCACCGTTTTTTGTGTTGAATATATGCTATATGGTAATTTATGGACCTAATAGGTATCTAAAGCCATTTGCACATGCAGAATGTAGGCACCCTATATATAGAAATGAGCAAACCAGTGATATTTTAGGGAGCAGGCTAGTAGGCGGGGCCCATTACTTACATCATAGGAGCCTACACAACACAAAACACTGTTGCTATATGTAGGTTTTATTTTATTTGTTTTTTTATCTTATATTTTGGAAGTGTACATCCAGGTTTTTCTTTCCGTTTAATTTTTTTTGGGGGGGGCAAGAGAGTGGGACCCTAAGCTATAGCTTGTTTAGTTTATACGTAAATCCGGCACTGCCCATGACCTTGAGATTAAGAGTCTCCTGCTCTACCAACTGAGCTATCCCAGGCAACCTTTATACACATTAGCAAGTGATATGTAGTTTTAGCGGAATGCTTAAAAGGCTCAGAAGCTTCTATCTCAGGTAGAGACAGTTGGCTTTCATTTGCTTGATTGGATAACTTAAGATGTGATTGTATGCACTTTCATTCAGAAATAATGCCTTTTGAACACAGTGGGACTAGGCACTGAATAAATAGGATTGGGTTGTTAAGTATGTTTATGGTGCTGAAGAAAGAAACACCCTAGCAAGGCACAATTCATTAAGGCATAAGCTGAGCTGCCAGTGACATGCTCCACGAAAGGGCATGTCTGTTGCTTGTAAAAGCAAGTTTGAACTTTTTGTTCTTCCCTTCTGTTCCTTAACGTAGTGGGCCATTTGTAGCATGGCCTTTGCAGATTATTTAGTTTTTATTACTCAGCTGAAGGCTCTGAAAGCATAAAAACATTATATTATCCTAAACATCCCCCTTGGAAAGGTGTTCTTTTAGTCTTTTATTTTTACATAAAAGAAGCATATGGCATCATTCAGTGCATTAGTACTCTTAAGCATTTTTTTAGTAAAAGAAAATTATTAGTCTAAATATATTTAATTCTGTACATAATTTTGATAAGGCTCCTGGATGCAGATCCTGATAAGTCACCCTGAAAGGGAAAATTATGTTAGCTACAGTTTTTCCTCTCTCCCTCTTCATCCACAAAATAAAACTTTTGTTTAAGCCTCAGTGATTTAAATGGGAGAAATTCGATGTGTGCTGACTTCTCCCATTGAATTGATGCTTAAGTTGTGCTGGATTGTGCTCAGTATTTTCCCCCAGCAAATGCAATTTGATCTAGCATCCGGCTGCAATTCTCATAAGATACAGAAGATTAAAATGAAACCTTACTTTCTATAGGCTGTCCACCCAACCATGTGCATAAGCAACTGCAACTCAGGATAACACATTGTCCTGCAGTTTCTTTCTAAGTAGTGAAGAACTTTTGTAGCAAATTTCATAGGACCTCACATGCAAAAGTCAATCGGTGCATATATTTCCAAAACATAGATAGTACTGATGGAAAGTTAAACAGAATCCCCTATCCCTCTCGTTTGATAAAGAGCTAATTGTTTGACAGTATTTGTAAAGCAGCCAGGCAAGGTCCTAACAATGGCATTTCATGTTCCATTTTACATTCCTCACCTACACTATTCTGTTAAAGGCTTGACTGTTCCACCATTCTGTTGATATATTGCGTCTTCTGAGTTTTATTCCTGGCAATTGTAGGTGGTTACTGTTACTAGTGTTGTTCTGACTGTTGTTCTGATACTTAGACCTCAGTTACTCTATGCAATATGTGTCTGAATGAGCCTGGGATCTAGTTAACAAAACCAGTTAGACCCCTTCATTTCTTAGCTAATGTTTCCTTTAACCACATGTTATTGACAACTTCTTCTTTTTCTGCAATACCTTACTTTTTTTCAAAGCATGTATTTTAAGGCTTCCCAGGAGCTGCTTAGCAAGTCTTATTTGTTCTTGTTTTGAATGCTTTGTTTGATCAAAATATGCTGGGTTGCCAGGACAAAATGTCACTGCAGAGTGCTCGGCCAGCTATTGACTTTTGAAAACTGGCTGGATTTCAGCATTGTATTAATAGGTTAAACACTCCATAGTGAAGCAATTGTTATTGACAAAACTGCAACATAATAGAACAGGAGCTGAATTTCCAAATGATTTGAGAAAAACAGGAAGCTCTGCACACTTTCAGCATCTTTTAATTATGCCACTTGCTGCACAAGGCCTGAACTTAACATTTTAATATAAAAAAGAATTTTTATTTTTTTAAATGTACCTCACCAAGTCTATTGGACTGTGGCCGATCCACTCAAATGTGTGTGGGGTGGGGTGGATGTGAGAAGAGCAATGAGACATCACGTACACACCTGTTAGAGAATTTATGATCTCACAGAAAAGGCTGGCCAGGAAAGGAGTCCATGTTTGGAAAAGCAGGCAATGGATTATCTGCCACCCATGCAGTGGTTTGCAGTCTCAAACACACACCCAGCTCCCATGGAATGACTGTGCAAGTCCTCCCCCAACCCTTTCCTATACTTCAGCTCAAACCTATGCCAAATGCTAGCCTATTCATCTTTTTTTCTCATTGTGCCTAAGCATGATAGCTTTAGTAGTTTATGTGTTCTCCCTCCGGTCCAACTTTCAAAGCTACATAAACAGAAGTCTGAAAGAGATGGCCAAACTTGCACAAATTTTCTATATTGTTTTGCTTTTTAAGCTCAACCATTCAGACAAAACAAAACACCCCAGTACTTTGTGCATTGCTGCTTCTTAATTGCTTTCAATATGTTGCGTTAATTTCTCATTTCACAACACAGTGGCTTAGTATGATGTTCACATTTAAAGTGAAAAATGGAAGCAAAGAACATGAATGCAAATTAACACCAAACAGCAGATAACTACTTTAATTATATAAGACACAATTTCCTGGGAAGAAAACACCTTCCGCTTGCCTCGCTGGCAGGAATTTGGGATAGGTCTAACCATGGTGCGAATAAAGTTGGTTGTATCCTGTTTCTGTATGGGCCTTTTAAGGACACATCCATTTAAATCTTTGACTAGGATGGTTCCTTTTTCCATACTGGGTATCAGTATTGGATAGGCAGCTGTCTGAAAAAGTCCGAGGCACATAATACTGCAATTACAATGTAAATCTGGTTTACTGTGAAAAGAAGCAAGAAAACATCTCAGAGGATGTAGTCCTGTGATCACTGTCTTAGATGATTTCTGAGAGGCCCTAGATACTGCAGAACTTCCTGGCCACAGGTGGGGGTGAACCCTGGAGTTCTTCCTTAACCAATGAAAGAATAGCCTGCTGATGTGACTGCCCTGCTAGGAATATTTCTTGTCATAGGCACCAATTCTATGGGCTGCAAAGTATGTGGGGAAGGGGCTGAGCCACCCCCTCCCCCAATCTTGAGGGACTGGGCCTTGCCAGGCCTCACCGTGGCAGCAGCGTGCCTTGCGGGCTCCTCCTGACATGTGTGACATCACATGTGTGTTGCATGTGTGATGTCATGCACACGTGATGAGCCCCTCAATGTCAGGTGGAACTCAGTGCCTGTTTCTTGCATAATAAGGACAAAAAGGGCCGTTCCAGTGTATGCCTGTGTGTGTGTGTGTGTGTGTGTGTGTGTGTGAGAGAGAGAGAGAGAGAGAGAGAGAGAGGGGTTGAAAGAGACCTGTGCAAAGGCTTTCGTTTGTGCTGCAGGTATTTCCTACCTCTCCTTCCCCCATTCGCCCCTCAGGTTCCCCCCCCCCCCCCGAAAAAAACTTGGCTGGGGTGGGTCAAGAAAACAACCAGAACAGTGTTCAGGGAGAAGGGAGAGAACATTGTTCATCTGGCAAGCTGAGATAGCACATCATTGAATTTTACCCCATAAGTTTATTAAAACCAAACTTACGGCGTCATCCTGTACATGCTTTTTCTAAAGTGCTGTTGAGTTCAGTGGTGCTTCCTGTCCTGTAAGTAGGTATAGGATTGCACCCTTAAAAGATATGGAGAAATCTACATAGTATTTACCACCTGCCTTCATTTGTCCTGTTGCTTCAAGCAGCCCCTGCTTTGTGAACAGAAACAGACAATGGGTTTTACAAATATTAGTGTCATGATGGTGATGAAGGCAATTGTACTGAAATTCTTTAAGCAGCTATTCCTTGCCTGGCTGGAAGCTGTCCATGCTGTCAGCTACCTGCCTCAATATATGATTTATCTTTTGCATCAAGCAAAGGCACATGAGCTTGGGAGACCGGATAAGCTACTGTGTTCCCGTGTGTTGTTCTCGTCACTCGTTTGTCAGTTTTGCTGAAGGGGCATTAATTAATAATGTGGAGAAAGGGCAATGCTTTGCAGAACAACTGTACAGTTTGAAAGGTACAAAACTGAGCAAATACGGACTTTGCCGCCCATTGTGAGTGCAATGTCAATACCAAAGATCAATCTGGTATCACCTGATCAGTCTTTTCATGGAATTTAAGGAATCTGTTTGCTCATCTAAATGCTAAATTCTTTTTTTTTTCTTCCTCCGAATTCTCATATGCCCTCATCAGCACTTCGATTATTTGGAAAGCCAATGTTTGCTGACTCAGCAAGTCTTTCACTTGGTTCCCAACCTGCTTTTATAGAGGCCAAACATGCTTTGTCCTCCCCGAAATGCAGTAATTTCCCCCCGTGTGTTTCATAAGAGAGCTGCACCCACTGACCCCCACTGTTTGCTGCCAGATACATCATTTCAGATCTTGCACGGCAGCCTTTGGGATGAATTAGTCAGCAGATGGTGCTCTCGTTCTCAAGCCTCTCCTCAAAAGCTGACCGAAAGCAGGAAAGGGCAGATTCAGAAATTGCCCAGTCACCACTATATTGATTGCCCTTGTTATGCAATTCTGATGTTCAATGCAGATGTTGAGAACTTAGAAACATCTCTTCTAGACTGAAACTTTTTAAATTTTTTTTTTTAACAAAGCTGATAAATTCCCCTGTTCTAATTGTTTCTAGAAATTCCACTGGTTTTATACCTGTTTGCCCTCATTTCCGTTACATGGCTATGGGGAGGACTGCACATGGCTTATAGACATCTATGGATGCTGGTCTTCTTTGTCATTTTCAACTGCCTTCAGGTAAGTTAGATTTCTTTCTTACTCACTTTAGCTAAAAACCAAGCAGTTTTTACTGTAGTGTGCCAAATCCAAACTTTGAATACAGAGAAGAGAAAAGACAACTTGGGATATCTACAAACTTAAAACACTGACAATACTCAGAGCTGGTTATAGTGGCATTGCTCGAGTTCCTCTCTTAACTCACCATCCAGCATGTGAGAGATGTCTATATACATGTATGATAATGTGGTATATGATGGTTTGATGACATAGGTTGGTGCAAACAGCATAAGAAAAAGAAGAGATCTACAGCTACATCCTATATTTCTTTTAGTGTAGATGAAGTTTGCTGTCACACTAGATAATGAACTAAGACAGGAACTATAGCCTGGGAGTGGCAATGTATTTTTTTATTAGAATAACCATAGAAAAATATATGAAGCAGAATAAAATAATATGCACCAGAAATCTCATTGATTTCTGTGGGGTTAGTGTTTAAATATTAAAAGTTGGTTTTTAAAGATAAAAATCTGAGGGCAGAAGTAAGAGAGTTTACATATGGAGCCTGATCGTCAAAGTACTTGCAAGTACCCATTGTAATGTCTGGATCTCTTCCTGGCATATGTGGCTTAAAGACAGATTAAAATAACACCGAGGGACCAGTTGCTTTTTAGCAACCACAGCTAGGAAAATACTAGACCTACAACCATTCAAGGGTTGTCAACACAGTGCCTGCAAGTGCCAGTATGCCCACCAATGCCCACTATGGCGCCCTGGGGAAATCTTGGTGAATATCCCTTTAAAAATCCGCAGTGCACCAAAGACCATTTGCTCTTCTTACTCTGTTCCTATTTGCACTGGCTCGGTCTCACCTACTCTGAACATCACCCCACCTTAAACATGACCACATTTTATTGAATGCCAGGACACCCACCTTTCCATCTATTTTGAACAGAGGAAAAGTACAATCATCTTCTATTTCTGTGAGTGAGTGTGGCAGTGGCTGATGTAGATGCTCTCTTTTTCATTTATGGGCACCTGATGTCACGGACTAGTTAGAAGAATGGTGGGAGGAGCCAGCTGGGGGAGCCACCAAGGGAAGAAGACTCAGAGCCAAGGGAATGGGGACGCAGGGACCTCCAGTCTCAGCAATTGCTTCATGGGGACAAGACCTAGTGGAGATGAGTTGCTGTGCTCATTAGGCCCAACACTCCTCTGTCAACCATGTTTAATATAACAGCCATTTTTGATATGCCATGTTCCTCTGATGCCCACAGCACTTTCTCAAAATTAAAAGTACCCACATCTTTGAAGCGCCAAACATCTTTTTCACTAGTTTGGGGGAGGGGAGGCAGACTGAACAGAGGTATGTCTCTAACTGGCCCTGCCAACCTCTAGTAGCTTCCCTACAGTGGCTATCCGTGAAATGATGCCTGTGTCATTCAGGTGATGTGGACCTCACCCTTCCATCCACCAAGTTGCAGGTGGACAGGAGTACCACTGATGAGATTTTCAGGGTGTCTGGTAGTAGTCTCCCAACACTCTGGGCCCCTCCCTAGGATCCCATTGCTCCCATTCTGCATCCTTATCCCATTCCTCCTAGCCCTCTGACCAATCCCAATTGGACTCCTGACTAATAGTCTAGTTTAGACGTAATGTTAAACCATAGTTCAGTGTTCTAAGAACAAACCATAGTGAGCACTGAGCTTGCATTCATTTCAATTTTAGTTTAACTGCAGTTTGCTGTTTCTTCCAGCTAACTGTGGTTAATGATAAAACAAGCCAATGAAATTGATTTGTTTCAGCTAACCATAACTAAGATTAATCACAAATTGTGGTTCATCGAATATGAAAATGGAAGCTTCCAGTCTCTCCCTCTTGGCTCACCAGAGGAAGCAAGCCTGAGACGTCTTACTGTAACACTATAGTTCATGTCCAGAAGCAGCCAGTGCATATTTATGAACAGAAAAGGGGAAGCAGAATTAGTAGCCCGGGTTATTAACCACAATTTAAATTTAGTAAAAGGACTATTTTTTTCAAAGCACTGATGTATTTTACATCTCACTGATTAGTGACAGGTAGAGTGAACTCCAGGGATATAGTTAGCACAGGAAAGCTTATTCCAAGCTGCAAATAGTACATTGCAAAATAGATGTGACACAAATATCCAGTCTCCAGAGTGTCTTTTAAAGCTTTTATCTCTGCCTTAACTATTTCTGGAGAGGGAGCCAGATGAATAAAGCAACATTTAGCAATATGTAATAGCAACAAGTTACAATAATGTTCAAAATCCTTTGAGACATATGCTGGTTTATGCTGTCCATTCATTGCCACTAGACTTCCATCTGCAGCTTCCAGCCCTTCCTTTCATGCCAATCATGATCCAGTTTTCTTGGTTTTACTGTTTATATCTCCCATCTCCCACTCCCTTCTCTTCCAAATGCTTCCATTTGCCCAATGCCAGCTGCCAATCAATAACGCCCAGTTCAGTTACTAGTTTCATGTCTCTGGGTACCTTTGCAACAGGTGCTACTTAATGCCATTAAGAGGACGTGAAGGAAGTAAGAGCCAAAAAACAACACACACACACACACACAGAGAGAGAGAGAGAGAGAGAGAGAGAGAGAGATTAACAACAGACAACTCTCTGAAATGTAATCCCTACAAAGTTCCCAATGGCTTGGATCCTAATATAAGTGAATGGAAGTTCACAGAAGGAATGTTTCCCCACCTGTGCACCAATCTGTGCTCACAGAAAGCCTATCCAGGAGATTGGGGTGCGCTGCTCAACCAAATGGGGTGGAGTGCAGGAGGCTGAAGGAGAATGGAGGATTGCCCCAAATTAAGCTTCATCGAAAGTACATGTTGGGGCAATTTGTGGCAGCTTAGAGGCTTTAAAAGAGGATTGGACATACATGGAAAAGAAGGCTATCGATTATTAAAGTCATTATGGTTGTATGAATACCAGTTACTGAGGAACAACCATGGGAATGGAATGGGTTGCTATCCTCATGTCTTGCTTGTGGGCTTCCTGGAGGTTTCTAGTTTGCTGCTGTAGGAAATAATATGTTAGACTAGACAGGCCTTTGCTCTGATCAAGCAAGGCTATTTTTATAGTAACGTGGAACTGGGACGGAACAGACTTAATGCACAAACATATGAAAACTGCAAATAAACTGATTTGCCTATGGCGCTGTAGAAGTGTGTTCCTTTCTCCTTATAACCTGTATTCAAGTTTGTGTTGATACATAAATGGAGTTTAGTAATGGCATACGAAGTAGCTCAGTAGGTTAGTGCATGGTGCTGATAATGCCAAGGTTCAGGTTCAGTCCCCATAAGGGGCAGCTGCATGTTCCTGCTTTGCAGGGATTTAGATTAGATTATCCTCAAGGTCTTTTCCAGCTCTGTGATTCCATGATTCATAGAAATGAAAACAAAACTAAGGCCAGTCCCCGCAGTGGATATAGTTGAACAGGCTCATGTGGGTCACTGCCTATGACTAGATATTGAAATGAGATGTGGTAGGAAAGCCTAGATCATTGTTTCTCAAGGCCCTGATGTAGAATAATATAGATGGAGCTACAGTGGTTGTAAAGTGGGAGGTGATGTAGAAAGGCAGAACTTGGAAGACAGAAGGAGGAAGGCAATAAATAGATGATTGTGAAAGAAACTTGACCACCCAGGAAGTGGTTATGGAACGTGTGTATGTGTTAGCTACCACAGTGTAGTGGCAGCAACTACTGAATTTCAGCATCATAGGTCTGGGGCATTTTCAGATAATGCCTCCTGAGTCAGCTCACTCAGATACAGTTCTAGAAAGGAGGGGAGAGATCTTCACCCTCTTTCACTGTTGTCCTCATTAAAGAATATTGAATATTGCTCTTTTACACAATTCTTAATAGTAGCTTAGTGATGCTGAAGTTTCCTGTAACTCTTTTGATTTGCATTGAGTGGGCCACAGCATAACAGCAGTTTCCTTTTTCTGTGCATTACACACAGGCTGAAAAAGGAACTTTTTATGTACTACCCTAATGCCATTTAACCCGCAAGTGAGAATGATGTTCTGTGATAGCTAGGGGTAGTGAAACAATGCTGTCTGTAGTATTCTTTTTTATTTTGTTTGATAGCGTTCCAAAAATCTTCCCTAATTAAGAGGCAAATCTAATAATTACTTCTAAATTTGGCATTGGCCAGCACTCAGCAGCAGTTGTGTGTTGGGGGGGGCACCTAATCACATTACAGCTCTTCCACTCCTATCTCTCTTCAGCTTTTCTGGCACTTAACATTTCAGTGATGAAAACGTTTGTCAGTGGCCATAATACCACCACTGGCCATAAAACAGCTCAGCAAAGAGGAAAATATCGATTCACAAATTAATTTTTCCGAAAGGTTAAAGTGAACCTTTCTGCACTTTTGTTTCACTGTGCTTTAGAACCAAGATGATTCATTCTTAAAAGCTGCAGCTGGAAGCATTTTTACTAGGATGGAATTGTAGACCCTCATATGTGTTAACATCTGCATTTGAAGACCATAACAGTTGCCTTGTGTGATCAGATTAAGTCCACCATTCTATTTCCAGCTTTGATGGTTGGCAATGCACCTTTTGGAGCTCAGAACCAAGGCTTAAGGATGGAAACAATCTGCCAGTTACGTGTGGTAGTTAGAGCAGCCTTCCCCAGCTGTGTCCTCCCCTGATGTTGTTGAACTCTAACCCACATCTGCCCAGCCAGCAATGTACCATGGCCAACACCAATGGGAGGCAGAGTCCTACAATATCTGGCGGGCCACATTTTCCCCATTCCTATTAACAAGGTTTATAAAGTTATGACCCATATGGACCCATAAATAGAATATTATGTCTCCCTCTCCTAATACCAGAACTCACAGTCAGTCATTGAAACAAATTGGCAGAAATGCCCACTTTTTCCACCTAATTCATTATCTTGTTCCCCTCTAGTTACTAGACTAAATACAAAAATTCCCAATACCATAGCTGTTTTCCCTGATAACTTTTGTTTCCCAATATGGTTGGGGTTTTTTTGCCTGCTCTGCATTAATAGCTGTTGAGAACAAAAGTGTGAGATACAGAAAGAATATGCTAAATACTTTTGGGTAAGCCATTTCATTTTTCTTTCTGAAGAGTTATATCAAATTAGTAAACTATGAATAGTCTACATTGTTCCTTTGCAAATGCAAAGCTTTTACAGAAAAAGGAAATCGCCACTGCACAACAGAAACAGTGTGTGGTTTAGATTGGAACATGGGCAAATTTCAGAATTTCAAATACTGTTCTGAGTACCACTTGCCCACATTGTTTGAAAAAGAAAGAATGGAAGAAGTGAAATGAAATCTGGTTATAAAACGGAATAAATCTAAGAATGGGGCAATTGTAATAAGAGCACATGTATGGAATTCCAGAAAGTGCCACTACAACTGAGGAAAATTATCCCTGTCAGGACACAGCTTTTGGTTAGGATAGATAAATGCCATCTGAGTTATTTAAGCAGACTTGATCACGGTGCAAATGTTGGCAACAACTAATCTATTCTAATTTTTGTAATATAAATTATAATGTGGTAATGCTATAGTTTCTTTTTACAAGAGCAGATGAGTGAAAGCTAAGATGGAGGGTATGTCTTTTTAATTGTTCACTTGATTCAAACTTGATTGATACAGAACCTTTGTAAAAATAGATTCCCCCCCACCCCAGAAATTGCCATTAGTCAGATAAAGGCTCCAAAGGGAATGACTTATAAGTGCTTTGTTAGGAAACTATTTTCTGGATTCTTCATGTGTGAGTATGGGTTTGCAACAAAGATAATTTTTGTCTGGAAAGAGTTGTGCAACATTGGAGCTTACCACAACTAAAAGATCATTATGTGTTATTTATTTTAACTAAAATGTCAAGTGTTCCTTGTTTGCCTTGACAAAGGTCAGCTGAATTAAAAAAAGAAAGAAAGAACTCCAAACCAGCTTGCACCATCAGTTTATTAGTGGTTTAAATCTTCACATTTGTTGTTTTGCTGTTGCCAAAGTGACATGGAAAATTTTCGTTACTGAGGCATAAATGGCAGACGTAGAAGCACCTTGATTTTCTTTCCCTTTTGTTTTTCCTCTGTCTTTTTAAGCTAGGAGCCAACTGAAACTTACCCTATTGTTTTTATACATCTATATTTATATATTAAAACCCCCCACTATATTTTATAAAATCACTTAAGTCCCTGTGGCTCGTAGGAAGTCTCAAATCATTACGTTATTTCTGGAAAAGACAGAAAATTGAAATGCCACCACCATTTTATTAGTAAGCCCCCCACATCCCCGCAAAATGTTGCATATCTCCCTTGCTCCTAGTAACAACTTCATTTCCTCCTCCCTTTTGGCACCCCCTGCAGCACACTCCAATTTCACTGGAAAAGTTTCCAGCGCTGTTGTTTGTAACAGGGTGGAGAACCTGGCCCAATCCTGCTCTAGAATCTGAGACCCCCTTGATTAGACTGCTGGACTTCAACTGGAAGTCTGGATTCAAATCCTCAAGTGGTCTTGGATCAGTTGCTCTCCAAATGTGGCTGGATTCCAGCTCCCAATCAACCCCAGTCAGCATAGTCAAGGCTGATGGGACTTGTAGTCTAAGAATATCTGGAGGGGCACAGTTTTTCCATCCCTGCTTTTCCAAATCTGAGGAAGCCCTGGATCGAACAAAGACATGCACCTCACCCTGCATTTTGCAGGGGAAGGGTCAGCATTATCTAGGAAATCCAGAAGATCTTGCAGAATCAGAACCTTTAGGGATAAAAAGGCTTCTGTACATGCAGGGATGAACAGCAAAATCAGGTTAGCACTAAATGACAAATCAAACATTTTGGATTACAGTGATATCCTAGACTATGCTTCCTGATGCCTCAGCTTATTGGATTTATGCACAAAGCAGGTGGTAATTCCACAAAAGTTGCCAAAACTACCAGTTTGTTTATTTGTTTTTGTTAATGTTCTATAATACAAGAGATTGCTATATATGTCTTTGGTCTCAAGTCATTCTGTGACTAATTAAATCCAGTCTGTCTTTTCCAAGGAAAATAGGCCTTTCTTGCTTTGATTCTTAAATCCCTTTGCAAACAACATACACACGCGTACACAAATACGCACACACATTTGCCAATGCATCCAGTTTTTTTCTGTCTTGTATTTGGAATGGTCTTGCTATCTCACATCAAATAATAGATTAACATCACAGTTAAAAACAGAATTCAGTGGCCAGGTTGCATACTGGGGTGAGATGGTTTGAATGTATAATGCTCATCCTGGCCTGACTGCCCTGGCTGCCAATTAGTTTCCAGGCCCAATTCAAAATGCTTGTTTTGACCTATAAAACTTCTCCCCATGTGAACCAACCTGGGAATGATCTTTACCTGCAACTGTAGAGAGCCCGTAGTGTGCTAAATGGCCCAATGGTCCAACTCTGTATAAGGCAACTTCCTAGTGGTGGCATTGAGTTTGAGCCTCTAGACCCAAAGAGTTGGAAAAAAGCACAGGAACCATTCTCTCCAAATTAGGTCCTTTCCCTACATTTCCATTGATTTAACACATATGAGGAACTTGCTTGCTTGCTTGTTGTAAAATGTATGTACTGGCTGCCGATACATATAAAAGTGGCTTTCAACAAGCAAAATAAAGCAGTATAACATAACAATAAAATAATAATAAAATAAATAGATATGCAATGAAAGTGCAGACAAGTAAAACACTACAGAGCAGATGGAAGTAATTAAAACAACAACTGTAAAAATCCCATTGAAACATAACTGTCTTAAGTGGCTATATGAAAGCAGGCAAGAGTGGGACTAAACACATCTTTCTGGGAAGGTGATTCCATAAATTGGGTGCCACCACTGAATAAGATGCTGTTTTATTCCCTCCAACTGCATGCCTCTCAGTGGTAGGACTGCAAGAAGGGTCTTAGAAGGTGAACAAAGGTCTTGAACAGAGTCATACGCAAAGAAATGTAGTAGGCCACTGGAACGGCTTCCACTTGGTGGTGTGGTGACTTCATACTGGTGATATAACACTAAAAAGATGTGCACCTCATGGAGAATATCAATGCCAGTGATCCATGGCAATGTGCAGCATTGGTGTAGAGATTCTCCACATGGCCAAGCAGGTTTTTGATGAGTGCCATTCAGACATAATGACACTACCATTTTGCAATCATAAAGAAGCATTTTTAGTAGCCTTGCACTTAGGGGTCTGTGAGGAAAGAATAAGCCCTGAGGGACAACTTGTCTATGAAAGAACTGTAGCATTTCTTCCTTAAATTATCCCTTTCCTTTTACTGTTGGTCTTTCTTTTCTTTTTTTTAAGTTTCACTTGCAGCATTCTGCCAGTCAGCCAGAGAATGGTTTCCACAGTGACAGAACCCAAAATTACTGTGGTTGTTCCACCTCCTCACATTCATGTACACCTCAGATATGAAGGGTTTGTCTCATGCTGCTATTCCTAGTTCATACAGCTTTCAGAAAGGGCTGGTAATAACAGTAATATTTGCTACTTTAGGTTGCTGCTAAATGTACCGTAGGAACAGTGGTGGTTGGTTGTGTGCGGTCAAAACAGCTCACTGAGTTCTAATTCTTGATGGCAGAATTAATAACTCAATCATTATTCATGTTAAGAGGGCTTAAATTGAAATGTGCTGTAAATAACCAACTTGTGAGGTTACTTTAAAAAAAAAAAGCTAATGTGGAATTGGGGAGGGGGGATTATTTAACAAATGGCCAAGATAGGGCAGAAATTTAATCCTAGGTGTTTTTAGTTTAGATACAACGCAGTTATTCTTTTAGGGACATTTTCTCTTTAGGCATGCTAGTGCTTTGGACAAACAGGCTGATATAAAGCTACATTTTGCTCAGAATAGATCCATTAAAATTAGCAAACTAAGTTAGGTGCATTAATTTCAATAGGTAGCAAAAGAAACCTTCATGATGTGAAGGAAGGGTCATCTAAGTGGTATACAAAGGAATGCAGATACTTTAATGATGCTGAGGAACATTGTTATAAGCTTGCTATCAAAGTAACCTGGCAGCATAGAACAGGAAATAAATAATAACAACAAGAAGAACAAGAATGAAATAGAAAATACCAGATTGAAAACTAATGTAAGCCAACACACCTTGCTAATATCACTTTCCAGAAGAGATCCTGAAACTTAGGCCTTGTCTGACTCTCTGACTCCCTGTCCCTTTGCTGACGGAACAACTTGAGATAAATTACACCATTGCTCCCAGATAGCCATAAAAATATGTTGTTCCACTAGTCACACTACATCAAAGAGAAGTCCAAGGTGAAGACATGTGCCTTCAGGCATAGAACAGCTGGAAAGGAGAAAGGAAGAAGAACTGGCCCAAGATTTAAGCCTGGAATGTAGCCTTTCATTTGCACATTCTCAGTATATCTTTAGCAGTTAGTTACACAGTAATTAAGTATCGTATTTTTCGCCCTATAGGATGCACTTTTCCCCCTCCAAAAATGAAGGGGAAATCTGTGTGCGTCCTATGGGGCGAATACAGGCTTTCGCTGAAGCTTGGAGAGCGAGAGGGGTCAGTGCGCACCGACCCTTCTCGCTCTCCAGGCTTCAAGAAGCTATCAGCAAGCCTGGGGAGCCTGTGGGAGTTCCCGCAGGGCTCCCCGTGCTGCGGATAACAGCCTGCTGCCTGAAGCAGAGCGCCCCGCGCTTCGGGCAGACATCGGCCAGCCCCACAAGCTCGGGGGACAGCGGGGAGCCGCAGCGCCGCCATCCCGCTGTTCCCCGACCTGGTGCGTCCTATGGGACGGAGCGTCCTATGGGATGAAAAATGAGGTACTTTTGCTCTGTCAAGGCCTGAAGTAAACCCAGAAATTTGCTTAATCCCGTCAAATTTTGACCTACATTTCAAGCACTGGCGTGGTTAGATTAAGAGAGAAACCATTGCTTTTGTCTTCACCAATTGATTGCTCTAGATCTTCTAAAAAGTGCACTCACTATTCTTTAATATGTGTCCTTTTGAATCATACTTGCATAAGCAGCTTAGAAACTCATCAGCTGTTCCATTTGGGTTCTTGTGCATCTTGCCCTAATCAAAGGAGGGGACACTATTCTTTTTTATTCATTTTGCGTCAAAAACTTGCCTTTCTATTGTGTCTGCACTTAAAAGTCCTTTCATTTAAAGCTTTCAAGCTTCTTAAACCCAAGAATCTGTACAAATTAAGTTTTGTGATCACAGCCATCTGCTTCCCTCTCCAAAAAGGCCCCTCTGCCTCACATGTGTTTCCTCTCTCTTCTGCATCATCTTGATCTTTGATATGTGCCCTCTTTGTTTGTGTATATTGTTTACAGAGAGTTTCTTAGCTCACTGATTGCCATATTGTTGGCCAATAAAATCATACTGGCTGGTAAGATGTGTTGGTAAAAACTGCAGCATCCTCAGTCTAGGTGGTTTCAGGTCAAGATGTGGAGCCATTTTTCTGCGGCACAAAGGTCAATTGAGCTGAGTGTTTGGTGTGAGGAATGGGGAGGAGTGTATGCAAATATGTATTAGAATAGGGGTGGGGGGTGGGGTGTAATTAAGTAAGTGAAATAGGAATACAGTGGTATGCAGGCATGTATATGTTTTGGTCCTGCCTGCTTTACTTTTGGTGCACCCACCACTATGTTTTATTGTTGCTTAAGAAACTTTTATATTGCTTTTTTGGGCAATCACCTCCCAAAATGGAAATATGTTCAACTCTTGCAGCGGGAGGAGGAGGTCAAAACACAGGCTTTGATAGCATGCCCAATACGAATATAAGCATGCACAATACTCACTTGAAAATCCCATTTCTGGGAGTCTAATCAAAGGCTTTAGCACCGTGGCAAATAAGACCTAGGACTTTGTCTCTAGTCACCACTATTTGCCCCAGTTTCTTAGAGTCCCTTCCCAATAAAGTTAGTTCAGGCACAAGGATCTGCCCCACAACTTCTGCTGTGTAGACAGATGCGAATAATGTATTCATCTTCTTTGCAATCTCCTTTTACTCCCTTGTCATCCAGAGATCCAGCTGTATGCTGGTATGCTCCTTCTAACTTACTTTGTTGTCCCTCTTTATATCTTTTTAGTGATGTGCACCTCACATTCTTTCTTTGCATTCCTTGTTGCTGCTTGCAATTCTTTTGCCAAAGTTTCTGCTCTTTTTTATTCTCCTTATTTGGAGCTTCTGTTTTCAGAAGGAAACCTTCGCTGTTAGCCCTCCTCGACCACACTGGAATCTTCTTGGCTGTGGTGGTACCTTTCCTGATATTGCATACACTTTCTAGCTGAGTCTCTGCTATTGTGCTTTTTAAGAACATCCCAATAGTCTGGAGATAGTTGAATATTTACAAATCCCCTCTGCTTATTTTAGGTGACTGTGGCAACTTAAATGGCTTTAAAGGAGAATTAGAAATTCATAGGAAAACAGGCTTTCAATGGTTACTAGGCACGATGACTATATGTTCCCTCCAGGAGTATGCCTCTGAATGCCAGTTGTTAAGAAACAGTAGTAGGAATGAGTCTTACTTGTGAGGCTTTGCATAGATATTTGTTGGGCCACTGTGGGAAACAGAATGCTGGACTAGATGAGCCTTAGGTCTCTTCCAACAAACCTCACTTTACATCCTTATGTGCCATTGCTTTTAACATTGTGTGTGTGCATGCAGCTTTGTTGTATTGCTGTCTTGAGGGCATCTGTTGGAGAATGCTCATAGCTTCATTGGTGACAAGATGCACAGTTTTTGGCCAACTATGTTCACACACATTTGGCATTATTTTGCAATGCACATTTTATCTCCCCACTCTCCTGGTTGAATGTCTCCATGTTTTTCCATGTTAGCTGTCATGTAGCCCTGTTTAACAAACAAACAGAAAGTGCCAGATTTGAGCCTGGTTCCTGCCTGTTGTTCCATGATGTGCATAAAACAAATAAACGAGCAGTTTTTGTTCCCACAACAAGAGTACCCACCCTGGAGCAGGACTGCATCCCCATCTCCATTACCCAATTGCCACCATGTATCTATTGATTTCACAGCAACAATGCTGGATCAGAGCAAGAAGGAGTGAGAAACAAAGCTGTTTTTGTTGCTCCAAAAATATTGCCATCTGTACAAGCCCAAAGCTTGCCTGGTTTGAAAAACAAGCCCCAAACCTGATCATGACTCAGACATGATTCTGGGGGAGTATTTAGAAAGCAGCTTTCTCTGCTTGACTTGAGAGAGCCTTGTAGAGAGCGAGCTGCTGCTGCTGAGAGGGAGGGAGGGGGTCTGTTGTAATAGTCCCACCTCCTCCTAGTAGACTCTTAGGAAATAATGGTAAGAGGAGATCTAGAGCAGGGGTGGACAGAAAGTACATCAAAATCTGGTCCATCCAAGGCCTCTTTGCTCACTGTTGTGATAAATTCAAATCTTTGTTGCCCCACTCTTGGCTTACCTTCAAAGATGAGTGGGTTTAAACAAGAAACACATAGTGCTTATTTTTCTTTCTAGAGAGTCCCTGGGGGCATCACCTTGCTGTTTCCTTTCATGGCAGTTATTTATTTTGACACCTTCTCTTGTTTTTGTTTTTAACGTACAGTATAATCATTTGAACTGTTGTCACTTGAGATTCTAGGGAAAATCTGCCACTCTGCATAGAATCTTCTCACAACACAAACCCTGTTCACATATGTTACACTGAACACATCTGCAAGTGTTTCTGTGAAAGAGTGTACACTTGTTGATTTTTACAGCTCAGCTCTTGAGTACACAAGTGCATACTGTACACTCATTGAACATCACGTGTGAATAACTGTACAGGTGTACAGCTCAACAATTGGGTACATAAATTGTACGTCATTGAATGCAACATATGAACACCATAAGGTGTTCTTTAACATATTTAAAGCAGTCTCATGTCATACTTGGAAGCTTACTCTACACCCCCCCCCTTACTCCCTTCTTTTCAGGGTCTTTATGTCTTCGTGGTTTATTTTATTCTGCACAACCAGCTCTGTTGCCCTGTGAAAGCAAGTTACACAGTTGAAATGAATGGCCATACAAGTCCAGGTTCTGCGTTCTTCACTCATGGTAGCGGCATGCCTCCAGCAGGAGCAGAGATCAGCAAATCTACTCAGAACCTAATTGCTGCTATGGAAGAGGTACTTGCATTACTTTACCTAAGCATACTAAGAAAAAATACACTGGGTGGAATGGAATCCAATGTAGTGCTATGCAAATCATCCAATCAATGCACAAATTTCTGCTTGCCCAACAAAACGTTCCCACTTGGCCACCCAAATCTGTTCAAGTAGTTCTAACAACCCTCTGGAGCAGATTTGTCGAGGGCATACAGAGCATGTAGCACATGTGGGTGGAGGAGGAAGAAAAGTGGGAATCGTTATTTTTTATTCTATTTATTTATAAAAAATATTTGTACGCCACTGTGTCATAAAGACAGATCAAAGCAGTTTGCAGCAATGGAAACACAGAACCTTACAATAAAAACCATGAGAAAGTTAAAAACAGACATCAAGTAACCATTGCGGAAAGACATATTCTTATTTTCCTGCATAGGCCTTGCAGAACAGAAGAGCTTTAAGCAGGCGTTTAAAAGTTGTCACAGAAGGTGTTTGATGATGCAACTCATTAGCAGAACACCACCCACTAAGTAAATGTATCAAGAAACCCTGAAATGCAAATATGAGCTTGTGTGACCTAGCAGATACAGTTTAGTAGCTCTCAGAAATCTGCGTTCAATTCTGTGCCTCAGATTCATTGCATAGGCTTGAGAGATTTAGAAACTCTCTGTCTCAGTTCCCTACCTGAAGTTGGTGCAAGGGCACACGTGTTGAAAATTGCAAAGCACTTTATTTGCAGTGGGATTCTTTACATGTTCAGAAGCAAGACCTGCTGAGTTTGATGAGGCATACAACCAGGTAAGTGAATATAGGATTGCAGCCTCGTTTAAGCCCTAATTGGACACCTGAGCAACACATGCCAGAGATGTACATGTGAAAAGGATCTAGGAGTCTTGGTTGACCACAAACTTGACATGAGCCAACAGTGTGACGCGGCAGCTAAAAAAGCCAATGCAATCCTGGGCTGCATCAATAGGAGTATAGCATCTAGATCAAGGGAAGTAATAGTGCCACTGTATTCTGCTCTGGTCAGACCTCACCTGGAGTACTGTGTCCAGTTCTGGGCACCACAGTTCAAGAAGGACACTGATAAACTGGAACGTGTCCAGAGGAGGGCAACCAAAATGGTCAAAGGCCTGGAAACGATGCCTTATGAGGAACGGCTAAGGGAGCTGGGCATGTTTAGCCTGGAGAAGAGGAGGTTAAGGGGTGATATGATAGCCATGTTCAAATATATAAAAGGATGTCACATAGAGGAGGGAGAAAGGTTGTTTTCTGCTGCTCCAGAGAAGCGGACACGGAGCAATGGATCCAAACTACAAGAAAGAAGATTCCACCTAAACATTAGGAAGAACTTCCTGACAGTAAGAGCTGTTCGACAGTGGAATTTGCTGCCAAGGAGTGTGGTGGAGTCTCCTACTTTGGAGGTCTTTAAGCAGAGGCTTGACAACCATATGTCAGGAGTGCTCTGATGGTGTTTCCTGCTTGGCAGGGGGTTGGACTCGATGGCCCTTGTGGTCTCTTCCAACTCTATCATTCTATGATTCTATGATTCTATGATTCTATGTGTGTGTGGCAGTGTGTAAGGGTGCATGCGCTGGCCCCACTCCCAATGTCTTCTCCCCACTTACACTTTTCTGAACTTCCCAACTCGAGAAAGAAGTTGTCTGCAGGGGGCTGCTGAGCACATCTGAACAAACACAGAAGCTCTTCCCACCTTTATGTTCAACATGTGGAGCTTTCTCATGGAAACATGGGTTGATGGGAGCAGGGGGTTGCATGTGCAACTGTGCTGCCTATTTATTTATTATCTAAAAGGTCTCCAAGCAACTGACCTTTAAAAACATACTCATAAATACATTATACCATGAGGAGGGGGAAATCTAGTGAAGCATTAACGTTTCATGCAACATGCAAAAATACAAACTCACTCACCCCGCTGGCACAATAGCAGCGATAGAAAGCTTGGGCAGTACACTAATAATACTATACTTTTTTTTGCATATAATAATAAACATTTTTCATTATCAAAGATATCATACATCCACAAATACAGCACACTCAGTTAATTTAGTAGTGGCGAAATTAATATACAGCACTGCACATCAAATACAGATTATAAGATGTACATATAACATGACGGTAACCATGTCCAAAGTGAGCTTTATTTAAAGTTATATGTTTATGGAATGTTTTCATCAAAGAAAGGTTCTCAAGAAAGAAAGAAAGAAAGAAAGAAAGAAAGAAAGAAAGAAAGAAAGAAGAAAAAGTGGACTGGAACAATTTCATTGATTGATTGATTGATTGATTGCCCATCATTCATGCTAATGTCTCATGACAGGTTACAGCATCAAAACACAATGTTAGAAACAATTTAAAGCAACTTACAACCATAAAATAGAATATAAATGAACACAGTACAAAAGGAGACTAATAGTACTACCCTTGACAACAGTAGTACAATAACTGGGCACACAGATTAGTGAAAGTCTGATGAAGCAGCAAGGATTTTTCTACTAGTCAGCTAAAAACTCCCGTGGAGCAGGGCTGTTGGATTTCTCCAGGGGCGATGGGAATTCCGTAATACTGGCGCCACCATTATCTTAGTAGAGGATAAGGTCATGCTGACAGTGGTATCACCTGGAGCAATGACTCTGCTTGATCTTAACTTACAAGACGTGAGAGAAGGAGAAACAGAAGAAGACACTCCCTAAGATAGCCTGAATGCAGGCCGTTTAGAGCTCTGATAGTCTACAGCAGCACTTTGAATTTGCCTTGGAAAAGACACTGGCAAATTGCACAGGTTAAAAAATATATATGATGATATTGCCATGCACATGACTTCTAGCTCCAATTCTGCATTTCAAAGTTGTTATTTCTGGAGAATTTTCAGAGCCAGTGCCACATTACAGTAGCCAATCAAAATGCCACTTTTTCTCAAAGACATTTTTTCTGATATTTCTCAGATTTCTTTTTTCATTCTAGAAAATAAAGCCCTCTTGGGGTGGGGATAATATTATTTTGTATGTAGTGGCTGCTGCTACCCTCTGTAATGCCCCAGAATGACCCTGGGTTTAGGGAATTTCTGAATGCAAAATGACAGCCGGGTTTCTTGCAGCAGCAAAAGAGAATCAGGGAGAGAGACACCTTAGGAAAAAGAGAAAGAAGTCAGCTCCACTACTGATTGAGCGTTCCACCTTCAAGAAACTATTGGAGAATTTCACTTACCCTCACAAGAAATGTGGTGAAAAGGTCCCTCCAATTTATCTGCTCACAGACTGGGTGGAGGATTTTGAAAGGCCATCTACCTGCAGCGAAGTGAAGAAGTTATTGCAGCACCAATGCAGCAACCCTCAATCTTAAGAAGCCAGCAGAATTTAGGCTAGCAGAATTTGCACTGGCATAAGTCACCCTTATTTCAAACTCCTTCCAGGAGCCTCTGGGAGGGGCTACTGAGCTGGCAGATGAGTGTGTGCTCACGTTTTCCGGTTTGGGCCCTAGATCACATAAGCAAGCTATACAGGATTTTGAATAGGTTTATGTCTGTCCTTGTCCTGTTCCTCCATGCTCCTGGAATACCCCCTTTGGGGGACATATTCTGGATTAAGTTAAACTCTGTTAATTTCTACCAGCTGAGCCGGTGGAGCCACAGCTAAGCAGGGGGAGAAAGTAACACAGCCATCAGGCTGGCTGAGCCCTGTCTCATCTGGGAAAGCCCAAGATCCACGAAATCCAAACTCACCTTGGCACATCTTGGGTTTGGACTGCACTGTAATAAGTCCTTAGTCTCTAAAAATGGTCCCAGCTATTGAATTAGCTAAAGGTAAGGTAATGTGTTGCTGACATCATCCGTCAGCTGGGCGCCTAAAAGCAATGTTGGAATTCAGGAGCACTTCTTAATTGAAATTGCCATATAAAATGATGAATGTTCATTCTGCTTGCATCCTGACCTTCCTCAGCATGGAGTTTTATTGTCACAACCAATCTTGAGGGATAGTGGCTTGCTTAAACTGCTCAGCGTCAAACTACAAGTTACACAGCTGGCCTCTTGCCTATTTTTTTTTTAAAAAATCAAAAATTTAAAAGCAGGGATAAATAGGGGCAGAGGGTTAATCCTTTTCCTATGTTGTAAGCCCCATTGGAGGGTGTGTGTGTGTGTGTGTGTGTGTGTGTGCGCGTGCGGACAGGTACAAACCTGCATTTTTTTCTGCAACAGGCAGTTCAATCAAAGATAATGTTTTGGTTGGCTTTGAGTTAGCTTCACATTTCAGCAGAGATTTGAACTTCAGATAGCCAAGTCCAAACCTAACTGCTGTTCAACGCTGCCTGTCTAGTAGTATTAGTAGTAATAGTAGCTTGGACAAAAGTTGGGTTTCTTTTTCACTAAAACATTTATGCATACCTGGGCTTAGTGTGCTCAAGGCAGCTAGTAATAGTTAGCATACACACACACAAAATTGTAAAGGGTGGAATTGAACATTTTGCTGTTCCAGAGGTTTCATATCAGTTTACCAGATGGAACAGTCTCTCCTCCACCTGTGAGCTGTGGATGGGGGTGGGCCTTCTCCTGACCCTCTCAAAACCAACTTGGGGGGGGCATGGTATCAGTGGGGAGGAAAGTAAGAAATCCCCATTGCAGAAGCCCCTGCACAGGACTTCTGCTGATAGGGTTTGTTAGTGGTCCTGTCCAAAGTATTTTAAATGACCATAGTCCATTAAAGGCAGCCAAAAACCACTAAAATATCAGAGAGGAAATAAAAATTGCAATCTATCAAAAATCATTTAGCTAGCTTCATTAAAAAAAAAAACAACTTCAGTAAGGCCACAGCCATTAATGACCTAAAAATCATCCTTAAAAGGAATTTTTTAATTATCCAATATAAGTTCCCTATCCCTGCTCTAGTCATATCACTAAAAGATTGAGGGACGCCTGCAAATTATAATGCAGAGAGTAATCCCCTGCCTCTTTCTCAATGTTTTCCCAAAGATGCCTGCAGACTGGGAGAGGGCATCTCTAAGGCCAGGCAGCCAGGCCAGTGCTGCCTTTAAACAGAGCCCACAGAATGGCAGTGCCTACGCAACTCCGGGAGGGTTCAGCAGCGGCTCCTTAGTGGCTGATGAAGAATCACAAGAGTTCGATGATCTAATATTTGCTTTAAAAACAGGTAAGTGCAATCTCTCTTCTTTTCAGAAGCCCACATGTTATGCTTTGGAATGCAACTGGTTTTTCTAAAGATCAAGTGTGCTCTTTGCTAATGCATTATGTCTGGCAAATCAAATTGTAGTGGGGAAAAATGTTTTAGCACAAATGCTTATTTTCTGTGCTAAAGTTAATATGCAGATTATTTTAAAGACCTTAAAAACAAACTGAATGAAAAAGCATTAAGCTTTTTGTTTTCATTCTACAAGAGTCAGGACACTAAGCTAGTCTGGAATGTTTAATGGATTTTCTCAAGTGCTCAAGGTAAACTTTAGCATGTATGAAAGAACTTGTGTTCTTAAGGCAATGGTTCTTATAGCAGTGCCCCCAAATTTCCTGCACTAATGCCCTCAGGTTCATTGTTGTTTGCATTTGTGTGGAAGAAGTTATACAGGAACCAAAACACCATCAAGGGGAATAAATATTTGAAGCAGAAGATCAATCATGTGGGCCAATTCTGGACAGACAGTTCAAAGCTTACAGGATCCAGGCAGCTCCTACAAAAAGTGAGAGGAGCAGTTACGAAGCATGAGGTCACAGCTGAAGGAGGCCATGAAACAGTCCAAGTCAGTTAAATCTTAGTGGGATCCAAAAGTGATGCACAGGGGGTGGCTACAGGCAGGAAGAGAAAGTTAGAGAGAGAGGATGGACCAGGAGCAGCCAGAATGAGTGAGAGTGACAACAAGGAAGGAGCTGGTGGGGCTGCTTGGATACCCAGGAGGCACATAGACTGCTAAAGAAGACCTCACAATTGCTTGCCATTGATTCAAGTCATGCCAACTCCAAAAGGGCTGTTGTGAATGTGATTGTGGCAATTTCATTTAGCACGGTACTTCCAGTTTGCACATTACCTTCTCCACCTGAATGTAGGCAAGAGCAAATACGTGTATGTATAGGTCAGTCAGTCATATCAGCTAAAAATCATTGTTGGTCCCAAAGTGTTCACATCTGAGGAGGAGGAGTCCTGCTCAACACCTTGTCAAGGGCACCTACAAGGAGGTGCTAGTAGACCCTCAAAAATTAAAAGAAAAGCAGTTTCTATACTGCCTATTGAATAAGCTGGGATTAAGACATGCGTACAAAAGCTTTATTCCTATGTGACTCACGTACAGTGGACCCTCAGGTTACTTTACCTTTGGGTGACGTAACTTTCGGGTTGCGAACATGGCAAACCCGGAAGTGTATACTTCTGGGTTTTGCCGCGCGCACATGCACAGAAGCCCTCTATCGCGCTGCATGCATGCGCAGAAGTGGCACCTCATGTTGTGGACTTTTTGGGATATGTACGGACCCCTGGAACAAATTAAGTTCGTATCCGGAGGGTCAACTGTATAGGACAATGCTGCATTGAACCAGGAGCAGGGCTGCACTTTTAGGCCTGCCTGCAACTTCATCCCACAACTGAATGTGGCTTGTGGTTGTCAGTAAAGAAACTCCAATGTGCAAGCTCCTGCTCATGAGTAGGGACTCCACATGATTGGGATGTCAGAGTCAACTAAAAATACAGCCCAACTCTTGATTCCATGGTACACACAAGTGATATATGAATAAGGCTAGAGAATGCATGTGATGCTAGTAACTTATAAATGATGTTGGGCACAACATGAAAGATGTGGAAAGAGCATGGTGAGATCTAATGCTGAATAGCCAGAGTATATTGAGTATTGGAATTAGCTTATTGATCCATTCAGGCAGCAGTTGCCACTGCAGGCACCTTGTTGGGTCTGCTAATGAAGCACTCTCCCTATTTATATTTATATGTGTGTGTGTTATTGGTTATGTGTGTGTGTGTGTGTGTGTGTGTGTTATTGGTTATTACAAATAACATGAAACAATACAAATAATGGATATTAGTCACCAGGTACAATGCAAAATACAGTCGTGATATGTATAAGACATGATATGTATAAGATATGTATAAGACAAAAAATAATACCAGCCGAAAAGATGTATGAGTTCTATCTAGGTCCCTCCATGTTATAGTTAATAAAAGAAATAAATATAAATCAATTATTATTTCTCCAGTCTTCACTCTACAGCTTTATGTAAGTTTATCAGTCAAAGTCAAGTTCTATGCCCTGTCATACCACTGGTGGACGGTACTTCAGCCTGCGTCTTTCCAATGTAAGCCCAGCTCCATGCATGCTGCCACAAGGAGGTGTTTTGTCAGATTCTTACAAGGGAGATCCTTGTTGCACCTTCTAAATAAGGATTTATTTCAATGTCTCTGTGAAGGAGATCACTAAGGATTATAATAACTGCATTCCAAAATGTCTGTGCTTCTGGAATCTCCCACCAGAGAGGGAACCATGCACCAAGATTTTGACATCTTCTTCAACAAATGGGTGATAAGGAATTATTAATATAATGAGGTCTTACAGATGTCCAGTGCCATTGATGCACAGATTTTAACACGGATTCCTTCATTTTAATGGATATAGGCTTAAAGGGGGATGCACGTCACAAAGCTGTCCATTCTCCATCAGAAATAAAATGGTTATCACACAGAAAAAAGAAAGAAAAAAATAGTCCCCTGAATATCAGCTTCTCACAGTTGTTTGAGCCCTCCCTAAATTGATAATCTAATAAGATTGTGTAGATCTCTGCAACCACCTCTTTCATACTCCTTGAGCTGGTCTCACAAACTTTTTCAAACAAAGTGAGGGACCATGATAAACTCAGTGCATTTTTGATTAGCACTCAAGTTCAAAGCAGGAAGCAAAGTAAGCTTCCGATCCCAGAGTTTCCGTTTTGGTACTGCAAGATGGGCAGAGCTGATAAAGAAACTGGACTAACAAAATTAGCAAGGGAATATGAAGCACAAACCTCATAATTATTGTTGGAAACATGCAGGCCAAGGAATCTACTTTCCCAGTATTAAATCATGAAATAGCCCTGTGAGGACTAATGTGCTTTAATCTGATAACAAATTGGTCGCATTGAACTCTTAGCCTTCTGTAATAGTTTTCTTAGCAGCTGTGCATTGAAATATTTTAGGTTGGTGCTTCGCTGTTTGATGACCTGTTTGTGTTCCAACACAATGTTGTTACTATTATTTTTAAGAACTAGTTTTTAAATATTGGGATTTAAAAAATAAATAAAATAAAGGGACATCCTAAACATGTTAAAGGTTCAGATCCTGCAGATGTAGCAATTGCAGTTTGATATTTAAGCACATCATAAGCATGCTTAGCACTGTGGTATAAAATGAGCCATGCCAGGCTATTCCATTTGGCCTTGGGCTGTGCTTTTTGGTGGTGGCTAGCAGCAGTTAATTCTGGAAATTTCATAGTAGGACACTTCTGAAACACCCTGTGTTTAAAGGAAGTTACTTTTTAATAAACTTCCATCAGGAGTTCAACTATGGTTCTACATAAAGTTCCTATACTTTTCTTTAACAGATTATCTGGCAGCTCTGGGTCCCTCAAACTGTGTAAGCCTTCTTGTCAAAACAGCCTTTTGCTGCAGTAGATGTTCTTTGTCATCTTACTGAAATGCCTTTTCCTTCTTGACTCCAAAAGCAGCTAGCTATAGCATATTAGTCCCACTGTGACCTTTTCTGTAGCCTTATTTTAGATACCAATTCATTTCATTTCTCTGAACTGAGCTCTTCCATTTAAAAAGAAAGTGAAAAGGCAGCATCTGAGAGGCAAAAATGCCATGGAATCTGAGGCCAACAGGCTTCTGGAGCACCCCAAAATATAACTTTACAGAAATGGTGGTTATTTACAAGAAGGCTTGATTTAAGAGTTGCCTTTCTCCAAGATGTCTGAACACTCCACTGTTTTCTACCCCAGAGAGCACAATCCCCTCATCTTATGATCCTGCATATACGTCGGGGTGTTTCCCCAAGTTACAGGGAACCAGGCAGAGGGCCTTCTCAGTAGTGGCGCCCTCCCTGTGGAATGCCCCCCCACCAGATGTCAAAGAGAAAAACAACTACCAGACTTTTAGAAGACATCTGAAGGCAGCCCTGTTTAGGGAAGCTTTTAATGTTTGATATATTATAGCATTTTAATATTTTTTGGGGAAGCCGCCCAGAGTGGCTGGGAAAGCCCAGCGAAATGGGCGGGGTATAAATAATAAATTATTATTATTATTATTACCTCTATAAAACTTTTTCATCTATCTTGTTTCAAGACTCATTGTTTTCCTCTAACTGATTCCAAGTAGTGGCTTAGTCATAGAATCATCGAATTGTAGAGTTGGAAGGGATCCCAAAAGGTCACCTAGTGTAACCCCCTGCAATGCAGGAATCACAGCCAAAGTATCCTTGACAGATGGCCACCCGACCTGTTTAAAAACCTCCACCGAAGAAGAGTCCACCACCTTCTGATGGAGTCCATTCCACTGTTGAACAGTTCTTGCCCTCAGAAAGTTCTTCCTAAGGTTTAGTCAGAATCGCCCTTCTTGTCATTTGAAGGTTGGTTCAAGTTATCCCCTCTGGAGCAGCACAGTTGTATCTGCTTTTGGAAACCAGCCATTCACTCTCTCAGAGCCTCTTCATCACCTCCCATGTCTCCTCTGCTCCTAAAATATTTTTCTTTGAAGAGTCACTTGGTCATTCCTGGAGAAAAAAGGAGGGATGAGTATTGCTGGGCAGCAGAAAGACCTGTTTGGAATGAAATCCCTGCCAGTCTCCCATCTGATTTGCATTTCACAAATTGTTTTCTAAATGAAAACCTGGTAACACTTGGTATCCTGAAAGCATCACATTGGCAGGACTCAGCGAGCCAGATTTATTGCAAGGACTACACCTTTGAAGACAGTGGATTTGCAGCAGGAATGATGCTGCCCAGTCCATCGTACCTCTGTAGCCCTTGGTCATTTGTAACTGGTTTTGCTGGAAAGTAATGCCTGGCATTAATCTCTTTTAGCATTACCATGTTTAATTATGCTTGCACGCACTTCTGAATAAATATGGATTGCAAGTCTTGAAATGCCCAGATAGGGGTTGGGCAATTTTTTAAAAGCTGTATTTGCTTTTCCTGACACCAGAGCACAGAGTGTTCACCTAGGCAGCAGTAATCTGTCTGTGCCACTTGCAGAAGAAACAGTGAAGAGAGGAAGCCGAGTTGTTCCACCTGCTTTTGGTTGTTGTCATTCATGAAGAATTCAAGCACTGTTGAAGCTGCGTCCACCATCATCCTAATGGGTCTTGCCCTCCCTGTAGAGAAACTTCCTAGAGGCATGAACCTAGCAAACCAATCCTCATCTTGATGTAATGCTGGTGGAAGGAATCCTTCAGCTACTGCTGGCCTGGGCCAAGCTTTGTCAAGAAATGTTATTTCCATCTGGGAAATCCCTATTGGCATTGTTCACACACTGAGGTCCTGTTCTTCATTCAGGTGTTTTCCTTGCAGGAACAAAAGTCCATTAGGGCAGAGAGGGTGAGGAGTTTTGGACGAAGCAGTACGAACAACTGGAGGAACTTAAACCCCTTTCACATTGGGAGGGTTGCCTGCACATTATGCGTGACCTGCCCTTTAAAGGCTAGAGGGCTCCAAGAAGATTCAGCAAGCGGGAGGAACAAAGATCCCAGGCTGCACAAGGAAATAAACAGAAGAGTGCTGTTTTTCCACCTCAAAATCAAACCCTTAAACAAAAATAATATTTGCCAAGCTAGGAGAAGCAGTGGAATTTCCCTTGTAGGATTTTCTGGGCTACTAACACCTTGCAACAAGAGAAACTAGTTAGAGGATTTTCTACCACAAACATGTATTATTTTCATCTTTGCTTATCTGTTAAGGAACCCTGGGAAGTCTTGCAAAGGGGTTATGGCCCTAACAAACAGTTTTGAAGTATCTTCACAAAGCTGCAGTCCACAGGGCTCTTAGTGGCAAGCCATGCTAGTTAATCCAGTTATAAACTAGTTTAAATTTATACTTCAATCAAGCACCGTTTTAGGATTCTGTCACTTCACCTCTGTTTTGTGTTTTCAAGGACATGGGTAATTCTGTTTGTGTACATTCACATACACCATCAGCACAAGTCCTAAAAACTTCACAGAGGCAATACCGCAGCTGTACAGAGTTATATATGCAAGGCCAAAGAACTTTCTGTTATCTATAATTGCAGTTTATACAAACAAAAATCCAAGGAGGGATGGGGAAGAAGGAAAGAAAAGACTGCAAGGGTACACAAGAAGCATTTAATTTATTAATGGCCCACGGTGTTTTGAGTTGACGGGACCTTCAGAAACCACTGAATTCATCTCATCAGTGGTCAGCATAAGATTCTTGCCTGCCACAGCAGCAAACCATATATATTTTTTTAGCCAGTGGTGGACTTGGGTATTATGGTGCTCTGTGCAAGGCCAACATTTGGTGCCCCTCCCCCTGTCCTCACACTGTCTTCCCAAAGGCAGGCAAGGATGCACCCGGCTTTGAGAAAGAGGTGCAAGGGCTCTGTCAGGGACCAAGAGCCCTGTCACCTCCTTCCCACAGCTGGGAAAGTGCTAAAGAGGCTTGGGAAGGAGACAGGAGGACTCTGGGACCCCGTCAGAGCCTGATCTACCTTCCCAAAGCCCAGAGCCTTGCTTTGATTGGGCACCCCTTCAGCTCAGCACCCAGAGCATGCACATTGCTTGCACAGCCCTAAATCTGCCCCTGCTTTAGCTGACCCTGGAGGAGCTGGGATGCACATGTCAAAATACACAGGACAGAAATACGCTGGGCTGTAAATTGTTTCTAGCACAGCTTTGAGGTCTCTTCTTTCTTTTGCACAAAAATCCAGACCAAGAGAAGCTATATTTGTAGCAGAATAATAAAAGAACAGAGCCGGTTTGCTCTCTGCTGGATATACTGCCCTTTTTTAATGTCCGAGCCTCCCAAATGTTATCATCCTTTCTCTTCCTTTCAGGTGCAGGCCTCAACATCAGTGACACCGAGTCCTGCCCCGGCAGCCAGGACGGAGGCACGATGGTTAGTTCCCAGATTGTAGAGCTTAGAAGAATACCCATAGCGGACACTCATCTCTAGTTCCTACGTCATTTTTATTATTCCAATCTCCATGTTTTTGTAACTATTTTTTTTTCTTTTGCACTAAACCAACAAACCAACAGACCCAACTGCTACACAGCTGTGTACTAGAATGCTGTGAATTATAAATGGACAATTAACAGACATGATTTTCGTGGTTGTGTGTAAAAGGGAGGGCTGTAAATTTTTACAGGAGCTGAGCTCCTGGCTCGGGTTTGAACCCATTAATTTAGATGCACATATTCCATCAAGTGTAGCCTAATTTTTTTTAAAAAACCTAACCTGTATGTGCATGGGTGTTCTAATAAAAATCGATAGAGTCCATTTGATAGAGACATGTGTGTGTGGCTGATCAGTCTACCAAAGTTATTGCATTTGTAGAGCCGCTGATTATTTTAATGCCATGGATTCTTTTTTTGGGTATGTTCTGCTTTACTTTTTCTGCCCTACAAGAGTATTATTCTCCTCCCAAGGAAGGTAAAACATAATCTTACCCTGAAGAATCTGCCTGCAGATTATTAGAAAACACCTTTCTGTTGCCAGCCCGGCACTCACCAGTAATATCCCCTGCAGTGTCTGCAAAAGGTCTGAGTAATTATCACTGAAAAATCCACAATGCATTTGTATTTTCACTCAATTGGCATTCTGTACACTTAAGGATGCCCACATTTCTTTGGATGCCAGGACTGGACACCCTCCCTTCCATTCCAGAGAACTTCTTCCTGTGAGTAGTTACTATAGTGGCAGATGCAGGTGCCTTTTTCCATTGATGGCTGGACATGCCTGCACCATTGTATGTTCCTGGCTCTTTTTCTGATCCTTTTTAGATGTGGCAGCCACTTTGTGTTACACCACATCCTCTACAGCCACCATTCTGTTATTCTATGCCCTCACAGCCACTATTTTCTGATTGGTACCCACAGCACTTTCTGCAAATTCCACATTGTCCACTGGCCCCAAAAAGTTGGCAACCCCCTGATGTATGGGCTGTTTTCTTTTACTTGTTTTCTTTTAATTATTGTTTAACATCAGAGTTTTCAGGTATGAGTCAGTTCAGCTTTGAATAGCTTGCAACTGAGAAGAATACAGAGCCCATTTCAAGCAATTCTAGAGATAAAACACACACCTAGGGGGTGGGCAACATACCTGACCCCCTCAACCAATCTATATTCATTATGGCTGAGAGCCTCTTTCAAGTATTCTTTTCAGATTCTCTAACGAACATAAATAGATCAGGGTTGGAGCTTGCCACACCATCACCCAACATGCATTCATTATTTCCAAAAGCAAATGTCTGAAGAAAATGACTATAAAGAGCATTTATCAGCTATAACTTAGCACACTGATCAGGTATGGAAGTGTACAGTAATACCTTGGTTGTCAAACGGCTTGGCTCCCATACAAATTGGCTCCCGAACGCCGCAAACCCGGAAGTACGTGTTTCGGTTTGTGAATGTTTTTTAGAAGCCAAACATCAGACACGGCTTCCGACTGAGTGCAGGAAGCCTTGGTTTCTGAATGGTTCCAGGAATGGACTCCTGGAATGGATTAAGTTTGACAACCGAGGGACCACTGTAATGCGATTCTCCTCCACCACTTGGGAGCAAATGATACAGATAATTTGTTTAGCAAGTTTATTAGATGTACACTGCAGTTTGGTTACCATCTGGACATCTCTATTAATCTTGTCTCTCTCTAAATGCCTTGAGAAAGGCGCGAGGAGAGCCATGAGTTGAGTACTGATGTGGCTTAGATGGTTACGTAAAGAATCTTCTTAGTGGGTCAGAGAAAGAAGAAAGAAGAAGAACTTTCAAAGTTCTTGGTATTGCAGGACGAAGATGAACCAAGATAACGAAGGAGCAGTCAAGGTCACTAAGTGCTGGGTTAGTGCTTTGTTTACAATCTCCAAGCGCTCAGTATCTAAATAATATGTGACATTGCAAGTTATTTGTCCTGTAAACACTTTCTGACAGTACACCTACTCTCTGCTTCTGGCTCATTGTAGCCTTTATTACGTACATTGATCTGTGTAGTGAGGACAGGTGCACTGTTGGATGAATGTCATGCTTGTGTGTTTTGGACCATTCCAACTCCACAGTGCTATGAATACGAGTTGCTGATATACAATTGTTATGAAAACAACGTTTCAGAATTCTGCAGTGTCACCGTAACAAGAAAATTTGTCAAAAGTTGAAAGTTTCAACATAACTACCACAACCACTTGCTGTGGTTATAGCTCCTGCTAATTTGTAATTATTCTCTCTAAAGATTATATACTTTCCATGGTAAACACAAAATTTGATACATGAACAATATTTAAATAAGAAACTATAGAATTTCTCTAATAATCAATATTAAGTCATTCCACAAATATGCAAAGCAGAAAAGCTACCACAAAGCTTTTCTTTGTAAAAAATGGAATATTATCATAGTGACCTGGTGTTTTTAAGAAGTAAACACACATTGAAGACACTCTCCAAAAGCTGTCTGGAAGCATTTATCATTATCTCTTTTGCCATTTAGGACAGGACAGTCCACACATTTGGCATTCTGTTGGAAACAATTCTGGCTGAAGCTGCAAATTGCAGGCTGGAATGGTAATAATAAATGCTCAATATATATTGCTTTTATCTAGCACTTTGAGGAATAATATGATTATTTGCATTGTGATTAAGGAGGAGAGACTGCTTAACCAAGATCCCATGTTTGGATCACACACTAAGCCAAACTTTGGCTGCTGTGCTGAACCAAAAGGACCCAGGAGGAGCAAAATGGGGTGGGCTCCTCTCCAGGAGTCAGCATGACCTCAATAAACCATTGTTTGGCTTATGATGATGTGCAAATCAACCTAGTAAGTTCCATTGAGCTCCGGGTAGCTTACTTTTGAGAAATTGTGCTTTTATGACCTTTTATTTGACGCTAATCCTGTCCCTGAAAGCTTCAAGTTGACAACAGTTAGAAACAGCTACTTACATTCCCTCCAACATCCCACTGATCAAATTTGGGACACTCGTTTTTTGGTTCCAAGTTCTTACAGAAGCCAAGTGACTCACGGAAGACAAAAAAAACAAGTGTATTTTGGTCTGGCACTCTGCCGTAAGCCGTAAGAATCAAAATAGGACATTTTGGGATCCAATCAGAAGCCAGGGTGGCTTCTGTAATTCTGGGGTGTCCTGCTCAAATCAGGATGGTTGAGGGGTATGTACTTAAAATATTTAAGTATCATTCACACATGCCAGGAGCAACAACAAAAGTCAGACACTGGAGAACTCCTTCACTCACCCTCAGACACAAACAAGAAGGTCTATTCTTCTAGAATAGTCCGGCACAGCTTGTGATCTGCTGAGCTGAATGCAGCCCTTCAGCCCCTCCGCCCACCAGCAAAACAACTTTCTGTATCTCCTGCCTGTGCAAGGTTGGTATGTGAACACCTGAGAGCCCAAATGCCCGGTGGGGCTGTGTTTAGCTTGGTGTGCAATAAGCTGTGTTGGCCTGCTCCCAGAAAAAAAAAGTCAAGCTCCCACTTTTAAAAACTTTTGGAGGGAAGACGAGAAAAGATTCAAAGCTGGGAAACTTCAACATAAATGCTCCACATGGCAGTGATGTTTGGACATCACTACAAAGCAACCTATTGAAACGCAGCAGCCTCAGAGCAATGAAACACAGATCTACTCAATAGGGAAAGCCAGCATGTTCTTCAGCTTTGCCCAGAATGCTACAGGAAGTGAATGCAAATGCAACATAGCTGGGGTATTCATGTTCTCCATGCCTTTTGTGATGAGGCAGATGGAAATGAAGGACTTGCTTATTATCACCCTTTGACTTGAGACTTTTCAGAATTCCCACCTGATATGGCTGCATAAAGATGTTGCAAACACTTCCATGGCTGCTTTAAGCACTGCTGCTGGAAGGAAAGAAAAGGAGGGGGTGCAATCCCAGGTGCTTGGAGGAGGGTTTTATTTCGGGCCTGAGAATTGTTTTTATAAAAAGAAAAAAAGGGTTCCAGTACTCACCATGAAGTTGTTACAGCAAGTAACCTTTAACATTTAGAGGGGGAAAGGTGCCGGTACAATGAACCCTTGAGTACTGCCCCCCCCCCCGCCACCTCCGAAAAACACTGGTCCTGATGCATTTCATAACAATCCTTTCTGGGGGCATGTTATGAACAGCAATTCTCATTGCACACACACTAGAGCTACCACTATAGCGATGCCTGTTGTGCCAAACGAGAATATTCCATTTAATTAATTTCATTCATTAATATAGCCACTCTGTATTCAGATTATACCAGAGTAATGAAACAGAATTGTATAGAAATAAGATACATAGATCATAAACGGTATTTAAAAACCACCAAGAATTAAAATTAAAATGTGTGATGGAGGACAAGGATGCTCTCTGAAGTGGGGGGGGGGGCAACCGCAACAGGGACTTTGTGCTACAGTCAATTTGGTACTGCAAGTCCCTGGCCCACCATGAGAACTGGCAGTGATCAGCATTGCGGGGGTCAACAGCTTGTGACTTGCAGGGATGACACTTTGAAATTTCTCATTTGTATGGAAAAGCTCTCAATGGCCCAGGCCAAAGGGCTTAGTTGCTCTATGAAACCAGATTGGGCTGCTTCATATTGGTCAATGCTCCTATTGCTCATCTGTCCACTAAAAGACCTTTGCACAAGCACTTGTTCCAGTGGGAAGATTTCAACATGGTTCTATTAGCTGAGGCTTGCCCAACTGTTCGGCAGACGTAGCACCCTCTCAGATGTTGGCGTGTCATGAAGTGCATGCTACAGTTTGTACTCAGAGACCTTTTAAAAAATATATATATGCCAAAAACAAAAAAGGCCTGCAGCTTGCTTCATTCTCACTTCTCCGAATGCTGACTGCTTCTGTCTCTGTCATGTTATACAACTGGGCTGGTTACTGGGTCCCTGAAGCTCTGTCCTTGGAGCAAGTCTGAATGCTGCTGTTAGCAGCCAGCCCTGGCAAGTTTTCCTCCAGTTAAGCTGACGTTGCTTGCTGTCTACTTTTAATTTCTCTTGCCTTCCCAAACGAGTACACTCACCAAGGAGAAGTTGGTTTCCTGTTAGCATGAAATGTTGTCAGCTGCCGAAAGGCGCAAGGGACAAGGGAGGATTGCATCGGAGCCCTGTAGCCAGATCACAACACTGAAGAGGAGCAGTATTTTGGGGGGTTCCTTCCAGTGCTGATTTAAAAATAAATCACTTCTCCCCAGAATCCCAAGAGGATTTTTTTATTTAAAAAAATCTTGTGATTACCTAATAAACACAGTAGTCACGTTTCAACCATATGCAAAGGGGATAAATTAGATGACATTATTCAGGCCAGTCCCATTGAGAGCAACGGCAATACTAGCTAGCATTTACACCAAGGGTGGGGAACATCAGGCCTGGGGGCGGGGGCAAAGGAAGTCCTCTCTCTTTCCCTCAGGACTCTTAACCATGCCACACATCCTGGCCCCTTTCCACACCCTTGACCAGCCCAAGCTCTGTGCTTTTCTCAGGTGCTTTCAGCTGACTGAAATGTGTCCTTGCAAGCAGTAATGCCTCTTGCGTACCTGGATGGAGTTTGGAGAAGTGGGTGGGTGGGTTTAAAAATTCCTGGGCATGCCTGCCTCTGCCCTGTGGCCTCCAGGAGGTTGCGCAAGAGAGTATATGGTCCTCAGAAAGGTCCCCGATCCCTCTGGTTTACAACATAGTAATAACATGTTGATTACATGTCAGCATCTGCAATATTCCGTCAAGTGGCAATGAGAATTCCCTGGCTTATGTGCACTTTTGTAATAAAATTATCCTCACTACTTGACAGGAACGCGCCCCCCCCCCCCATTTATATCCTACCTTTTTACTGTGGAGCTCAAGTTAGAATACACAATTCTCCCCCTTTTCATTTTCTCCTCACAACAACCCTATGAGAGAGAGAAGCTGGCCCATTGTCACCCAGTGGATTTCAGGGGGATTTGAACTCTGCTCCCCCAGGTCCTAGTCTAGCACTCTTAACTACAACACCACACTGGCTCTCTGACCCCCCTGGGCTGTTGAGGTTGTTGGCATGAGTTTGGCTCACCAAGTGATACTGCACACTATGTTACGTTACACCTTGATTAGGTTATCATTTGTACTTGCCCTCAGACACCCTTGATATTTGGACTGTGCCAATAGGGCTCAACCCAGTGACATCAGGTATTCCTGTGCACATGTAGAGCTTTCTTGCCCACAAATCTTTCCCAATTCACTTCAATAAAAGAAGGGATTGCATGATTACACGTGGAGAGCTGCCCCTCTGCTGAAGTGAAGGGCAGCCCTGTAGCTGTGGGTCACATAACAGTAGTTCTTTGCGTGGGTATCAGCAAAAAATATCACTGGACACCCCCTGTGAATGTTACAAGACAAGGCTGATCATAGGGTAATCAGTGTGAATCATAGAGTTGAAGTGAGGGCCCTTTCAGGAAATCTAGTCCAAGCCTTTGCTCAGTGCCTGAGATTCAGAGCTAGAGCGCCCCGCAATAGACAGCTGTCCAGTAGGGGTGTGCGGGGGGGGATGCTTCAGGGCCCAGTTCAGTGCTTTGGATAGGAGGCTGATCTGCCCCAGACTGTTTTGAGCAGCACCCACTCCAACTTGGATGTGAAAACCTCACACTCTGGTAAGTAATTTCAGATAAGCTGTGACACTTTGGGTGCATAGTTAAGTGCCTCTCCAGCTGCAATCATGTTTTTATTTCTTTGCAGAAATTGATTTTTTTAAAAAAAATCAGGCATAGAAGCTCCTTCCGAGAGGCTGAAGGCTGCCAAATTTCATATTATTTCATATTCATAACTCATATTGATGCTTCTGCTTCCCAGAAACCCCAGCACCACCACCATTGTCACATTCCTGCTGCCTCCTTCATGGACTGAGTGACATTCCATTCAAACATGAAGCTGAGCACTACGGCACCAGTGCTTGTGCAGTCACATACAAAGACAAATGCAGGTACAGAGTCAGGCAGGTGACTGAAATAGAGAGAGACCTTGAAAGCACTCTGAATGTAAAATCAAATGCAACTATGATAGGGTCGGAACTGAAGGGGTAGAGGGAACAAAAGCCTAATGATACCCATCATTCAAGGCCGAATAGACACAAACAAGAAGATCAAATAATAAAGATCAAATAATGGATTGGGTTTTTAAAGGAAGCATCTTAGAAGAGGCTTGGCCTAGATGGGAAAGGGTTTTAGGGAAAGAATAGAATTAGACAAGGTTTAGAGAAGATAAGCCAAGGAACAACAAATTATTTCAGTGTCCAAGCTCCTAAGAGCACGAACTAGCAAAGAACAGTTGTGAATAGTGGCACTGTTCTCATGTTAACAGCTTCCTAGTGAGCCCTTTTCTCCAGAATAGCCATTGGTTATATCTAATCCTGCCATCTGAGGCAGCAGAGAACAAGAATTTGCCCTCTTTCCAGCCCTTCAGGTGCTATCATGAAGGGTACTGTCAGGTTCCTCCTCAGTCTCCTCCTCCTCCAGGGAAAACGTGCCCAGTCTCCTCAACCCTGCCTGTAGTAATGATGTGCCTTTAACAGATTGCTTCCAGTGTAAATTCACTCATAGTCCCTAAAAGTGTCCTCAATATAGATGCCAGGGAAGTCCTTTGGTGGCTTGAGAATCCCACCTTAGAAGACAACTGAGCTTTTCAAGCCTCTAGTTTGAACTGAAGCAATCCCATCTCCCAAACCCTGTAGTCCTCAACCATCCCCAGAAGTCTTCTCCACCAGCTCCCAACCTTTGTTTCCTGAACTTACACAAGAGGATAGGCTTGGTGGCCTAAGGGTGAAACATGGAGGGCTTTCCCTCTGATTAGTAGTGTTCCAGAAAGATGGAAAATTAAGAAAACTGACCTAGACTATCCCTATTTCTGAGGCAGTTTTAAGCTTAGGAGGAGGTTCCAATGAATATACCGTACAACATAAAGTTTGGCAATCTTTTAATGTTTTAGGACCAAAATGACTATTCTGAAGAAGCAAAAGGAGTGAATACATTGTAAAGATCTTTTTGATGGTTAAAACACAAGTTTTTAAATGCTAGTGCCAAACATTAAGCAGCTTGTTCATCCTCAGTGTATGCATAGGCTTCCTGTCATTGCAAGGTTCCCCACTTACACAACAGGACTTCCTCTTCTCTCCCAAATCTTCCGCCGAAGGTTGAGGAAACAGATTTAAGGGGTGCACAAAGGATGGAGAGGGAGAGAAAATTCCATTGCACAAGCAGAAATCCTTGCACTGCCAGAATGCTCACTTAGTTCAATGCTGGATTCCAATAATATATGTGAAGCTTACATTCAAATGGAATATTATCGGGACTGTGCATGTTATTTTCATAAATGGCATCCCATAGCTAATTCTTTGGTGCATTTTTATTCCAGAAGAATTTATGCACAAAATGGCTGGCTTTCATTTCTTCGTATGGTTCTGGGTGCACTGTTACTTGTTTCCTCCTTTTTAAAGACACTAGCGTCTGACCGCAATGAGAAGTGAAAAACTTTGAAATGAAGCTGCTGTCCTTTTGAGGCCAACAAGTGCCCACAGACACCACAAAAGGACCATTGGGAGATCACATGCTGCTCACGTCCATGTCAGATGTTCCCTCTCTGTCCTTCCTTGAACAGAACCCTTTCAGGCTTCGCTAGCAGACAGGCAGTAGTTTGCCGCAACACCATCCAAGCAGTCTGCTCTCTAGCTGGTCCTGCCTATGCAAACCGGGTGTGGAGATAAAATGCATTCCTGGGACTACAGCCTTGACCCACTATAAGCCACTTAATCCACTAAAGGCTTTTCAGTCCCAGGCCACTTCATAGGCAGAATTTTCCCATGAAATGACCTCATGGCACAGGTGTGGAGTCAGCTCAAATAGTGGGCTGGCATACTGTCACTTTTCTTGCATGCCACCTCCTTGTGATGGCTGTTAATGGCATTCAGAACCTGATGTGTTAAGTTGTGGGTGAACATATCAGACAACACACCAATTCTTCAAACAGCTCTTGTTTATTCACAGGCCAGAACAGAACAGGGCTGAAGGGTTCAGCCAGCCTGCTTATATAGAGCTCCACTACAACGCAACAGTAATCACTTTCTGTAACTATCCAATCACCGAATGTCACTTTCAATCCCTTATTTGCATATGTGGACCTGAGTGAAAACTATCTACAGTATCCCCCTGCTGGCCCAGGGTGAGAACTTCAGTACATAACATGATGCATTTGCCAAGCCGCAAAAAGGGTTCTGCAGGCAGGCTTGGTGTGGCCTGTAGGCTATCTATCTAAAAAAATTCCAGGTTCAAATGGGTAAGTATGAAACATACACATGTGATTTCACTTCTATGACATGATTCTCTCACCACCCCACAACTTTATTTAGAGCAATTTTAATATGGCTTTTGAGTTCAAAATTCTCAAAGTGGTTTACAAATTAAAACAGGCAATATTTAAACTAGCAATGAACACACACTAAGCATAACAGAAGAACAGAAGCATCTTGGCACTTCAGCTAACAAAGGCCCAGTGACCTGTCTTCCGATGGTGTGAAAGTCATGTGTTTTTAAGTCTGCCACCAGAATCTGACCCTGTGTTGCTGCTTTGCTTATACATCTACTATACATGTGATCTTGGTCAAATCTCAGTGCATTCCCCCAGTGATTTGGCTTCAGGGGAAGGGATTTAGAGCTTGTATATTTGTTATTTCATTTTTCACTTATCATCCATGTACTACATGTACTACATAGCACTGAACCTTCTTTACCATGACCATTCATCATTTCAAATACTAGAGAATTAAATGAAACTAATTATTGCCTGTGGTGATGAAGTAACCAAAACAATTTAGTCTAAGACTACTTACCTTTAAACTTCCTTATTAAAAGTTGTTGGGTATGCACAATCATTCATCATAAACAGAAACATCTGCCTTCTTATTGAAAAACACTGATTGTTTAGTACCAAGGGGAAGAAAGAGGATAATTTCTTTTAATCCCAGTTCCCAAACTCCTTTAGTAGCTTCCCTGCAAAAATGGGGAAAGCTTGGAATCAGGGTCAGATCTAGCCTGAATTTCCATAACAATTAATTTCTGTTTTGCTATGTTACAATTACTCGGCAGTTCCGAAGGAAGAAAATTATTCTCTACTTAGAGGGGGAAAGGAAAGGCTTGCTTAAAATGGTTTTAGCTAATGCTGTGCTGAAAGTTTTCTTCTTCTGGAAAAAAAGAGGTTTCTATTTTTCTCCTTCTCAGGGCACATTAGAATTTATTTAGAACTAACAGCCTTATACCCAGCATTGTTTCGAAATTTTAAGGAACAAAAAAAGTCAGTGCTGTCTTGAAATGTTCCATCTGCCATCCTGATTCAAAATGGCACCCAATTGTATCCCAACATAGACAAAAATCTGCTCCTTGATCACAGGAGCTTCCTTTGATTGCTTGTGGACTGTCTGTGTCTGGTGTGGAATGTGGTTTCCTTGCCTGCCTTGCTGAGGGTCGGCTCTGTGTTCACTCCATGGTGGCACTGTGGTCTAAACCACTGAGCCTTGTGGGCTTGCCAGTCAGAAGGTCAGCAGTTCAAATCCACATGACAGGGTGAGCTCCCGTTGCTCTGTCCCAGCTCCTGACAACCTAGCAGTTAGAAAGCACACAAGTAGATAAATAGGTACCACTCCGGCAGGAAGATAAACAGTGTTTCTGTGTGCTCTGGCTTCCGTCATGGTGTTCTGCTGTGCCAGAAGTGGTTTAGTCGTGCTGGCCACATGACTCAGAAAGCTGTCTGTAGGCAAATGCCGGCTCCCTTGGCCTCAAAAGCGAGATGAGGGCCGCAACCCCATAGTCGCCTTTGACTGGACTTTACACACACCACTAAGAGTCAAGGTGTCTGCTGGCACATCTGCTGGGAAACTGGGAACCCATTTTAAACATATGTGCTTGTGAGTGCCCTTTCTTTAGTTTTACAAATCTTGCGACATTTCTACCTGGTGAGAATGCTGTTGCCGTTTTGCTAATTGCAGATGGCTGCCTTTTTACTTTCCGGTTTAGTTTCTGGTTACAGCTGTGTGGACTAGAACCTTGGTCTGGTTCAAAAGGGCAAACCTGGCTGCAGATGATGGGGTTGTCCCATTAGGTTCCTCTCTCCCACTGTCCTGAAAATGTTCCCCTAGGCAGCCTGGAACTCTGTACATCTTCAGATTCACTCAAACTAAGGTACCAGCTTTTTTGTTTTGGTTTTTAATGAAAAACTGGAAACCCAATTCCAGGCTCTCTGCCTTTTTCTAGTGCTGCTTATAAATACATGTGTCCCATTGTGTGCACAGATTGCTTTCTCTTATGTTACCAAGGGCTGTATAGATAGTTGACACATGCTCAGAGTTCTGGAATGCGGGAGGATTTCTTGTGCTCCGCCTGCTTCAAAAGAAACTGTACTGACAGCTCACCATATGTCATCACATGCTTACAAATGAACTATAGGACTATTGCCTATAAATAGACTTTGGGGATGCCAAGCTTCCAAAAAGAACAGGAAATCCTTTATTACTGATGCTGTTTATATAGGTTAGATGGTCTGCAAAGTTAGGCAAGTCCTCAGAGATCAGCCCCACAGACCTACATAGTCAGAGCCTCCGTAGAGCTGCCTGACCTCCTAGCACAGCGAATATTTGCCTTCAACTTGATCCCAGCAGTAGCAGTGCCTATATTTCCTTTGCTCACTTTCTCTGCAATACCTTTCCCTTGTCTAATCAGCTTTATTTGAATCTCCTTTGTGCCTTATTTCAAGGGCTTACCCAAGGTGACGTCCCCAAAATGCTCCATGTTATTTGTGAGTGGCAAAATTTATGCTGATGGGAATTTTGCTAAATGTTCTTGGATGAAATTCCCCAGCTAATTCAAGAGGGAGCAGCTCACCTGATGTCAAATGAAATTCCATTGTTAGTTCATATTATTGGATTAAGGAAGCAGAGTAGTGCCACCCACTCCCAACTCATACAGCTACTCCAGAATAATATCATGGTCAATGGTATCCAAAACTTCTGGAAGATCAGGAGGATTTTCAGGGACATCCCCCTTCTGTCTCTCTCCAGAGGTCATCACATGGGGGGGGGGAGTGCATGAAAATGGATATATTAGTGAGAATAGCATATGAACACACATCTTAATAGGGGAAATTGCTTGCCCTAAATGTGTTCATTAATCAAAACTACACACAAAATGTGTTCATTATGAGAAATTCACACTAAAATGCAAGAAATGATCTTTTTTTAAAAATCACAAATTGCTGCAGAAATGTAGAGAAATTGATTTAAGACTTGAAAAATGAGAAAACGGAGAGAACCGAAATTAACAGAGCCTTCCATCCATACTTAATGGTAAGGCAGAGACACTTTGCTCTGGCTGCTGGCAGCAGTAACTGAGTATTTATTTATTTTTTAATGCAAAAAACAAACTTGTCAGTTCTACTAATCTAATTCCCAGCCCCATTGTGGTGCTAGACGAAGTTTCCACCTATGAAGTCAAAACCAGCCACATGTTGAGAGGCTTGACGATCCTTCCCACCACCCCACAGAAAAAAAAATGCAGCCCATATTAGCATCAAAACAGGAAGTATATCAAGCCCCCCCCCCCCGTGGACCACTTTAAAGGACTGGTGGATTCTGCTGTGCCAAAACCTCTAGAAGAAGCTATTTTTACACAATCAAGGCAATGCACTTTTTTATGCTACTTCAGCTAATGTGCCAGGCAGATTCACCTATAGGTGGCGCTGTCAGCTGAGGTTTGGGGCAGGGGGGCTTAAACAGTTCCTGCCTCAATCCATGCTGTAAGGGCAGCAGGAATGTTTCTGCATTTTATAGGATTGTGGTTCAAGTAAGGCTTGCCTTCTATGAAAAGAATACAAAAGAAATTAAAAAGCCCGGTGGAGCCATCTAATACAAATCTCATCAAAATTCCTGTCTCCCATCCAGAAAAAACACATCGACACCTACACACATACCTGAATTCTGAAACCAGACTCCCACAAAAGCAGAGGTTATCTGAGGGCTTCGGGTAAGGCTTTGGACGATTTCTCCACAATGGCACTCAAATGCCTTGAGTAATCCCCCAATGACAATGGCTAGGGGGTTGTGTAATTGTACGCTCAACAGTATATTTTGACTTTCAGGAAGGAGCAGTTTGCTTGAATAAACTTACCCTGTGCAGCTGAAACACATACCCGAGAACAAAACTAAAAGAAACCAGGGGAGTTTTTAAAACTGGCTTTATGTAAATACCTGGTAGGCAAATGATTTCAAGCCATAGTTATCTTGACGCACTGTCCTTGGTTATGAGGGAATAATGCCTTAGCTTGGCTTCAGTCCTGTGCTGTGAAAATCTTCCCTGTTTGACAGCTGTACCATCTGTAATGCACTTGACCTGGGACTGCCCTTAAAAATGATTTCGAAGCTGCAGCTAGCGGAAAACACAGCGGCCAAAGTCGTTTCTGGTATTTGCTTTCCAGATGACGTCATGGTCACTCACTCCCGTCTTATTTAACCTGCACTGCCTTTGGGTTCATTTACAGGCTCAATCCACTGCGCTGGTTATGACTTACAAAGCCCTAACTGGTTTGCGACCAGGATATTTGAAGGACAACCCCCCCCCCCGCATGTGCCATCATCACCAGTGCCGGATTTACGTACAGTGGTACCTCGGGTTACAAACGCTTCAGGATACAGACTCCGCTAACCCAGAAATAGTACCTCGGTTAAGAACTTTGCTTCAGGATGAGAACACAAATCGTGGTCTGGCAGTGCGGCGGCAGAGGGAGGCCCCATTAGCTAAAGTGGTACCTCAGGTTAAGAACACTTTCAGGTTAAGAACAAACCTCCAGAACAAATTAAGTCATTAACCGGAGGTACCACTGTATAAGCTAAACAAGCTATAGCTTAGGACCCCACGATCTTGGGGACCCCCCAAAAAATTAGAGGGGGGAAAAACCTGTATGTACATTTCCAAAATATAAGTTCAACAATTAATTTGATAAAATACATATTTTGTTATGTGCAAACGGATTTAAATACCTATTAGGTCCATAAATTACCATATTCATATATTCAACACAAAAAACAGTGGCAATTTATTGTTGACAAAGGACAGCTGGACATATAAAGGGCCCCATTACTTTCAGTAGCTTAGGGCCTCATCAAACTTAAATTTGTCCCTGGGCATCCCCAGAGCTCTTGCTCCATGTGTCGCCCTCTGGCAGAGGTACAGTGGGATGGCTGAGAGATGGGACAGGACCTCTCAGTTGCAACACGCAGAAACTTTCTCCCAATAAAAGTCCCATTGACTCCCTCAGTGATCGCTTTTAGGCAGGTGGTTAAAATATTTAAATTCCACCAGGCCTTTGACCCGTTTAATTTTTTGCATTTCTGTGATACAAGGTCTATTTACAAATATATACAGGCTGAGCATAAAATGGAAGTTCCACATACTGACACTCCAACAGATCTTGCTCAACATCAAATTTCTAGGGGAGACTCCAAAGCCTAACAGTCTTGGATTTTCACAGCCCTAGGAGCCTTTGTGGGGCAGCTGTTTCCAGAGGAAGAACTGTGAGGGGAAAGAGACTCCGTTTTAAATTCTTGCCTGCTAGATGGATTTGTGGCTTGTGTGCTTTCCTGCTCAGTGTCCCCTGTTTTTAATTTGGCATGATTTTGTACAATTTTGTATCATGTCAATGTTCTAAGCCACCTTGGGAACCCTTTGAGAGCATTGAATCAGCTAGTATAGGTATACAAAGAAACCCATTTAAGAGTGTCTTTATCTTTTCAAACCAAAGTCCTAACCCGTTTTCTCCTGATGCCATGAACTGATCATACAGAGGAGCTGTTTAAGAGTATAAAATATTAACAGACTCCCCTCCCTGTTAACTAAGGATTGCACACCTTCTTTTGTGGTGCAGACTCCCGTGAGTTGGCTATATTTGCAATGTTTCAAAAGTTGCTTGGCTGGTCAGTTGTTGGTACTGTAGTGATAAAAACTACGAAGAAAACTCTAAACTGCACCCACCGCCTCTTAATAGCAGTGACTGTAAGTGGGTCCTACAGGCAACAGCTACCTTATGTCAGTTTCATCTAGCACTCTTTGTTTTGTTGCCCCAGGTAACTGAGTCATGCAAGTGAAGTTTCAGCAAGGTTTAGTTACAAAATGAAAGATTGTACAACAGCAGCTGCCTCGCTCTAGGAGTCTGCCTAAGCCCAGGCCCTTCTTCTTCCTTCACTGTTTCCTGTTTTGTTTGTTTTTTGTTTGTTTGCTGACTGCCCTCTAATACCACACTTCTCAGCAAACTGTGCTCCCTACAACTCATATTGTATCTTATAACACCCCACTCTACCCTTGGGGTTATAGATATATTAAAAAACCTAAACTCTTTCTCTAGCATCGAAAGACAGGGCACCTCGGCCTACTTATCATGCTAACTAGCCTGTCTGTTCAAAGGATCTGATGACATATTATTACTACATAGTATAGTATGGGTAATTGGGATGGAGATTTGCTTAGATTTCTTCACTTCTAATTACTTTGAGGTATTTATTTATGGCTTTTATAGCCCACCTTTTCTCCAAGGAGCCTAAAGTAATGTATAATGGTCTTCCTCTCCTCACAACAATGCTGTGAGGTAGGTTAGGCCGAGAGACAGTGAGTGGCCCAAGGTCAACCCAGGGAACTTCATGGCCAAGTGGGGATTTGAACCCTGGTCTCCCAGGTCCCAGGCTAACACACTAACCACTTTCCTACACTGGTAGTGTTAGTTTCAATGGCATTTACTTCCAAGGAAAGGATGGTGATCTTTCCATCAGATATATTGTGGAAGTACTGTATATTTGGATCTAAGAACCTAGCTCTATGTTACAGAAAGGAGGTATGGTCTCCACTGATGCCCCCCCCTTAAAGTACAGTGGTACCTCTAGTTACGAACTAAATTTGTTCCGGAGGTCCGTTCTTAACCAGAAACTGTTCTTAACTAGAGGCACGCTTTCACTAATGGGGCCTCTTGCTGCTGCTGCACCGTCGGCACACAATTTGCATTCTCATCCTGGGGCAAAGTTCTCAACTCGAGGTAATTCTTCCAGGTTAACCTGGTTTGTAACCTGAAGCGTTTGTAACTCGAGGTACCCCTGTAATAGAACCACAGAACTGTGGAGTTGGAAGGGTCCACGAGGGTCATCTAGTCCAACCCCTGCAATGCAGGAATGTTTAACCCAATGTAGGGCTCAAACCCACACCTCTGGGATTAAGAGTGTCATGCTCCACTGATGTGAAATCGTTGCATTCGTGTTGGGAACGTGTGTGTCTCCAAATGTTGCTTGATTACAATTTCCATATCCCTGATAATTGACCTTGCTGGCTGGAGGTGAGAGAAGCTGGAGTTGAACATCTGGATGGTCACAAGTCTCCACAACCTTCTTTGTGTTTCCTTGCCCCCTATTGTACTTCTTTGATAGCAGGAAATGCTAATGGGATGATAGCACATCATTTCTCTAGCCCCACCACCCAGTGCACATTATGAGGGAACTGTGGAAAGAGATTCAACATGGTGATGTCCAATTGTTTCCCTGCAGCATGCATTTCAGGCCTAAGAGTTTTCTCATATTATTTATAGATGTTGATGGATGCTGATGTCTTATATAATTGAAGCCCAATACTTATGGCTACTTTCCCCATGACATAATGGTTTCTGCAGTCACCCAGTGATAAAATCTTCACATTTCATGTGCTCTGTGAAGGTCAACGCTGTGAGGCTTTCTGCTCTTTTGTTTAACCTCAGATAAATTAATGGCCGACAATCCCTTCCACAAGCCGTAGCATCCATAATTCATACCCGACACTCTTCTTCTGTGGTCCAGAGAAGGCAATGTCTTTGTCTACCAATTCCAATAGCCCACACAGGCCACATTATCCTTTCCTCCTCACGTTTAATAGATTCCTCTCTTAATCATTATTTCATTTACACATCACCCACAGATTAGATTTTCTTTTATCTCCTGCGACCATACCCACTCCTATTCCTCATAAGTACCAGCGACATTTTGGCTGCCTTCCCAGTGAATTGGGAGCACTTGTTTTCAAGAAACCGTCCATTCTTGGACCAGAGAGTTTAATTATTTGCCTTCATGGTCTAAGGTGATCAATACAAAATCCCTGCAGCTGTGCTTGAATTAGTAAGGGGGGGGGGGAGAGATAATAAAATCCAGAAACCCTAACATCTGTGTCTTGCTGATTTTTAGCCAAACCATGTCCCATATAGCTACTTTTCAAAGTGGTCCAACTTTTACACAACAGGTAAGTGTAGTTACAGGGGGGTAAAGGGGAGTTGGACCACTTACCTGATTGCAACCCACAGGTTACAATCCACATCGTACTGAAGACAATGTCAATGCACCGATTCATCTGGATTGAACCCAAAGTAAGTCACCACAATCCTAGTTATTAGCAAAGACCACCACATTATTACTGGGGGCCCTTGTGGCCCTGTCAGCTCTCAAAGCCTGAGCTGCCTTTCTTTATGGCACAGGAGTTTCTCCTGTCAGACCACCTTTTGCGCAGGGAATGGTAGGAAACACAATCTTAGCGCTCAGGATTGATGCAGGTTACACTTTCCCCAGAAAGGCAGTTGAAGACCGCACTACCATGGCAACTGTAAAGCTATAGTGGTTTACTAACAGCCACCATTACTTGGTTTATGTCAGGAACTGGCAGGACGACGGAGAGGAGGAAGAGGATCCCAGAGAGGGGTGCAGCCAGGACTGGGATACACCGGGGCAAGCAGAGGATGGGGGGGGGAGTACTCACAGAGTGATGGAGGGTGGTGAGGGGATGAACGTCAGTGCACAGGAACCAGAGCAAGCAGGACCCATCATCAGAGCCAGAGGGGGCCCTGTCTCCACAAACATGGTAGGCTCTGAGACATAGGGAGCAACTGGAATACACCACTCTAGGAGGCTGAGGAAAGCAAGGGCCAACAGCCCAGCTCCTTAGCTGGCCAGGTGGAGCTTACTAGCTGAGAGGAGGTCTGTGATTCCTTAGCCGGAGTAGGCTCAGAACAGGTGAGGGTCACATGCCTCATCAAGCCCAGGTGCTGCAATCAGAATGTGGAGTATAAAAGGGCAGCAGAGCTGAGGTGCTGTGTATGTTCAACTGCCCATGTTGAAGGACCTTGGCTTGGATGTGCCTAAATCTCCACAGTACTGTGCTTTGGGTTTGACTCTGGACTGTGTCCTGACTGCTGGACTTCGGACCTGGCTACTTGGATTGACCCTGGGCTGTGTTTCCTGACCTTTGGACTTTGCTGGTGTGGATTGGTCCCTGGACCTTGGACTCGCTGCCAGGTAGGCCAGTGATTCAGAACAGTTTATATCTCCATGTTCATGCCAGAGTGTTTCTGGGAGAGTCTGGGAACTCTCCACATCACGGCACCAACACATATTTATTTATTTATGAATGTATATTTAGTCTTTCGTGTATTTATTTCTTGACAAGTTTTCTGAACTGCTTGTTCAACTGCCACTCGCCAAAACAAGATTACCCTTAAAATCATGAACTAAAAAAAACCCCTACAAATGGCAAAAGAACTAACAGGCAGACACCTAACAGGCCTAATTTCTCTAAGCAGAATAGAATGGGATCATCTTTATCTGCTTCTGAAACACCACAAGAGATTGAACTAAATTCACAACTCAGAGAATAGGGATTCATTGGTAGGTCTTAAACTTTCTAGAGGTTTGTAGGGTTCAGGGCACTCCATGTCAAAACTGGGGAACTGGCTATCATCTAGCTGTTGTTGGGCTCCAACTTCCACCATCCCAGCCCATTCTGTAGCTATTGGGAATTGGAGTCCAACAATTTCTAGAGCCACCAGTTCCCCATCCCTGCTATGGACATTATTGTTGAAACATGGAGCATTTCAGTGTGGAGGCTCTTTCTGGGGGCTTCTGGAGCAAGGGTACTCGGTGTGTAGCCCTTATTGACCCTATGATTGTGGCACTATTCCTCAATTCCTCTTTGGTTTCCCTGTCGGTGTCCTGCTCGGAATTGCTGTTTGGTCAGTTTATTAATCTCTTGCTCTCTCTCTGTGTTGTGGGTTTTATGAAGATGCAAAATTGACCAACACCCCCTCATTTCATTTTGTTCATTATAATGATAGCTCAAAAAACAACAAAAAACTTGACACAAGCACCCACCCTTTTCTTCTGCACCACTTTTTATTACAACTAATTTGCAGAGACCCCTTTTAAAAGAAGACGAAGAAAATTAGTTTGCCATAATTTTTCACAAAATAAGCAAATTAGCATGGAAATGTCAGCCGTAAGTACCCATTCTACCTTATCTAGCAAATCATTAATGAGCCATTCAACTGTGGAAGCAATAGCTATTTAAATCTTCGCTTCCATTTGATCCTCCACTGCACTGGGCCTTGCATATTCATTTGTGCAAAATTAATGTAACTGCTGTCCTTGTGCCATTTGCCAACATGAAAAAGAATTGTAGAGAACGGGGCTCTTCTGTAATGTGAAAACGTAGATTAAACGTAGTTCGATCCCAACTATCATTTCATCCAGCTGATGGTGGTGGGGTGTGTATGTTAGATTTTCACATACTCTCCGCTCATGGAGAGGAGTGCAGCGCTGGTTGGTTAATTGCCCTAGCTTCACCCAGGTGGCCGGTAAGCTACAGGCATTAAAGGTAAAGGGACCCCTGACCATTAGGTCCAGTTGTGACCGACTCTGGGGTTGTGGTGCTCATCTCGCTTTATTGGCCGAGGGAGTCGGCATACAGCTTCCGGGTCATGTGGCCAGCATGACTAAGCCGCTTCCGGCAAACCAGAGCAGCGCACGGAAACACCGTTTACCTTCTACTTGCACTTTGATGTGCTTTCGAACTGCTAGGTTGGCAGGAGCAGGGACCGAGCAATGGGAGCTCACCCCGTCCTGGTTATTCGAGCTGCTGACTTTCTGATCGGTAAGTCCTAGGCTCTGTGGTTTAATCCACAACGCCACCCACGTCCCACTAAGGGCATTAGCAGATGTTGAATTTTTAAATGAGGCATTTTAGGGCAGGGTGGGGGGCTGGTGGTGGTTTTGAATCTGCTGCATCCCCTGAGGGGCTTGACCTGTCAGCTGTTCCAGCATGGAGCTGGTATCATGGAAACTGTTCCACCTGCCACTGTGACTTGTGCTAGCCAGTAAGGCTTTTGTGGTGGTGTTGGAACCATCACTTTGCTCCATCCTGACCCGCTGTTTGGATTTCTTGAGAAATTGGCTCAAATGGCATTCTGGGATTGATGAATGCCTAGGCTTGTCCTCTTTTTCTTTACTGACCTTCAACAGTAGCCTGATATGCAGAAATGTCATTTTTCCATGCCTGGAAAAATCTCCAGCTGCTTAATTTAGGAGTCATCTAATTACTGGCCTTGCTACTGTGCCTTTAAACATGCTTCCAGCTCTATGTACATACTCTGTTGTTGTCCTCTGCGCCTTCTTTTTCATTTGTAAATACTTTCTCCATATCAGGGCCAATTGGGATATAAATGGCATTTGCAGCATTACAGATAGGAAGTAGCAGTGTTTTTTGCTGGACAAAAAGGTGCTGGAACGCACCTCAGAAGACCCATTCCAGAGCCCAAAGATGATTGTTTCTTTCTCCTCAGGAACCAGAGGCTTGTTGAGGCTGCTCAGCTGAGGTGCAAGGAGCCTTCAGAACCTCAGCTGAGCACCTTAACCAGCTCCTCTCTGGCTCACATGAACTGGAGCAGCTGTGGGCTTGCTCAGCTGAGGCATGGCTTTCCCACATGTCAGCTATTAGCTGGGAGCCTGAAGGGCCTTAGCAAAGCATTGCTGCACCTCTGGCTCACGAGACCTTCTTCAAAGTCCATAGAAAATGTCCTCTTTGAGTTCTCGGGAGGGTCTCCTTCTGAGCTGGAGATGCAGTGGGGCTTTACTTGAGGCTGTTCAGGTTTTTTGTCCCACTTTCAGGGCCCAGCTGATTGCTGCCAGAATGCCATTCCGCTGCATTCCAGCTAAAAAATATCCCTGGTAGTTCTTAACAACAACAACTGCTCTGATATCATTTTTTTTCCCAACTTATTTCAACTTTCCAACGGACTTCCCCACATCTCCCGCACAGAGCATTCTTAACAATAAATTTATCAACAAATTATAACCTTGTTTCGTGTGTTTCTTTTATACTTTCAATTACAATTTAAGTTTAAGTTCCTTATTTCCCATTTACTCTATAGTATCCTTTTTTGACCGTTTAAACATTGATTTTTTCATTAACATTATCTAATTTCATATATATTCCACTCTCGTTGCTGGGGCTAACATTCAAAGTCATGCGAAAACCTATAGTTCATATAACTTATAAAACTTTTGCAAATAGTCTTTAAATTTTTTCCAGTCCTCCTCCATTGCTTCTTCTCCCAAGTCTCGGATCCTGGCAGTCATCTCGGCTAGCTCCATGTAGTTCATCAATTGCGTCTGCCACTCTTCCAGTGTGGGCAAATCTTGAGTCTTCCAATACTTAGCGATAAGGATTCTTGCTGCTGTGGTAGCATACATAAAAAAAGTTCTATCCTTCTTTAACACCTTTTGGCCGACAATGCCCAAAAGGAAGGCCTCCGGTTTCTTAGGGAAGGTGTACTTAAACACCTTTTTTAACTCGTTGTAAATCATTTCCCAGAAGGCCTTCACTCTTGGACAAGTCCACCAAAGATGGAAGAATGTCCCCTCAAGCCTCCTTGCATTTCCAACATTTATTATCAGACAAATGGTATATCTTAGCAAGCTTGACTGGGGTCATGTACCACCTGTATACCATTTTCATAATGTTTTCTTTCAAGGCATTACATGCCGTAAACTTCATACCGGTGGTCCATAACCTTTCCCAGTCCTCAGACATAATATTATAACCAATGTCTTGAGCCCATTTTATCACGGCTGATTTAACTGTCTCATCCTGAGTATTCCATTTAAGCAGCAAGTTATACATTCTCGATAATACCTTGGTCTTTGGTTCTAACAACTCTGTCTCAAGTTTCGATTTTTCCACCTGGAATCCTGTTTTTTTATCCAACTTAAAAACCTCATTAATTTGGGCGTAATGAAACCAGTCTTGCACCTTACCCTTTAATTTTTCAAAACTCTGCAACCTCCAATTATCTCCAATGTTTTCTATTATTTCCCAATATTTCGGCCAACCTGCCTCCATATTAGGTTTTTTCCGAGCCTTGGCCTCTATTGGTGATAATCACCTCGGAGTCTTACTTTCCAGTAAGTCTTTATATTTTTTCCAGACCATAAATATTGCTTTTCTGACAATATGGTTTTTGAACATTCCATGTGTTTTTGCCTTGTCATACCACAAATACGCATGCCAACCTAACAAATTGTTAAAGCCCTCCAGATCTAAGACATCAGTGTTTTCTAACAGAATCCAATCTTTCATCCAGCAGAAGGCAGCCGCTTCATAGTATAACCTTAAGTCCGGCAGGGCAAACCCCCCTCTTTCTTTTGCATCAGTTAATATTTTAAACTTTATTCGGGGCTTTTTGCCCTGCCAAACAAATTTCGAGATATCCTTCTGCCACTTTCCAAAACATTCCACTCTGTCCACGATCTGCAAGGCTTGAAACAAGAACAACATTTTTGGCAAGACATTCATTTTTATAGCTGCGATTCGGCCTAACAAGGATAGTTTCAATCTTGGCCAGATTTCTAGGTCTTTTTTAACTTCTGACCAACATTTCTCATAGTTATCTTTAAATAAGTTCAAGTTTTTAGAAGACAAATTAACCCCCAGGTATTTCACTTTTTTAACAATGTTTAAGTCTGTTTCCTTCTGGAACCCATCTGTTTCAGAAGATGTCAAATTTTTCCCTAGTACCTTAGTTTTTTGTTTATTCAACTTAAATCCCGCCACCCGACCGAATTCTTGAATCAATTCTAAAACTCTTTTTGTACTAGATTCTGGCTCCTGTAATGTTAAAACCAGGTCATCTGCAAATGCTTTCAGTTTATATTGTTTCGTTCCGACCTGTATCCCTTGTACCTGCCGATCCTTCCTAATCATATTCAGCAACACCTCCAGGACCAAGATAAATAATAGAGGGGATAGGGGGCTCTGATATCATTGATGGAATTGAGATTGGCCAGAAGAAAGGCAGGATCAGGGCCAGGAAGACTAGCCAGTCAAGTAATGGGAAAAGGAGTTCACTGGCTTTCTTTTCCCAAGAAATAAAGTTCCAGGAGCAGGCAGGGGGAAGCGTTAGTTCATCATAACAGAGCTTATGATGAGTCACAGGCCTGTTGCTTTGAGTACAACTGTTGACAATCTTTCCAAAAGCCACTTCCTGTTTCCGCTCATAGGGACTGCTGGGAGGCTAGAGACTGCGAAGCTATAAAAATCAGATTGGTTCCAGCTGTGCCACTTCTCTGGACTGAAATTCATTGACTCTATAGACACTGTGTCTGTGCATCCTTGGAAATGAAAGAGTGGGCCAGCTGAGCTATTGATACAAGCTGGTAATAATGGTCTCAAGATGCCTTGTGGAATGATGGTTCTCTTGTAACCTCTTGTAAAATAGAGCCTAGAATTCTTTCAAAGTGATGATGAAGGAATATATAGGTGGTGAACAATAGCCATTCTTTTCATTTTTTTTGAATTAGGCCAAACTTGAATAGCTAAATAACATTTGCTATAAGATCACCTTTTTGCTGTGTTTGATAGTTTTGTGAAAATATGAACTTTGAGAGAATGTTATTTATACATTCCAGTTTGGCCTAATTTTTTAAACGGGCGAGGTGGTTCTTGTTGAAATGTTTGTAAAGAATAGATAATGGACTATATATGAGAAATGAATAGGTTTTTTACTTCTTATTTATGCACACAATATTCAGACACTTACCCAGTCAAGAGGTCAGGGTCATCGTATTTCATTTCATTTTTGACAGCGCACGTCCTCTGTGTTTGCTCTGTAATCAAACGCATCAGTCTGCATTTACACAAGTGCAACAGACAAGTCTGTTTTCAGGGAAAGACATGTTCCACATTTGAAGAGGCTGTTGAATTGCATTTCTTTAGCAATAGTTCAGAACTGACAGGAGGAAATGCAAACAATGAATGAAATTGTATGTGAAAAATGGGCAAAGGGTGTTAAATATGCAATTAATATATTTTTATAGATTCACGAAAAGTATTTAGCATAAGGTGGTACAACTATTATCCACACAGTGTCTCAATGCCACCAAATGCTTACAGATAAGGAACAAAAGACCCTTGTCACTCCAAAGTAGGGGATATCTCATGCTTATTCTAGAGTTGCCATCTTTGTTTTCTGGAAGTCCCCCAGACAGCTGCATGCCAGGCAGGTATTAGGAACATAAGAAGAGCTTGCTGAATCAGACCTATGACCCATCTCGTCCATCATACAGTTCAGTGTCCAGCCAGAGGCACTCTCCCCCCCCTGCAGTTTCCAGAAAGTGGTATTCAGAAGCATACGGCCTTCAACAGCTGGTAAAATTTCCCTCTCTGAACATACAATTTGGTAAGCTGCAAATATTGGTGTGTGTTTTTTTGTCTGAAATTCCACCATGAAAGACACCGGAACTCTTCCCAGAGAAAGGTAACAACCATGATAACCTTCTGGGAAAGTGAGGTCAGCATGGTGCAATTGTGCTGGTGGAGTCAATCTGGTGCTCCTGTCAGCGTGTTTGCACCACGCTGACCACCCTGTCGCTTTATCCTTTCCCACTCCTTCCTGGTAAACAGCAGTGACTCAAATCTCAGGTCAGGTGAGCACCACTGCCACACCATGCCATCCACTGCTGCTCTTTAGATTACACTGGTCTCATCTATCATCAACTTGAATCCTGCAGTTCTCAGTGTTACAGCACAGTTCCCAATGTTCTCAAAATATATCAAAACACACCTTTAAATATGTATTTTAAGAAAATGTACTTATTTAAATATCTATGAAAATAATATTTGAATAATATTTTGATATGATTTTTAAAACTGAAGATTAAAGCAGGAATAAAATTATGGTTAAAAGCCTACGAAATTGACAAGGATGCAGAAATGAACCCATTCCTAATTTGCAATTGTATTCTCTCTCTCTCTTTTTTTTTTTAACACTAATGACAGTGAGATTAACCAACACATAATTCTCCTCTGTTGATCCAGTAGCTAGCTAACTAGCACTTCTTTAAGGCAACATATTTAAGACCTGAGTTTTAAAACCAGCATAAGACCATTTCCCTCCATGGGGAGTCCTCTGAGATAATTTCCTTTAATAATACTCATTTTCTCTAACCTTTACCTAACAAAAAGAAATCACTGCAATATAAAAAGAAATGTATTTTAGCCTGTTGGGTTCCTTGCTCACTTTTCCCGTAATCGCTTGCAGGAACAATCCAATAGCAGGAATTCATGCTCCAGCAGTTGCCAGTTTTAACCTGAAATTCTTCATGAGACACTTATTGCCTAGTAACTGGCAGCCTGATGCTGAAGGCAGACTTAAGCATGCCTAAGCCCATAAACTGAGCTGCGAAGGAGTTACGAGTAAAGCACAAAAATACAAAAAGCATACAGGCCACCTGTCACATTAATGAGAGTTTTGTGGTGCTCCTGTTCCATTCCGATGCCTTCTCTGTGAGAGTCTGGAAGTCATTCTGTAGAAGAGTCTTTTTTAAAAAATAAAAAAAGATGTCTTTAAAAAGGTTAATGACAACTCTGGGGAAGTGGCTGCTTAATACTTTGAAATAACACTTGGCTGAATTCTAAGAGAAAAATCAGTATATTAAAGGCTATGCCTACACCTCTTCAGCAATTGTGTAGCATTGAGTCTGGGGAGCCAAACATGGGAGATGCTCCTCTCACTTCTTAATGGATTCATGGCACGGTGACTGTTTCTTGGGCAAGGGAGATTCAGCTGAAGAAATTGCCATGGGATTTTCTTGGGTGGACCATAAGAGCTAATTATGAAGCCACTTAATCGGAAGGCTATTAAAGTGAATGGGCCTGAAGGTAATGAAGTGCTTCTAGACTTGCAAGCTAATCCATATTTATGTAACCCAGATGCTACACCCAGGAAATGGCATCTGCCCGAGTCATGGTAGAAACAGTGATGGTTGTGCTAGACATCATGGGAGGCACCAGTCATGCAGGGGGCTGGCAACCACTGGCCAAACAAAGATCTCCCACCCCAACTTTCCCCTCTGCATTGCTTGACTCCTGTCATCAACACATACCATTTTTTTTTCCTTTCAGAGAGCTTAACATGTGGGACATAACTCACCAACCTACTTTGGTGCCTACCTTCCCCCCCTTTTTGTGGTGGGGTATAAATAATAATTATTATTATTAGTACTGGTAGACATAGAGAGTAAACCCATGAGATCATCTCAGTAGATTGTGAATTTCACACTAGTTTTTGATGGACAGTACCACGTTACTAAGATATCCATCTTTGACTGTATTCGAACCGCTTTTCTATATGCATTTTCCAAACATATGCAGGGAAATGTAACAGCAGAAGCCATTTATCCCTGCATTAGAAGCTGATGGGCTGTGTTTTGATTGTCTTTAAATGAAGTGCAGAAGCAAACATTGCCAGACTAATGTCATAAAGTGCAAGAGGTCTTGGGGATTTGAACCAAAAATTCAAGGTCTGAGGCTTGCACCTAACCTTGTGAGCCAGCATGGCTTTTGTAGGGCAAGGCTTCATGCGCAGAAGAGGACAGGGATGTACAACATTGGTCCCTGAAACTAGCTGGCAGTATGAAGCCTCTGGATTTGGCCAGACCTGGAACCTGGCTTTCAGCCCTTTGCCTGTCAACAGACCAGTACCTTCTGGTCCCTGCATTTCAAGCTCTTGCTTCTCCAGTTTCAGTTTTCCATCTCCAGCTGCTGACCTCAGAAGCTCTCAGCTGGAGGACACACCCAAGTTGTGTCCGGGACATAAGTGACCACAGCCCTGGCCTGACCCTGATAAAGTCTCTCCTTTTATTCTGGTTGGATGGTTTAGGTCCGGTAAGCAACCTGCAGCAATCAAGAAATCCAGAGTGGAATTGAGTGCAGAATAATAAAAAATACATTTAAGTGGGCAAAAAGATTTACAGTCTTGGCACCATTCACAGCAGAGCAACATAATAGGCCATTGCATCTCCAGTACTTAACAGGGTTAGGAAATGAGGTTGAGAATGAATGGCTTGCCTAAAGACATCCAGTGAGTTCCTGGTTAAAGTAGACAAAATTCCTGCTCTCCACTGAACAAGTCATTTGGATTTGATCAACTAAAAGCAAACAAGTTCCTGATATATACATTTATACTGTCATACCAGGACCCAGACCCAACTCTATACCAAAAAAACAGTGCAGGTGTGGATTGTCTTGTTCACCTTTTAAATACATAGTTTTGACTGCATTTGCAGCCCATTTTAAGCTTGTATGCTGACCCCTTTCATTTGCTTGAATGGCTGGACGTGACCACAATCACTCGCATCCAGAGTTTGTTGAATGGGCAGTGGGCACTGACTTCGTAAAATTTCCCATGGGGGGTGGGGAACCAAACAGTAAGGTGGAAGCCCTACACACTCTTACCTGGGATGTAAATCCTATTGAATTCAATAGGATTTACTTCTGAATAGGCATGCATAGGATGCAATGTTGGCCACACAGCTGGTTTCACAAGTGAAGGTGAAGCATTTGTGTTACTGTTTTCAGCTCCGAAAGGTTAGTTGAAAAATTTGACTGGGGCACACACCTGCTAACGTGCAACCCAAGAGATCACCTGCCTCTAAATCTGCCCTTGTTTGGACTTTAAGAAAATCTAAATGCGAGAACTAGCCAATCAAAGCCAATGGCCTTCTATTCCAATTTTGCAAATAGGTGGGAATGAATGAGGACTCCCCACCCTGTGAAATGCTATATTTCAGAGATTTCTGAAATCTGTCCCCATCAGTCTCATTAACTATGTGAGTTACATTTGAATAGGGCCTTCTGCCATTCAGATGGGTAAAGGACTGCTGCCTTAGTATCTCAGTTCATACCATACATATAAAGCACGCTTAGACCACTGTGGCTTCTGCAAAGAATGCTGAGAACTCTCATTTGTTCCTGTTGCTGACAGTTGTTAGGAGACCTTTCAGAGCTACAATTCCCAGCACCCTTAACAAACTACAGTTCCCAGGATTCTTTAGGGGAAGACATGATTGTCAAAGTGTTATAACTGGATGTATAGTGTAGGTACATAATGTACATGAGTTACGTTTTCATGGGGCTATCTATAGTGATGACTATGCAGTTATTTAAAGACAACCCATTAACTAGCTCTGGGACTCTCCCTTGATTTTCACTTAGCTAATTCAGAATAACATTCTGTTGGAACACAAACCCTGCTTCTTGCTTGAGGGAGCTGACATTTCCAAGCCAGACGGTGCTTTGACTTCCTTGATTTCCGTACCAATCACATGCATTCTATTTCTGCCATTCATAGTTGAGATATTTCTTGGAAGAGTTCAGCCGGCAGTCACCCCAGTGAAAAGGTGAATGACGTTTATTAGCTCTTATAGATTGCTTTTTATGGAGCCCATTAAGTAGCACGGAGGGGGTGGGTGAATATGCTTCAGTTTCTCACATACAAAGTGAGAACTTTGAAGGCAGGGTGTAATGACAGAGTCTGCTTATGATAAAACCGTAAAACCTATCAGTTGTTTTGTGATGGCCGGCGGGGAGGGGGGGAGACTAGATGTGCACTTGATGGACCCCCTGTCACATTCCCCAAATTCCTGCAGCCCTTCGTGCATTGGAGGGTGAAGGGGGCACCCATGGGATTTAGAAGCCTGATTATTTGGGATCTAAGTCATGCAGGGAACCTCTGTGACAAGTTTCCCACTGTGAACATTCAACTTGGTTCCATTGGGGGCTGCAGGGATGGACCATCAAGAAAGCCACAAAGCAGGGAAGGCCAATGAGTTGCCTAGCCTTTCTGGAGATTCACGCACTGAAGGGCAAATGTCACGGCTAAAAGTTGGCTGCTGTTTCTTTAATGCTTAAAAAGCTGGGTCAGCATGAGTCAGCGGCCTGCACCGAGTTGTGTATATAGAGTGAGAAATATTAGTTTGTTGTTGGGTTGGTTGGTTGGTTACTTAGTTAATGAAAGCTGGTAGTGTTTATGTGTATACAGTTGGTCAGTCACTTTTGCAGAAAGACTTTTAAGAATAAAAGCAGAAAGTACTCTGCAAGGATATTCTTGTGGACTCTTTTATGCCGACAAGGGTCCGAGGACCAGGCTGAGGCGACAAAGGGAGGTCAGAACCCTTTCTTTTCTTTTTTTAAACACACACTGACAGCAAACTCCTTCATGAACAGGGCTGTAGCTGCAATGGCTCCATGTTCTGCATGCCTGTTGCTGATAATTGCTTGCAGGTTTCCCACAGGCATCTGGCTGGCTGGAACGAATGAGCCATTGGCCTGATCCAGCCAGCTCTTCTCATGTTCTTCTATTATGTAATGTTTGGGTCTGTTGGCTATTTCGCTTGAGTTTATCAGTTAATGTGCATCTCACTTGCGCCAGGTGAACTTGGTACTTTAACAAGCAGGTAGTGCTTGTAAATCTTATCTAAGAATGTGTATTTCTTTGCTCAGTGACAGAGGATTGATATTTGAATGTACTGTATAGTCAGTTTTCTTAAAAAGGGTGTCTAACGTCTGTTCACTCAGGTTGCACTTTCCGTATGCACCTGGTACATAACTTCTATTTCCCTGGAGAACTCGCATAACACTTCTGCACAGTGCATTGAGCCATCTTGGTGGAAGTGCATTGGGCATGGTCCTGCAATCTGTATCACAAAGCCCAGTTGTCTATTTTGGTGCCTATGTCCCTGGAATTGCTGCCTTGACTGACAGTATTTTATAGAAACACAGAGATTAATGTCTGCAATCATTGTGGTAAGCAGACTTTAATTGGGAGAGGGCAGTTATCCAGCTGGCCTCAGGTTTAAATCTGGGTCTAGGGGACTTGCTATTTGGATTTCCGTGCTGAATTGGTTGCACTGCTTGCCTATTACATCTATTTTGAGGAAGAACAATCAATACAATAATTACTTTGAATGCATTTGTAACTGATACAAAGCACCAGAGCTCAAATTCAGCTAATTAGCAGATGATAGGAATGAAGTCTGGGTGCTGGTTTAACAACTGAAAGTTACATTTTACAATAACATGAATGGGAAAGGTTCAAAATTCATCAAGCCCAATGTCCAAAAAATCTTCTAGTCCTTAAAGCAGGATAATCTATTTTTCACCTAAGAACATAGAAAAGCCCTGCTACATCAGACCAAAGCCCGATCTAAAACTGCACTCTGTTTTCACAATAACCAGGCAGCTGTTATGCTCCATGAAGGATAAGAGAATCTTTTCCACGTGTGCTAAGCTTATTTGGGAGGTTTTTTTTATGAGGGACTTTATTGAAAACTTTCCATATGCTTGTTAACACTTTCAAAGTACCTTAAAGGGTTGGTTAGTTAGGGCCTCCTTTTGTGGAAATCATGCTGGTTCTTTTGGGTTGGGATGGCATCCAGCCAAGAGTTCTTAAAGAACTCAAATGTGAAACTGCAGATCTTCTAACACAAATATTTCACTTGTCTGTAAATATGTAGCTTCTACAAATGAGGACTGAGAAGTGGCCAATATAACACAATATTTTTAGAATTATATCCCAGTTAGCTTAACATTTGTTATACAAAAATAAGTTTAAAGAATTGTTAAAGATGGAATTACCAAGCATATAGAAGAACAAGTCTTGCTGAGGCAGAACTAGCATGGCTTCTATAAGGTTAAGTCCTGTCTCACGAACCTCTGAAATCCTGAGCTGGAGGGGGACACCTCTATGTTTAGTTTTTGAGTATATCAACAAGCATAGATAGAGGTGATACAATTGGCATGGTGTACTTTGGTTTCAAAAGCTTTTTGAAAATCTTACACTCCTGAATAAGCTTAGCAGTCATGCTATAAGAGCACAAGGACCCAGTGTTGATTATTGAGGCACCAGGTGGAAATGCTATCGATAACAGTCCGTTTCTTTTGTTTTGTTTCTTTGAGTGAAGAGCTCCTTTTAGATGCCAAATTTCTTGATGTGACAAAACCCAGGGTATATTCTACAAGCTTGGTACCAAAAGAAGAACATGAATGTTAAATGACAGGAACAAAGTTAGTTGGGTAGATGCCAAGCATAAGAAGCTGGGCTGGGACTCTATGCCAAGGTCAGATCACAACTGAGCATATTCTATTATTATAGGCAGGATTGGCCTGGCTACTCAGGTCCGGTGAAATAACTTATAGTGGTATCTGTAATAGGATGAAGCCCTCTGTGACTTATTTCAAAAGTTTGGATCACTTCTGAAAACAAATGCTGCTGTTGTTCTTTCACTGTACTGATGCAAAATAATGGCGTATGAAAAATCACAGGAAGCGAGCCCAGAGGGAGATGAAGAGAGTGATTAAAGCATGGGATAGTGGGAATAAAACAAATGTGTTCCTCTCATCCAGGAACACTAGGAGATTGCTTATTTGAGATTATTGGCTTGGGGAGTGATTTGATGAATTTAATCAATCAACGGAACCACTCCATGTCGGGTAATAATAACAAAGAGTCCAGTCCCATGAGCTGCTGTGCAATGATGGAGCAGCTCACAGGATCCAAATACCAGTGTGAGAGTACAACTTGATGGGTTTTCATTTGTATCAGAAACTCTAATGCCATTAGCGATGGAGGAGCAGTCATTCATACCTCTGAACAGCTGGTACCAAGCTGAAGGAGCAACACTGAATGGCATCAACAGAACTGGGGTGGGGATGAGGAGAGCGGGAGCAAGAAGAGTTGTCCGAAGGAATGTGAATTTTCACACAAGACTCTGTGCTTTCTCCATGCCTGCAAGTTAAGTCCCTAGGATGTGCATACACTTCAAAGATGGTGTTTTTCTGCTCCACATCCCTCGTGAGCAGCATTCAAATGTCCCTGTCACAATATATATAACCATGGGATGCGGGTCAGCACCATGGAGAAGCCATTCCCACATGGCTGTGTGCATGTGTGTGCAGGGAGCCACATATGGCTCTAAAGCAGGGCTTCCCAAACTTGGGTCTCCTGCTGTTTTTGGACTACAACTCCCATCATCCATAGTTAGCAGGAACAGTGGTCAGGGATGATGGGAATTGTAGTCCAAAATCATCTGGAGACCCAAGTTTGGGAAGCCCTGCTCGAAAGGCTCATCCACACTTCCATTTCTCCCATGATTCCTAGACACTGGCCCAAGAGGCGGTTCTTTTGCCCAGCTGCTTTTCCCTGGAATACCCAAGGTTTACTGCTGAATTGGAACAAATGTCAGTTGAGTTTCCTTCAGATTGAAGTTTGATCCGATTCAGCAGTACACCTCATGTTTTCCAGGGGAAAGCAGACAAAAGAACAGCCTCTCAGACCCATGGCTAGAAATCGTGGAACAAAGGCAAGTGCATATGAGCCCTAAGCCTCTTTCCCCAAAATGCCCACAATGAATCCTCTTCTCCAGTGTTCCATAGTTTGTTTTGTTTGGGTGGGGCATAATTATTATTATTTGTTTATTATTCACTCAAATCCTCAAACATTTAAGGAATAATCCAGCAAACTGCTCGTATTTTTTAAAACCATTGCTCTCAATGAGGAGCACTTAATCACATGTTTAACCTGCATTGCAACCAAGGAGATCTAAAAGCACTTATTGTTAGTGGGTTTGTACACTGAAAAGAAGATGGGGCTTCTTTTTTGGTTGCTCTTAAAAATACCTTTTTTTAAAGCATTAGTATTCTCATGGACACACACTAACCTCTTGCTGGTTAGGCTAATCATGCTGTGCTCTAATGCAAACAATCAGGATGCCCATCAGCTTTCCCTGACCTGCCGTCCTCCAGACATTTTGGACCACAACTTCCATGACTGTTGTCCAAGCCAGCTGGGGCAGATAGGAGTTTTAGTCTAAAGCAGGCATAGGTGAACTCGGCCCTCCAGATGTTCTGGGACTACAATTCCCATCATCCCTAGCTAACAGGACCAGTAGTCAGGGATGATGGGAGTTGTAGTCCCAGAACATCTGGAGGGCCAAGTTTGCCTATGCCTGGTCTAAAACATCTAGTGAGCAACAATTTGGGGGAGTCTGCTATACACAATTTCCTAGCATGAGTTCCCATCAATACAACTGGCTTGCTATGGATGTACATGATTGTGCTACACATTGACCTCTTCCACAGTTGCACCTATCACCATCACAACTGTGGTGTTTAAGGGTCCAACAAGATGATACATTAGCTCTTTATCTATGACCAAAGATCCAGAGCAGAACCCTAAAGTGGTTGATAAAGTCCCTTGGCTCTCTGTTATGATCCTGACCTGAACTGGTGGTGTTGGGGGGCTGACAATTTGCATAGTGGGGGAACTTTCAGTTGAAACAAATTGTATTCCTATCCACTCCAATTCAAACTGCAGACATGGGGCCCTAATCCAAACTGGGACCATAGCAGGAGCAAAATGTTTTGGGGTTGTTTTGGGGTTGTTTTTTCAAAAACCACCCCACTTTACACCCTCAACTAGGTTCCTGACCCAGCTTGGGTGCCCTACACTAGCATTTTGAATTTTTAAAATTTGAGACTTAGTGGCAGAGATACAGAGCTAATGTATGAATTAAGTGTTAAACAATCCCTTTCCTCACGGCAAAAAGACCTACCAACATTCCTCATAATTTTACTTCCATTATTTGCAGATACAATGGCTGTTTTTGCTTCCTCTGGTGCTTTATTTAGAAAAGATTAATTCAAAACTGTGAAATAAAATCTTGGTGAGTGACAGTTCCCAGAAAAATAGCTGCCCACATTAGATTTTCCTGATTGCATGGCCAATGAGATCTGCTTTAGGTCAGTTTTTTCCATTGGCAGCCTGCCTTAAGGAGAAGAATATGCTTCACCTCCCGGCAGTTTACAAATATACCTACTAGATTCATGAGTTAAGAAAATTAATGGCATCCAAATGAAGCGGCTTACCTCATGCCATTTCAGAGATTGTTTTGAACTGAAATTGGGCTCCGAGTCATATCAGCAGAGATCCATGGGTTGAGTTAATGCTAGAGGCTAATGGGTGCGATGGATTGCAAGACAGCAACTGCCCCACCTACAGACTATGAGGTGGTCTTTGTAATAATCTTTCATTTGGGGACAGCCAGCAAATACACTGACCGGGAATCCAGGCTGCTGCAAAGTTATTATTAGACATTTGTTTTGCAACCGTCAGTGGAACGGATCAAACTTTCCTACGGGAGGCTGGCTGCTTACTGTGCATCCTTTTCCACAGAGAGAACCCGCAGCTTGCCAATTACATGTTAGACAGATGGCCGTGTCATGCAACTTGGGTTGTAACCATGAAACCACTTGGTCCCCCAGAAGTCCTTGTGCTGTTCTGCAAGCGTATAAACAAGCAAAGACCAAGAGAAGATCATGGAGATGCAGAGGCTGTCGGCTAGTAGGAAACAGGGAGCTTGAAAGATGTATTAAAACAGTTAATCTGCAGCACAGAGTTGATCAGTGGAAAGCTTAGGAGCTTTGAATCTTTTATGAACATTCTGTGTGGTCTCCTGTGTGGCACACCACCCCAAGCTCTGAACAATATGAGAGTTCAGGGGTACCAGGTGCTCACTCAGGGTTCATGCAGGGGTGGACTTGGGTACCATGGTGCCCTGAGCCAGGCTGAAATTTGGCATTCACACCCCTGCCGGGTTTTCGGAAGGTGTGAGGGCTCTGGCAGGGACCTAGAGCCCTCCCACCTCTAGTGCTAACTAGTGTAGCTTCTTTGAATGGGAGTCCAGGGGAGTTGCGGTCATGGGGAAATAAATCGGGTAATGCTTATGAGGTAAAGGAACCCCTGCCTCCTCTCTGGTGTGCAAAAGTGACTTGAAAAGCAACAGAGGGAAAACAACTGTGCCACATTTAAACCACTAATGTCAGGCCTGGTCTGTCCATGAGGTGGGCTGAGGCAGCCACCTCAGGTGGCAGAACTACAAGGGGTGGCACCCCCAAAGTTGCCCCACCTGCCCCGTCTGTCGCTGATGGAGAAGAGGCGGCAAAAGCAGCGGCTTCTGGTGAGATTTCATGAGATCTCGCTGAAACCTGCCATCGTCACTGCTGTGATTTATGGGTACTGCCACACAACCTGGGTAAGGGAGGCTTCATGGGGGCAGGGTAGCAAAATGGGATGCAACACCCCAGGCTAATGTGCACATAGACCTACTTTCAATTGGAGCTATCGGCCAAATTTGTTTGGGGTAAAGGGGAAGTTTTGACATTTCATTCAGATTGGGTCAGTGAAGTCCAGAACTATATCCTTCAAGGTGTAAGGGAACCTAAAGATTTCAGCCTCACACCTTTTTAACGAACTTTCCCCCTTTATAGAAAAATAAAAATACCAGTGCTGTTTTGCTGTAAGGGGCATTTCAGTACAACGTGTAATGACAATAAAGCACACCCTGCTTCCCAGTTCCAAAGCCTTCAGGCAGTTTGAGTTTCAAATGTCTAATGCGGAGCAAAGATAGTCTGAGCAAACAGGGTGACTCACTGTCTGATACAGAGCTCCGAGCCAAGCTGCTGGTAAACAGTACTCAACTGGTCCGATCTGGATTTTCAAAGCCTGTTGAATGATTACACGGAGAGAGAGCACTTTTTAAATACAGGCTCTTGCAAGTCACTTTCCCCAACTAAGTCTTTTGCAAATTAGGCACTGTACGGGATTGGTGAGAGGAGACAGTACATGCATTTGTTTATGAAAGCACCCCATAAATCCTAAGTGTTGTATAATGGCACTGTGCAGTTTCAAGGAAAAGTATACAAAGGGGGCTTTTTCGAATATCTGCCAGCAATTCTCAGAAACATCTGGCTGCTAAATTCAAAACTGCCTTGTTCTCTCTGCTTTTTGACTTTTCCTCTAAGATTTTTAAACTCAGTATAAACTTTCTAGACGTAAGATTATCTGCCCTTGTATAGTCCGTAGTCGATCATAGGGCAACTGTGGAGTCAGAGCCAGTTTTCTCAATTGCAGCAGCTCTGGTAACCAAGGTGGGAAGCAGTTGCTGTTTTTTTAAAACTGAAGGGTAAATTGACCTTTGATAGTGGGAGTTACTGTCCTCCAAACTTGGAAATAAGCTTTCTTTTTCAGGTATAAGTTCTAGCTACAGGCAGTGTTCCCACTCAGACCCAGTGGTAAGAGAGCCCCTACTGAAGGGGTAGGGAATTTGTGGCCTCTGAATATTGCAGGACTCCAACTCCCATCTCCTTGGCTGTTAGCCATGCTGGCTGGGGCTGATGGGAATTGGAGTTTAACATCTGGAGGGCCCCAGGTTTCCCACCCCTGCAATTCAGTGCTCCCCCATGGATGAGCACCAACTCCGTAAGGCTGACCCCTGGCAATTGCCCCCTGCCCTTCCTCCAGCTGTATTCTACTTGGGAGTTACTGGAAACTGGTAGCCAAAGCTCCCAGTCTCAGCCCTCAGCCCAAATGAGTTGGAAACCTTCTACCCATGGTATAATGGAGAGTGGGGACAGAGCACCTCTGCTTACTTTACAGCGGAGACAATGATGTCAACTCCTGAAGTATGATTAGCCAATCCTCTGCATGTCAAATAAGCAAGCTTTTATCAAAGAGAAACCCACTAGATAAACTAGGAAGAGGAAGGTTATATTATCATGCATGGCTAAGGGTTCAGGTGTCACTTTCTGCTTGCATATTACCAGGGGCATACAAAGGGGGGGCAGAGGGGGCGGGTTCCCCCAGGCACCACTCTGGGGGGGGTGACAACATGGCCCACTAGCCCCCCCAGCTGTAGAGTGGCCGAGGGCGCATGCGGTTAGTATGGGCATCATTCACGTGCTGTCCGTACGAGCTGCCTCTCACATGCTGACCGTGTGCCCCGTCCTACCCTGGCTGCCGGAGAGGGTTCCTCCACCACTGCATATTACATCTGTTGAGGAAGAAAGAATCTTATCACTTAGGCTACTGCAAGTGACCTACAAAGTTCTTTGCTTGTACCAATGCATGACATTAGGACTTCACAAGTGTGACGTATAAAAATTGTTCTCTATTAATCTTGTGCATCTGCAAAAGTATATTATGTTTTGACATATATCCCCTCGTTGCAATTGTATTTGTTATGTCCTTTTTTGTTCTTGTTATATAATTCAGTTAAAAAACGCTGCCCACTTTTATTTCAAAAAATTCTGGTCACAAAGTTCCAGTGTCACAAAAAGTGAGCAAAGCTTTGAGTGCACCAAAACTCTTAATCAGGCTGGATATTAATCAAATTTGGTTGTACATTGTACCTTTAAAGCACATTCAAAGCACATTTCCCCCCTCAGAATTCTGGGGGCTATAGTTTAGCTGTCATAGAGTTAACTAACTACAGCTCCTATAATTTTTTGTGGGGGGCAATGTTCTCTGAATGTGGTTTAAAGTGTTTTCTGTGTGCAGCATTAGGCAAAAGCTGGCTTAGTACTGAAGCCATTATGCTTGTATTGGTCAAAAATTCATTTTTGATGCATAGTCGTAGCACTGGCATGTTTATGGAGACACAACTATATGAGGCATGTGATAGAGTGCCTGCATTTCAGAATTGACCACTTCTCCACCACCTGTAGCCCTCAAGATGTTGTTGGACTCCAAATCCCACCAGCCCCAACCAGAATGGGAAATGGTCCGGGACTGTGGGACTTGGCATCCAGCAGTACAGTATCAGGGATGCCATAGGTTTCCCACTCCTGCCCTAAGTGGTGGGGGTGGAAATTCACTGCTTTCCAAGAGCAAGAGAGGGATACCCGGAGGGCTCCATTTGGCCCCAGGGCCCAAGCTTCTTCCTCCCTGGTATATACCACTACACACTTTCTCTCTATTCACAAGACTACCTTCTATCTGCCTTTTGCTGTAGAGTAACTGTAAATTACCTCGCAAAGGAGAGAAAATGATTTTCACTGTGTTTACTGTGGGTGGAAATTCTGTTTGTTATCTGTCCTCCTCCCTATATCACCTGTAACATACAAGTTCATCTATTCCTAATTCTGCAGCCCATGTTTACTATGGTGTCAGCCCCAAACAAAAGAATTGGGAAAGGCAAACAATTGAGGATTTATACTATCGTTCTGCATAGCCATTAGCACTGAAATATGTACTTGAATAGCCTGTTTTTAATGCTGTTGTCAGTACATAAAACAGTGATATAATGGAGGGTTGTGAAATCCAAGGAAATTGCAGCTGAAAGGGGGACCGTTTCTGGCTGAGACAAAGGCATATTAGTGTACATTTCAGCCTTGAGTAAACACAACCAATGTCCATCAGTTAGGACTGGTGCAGACTACTTTTTGTGTGATTGCAAGGTCAGTTGTGTTCCAAATCTACAGATATACTGTGGACGGTCTTGTTTCATAGGAAATGCCTGTTTCCTTTTTACTGAAAGAGAGGGGGGGGAGGGATGGAGGGACAGCAGGAGATGTGAGCTCCAGGTTCTGAGAGGCATTGCAGGGCTGGATGATGGGAAGCAGTCTGAGATTAACCAGGAGCCAGGAATATGGGACGGTGCCAGTAGTCAGGGCTAAAGAGAAATTCAGAATTGAAGGCAAGTCAGGAACAAGCTAAAAGTCAGGGCCAAAGGACATGGGGAACATACTGTTACTCAGGAACATTTTGTTGCTCAAGCAAGGCTTAACTGCAAAAGGAAACTCCTTCATGTTCAGAAAGATCCAAGAGCCAGCATGGGTTCAGGATAGGGCCTGTGGGAACTATTTTTTCCACAGCAGTCAAGAGTTTGATACAGCAGGTACTAAAGTATTGGGTTCAGAACCAGTAGGGCTTCCCTAGTGTCCCTAGAACTACAGTTATGAAGCAAAATGTGCAGGTAACCCTCCTAAGTGATTTCTGTGAGTTGAACCAAATCGGCTTCTCCCATGTTTGTGTTTTGAACCAGCGGGTGAATTCAAAGCTGTGATGAGTGAGTTGTTCGGATACCAGGTAATTCCTGAGGCCCTAAAGAGCTGCTGTTCTCCTGTTTTCCAGTGCAATTTTCCTGCTTCTGTCTCATTTTTACTCCTTGAAATGTTCATAGTTTGCCCTTCCTCCCCCCCCCCCCAGCAAGCAGGAGGCCTTTTTCCTGTGGTGGGTTCATATGAAATCAGGTACTCCCTGGAAGTTATTTTCTACAAATGCACAAATAGGTGTGGGTGTATATGAAAGAATGCCCCCCCCCCCGAATGGCAAACAAAACTTTTCTAAGAGGCTTAGGCATATCTTCTGCTGTGCAAGACTTAAAGTCCAGACATGCATTAACAGGTGCTGTCTGGCAGTGACAGGGAGAAACCCAGTGATAACTCACACCAGGTGGCCATCTTTCCCACCTCCCCAAAGGTGTCAAACCCCCCCCCCCAAGTGTCCATTGGCTACCTGGAAAATGTGACTGGAGCTGATTAGCTGGAGCCTGCCAGCTGGCATTTAAGCCCAAGGTGGGTCCTCCTATGTCCTTCAAAATGGGCTGTGGCAATGCAGCCTTTTGTCCCTCTTGCGCCCCCCCCGGACAACTGATGCTGGAAGCATCCAGCGCCAGAGGTGACCACTGAGAGTAAATTCTGCAATGTTTCATATGTAGCACTGAGACCAATATTCTGATAGTGTTTCATTTCTGTTTCAAGCTGCAAACTTGCTATTTCTACCCTTCACCCATCTGACTTGTACTCCATTTGAATAAACTCTGAATTGTTTCAAGGATACTTGCAAAACTATATTGAAAAATCAGAACTCCTATTAGAATTGATAAGTTCCATTATAAAGACTAAAATACTAAATAAGATGGATGACAATGTGTAGCAGAGAATTGGTTTAAAAGTGTGTGAAAGAAAGTAATAGAAATGGAAAGAATTTGCAATTGAGTAGATTGGAAGTTCAACACAAGGGTGGGGTGAGGGGTAAGGGGTGGTGGTGGGGAAAAGAAGTATCTGTGGGACTGAGTGTAGGATGTATGAAATGTATGTTTGTATATTTGTAACGTGTGTACTAATGCTGAATTATTTTAACAATAAAAAGTATTATGGGATGGTTTCTGAACACACTCAAGTGCTCGTTAAACAACACAGAGGGGGGAGGGGTGGCTTAGGGCTGCTTGAGGCTGTGCTACTAGTTGTTGATGTGCATGGGACAGCAGAGGGAGGTGGGCTGAAGTTGCCTTTTACCTTACCCTAGAGGAGACCACCATTAAGGTAGTGGGAATGTCACACCCCAGGCCCTAGGTTGGCCAGTAAGTGGGTTGGTGGTGGCAGAGAGAAAGGATTAGGGTGGGTTCCCCAAGGCTACTACCCTACCCTACAAGGCTGGCGCTGGAACTGAGGACCTCTGTACTGTGACAAATGTTTGCTGGGAGTTTAAAGAACAAGAAACCTTATTATTATTTTCTGAGACACCTATGGGCAGCGTAGGGTGTACCTACTGCCTTGTCATAGCATTATGTGTCAAAAGCACTATCCAGTAGCACAAGATTACATATTTTCCAGACTAGTGATGAGAGTGCTGGTAGACTTGCAGGGTGGAGAAACTGGAATTGTGCTTTGTGGTCTGAGTGCAATGAGGAGATGATTCCTCACAACACAGGGACAAGCTGCAGGAAAGATGCCTTCATCCTTGCCACCCATAGGATTTCATTCCATTTGGTTCCATCCTCCCCCCCCGCCCCCCTGCATAAAAGTAAATAAATTGTCTGTACTATCCCTTATTGTTGGTGACAATGAAGGAGACCATGTACAAACATTGCTATCAAATGTTCTTCAGTTTTCAGCCGTAAGGTCAAAGCCACACCTGATTTGCGTCACTGCAAGAGGCAGATTAGTACCTGAGTTGATTATGAGACATATATCAAAGATAGCCGTCTAGAAACAAAGGCCTATAATCAGGAGAGAGACTAGGACAGGAGGGAGAAGGAACTTTTCCTTGGCACAGGTCGACAGGTGAAGGGATTATGTGCAGCCATTTCTCAAGATAAACCAAGGGGTTTTTATGGAAGTGTGGCTGAGTAACTCTGTTATGGAACCAGAGCTGATTTCTCTCTCTCTGTGTGTGTGTGTGTGTGTGTCTGTGTGTCTCTGGTTTTGAAGACTAATCCGCATGCTGTTTGGAGCACAATACTGACTGTAGCTGGGAAAGTCTTGCAGACATGCTGACTGGCAAACTGGATTGAAGTGGATTTGGGACAGATAGGCTACTGCAGCTAAGGAGTGCCTCTGGCTGCTCAAGATAGGCTGGATGGAAACAGCTGAGGGACTGGGAATTCCATTGGCAGAGAATTCAGTGAGTCAGCACTGAGTCACCTTACCCCTACGTGACAGCGGAAAGGAAAGCACACCACATAGTCGTAGTTAATTGGCTTGTGCACTGCTTCAGAAATTCTGACCAGGCAGAGCAATCTCTCATTTCTGGAAGCTGCACGGAAAGGCATGGTGAGCCAGGAATAGTCCCCACAATGGGCTATTGGGATGTTTCAGAGGATGTTCTAATTACCCCTGCAGTTCCCCCCAAACAAGGATTATTTGTTGTTGCCGTCTTCTCCTGCTGGAGGGGATGCTCTGATCTTTCCACATCCATCTCATTTCCAAATCAAATTACAGGAAGAACGGCTGAATAAGCGAAAAGAGCAATCGCAGTCAGTCGCATGGGCCCTTACAGGCATAGCACAGCATGGCTAATCTGTTGTAAAATACTGGGAGGGCAGAGCGTACTGATAAAATGGAAGCACTGTCATCCCTTCATCTGGTGACTTATGACACTTGGCAGCAATAAGGTTTTAAAAGGATCCTCTAAAGCAAGGCTGGGAAGCATGTGTTCTCCCAGATGTTGATGAACTACAAATCCCACGATCCCTAGCTATTGGGCATGCTGACTGGGGCAGATGGGAGTTGAGTTTCAAGCAGGACTGACTGACCTATAATGGGGTAGGAGCACAAAGCTTCCTGGGGCAGGGCAGTGGCAGTGTTGCGCCTGTGCAAGGGCAGTGGCACAGCCAGACTGGTATTCCTACTGGTGTGCCTAGACCTGCCCCCAACTTTGTCCCCATCCACACCTGTTCACACCCTGGTAAGTGAGAGCAACACGACTATTCGGAGGGCAGCTCTAGAACCCCACTCCACTACGCCAACTGCTCCCAGTTGCACAAATGTTAGGAGGGCAGCAGATCCCCACCCACCCCTTTAAGGGACTGACAGTACATTCTTATGAATGGGACTCCAAAATAAGTTCTGAGTTCAGTGGGGTTTCCTCCCAGGGAAATGTATATAGGATTGCAGTCCTAACAGCGTGATCTAATTGTAAGGCATTGCTATGAGTTTGTGGGTGCCTTGACTCCTCTCTGGGTCTAGTGGGTAAGGTAAAGGGGACCCCTAACCATTAGGTCCAGTCGTGACCGACTCTGGGGTTGCGGAGCTCATCTCGCTTTATTGGCCGAGGGAGCCGGCATACAGCTTCCGGGTCATGTGGCCAGCATGACTAAGCCGCTTCTGGCGAACCAGAGCAGCGCATGGAAACGCCATTTACCTTCCCGCTGAAGCTGTACCTATTTATCTACTTGCACTTTGACGTGCTTTCAAACTGCTAGGTTGGCAGGAGCAGGGACCAAGCAATGGGAGCTCACCCCGCTGTGGGGATTTGAACCGCCGACCTTCTGATTGGCAAGTCCTAGGCTTTGTGGTTTAACCCACAGCACCACCCACGTCCTGGGGTCTAGTGGGTACTGGAGCTTTAACCAATGCTCAGAGTTTTGAAATGGGCTGCGAGGCACAGTGTCAAAATGCAGACCAGGTGGATAATGGCTAAGTATGTGTCGTTAACAGAGAACAAAGGGTGGATAAGCCATAAGAAAAGCTAAGACTACGTACCAGCCAGCAAATGGGTGGTGCCCCACCCTGGTCTCTGGGTAGCTAACAGAAGACAATGCCAGAGTTTTTAGGAGGAGGAAGTTGCAGGATTGCAGTTGAAGATGATGTAAACCGCAGTAAAGTAGCTGGCGTTTGCAAGCAGGAGCCAGCTAAAGAGAGAGGAAGGTCAGAGCACAGTGTGGGCTGACCTTGGGATCCAAGGTGGCAGAAATTGGGTAAATGGGAACCTCTTGGAGTGTAATGCTGGCAGCCCCTCCATTGTAGGTGTGTGTAAATAAACAATGGTTTATGTGTGGTTATGTGTGTGTAAATAAACAATGGACTCAGCTACATTAGTAAGGAAACACCGTATAGAATGCATTCTAAACATGCAATACCAGATGGAGCCAGAGAGTAAGCAAATATTTCTACAAGATTTTCCAGAGTGTTGTTTTTTTTGTTGTAACGATTTAATTCTGACTTTTTTATAGCACTTTTTTTCTGTGTGTAGATGCACCCCAGATATCATAAACACAGTAGAACTTCCACTGTGTTTCATTTCAAAAGGAGCACAAACTGAGTAAACACCCGGACCCCTGGAATCTCGCACTGCTCTGGACATTAGGGTGGCATGTAAACAGTATTAATAATGCTTGGCATGTGATAGTCTAGACTTTGCCATCATGGCCATGTCTGGTAGCCAAATGGAAACAGTGGAATTCCCGTTCATTTCAAAGCTGTTGGCACTTAAAATTGCTATTTTCTTTAAGCAATCTTGCACATAATTATTTGTAGTTTTGCAAAAATAAAATAAAACCAGTGTTTAATGTTTGGTGTTAATTGTAACAGATAGAATTGCACATGGGGGAGAGGCTAGCTAGATGGTGCCTTGCATGCCTCCTTCCAGCAGCTCCAGTCAAGTTTGTGCCAATGTATTGCTCTGCTTTCCTTTGGACCACATCAGCGAGACTGAGAATGGGGTCTTGTCATCTGGGCAGCCCAGGACCACCATACACACTGCCCAGACTTGAACCCTGGGGAGGTCACGTTGGTGCTGCAGAGGTTCGACTTCACTCCTGGAGATACACTCTAATGTCTCTCAAGACAGATGCCAACAACCACAGCCAAAATGTTGGAATGAGGTTATTGAGGTGAGATGAGTATCAGTGCGAGGTAGGTGTAAAAGGGGGGAAGTATGTTGAGAGAGACTGCTGAGAGAGGTCATTCCTAGATGGGATTATTTTGAGGCAGAGATGCATTGGATCCTATAAACAACAGCAGTACTGCCATCACATAGCTGGATGTGTTCTTTAGCAATAAATATTTTTTTTAAAAAACGGAGAAAGGGAGGATCTGGTGATGGGCAGAGCAGTCAGAGTATGGATGCTTTAGAGCAGTCAGCTGGGTAACTGGAGTGTAGCTTTACCCAGGACCGTCTTAAGCATATCCGGCGCCATGGTGCAAAGATCCCTCTGGTGCCCCCCCCCATATCCCAGAGTTACCGACCTTTTTCAGGGGGGATGGCGCTGCTGGTGACGCTCCCAGCTTTGCAGGGCTGGAGGAGGCGGGCAGTTCCTCTGGTGGGGAAGAGGCGGAGGCTGGATGCGGTGGCTCCCGGCTCAGCTGGACACTTTGTGCCGTGGCCACGGTAGGCGGAGGCTCCGGGCACAGCGCTGCTTCGTTGGGGCATTGCGGAGGTGGGCGAAGGCGGCAAGCTGATGCCAGGAGATGCCGCGTCCAGCCTCTGCCTCTTCCCTGGTGCCCTCCAGAGCTTGGCTCCCTGCGCCACTAGCCTCTAGAAGTAAGATGCCCTGGCTTTACTATTTCATTTCTCTGGGCATTTTGGAGCACTGGGCTTTGCAATAAGTGATAGTTGACACCTTCACAGAAAGTTGTATCAGAATAGGATTCCATTATGCTATGGTATGTGTGTGTGATCTGTGTCTTTCACGCACAAGTCCCTCTAGTAGCCAACATCCCTGGGTACAAACTGACCTAATTAGTGTGCAAGGAGCTGCCTAAATCAACATTTTTAAAAATGTCCTGGCTCATACATTATGTTAAACCAGGCATAGGCAAACTCCAGCCCTCCAGATGTTTGGGACTACAATTCCCATCATCCCTAGCTAACAGGACCAGTAGTCAAGGATGATGGGAATTGTAGTCCCAAACATCTGGAGAGCCAGAGTTTGCTTATGCCTGTGTTAAACCATAATCTAGCACAATTAGCATGAGCCATGGGGAGCCTCGGACTTGCATGGTTCGCCTCTGGCGTGGCCATGAGTGGTAGCTTGGTAGCTTTCCTTCTGTTTCTTATTAACCTCAGCTCCCCCCCCCCTCTTTTTTGTTAATCTCAACTATGGTTTCTTTCAAGCCATAGTTTAAATTCAGAGAGCTGTTGCCTTGAGAAGAACCTCCATCTGGTGCCCCCAGGGAATGTTCTCATCAGCTGATATGTGTTAAGCATGTTATTGTTGCACTATCAGTAAAGATTTATTTTTCAGTGCCATTTTGAGCCTTGGTTAGGAGTGGCTGGTGTAGCACAATGTCTGATTATGGCCTTTGTCACATCACACAGACAAGATCATGCCAGCAACATTTGTCACGCTTCTTCCCCTTCCCACTGCTTTATCATCTTTCGTTGTTACCCCTGTGTGTTTCAATATATAAATTAAATGGACCAGTGAATCATTTATTTATTTATTTGCATTTAAAATAGTATCACCAGCAGGACACGTTTCATTCAATGTATGTCTTGGAAGATTGGGTTTGTTTGGCTTTTTCTCTTGTGAGCAAACATACAGTTTTGATGCAGCACACCAAAATACAGAAAGTAAACAGAATTCTCCAGATTTGTCTTTTGAAGTTGTGGAGCTAAATACCTTAAATATGTAGCCGTATATACTTCATTAGCCTGCCTCCAGTCCTCAATGGCCTCTTTTGTTAACACACTATGTTCTGGTAATCAGCTGCTTCCTTATATTCAGAGCAAAAGTGATGATGCCTTGAAAAAAGGGAGAGAAGAGATTTGATTGCTAAGTTCTGCTTTTGAATTTATGCCTGCTTTTTAATGGAGCCAAAGTTACCTCCCCATGGTGCAAGCCTGGGCAGTGTATATGGAGGTCTTGGGCTACTCAGATGACAAGATCCCCCTCTTGGTTGTGCAGCTGCGGTCTAAAGGAAAGCAGAGCGATACATCTGGCACCAGCTGGGCTGCAGGAGTTTCTGGAAGGAGGCATACAAGGCGCCACCCAAACATCTTAGGGATTTCACTCCGAATTTGTGTAGGGTTTGCTCCTTAGGCTTTTCTTCTCCTGAAGAAATCCTGCAAGGCAGCAGAGGTTTAGAATCAGAGTTTTCCTTTTCCTAGATGGGCTACCTTCCCAAGTTGACGAGTTCCATCTGCCCCACACTTCCCCCTACAGCACATGCAAAAAAAAACCCAATGCAAATGATTGTAACAATGCACTGTTTGTTTATTCTGCTCAGTTCTTGTGTGCACTGGCTTGGCTTTCTGTTCACTGAACACATTCCCTTAAATATGCCCACATTTCATTGGATGCCAGGACTGGACACCCACTTTCCCTTCTACTCTGAACAGAGGAGAGGTGAGTGAGGTTAGCAGTAGCTGATGTTGGTGTTGTCTTCTACTGATGGGGGGAGCTAATTGGGGGCAGACCTGCACCATTTTGTGGTCCTTTCTCTTAGTCTGGTGTTTTAGAGGTGGCAGACATTTTGTGTTACGCCACACACACGTAACAAGCTTTTTCTGATTGATGCCAGCAAAATGCAACTGGTGCTCAGATGCAACCCCTAGTTTAAAGGAATAGGAAGTGGTGACTAAGCAGGAACGTTGTTTTCTCAAAGGCAAAAGCCGAACAGGGACCTGCAAGTGCTTACTCTCCGTGAAAGAAGAATTCTTTAAACCAAGTAATCATCTCCCTTTTAAGTAGACTTCCACAAGTTGCTTCTCCAGTAGAGGCCCTCATGGCAATGAGATGGAGCTTTAGCTATTTCTTGATGGCTGAATCATTGCTGCTTACTGGGGAGGAAAGGAAGAGGCAGGAGGAGAAGGGGAAATCAGTGTCACATTGTCCACTATGGCCCACCCATGCCACTGTGATTGGAGAGTTCAGTGTAAAAAGAAGAATGTGAGGCACTTCTGCTAAAATGTGTTCGAGTTGCAGATTGGGCAGTCCACACTGTCATTCTGCTTTCCCAGGTTCTCGCTGCCCATTCCCCATAAACTCTATTTGACCTATTTTGACCATAAAGGGGGAAAAGAAAGCTACAATTACTTGCAGGGTGTTTTGGATGAGTTTTGAATAAGCAACAAATTAATATGACATGCTGAACTTTGGCATTCTGTCTTTAACAATAACAAACTCTGTTCATTTTTCATTATGTGTGAAATGTGCAGATGTTAGTAGACAATGGAGCTCTAAGGATATGTGAAGCTTCAACAAATGAAAGAGGTTGATCCTCTGTTCTGGTTACATCAGTATATGTAAATGCACTTGTAAATATCTGAGAACTGGAGGGAAAGGAGGGGAAGTGTGTTTCTATATAATTTCCCCTCTGTTAAGGAATGATCATGACTATCCCATTCAGTTAATTTTAAAGCAACAGCTTTGGTTTGTATTTATTTAATGACAGACCGTTGTATCGTGCTTTTCTGAAACTAGGGATGGAGAATAAATTTCATTCATCAATATCTCCTCTTAACTACTTGCTGGAAGTGGCCCTGAGGGTTGGAGTGGAAACACTGTGATACAGTGTCATGATCCCCTATCTCCCAGTACCAATCCAGAAGGATATCAGGGCCAATGGTATCAAAAGCTTTGCATAACCCAAAGAGAACAAGCAGGGTTACATGCCCCTCCCCATCTCGCTACCAACAAATATCACCAACTTAGGCAGCCAATGCAGTTTCAGTGCCATGTTATATCAGGGTTAGCCAAAGTGGTTAACCCTCCAGATGTTTTTGGACTACAACTCCTCTCATCCCTGACCATTGACCATTCATGTGAGAATTGTTGGGAGTTTTGTTGGAAGCCACCCAGAATGGCTGGGGTAACCAGTAAGACGGGTGGCATATAAATAATATTGTTGTTGCTGTAGTCTAGCACCACATTGCCTACCTAGCTCTGTTGGTTAGCGCATGGTGATAATGCCAAGGTCGCAGGTCCAATCCCCATACGGGCCACATGCATATTCCTGCATCGCCGGGGGTTGGACTAGATGACCCTCAGGGTCCCTTCCAACTCTACAATTCTGTGATTCTATAGTATATAGCATCCACTAGGGGCACAAATGGCACTTTTGTGGAATCAATAGTTGCAAGTTTGAAAACATTCTTGCCTAATGCTCAAAAGACCCCTGCATGTGGGCTGCTATCAGATGTCAACACAGTTAAGGGCAGAGCATTCTCAGCATGGCTGAATGTGTGCTAAGAAGGGGGAACTAGTCACTTGGCCAAGAAACGTGAACATTAGAAAACAGAGAACTGGCTGCCTATCAACAGCAGCCTCCACCCTATCCCATCAGAGACTATTTTCTTAGGCATTGTGACTTGGTTCCCAGAACTTTAAGCTTCACTTAATATGCATGTTGAAATATGCAGGATATATTTTCCCCCGGAATTCAAAGAAAGCAGTGAAAAACAAATTATGAAATTTCACTTGGCCGAAGCAGTGTTGCACTGTTGGCTTTTCCTCCTTAGCTTTCAGCGATTTCCTAACATCTGAAGACGTCACTAGTGTGAGAAAGTTTGACATTTAAGAGAAACAGGGGACTAGGAAGCTGTTAACCATTGCGTGACAATTATGTCTGGAGTTATTCTCATTTGCCTTCAGGTTACTCTGTGCCGTCAATGTTGTTCTCATGTTTCTTCACACCCCTGTGGGTTTTGGGCAGCTTGATCCAATCCATATTGACTCAGAACAAAGTACCATCCATGTCAACAGTCCCAATTAAGTGTGCATAGGATTGCAGCCTCAGCTTCTTAAAACTGAAAGATTAGATTATAGTAACTCCACCGGCTACACCTATACACACACACACACAAAATTCGCTGCGCTCTACATATATATTTGTAGAGCGCAGCGAATTTTGTGTGTCCAACTCGATCTGTTTCTCCAAGATGGAGACCAGCTAGAAAATGATGATTTATACCATAGTGTATAAAGAGCTGGAACCAATCCTAATTGGTCCAGTGGCAAATCTCTCACAAAGAGATGCCAAAGGAGATCCAAAGCATAGATCTTAGATGTTGTAGCTATTTAATGTGTGTTTATGCCACTGATCTGATTTGTCACTCACAGCAGTGATAAGGGACTGTGCTACAAAAATAACTCCCCAAACAAGGCTTTTCAAATGATAACAATTTATTTGCTTTCACAAACACCAGAGCCCCAAAGGGATAGTTAAGAAGCCATTCATGGAAGCCAAACAGAAATTTGATAGGCATGGGACCTTTGTTTGTCCTTAAATAGCTTTTAGAAGATTCATTTTCTATTATCAAAGAGATAAAAGCTGCTTGTGTTGTGTGGCATGCTGAACTTGGCAAGCTGTGATAATGATCCCAATCATTCTGAGCTAATATTTTGCAAGCACGCTTGTTTTTTAACAACAGAGGCATTGAGCCAATGTATAGACCAGCCTTTGCCAATCTGGATTTCTCCAGATGCTTTAGAGTACAACCCTCATCAGCCCCAGGCAGGATGGGATCACTGGAGTCCAAAATGTCTAGAGGGCCCAGGATATTGAAGGCTAGTACAGATAAAGACTATACCACCCTGTTTTCTAGCACAAGAGTCCCCATTCAGTTGTGAACCAGTAGAAGCTGCTAGTAGGCTAGCACTCTCAGAATCTGGAGGCATGCTCAGACACAGAGCCCAGAGTCCTTTCTCCTTGGGGTGGAGAGGAGAGGAACTGATCACTGTACAGTTCCTTTTAGGTCCTTGCTCAGGAGTGACAGAATCAGAAGGGCCTTGATAATCTTCCCATAATCCTAATCCTATGTTCTATGCTGCCTTGGTATGTTTTTGGTTTTTTTATGAACATGTGGATGGATGATAAATTGATTAGTAGGTAAATGAATAGTCACTGGGCATCACACCCCCAGAACTGGTCCAGGAAATTTCACTCATCCTTTGAGTAGCCAATAGAGCTCTGGTTTCCCCCACCCTCTTCCCAAAGTAACCTTGAGGCTGTTTGCGAGTCATTCAGGTTGTTGTCTTTTGTGGGCAAACGCAGAATCAAATATGGGTGAAGAAAGCTGGATGGCCCTTAGAAGGGGATTCCTTCCTGGAACAGACTTCAAAACATAAGGGACACCACACACACCAAAGAAGTGGTTAAGAGCATCAGCTGCACATGGGGGATAGAAGTATTTGCCGAATTCTCCAGTTATACTGTCAGACAGAGGAGCTATAAGTGTTATGCAGCAGTGCCTATGTTCCTGCCTTTATTTGTCATTATGGGGCATGGGCGTAGCCATGATTTATTTTAAGTGGGGCACTCTTTATGCTGAGGGAGGGGCAGAACCGAGTTATCTGTGATGTAATTGGTCAGTTATTTATTTTTATTTATTTACTTGATTTAGGAGGAGGCAGCTTCCCCTATCCACTGCCCCTTAGCTATGCCCATGTTATGGAATTGGCTATAACTATAATGGAAGCTGTAGCTTGATTAACCACTTCCTGTTTCAGTTTCTTCTCTCCCTCCTCACTTCCACTGCAAGCACAGCTTAGTAGTTTTGCTTTTGTGCAGACATCTTAAAAAGTAAAAGGTAAAGGGACCCCTCACCATTACGTCCAGTCGTGGACCACTCTGGGGTTGCGGCGCTCATCTCGCTTTATTGGCCGAGGGAGCCAGCGTAAGCTTCCGGGTCATGTGGCCAGCATAACTAAGCTGCTTCTGGCAAACCAGAGCAGTGCACGGAAACATCATTTACCTTCCCGCTGGAGCGGTACCTATTTATCTACTTGCACTTTGACGTGCTTTCGAACTGCTAGGTTGGCAGGAGCAGGGACTGAGCTACAGGAGTTCACCCCGTCGCGGGGATTTGAACCACCAACCTTCTGATTGGCATGTCCTAGGCTCTGTGGTTTAACCCACAGCGCCACTCACGTCCCTGCAGACATCTTATTCCCACTAAAAACAGCTAAATTATGAATATTAAGGTATCCACAATTTTTCTACATGCAATGTTGCCCTTACAGAATCATCAATATTTCTAAGCAAATTAGGAGATCTAAAGTTTTGGCAATAGCCAAACAAAAATCCACAACAGGAATAGGATCTTGAGCACTGTACTAGTGTAAATGCTATTCACCCTAGTGGTCCTATGGCAGCAGTCATAGAATCATAGAATCAATAGGTAGCCAACCTTAGGGATTTCTTTCTACAACCTACAGATAATATTTTCTATGGCCTCATCCTCTGAATAGGAAATGCTCAGAGTATTAATAAGTGGAATGAAACTGCCAAACTTGTAAAAGAGAATGTTTAAGGGTTAACTACAGCTGTTTCCTGCCTGAAATCTATCACACTGGGTATGTACAAATGCTGACAGTTAGTTACTTCAAAGCCTCACATTAAAGGTAGTTTGGAAGCTAAAGCTAAGTTAATTATTACGGAACAGAGTCTCTAGCAGAATGTTACAAGATGCAAAGACATTTGGCTGGGAGTGGACCAGAAGCCTTGAACGTCACAAGAGTATGAAGGCGTTTTTAATTACTCTTTCTCTTTGCTCTGTAACTGTTCTGAGTCAAGTCTTACTCAAAGGGAAAGAAGAAAGTTTCAGTGAATCACCAGCGCTACTTCCTGCAACATGTTGCTTGCCCTTCGTGTCTCCCTGGAAAAGAAAGCAGTCGTCACATCTCTGTAGCCAGTAATACCCGAGGCATGTGTGTATCTAGAAACTTAAATAGTGTACATGTTTAGGCCCCACCCTGCAAAAGCTCCCACATGCGTATGACTTCATATTTAGTAATAAGGAGATGGAATTCACCGGGTCTATTTTACACCCATAGGAAATGAAGGATTCAAAAAGTTACACAGCAACACCGTTACTCACTTTTTTTTTTAAATTGCCAATAGCACTTCCCTCCCAGACCATTTTCCTCTTGTGTTGTGACATTTCAGTTGAGAGAAGGGGCTGTCTTATTAAGGAATTTGGCTGTTCATCTGGCCCTCTGCCACAGCTGATGGAATTCATCCTCCTCTTGAGGAAGGCAAACTTTTTGTCCTATTGGCTGGCAGAGGGAAGCCTGCTCCACTCTCCTCGCTGCTGACTGGCTCAATCTCCCAAAGGAGTGGAGGGCTATATCAAGGCCCAAATGGATGACCCCCCCAAAAGCATTTGCCCTTTTGAGGGGGCAGCAGTTTCAGAGGAAGGCAAGGACCAGCCCCATAACATCATTTTCCCTAGCAGTGACCTTGGTGCCTTCCATCAGCGCTGGCTGCTTGCCCAGCTGTGAACCTATCTGGACAGGAGCAGCCTAACTTCTGTTGTCTATGCTGTGGTAACCTCTAGGTTAGATTACTACGTGTTATATGTGGGGCTGCCTCTGAAGACTGTCAGAAACTTCAGCTAGTGCAGAATTTGGCAGCCAGATGGTTCACCAAGGCAAGATGGTTTGAGCATATTGAACCAATCCTGGGCCGGCTGCACTGGACCCAATTCCAAGTGCTGGTTTTGATCTATAAAGCCTTGAAATGGCTCAGGATGGCCATACCTCAAGGGCTGCCTTTCCCCATAAGAACTGCCCCGGACCCTGCTATTATCATCTGAGGCCCTTCTTGGTGTGCCACCTCCATGAGAAGTCAAGAGGGTGGTAACACATGAACAGGCCTTTTCTGTGCTGGCTCTGTTTGTGGAATGCTCTCTCCAGGGAATCTTACCAGACACCTTCATTACATATGTTTAGGTGCCAGGTGAAACTTTTTCTGTATAATCAGGCCTTTGGCTGATTAATATTCTTTTAAATGTGTTTGCGGGATGGAGATTATTGGTTAGTTTTTGTTTTATTATGTATCTTGTGCTCTCATTTTTTGAACCACTCTTCAGATGAAGAGCAGTATACAAATCTAATAAAGAATAATAATAATCTTTTCTCTTTCTTTCTTTGGCTGAAGAGTGAGGCTCTGGAAATGCTTTAAAGAAATAAAATTAAACACTTCATTTTAATTAAACTGATTCAGAGATACCATAGCTTTTCCAGGGAAGGCGCACCCAAAGTATTTTGACATAGGTAATAAAAAGTTGGGTGCCCAAGGCAAAAAAAATCTGAATGACACCCTCACTTCCACTAATTAATGTATAGGACTATCTACTGCGGGAAGAAGGGGGGTTGCCCCTTTGATAAAATGCTTCCACTCATTTCAGTGAGGCATGAACAAGTTGCATTATGCCCTTTTGGTCAGAGTTCTCTTACATCCTATAAACGGAGCCTTAGTGGCTCCCAGAATCTTTTTATATTAGGTACCCATAGGCAATCCATTATCTCTCCGTGTCAGACTCCAATATGGCTATATGGAGATAATATGACTGACTTACCTTATGTGCTTGTTGTATGGGCTATTGAGATGTATGAAAGGGCCTTAGGACATGTTTTGGGATCAGAGAAGGAAAAATCAATAAAAGCTTTTTCCTTTTCCCAATCACTTGTCACCAACTATAGATAGATTTTATTCTGGAAATATGTGAGGAATAAAGTTGCTAACTTAAAAACGCTAAATGTTCATTCTAAACCCTTCAGAGCATTGCAGACTGAAATTCTATGCACACTTATTTAGGAGTATCTTCTATTGAACCCAGTAGCAATTATTATTGAATAAATCTAAATAGAATTCTTCTTTGGGACTTGAAATGAGGCTGTACTTCTTACATGCTGTGCTTTCACACAACTACAATGAATAGAATTCTCTTCCTTTTACATTCAAGTAAGTGCATTACTAGGTGTATCCAGAGTTGGGTTTCATGAGCATATGGATGACACCTTGCTCCAGAGCGCTAAATGACCGCTCCCAATGGCTTCACGTATACAGCTCACGAGCCAGAGGGCTGAGAAGCACTCATCCAGTGCTAACTTCTGGAATAGCCCCTAGAGATAATGCCAGAAACGCTGCAGAACTGTGCCCCCAATATGCTTTTCTCATAATCTAGGAGGATGAAATGGTTGATGGTATCAAAAGCTCATGAGAAATCTAGTAAGACCAACAGGATTGCAGTCCCCTTGTCTTTCTCCCAATAGGCGATTGAGACAGATTCAGTCTCAAACCCAGGTCTGAACCCAGGATGAAGTGGGTCTAGATTATGGATACCAGATTTTTTTCAATGAATCCAGGGACACTTTGGAGTCAGTAGTGGGAATGGAGAGGCAAAAGACCCTGGGCCCAAGCATACATGCATACCCCAAGCCTTCCCTGATGATCTGCCCCCTTCCCCCTTTGTTTTGACAGATCAGGGGAGGCTCAGGAGTCACGGGCGGGCGGGCCTTGCCCAGGAGGGGCGCAAGGCATGCGGTTTCTCTGCCTGGCAAGTGCAAAGCCTTTCTTTCGCACCCTGTGAAACATAAATGCGCAGAGTTTTTTAAAAACTGGGCAACAGCCTCAACTCCCGAGCTTCCCCCGATCAGTCAAAACAAAGGGGGCAGAAGATCTGTACCACCGAACGTCCCCAGTTCCCATTTGGCAGCGGCAGTCAGCAGCTCAGAGCCAGCCTGGTAACGCAATTGGATCTGGCTGGCTTCAGGAGCTGCTCGCTGCTTTGGCGTCCGCCATTTTTCCTCACCAGAAGTCCCCATCTGATGTGTTGCACACAAGACACGTCATATGGGGACTTTCGGCAAGGAAAAATGGCAGGTGCCATGACAAAGAGCAGCTCCTGAAGCCAGTCAGAGCCAACTGCACTACCAGGCTGGCTCCGGACTGCTGAGGCTGCCGCTGTCATGTTTCCCGGGGACAGATTTGCAAATCCAGGGACTGTCCCTGGGAACCGGTGACATCTGGTAACCCTAGTCTAGATCAGTGTTTCCCAAACTTGGGTCACCCATCATCAATTTCCATCATCCGTAGCTAGCAGGACCAGTGACCAAGGATGATGGGAGTTGTAGTCCAACAACAGCTGGAGACCCAGGTTTGGGAAACACTGGTCTAGATAATCCATTTTCTCTAGGGATGCCTGCAGCTGAGTCACCATGATGCTCTCAAGTGTCCCCCCTCCCAGGGGTATTTGTGATAGGGTGGGTTGTTGTCAAATACCATCAGGTCCACGGTGTTTTTGTCAGGAGTAACTGCACAGATTGCCTCCTTCAAGGCAGTTAGCACCACTCCTTATGCAGAGACATGTACACCACACCCTGAACCTACCCAAACATGCCCCCACAACTAACTTTAATCAGCCACATTGGTTCAAGGGCTACATTGTTGGGAGCATACACACAAGTACCTTGTCAATGTCACCAGGCTGCAAAAACTGAAAGTGATCTTAGAAAACGTGGTTTGATGGAGCATTGGAAACCTCACTTGGGATTGCATCCATCATGGCATCTAGCTTCTTGCGGCAGTGAATGTCTTTGTCCTCAGTGCCTAGCAAACAACTCACAAAGGGGAGGTGTCCCAGACTCCATTCACTGATACAAGGGTCAACAGCCTACAGACCACCCTGAAGAATTATGCTGGCCAGTTTCTTGAGGATGTGATGAAAGTAGCAAAGTATGGATTTAAATTAAATTAATATGTGTGCTGTTGTTTTAAACACTTTCTGTGTGTAAAAGATACACATATATACATACATATGTTTTAAATAATGTAACTGTTTAATATGAGTTTTTATGATATTGTAAATTGTTTTGGGGTGCCTTATAGGAAGAGGTTCATAAATTATTATTTTTTTTAAAAAAAGTAGAAGACAATATTATCTGTGATGAGTGCATAATAGAAGGCTACAGTCCTAACCCCACCTGCCAAGAAGTAAGTCCCACTGAATTCAATAGAATTTATTTCTGCATAGACATGGCTGGAATTGCACTGTAAGTTTCTGGTTTCTGCATTTTAGATATTTTCTGGGAAGCAAGACCCACAGTATGCATTGGACTGCAGTCTTAAGCACTGTGCTGAAATACTCTACACAAATACATAAAAAATAAACTACTGTAGCTAGGGGTTCTTTAAGTCATGGCTTTAGGGCTTTCCATGTGAAGCTCGTTTCAGCGAACTGTACTCATCCACAAATCCAACGTATTTAGCATTCTTCCTGTCTGCGCAATATCCTCATTTGGAAATTCTTTGCCTCTCTTTCTAGAACGGATCTTGAATGAGCAGACCTTTGATTAGTCTCTTTCCATGTTTGTACATAAGGGTAATTAATGATATAATTATAGCATTAGGAACAGTGCTCACCAGCAATCCGATTGCCAATAACTTATTTACTCTAATTGCTAGTATAAATGTTGAGAATGAATCCCATTTTTTAAAATAACAGCAGCTTTCAGGTTCCTTCTTCGGCGCTCTTAAAAGAATTGTGAGACGAAAGCAAGAATAACTGAGACCAGAGTATCCCTCCCACCTCCATTCCACCAAACACATTTGGGATGAAAAAAATGTGGAGCTGAGTCTAGCTTGTGGGTGGGCAACATATGGTTGGACCATGTGGGCAGCCCCTATAGATACTTCTCAGGCATGTAGACCTAGAATATGCAGTGTGCCTAGAATACTAAGAAAAGCTTCATACTTCATGAAAACATGTAATTTTATTTCCCACTCATATAGCAGCTATTTAGCTATTTAATAGCTGAAGTGGGGGGGGCAGCTTGAGGGCCACTGTCTCTTGTAGGCAAGTTCTGTGTTGGATTGTGGCTACCATACGTGGTATTGTTGTTGTTGTTACTATTATGAGCCCTGGGGACATGGTTTGTATGGTGTAGCATCAACTCAAGTATGTTTAGATACAGAATCAACTAAGACCGTGCTGCAATTAAATGCTGGGGACTTTTGAGAAATATTTCATGCCAAACTTTATTAAGACCCATGGACTCGAGAGCATTTTAAAGTGGCTTCTTCTCCCCTCCATTTGTTTTCATTAGGTCTATAAAATCTGCATCCCTTTACTTATTTAAGGAATTTGAACATGCAGTAGGTTAATATGCCACCATGGAGGCCAAATGAGAGTAAGGAAAACATTCCTCTTCAAGATCGGAATAAATAAATTCATAAACTGTAAGTTTTAATCAGAAGGTTGTCAGAGACATCAAACGAGAGACCCTGTTTGTCTGGAGGTGTGACACTCCCCTGTAGCAATTGTATTGATTTTCACATTTTTCTAGGATACGTGAAAAATAGCATGCCCTGACAACATTCTCTGATAATTTGAGCAATGATTATAACCCCAGTACTATAGAATGCTGAGTTAATCAGGGAGAGGCAGCTCCTGTTTTCTCCATTCCCCAGGCTGTGGTTTGAGAGCTGCAAGTGTGTTTTGATTATGCTCAGGAGGTTGGAGCAAAGCCCAGTGAGGAACTTTCCCCTATGAGAAACTCTCGCACTCATTGTTGTTCTCCGGCAGCTGCCACTCGGAGGCAGGCTGCCTGGAGGTCTCCCATAGCCATCATGAATAGTCGCCATTGAGAGTCTTATCCTCTATAAACTCGTCTGACCCCTTTTAAAGCCATCAAAGTTTCTAGCCAGCACATCTTGCCAGAGCATGTTCCATAGTTCAGCTATGCACTGTGTGAAAAAGGACTTCCTTTTGGAGGTTCTGAATCTCAAAACTATTATATGAGAGTGAGAAAAAGTCCCAATTTTCTCCACACCATGAATGATTGTATACACCTTTATTGTATCGTCCTTTGCTATCACATCTACCGCACAATTTGTATATTAAAGCCCCAAACATTGCTACCTTCCTGCATAAGTGAGGTGCTCTAGGTTCTTGATAATTTTGGTTACCCTTTTCCGCGTGCTTATTTCATGCACATGGATTCTAGAAATGCCAGATATTCTACAGAGGGAACCCATTTTTAATAGATTTTTCATCCACCTTATCATCTAGGCCCACAGCCGCTGTAGGGTATTTGCTTGGTGCATTGACAGTTGAGATAGTTCAGTTGCTAGAGCCAGGAGTCTCTTAATCTCAGGGTGAGGGGTTCAAGCCCCATGTTGGGCAAAAGAGTCCTGCGTTGCAGGGGGTCGGACTAGATGACCCTTGTGGTCCCTTCCAACTCTATAAGTTCTGTGATTGTTCATATGTGGTGGTTATGGAATTTCTTCCCTTTGGTTCTTTCCCCCCTCTTCTTCAGAAGGCAAGCTAAGATATTCCTTTAGTTATTCAATTCCTTGAATAATCTGGCTGACTGGAATAATAATAAGCTGGCTGACTGGAACCCGAAACAGGAGAACTTGTGGCAAGTTCCATTTGTTGAACGTTGTTCACTCATGGAGGCAGAAGGGTGGAATATAAGTCTCTTAGATTTATCAGTGTAATAACTAACTTCATTCAATGCTGAATTCATATCAAAGGTGAAAATATCTTGGGCTTCCACTGGAGGAAAGCTGAGGTCCCCATCTTCTGCACTTATTTGAAGTGCTCAGTAGTACAATCTGCCTGCTTTTTTAGGTAAGGGTGTTGCTGCTTGTCCTGGAATGTCTCTATGTATATGCTTGAAGAAAAGCTCTAAAAGGTTTAGTTTACTTAACAGGGCACCTTATTTTGTGGACAAAACAGACATAGGTTTTGAGGGTATGTTATGCTCCTCAAGAAATATATAGTTGCATGCATGCATGCACACACACACACACACACACACACACACACACACACACACTATGGAAGCTGATGTTTTTCATTTCTTTCCCGTCAGCAATACTAAGAAGCTGTCAGAAGCCCTGTTCTGCGTGCTATCTGGAGGACAGCTATAACCAGCTGTATTCAACTACAGTATCTTGGCAGTAGGCAGATATGTAAGGAGTGGAATGACTCAGGGAGAAATGAGAGAGGGGGAGCCGCGGAAACTGGTTCAAGTAAACATGACATAGCTTCTGTCAGTAAGCTCCCAAGAAACATCACCACACAACGCACTAGCAGAATATTTAGATTCCCTCTTGCTATGTAGAGAAAGTCACTTTTCAGAAGCTTGGAGATGATGCTATTGTTGCCCACGATACACGTGTTCATTTTTCTGCCCTGCCATGATGTTTGTAATGCTTCAAGCAGTATCTGGAAAAAGCTGGAATTATTTCCCAGCAAAATAGGAATTTCTGGGGCAAAATACTGCCCCTTTTAGTTGCAGGTTCCACTTACAGGATAGCGCCTATGCTATTCCTTCGCTGGTGCTGAATAGTGCATTGCCTGTCCTCTTATCTGTGCCCAGAATGTTTTAAAAAGTTTTGTTTAAGAAATTAGTTTGATTATGGAAATGGTTACGTACATAGCCTCTTATCTGCAAAAGCATAACACTGACCTTTTAAAGTGAAGATGTTCCCTCACTAGAATGTTCTGCCCTTTCAAGACCAGCAAAATTGACTAGACCAGAAGTGACCTGGTGCATCCCAGTCAATTTCAGCTTCACCATGCTGTATATGCCCAGTCCTTGAACTGCAGGGCTTGGCACTGCCACAGATGCCAAATAACACACATTCTGCATTGGTCAGGAATCAATCTTTTAGTGTGGCAGCACCTATAATTTTGGGACTCTCTGACATCAGGCAGGCTCCTTCGCTGTACTTTTAGTGCCTGTTAAAAACCTATTTTAAACATAGTTTTCACTGGATTTGCATATTATAAACAAAAAGAAAGAAAGAAAGAAAGAAAGAAAGAGAAAGAAAGAAAGAAAGAAAGAAAGAAAGAAAGAAAGAAAGAAAGAAAGAAAGAAAGACCAGTACTGATCTTAGCAGGATACAGTAAAATTATTTAGACAAGCCTACCCAGACATGAAGGAGGTTGATGTATATTTTAATCTGTTTTTAGTTTATTTCTGATTTTCATTTTTTGAATGTTTCAAATCACTGTTTTTGCTGGTGGTTTTTTATTGTTTTATTCTCTTTGTAAACTGCTTTGAGGGTGTGGTGTGTTTTTTTTACAATCAATTGTTATAGAAATTTTAATAAGTAAATAAATAAATTGGACAGGGGTCGGCAATGTGATGCCCCTCTAAAAGCTGCTGGACTCCCAGTATCCCCAGCCTTCATGGTCAATAGTCTGGGATGATGGGAGTTGTAGATCTGGAGAGCATCACATTGGCTACCCTTGGTATAGAACTAGGAGATGCATCTGACATTAGGAAAGAACCAGGAGAAACAAAGCAAGCACAAGTAGGCTTTTCTCCTCCACAGCCAGACATTTCACCTTTCTTTGTACAATTTTGAAACTACTCATGGTGGCTCAGAGCAAGTTCAATTCAGGGCTAAGGTGAAGATCACCTTGGGTCCTTTGGATTTTCCCTCCTTTTTAATTTAGTTCAGTATAATCATGACAGCTATAATGTAATGAAATAGTTCACTGGTTTCATCATGAATAATGTGGGAGAACCCGTGGTAACTTTAACCATTCATGATGAATCCTCTGATTAATATGAGCAAATCAAGTTGATTAAATAGCTGATCCTTCAAACCTGTTTGACTGCTTGGCTGCAAAGAATTAATTGGTTTGGAAACAGGGAGATGGCAGGTTTATGGATATGAACAGCTTTAACCTGGCTGTCTTGGATGCTGAATGCAGATATTTGGGAGAAACTGCTGGCTCAGTCCCGTTTTGGGGTTCTGGACTCTGAATCTACCTGGGCCAGCTACAGCTTCCTCACTTTTTCTTCTCAAAATAAAGAGCATACCCGTGTGAAGTAGCATGCATGCATGAAGAAACTCCAGATGAAACTGTCCCTAAATAGGTTGTCCTGAATTTCAGACTGGCCAGTGCAAAGTGACAAGGGTGTTGCTTGAATGACATTAGTTCTTAATGGGAAATCGGCACGACTGAAGTCAGCAGGATTCTGCTATTGTTCCATTAAAGTACATCTTGGTGTGCACTCTTTGTTCTACTTAGGGCTGAAGCGCGGCAATGCCAAAACAATTGAATTGAAGCCAGTTTAGGCAATTTAACTAGGCGGTAATTGAGGCTGCCTGTCCAGAACAGACAATGATGACAAGTCCACGGTGACTTCAGTCACAGCCAGTTGGAACACATGTGGCCAGTTTATATCACTTAAAATAATGGCAAGAAGAAGCCAGGAGAGGGTGAAAGCCAGAGCTCCTTAAGAACCCAAGACCTTTCTAGCTGTTTGACTCAAAGCACAGCAGTGTGAGATCAGTAGCCCAACTACCCAAAGAAAATGGTAAGCTGTCCAAAAGGAGAAATTGACAGCTGGGACCTTTTCTGGTGTTGGATCTCCTTGCCTTTAGACCACCTTCACTGAGCTCTTCTGTTTCTCCCACCTCTTACTGATGAAAGAAGCAGTGGCAGAACTCAGATAGAATCCCAAGGAGCAAATTTCAACAGCATCTGCTGTTCTCCTGACCATGGTTCACACTGATGTGCCACAACACACAAATATACATAGATATGCAATATGCCTACTTTCTTCTTCACCTATATTCAATGTAGCTGGATGTCAGGAAACTTGCTTAGCATAAATATTTCAGAAAGTTTTTCAAGTTGCGTGTAAATACAACTGCTGCTGGTTACACTGACTGCCTTGTTTCCCTTTACTTACGAGGAACCGAAAAACCATAATAAATAATTTGGGCAGTTTTTCTTGGCAAAAGGTGCAGGTTTGTCTCCCACTTGTGTGCTCTATGATTCACTTCCATAAAATGTCATTCAGTTCCAAAACTATCAGAGATTTCACTCAAAAGTATATATACTGTAGGATATGGTGGATGGAAACTATGTCACATAAATTGCTATTTAAAGTTCTTTGGTTTTAAAAAGAAAAATCAAAGGACTTAGGAAATAATGGAAAAAGCATTTTAAAGGAGGAAATCCAGGCTTTTAAAGCCCTGCAATATAACTTCAAAGAAAGGTTGCTCCAATAAGGGTGTTAACTGACCTTCAGACACTACATGTTCTAGAATACCTCAGAATACTTCTAGGTGCATAAATTATTATTGTTTTCACTTACAAAGTCCAAGGCCCTCCCCTTCAAGTGAAATAAGTCAGGGTCCAGACTTTGGCATCTCTCCTGGACTGTAATTCCACACCTAATGGCAGAGAAATTTTAACTAGATAATGTCTTATGGGTTTTATCCAAATTCCGATAGGGTGGAAATAGCACATGATACAGTTCTTCTTCAACTGTATCATTTCAGAGAACAGACCGAGGAATTAGCAAATCAGATTTTTAATAAACAAACAAACAAATAAATATTTTAGTTAATTTCTAGGTAGCTCACTGTGATGCCAAAAGGTTTATTTGGTTCCCCAGCCTCCTCCCTCATTTGTCCATTAAAAATTATATTAAAAATAATTGTTTTAGACTAAAAGTTTTTTTAAAAAAATACTGACTGTGATGCCAAAAGGTTTTCTGTAGCCCCACAAAATGTTTATTAAAAGAAGTTCTCAATAATATGCTTTTTCCCCCCTACTGACCACTCCTGTGGGCCATCTGCTAAGTTTCTGTGATACCAAAATGTGGTTGATGAATATTCCCAGATCTCCCCCATATTTGTCCTTTAAAAGAAATTAAAAATTACACCCACTTTGACATGTATACCCCAGAGGGAGTTAACCATAGGACAAGAATGGCCCTCAGCCCCCCCCAAATGTTAGTTTCCCCTGAAACAAGGTAAGAGTTGACATACTCTGTTTGGTTCTCCAATCCCCGAACCTTAGAAGTGTAGGAAAAGTGTGTTCATTTGGCAAGCTCATCTGTCAGGGCTTGAGTCGGACACAGGTTAGCACGAAATATGCAGGACTCCATTGTCAGTGAAGTTCACCCTTCATTCAAGGAAACAGCATGCAACTCTGCAACACTTCCCAGCAGCTCTGGCCCTATGGAGCAGTTGCCAGGACTGAAGGTCCCTGCCTTCCACTCTTTCAAAGGCTCCTCCTCTCCCAGATTTTTCCCAAGCAGTCTCAAACTGCATCTGCACACCTCTGGTCTCTGGTGTCTCTCTCTCTCCCCCCCCCATTATTCTGTGCATTCTTGGAGACCAGGACAGACAGCTTGGCACATCAGGAGAGACAGACTCCCTGGATTCTCCAGCAGCCTCTTGACCCCACTTCCTCTGCTTCAGCCCCAGAGTCTGAACTGCTCCCTGTCACAGGCTCTTCCTGCTCACCACACCCCGTTGCCTCTTCAGCATCCAGCCCCTTGACCTCACCCAATCCTTGACCTCTCCTCAGTATCCCACCATCAATCCTCTGGCTCTGAGCCTTCGTCCTCTAGGGTTTCCCTTGGGGGTTCCCTGGCTGCTGCCTTCCACCACTCCTCTTTGTTCAGCCAGTCCCTGGTATCATCTCAGTGATTGGGCTTCTCTCTTGGTTAGCATGTAACACACTTTAGAAACTCTGGTCTGGAATTGAATAGGAGGTCAACAGATGAGTTTCCCAGTTATAAGGCAACATTGAGATTGCATACAACCTTGCTTAACCCATCTAAATCTTGATAGGTGGACATTCAGTGCCAATGGCCCACTAAGTCTAGATAACTTGTGATCTGAAAAAGGGGCCTCTGTTTGTCCCTTGGGTATCCAAAGCTTGAGAATTGTGTTTACAAGGGCATCCAGTCTCCCTCTCCTCTTATGTTCAGGCATTGCGTGGAACACACTGTTATTTGCTTTATAGCCAATAATTCTCTCCATTAGTGCCTGTTAGTATTTTGCAATACTAGAACCTGAGAGTTGATAGGGGGGTTGGCTGTTTGCATGAGACATTCCTGAGCCTGCATAGATGGCGAAACATAACTTGCAAACTGATAACACACAGATCTGACTTTTAGACTGAGCAGTACATGACATAACCCCCCCCCTCTAAAACAGGCTCAGGAGTACTATCTGTCATTCAGCAAGGCATTCTGTCCTCTCCTCTCCCGCAATGATGTAACTGCTTCTTTACTGCCCCCGTTTCAACAGTGTTTGAACAGACCCAAGATGCAACATGAAAATGCCATTTCTGAAGCCTGCAGGTATAATTAAAAGCAGAAGTAGCTGTTGGTTGCATGCCACTTATTTATCAGTGTACAGTTGCTACATGCACTCCGACATTGCACTGTATTAAACATCTCTGCAATTGTTATTCAGTTGGTGATTTTTTGTTACGTGTTTCTAATAGATTGTGCTGTTTTTATGCATTTTTATCTACAGTAAGCCCCCAATTTATGCACTTGTGTGCATTCAGCTTATGCACGTGACAAAACAAATTTTTAAAAGGGAGCGGAAAAGGGGGAAATGACTTTGGCCATCCCACCTGTCATGGCATAGGCATTTTCTCCTCCTGCTTAACAAACACAGGTGTGGAGGTTTGGTTGGCATTCAGTTTTAGCATAGAACTGAGTCCTGATCATGAGTAATGAATTTCACTATTATATCTTAAGGCCTGCTGCCCCCGCAGCAGCTTGCTTTCTACTCATAGTTGAATGCTTTTATTTCAAGTTGATTTCATTCTCTCTCTCTCCTTTTTACTAAGCCACGCCTCTTTTTATGCTTGATCTAACATATAAGTGGAAGTTAGTGGGAACCTCCGTCAAACTCTTAAAAGTGTAAGAAGAACCACACATCAGTAATAAACAGAGAAAACTTGATGGCATGATAAAAATGTCTATGAAAATGCTTTTCATTTTTCAGGTCCGTTTATATGAACCATGTAATTTCAGGAGCAGATCAAACTCTTGCCATATATATATATATATATATATATATATATATATATATGCTTTCGTAGATTTTCACGGGTACAGGAATGCAGGTTTTGGTGTCTTCGGGTGTCTTCCCGTGTAAGAGTCGGGGTGTCTGGGCGACGTTTCGACGAGGTCTCACTCGTCATCTTCAGGCTGGTGCTTTCGGCTTCTTGTTACTGGAACAGAGCAGAATCTGGTGTTTGAGTTCCTATAAATACTGTGAAGAGTTTTTCTGAGAAGATGGCTGTGCTGCATTTAGTTGTGCTCTGGCTTGGCTTCGTGTATAGGGGCGAGCTGTGGTTTTGTGCCTTGTGCCAGCCAGATCTGTGTAGGGATTGGAGGGGGGTGCAGCATCCGGAGGTGCCACTATAGTTTGGCTACTGGATGGAGTCTGTAATATGTCTGGAAATTAGCCCTCCCCACAAAAACCGACACCAGAACCAGAGGCACACAGAACGCCGTCACCAATCAACCACACCAGACCCAAACCCAGACCCTCTCCACAGCCATCTTCTCAGAAAAACTCTTCACAAGCTCAAGAGGTCAAGACACGAAAGCTTTAGCAACTAATCTACACTTAATGACCCACCCAATGGTATTCAGAATATCACTCATGAAATCACTCAAGATATCCCTCAAGTAATTAAGGAACAAAAGAAGAAAAGGCACACTAATCTAGGAACTTCCTCTCTGCCCAGAACGTTGGAGGCTATACACCACACCCCTCAACAGTATTTATAGGAACTCAAACACCAGATTCTGCTCTGTTCCAGTAACAAGAAGCCGAAAGCACCAGCCTGAAGATGACGAGTGAGACCTCGTCGAAACGTCGCCCAGACACCCCGACTCTTACACGGGAAGACACCCGAAGACACCAAAACCTGCATATATATATATATATATATATATATATATATATATATATATATATGGACTTAGGTGTTAGCTTAACGTGAACTACCCTTGAAGGTAACAGAAAACACAAATGTGAGACTTTGAAGGGTTTCAGTTTTCAATTTGTTTACCAGCTTATCAGCTGTTTATTTTAATTCCTGAAATGATTTAGCACTCTTTCCTTTTGGAGCAACCAGATCCTAGAAAAGCGAAACATCAGCTGTGAATACTATCAAGCAGGCCAAGTCACCAAATGCCAATCTAAGTAAACAGACATGTGACCCTGGCAGTGAGGACACAGCGAGATATTTCCCCTGCCTGCTTGTACGTGGCTTGTAGGGTAAAGTCACAGACACACCTTCCATATAAATCATATGTGAGCAGATCGTCAGGACAGCTGCTCCCCCGACCAAGCCTCTTTTACCCGAGCGACGTGTTAACCACAAGTCTGCTCCGATAACCGCAAGGAAATGCCAACAGGGCTTCATAGGGAAATGGTGGCTATTTTGGGGTGGGACTTATTCTCATATCAGCAAATGTGTATCAGCACAGTTTTATTGACTTGGTGCTCCTGCACAACAAACCCACTTTCCCCCCAATATAAGGGTTTTCCAAGTAAGGAAAGGAAAGGGAAAGTGTGGGATAACAGTTGTTTGATCTTCGATACAACACCACACAACCTCACCCACAAACAAAAGCACCTCACACACTTTCTGCCAACAAATCAGGATGCAGGTAAACAGGTTGTATGGAAGTGACGGTTGTCGCTTCCATTTTCTGCCTTGCCTGTGGATGGTGTTGATGTGGATAAGATAATTCACATGCACAAACGCACACATACACACACAAATAAAAATAAAAGTAGACACCGCAATTGTTATTCGGTCAGTGATTTGTTATGTGTTTTTAATGGGTTGTGTTTTTATAGATTTTATGCGTCTTTATATACAGTAAGCCCACAAATCACACGCTTTATATGCATGGCAAAACAATAATTTTTTTTAAAGGGGGCAGAAAGTGGGTGGAGTTCTGGAAAAAAATAACTTGGGCAATCCCATCCATCATTAAACCCAAGGTGTGTTGACTACACAAGATTTTGACTTTAGGCACGATCCGTGGAATGTAACCCCTGCACAAACTGTGGGCTTAGAATAATAGGATCTTAGAGTTGGAAGGGACCCGAGGGTCATCTAGTCCAACGCCCTGGAATGCAGGAATATCAGCTAAAGCATCCATGACAGGTGGCCATCCAAGCTCTGTCTGTCTTGTTGTAAACCACCCTGGGGGTTGCACAAAGGGTGGTATATAAATCATCCCTATATATGGAAGTTGTATAGAAGATTATAGCTGAATGAGCTCAATCTACAGTAATGAGCAAGCAGTTCTAACACCCAAGGCCTATCTGGGTATGTAACTGTCCTTGCAATTTTATTTTGGCCTTCTTGAGTGACACTGCAGCTTGACAGCTGGCATCTGTTGCCTTTTAACATGTGAGATGCCAGCGTGGTAATGTCGGGATCATTTCCTTGCACTACAAAAATTGATTTTTCTTCATGAAACCTGTTGCATTTTCTGTTTCTTTCTGGCTATATTGCCCAATTAAACCCATTAACCTTCCTGGACAGTTTCTGTTGCTGGCATTTACTGGGTGCTATAGGCAGGTTGTGATCTTTCCTATCCTCCCTGCTTCTAAACTTTAAAACTTATATACTTTGCAGGAATGTTTGTTCCTGCTGGTGTCAGGAGCTCATATTAAATTAATACACTCAACACACACACAGTATCCAGCATGCTTTGTTTTAGTACTATGGTGAAATTCTACGCCACTGCAGATAATCTCAGAACAATGTTTTGTTACCTCTTATTAGAAATGCCACCATATTTAGAAAGCTCTATGAGCTGGGGACACAAAACATCTTCTTATAAGGTTAAAAAAATACAGTGCTGTGTCCAATCCCAGGAAGTCCTCGCTTGAACTTGCATGAGCTATGATGTTTTGTGTCACTAATAAACAAACTAGAATCATATAATAAGCTACTGATTATTATACGTACTGCCACCAGTGATTTTATTTTTCACTTTACAAAGCTGTTCCAGGAAACAGAGAGGCAGTTTGTTCTTTTGAGATGGGAGAGATTTTTGCTGTGCCCCCCCCCCATTGCATAAACAGCCTTGTTCTGTAAACTGAGTGTGATAACCCCTCCTGAAAGTGAGTTGTGTTGAATAGGCCTGGTTTCCACAATCTGTGACTTCTTCTAAACTCCCAGGCAGCTATAAAAAGCAATGAGATTAGAAAGTTATCTTTGCCCTCTCCTCACATGTAATAAAACTGCTTTTATTCCTTTTCTGCAGAATTCTGCAGAATATAAATTCTGCAGAATTTAAGGGTGGAGTGAGGGTGATATATAGTCTATGTAAAGGATCTTTGATACTAATCTCAGATTTCCCCAGGCTATGTATTCTTTACAAAAAGGAAACCTGAGCAGTATTTTTCCAAGGAATTAGTTTGCTGCTGTTCTGTCATGAGTTGCTACTATCTGAATAATAGTGAGAATTTTTCAAGCAGCCCACATTGGTTGCCCAAAACTTGGAGGATATGCAGATACTGCAACCCAGGTTCAATTATCTGATGGCTCCCAGGAATGACATGTGGATTTCCTTTCCCTCTCTCTGGTGAGCTTTTGAGTTGCCAGCTTGTTTTTCTTGGCCAGGCTAGATGTCCCTGATAGTTATTTGACAAACAGAAAATCACCAGGGATAGTTTTTCTCAGAATTACATCTGCAAAGTAACGTCACCTGCAGAATTTCTGCTTGTCAAACAGTTGTGAAAAGGCACAGCTGCCCAGCCAATTCTAAGCTTTGTAGAGAAAGAACACACACTTCATAACTTGGCTACTGGAACCACTGTAAGGATTTCATTTAACTGAAAACTGAAGCTTAGAAAACCTGCTGCAAACTGGATAACACAATAGTGCAGGAAATGGAAAATCCCCAAAATAGGGCATTTCAGAGTGGGGTACGCTGCCACCACCTTTGGGATAACCTCAATCCTCCTCTTCGTTGCTGTTCTAAACAAAAAATGCCCGGCTTATTTGTTTATTTAATGAAATTCATACACCGTGTTATAGATACCCCACAAGGGAAAGGGAGCAAATATTTTTCTTATAACACATTGCTTGATCACAAAAAAAGGGGGGGATCCTTAAAGAGGTTTACAAAATAATAATGATGATGATAAAACTATGAGATTATCAGTAAGAAGAATTAACAACATTTTGAGACTTTCAAAAAGTTAAAATAACATTTCGAACACTTTCCTTCTTAAAATTATCAGATTTGGTGATAAAGGGAAAAATGAATAAAATGAAATAACAAATTAGAACTCTCATCAAGTCTCTAAATACCTGGGTGGAGGCTTTTGGTTTTCCCAATATGCTCTCTTCCACTTTACAGCTGGCTTTTTCGTTAGTATTCCAAGCTCTATGGTATCCCTTTTCAGATGGGAGAGATCTGAACTGTACACGGTGTTCTAAATGTGGCCGGAGAGGAGATGTATGAGGTGCTTCACATTTTCAGTTTCCTAGTGATTGGTTTAACCAGATTTACAGTTTTACTGTCTCAGCACACTGATCTTATGCAATCCTAAGCATGCTTGCAAGAAGTAAGCCCGACTGAGCTCAACGTACTTCTCTAAATAAGCATGCAAGAATAACGCAGCGTCAGTGACCTGTTCGCCATCAACTCAAGATCTGGTTTCCATGTAGTCATAAAAATGCGTCACTCGTTTCTTTTAGGTCACAAGGTTGAAGGGAAGCAGATAAGTTGCTGAGCTACGTTGCTTTGGGAATGTGCTGGATCCCTAACAGCAGACATCCGTGCTGTGGTGCAAGTTCTCACTTACAAAGTGACTGGAACATGGACCTTGAAGCCAGCTCCCTTTGCTGGAAAGATACCACAGGGTTTTCTTTACAGGCAGGAATCCTGGTGTTGTCTTTCAGCAGGAACTCAGAATTTGTCTCCCCGAGTCAGATGATGATCTGGAAAGCCCCTGCAAGTTTTAAGGTCAGTGGATACAAGCAACTTCAAACCCAACTGCTTGGGTCCTCAAAAATATTGGAATTCTGTCCCGGCAGCATATCTGATTGAGCAGATCAGAGCACTTCCCAGTATCGATGGATGAGAAAGAACAAAAGCCAACCTTGCAAACCCACATTTCTCCAATGAAAATTCTTGTTGTTTAGTCGTGTCCGACTCTGCGTGACCCCATGAACCAGAGCACGCCAGGCACTCCTGTCTTCCACTGCCTCCTGCACCAGTGAAAATAGGGACATTCTATTCTACATCAGGAAGCTTCTACTGTGTGAGATCTCACCACACATATATACGTCATATACATATACATCTGTCACCTTGAGCCAATTACCTCTCCACCTAACCTACTTCACAGGGCTGTTGTAAAAAAAATGTGTGAGAGAAGGGATCATGCACACCTTCAATGGATAAATGAAATGAAATAAAAATATATTTGCAAGCTGCCTTGAGTCCCTGTCAGGGAAAAAGGTGGGTAGTAGTAGTAGTAATGAAGCCTTATTGCACCTTCAGTAATAATGGAAACTTTGAAAATGATTAGGAAGATACCAGAGAGCAAATCCTTTTGAACTCGGTAAGACTTAGTTCTGAGTATAAATGCTTAGGATTGCAGTGTAAGGCTGCACAGTCTTTACCCAGTTACCCGAGAGTAAGCTCTATTGAATACAGTGGGACTCCTGAGCAGACATGTAGGCTTGCATTGTAAGGCTCCACTTACGATAAAGGAACAAACACTTCCTAAAAGATGGCTGGCTGCTTTAAGTATTGCGATTAAAGAATTTAAAGTGGTGACATTTTCCTTCAAAATTCTAGGAAGAGTTTTGCATGCCAGCTTCACCATTTCCTTCATTTGATGCAGGCTTTTTTTTTGGGGGGGGGAGACTCAATTTTTGCACTTACACCCCCCCCCAGGCTCCAGTTTCCAAAAGGGATGGGGTGTGTGTGTCCTGATCTCTCCAACACCTAATTGTTCTTCGAGAGAAGGGGAGGAAAAAGGAAAACTGGAACATTCCAGGATCAAATCAGAAACCAGGAGGGCTTCTGTAATTCCAGGACTGTCCTTGGAAATTAGGGATACTTGGAAGCTATGACCTAGGTATTCCAAAATATAAAGTTGGCTTTTGTTGTCCCAGGTAGGCCTGCATCAGGGAGCAATAATGGAGACGTCAGCAGCAGCAGAGAGTGATAGGGTGGGTTGGTGGGTGTGTAAGTGTAACTTTCTGCTAGTTATTAGAGCATTTCATTCTCCTAGTATTTTAAAAGATGCTCATTACTCTGCAAATTAATTTTATATGCCCCACAGAGATCACTAGTTTGGCAACTGTCACGTTTATAAAATAAGTATGGGAATTTGTGCTGTCTCCTTGCAACCATGTTAGAAACATATGCCAAATTTTCTTGTGGGATCTTTTTAATTTTTAACCTGAAATTTGAAGAAATCATGTGCAATGATTGCATAAACTTAGAATCACAGAATCAGAGCTGGAAGGGAGCACAAGGGTCATTTAGTCCAAGCCCCTGCAATGCAGGAATCCTTTTGGCCAACATGGGGCTCAAACCTATGAACCTGAGATTGAAAGTCTCATACTCTACCGAGTTATCCTTTACTTCAATAGTTTTGCTACGATCTTCAGTGAGGGAGGAAGTTGCTCCATTTGCCTTAGCCCACCCTCCCCACCCCCTACAGCATGGGTGCAATTACCACACATGGAGAGTTTGTTATAGGGCACAAGGAGGACTTCTCCCAGTCTGTGTACATAAACATAGTATCAGACGATTATGGGAAATGGCCTGTACATGCCTTCTACAGTCTAGCCCATCTCTCCACACCAACAATTCATTCCTGTTCCAAGATGGCTTAACTGAGGTTGTGCACACACCTACCATTCACAATCACAGTCTGGTGTGATGCCTATTCACTTGGATGAATGAATGGACACAGGGTTCTCGAATACCCTATGGTGAACATTGTGCATGCAATTCCTGCACCTGCAGTGGTCTTCATCAAACACATGCAAGTATGACAAACAATTGCTTTTTGTTTTTCCATATAAAATCGCTAAATTAAAAGCTGCTGGTGTGTTGTGTTTTTTTTTTAAAAAAAGGTTTATTATCCACAAGGAAGAGCAATAGGAAAAATTAAGTTCTTTTCCACATATTGTTGTCTTGAAACAAGAGTCTACAAGGACATATTCAGCACCAAACAAAAGAAAAAGAAAAGAAAAAGAAAAAAATATATATAATACAAACAGCCATTGAATATAATCTATAAAGCAAACATTAAATATTGCACTTGTTTTTCTAACATTTTGGATTTTATTTCCCCCCAATTTAAAAAAAAAATAATTGGGGAGATTTTGAAGACTGGACTACAGCTGAGAACCTCATATTTTACAATGTCCAGAAATTGACCAATATCTTATGAAATCAAAATAACAGTAATGCCACATGTGTTGGATTTTTTTTTTTGTAAAAACATTTTTTATTTAATAGTGTTCACAACTTTAAACCTGATCACAAAATTAATGTGATGCAATGCCAATTACTACAATATTGGTCAATCCTGCTTCACATGGAAATTTCCATCATACTGTGATAAATGTAATGCTATGCATAACAGCAATTGTTCCCTAGTTGGTGGAAACAGCAAAGGAAAAAGGAAGAAAACCACCAAATGCCCTTTTATGTCACTATCCCATCAAAAATATTCTCAAAATTGTGTGTAGAAGAGGGACATTCACAAAATTGCTTAGCACGATTGTTAAAAAAAGTTCCATCACTCAGTTTCCTTATTACCCAGTATATGAAGTTTGCTTGCTGAAGGCCAAACTCTTTTAAGTGAATCACTTAAAACGCGACTCATTTTATACTGGGGTTTTTTTTTCACCCTGTTATTGTTCAAACATGAATTGTTGTCCATGTTTTCTGAAAGGCCACTTATGGAAAAGCCTGTCCTGTTTGTTATGCTATGAAGCTTCAACAATGGTTATAAAGCATGGAGCCTTAATGCAGAAGCCACACTACCGTAAATCTGAGCATCAGGAAGGCTGCTTTTGGTAAAAATAATAATAATCAGTCGTGAGTTTGTTCCTGAAGAGGACAGTTGTGTGTCAAAGTATATCTTTAATGCTGAAATACTAGCATTTGTGTCAAGAGCCTCTCACACCCATCATCCACTAGTTTATTCTTTGTAATCTGCGCTGAACATCACTCTGAATTATGCAGCCAAAGCAATTCTAGTTACTAATTTTACTAGTATAATTCTTCACTCTTGGAGACAGTGGCAGTCCTTGGGAAATCTTTTCCAAAAGGATCCCCTTTCTATCCTTTAAAATACACTGTTCATTTGAGAAAAGACTCCCTCTCATCCCAACTAAAAGTTCAGCACAAATATTTTACACAAGTTTGTGGTCATGGGATAACTACGTATAAAAATAAATTCATTTTCCCCATCCCATCTCACTGGTCGAGAAACTCCTATGTGAACCACGATATGAATTCTACACAACTTTTCTCCAGTAACTCTTGGCTGACAAATGTTGGGTGCTACCTTATGTGGCTCATCTTAAAAAAACACCACCATAACTTGACCAAGCCCTTCTTCATCATGTCTCATGTTTTGGAAAGATAATAAGAAATGAGGATGAGCTCCTTTGTGTATGTCCCTTTTCCAAGTCCCCTTTCCAAACCAAACAAAAAAGTAACGAAAACAGGAAGGAAAAACAAATTCAACAGTGCAACATAAAACACAAATAGCATTTCAACATTTTGGCAAGTGATGAGTTCACCTGAGATTAAGTGATTTTTAGGCAGTCTGTAACAAAATTCTTCTTTGCGGTATAGTAGAAAGGCAACAAATTCTTAAAAGGAATCAAGAAGGTATACAATCTTGACGAAGACTCCTATTGGTTTTCTTCGGTTATTTCCCCCCCGCATATCTGTTGCTTATCTACTACAGTAGGCTGCAAAACATACAGCAAGGATTGGCTTGAAGGCATTGATGTTTATAATAAATCCACAGCAGGATCCAAGCTGAAGAAGTGATACATGGATCAGTCTTATTAGGACAATTCTGAGCATGTGCATATGCAGGAAAAGTCCAGACTATATTGTTTGTTTTTCTAAATAAAAAAAGTCAGTGCATTTGTCATCGTAAAGTTTTCAAAGCTTTCTTTTGCTCCTTGTTGTGCGGACCACAAACAAGTTAAGAAGGGGGTAACAACAGTCTAACATAAATGAGGAAAAGCTGTAGTGACACCGAACCGCACAACATAAGCATTGAGCATGTGCAAATTTTCAAATCAAAAGAGGATGTCGTCCCTCTTGCAACACGGTGAGTGTTTTGACACATGAGTGTAGGCTATTAAGGCTGCTCTTAGTATGTGCCAGTATACAACAGGGAGGAAAAGCTCAGATCTTCAAGCATGATGAGCAGTCCTATGATGTTTGCTGTAGGCTTCAAAAGCATAATCACAGGTTGTTTCAGTATTTCACCTTTTCTTTTATGCAAGAACTTCCTTTTAATGTGTTGTCTCCGTAGGACACCTTTATCCGCAACACGGCGAAAATACATCTCAGACCCAAGTCAACTCTTCTTATGAGGCATTCCTTCAGCGCGAGGGGCAGGATGGCCTGTCGTCTGAGGGCTGGTCTGGGTTTGGATCAATCTGAGGAAAGGAGAGTGGAAAAGTTAATGCTTTGCTGTTGTTTTTTAAAACAAAGACAGCAATACCACCTTTCTAGAACAAAGGAACCTTAATCATGAAAAATGCAAAAAAAATATTTGAAAACAATTAGAATTTCCGTGCTATTTGGCACATTTATTTTGGTTTGGCATCCATTTTTAGAGGGCACTATGTTGTTTTCAGTTGATGCATTTTTCTCATTTACAATGTATGAAATAGCCTGGAAGGAAGAGGAATGAGAAAACAAGTTGTCAACTCAAGTGCCTTATTTTATCAGGAGCCTTCTTACTGGCAATCACTGAATGTGCCAATCCAGAGAACTTCAAGCCACAGAATGCTATATGGGAGTCCACCATAACTAAAACAGATGCACACCACTCTGTGCTCAGTTACAGCAACACACAGCTATAATTGACGCGACTGCTAATGTTGCAATCCTATCCACACTGAACACAGTGCCAATGCTGAATAGCACAGTCATCCTTCAGTTGAGGAAAACATTTAAAGCAGTTAATTACAAAATCAACTTGGTATCTTGCATTTAAAGCAACATAATTTTATTGATTTTAAAAAGAAGAATGAATCAGCTGAAGTGTAGGTACATTTCATGTATCTGTTTTTGTATGTAACACATTGGTTCACATATATTTATACTGGATGAGCAAGTTGTAACAAACAACAAACTGGGCAGAGTTGGAAACTGAACTAGTTTTTTTAAAAACTGTACACATCATCATATGCTGCTACATAATGGTCAAGTCCTTAAACAAGCATTACTTTTCTATTATTATGACAGAGTCCTAATTAAAATCAAAACAGCTGAGTCTTGAGCAGGGGTTGGCAAACTAAGGTTCGCGGGCTGGATCAGGCCCAAATGTCTTCAGGATCTGGCCTGTGGACTGTCTGTGAATTGGTGCAGGGATTCTGTTTGTTTGGGCTGCCCCCCCCGCACCATTCTATTCCCCCCCACACACTGCGGTGGCACCTCCTCCCTAGAGGAGGAAGGGGGCTGAGCTGAGCTGGCTGAAGTGCCATTTTAAGCAGCCCCTCTCTGGAGCCAGCCCTTTCATGCCGCTCATCTTCCCTCCGCCGCCGCCCTGGTGCTCCTGTGGGCCAGAGAGCGGAGCAGACAAGCTCGCTCTTCCTACCCATGAGCAGCAGCAGCAGCCTCTGGGAAGGTTAAGCACAGCAGCTGGGGCTGGGGAGGAGGACTACTTGTCCCCTAGCCTCTTCAGACATAAGTAACTGCCTAGTCAGAGTAAGACCACCTTGGATGAAGTATAGATTGCATGATCTTGGGGGATATTCTAGGAAGAATAGCACATGCAAAAATAGTCTTATTTTAAAATGGAATGCAGATTTCGCTGTGTACTTGTAACCTTACCTCAGAATAGAGTGGAGGAGGCAGAAATCGGAACTCCTGGATATAGGCAAATAATGGTCCTTGAAGTGCTCTTTCAAAGTCATCGCAAGCAGCTACAGGTGCTAGGCTGGACTGTCTCTGCTCTTCTGTGACCACTTCTGCATAGCTAGGAGGTGCTGAAGGCAAAAGTACACGCAGTTCGAACAATGTTCTTATGCATGTCAAGATATATAACATGACAAATATATTAAACTTTAGTTATTGTGATTTGCACAAGGTAGATATAAGAAAGGCTCAACAGCTGGTCTGTTTGCTCTAATTTTATTGGACAGTTTTGGTAAACTTATGACTGGATGCTAAAGCAGGTTTACCATCATGCACAGGAAACTACATGCATGCTCAAACTGTTTTTGTGCAATCTCAGAGGAGGAAGCTAGCGAGACCCTGTCACCTCTTGAATGTTAGGTGAGAAATACCAAGAAGTGATAACATAATTCAAGGAATTAAGGTTTTATCTACAAGAAGCCTTGGAGACTACAGATCAAGAAGGCAAAAAAAAAAAAAAAAAAAAAAAAAAACCGTGTTGATATCTTTCATATCTGTTGATTGTAAGCCTCTTCTAAATTAGTACAATTCAACAGACGTTATGGTAGCTCAGCCCTAAAAAAAATTTTCCAGGGGAGAACAGGCCTGAGTTTCCTGCTGTCAGAATGATACCATGGTGATTCCTAGCAGATAATTCCACCAGTGTGCAACAGGATTATCAAAGTTTGTATTAATAAGATACTAAGAGAATAAAGTGCTCATGTAAGAATACACCAACAAACAATATAGAATCTATGTGGTCAAATTACCTTCTGGTCTTTCAGGCAGTGTCAGACCAAGCCAATTCATGTTCATGCTACACTGGCTGCTCACACTTGAAGTTCTGCTGCCAAACGGGTGTAAAGGGATAGTACCGATGACAAGTGGTAAATTAAGAAATAAGTCCATTGCACCTGGAATATCCACGTATACCTAGAAGATAAGCAACACAAATTTATGAAAAGCTGAAACTATACATCCACCATGAATATTTGTATTAGAGCATTGAATATCTAAAGATTACATTAAGTTCCTACCATTAGAGAATATTCCACGCGGATTATACTGCAATCAAGGATAGAGGGAGAGACAGGTGGAATTTTTAACTGCTTGCCATTCCAGGTTTCTGTCTTCCCCGACGACAGGGATTCCCCACGCAAGTTGGCAACAAGCTGCTTTACTTCCTTCATTTTCCCTTTCGCATAGAATGCCTGTGTTTGATAAATGGCAGCTTTTGGCACCACCATCCGGGAGGAACAGTTCTCAATCTCTGCGAAGATCTGAATTGATTCACCTTCAATGAAACAGAGAACAGATACATTAGATGAAAGGAAGACAACTCAACTTAAAATTCAAACATTACAGCTGGTAATACTATTCTTGCTTAGTCTAGCAATGCTAAGAACATTCAACAGTTCAATGGGAAGAGTTCTAGGATCAACCCCAACAAGATTATGGGAGCATGTACAACCTCCATCCCATTCAAATAAATGGAAAAACAAACTGCTTGCAAATGATCTGAATTACACCCCTAGACAGTAAAGATGCAAAACTAATGTATGCATCAGTTGGTAGGACATTCTGTTTTGCTGAATCCAGGAAGCCCACTCAGAAAGCCACATACACCCATTTCAAAAAGAACTCATGTTACATACCTGGGGTATAGCCCTTCCTTTCGATTTTGGCACTTAAGGATATTGGGCCTGAGGTACAAAACCAGCAACAGAGAGTCTTTTCTTTTGTGCCTGCTTGGGGTGACTGAAAGAAAAACAGAATGAAGATATTAAACATTTACATTTTTAGCTCAGTGGAAATAATACAGCTCTGTATATTCGCAGGGTTGCTTCCAGACAGCAGCTTTTCAGCAAAGGTAACTACAAACCCAGATATGAAACAGAGAATACCCTATTAAAGTGGTATCTGTTATCATGAGGGTTTAAACATATAGTTGCAGTTTTTGCACAAAGGTTGCTGTTCCCTCTCATGCTGATTTTGCTAGTGCATCTGGACGAGCAATGATCAACACAATTTTGGGCAGAATTGACACCTGTCTGGCTATCATGTCAATGTGCCTGTTATCATTACAAGTGCAGAAGAAAGCTAATGTCTGGAAGTGTCCAAATGTCACAGAACAATGATTCCTTGTCTCCCTTACCCATTACATGAGCAAACTACCAGCTAAGTTTAATGGTAGAGTATGTAATATACATTAAAAGTCTTAATGCCAGATATATTCAAGTAGGACTGGGGGGGGGGGATGTCTGTCTGAAACCTTGGTTGGGGAGCTGCAGTCCACAGACCAGTGAGTGGACCTTCAGATGATGTTCAACAACTCCCATCATCCCTGATTGTTGGGTCATGCTGGCTGGGGCTGAAGTTCAACAATATCTGGAGGTTCCCCACCCCCAGTATAGACAATACTTGGACTAATGTACTGCTTTGGTATACGGCAACTTCATAGGTTTCTACATTAATCCTGAAGAATATAATAGGGATGATCGTAACCATGCTTATTTGGACACTGGTTTAAGTGAGATTTGCTGCCAAGTAAATATACTTCAGAGTGCAATCTAAATATGAAAAAAATGCAACAGACTGCATCTTAAAGCCAGATCCACAATGTAATTATGCTCTCAAGTTCTTGTTCTTAAACCTCAGGTTTAGGCCCAGAGGTAAGCACCAGGTCTTTTGCACTGTTTCGTTCTCCCCCACCTCACCTTTTAAAATGCATATTTTTAGAAACAACTTTTAAGACAGGGTGGCTGAGTACACTGCAAAGTGCAGTGATGATAAGATTCCCCCAGCCCCTTGACATCTTAATATGCCCAGAGGACCTCTATGCATTTATGTTATGGACAGGTGCCCCAAGTATTTGAAGTATCCATCAACACATTTGCTAAGGCTCAAAGTCTAAATGAACTTAAAGCCAGATTTTATGCACACCTGGAAATAAGCTTCACTTAACTCAGTTAATTGAGACTTCCTTCCACTCAAACATGCATGCAGGCATGCTAAATGGTTGTAATGCTTACCAAATACCTATAAATGAACTTACTGTATGAAATGAAGCTTACTTTCAAATAAGTAAATTTTGGTTCATGATCTTAGAGTATAAGCCAGATAAGTCATTCTAAGTATATGTGTTTAGAATGACCATTTTTTAAAACCTATTGTAATAAGCCCAAATTGACTGAAGCCATATACCCGAATTCCAAAAGCTTTCCCAATTTCAGTATGAATTACTTCCAGGTATGCATGCCTTAAGTCTGAAATTCTCAGAACATTTAATAGTGTTGCCTTCTGAACATTTATTGCATGAAGTGATGTCTCACATCACCCTTTATTTCGGACACCAATATTCATTTCTTGACAGGAAGGTACACAAAGGTAATTATATTCTTGTTCCCCCACCCCATATGAAAACAATTCCTTGTCCAAACCCACAAAAATCTATAGAAATATTCATGTTGATTTTGGTGGGTTTTAGATACAGTCCTATGTCCTCCCAGATAAAATGACTTTTCAGCCATAAGCAAAAAGAACCCTGTTTCAATGGACTTTTCTTTACGTGTTCCATTTTCACATATTTAATTAAAATCCAGGAGATAATAAAATAGTTCAGGTCAGATTGAATTAATCTTATTAAAATGTCAAAACATTTATCAAAATAAGATTTTATGATAACATACAGAAGTATGATCATTTCTCCCCATTTGATAGGTAAATTATCAGTAGTAGAATAATGAATAATGCACGGCAGTACAATTGGTTTGGTTTTTTTTACATTGCTTGATCAAGCTGCAACATTCTCAAGCTGAAGTTTCTTGCAGAAATACAACTGTTCCATATAGCAGTTAATTTTTATTAGAACAGTTAAAATACATTACTTTAAAAACAAGCAGCTTAAAAATACTTGATTAAATTATTATAACAATGTTACCACTTACTGGGTCATTATAGTCTTATACTTTAAAGTATTTCACTGTACTTAACAATTATTGTTACACGTTTTGATATTTCATGGACCATGTGTTGCTGTTTTTTATGCCAAAAACAAAGAATGAGTAATTCTGTCAATTCTTACCAGTAATGAAGGAGTGTTGATATCTATATGTTCAAAGACTGTAAATTCCTTCTTTAATTTTACTGGTAGAAGCCAAGGCCTGTGCAATTCTGCTTTCACCCAATAGCGCACACTGCCATGTCTGCCTTCAAATGAGGTAGCAAGTGGTCTGTTCAGGACACAAAGGTCAAAGCTGAATGAGTCTTTATTTCTGTTGTTGTCTAGCTTAAGTATACAGTGGGTAATAATAAGTTGTACTGTACTGTTAATGCATCATAGTATGTAATTAAGGATAATTTGTAGGATTTTGATGTTCAATTAGTTTGGGAGAAATATCTCTGTAGTTAAGATTAATTGCTGAGCAGATATACAGAATACAACCATATTTGTACAGAAATTGCACTGTAGAATGCTACAAGGAAACATTAATCCAACCCACAACCCAGTTAAGCTGAAGTACTTGGATAAACACAACTTACTCCAGTTGAATTGGAGCACAACAAATTTAAATCCAAGTGTTCCACCTTAACCTCATTTGGGACCAGGTGATGTTTCTTTATTCTCACAAGGAATCACTTTTTAAATCTAGGGAGTAGGTTATACAGGCAGTAGCTAAATGAGGCCAACAAACTGCTTTGAAATAGTTGACTTCCAGAAAGACCCAAACCTCTACTGTATTAAAGTCAGTAAGTATTTCAGTTCATATATCTTTTTCAAGGTCAGAGTCAATGAATGTAGGAGATGCTCCTTCAGTTCCTGTAGTGCTTGGCTGTTCCTTAATAGTTACAGGTATGTTCTCAGGCATGAGAAGATACAAAATTATTTTATTTAACCACTTTATGCTTATATTTGAAAAGCTGTTTTTCAGAACTTCCAGGGGGAAAACAGCATCCATCTGTATACTCTGAAACTTTAATGGAGGCATACAGGAAATCTGTTAGAGCCAGAATGACATCATTAAATTTCTTGGTATTAAGAATGCACCTAGAATAGCAGAATTAAAATGATAAAATTATACATTATTTTCACCTATTATACTCTTATCTATGCTACTAAGAAACAGGCTCATTAAAAAACAATCACAACTATTAGAGTTGATGGCTTTGGTGTCTCATCATTATTCTCATGCCAGTTCTACGACCTACAATGAGGTCAGCTAACCTTTTCTCATCTAAGTTTGCAGGGTACATTTCTACAGGTTGCCCTGCGCAAGTAGTTCTGTCTGAGAATTTCCTACAGATCCTTTTCCCCTTATAAGTTTCATCAATTAACACATTTATTGCCTTGTACATTAATTATACTCCAAAAATGTACTTTTTAAAAGTAGCCTTCAGACTGGAGTAACTAAATTTTGTCACATTGCATCTTTGGAAAGGAACCCCATAGGATACTGAGAACCTGCAAATGCCACATAGGCTAGAAAACTGCAGACACTCAAAAGAAGGCTCTGCGTGAGCTTTCAATATGCAACACGAAAGCAGTGACTGCATCGCTTTGCTGCAAGGCTTACAAACATGGTTATTATTCCAATTTCCTTTATGAAAATCTCCTTCTCTCAGCCTTCCATCCTTCCTAGTTTCCTCCAGTCACTTTCTATGTATATCTATCTATAATCTCATAATGTTTAAGCATATATATCACTCCCCTCCTCCTCTCTTCTAGTATTTGAACTCATAATCTTACAATGTATTTTCAGACCTTCCTCCTAATTTCCTATTTTTAAAACACTTTAATGCTACTGATTCCTTTGTCATTGCCTTCCTTTGACCTATATCTCCTATTCCTCTAATTCTAGCTTTCTTTATATAATCACGATCTTACAAACGCCGAGCCACTGCCTTCATTGAACATTTCCTCAACACTCATATTTTATCCTGCTTTGTTCTGATTTATGTCTTCCTGGCTGTTATGTTTCAACATGTTCAACTGAAACAACAAGCTATACAGTTCTGTACACCCTTAATTTGATGTGGAAGTCATGCCAGCAGCTCTAAAAGGACCAGTGATCAATTGTTTATCCCATTTGTAGCAAACCAACTAGGTCATGAGCTGAGCAAATAGAGTATCTTGGGTGGGGAACAGGATTTAAAAGGGGATTACTGACCAAAGGGCAATAGTTGGTCCAGTTTTTCCCCATTATTTTCCTATTATGAATTAAAGCAGTCTCTTAATAGTTGATCAGGACAATGCCCTTGCAGCATTTTCTAGTGCAATCTCCATGACCATTGAAAAGGGTTTTTTCTTCCCTCTGCCCCATCTCAACCTATGAGTTTTAGGACTATTGATTTGTTGCCAGTATGCTCTTTGCCAGTCTCTGACACAACCCAAGTAGCGCATATACTTACGTCTGTGGAAGCTCAAAGCTGAATGCATATTCATGCCGTCCTGAATGAATGATGTGGAGGCCTTCTTCAGAATTGTCATCATCTAGGAGGGAAAAACCCAATATGCTATTCCACCTGTAAATATTGTACACATATCTTAATATATTATACAGGATTTGCACAGAGAGGAATCAGTGTAAGCATTATTAGTGGGGAGGGGCAAAACTGTAAACATCACCCTCAGTTTTGTTGTTCCATTGACCTGAATAGCTTTCCATTATAGTAACTGGTCTGTGATTAATTCCCAATATGAATTTTAGTTTCAAATTGTTATATTAATAACAATTCTTTGAATGTATTTAAATTCAGCAGCTACTTTTATTTCAGCAATATTCATCCCTGCTAACTTTTCTTATGTTATCTTCCCCTGTGTCTGAATTCAGGCTGCAAGCTCCTTGCAGGGTAAGGTTGTATTTAATCTACTATGCACCAATGTGCCTGCTACATTTATTGCTTACTGATGAATGCTTAACAGCAATATTAAAAATAATAATACTGATTTAACACCAAGTACTGCATTTAGCTTATTGTCCGGTCAAAGTCAATATAATTATTTCCAAGTAAGGCATTTTGAGAATAAGGGTTTTTACTGAAACCCATTCGAACATAAAACTTTCTTCGTCCTTTTAAGGACACCTTGAAAGTGTCAGAAATTAACATCGACAATACCACACGTTAATCGGAAATAACTCAAAAGCTGCTTTTGGACTGAATCTAGCTGAGGAGATGAAGTACAAAGGCAGGAGAAGGCAATGTTCGTTTTAAAGGTGACCTTCCTTGCCCTTTGAATTCCTGGATACCTTAAATATCAAGGGAGGCTCGGTTGAAATTCCTACAAAACTAGAAAAAGGGCAGCATATCTCTCAAGACGTGGAGAGGGAAATTCGGGTTAAGGCTATATTGTTAAGGTTTGTGCAATATATGAAAAGGGTGATCAAGCACCGAATCTAAAGGTGCAAATCAGTTAGCCATGCCTTCTGACTGGTGCCCTTGAAATTCACGGGAGGGGGGCACAAAAGTCATTGCATGACAAAGGACAGCTTGCTTGCCTGCCCACACCCTCCAGGCTCAAAAGATTATTATACAGAGAGAACCGTAAAGGAACTAAGAATGCCATTACGTACAGGCAAAGCGTACTAAATGTACTAAATCTAAATGCAAGTTAAAACTCCCTGGCGTCTACAGAATGTAGTGGGTTATTATAATTGTGTGTTTTTCCTGAAAGAAAAGCTTTCGTGTGATTCGTGTTAGTCTACGTGGTTTTTAAATATATATATATATATCTGTTAATTTTTTTCCACTGGGATTTTTGTTTTTAGAATCTTTCCCCTTTTCCTTCTCCCGCCCCCCCCCTTTCTGCCAGCTCAGCAGTTTCCCTTCAGCCTCAGCAAGAAGAGCAGCAGCAGCAGCCGATCTGTGGTAAACAAGTGCTGAGCTGTCAATCACAGACTAGACTCAAGCAGGAGAGGACCGGCCTAAACCGGTGCGAGCAGAGTCCCAGCCAGCCAGCCGCTCATATGCATACAGTATACATTGCGCTTCCCGAGCCAGCCTATTTGCTCAGCGGCTCCGCACCCCTCAACCGAACATGCTTCGTTGTAGGCGTCATGGAAGGGGGAGGGGAGGAAGGGAGAGGGAGAGAAGAACAGCCGCTTCTTTCCCTTCTTCGGCTTCCGGTCCCCGATGCTTGGCATGGCGTGGCGTGGCTCAGCAATGCCCTTTCCGGCTAACCGAGGGAAACGTGACAAAAGGCAGCGGCCGCCTCGCCGCAATTAAAGCAAAATGCAAAAGATGGCGGGGGCTGGAAAGAGAGAGAAAACGGGGTTCGCTTCTGCAAAGCTGCATCCAGGGAACTGTTAGGTCTGCTAAAGGCAAAGGCTGCAGTTAAGCGGGACGTGGGGATCCAAGGCGCGCGCGCGCCCCCCTTGCAAATATACCTTTGCCTGAAATAAAGGAAAGCTGCTTCCGTTGCCCTGTAGGGGGAAGTTCTGTAATGGGGGGGGAGGGGGAATGATTATCTTTAGCATAAGGAATCAGTCTCCCATTTTAGGTCCACAGCCTTTCTGGGTGACACGGGTGCTAACCCGGGCACCTGCACATTCTCAGGGTAGAACTGGCAGAACACGTGCTTTGCATAGGCACGGTTGCACACGTTCAATCGCTGGGGAGGGCTGCTGCCCGCCAGTGCCTGCGATACCGAGCTACCGTGGACCAACGATCGGGCTCCCCTGTAAGGGGCAGCTTTATGTTATTGTGTTTCTCGGGGGGAATCCCGGTTCTGCACCCAGCCAACATTATATTTCTCCAGCAGATATATGCACGTAGGGTGTAGAGATTGATTGCCAATTCCCGCAGGCTTCCAATGGCTGCATTTAGAGGCCCAACCCCAACTGGCATGGCATTTGAGCAAGGCTTGCTTTGATGTCATAACTTGTTACACACACACACGCGAAATATTCGGCCATGGTCACTGGGTCTGACCTCGCTACTGCTGATTTGTGGACAAGAGTGGACTTTGGTTGTACGTGACGGCGCGCACATCCACATCCCGACGCTGATGGAATCCACATGTTCAAGACCCCCCCCCCCTATTTCCAAGCATCCGCGGCTTAGACGTGGCAGTAAGGAGCCTTGCAGATAGGTCGGCCCGCAATCCGATGCGCCCTTTTATGCACCCGAGGGACTAGGAAAGCTCCCGCTAAAGAATCCGGGGGCGGACCCCCCCATTGTTTTAATGGGTCTTAACTTAATTGTGGGGGGGGGGGGGGAAGAAGGCTTCAGTACGCAACTGTCACCAACACAAAATGCACTGGAGAAGCCTGGAGCCCGTCTCGCGAGGTGCGACAGTAGCAGGTGCGAGCGAGCAAAGGCGCCCCTTGCAGCAACTGGCCCTTGCACTGCAGGGCGCGTGTATGCACTTCCACACGTGTAGGCCAGCTAAGTCAAGCGCTCCAGGGCCGGACACAAAGCAGTTGCGGCGGGACAAAGGGGAGCCCGTAGCGGACGACAACCCGCGACCGAGAAGACAAGACACCCGAAAACCCTTCCGCGCGGCCGCCCGCCTTGCAAGAGACTGGCGAGATCCGGAAACGAGAGCCCCGCCTCCTCTCGCCGCTCCTCCCTCTCCCCGCCCTCTCCCAATCAAGGCCAGGCATTACCTTAGCAACAGGCTAACAAACCCCGGCGGGCCAATGACGGTGCGGGTGCTGGGCGGGGCTTCCTTCCGCTAGCACGCTAGGCTGAGCAGGGTAAGTCATTGAAACTCCCTCGGCCAGCTTGCCTTGGTGCTGGCGCGAGAGGGGAGAGGGCAGAGGGTGCGGGGCTCACCAGCCAAGCAGGCCACTCGCTGCCTTGGGCGGCACAGGGGAGAAGGATAAATGTTCTCAGCCAAGGTCCCCCCCCCCCGGTTCAGATACTCGAAAGCTTAGGTTTCTGCCATTATAAAGGCACGCAAGCACACATACACACAATCGCGGGTGGTTGGGGTCCTAGGACGCAGCCACGGCATTAACAGGTGCAAGCTCAGTTCTGCTTTCTGGAAAAAGGCAGTGAAAAGAGTCTCTTCTTTCACTTGCAGCCCATCCTCTTAAAAAGCTGCATTGGTTATTTGTGCATGCGTGGCTTGGGTGCTTTTGCCCCTTTTGCATATCTCTTACTGGGCAGCAGCATTTTAAGATTCCCAGTGCCGGGGGTAGGCTATGCACTTTTGCACACCAGCTGAATTAAAGGGTATGCAGTTTTAAGACTGCACAAAATTCTTCCACTTCCCTGATTAATACGCTTCAACCGCCCATCCTTTGCAAGCAATACAATATATACTGTGCAACTTCCTAGTGCATTAAAAAACAAAAGCAAGACACTCGATCTGAGCCTTCTACAAAATTCTCGAGTCCGCAGCAAATCTACTGCATATATGTGTGTGTATATATATACATATAAGAGAAAGCGCAAGGAAAAATTACATAACCAGTTTTAACATTTTCTTGTGCTAGGAATTAAGTCATCGCCACCACCTGACGCGTAGAACCAATCTGCTGTGAGGAGAAGGAGCACCCCCTCCCTTCTCTTCAGTACTGGTCCCAAACAGGATTGAACCGCTTCTAACAAAGGGTGGAAACTTCAGAAAAACAACCTTAGAGTCTCCTATACTTGCACACTGATGCCATTTGGAACAATAGATTAACAATGCGAAGACCAATTAACCCCTCGACGAGGTTGATCCCCGTTTTCCAAATCAATGTGGCTCTCAAATTGTAGAATTCTTCGCAATGACACAGCCCATGGGATGGACTGCAGAAGTCCCCAACTTCGAAATGATGCCCTAATTCTATAATGGATTCGCCTATATGAGGGTTCTCCACCCACCCCCAACATAGCTTTTACATATGGCTCGTTGGCAGAAGCCTTCTAAAAGAACAAGGCGGATTTCCCAACTTTTCCGAGCTTAAGGGAAAGGGAACGCGGACCTACACGTGGGGTGCTGAAAGCAAGTGTCAAAATAAACCGCAGGGAACCCTTTCTCTTGCTAACAATTCTCCATCCTGAAGGCGACATCACTTGCCAGCTCGAAACCCCGAACTGGGGGCATTAGCAAAACAATTTGTTGGGGATCATTTAGGCTTCGGTAGGTTGATGCAAAATCCCCCAACCCCACATTCAATTTCTTTTTAATTATGAAGTGGATAGGGTCTCTTAAAGAGCAGGCTAGAGTTGGAGAAAAGTCTTACCGGGAACCACTTTATAGATGCACCGAGATCTTGGGGGGGGGGGGGTCACCCTATTTGCTTCCTTACACATTCTATGGCTTTAAATAGCTATGCATCTGACGCGGTGCTCCTAAACACTTACAGGAGAGCAAGTTCCATTGCATTCAGTGGGGTTTACTTCTGAGTAAGCGTGCTAGGATCAGACTGCAGTGATCAAAAGAAATTTGCCTTCCGATAGAAACCCCCCCCCCCAACAACCCGTCATTTTAGAGTAATCAGTTAAAAATTCAGACTTACCTCTTTCGTGTCCAATTAAGATATCTTTATGGTTAAAATATTCTACTTCTTCAGTGTAATTCTGTGTGTAGGCAGTGTTGGATCCAGCATTTCTAGATTCAGTCCAGCGTACTTTTGCATGTCCTCTTGCATGGATTTTAAGCGATTTGACTCTAATTTCCCCAGTCACTTCTAAATTCACCCTTCCTGAGACTGTATCCCCGCTAGAATAGACGGGGACGTTGCTGTCATTAAGACAGTCAAAGCTTATTGTCAAACTCTTCACCTTCCCCAGCACCATGTTGAGTTTTTTGTTTTTCAAGATAACAAAAGTCTATAAAAATATACTGTAAGAAAAAAGGAGGGGGAAGAGAGAAAAAAGTCAAGATCTCATATAAAAATGCGATCTCCGCCTGACACACTGATCAGCTCCTCTGCCCTGCGAAAAAGGCTGCGGGCAGGATCAGCGTGTTCCCTACGAGCACTTCATCGGGGTTGCTTAAAAAGTAGGCAAGGCGAGACGCCGCGCACAGCTGCTCTCCGGCTCTGTGGTCTCCTTACAAAGACAGGCGACTGGTCGCTGCCTGCTCGCTTTAAGGAGCTTTGTGAAAAACAACCCCAGCGCGCAGGCGCGGCGCTTCTCCCCTTATACAGTAGGTGTAGCAGAGGCAGAGCGGCGCGCTCGGCTGCGTGCAGGCAGCCGCCTTCCCTTTCGCGTGCAATGAAAGCTGCCTTTGCAGCGAGAGCAGCAGTTTACGGCCGTAAGAAGAGGAATGCATTGCTTTCCTAGGCTGTGGAAGCAAGAAATGGTCAGAGGAGAAGGGGGCTTACCGGTTAGAGCCCCTCCAAGCAGCCGAGCCCCCCTTAGAAACCTCATAGCGTTTCATGCTAGGTAGTGACGGCAGCAGCTGTCCTGCAATGGCTCCGCTGGGCAAGCTGCATTACAAAGAAGCGAAATTATTGTTTTAAAAAAATACCACGGCATACCAGGAATAACACTAAATGGGAGCAGTGACGGAATTAGCATCTTTTCAGAGGGAGGCAGAAATCTTGCATTTAGTTCTAGCTTTTTTTAAAAAAAGAAAATATCTTTGGAAGGCTATGCTAAGGGCCTGGACGTCTAAAACTCACTTGCAAATATTAGCAGGTTTCCTATATGAAGACAGCATTCTTAAAAGCCCCCGAGGTGGTTTTCTTATTGAGACCTATGCTATTAAAGCCCAATAGTCTGTGCTTTGCATTGCTGCTGTTAGAATTTATCTGCCTTGTGCCATCTTTTTTTTAAAAAAATGCTGTATTGGCTATAGGTTAATTGATTTGATACAATTTTATTAATTTGTTTGACAAAGATATGCTGCATGAAAAACAAAGGTGGATTCACTTTGGTTGGTTTATGTTAAATGCATCTGCTCAGAAACAAGCCCTCTTGAGTTAAATGAGATTTAATTCCTGGCAAGTGTGTACAGGATCACAGCCTTCAAACCATTAATGGGATAATAGAGCACTGCTTTCACGAACAATCCTACTTGTCATTGGCCTCTTCAGGTATTTTGCAAGCAAAGCTTTTAGTCAAAAGGTACATGGTTTTTGGTGTAATCACAGTATATCAGCTGTTCAAAAGTTCTGGCATTTGTTCTCAAATTATTTGCTTCTCACTGTACTTCTAAGGGCCAGATGAACTCATCATTTCCTGAGTTTATAAATATAGTTCACATATTTTATTTTGAGCATATGCATTTCTGCTGAAACTTCTTGTCTCAGAATTGCAGCTCAGATTGCAGCATGGCTTTGAGCTGAACTCAGCATTTCATGAGGAAGTTACTCACAAGTAACCAAGTACTTTAGAGCTGCAGTTCTAAGCATACATGCCAGGAAGTAAGTTTCACTGAACTCTCGGTAGTGCTCATTGCTGAGTACACATGCTTATGAATAGACTGCAAAAGTTTAGGACTTCAGTTACATAGAAGTACGGGTATTTGGTCAAAAAGTCATTATTGTTTTTACTTGGTTGACACCTGGTGGAATTCCAGTGCTCTCAATGATTCTGTTTGTGTTTTCGTGCCACCTTGTGGTGAACGTGGTGAATGAACTGCAATCTATAGACACATTTTATTGGAATGGGTAGACCTTGTGTGCCTGTAGCATGTGCCAAATTTTATGTTATGTGTCCAGAAAAGTATATACATGGGGTTTAAAAACTGGATGTCCTAGAAATGCATATATTTAATACTATTTCACCATATAATACTTCTCAGTACTTCAGACCTTTTCTCTATTTTAATAGGTTTTCAGCTGTGTTGCCTCCTTTTCTTTTTCTTTTTCATGTTTCCAAATAATACAGATGGATTTTAATGGATTTTAATATTGTATTGAATTACTATGTCTATACCCAGAGCCCTTTGCTTTCGTGATCCTATTGGAAACAGGCAGAGGGCCTTCTTGGTAGTGGCACCCTCCCTGTGGAATGCCCTCCCTTCAGATGTCAAGGAGATAAAGAATTACACAACTTTTAGAAGAGAAATGAAGGCAGCCTTGTATTGGGAGGTTTTTAATGTTTGATTTTAAAAAATATTTTTAGATATGCTGTAAATCGCCCATAATGGCTGGGAAAACCTAGCCAGATCGGTAGGGTATAAATAATAAAATAATAGTTGTTGTTGTTATTGGAAATTCCATTGCTGTATAATAATGCTGGGAAAGAGTATTATGCAGCCAGGGAGCACTAACTAGATGACTTTGATCTGCTATGGCTTCTCTGGAAAGGAAACGAACTACAGTTCTGTGTTAACTACTTAGAAGCAAGCCCCATTTAATTAAATGGGAATTAACGCTCAGGTAAGTGTGCATATGGTTGCAGCCTTAGTCTTGAAATAAACAATTCTGATAGCTAGACAGAGGCTGGGTGTGGAGCCTAAAACTAATTCAGAGGCAGAGACAGGGAGGACAAAAGCAGTAACTGTGAAGTGAAAATAAAATGAAGAAAGCAAAACAAAATTGGAGGTGGGGGAGGAATAACAACAGAATCAACCCCATTTTCTGGTCGCTTTGCAACCCTAGAAACTGTTAGTATTTGTAATGTATTTCACATTGAATAAATGATGTTGTGGAAAGAAGGTGGCAGTTGACAGTTGTGAGTTGCTTGGTTATTCAGTTCCACCTTGACTATGAAGGTGAGAGGGTGTGGGGACTTCATGCAAATGCTGTCTGGAGCAGTTTGCAAATAATACTACTTGTTCAAATGTTGCCAGCCCGACAAGTAAGATTTATTTTCAACTATTTGTGTAAGGCATACATTTTTATAAAAAATCACAAATAGCTATCAGAAACAAGCCTTGTTTATATGTTGTTGATGTGAGCATTAAAGGGAATATTCATTTGATACTGTATTTATTGTTACATCACAGGCTGCCTATATTATCATCATAGTCCTTATATTAATATATATTCTGCCTTTTTCCCAGCCCGGAACTCAAGGTGGCTAACAGATAAGAATACAAAAGCAAAGATAAAACAGAAAAGAGAATCATTAAAAAGTAACTAGACTCTAACAGAATTAAAATGATATAAAATGATCAATTAAAAACCAGGATAATAACAAGAAAAACATCACAACGACAGCCCTTTCTTTAAAAACAGTCAGTTCCTAAAGGCCTGTTGGAATGAAATGGCCCTCACCTGGATATGATTCAGGCTACAAAACTGTATTTTAAATAGTACTGTACATCTGTACAAAACATTTTTTTGTTGTTATTTGTGTTAGCTACAAATGTAATCCAAGGTGCATGTGGAAACATCACATCTCTGCTCTTGGGCTTCAGATCATTGCCCCAGTTCACCTTCCTCAAGTTGGTGAGGTCTTGCTTAACAATCTTGATTCATTTCTGTGCCCATTTCTTTTTGCTCTTTGCATCAAAATCAACAGATAGTGAATGATGTCAGCTGGTCTTAGCTGGTGGTGCCAGTATGTTTGCTATGATTCAATTAAATACGTGACAGAGTTGCTAAGCCTTTAAAAGTTAAGTAGAAATGGAAACTTCAGAAGGTGTGGGTTCTGCCCCTGCTGTAACTAGGTTAGAGAGGAGTGGTTAAGAGATCAAGCTGTGAGCCAGGAAGTGCCTAACTCAAATTTCACCTATGCTACAAACTTGCTCTGAGGTTGCCTTGGGTAAACCACTTTCTTTGAGTCTCAGCTGGCCCAATCTGTTCTGAACATGGCAACAGCAAACTTAAAATTTCTATATTTAGACATCAAAACATCTTTTTCAATCTTTCTGACCATATCATAGGTTAAATATTACTTAAAATTTATCATTAACAAGTTCTGGCAGTTGTGTGGGTCACCTGGGTCGTACGAATGTGACTTCATAGAAAATACAGCATTACCCAATAAATTGTTTGAACTTTTTTGTGTAGAAGGGGAATGAAAAAGCAGCATGCATTGCACACCTGCCCTCTTAAGTTGTAATAGTGTATTTATGTTCTTATAAATTGTCTTTTAAGAGGGATTTAAAAACTTTTCTATTTACCCAGGCATTTGATGGCTGACAATCCTGAAATCACTAACTGAGATAATGTTTTTAACTGTTCTTTGAATGCTAAGAACATAAAAAGAGGCTGATGGATCAGGCCATCTAGTCCAACATCCTGTTTTCACAGTGGCCAGTCAAATGCCTATGGAAACCTTTAAGCAGGACCTGAACACAAGAGCGTTCCACCTTACTGCAGTGTCCAGTGTCTGTGATTCAGAAGCATACTACTTCTAATCTGTCTAACCTTTTAAAACCATCCAGGTTGGTGGCAATCACGGCTTCCTATGTGTTTGACTATGTACTGCATGAATAAGTACTTTTAAAAAAAATCTGTCCTGAATCTTTCAGCAGCTTCATTGGATGTCAGTACATGCTATGAACTTCCAGGCCTTTCCCCCCCCAGCCGAAACTCAGCTCTCAGATGAGCAGCACAGGGCTGAGCTTGCTGCCTCAACTCAAAACGGGTGTGGAGCAGAGAAAGACTCTGTGCGCCATTTTGAGCAAGCGCCAGGACATGTAAGCATTTTTAAAGCTTCTATTCCTTTCTTCCTTAACTGTTGGGCACTCATGAGAGAGGCAAAGGGCGTTTCCCAGGAGTATAGCTTCTCTGGGAGCCAAACTCGCACCAGAAAAACCGGGAGCCATGCTATTGAGCTCTGTGGCCTCAGCCTCCCAACCTTTACTTGAAGAAACTGAAGTGACACCAAACTGAAGTGACACATCTTTGTGGAAAGTCCAAAATTCTCAGGGGGGCAGTTCCAGCACTTTTTTCCTACCTCACCCTACTGCCACTGCACCCTGGGCATAAGCTTTTCTGTCTATGGGACCCCCTGCCTTCAGTAGCTTCAGTTTAGTCCCCACTCAATTGTACCTGCCACCCCAGCCTTAAATTTCCGCTCCTCTTCCTCCTGGGCACTTCCTACGTACACATCCTCCCTGAGATTAAGCCTCACCTGCCACCTTTCAAACTACCTTCCCTTCAGACACAACAGTGGTCTATAGAGACCTCACCATCATCTAAACCGATTGACAGGGCCTGAAATCCCTTTCACACAGCCCTCCCTGAACATGTTGCCCTGGGGGATTTTCCTTGCCTCAGTTGCATGCTCTGCCCCTTCATCTACAGACCTTCCTATGGAGCCTTCATTTGCAAAGGAGAAGGAGAACTCCATTTTATGGCTGAATACAGTTGTATTCAGCTCAAGGACCAGGGTAGCAGGAGGCGGAAGCATGCACTGCCCCAGCAACTGCCCCCTGCCTTCCCCTACTCACCCCCACACCTATCATCTTTCTGTCCCTTTCTTCCCTGCGCGTGCACACACACATACTGCCTGGAGATCATATCTGCAGACAGGTCCTATAGATACTTACTCAGGGCCCAGTGTCTCTACCTGGGCAGTTCAGGCAAGCAGAGGTGAGGTGAGGATGCAGCCTGGAGAGGTGAAGTTACAAAGCTTTGCCCACTGACATCAGGGGTCAGCCTGCCTGGCCTTAGAGACACTCTGAAGTCATAAAGCCTGTCCCACTGACTAGCCCCTTTCTGCCTGGATACCACAGCTAGCTCAGGAAGGAAACCAGCCTGGTCTCATAGACTCAGGGAGCTCACAATGCCTTACCCACTGACATCATGGACAGCTCAGGGGGAAGCCTTTCCAGCCTTGTGCAGATTTGCAAAGCCCTGCACAAGTTGGGCCCAAAACATGATTCTGTATGATTTCAGAAAATTGATTCTGCATTACTGCACAGTGTGTCCATTTGTAAACATGTGTAGGTAGGTGGTTCCAGCAACAGGGAGTGAATCCATTCCACACCAGTTCAATTATTTCGTTGGTGGGTGTATATCAAGATCACAGTCACCTCCTTTGTTGACCTGGGACATACAGAGGGAAAGGCGTGGATAACCTGTTCAAGGGAAGTGTTTTCAAAGTAACTACACACACCCTAGTGGACAGCAGGAGCTAGAGTCGATCTAGATTGAAAACAGCATGTTGAGGATAAGCATGAAGGTTCCAGATGAAAAAAAAAACACACCTTTATGCTACAAATAATTTTGTATATACGCAGCCTATGTTGTTTGGGAACCCTAAGTTGTTCCTTTTTATAGATGTGACCAAAGTAGCACAGTGTACAGCAACACAGAAGTACCACCAACACTGCTTCTCATAAGATATGAATGAGTCATAGATTCTCCCTCCCTCTTTCAAGAAGTCCAAGGATTGCAGACTGAGATTAGTCTCGCTTACTATATCTTACATAACATATGGAGACACCAAGGTCTAGTTTGTACAACACGGCAAGCCTTGGGAAGAGAAAGCAACTTGTTCTTGGCTACAGCTTATGGTTACTGAAGAGAGCTTAACCACAAATCCCAGTTTGGAAAACATGCTAAGTCAAATCTTCACTTAGCTCAGTGCATCACAAGGACAAAAAAAAAAAAAAAAAGGCTGGAGAGGAGCAAAGCAGCCACAGCCTCCTCCCCAGAAACACGCACATTTGCAGGTAATCTGTAGTTTGGTTTACCGTGCCATGTGAACCAAGCCTATATTTCCTTTAAGAATTCCTTTTTATAGCCCCGTGACCTTAAGAGTTGATTTCTGTCATGCGCAGTGCAAAAACGTGGCACTGTGGGTTAAACCACAGAGCCTAGGACTTGCCGATCAGAAGGTTGGCGGTTCGAATCCCTGCGACGGGGTGAGCTCCTGTTGCTCAGTCCCTGCTCCTGCCAACCTAGCAGTTTGAAAGCACAAAGTGCAAGTAGATAAATAGGTACCGCTCCAGTGGGAAGGTAAACAGCATTTCCGTGTGCTGCTCTGGTTCGCCAGAAGCGGCTTAGTCATGCTGGCCACAAGACCTGGAAGCTGTACACCGGCTCCCTTGGCCAATAAAGCGAGATGAGTGCTGCAACCCCAGAGTCGGTCACGACTGGACCTAATGGTCCTTTACCTTTACCTTAACCTTTTAAAACCAACCTGAAAGTGCTAAACCCAAGACTAGACCAGAGTTCTGCTACATTGCATTTTTATGCAGGAGCTGCTCAAATGGCAGACTTGGCCCTTTTAGTACTCCATTGGAGCAGTTTCTCATGAAGCGCTTTTCATGGGCAAAAAACATGCACTAGATCTGGATTGCGTGTGGACTACATGGAAAAAACAAGTTTTTCTTCTCCATTGATTCCAGAATAAAGTGCTGTCTGTATGCGCAGCCATAGTTACCTTTAAAAACACTTTCTGTAGCAGTTTGGAATGCAGACACATGTTGTAGAGATGCCGTGCATGCTTGTGCAGACATTTTGAAAGACAGAAATTTCATTGAGGATTACAAACTTACACCCCTTCTTGCTTACCCTGTTTGTACGCTGTGGGTTTCTACACCCTCCACAGTGATAGGTTTGACGGCATAGAATACACACACACAGAGTACTGGAATGCAGGTATCTTGTATTTTTAAAATGTTGAATTGTGGAAGAAACAAGTACAAGATGCCCACACTCACTGTGACCTCCCTAATAACTCTACACACTTGTTTTCTTTTCCACTGCTCTCCTTAGCATAAGATGGGAAACTGCATTGGGAACTCTTATGCTATAAAGATAATGGGAAATGTTGGCTTTGTTTCCAGTCACCTTCCTTCTATAGTTTCAGCAATCTCCCTACTCTACATAAGCAGTTTGGAACTGCTGCTTAAAGTGCAAATTCTTATTTATTTAGTCTGCTTTAGAATTTAGAATATTCATTTATACAACCTTAAAATATCAATGACTTCCCTTCTTCTCTTTCCATGGTTCGTTTTGCATAGCATAAATCCCTGCATATTTTATAGAAACTAAACCATTCAGTATTCCATTATTACTTCCATCAAAACTTATTTACACTGTTGAATTTATCTCAATTCTGCCAACATTTTCAAGTGTACACAATTTCCTCCCATATATTCAATAAACATTTTCCAATCTTCTTTAAACAAATGTTCTTCTTGTTCTCTTATTCTATAAGTTAAACCTGCAAGCTGCACATATTCCATCATTTTAAGTTGTCATTCTTCTTTGGTAGGGACCCTGCTCGTTTCCCATTTTTGGGCTAACAAAACACAGGCCGCCATAGTAGCATATATAAATAACCTTTTTTGACACCTGGGAATTTCCATCTGAATTATCTCCAACAAAAAGGACACTAGTTTTTTGTGTGTTTTTTTTTGGAAAAGTGCTAATTATAAATTATTAAAAGTGCAAATTCTATTGATCTCTACTCAGAAGCAAGTCCTGTTGATTCCAATGGGGCTTTCTCCCAGTTAAGTGTGCACAGGACTTCAACCTGAAGTTATTTGTCTGAGATGGCTTCCTTACTTAACATCATTCTGCGCTGTGGTTCATGGGGGTAGTATTTGTTGATGGATGACTGGCTCATGATAGCCACCTCTTCCCTTCCCAAAGTGCCAAGAACTGATGCTCAGCTGGCCTGAAGCATTTAAAATAAGGAACAGTCAAAAGTTGGGCAGGATTAAAACACAGCTGATGGTGGCTGACCTGTTTACTGTAGGAGGACTCATTGCCAGGATTTATCATGATTTAAATGGCTCTATCAGAATATTCTCCAGTTCTGATGTTAAATGTTAAAGCCTTTCTGTGGGAAATGTATCCTGAGGGACAAAACAGAAAAGATGCATATCTAACTTTTGTGACTGACCAACTGTTGCCACCATAAAAGTCATTTTGAACCATTTTAATGGCTTCCCCCCTGTCTCATTAAACAATTGTAGTGTTGCCTCGCCACCTTGTGGCAAACTCAGAAAACTAATATTTCTTGTTCAACTAACACCACTTAAGATTTCATTGTACAGTGTGCTGGAATAATCAGAGTGGAATAAAATACATTTTTAAAACTTGCAATTTGTGCAGTTTTTTTCTGCATAAAAAGATCATTTGCTGGTTTCTAAATAGAACAGATAAAGGGATTTCATGTTAATATGTGTGTGTGTGTGTGTGTGTGTGTGTGTGCGCGCGCCATTTATTACTTGTGCATACTGCCACCTGCTGTTATACTGAAAACAAATTGTTACATTTTGAATTTGCCTAACTTGCTGTCCTGCATGTGTTACTGGACTCAAACTCCCATCAGTCCCAGGAATGCTGGGAGTTGTAGTCCAGCAACCTCTGGAGGGCAATGGTCTGCTCAGTGCTGGTCTCCTCAACTTAAGCCTGGAAAGTAGATCTCCAGATTTAAAGACATTTTACTGTACTTGGAAGGTAGCTCCAAGTTACTGGATCTTGCTTCCAAGAAGACATTGGATCAAGTTACACAATTCAAATTTTACAAATGGGGAACATGAAACTATGCTGCAGCAACTTGCCAAATGCTATTTTAGTCATTTGAATCCTACCTTTAAAAGTGCCTCTCCTCAGACCGACTCGTTTATGACATATGTATGCTGGCCTTAGGGACGCGGGTGGCACTGTGGGTTAAACCACAGAGCCTAGGACTTGCTGATCAGAAGGTTGGCAGTTCGAATCCCCGCGACAGGGCGAGCTCCCGTTGCTCGGTCCCTGCTTCTGCCAACCTAGCAGTTCGAAAGCACGTCAAAGTGCAAGTAGATAAATAGGTACCGCTCCGGTGGGAAGGTAAACGGCATTTCCATGCGCTGCTCTGGTTCGCCAGAAGTGGCTTAGTCATGCTGGCCACATGACCCGGAAGCTGTTCGCCAGCTCCCTCAGCCAATAAAGCGAGATAAGCGCCACAACCCCAGAGTCGGTCACGACTGGACCTAGAGGTCAGGGGTCCCTTTACCTTTATGCTGGCCTTAGCTTTTGGGACTTGTCTGCCAGGTGTACTAGACAGGGATCTAGCTGGGAGAAGGGGACGTTGTTCTGCTATCTCCTTTTCCCTGCTGTGTAATCCTAGGGAGCCATTGCAAGGTGAAGATGATGTCTTATACTCCACAAACGCCTTGCTTCTCATGTTCCCCTTTTCCTTGGGGAAGGAAAAACAAAGAGACTAGGTGAAGCCAGAGAGTTCTCAGACCAAGTCTACTTGCAGTGGTAACTGCAATATTTCTCTATAGATTGCCCAGAACAAGGTAGCTAGCACCCTTGTTAATGAAATTAAATAAATACTACTTTCTGGAAACTAGGGTGCAACTGGCTGAGTACAAAATAGATTTTTGTGTCTTACGGGTCAAGGTAACAAGAGAGAAAATCCCCTTATTGTGCTAAGTAGCGCACAGCTTTGAAGAGTAGCAGAGAAGCCATATAAGGTTTGCATTGTGACATCATCTCATACCTAGCTTTATGACATCAACCTATCTCTGAGATCCAGTTATTTAGAGAAAAATCTACTGTCATATTCAGCTGAAAACTGCCTCCCCTGGAATGCTGTCTCCTACTAATGCCACTTTCAGGGGCAATAAGCTACCGCAATAACTGAAATACCGCCTCTCTGCAGATACCAAGGCCCTGAGATCATCTTGTGGTGTCAGACGGATGGTGTCATGAACTGGTAGGACAATGGGAAGGAGGAAGTAGATCCTGGTGTGGGGTGTAGCTGGGACTGGGACACACCGGGGCAAACTGGGGGTGGGGAAGGAGAGGTTGGTGTAGGAAGTACTCATGGGGTGATAGATGATAGATGATGGCAGGGGGATGGGGGGGCGGGTGCAGGAACCAGAGCAGTAGGGCCCATCAAGAGAGTCAGAGAGGCTCCTGTCTCCACAAACAAGGCAGACTGAGGTATAGGGAGCAATGGAAGGTATGCTCAGTGAGAATGAGACTGGCAAGGGCCCAGAGCCCAGCTCCTTAGCTGTCCAGGTGGGGCTCACTAACTCTGGGAGGAGGTGTGTGATTCCTTAGCTGGAGTAGGCTCAGAACAGGTGAGGGTCACATGCCTCATCAAGCCCAGGTGCTGCAATCAGCATGCAAGGTATAAAACGGCAGCAGAGCTTGAGGTGCTGTTTCTGCTCAACTGCCCATGTTGGTGGACCTCAGCTTGGAAGCGCCAGGATCTCTACGGGACTGTGCTTTGATTCGGACTTTGGGCACGTGGGTTGACGCTGCACCGGGAGCTTGACATACTGATTTGCTCCCAGGTAAGCCAGGTGTTCAAGACAGGTGGTAACACGTGGATGGGTCTTGTCTGCAGTGGCCTCCCATTTGTAGAATGGTCTCCCTCGGGAGGTTCAGCAGGTGCTTTCATTATCATCTTCTTCTTTGGTGATCACTTGTAGCCAAGTAAGATTGTCTTCCATAAACATGGATACTACACTTGATCTTAGCCAAAAGGCCGAGAAGCGATGTTGTACATTGTTTCTAAATTTATTGTTGTACATTGTTTTGTCTGTTTTAACCATATTTGTGCAGCAGTTTCTAATGTTGTGAGTGTCCGCTATTTCAGAGGCTTCTACTCTGCAGCCTATTATAGTTGTTTTAACTGCAAGTCTTTTAGTTCTTATGCTCTTAGAGTTGTTTTAACTGTGTGTCTTTCTTTGTTTTTAGTTCTTATCTGTTTTAATTATCAGTTTTTATCCATCCATTATCCGTGTTTAATCTTGTATTTTATTCAGATGTTTTATCCTATGCCTGTTTCTTTGTCCTCATTTGCTCTAACAATTATCGGTTAAAAAAAATCCTAACTGCTACTTTATTTATATGCTTTTCTTAGTCCTGGTCTGTGACAGTAATAAAGTTCATTCATTCATTCATAAACACGGTTTTAAAAGTGAGTCCGTAAGTGACCGTGGAGCCAATTCTGGAGCTGCAAGTCCTTCCACAGTGGGGACGTAGGTTTCCGGACGGGAGTTGATCATGGTGATGGCTAATCTCAAGCATGCCTTCCTCTTAGCGCGTTTCTCCCTTTCGTCCCGAGTTCGAGTGTCTTCAAAACCCGTGAAACCTTTGGTAAAGGCTGTTCTCCAATTGGAGCATTCGTAGGCCAGTGTTTCCCTTTAGGTGCCAGGCAACAACCTTCCTCTTCAACCAGGCCTTTCAAAATATTGTGGTTGGGGGGGGGTTATTGGGTTGTCTTTGTTTTTATTATGTATCATGTGTTTTTGTATTGTGATTTTGTGCTGCGAACTGCCGGGAGATCTACGGGTATAGGGTGGTATACAAAACTACTACTACTAATACTCACTAATAATGACTCACGACGGGAAGGCGGAAAATGAGGCAGAACGGCTGGCACAGCAGTAAGTTAAACTGCAAACCACGCCCCCTCCAAGCCGCCCAGTTGGGCGCTTACCTGTGGGCGTGGTGTGCCAGCCAGGTGAGTGGGACAGGGGGCGTAACATCCCCTGCATGACGCAGAAATCGCGTCCTGCCCACAACACCTCCCCTCTTGGAGGGAGGAGAGGCTTACTACTACTAATACCTGGGGGGGGGATTTTAAGCAGAAAAAAGACAGGAGAAGAGTGCTTTCCAGATCAAGGTCTCAGCTTCTTTCTTCTAAAAGTTGTATAGTTACTTATCTTTTTGGCACCTTATCTCCTTGGATTACGTAACTCCATATCCTCCAACATTTCTCAGATGTGTTACGGAAAAATCTAGGTGCGAGGCTGCTCAGTCACCCAGCTCATCGGGCAGAGTCCGCGGGTTCCTGTAGAATAAAGGAAGGAGTCCAGCCACCAACCAGAGCAAATAGCTGTAGACCAAAGATTAGTGTGCAACAGGTTCAAAGAGGAATTTTGAACCCCGAGGATGGGGTGACAAGGACTTTTAAAACTTTCCCACCATATCCCAGAATACAGTTCGTACAGCATCATTGATACATCATTGATATGTCACAAAAGGGGAGGGGTAGACAGGTGTTACACAAGTTAAACCTCGGCAGATATGTCCAGACAAGTCCTTGGTACAGGATTAGCATAAGCAGACATGCCAGGGCAAGACCCAGGTATAAGATTAGCATAGTCAAACCCCTCTGAAGTCCCACCACCCAAAGTACAATAGAACTTCGTTTGCATGTCTGGACCCCTTGGCAGGTCTGGTGATGGGATTAGGCTTTCCTTGGCGAACAATCAGCTCAGCAATTGTCACCTCTGGGCACTTCCTGGAGTCTCTTTTCCAAGGCAAAATAGCGTTGGAATGGAGGAAACTGGCAAAGGAGTTGATTTTATATGATTTTTAAAGCTAGGTAACGTCCCTGAACTTTCAAGTAGAAAGGATGCATTTATGCATAATATTTGTAACATTTAACAACTTTAAAGATGTGCCCCCCCCCCGGTAATTTCTGTAACAGATGAAAATGGAGATATTCTAAGGAAAAGTAGGGCATTCTAGGATCACATCAGAAACCGAGATGGCTTCTGTAAATCCAAGACTGTTCATGGAAAATAGGGACACTTGGTGGGTCTGGTGTACTCTGTTCTTCTTGATTTCCAGCTCTGATCTGTAGAAAAGAGGACAATTTAAGGAATCAGAATACCTTGTTAACAGCCCCATTCCTCCTGCTACTGCATGTTTGGGCAATATTGTTTTATACTTTACTGCATTTTTGTAGAATCACAGCAGCTGTGGGGGAGATCAATATTGACAATGGACAAAAATAAAATTCAAATGATCCCTTGATCCCTCAGACTCCAGGAAAACAAGTAATTTGTAAGCAATACTGCATTTGGAAATATCTGGGTGTTGTGATTGTATACGCCCCCACCCACATCAACCATGTGGGGTCTTAACACCAGCATTCCATCCAATACACTCTCACTCTGGCTGATGTGAACTGCTCAAGGGCTCACGCGGATGTTATTGCAGACTTCTGGCCTCTGAAATTTTGGATGTTCTCTGCTATTAAGTTAGGGCTCATCATGAGATGGTAGTGATGCATGGTTGATGACTGTTAGCAATATTGTCTGGATACAACCATCTAGTGAGTTTTAGAGGCTTCCTCATGGGACGTTTTCATTTCCTTAATTCTTGCTACAAGGACTCATCAAATGTGGCTTCCCTTTGTGACATTTGCCCTTTCCAGAGACTCCTTTTCTGTGGTGGTGAAGATCTCATTGCATTCATATTGGTGGAGGAGAGACCAACCACAGTATTTAGTTCATTCCCTATCACCCCCCACTCTCTGCAAAGCAATTAGTTCCTTTTTGAACCTATACACTTTAAAAAAGAAGTTCATTCTTCGTTTTAAATACAGTACTGTACTTTCATTTGGAAAATGCAGTATTAACTAGTATTGAGTGCCACCTGGTGGTTGAAGTCAGATAAGACATTAAGCAGACCAGTTTCTAAGAAGCACTGTTTGCCTAACACTAGAACGGAATAAGCACATCAATGAATACAACAGAAATAAGCACATTTCTCCTAAGTCTCTTGCATCTAATCCTGAAAAATGATGTATTATGCCCAGTATTTAACACTTCAGTTTGAATCAGAGAGCTAAATACAAGGTATAATATTCCTTCTCCCCACACCCTTAGTGTTGTGAAAAACAGAATCAGCATAATATAGACTGTGACAAAAGAGATCTGGCAAACTTGACAGTTGGGCCTGAGAAGCTGTCTATCAAGTGAGAGTGACGGATAGACTTCTTAATAGAATCTAAGGATGGTGTTGGGCTCACTGACATTTTGGACTTGTTAGCTGGGAGAGAAGGCAGTCAGCCCAAGAAACAGAAGTTAGATGATTTCCTCTAAGCCTTTTCTAGAAACATGCATAATTCTCATAGCCCTTAGATGACTACAGGTGTAGGGATAAGGTAGCTAGAAATTATAATTAGTTTGTTTCTTGGTTTTGAATGTAGGTACACTATATCCTTATTTTTCATCTGCAAACATTTGAGTCTACAGTGGTACTTCTGGTTAAGTACATAATTCGTTCTGGAGGTCCATTCTTAACCTGAAACTGTTCTTAACCTGAAGCACCGCTTTAGCTAATGGAGTCTCCCGCTGCTGCTGCGCCGCCGGAGCATGATTTCTGTTCTCATCCTGAAGCAAAGTTCTTAACCCGAGGTACTATTTCTGGGTTAGCAGAGTCTGTAACCTGAAGCGTATGTAATCCGAGGTACCACTGTATAATGAGGGATGCTCCATTTGGGGAGTGAAGTGAAACTATAGTTTGACTCCTGCTTGGAGAAAGCTTTCCCTGCCATTCTCCTCTGTGACATCTTACCCTTGACACAGCCTACTGCTCCCAGCCCACCTAGAGCAATGTGGCCAAACAGGGCAGTATTAATTCAGTCATCTGTATTAATTCATCAGAGTCTTAATGGTTTTTTTATCTGAAATATCATAATCATATCTGAAGAAGTGTGCATGCACACAAAAGCTTATACCAGAAAAACTTAGTTGGTCTATAAGGTGCTACTGGACAATTTATTATTATTATTATTATTATTATTATTATTATTATTATTATTATTATTATTATTATTATTATTTTATATTATTATTATTATTATTATTATTATTTTATATTATTATTATTATTATTATTATTATTATTAAATGGCCTTGGCCCAGTAAACCTGGAGGAGCGTCTTCACCCCCATCGTTCTGCCCAGACTCTGAGGTCCAGCGCCGAGGGCCTTCTGGCGGTTCCCTCACTGCAAGAAGCAAAGCTACAGGGAACCAGGCAGAGGGCCTTTTTGGTAGTGGCGCCTGCCCTGTGGAATGCCCTCCCACCAGATGTCAAAGAGATAAACAACTACCTGACATTCAGAAGACATCTTAAGGCGGCCCTGTTCAGGGAAGTTTTTAATGTATGACATATTAGTGTATTTTTGGTCTTTTTGGAAGCCGCCCAGAGTGGCTGGGGAAACCCAGCCAGATGGGCGGGGTACAAATAATAAATTATTATTATTATAAATTATTATTATTTTGACTGTGTCAGACCAACATGGCTACCTACTTGAATCTGAAATATCACGTCTGTTAGACTTTGCAAAACAACTGTATGAACAGTTTTCTCATTTGCATTTTGGCAATAGAAAGAGTAAGCACAATAACTTTTTAAATTTGTGAACAGGTGACTGTATTATTACCTAGCGTTTTCCAGCACACTTTCTGTGAAGGTTATCCAGGACAGCTAATAAGTCGAGGCTGCATGTTGGCCAGCAATGCTCCTTACAGTATCTCTACTTTAGGCTGTCCATACATCTTGCTATGTTAGTTGGGTGCTGTTAGAGGATTTGTTTTTTCCAGTGACTTGGTTTTCATCCCGACTGATTGTGAGCATATGCCATAAACTATTTGTGATTATTATGGCTCCCCCCTCCCCTGCAAGTATCAGTTTAAGGAAACGTGTCTTTGGCAAGGTGTCTGGGTTTCAGCGGTTGTATTTCAGCAGTTACAACAGTCTGAAACTGTTCATGGTTGGATGTGTTAACCACATGTGAAAATATGACTCACAGTTGGAATTTTCCGGGTTTTAATATACTTGTGCTGCTTGCATGGCTGTTGGGCCACTCTGTTGTATTCTATATGCAAGGCACAAGCCTTTGTTAAATTCCGTGACCTTTGGACTTTTGAAAAGGAAACACGGACCACGTCTTTTTGTATTTTCCTGGAGCTGGGCTGAAGGGACAGGTCCTAGGCGGTAGGGCTCAGAACCTTCCCCAGCAGCGGGACAGAGGGTTCAGGCCAGGATCAGCCTGTTGGGGCAGCTTAGGGAAATCCTTTTGAAAAAGGTTCTGCCAGTAGGAAAATAAAGCTAAAACTCAGGAGCAAGGACAGCATATCGCAGTGCTTGGGTTGTCAGTGCCCAGACCACATGGGGGAAAGAGCAAAACGGACAAACTACGCATGCACATTCAACTGCCTAATGGCGTCCACATCACCAAGGAGATTGCAGCTGCAGAGATAAGAAAAGTTGTTCCATTGTCTGGGGAGGTCACTTCCTGGTTTGCATGGAGAAGCTGTTTTCAATGGGGTCCAGCGGCTGAAGCACACAGCAGAATTGAGGCAGCACCAGGTGTTGAAATTTTGCGGCACTAACAATTTTGCACCCAGGGCAACCACCCCTTTGCCTCCCTCACGCTATGCCACTGACATATTCTACATTATCAATGTCAAAATCCTATCTAGCACCTTTATATGTTACATTTTCTGTGTGATCTCTTGTTACCAATTCCCATTGGGACATACAATGATTTAAAACAAAACAAAAACCTTAAACATTTGCTGTGTGTGTATACGACCAGCAGTGCAAAATTATCTAAACGTACATACTAGAAACTTGGCAACCAAATGCTTGGCAGAGTTGTACCCAATGCCTATATATTGTGATAGGAATTTTGAGGTCTTAGATATATGGTAATGTTCATAAGTGTACCAACCAAGCACGTACATAGATCAGCACAGGAAGACCGACCTGGTACCATTTTGACTCCTAAACTGAGCAAATGTTTTCTCTGCAAGGTCAAAGTGGGAAACCTCCCCATTGTCTCTTTCCTCACAAATCCTGTCTTAAGGGCATATTTAAGATATGAATAGGGTGTGAGCCTATGACTTGGCCCAGGAACTAAGTATTTATCATTACAAAAGACTAGCCAGGCTCCCCAGGAAATCCAATCAAGTAACCTGCCAGACAGGAGATAAACAACGACAGGAGAAAAACAACATTCAAATTTCTGTTTAGACCGCCTTTTCTGTGATGTAGGTATGATGTATCTGAGGGGTGGTCTTCGGTTACACCCCTTCTGTGATGTATGGATGATGTTTCTGGGGGCGGTCTTGATCTACAGGTGGCAATTTCAAAAGTCTTTATAAGGCCTTGCGTGCCATTTTCCGGGGTTCCTCCTCCTCTCTTGCATGTGGTTGTGAGCACCCTGTTGCAACAGTTCAATAAAGATCAAGCTTACTAGCTGCTTTGCTTCTCAATATTCTCTGGTTGGCCTCTGTTATCTTCTCCTACCAATAGGGAACCTATGTAAGGACTCTATATGGGCTCATGGATACCCCATAAGGGAAAAGGGCAATTTTTGTTTACAACAATATCTATATGTAGGATATATAGGGTTTGGATACAGTGGATTTATCCCTCTGCCTCACCCCAATGGTGCATGCATGCATACTCAGTTCCTTCATATCTCTACAGTTCAAAAACAACTGCCCTGCTCTTCCCCCATCTCCTTTGCTCCTCTGGGGTTTCCTACCTGAAACCTGGGAGACAAGATATCATACTACATGGCACACATGTCTCTCCTTTTTCTCAGGTTTCTGCCATCCGTTCTCTAACACTCTGTCCCCCTTTCTGTTTCCCAGAGCTAGGGATAGGCAAAGAAAGAACAGAGCAGTGGCCTCACAATCCTATCAGCCAGTAGGGAGCATTTCATCCTTCCTCCTGGACCTTATAGTTTTCGGCTATCATTTCAGTACTTTTTAAAGAAACCTGTAACCAGGGGTGTAGCGTAGGGATGTGTGCTAGGGTGGCCATGCCACACATTTTAAAGGGAGTGCAAACCAAGGGCTGCACTGGTCAGCTGGGCTTCCCTCTGTGTGGATGGGCAGGCGGCTCCGTGTGTCCCCGCTTTGCTCTGGTGGGGGTGGAGTTGCTCTGTCAGCATTGGCGGTGAGGGCTGGGATGGTGCCCCGTGTGTACATGCCCTCACCCTAGGCACCAGCAACCAACGCTACACCACTGCCTGTAACCAGCTATTGGACCAATTGTTCTTTTCTTCTGTAGGTTTTGACGGAGTAACTTGACAACAAATTATATTCGAAATTAAGGAGATTACCCCTCCCCCCCAATTAGGAAAATAGTGCAGTGGGAAAGGCTTAAAGCACCCAGAACTAGGGCCTGATCCAAATTGGGACTCTTCATCCCCCACCCCACTAAAGAGTTACCACAAATGTTTAAAAATCCACGCTGGATGCTATTCATAGATGTATTGTGTCATGTTTTGTTTGGCCCCTGTTCAGAGAGCAGTTGGACATTCCCCCCCCTTTCCTCCCTTTGGCCATTATATAGCATCTTTCCCCATTCAGTTATTTGCACTAATTTGCTAGTATGGCTGCCAAAGTAAAGTCTCCTGGATAAAAGAAAAATGCTATATACATTTGCTCCCCAACTTATTTTTCCACCCTAGACATTTAGTAATAAATAGTTAATGCTTGATTCCATATAGCAGCTGGATAAATGAGAAAATTGTTTGACTCTCTGATGTTGCTATCTTCCTGTGCATTTCCCATCTCCACCCCTTGATGCTTCATTTAATACATATATCAACTGCTTTAGGGTAAGCCCTTGGGTTTGCAAGTAAATTACAGTAAATCACAAATAATTGGTATTCACCACTCCAATAGCAATTTCACACCATGGCTAAGCCCTGTTACATTTCCCCCAAAGGGTTTCAAGTACCTTGGAATATTTATCCCATCGTCCATGCAAAGTATTTCAAAATGACTCATTTTCTGAATGTTAAGTATTGTGGCATTCTATGATTTTTTTTCCATCCTCCCCCTTCTTAATATTTCCCATGAGACTGAAAAATACTGAAATTCCTCTGAGTTTTGAAAAGGGTGGATTTTAATTAACTGCCCAAGAGAAGTTTTACAGCATGGACTGTTTAGGCTCAAGTGGTGTTAATACATTCCTACATAACACCTTCATAATGGTTTCTTCATATTAGTTTCAAAGAAGGCGTGTGAGTCTATATAACTCTTGCACTATTTAATGAGGCTTTTTTATTCTTACAAGTTATTTGAAAATATTTTTTCTATGCTATTTCTGGCGTATAATATTTTTTTTGTACTCGCAATTCGTTTTCATAATCACCTCATAATCATTTTCATAATAATCGCCACATATTTGTGTTGAAAATGTTGTTTGGAATTATGAAATGCCACAGATAATTATGAAAAGCCTGAGGTGTGCGAATTGAATTTTGAAGCTGCTGTTCGGTGGCGAGGCCCCTTCCATTCCTTCCTCATTCCACAATCATACAACCCATTGGTCTTCACCTAGTGGGTCACAGCCTGTCAGGTGGGGGATTCTCAAGGCTAGGGCAAAATGCATTTCCCCAAATCTCTGTATTTAGCTCATGGGAGTCTCCTTAGGCAGTGCCCCTTCACTAGACCTACTCTATACACCTGTCAAATAACTTTGCCTGGCTGTGACATGTCCTTGAATTGTGCCAATGCCTGGATGGAGAGGTGCTCGCAAGTGTAGAAACATCTAACTGAAATGTAGAGGAGTCACATTCATTGTTCCACCCACTTTTGCCTCTGGTCAGCTTCACTAATGTGTAACCTCGAAATTTTGGATCCCCTCTAAATCAGTACCCATGTTTTGTGCTCATTTTGTGGCACATTTAAGATTAGCCAATTCAGGCTTCAAGACTTATCTGGGAGTCATCCTCATGGAACTTAGTGGGGCTTACTTCTGACTTCTGAGTGAGTTATGCAGGACCGGATTCAGGTTTGATGAGGCCCTAAGCTATTGAAGGTAATGAGGCCCTTTATATGTCCAGCTGTCCTTTGTCAACAACAAATTGTCACTTTTGTGTGTGTTGAATATATTGTTGTTGTTGCTGTTTAGTCGTTTAGTCGTGTCCGACTCTTCGTGACCCCATGGACCAGAGCATGCCAGGCACTCCTGTCTTCCACTGCCTCCCGCAGTTTGGTCAAACTCATGCTGGTAGCTTCGAGAACGCTATCCAACCATCTCGTCCTCTGTCGTCCTCTTCTCCTTGTGCCCTCCATCTTTCCCAACATCAGGGTCTTTTCCAGGGAGTCTTCTCTTCTCATGAGGTGGCCAAAGTATTGGAGCCTCAGCTTTACGATCTGTCCTTCCAAGTGACCACTCAGGGCTGATTTCCTTAAGAATGGATCGGTTTGATCTTCTTGCAGTCCATGGGACTCTCAAGAGCCTCCTCCAGCACCATAATTCAAAAGCATCAATTCTTTGGCGATCAGCCTTCTTTATGGTCCAGCTCTCACTTCCATACATCACTACTGGGAAAACAATGGCTTTAACTATACGGACCTTTGTTGGCAAGGTGATGTCTCTGCTTTTTAAGTTGAATATATGCTATATGGTAATTTATGGACCTAATAGATATCTAAAGCCATTTTATTTGTTTTTTATCTTATATTTTGGAAATGTACATCAAGGTTTTTTTCCTTTACATTTTTTGGGGCCTGCCAACAGAGTGGGGCCATAAGCTATAGCTTGTTTAGCATATACGTAAATCTGGCACTGGACGTATGGTTATTGTGACATTAACCCGCAGTAGAAATTGTGGCAGCAGGGACCCCTCCTAGACCAAGGTTAGACATTTTTCAGTTTATTTAGGCAATAACTACATGTACAACTCCAGTACTTTTGTGTCTACATTTTTGCAAAGGAGGTGGATGGGAAGAAAACCAGTACACGTGACCTCCTTGGCCATAGGCCTCCCCACCAGGTTCAGGGGCTGCTAGCCATTACTGAATAAAGTTTTTGTTTTGCTAGCTTCTGGACAAGCACTTCCTCTTCTAAGCCTTTCATGGTGGTTGAGACTAGCGTGCCCCTCAACCACCTTGTTTTAGGGAGGACATTCCGGAATTGCAGAAGTCACCTGAAATGGATCCCAATTGGATCCCGAAATGTTCTGTTTTCTGGTCTGGTACCCTAGTGTGAGTTCGCTGGCTCCCGTGTGAGCTCAGGACCACAAAACGCTTGTTTTTTGGTCTTGTACTCTCCTGTGAATCTGCTGGTTCCCATGAGAGATTGGAACCCAAAAATGAACGTGGCAGTTTTGATCAGCAGTATGGAGAGTATGGATTAGGATCTTTCCAATTTTTGAATCCATGAATTCAGATACGATATTTTAAAGTCTGTTTCCCCAAGCTCTTTCCTAAGTTCCAGGGTATATTCAACTTTGAAAGCAGAGGCTGAAACCAACTAGATTTAGATTCCATTTTACCCACTGAACTCAACCTTCCGTGTTTTGCTACGAGAAACACTTTTATTAATCAACCACATAGATTAGCTCAACAACCCTGGGAAAGAAGGCCTTCGTTTTTCTTTCATGCTTCCAGAGCAGAGATTGGTTAGAATGAAATCAACAATAAGATTTCAAAACAAATCCTCTCACGGACTCTGGTATGAGGAAGAGAGATTCAAGGCCTGTCACTACTTGCAGGAGATAATCTTACAGGGTAGGAAGAAGAAAATGCTTTACTTGCAGATGAAAGAGGAATGCCTGCTGTGAAGTATTATATAAATGTTGAAAATGCTGGAAAGATGCCAGAACTCCTTCGATATACAGACTAGAGCCACAAGACACACAGCTGCACTCCCACTGAGTGGTTTAGGGGGAAACCCTCCAGGAATTGTACCAAGAACAGCTACAGTAAGTGTTAGAAGAAGTCTTTCATGAAAAGAGTCAGAATAGAAGACCATTCGTATATTGTATTTATAACACCCACTGGCTTGCCTTCATTCAAAGTAATGACAGTTTAACGAGCGTCTGGGATACTAACTCGAGGAATACCAAGGCAAATGCATTGCTTTTAAGACTCTGACAGACACACACACACACACACACACACACACACACACACACACTCACTACAAGCATGTATCAGGTTAATATTGCTAACACTTTAGACTTTCACCCAAAGAATCCTGGAAAATATGGTTTGGCAAAATGCTAAAAATTCTAATTTAGAGATTGCTAGTCTCCCCACCTTTAAAACATAAATAAAAAAATCAAGGTTTGAAATTGGGAACAGCGAGTGTTAAACAGCTTGCTCTTTGTGAATATGTACTAATACTATCATCAGCAATAGAAAGGTCATGCAGTTGTGTAACAGAGCACAATTTTACCAGTGTGCATTTTTAAATCAAAGTATTAAAATGCATTTGCTTCTTTTCTGATAAAGGGAAGAAGATAAAATAGGAGGGGGAAAAGATTTGGGGGAAATAAGAGGGAGGACCAAATATTTTCAGGCATGAGAAGGAGAAAGGGCCACTGAAAATGCAGTTGGAAAGAGGTGAAGACCAAGAGAGATAATGTCATGGAATCTCCAAGAGGGGAGGGAACTGATGATGGTGGGAGAATTTTTCTTAGTAGATTTAGCAGATCAAGATATTGTCAGAACCATGCAGATGTTGCCAGGCATTCAGTCTGTAGAAGATTACGCTTTGTCGTCTTTCTTAGTGGTCTTGTGTTTTTTTCTGGAATGTAAATTTTAAAAATATTTACATATTAAACTGAGGCTTGTGCCACTTTAAAGACTAACAAATTGATTTTGGTAGAAGCTTTCACTCGTAGTCCATTTCATCAGATCATAGGATGGTAGAGTTGGAAGGGACCATGAGTAGGTGAAAGAATAGTATCCATAGGGTTTTATGAGGTATATTGAAAGTTGGATAAATCTCACACATGACTAATTTGGTCAAACAAGGGTATTCCAGGAACTGCCCTCAAACGTATCACTGGTACACATTTATATATTTTGTGCAAGAAATGATATGACCCTGAATACAGTACTGTTCTTTTATTGCAATGAAATGGGCTACATTTTCTACAGCTTCTGAGAAACTGTAATTAGGCCAAGGAGTGTAATATCTGGTGGAGGAAGGAGAGAATGTGCATTTGAATTATAAAGAAATTCACTTCCACTCTTTTGTGATCATGCTATAATAAATTGTAGTGATTATAATAACCTATAAGAAATGAACAGAAATAGAATTTCAGAGCTTAGTCTCTCCCTTTTTGTCTCTTTCTCTCTCACATTTCATATTTCTGATTAGGTAGTGTTCTCACAAATAATCTTTTTAAAGATTTTTAAATGCATACATTTGTTTAATCCATAAATAAAGCTCAACAACTTTGCCAAAAAAAGTTCAACAACTTTTCTGTCCAGATTGTTGCTGTTTGAAATATAGCAACCCTACACACCAGAAATAATCTTGTGTACTTTATATGACCAATCCAAATCACAAAATATACCATTTTAAAATATACGTAACCAATTCATGGAAAAGAGAGGACTTGTTCATAAAACAAACTGCGCTGTGAAGATTGGATGAAGGATGGTATAGAAAAATAATAATAATATAATAATAACAATAAATAATCTAGGTAGGCAATGCAGAAAATGTAGGCTAAGATAATCAATATATGAAAGCAGAACCTGACGGGATTCACTTTCTAAAGGTCCCTTTGCCAAGGCGCCACAAAGCTAATTGTGTTTAGTACCTAATAGGAGTATTTCTAACAAGATCTAGAAGTATGGGGTTGGACTATAATTTATAAACTGTCCTATTTAAATTACCAATCTGAAGTGTTTGGCAGTGATTGTGAGGTTCTTGCAGGGAGTACAAGTACATAATGATGTTTCTAAAACAAAGCACCTACGGACAATTAAATTCCATCCCTTCTAACGTAGAGTCAATGTGGAATGTAAGCTGTATCTTGGGTATGCATACTTGGGAACAAGTCTCATTGAAGGCAGTGGGTCTTAACTTCCAAGGAAACATACATTGAATCGATCTACATACATGCCAGTGTTCTTTATGCAGGATTAAAAGGGTTGAGGCAGAGAAAGGATGCAATAGTTAAATTAATAACCGCACAAGAATGGTTTTGCTAGATCAGGATCCATGTTCATCTAGTTCAGCATTTTGTTTTCCGCATAGGATACCCAGAAGCACCTATAACTTTCAATTGGCTCCAGAGGTTCCACATTGTGTACAGTGGTGGATATAGGGGGGAACAACGGGTTTATCTGCCCTGGGTGCTGAGCTGATAGGGTGCTGCAGGGAGAACAGCAAAAATGACAAACAGAAGGCATGTGCCGAATGCTGGTATCACACACAGCACAGCTGAAAATTTAAAGCCCAAAGCCCGCCACTGCTGTGTATACATTACTGACTTAAAATGTAGCCAAGTCATTCTTTTTCTCAATTTGAGTCAAAAATGGTTTGCAGAAAAAAGCATTGAAACACAGTATTTCTTAAGAAACAGGCTAGATATGGATTGTGTCTAGCATTGTGCATATGCCGCTTCCCAAGCCAGCAGTGGGAAGTCACGGGATGCAAACTAAATGGGAGTGTGTACACAGCCTTTGTTTTCAGGGTGAATAGTAACTGACCAGTTTGCATTTTGTTCAGAAATGCTCAGGAAGCTGTCTGCATAGGATATGGCCTTCCCAACCTTTTTGAACCACAATTTAAGATTTAGCTTCTGTGATTAAATATGGTAGTTCCAAACTTTTTGATTAGACAGCCTCTCTTGGTTCCAGAAAGAAACTCCACAAACCCATGTAATTGATTTAGCCACATGACTCTTTAGCAAAGGGTTGCTTTTTCTGTCGGCTAATTGAAAAGCATCTGTGGACACGGCTTTGGCAAAGGAATCATTGTTTCCTTCTAATGATTTGCAGGTTGATACGGAGCTTGTGACTGATGAAGGTTGCCGCTTTATTAATTGTTTTTTTAATGGTTCCACCGTCATGCAATATTAATATGCAGAATGATAATATATCTGTCAGTTTATAGATGCACTTTTCAGCAGAGCTAATTGTCCTGCTAGCTTTCCACGAGATAATAAGTAGCACAGCAAAGAATGCATGAATTTTATGGCATTTCTGGATTTCTCTCTGTCTTGGGAACTGCAGGCTGGATGCACGTGGTAATGCATGCCTTGCCGCATAATAACTAATGAGGCAAGGTAAAGAGAGAAAATCTTCTCATCTAAACATGCAGCCAGTGTGTGATACGAGACATAAAATCATTGATGTACTTGCCAAGTTTCCAGATCATGTCATGATTTATTCAAATACATGCAACCAAGATTAGGCCCATCTTTTGAAAATGGTCATAGCCAAGGACACTGGTTAATAGATAAATATAATGCTTCCCTCCCAATGAAGCATAGTGTATTTCCCCCCCAAAAAAGATGGTTGTTCATGCTATTGGCATCACTTGCTGCTGTATTTCATTCCTTAATTTGTTTTTAGTTTAGGTAGAAAAATATTGGGCTTCTAAAGTGATAGAAAATCATTATGAACATGGTGCATTTTTAATAAAAGAGAGCAATAGTTATATTTCTATGGTCAGCCTCCAGGATCTAGTCCTGGTCTTAAGTGTCCCCAGGCCCCAGGTGAACAAGGGGTTAAATCACACAGTGCTTGGGCTCATGTCTTGAGTTAGCACATCCCCCATATCTGGATGTTCAGAGATAAGAGAGTAGGTGCACTGGATCACCATAGCAACAGAGCAGAGGTTGAATGTATGGCTTGCCAAGTTATTCACCCTCTCCTTGGTTCAAAATGTAGAGACAGGTATAATAGTCTCTAGGGCACTGCTTTCATTAAGTCCTGTTGCATGTCTATGTCCCGACACTGTGGTGTTTGCTGACACGGTCTGACTCTGAATCTGTGAGAGAGTGGTTTTTATCGCATTAGCTAGCATGGTGACAGTGTTAGTGGATCTGTCTTCACGTATGGATCTTTACTTCGAAGACCAGAAGAACAGTAGATACTAGATAGTAGTGTTTAGCTGTGTCTTGTGTCTGGAGACAATAAACACTTTGTTACTTTGCACTGTGTGGGAGAGGAGTTTTCCTCTTAATCATGGACTAAATGGTGGTCAGCTTATTGGTCAGGCAGCTTCCGACTGCTGCGCCATGTGACTGTTCAGTGTGAGGGTGTTGCAGCACTGTCTCACTTCCTGCTGCAGCTGTTGCTGTAAGGACCTCTTTAGCTAGGTCCTCCCTGTTAGAATTCCTGATCCATGATTGCAGTCATAGGATTGTTGTCTTTCACATGACAGTATGTGTTTTGACTCCACAGAGTGGGAAGTGACGGAAACAGGATGTTTGTGTTACTGTGTTCCGTGAAGTGGGACTATTGTCCTTTGTGTTTTTTCTCTCTCTTTGCTGTCTGATACTAGCGAGAGAGGGAGCCATGTTGCAGTGCTGCGTGTGTGTTTATATGTAAATAAAGTAGATTAGCCAAAATGCTGAGTTGCTGAGGTCTGTTACGCAAAGCTGTGAAGACTCTGCGGATCTCTAAGTGTGCCGGCGTTGGTTGGCATCGGTTGCTGTGATGTTTGGGCAGAAGAAAGCTTATGAAGCTCACGAACGATCAACCAGGAGGGAGAGAACACGCCAGTTGGGCATGTGTCTCTGCCAGGTGTGAGAGAGCCAGTGTGGTGTAGTGGTTAAGAGCGGTAGACTCCTAATCTGGGGAACCGGGTTCGCGTCTCCGCTCCTCCACATGCAGCTGCTGGGTGACCTTGGGCCAGTCACACTTCTCTGAAGTCTCTCAGCCCCACTCACCTCACAGAGTGTTTGTTGTGGGGGAGGAAGGGAAAGGAGAATGTTAGCCGCTTTGAGACTCCTTAAAGGGAGTGAAAGGCGGGATATCAAATCCAAACTCTTCTTCTTCTTCTTCAGGTTCTGACTCGAGTGTAGGCTGAACTCCTAACACTCCCTGCCCCCTTATAGCTGTTCCCTGAGGAAAAAGAATCACAGAGGCGGCTGCTTTTGCTTCTACCACACCTGCAGCTGTTACGTATTCTCAGATGAAAATAGGGACATTTCTCACTCTCCTCCCAAACTGACCCACCCCATTCCCCCTCCCCACACAGCATTTTCACCACCCTGCTCTCTGCCTACACCTCAGAGTTGGTGTGTCACACAAAACTGGGCCTTTGCATCGGTGGCAGCCTCTCGTCCTCCTTGTCCACTCTCCAGCAGCTGCTACAAGCCGCCAAAGGGAGGAGGCTGGCAATAGCGGCCATGGGGAGGTAGCAGGATGGATGCTCCCTCGCCAAAGGTGTCAACCTTCCCTTTTTTTGCAGGAAATTCCCTTATTTCAGTGCTGCTTCCCGCTGCTATCCTGGATTGTTAGATATCCCATAGACTGTCCCCGGGACAGGTGAGGCTGCTGATCCCTTATTTTCAAATCTGAAAATTGACAGCTATGTCCCTCTCAGCCTCCACCATTGCTCAGAACAAGTGCCAGCTCATGCTCACCCCCAAGCTTGATGGCAGTGGCACTGACAGGAGAAATGAGGACATTCCAGGATCAAATAAGAAGCCACGCTTTTGTAATTTTGGGACTCTTGCTGAAAAATCGGGGCACTTGGAGAATATGTCACCTTGCCTTCTCTTGTTGATGTTGAATCAGTTTCTTTATGCTGAGTCTTGCATCATGACTGGCTCTTGGAGACAGTACTCTCCCTCGGTTTCTGCCCAGATCCTTTCCAGCATCAGAGCTGAGTATGAGAACCAGTGCAGGAGCACTCCAGTCACGCAAGCACTCTTGCTCCAATTCTTTCAAGCAGAGTAGAGATGGGCATAGCTTTTCTCATCTTCATGGGAACTAGCTTCACCTGCTTCCCATTCCTGGCCTCTGAGGTGAGTTTCTCCTTTCAAGGATAGGTTAGCAGGCAACAGAAGAAACTGGGCCTTCTTGAACATGCAGAGCGATGGGATTCTCAAGGTTTCTCAGGAGTTCAAATGGAGTAACTGAAGAGCATTATTCATTTTCAGAAGGGGCCCTGGGTGGATCCCTATCCCTTCTGCCTAAGCTGTGCTCATTGTTGACTGCAGTGGAGCAGTGGGAAGGCATTGAGCAGATCTCACAGTAGCAGTGCTCCTTAAAAACACCCCCCTTAAAAACACATCTAGTACAGTGGTACCTCGGGTTAAGTACTTAATTTGTTCCGGAGGTCCATACTTAACCTGAAACTGTTCTTAACCTGAAGCACCACTTTAGCTAATGGGGCCTCCTGCTGCTGCTGCACCGCCGGAGCACAATTTCTGTTCTCATCCTGAAGCAAAGTTCTTAACCTGAAGCACTATTTCTGGGTTAGTGGAGTCTGTAACCTGAAGCATATGTAACCCGAAGCGTATGTAACCCGAAGTACCACTGTACTGGCTTATTTTCAGCAAATTTGATTGCTGGCTTCCTCTGTCATCTCCAGTTACCATATTTTTCGCCCTATAGGACGCACTTTTCCCCCTCCAAAAATGAAGGGGAAATCTGGGTGCGTCCTATGGGGCGAATACAGGCTTTCGCTGAAGCTTGGAGAGCGAGAGGGGTCTGTGCGCACCCACCCCTCTCGCTCTCCAGGCTTCAGAAAGACATCCGCAGCCTAGGCAGCCCTGCGGGAGGTTCTGCAGGGCTGTCTAGGCTGCGGATAGCAGTCTGCTTCCCGGAGCGCCGGGCGCGCTGAAAGCAGAGCGCCCGGCGCTTCGGGAACACATCCGCAGCCTAGGCAACCCTGCGGGAGGTCCCGCAGGGCTGTCTAGACTGCGGATAGGAGCCTGCCGCCCGGCACGAGGGGCGCCCTGAAGCAGAGCGCCCCTCGCGCCAGGCAGACATCCGCAGCGTGGGGAGCCCTGCAGGAGTTCCCCGCAGGGCTCCACACGCTGCGGATAGCAGCCTGCCACCCGGTGTGCGAGGCGCAGAGTGCCCCGCGCCGGGCAGACATCGGCCAGCCCCACAAGCTTGGAGGACAGCAGGGAGGCGCAGCGCCGCCATCCCGCTGTTCCTCAACCTGTTTCGGTTTCCCCGACCTGGTTTTAGGGGGGAAATAAAGGGAATTTTTTTCCCCTTTATTTTCCCCCCCCAAAAAAACTAGGTGCGTCCTATGGGACGGAGCGTCCTATGGGACGAAAAATACGGTAGTTATATAAGCCACACAGGTGTAAAGTTGAAATTCTTAAAACCTTTTTCACCCATCTGTAATAAAAACACTTTGATATCTCCTATGAGTTTTACTTGACAAGAATGTTTTATAGTACAGCAGGTATTTATGTATAAGTGTGTGTAAAGTAGGGAAGTACTTTGTTTGAACTTTGTTGCTGTTGTAAAAATGTTTCATTAACCTTTACAATTAATGCCAATATGGTTTTACAACATTCTGCAAATCCCCCTGATACCAAGTGAAAAGTTCTTAAGACTGTTTTACAGCATGATGAATACAGCAGTCTTTTCGCTCACTATACACTCCGTATTTTTAAATGAGCAGCCATTATTATCAACTGTTCTCTGATAGAAGCAGCATTCTAAACCCACGGTTTGATCATATTGATCTGCTGCTCCACTATAAAAATACAGTGGATTTTAAGGGGCAGGGGGCCAGTAGGTGCTCCTGAATTGCAAGGTATAGAAAACTACAATCCCAAAGAAGGAGAAACCTAGAAGACCTCTTTTAGTTCAGTTGCTGGTTCCCCTACACAGTGCCAGCATATAACGGTATTTTTCACCCTACATTAGGTGAATTCTGAGTCCTTGCCTTCGTCTTCACATGACACTCTGCACCTTATTCTCTCTCTTGGTCTTTCCCCCCTCCCCCACCCATTCTGGGAAGGATTTTGAATTTTGCTGCCCATCTCCTTTTGCTGTCCCCAAAATTTTGTGCCCCCCCAAAAAAACCCCTTCGTTTTTCTAGTGGTTATCTGAAGGAACACCTTCCCCTCCTTGATGATTTTTTTAAATTTGTTGCTTAGCTTACTAAAATTATATTTTTTGTCTCAAAGTGACTTACATTTTTTAAAAAATGGACAATAACAAATTAAAATACATCAAAAGAAGTCATTAGAAGAAACCAATTTACTTCTTGTGGTGTATCCTACAGACAATGGAAATTTATCTGATGGCAACTTGGAAGGTTGCCTTTCTTCATGGTGGCACCCACATTGTGGACTGGTCATCCTCTGGAAATAGGGCAGGCAGCAATATTAACAAGTTAGTAAAAAGTTATCAGTTTCTTTAGCCCTCCCTCCCCCCGGACATCTGATCATAGAATTGTAGAGTTGGAAGTGAGCCTGAGGGTCCTCTAAGGTAACCCCCTGCAATGCTGGAATATGCAGCTGTCCCATATGGGGATCAAACCAGCAACCTTAGCATGATCAGCACCATGTTCTAAACAACTGAGCTGTCCAGGCTGTTCCAATGCCAGTTTCTATTGATGCTTAGATATGACCTATGAAAAAGTTTAGATATTCATGTATTGTTTCTGTTATGCTGTACATTGCCTTGGTAATAAGGGTGGTATACAAATATGTATAATAATAATAATAATTCTCAACTCTCATCACACTTTCCCAGAGCAGAATTGGGTCCACTGGTTCCCAGGTCCCTCTTGCAGTCAGCACTGCATGCCAAGCATAGCAGGGGACAAGTCTGTCTTAATCCTCATGAGTTTATTGAACACAATGTCCTCATGGTGAACAGGCCTTTTTGTGAAAACTACAAAAGCAAGACCCTATGCAAACACTTTACACTGTGCACGTATGTGCACACGAACATCTTGGATCATGCATGCAGCAGAACAATAAGCAAGGTATTTTGTCAGTATCTTTCTCATGCAGTATAAACATGATGGTTTGAAGTAACGCTTGCTTCAGAACAATTGGTTATCTAGCAATATAACTGCCATTTCCCATCACCCTCTCTCATTGTTGTATAGCTGGCTGCCATGATTTGTGCTATTGCATAGGCTATGGCTTATATCAATGGCTTTTATGGTTGAGCATTGTACAGTTGTATGCTTGTTGTTGTCCTGTGCACTCTGGAGGGAGTTCCCATAAATTTGAATTAGCACACTGACATCTTTTTTTGTTTCAATTTCACATTTTGAAATTCATGAAGTTTTTTTTTTTAAGTAAACTGTTGCTTTTGTTATGCCTTCCAGTGTTTTGTAAAGCTGTACACAAATAACTCCAAAGGCAGAATTCACTTGTAGAAATAATTCCATTGCTGAAATAACTAAGTGACTGAATATTTTGACCTTTTGGTCATATGCCTCTAATCAATATCATTAATGCTTACAAGAGTCAGTACGGACAAAAAGAGTAGTCTGATAAATATATTGTTGTTGCTATAGGGTATCTTTTAAATGTCTAAATACTAATCAATATCTAGAAATTAGATATTGACTAAAATAGTTTCATAATAGGTAATTATTGGTTTGGTCTTTTAGAAATTAGACTTTTTCACTTCGGGAATAAAGAGTAAACAGACTGTCATGCAATTAAAGTGTGTTGTGACCTTTTGATACAAGTTCTCTCTTTCTAAGAAGTTATTAGATTTAAATATGATTGCACAGCCCTATTAGGCTCAAAGCATCAATTTTTAATTATTTTAAGGTCAGCGTTGGAATTTATGTGATTAGTGCAATATTTCGGTACACTATTTATTTTCATTTCATCGGCTGATAGTTGTTTCAGATTTCCCTTTAGAGACCCGGTGCTCCCATGGAAAGTTGAGGCAGGTTTACCCAAATAGTCTCAATGGTTTCACTGTTTGAAAAAGCAAGTAGTAATAATGCACTGGGCAGCATGCAAGTAAGTGTACTTAATATAATTTTCTTTCAGTGAGTCGTTAGGACTAGTTGGACAAAGATATGGCTTTGCTGATGTGATCAGTTGTGTAGGGCTGGTTCCTGTTGTTCACAGCTCTCCCTGAGAGCCCCCAAGGACCCATCTCAGACGACCTGAGATCTCTATGTATATGGCAGCTATTTCTTAGCGATGTCTTCTGCAGCTGTGGTGACATGCTGCAGTGTCTTGCAAAATCCATATTTGTTTGCAGTTTCAACTCACTTTGGCATTATAAGCCTTGTGACTAGCTGAGCAGCATCATATCAGGGAACCTTTTGATGTATCACTATGGAGTTATGAAATACAAAAACGGTTGCCTGGCAAACCTCAGAACATTGGTGCTTAAAACTGCAGTAGAGTAATATAGTTTTATAGCTGTTGCTTTCATTAGACAAATAACTTTATGCCTTGTAGCAAATAGAAGTTCCTAGCTTGTGCTAAGTGTGTTTGTGGGGGTGAACCTATGATTATTATTTTTTTGACAGCTGATGATTGAGATGTATTTAACCTTTCTGCGGATATAACTTTATTCTGCCAGAGAATCATTTAATTTTTATCTTCTATTTGAAATGTGTCCATAGTTGACACAGTTAACATTTGACAACTCAGAAGGCCAGCACGTATTTTTCCAGCCTGTCTTGGAATCTTTCATTAAGCCCTATAGGCAAGAAAGAAGATCAAATTTTTGTTTAATAAAATATGACTTTCAGGTGGCTATTGTAGAAGGAGCAGCAAAGAGTGAAAAATACAACCTCTGCAACTAGTTTGGACACTTTTAATCCTACGTAAAGCACACTGGGTTTTTTTTAACTGCCTACAGCAGTTCAATTTTATCAAGAAAGGATGCATTGAAAACCAATAAACTGTCATGGTTATCAAGCTGATCTTGACTAAGTAGGTGAAACTTTCTTTGTGCTTCTGGATTTGTGTGAGCTCAAGTACTTTACATGGGAAATTTGTTTTTCAGTTGGGGCCAATTTTGTTTGGGCCTCAGCAATTCTGCGAGCTATTGCTGAATGATCAGTCCTACTGAAGGTGACACCTTTGTGATGCTTATCTTGACCTTAACAGATTTGTCTCCTAAACTGTAAAGCAAAATACATCAGGGAAGTGGTCCCATTTCGAACTGCTCTGTAGTTTAATTGTATAACCTTCAGCTGGGTGCTCGTCTCTGTTGTATTTTGGGGTTGGTTTATACATTATTTGACTGTAATCCATGGTTAGATTGCACATGTGGGCAGAAGCACAGAATATGACCAAAGCACAGAGGCAAATGCTGCAGGATCAACATGGACAATAGCTACAGTATTCTAAAAAAGTTGAGTGGCATCTGCTGAACCCCCAAAGTAATATAAATAGCTTGGGTGCAGGGAGGTTACAATCAGAAGAGTCTCCCAGCATCTTCCTTCTGACAGGGGGCACCAGATACTTTCAGGAAGCTCACAAGCAGGGCTTGAAGACAACAACCCTCTTTCAGGAAGGAGCTGGAACTTTGAGCTACAAAGAATATTGGTAATTTTGGCATTAGTATGCTTGAAACCAGATTACCTCTATGTGGGGCTTCCTTTGGGCTTAACTCAGAAGTTGCAACCAGCAGCTAGGTCAGGGGTCACCAAACCTTTTCAGCAGGGGGCCAGTCCACTGCCCCTCAGACCTTGTAGGGGGCCGGACTATATTTTTTTTGGGGGGGGAGAGAATGAATTCCTATGTCCCACAAACAACCCAGAGATGCATTTTAAACAAAAGCACACATTCCACTCATGTAAAAACACCAGGCAGGCCCCACAAATAACCCAGAGATGCATTTTAAATAAAAAACACATTCTACTCATGTAAAAACACGCTGATTCCCGGACCATCCGCGGGCCAGATTTAGAAGGCGATTGGGCTGGATCCGGCCTCAAGGTCTTAGTTTGCCTACCCATGAGCTAGGTTGTTGACTGGGGTTATGCCATCATCAGCATATGACATCTGTTCCGATGGAGCTGCTGTGGCTGCAACTACGCTACCAGGCACAGTTCACAGATTTGCTTCAGGGGCCAGATTACTTAAGTAAATGTCCCCTGCCTGGAAACTGCTCTCCTCAGATGAAGCACTGCCCCAGAGGCACACTTAGTTTTTACTAGAAACTGAACTTTTAGTGTTGCAGCAGCTTAGCCCTCTGGAATCAATTGCCAGCTGAAATTAAGCAGGTGCCAAGCATCTTGATGTTTAGATGGCTGCTGAAATGCTTTCACTTTAAGAATGTTTTCCTTGAAGAGTGATTAGTAATATTATGGAACATTAATTGAACATGTGTATAAATTGTTTTGGACGCGGGTGGCACTGTGGGTTAAACCACAGAGCCTAAGACTTGCCGATCAGAAGGTTGGCGGTTCGAATCCCCGCAACGGGGTGAGCTCCCGTTGCTCAGTCCCTGCTCCTGCCAACCTAGCAGTTCGAAAGCACGTCAAAGTGCAAGTAGATAAATAGGTACCACTCTGGCGGGAAGGCAAACGGTGTTTCCGTGTGCTGCTCTGGTTCTCCAGAAGCGGCTTAGTCATGCTGGCCACATGACTGTACGCCGGCTCCCTCGGCCAATAAAGCGAGATGAGTGTTGCAACCCCAGAGTCGGTCACGACTGGACCTAATGGTCAGGGGTCCCTTTACCTTTACTATAAATTGTTTTACTGTGTTGCAGTCTGTATGCTTTTTTGTTTTAGTTTTTAAATCTTACGTTATATCTTGTACACCACTTCAGTAGCTCTTTAGGAAGATTCATCTAATGTTTAGCCTAAACTTGTTTCCTGAAACTTATACCTGTTGGTTCTCGGTCTGCCCTCTGGAGAAACAAGCAGTAAGTCTGCTTCGTCTTTCTGCATGGCAGCCCTTCACCACCATCATGATGTCCCATATCCACCTTATCTTCTCCAGATTAATCATACCCAACTATTTCAACTCTTTGCTACATGACTTGGTTTCCAGATCCCACACCATCTTTGTTGCCACCCTTTGGATGTGCTCTAGTTTGTCAATGTCTTCCTTAAAATGTGGCACTCTTAATTGGATGCTGTATGTGGTCTGACCGGCAGAGAATAGAGCAAAACTATTTCCTCTTATGATCTGGATTCTGTGCTTATGTTAACACAGCCTTACAAGTTCATCACATTTTTTTATCAGCCACATCAAGCTGCTTGACCTTCAACTGAGGCACTTAGCGCAACTTTGAATTCTTCCCTATTTTGAATAATTTGTCAGTGCAAGATCTCCAGCTTGCCAAACTGGCAAAAGGGGGGGGGGATATATAACAGCTCAGCTCAGGTGATGTAGGAGCCTGAACAAAGAGAAAAGAACAACCCAGCAAAGAGAAAATGAGTTCAAGCCATGAACTCATCCCAATATCCACAGATCCACCCCTCTTTGCCATTTACAACACACACCTGCTGGCTCTCTCTGGTCACTAACTTCCTGTAAATGGACAGTGGTTTTTTGTTTTTTAACAGAGATGACCTGCCTCAGCTGTGGGCTTTTGGCTGAGATCCTATGCATACTGACTTTGAAGTAACTCCTTTTTAATTTCCATGGAGGATATTCCCAAGTAAATATTATTAGGGCAGCTTTTATACTGAGCTAGTGGCCATTCATACAGCATAAAAACTACCTGATGGATTCTTTTCTGCCTTCAATTGCATTTTCTCCCCTTCCCTGTAGTCTCTGGTTACACCCCTCCTTCAATTAACTTTTACAATAATTATGTTGTGTTTTTTTAAGTGCTTCAAGTGATACTCGTTTTCTAACTCTGAAGGTTTCTGAAGGAGGCAAGAATGGCCTTCTGAGCTGTTAAGACTCTGGAATAAAACAGTAAATCAAGTCACTGATATGACTTATATATCACATTAAACACAGGGAATCCACCACAAAATCATTACACTAAAAAGCGACACTTTTGATTGATTAAAATGGTTTGGGCTGGATAGTGTTAAATCACTGTGAGTGATGTGACATTACAGTTTTACATATCATATTTCTGTCAAGACAATGTAGGTAAAAGGCATTGTCATCAGACGATAACGGACAATGAGAGGAACCCTTGTGTTAGATTTATGGCTTGGTTTAGATTTAGAAAGAAGTAATTCTTACCTTGTGCCACTTATCAAATGACTGTAAATTCAATGATGATGTAAAATTCTAAGGCAGAGCCACTTAGAGTTTTGACAAAGTGCCAGCTATAAAGTATTTACTGTTCTCAATGGTTCTGCCTTGCACACTTAAATATTTATCAGAATCATGAACCTTTCTGATAAATGTTCCTGATCTTTGCTGCTGTTTTTTTAAACTTGGATGGTTATTATTTTTAAACGGAAGTTGGCCTGGTATTTCTGTAACAATTCTAGCCATCTTAATTAAAATATTAAAAATAAAGAAAAAGCTGGAGTTTTGCTTGCCAAGTAAATCTCCATAGTTTGTATAGCTGGCTGCCCTTGTAGTATCGGACTGCCCTAACTACATGAACTGGCCAGCATTGTGGGCATGGAGCATGGCTAAAGCCAGTGGTGTATCATGCTTCCCAGTTGTGATTTATGACTCCCCAGTTAATTCCCTTGGTTTTTAATTTCAAAGATGTACCCATTCTCTGTGGTTGCATTCAACAACATTGTTACTAACAATACACGTTTTAATGATGGCATTTGTTAAAGTAAGAGAATACATGCTTAGCAGAACGCAAATTTCAGAATGCATTTTATCCCAGGGTGGGTTTCTGTATTCTCCTTAAGAATATGGAAGTGTATATTTCCATGTCTTATGAGGGCATGGAAATGTAGCATTGGAAGGATTGCATGTTCATCACACACAGAACTCTTAGAAACTTTTGGATAGCAATGTGACTTTTGGAACATATGCTTGTTGTCTTTTCCATCTTGAGATAGACACCTGTTTCTTAGGTTTTGTGAATGCATCTGCTGAAGCCTGATCTGAGCAGTGTATTCTCTTTTGCCGCCTAGACTGATAGCTAACTGTGGTTAAACACAAATGAAATTTCTTTCTCTTTATTGTATCTGAAGCCCAGTTGGTAGATTCCTGACTTGGTGGAGTGAACTGGGTGGATGGCAACATGCTGCTCCAGCACCAAACCAGTAGGGTAGTCTAGAGCAATGGGTGACCCATCATCTCTCTCTCCCTCTTCCCCCACCAGCTTATTAGTTACTTAGGGCAAGGGATGCAGTAGCCACACTGCCATCCATTCAGTATCTTGCTTGGCATTTTTAGCCTATTTCCTCATCTAATCTCCCAGGATTTTAAAGACTCAGGAGCATAGCATAAGTAGGGAAACAATCACCCCTTGAGTGTATCCAGAAACCAGTACAGCTCACAAATCCAACTAAGCTGTTTGTTTAAGGGGCATATAGCACAATGGGGGTGTGCTAAACACTAAACCATGGGTAGGCAAATTAAGGCCCGGGGGCCAGATGTGGCCCAATCGCCTTCTAAATCCGGCCTGCGGACAGTCCAGGAATCAACGTGCTTTTATATGAGTAGAATGTGTACTTTTATTTAAAATGCATCTCTGGGTTATTTGTGGGGCATAGGAATCCGTTCATTCCCCCCCTCAAAATATGGTCTGGCCCCCACAAGGTCTGAGGGACCGGCCCCCTACTGAAAAAGTTTGCTGACCCCTGTGACTAAACCATATGTGATAAACACATACATAGTCAAACTTTTGGATTTTGTTGTAGAACAGGGCGGGGACTAATGAGGGACACGGTCCTAGGGCTCTTGACTGTAGTAGGTTCTGATTGACAGGTGGGCATAATGCCAAATCGAATACATGGCACATAGCCAGAAGAAGGTGTTGCTACCATCTCTGGAAGCTGGGGCTGTCGGCTGCTGTTGGAGTTGCCCAATCTCCCTGCCACACAGCCAGCGTTTGTACTGGGGATTTGTCAGGAACATCATGGGCATACTCACAATGGACTTCAGGTTTCTGGAGTTTACAGTGGGTGGGGGAAGTTCTCATTGACGGGAGGAGACAACAGCACATGGCACAAATATATCCCATCAAGCACTTTCCACTAGGGTGCGTGAAAAACATTGAGAGAGGTTTTGGAGGCATGAAACTGAAAACAGTCCTGCATGGACAAAGGTGCGCAAACAAGACACATAGAGGGGGACAACAGTGGATATTTATTGGGGAAGGGTGTGTGGCTGTTGTCATAATACTGAAGTTAACTGATGTAAATGAAATACTTGGGCTCTGGGGGAGAAAACAAATGAGCAGCTCAAAAGGCAATGCTGGAACACGTGGCCTGGCTGAAATAGAGGAAGGTGCTTCTGGATGTGTGTAGAGCACATTGTCCCTTCACTATCTTGGGCAGCATTTAGGCATCTGAGGCAAATATCCCTGGAACATCTTGGACAGCAGCAACCTGTATTTTCCTATCAATAGCAAAAGTCATCTTGAAGAAACTAAGTGGCACAGCTGTTTAAATAAAACCAAGAGGAAAACAAGTTTAAAAGAGAAGATTTGGGTTGATACTTTCTGCTAAAAAGTTCCCCACCCTTGACAGATTTCTTTTTGAATTTTCCCAGATGACCTGAGAACGTGAAGAAAGTGACACCCCCTCCCCAGAAGCCTGAGAATGGGACTGAGAAAGTGCAAAGGGATTGACTGAGCCCTGGACTAGGCTGCAGGTTGCAGGGGTTATTTTGATAGCTCCTTCATGCAGAAAAAGAGGACACTAGTAGACAGCCCTGGAAGTACCAGGTTGTTAGATATAAGAGAGGACGTCTAGGCAGGCTAACATTCTGAAATACAAATTCTTCCTCTGGGCAGGACCAAACACTTACCAGAGACTAAAACATCTAAGAGGGTAAGGGGAATTTTTTTTGTCTTCCAGTATGGAATAAGATTTGCACAAGACAGGAGCAAGCTGCCTCTCTAACACAGAATTATTCAGGTACATTTTTTTGGCTCATCCAATAGGAAGTATTTTGAGATGATAGGATTACAGGAAAAAGACAAGAGCAACAGGCGAGTAAAAAGATTATAATCCTATATTAACGTATCCAAAGGTTATATTTATGCCACAACATCTGCTGCTTTTAAAACGTAAGCCCTCCAGTACAGTATTTGCAAATGCCACAAGGTTAGTGTGACATCTGTACACAGTTACCACCATTTTACTTCACTCTACGCAGTTGAAACAATTCTGGGACATCAGAGGTGCATTTGTACCATGAGATGCAAAATATCATTTTGTGGCAAACTGCAGCCACAAGATTACTAACGGGGGTGGGGTGGGGGAATTCAGCTACCAGAAATAAATAATGGGCGATGTCTCTAGAATGTTACATTGTTTTGTTACGAGATCCAGAAGCCACTTTATTAAAGAGCTTGCAGCTGAGCAAAATACAACATTGCTAATAAAAAATAATTAGGGTCTGCATTAAAATATTTTAGGGTGGAACATGCCTTGTTCAGGATACCGCAAGCCCATTTCCCCTCCCTCCTGGTTTTCCATCCCTCCTCCTGACAGTCAGTTAGCATTTCTGTGGTCACTGAACAGGGTCAGTCATTAGGTTGTTATGGGGGGAACAGGTCCCCCTTAAAACCCCCTCCCTAAAGTTTATTGTACTTGCGGTTTTGCTAGGCTTGCTGATACTTCCCTTTCGTATATGATTGGAACTCTTTTGGTTACTTAAGCAACAACGTTCACTTCTCAACAATGGAAACTGAGCAGTGATAGGAGTCAAGGAAATATGCTTTCTTTGGCAGAAAAAGAGCTCTATTCTGACCTGTTCTTAATGCAGCTTTTACTTTAAGAAAAAAAATTAAAAGATAAGAAGGCAATCGTGAGTTTTGACAGAAGGTTTAGCTGGAACAGGACAGGGCCCAGAAGTGGTTTGTGGGAGAAATTGGCAAGCGAACTATCAAGTAAATGTTCTGGTGTGAAGGTGGGTGATAAGAAGGAATATGTTGAAATGTTGACAGAATCTTGGTGTTGACGGAGATGCGTCTATTTTTTTATTTTTTTTAGGACATCATGAATAATGGTGCAAGGTGAACACTGCAAAAATTGCTTAGCAGTACTTCCGATGCCATAAAAAATATAGGAAAGGTTAAACAAGATCTAGTTGTGTCTCGTGAGCTATGGTGCATCGTGCAATAAGAGTTAATCAGGAAGCTTTCAAGAGAAGTGCAGGAAATACTTGGGGGCATTAAGAAAAGATGCAAAGGGCAAGTATTTCCATCACGGCAATAGATGGAAAAGTTTGCTCTAATTCAACAGCGTTATATTGCTTTGAACACAAGTAGGATTTTTATGCTGAATAATAGCTTTATGTAGAATTTCTACAGCCATAATTCTTTCTCCAAGCCTTTCAGTAGCTGCAGTGGAGGATTACAGGTTGTTTTTTAAATTACATTTCCCATGCCATTTAGTGCTCCAAGGCCCATGTGCTGAAAATGAAAATTTAAGAAAGTTCCCATGGCCTGGATGAATTTCTGATGAATAGAAAAGGGTGAGTCCCATCTCCCTGACCCTCGACTGCTTTTCTACCCCTCTGCAGCTTCAGTGACATCAAAGGTTACAGATTGTTTTGAATGAATAGAGGCCTTTATGAACTATGCCTGTTCAATACAGGAGAACCTGGTGGCAGTCATTTCATATCAGGAGAACCGGCAATATTTGGGATTTTCTTTTTAAAATAACGTGATATTCAAAGCATAAAATCAGTCCCTTGGGAATATTTCTTTGGGGAAATACTCCCAACTGTCAAATTTATTCTGGCTTTCTTACTGCTCTAAATGGAAGTGAGTTGAAAATTGTCCTGTTAAAAAAACTTGGGGGCTTTCAGAAAACCTCCCACAAAGGGAACTTTTCATTTCCTCCTCCTTTGAGTTCCAAGCCCTTTTGTTTCACCTCTCTGCTGCTGTTTTGGCACCTTATTCTTCTCACTGCTTGATTTCAATCAGTTTGTAGATTACGTAGTCAGCAAGACGATGCCCGCACCCACCCACCAAATCAGATAACCTGTTCAATACCACTGAGGGCATGCAAGGAATGGCTGGCTGCAGCTCTGACGTGATGTATCTTCATTGCAGGCAGAAGACTCCCAGGTTCAATCCCAGACATGTCCAGCTTAGGGGTGGGGAAGATTCCTGGAGAGCCATTGCCAATCAGTGCTCCATTTTGGGATGAACCGTTGATCTGACTTGGTATAAGGCAGTTTCCTAAGTTCCTAAATGAAGCAGCACTGGGCTTTGCAGGGGAGGGGAATTTTCCTCAGAATTGCTGAGGCAACTGTGTGACAGTCCCTTCTCTTTTTCACTATGGTGGCAGAATCATTGATGGGAAATGGAGCATTGCTGAGTGCCTCCACAATGCAAAGATGCACTCCATTTTCCTGTCACAGCCCAACACATGGACATTTCTGCTCTGATTGTGTTACCCCCCAAATGATCACCCAAATGGATGCTGTTTTTCCCCCTCACAGGACCTGAAAGTTTTATTAAAAAGGAAAGAAAGAAGCTTTCCTCTCTGGGTAGCTTTTAATACATCGAAAGTTAGATAAGATGGATCTTGTTACAGAGTTTTAGGGCGTGAGATGCGATTTGTTTGTCATTTTGAGATGGAAGGGAGAAAATGTGAGTTGCCATCAAACATATGGCTACTCATCATAAGCAAGGTACTTAGATGGATAAATAGATTTCTGAAGGGAGGCTGTGCTCAGAGAGCTGTTTGACCCTGAAGTGGTAACTTTTGATCAAATATATCTATCTTTTTCTTTTACTTATTGAGATATCCTCTTCCCTGAAATGCTAAAATCTGTTGTCCTGTTTCCCACTGCCTTAATCAGTGCCTGTGAGCACTAAACCCTTCAAATTGTGGTTTTACACGGAAGAAACATAAATGTTTAGAAGGTATATAATGCCCTATTGTGACATCCCCTCTCTAACGCTAGGTGTCACTGCAGGACTGAGAGAGCACTTGACTGGAGACGTTAATAATACCTCTTATTTCCCCGTCTGGTCTTAGCTTTCTCTCTCAAAGAAGGGAGCAGAGTAGCAGAGACTGTAGACACAGCAGTCACAGTACTTTCAAAATGAGAATATTAAAAAGAAGGTTATTTGTAGTAGTTGTCCCACCCCCAACGTCAAGCTATAAAAGTATGTTATTCCACAAAATCATTTAAAAGACGCTGATGTTCTGAAGTTACTAATAGATTTATCTAGTGAAAAATAGAGTGTCATTTCTCGAAATTCTAAAATCTCATTTCCTGAGTATGTGTGTGTGTACATGTGTGTACATGTGTGTGTGTGCACGTGTGTGTGTCGTGTCTGCAAGCTAAGAGGTGCTTTCAGTGGTTCTGCATCCCTGTAGCATGTATGCTCAATGCAAATGCAGTAACAAAAATAATACTACGTACTGCTCTTGCACATTGCAGGGTAGTAGAAGTTGCACCTGTAATGTGTGTCTGGTCAAACTGTGTTGTGTGAAATGGCCCTCGTGTGTGTGTGTGTGTGTGTGTGTGTGTATACTTATTGTGACAAAATCTCACAATAAGTAAAAGAAAGAATATTATCCAGCTAGATTCAAGCCACCTCTGTTCCTATGTCCTTCAGAGGTATTTGCTTCTCTGATAAATTGAAAGTGTGATTTGATGGATTAGTTAAGAATTGGCCATGACTTTCCTTCATATAACTTTAACAGCAGCAGCATAATCCTATGCACACTTACTTGCAAGCAAGCCTTATTTAATTCAGTTGGGTTTACACCCGGTTAAGTGTTGTATTGAACTGCAGCCTCCACCTGTTGGGAATATCTCCTGCTCAGACCCCACAGAAATGAATGAGAAAGTGTACATGTATATGGATGTGCTTCTGAATATAGTCTGTTAATATTTTGTCTCTTTGCTTTGTTTACCATTTATGGCTTTGATTCCACGTGTTTAATGCTAGTATTTCATTTTCCTACTTCTTTTTAAACTCATTATTATTATTATTTTTCCATTGCTCTTTGTTCGTTACCATCCTTTTACAATACTCATGTTGTGTTTCTTAATAAAGCTGCAATCCTGTGTCCTGAAGTTAATCTGCATTTATTTCAATGGAGCTTACTTCTGAGTAGACATGTATCAGAGTACAGTGTCAAAGTCAAGTTACTTGAGCTTAATTCCTTTATCTGAGTTGTGTTGTTGCTTCTTTTGGTAATTGCATTTGATTTGTTCTCTTCTTTTCTATGCTTCACGTAGGTTTATCTGCAAACTTATTATTTTTCTGCTTTCTTAAACCAGCTTTTTTTTTTGCATTCTTTCTGTTTTCTTTTAGTACCATTTTATGTCCTCACTACCTTTCTCTTACATTCTGTCTTCTATGGTCCCGGTTTCAATATTTTTACTGGTGAAGATTCATCCTCTTCAGTCTATCTGTGGTTAACAGAACCATACAGTATTTTATGCATCTTAAGTTTGGGAAATTGTTTTGACTAATGCTGGGTGCACTAATATTGTGCATTATGACTTCATGAATTGACCATTTCTCCCAAAGTTCAAATCCAAGGTCCTGCCTCAACCTACGGAATTATTGAAAATTTCTTTAATTATGGATTTCTGTCTACAAAGTAATCAGCAAGGTGGCATTTGGAATGGATGAACATTCAGAATGTGTTGAACAGAATAATTAAGATTTCCTTTGGAAATGAACACTGTAATAAATTTGCCTTGATGGAGTAAGATGATAGTACAGATGAATTAGTTGCTTTGCACATTACACTCTGAGAAAAATCCTCTGTGTTTTTAATATGTAATTTGCAGGTAGGCAGGGAATCTACAAGATGTACTGCAAAGTACCCAGCTGTATGAGCACTGTTCTCCTATTCACTTATTTCAGTTGTATAACTCACTTTCTTTACCCTTAGGTAGAGGTAAAGGGGGGACCCCTGACCATTAGGTCCACTCGTGACCGACTCTGGGGTTGCAGCACTCATCTTGCTTTATTGGCTGAGGGAGCCGGCCTACAGCCTCCAGGTCATGTGGCCAGCATGACTAAGCCACTTCTGGCAAACCAGAGTAGCACACGGAAATGTCGTTTACCTTCCTGCCAGAGCGGTACCTATTTATCTACTTGGACTTTGACGTGCTTTCAAACTGCTAGGTTGGCAGGAGCAGGGACCAAGCAACGGGAGCTCACCCCGTCGCGGGGATTCGAACCGCCAACCTTCTGATTGGCAAGTTCTAGGCTCTGTGGTTTAACCCACAGCACCACCCACAGTTAATTGTACCCTTACCAGAGCACAATTAATGTTAATGAATATCAAATATTATTTAACTCTGCAAACTATACTACTACAATATCCACGAATCAACTCAAAGCAGTTGCTTGGGGCAGGAGATTTGGGGCTGAAAGCAGGAACAGGAGCAATGTGGAAAGGTTTGAGGTACCAATCCATTGCTGCCTGATACATAAACCATTTATCTGATTTACAGAAGGCTCCATTAAGTTTGTTCTGTTGCCTCAGCATGATTTATTCAAGTTCCATTAGGATGAATGGGCATGGCAGCTCCCATTCACTTCAGTGGTACTCGTGCAGGTGGTGAACATGCTGCCCATACATTGGCCCTGGGAGTGAAGCGAGGCAGCTGCTCTGCAGATGAGCCATAATCCATATTCTCCCAGCTTTCTTTCTTTTTTAAAAAGAAAGCCTTTAACCTTTGGGGAGAGAGATGAGGGAAAATGTGCAGGTATATATACTCCTCTAGCCTTTCAGTGTTTTAAGGCAATGAACTAGGGCTACAAATACACCATACATTTAAAGCGCATGCATTTTCCCAACGTGTCCTATTATCTGTAGTTTACCCCTGCAGAGCTACAATTCCTAGCACCCTTAACAAACTGCAGTTCCCATGGTTATTTTGGAGAACTTTTAATTTATGGCATATGACGAACATTTTAAAGTGTAGACTTATTTATTTATTAAAATTAGGAAAAAAGATGACAAATTTCTAGACTCCAGAAAAGAAATGTTGCTTTTAAGTCTCTTATTTTGGTTTTTGCTAGTGCAGAAATAACACAGCAGTGAAATCAGCAGTAGTGTGTCAACCCCAAACGAAAAGCAGCAGCTTAGACAGCAAATACACCATCTTTCTAAACTTCGGTTTTATTTCATACAAAAATGTGATGTTTTTCTCCAGAGTTGGTAAGCACTTTCTTGTGCAATGGCAGAGCAGTTTTTAAATCATGATTATACTTCAGGGAGCAGGGCTAGGGATATGAGAGTGTGGGTCACACCAGCCCTGCAAAGTAGTCCAGTATTGTGTGCTATTGGGGGGAGGGGGGAGTTAGATGAAGGTATAAAATCTCAGAAGCTGTTTATTACGGTGTATTGCATTCTGGGAGGAAATGCAGTAGCGGTGTGGCTGTTGGTCTGATTGTAGCAGCGGTGCAGTTAAAGGCATGAAGATAGCCCGGGAAAGAACTGACAGCTTCAAGGTGGCTAGACAGACCTGGATATCAAGTCTCCCCATTGATCAGGGTGGGGGGAGCTATGCACCTTGAGATGTGCTAGCACCCAAGCTTGCACCATCCCTGACCATTAGCTACGCTTGCTGGGGCTGGTGGGAACTGAAGATGGAGCAAGCTTGTTTTCTCCTGCTCTGGAAGGTAGGACTCAAACCAATGGCTTCAAGTTACAAGAAAGGAGATTCCAACTGAACTTCAGGAAGAACTTTCTGATAGCAAGAGCTGTTCAACAGTGCAACAAACTCTCTCAGAAGGCGGTGGAGTCTCCTTCCTTGGAAGTTTTTTAACTGAGTTTGGATGGCCACCTGTGATTCCTGCATTGCAGAGGGTTGAAAGAGAGAACCCTTGTCTGATGTGGATGCCCCATGGGCCATAGTTTTATTTAATCAAAACCTAATTGGAGGGTAATGCGGATTTTCTGAAGATGCTGCTTTCCTGGTTTGCAGTTAGACACCAGTAGAGGCATCCTTCCCAGTCCTTGGGTGTAATGGCTTATGCAGAGCAGAAGAATCAATAGGCGAGGCTCTCCTCCAAAGCCTGCATTCTTATGCCTCCTAACCTGGGAGTAAATCAATTGAACAGAGCGGGGCTTGCTTCTACCCCAATACAATCCTTCCTTTCAAAGCAATGTTTATCTGGCACCTGTGGTAGAAGATTTGCCACCCTGTTGCTTGCAGAGAAAAAGAGAGCAGGAAATTAAGTAGGATAAAATACACCACTGCAAAGCTCTTGCCTTTAGGCTGCAATCCTTTGAGCACTTACAGACATTGATAGAATGCTTTCAATATATTTCTTCTAATTGGTGCTCTTTGGATGAACTCATTAACTATAACATTAAACAGATCTCTTGGGAAGCGGATCTTATGCCCATGCAGAGGAGCCAGATGACTCAGTCTAGCCTGCCCCACGCTTGACCGCAGAAAGGTCTTTATTCTATGAAGGCATGAGAATGACCTTTCTGGTGAAACAGGTACAGTGAAGTCTATTCTAATCAGCTCTGTCAATTCTGGTAGTATCTGTCGCCTATATTTCCAATGTTTCTCACTCAGAAGATCTAACATCCTGAAGAACTGAAAGTTTAGCTTTCTGTACTCTGGGATTTTGTGTTTCAGGATGAAGCTGTATTATGGAAACATTACCGTCAGTTTTGTAAAAGCCTAAATTGTATAGCTGATATCCAGTATTCTGTGTTTGTGCTTCTCCTTCCTCTTCCTGCCCCCTGCTGTCCCCCCTGCATCCCTCAGATATGCTCTGGAGGGTCCCTGTCTAGACATAGTTGGATATTCCTCTATCTTCTTTTCAACCTCTCCTATGGCACATGTTTCAGATTTGCTCACGTATTGCCACACATCTGAGGAAAAGTGAGTGTAACTCCTAATTCTATTATCACCTGCTGTCTCGTAGAATGCCTTTGATTGAAACTGATAAGGATCACATTCAGCATCAATATGCCATGGAGCTGTTATGTGCCTGGAAAGAGCGGGACTCTCTAAATACAAGTCTCTTGCTGTCATAGTGATATTTTTGTAGGTTCACAGTTCTCATCCCAGCATATGGTTTGAAGCCACAAGAGGCTACCAGCTTGCTGAAGCTCAGCAGATGTGTGTTTGGTCAGGGCCTGGGTAGATGATCACCAGGGTATCACATGAAGGAGCATTTCTACTCCTGGACACTGAGGTCCAGCTCCAAAGGCCTTGTGGTGGTTCCCTCACTGCAAGAAGTGAAGTTACAGGGAGCCAGGCAGAGGACCTTCTTGGCAGTGGTACCCATCCTGTGAAATGACGTCTTGTCAGATGTCAAGGAGATATGTAACTATACAGTCTATAGAAGACATCTGAAGGCAGCCCTGTATAGGGAAGTTTATTTTAATGTTTTACTATGTTTTTATTTATGTTGAAAGCTGCCCAGAGTGGCTGGGGCAACCCATTCAGATGGGCAGGGTACAAATAATAAAAGCATTATTATTATTATTATTATTATTATTATTATTATTATTATTTGTACCACTTTGACTTTTGTGGCAGAAGGAAGGTGGGATATAAATGCAAGGTGAATAAAGTTGTTCTTCAGTTGTTTTGCATTGCAGAAGCAAGAATGAGTTCTGTTTGCTAGAACTGTAAGTTACTTTTTTGAAGAGTTATATGCAGGTGCAGCGTGTGCTGAAATCCATTTGTGGATTTCCATGTGTTTTATTTTTCTCAAACCCAGTTATCACCCACAGGGCACATTCACTTCCTAGCAAGCATCCTGTTACTGCAAGGGACCTGGTAGGGAATGAGCTGCTTTCGCCCCTGCCCCAAGTTTTGTGCAGCTGCTGTCCTTGGTGCTTAATCTACCTGATCTACGTTGAACAGTGTAGATGGGACCATTCTGTTGCGAGAAGGATGTGCAGGTAGCTACCATGGCAGTCACAAGAATTCCTCCACAATCAGAACAGTACCTCTCCACATGCATGCACACACCTGAAAAGTGAAGGTTTTGGAGGAAACAACCTTCAGATTAAGCACAGTTGTAAGAAGCTGCTGAGGGATTGAGGAGTACCTATTTAGAAGTGGGCATACCACTGCCTCCTTCAAGGTGGCCCTCATGAAATTATGTGTTGGTTACTTCTGGACCCACCAGGTCACTCTCAACTGGATGGCCTTTTTGGACCATGACAGGCAGGTACGAGGGAACATGCAGTTGGTCTCACCACACCAAGCATCTTGTCCACATCATCAGGCCTCACACATAGTTGAAGACTAAGACACCTTACATTTTTCTTTCTCTCATCTCTGTGCCCCCCCCCATTTATAATTCTGGAAAATGTGTTTTGCCCCCTGTGGCTCTGATGAAAAGGTTATTGTTCTTGTGAAAAATGTTGAAGGTTCAGTTTATATTGAGTGAAGGAAGCTCTAGACCTATCCCCTTCTGCCTGTATGGCCCTGCAGTCTGTTGGGCCTAGTTTACACCTTGTCTCAGTCAGTCTCTCTCCCTGTTGCCCCTTAAATAGAGAGTTCAGCAGCCCAAGTCCCTACTTCAAAACACAAGGTTCTAAGTTTAAGCCCTGGGGTCCCTGGCACATGCCCCTGACTGAGTCAGAGCTGAGCACTCCTTTCAAATTGCTGTAAATTCTGGCTGTACCTAGCAATTATCAGGAAGGGGTTCAATCCAATCACCCTTTCTCCATTTTTCTATCCAGTGAGTAATCAGCCCTGTCTGAACTGACAGCACCTACTGTTTTGGTGGGCCAATAATTTTGTGCAGCACTCAGTTGCTGTAAACAAGGATCTCTGGATTGGGACGATGGGCGTTAAGCTTGGTTTGTGTGTGTATGGAATGGTGTTGTGAAATAACTCAGTGTTTTTACACATTGCATTAATTCAGTTACTCACCTTTGGTGCAATGCATAAAAACCAAGGCTTGTTGGAATATTCTTTAGAGTAATACCAAAAATCTGAGAGAGAAGGTTGCAGTCCTGTGTAGTCCTGAGAGTGAGTTCCATTTATTTCAGAGGGACTTGCCTCTAAGTAAACATACACAGAATCAGGCTTGGAAAGTGTGTTGTGGGATCTCGCTTTCTAATTGGGTAGTGACTCCTGTGTATCCTCTAGCTGAGAAACTGCCTGTCCTCTCAACCTTCTCTCTCACTCTCTTTCTGTCATTTTTCTTCTTTCCCCCCTGCAGCTGGTTATAGTTTATGGAGCATGTTGCTGTGTTAATACCTTGTTAAGCCTGTTTCAGCTGCTGGGTCTTTGAGAGGTCAGTGTCAGGACTATTTTATCCTGAACCCTTGATGTGCAGGGTAAAACTGGGGACAGGTAGACCGTCTACCGTCTTTCACTGCAGGGAGCCTAGTGCTCCAGGCATCGCCTCCCATAATGCAGTGCTGCTGGCAGTATAAGCAATAAAAAATAATATGTTTCTGGTCAAAAGTAATTAGGCCAACGTAAAGAAGCATTTATATTAATGGACTAGACATAACATCACCAGCATTGCTTGAGATTTCTCCATTCAGTTTGGTAAGGGCTGCAGGTGTTTAAGATCTGTTGAATGTTATTGTCTGTACTTTTCTGGCAGGTAGTGCAGGGGAAAAAAAGGCCTGCAGCTTGTAAACCATAAGTAAAAATAGAAGCATGGATTCAAAAATATAAAAGTTTAATATCATTGCACTTTGTGGCATTGAATCATGTGTGTCTGGTAGCTGGCATCTTGGAAAAATCAAGCTTCTCATTTGAGGAGAATATATATAAACTTTGAAATTATTTTCTGCTTTTTCCTCATACAGATATAGGTGAGCAACATACATCACCATAAAATGAAAAACATATTTTATGGGGACAAATATGTATGAATCAGGTCTCAAATTTCAGTCTTGGTCAACAGAGCCAGGAAAGGTGACTGCAGACACATTTGTGTCTTTTCTTTTTCTGCTTAATTTCAACGTGTAAGCTGAGTGGTCAATTTTCTGCACTCAGTTGGTTGTGAGGTTAATCGTAGGCCAAGAGTGTTTATGTTTCTGTAATGCCAGCTTAACTTTCTGGCTGCCACTACATTTTTAAAAGGTCTGCTTCTTTTATGCTGCAAAACTTAAAAAAATATCAACACTAATTAGACATTAATAAGGCATTCATATAATGAGAACCAAATGTTACATTTGTGTCATGTTCAATGTAGGCTCATGTAGGAGCCTAACCATTATTCAAAGTTAAGGAGAGGAGTGAAATAATTTCTACCAAATGTGTTGTGAAATGAATCACTGTTCCAGTGCCTGAACAATGTGTAGCAAGTTGTGAAATGTGAGTTTTTGATTGTTTTTATAATCCTTATTTATTTAACCGCCACCTGGGTTATCTTCTTTGATCCTTCAATCATACATAAGAGAAAATACTAATGAGTTGTATTTCTTTAGAATCTTCTGTTTAAATTTCTGTATTAACTTTGGGGCTGTTGAAGCTTGGTGGATAAAGAGTCACTCTCTAGTGCTGTTTTCTTAAACATGCGGAAAGATCACTCCTGTACTTAGCCAAAATGAACAGATACAGCTAGGCTTAGTCTTCGGGGATCTCTCTGTAGAAATATGCAGTCCTTGGCTGTCTTCTTGCTAGATATTCCTTGCAGATTCTCTGAAAAGCATAAGCTTATATGCAATATTATGAAAGCATGCACTGTTTCTAGGCAAAGACAAATAAAAGAATTTAAGCATGGATGCAGGCAGCACTTACTCTCTCTGTGTAGACTCTCTGTTCCTCCTCCTGCTTAGAAATATTATTCAGTACAACTAAATTATTGACTCTGCACTGGCCTCTTTCGAAACCACATGAAGGTGCTAGCAGGGACAGAGGCAGATTTAGGGTTCAGTCACACTGGGTGCCGAGCCTCGAGGGCACCACAGGGGCCCCTGCAACTATAGTGTAGAACTATAGTGTAGAAGGAGAGGGGATGCCAAATTTTAGCGTCGCACAGGGTGCCACTGAAATATGAGACCCCCAAGGACCACCACTGGCATGGACAATGTTCCATGGGATGATGGAACTTGAAGTCCAGCAACATCTGGAGGATTCATATTGCCTATCCCTTGCATTAAAAGGTTTGCATTCTAAAAATAGAAATCCTTTCACAATAAGATTCCTGTGGATCTAATTTTAAAAAAGAAAGCATATTTAAAGCTCATAGGTCTGAACTACCACCATATTTTCAGCCACGTTCTTATTTGCAATTACTTCCCAAGGACCTCATATGAAACTGCCTTCTACCGAGTTCTACTATTGGTCTGCATAGCCAAGTATCGCCTGCTCTGATTGGTGGTGGTTCTCAGACATCTTGAATATGGTTCTATTACAGCTTTACTCCCTGGGATACTTTTCCTGTATAGGCCAAGATGGAGACCTGAGCTTTCTGCACACAAAGCAGGTGGTCTGCTGTGGCATTCTCTTCAGAGAATGGAATACATCCATCACTGTCACAGGTAGTATTGCACAGGGACAGACTTTGGCTTTTCTTTTCTTTTAATTCAGTGCCCTGTACAAGTCCAACCTCTCACCTTCCGTTTTGTGTGTACACTATGTCATTGTTGCAAGACCCTGTCTTGAGAGCCAGTGTGGTGTAGTGGTTAAGAGCAGTAGACTCGTAATCTGGTGAACTGGGTTCGCATCTCCGCTCCTCCACATGCAGCTGCTGGGTGACCTTGGGCCAGTCACACTTCTTTGAAGTCTCTCAGCCTCACTCACCTCACAGAGTGCTTGTTGTGGGGGAGGAAGGGAAAGGAGAATGTTAGCCGCTTTGAGACTCCTTAGGGAAGTGATAAAGCGGGATATCAAATCCAAAGTCCTCCTCCTCCTCCTCCTCCTCCTCCTCTTCTTCTTCTTCTACTACTACTACTACTACTGTGTCACCCCTTTTGGCTTGGCACCTGGTGTGGGGAAACTCATCACGCCGCTCTGGTATTGTATTAGATGCCTTCCCTTAATTCTCTGCCCAAAGTGTGATATACATGGAATATGTCCTACGTTGGATCCCTTCAGGTGCTTTTTGGACAAATGTCACATTGTGAGAAATGTGGCAGAAGTAAGTTGATTTCTTTTGTGCCTTTGTGCTATTTTACATGCAAAAGTCAGCTGCATTCACTCTTTATCTTTTAGATTTCTTATCAAGTCTGAAAAGTTATCAAGCTTTATTTACTTACTTACTTACAAGGGTTCTTTGAGTTCTACAACAAAGCCAATAAAAATATTTGGAGGGTGATGTGTTTCCCCCTTCTATATTTCATATTTTGAACAATTCTGATCCACGATACCTTTGTAAGAGTTTTATCTGCAGTGTTTCTCAAATGCACGGTCCTTTGTGAGGTTGCCTCCAGAGGATTGCTAGTTTACTCATTCAACCAAAGCTGTGGCAGAGAGACTGTATCAGGCTAGGTCAATACTGTCTTTTCAGATTTGCAAGCTGGTCACTTTGAGTTCATTGCACACATAGCAAACTTGACATCCAGTCTGGGTGTCTCCATAAAGGCTTTCTGAATACTTGCTTTTCCTTTCTGGCTTTGTATATGTCTAATAGATACAATTAAGATATGAATTCTATTTTAAGTTTGCCTTTGAAATGTCCCAGTGTTGCTTGATCATAGGAAAAGACATGCCTCATATCTTTCTTCTTCACCTTTCTGAGCATTTTGAAGTTGCAGGGCAATGGTAAAGGTTTGTTGTAAGGAGTGCTTGTGCTTTTCTTGGTTTATTTAAAAATATACAAGTGGATCAGATGGGAAGCAAGTAGGCACATAAGTGGATACCATTATTTATGTGTTCCATTTATATGCCACCATATCTTCAAGGTGTTGTACTTCCCCTTCCCACCCCTAGAACAGCTATGTGAGGTAGGTTAGGCTGGGAGACAGTAACTGGCCCAAGGTCACCCAGCAAGCTTCATGGCACCCTGGTCTCCCAAGTCCTAGACCAGTACACTAACCACTATACAACACTACCTCTCTAAAGCGCATAGGAATAAATATGGTAGAGATAGGGAATCAAACTATTGGTCAGCAAACTAAAAAAATAACAATAAAAATCTTCTAAACTGACATAAACTGCTCTCCCATTCCCTCCTCCAGTATGTCAAAGCTGCTTTATGCAGCTATCATTCTCCTGTTATGCAAACTAGCTACTAGCTACTTTTTGCAGGCCAAGTTGAAGGTAGATAAGAGAGATCAGCTGGCAAACATAAGGGAGGGCCAAAATTGCTGCTGTTGACACCGGGGAGGGGAGGGTTAAGATTGCATGTTGAAACTCTTGTGGGGAATGATCCAGGGAGCACAGCCAATGTCTGAACTCTTTCTGGGCCCTAAATAGTTTAGCAGCAAACCTTTCTCCAAATATAACCCTTATCTATCGCTGCCGAACAGCCACATCCAAAGCACTAAACGATCCATCTTTATGTCACGTGACCTCATGGTGGAGTCATAAAAATAGCTGACCAAGAGACCTGATTATTTAATTTCTATACTGCTTAATATATTGAAAATATCTAAGTGGTATACAGAAAACTGAAGCAACAACAGACAACTTAAACAAAAATATTACAGGAATACACAATTACATATAAATATGTTACATTAATTTGTTGTTGTTTAGTTGTGTCCAACTTCATGACCCCATGGACCAGAGCATGCCAGGCACTCCTGTCTTCCACTGCCTCCCGCAGTTTGGTCAAACTCATGTTGGTAGCTTCAAGAACACTGTCCAACCATCTCATCCTCTGTCGTCCTCTTCTCCTTGTGCCCTCCATCTTTCCCAACATCAGGGTCTTTTCCAGGGAGTCTTCTCTTCTCATGAGGTGGCCAAAGTATTGGCGCCTCAGATTCAGGATCTGTCCTTCCAGTGAGCACTCAGGGCTGATTTCCTTAAGAATGGATCGGTTTGATCTTCTTGTAGTCCATGGGACTCTCAAGAGTCTCCTCCAGCACCATAATTCAAAAGCATCAATTCTTTGGCAATCAGCCTTCTTTATGCTCCAGCTCTCACTTCCATACATCACTACTAGGAGAACCATAGCTGTAACTATATGGACCTTTGTCAGCAAGGTTACTAATACCCATCTGTCTGTCTGTCTGTCTGTCTCAGTATCAGTTTATTTTCCTTCTGGCACAGCCACCCTCTCAGCCTCCAGGTTCTCACCTGGGTCCAAAAAAATTCTCAGCTCACCCACTAAGTCTCCCAAGAAGAGTTCCTGGAAACAGCGCTTGTCACTTGCTTTTTATGGGCAGGTCCAAGGTGGATAGTATCTTCCGCAGGCTGCCCACAGCTCTGTGCCAATCACCTGCACTCTCTAAACCCAGTTCCAAGTACAGCTGGTTTGTTAAGTTTCCCAGGGAGTCCAGAGGATGGGAAACCACATTGTTTATGCCTTATACTTCTAAAGGCCAGGTGATCTCATGATTACATCACAATTCAGAGTGTTTGTCTGGTCCCACAGATCCATAGAAACTAAAACACAGAAGCAATACATTTACCAATGCCTCCTTTCAATCAGTGGTGAGTGTCCCATGTGCTGAGTACATATGTCAAGGGCAAGCGTTTGGGAGATAGGTCCATGTGAACCTTTATCAAATGGAATTTTGCCCAAGCACAATTTTAGTTTAGAAAAGCCAGGAAATCGATCTAATCTGGACTGTATTTTGATGTATGATACTAATGGTATGTGTGTATGATGGCTAAAACTTTTGGGTATTTTAAAGTAAAGTATTGGTAAATGCTCTGAGCCTTTGGTGAGCTAGATGGGGAGAGGTTAAAATTTAAATAAATGGGTAATGAGTGGAGCTTGGTGGTCTTTAATAGAAGCACAGTGTCTTGCATGCCATCTAGATCTATGCTAATTTGCCATGCTGCAGCTCTAATGGAAGAAATAGAAATGGCACATCTATTGACTGGTACCATCTGTTCCCTGCCAATTCTACTTTCCTACAGATAGCAAGCTGTGCATTTGGCAGCAGCGAATCTCAAACAGTTAACATGTGCCCCAGGGAGGGCAACTGCTTACCCTAAACCCATCAAAAAGCGCAGCTACGTTCTGCAAGATTCATGTTATACTCATCACATCTGTTTCATTTTTTTTTTTGGGGGGGTATTCATGACTGATGGAACAGTTGAGATGCAAAGTCACAGTTTTTAATATAAAACAAAAGCAAGCACGAAACACAGACAGAATATACATCTCAGTGAATAATTTCATAATGAGACTTCTAGCTTGGGAAACATGAAATGTACTCTGTTATTTTTAGATAGAAAAGACAAAATAGAATCCAATCATATGTCAAGCCACAATAGCATCAGTGTTCCTAGTTAAGGCACTGCAACAGGAACTGCCTGATGTATTGAAAAAGAGCAAGATCCGCCAAATTGCAGAGCATTTTCAATTTTAGGTTCAGTTGCAGGACCTCTAGTAGGATTCAGTTTAGCAGCTCATGCTGTAGAACAGTAGTACTTGGATAATGTGTTCAGTTTCCCCCAGTTAATCTACTTAGACCCCAACATCCTTTAACCCTCCTCCCTGCAAAAAAAAGTGTTTAGCAGGCTTGGTGTACCCCTTTCAGCCAGCATGCTAGGAAGTGTTGGGTACTGCAGGAGAATTTGTAGAAGTCAAGCCTTTTGTAAAAGAGCTATCGCCAGAAGGACTTAATAGGTTACAATCCAAAGTGCTTTAGAATAGTGGAAGAAAAATTTAAATAAATGCAAGTTTCTGCACTTGCCAGAATGTGGGCCAGACCAGACTTGCTGGGTCTCTCCAACAGATCTGGAAATCTCCCTCCCTTATTCCTCTCCACGCTGCATCATATTGCTTTCTCTATTCTTGCTTCTCCCTGCTTCTCCCTTTGACTATCTACTAGTAATGGCATTGGGCAGTTAAGACTGGGGCATCAGCAGCCCTCACATGGCCTGATGTTTTGCAAGAAGGCAAATATGTAAATACCTTAATTGTTTACTTATTTATTAGTCTCTAAGCTACTTACATTGAAGAAAACACACATGCATAAATACATTATATGATAGAAAAGGAGGGAAAATAATATATTAATATTCCACATTGAGAAGACAAAAATCCATCAGCCCCTCATAACAGTAATAATAAAGATTACCAATACACAAACAATACACAAAGTAATAATCTACCAGCTGGCAGATAAACAGGACAACACCTACACCCCATCCCTAGCCCCAAACCATTCACATCAACATGGCAATTTCCCCTCCTTAGAAGTTCTCCCCTCTGCCCAGAAGTCCAGCATCAAGGCTAGCAGCTGTAAATCAATGCCTGGTGGCTCAGGGTCCTCCAGAGATGGCCAAATGTCTCTCCTCCTTTCAGGGAGAGCAGCAGCAAAAGCAGAGCAGGAAGAGGGTCAGAGTTTTACCAGCTCTGCAGTTGTCCTGGCTGATGATCTGCTGCTGCTGCTGCTGTTGGTGTCCCTGCTTGTGGTGCATGAAGGACAGGTGTGAGTTGGCATAGTACAATGTAATGCAGTGATGCCAGTTTAGTGCTTTAAAGTGTGCAGTTCTTTAGCTCTGAAGTCCTATAGGCAATGGACCTCTTAGAGACACCTGGACATCATATCCCTTGAAAGCTAAAAGGAATTTATGGAAATCTTTTTATAACTGATTCAGAGTGACAAGGATTTTGTGTACTTCTCCAGTTGCTGACCTCCAGCACTCATGATTGTGCCTTGAGCAAGGAGGGATCAATTACCCTGCTACCATCTACTGTCATTTTAAATCTGCAAAGGAATTGTGCAGTGTGCATAGTAAAAGCTTGAAAGATTGCTATTCTATTGTTAACATATGCTTTCATTTATTTATTCATTCATTCACTCACTTTTCTTTCCACATAAACATGCATCTGAGATTAAAACAAGGGATTGCCCAGTATAAGTATTTCTGGGTTGTTGTTTTTTGTTTTTTTGTTCTGCGAGAAACCAATGAAACAGCATTGTACCAGGATTTGAAAACGTATTTGTTAATTACAGTGATCATATAGTCTTTCAAATGCTAATAGTCTGTCTGCAATTTCATTTTGTTTGGTACTGATAGAACTTATGATTAAAGAATGGTATAGCTTTATAGTGATTTTACTGCCATCTGTGTGCACCAGGCAATAACTATGTACAGATGGTTGTGATTCAGAGACAGGTTGCCACATGCAAAAAAAGTATGTTTCAGTTATTTCAGTAAGATTTATTGCAGCAGTCACAGTTAAATGCTTGAACCTTAATGATAATTGCTACTAATCCTTCAAGAAAAATGATTAGAGTTTAATAAACCGCAAGGAGCAGCTTTTGTCATAAACTTCAGAAACATATCACAAAGGTATTTTTTTTTCCCCCTCCCTTGTCTAATCATTTATTTCAGCATACGTGTGCTGCAGAGCTTTGTAATGTAAAAGTTGGGAATATTGTGCAAAATGCGGCACACTGTCTTTCTAAGTTCTCTTTCAAAGAAAGACAAAAATAGCAAATTATATTATTTTAACTCGAATTGTTTTGAAATTTCTACATAAAATAGGGTTCAAAACCTGAGGTAAAATGTGGACTACACTGAAGAAGGCTCAATATCTGCTGTATTTTCATTGTGGGATACACACACCTCAAAGCCCACCTGTGATAATCAGATACGTAGTCCTACAACTGCTAAAACTAAAGGAGAGGCCAAGTAGAGTTCTATTTTATGGTCTCTGAGACAACCACAATAATGTTGTTTTTCTAGTTGTAATATCCTGTATATTCTTCTCCCTTCCCCCTGTTTTTCAGGTTGTGTATTTTTTTTGGGGGGGGATGAATAATTACCTTTTAATATTCAAGTAAGTAGCCATGTTGGTCTGACGCGGTCGAAATATATATAAAAAAATATAAGAAGTATCTGAAGAAGTGTGCATGCACATGAAAGCTTATACCAAGAACAAACTTAGTTGGTCTCCAAGGTGCTACTGGACAATTTCTTTATTTTTTATATACTTTTTAATATATACAACATATTTGAGACAGGGCAACTATTGCTATTATTTCTTTATTCTCCTTAAAATCATTGGTGAAGAAGATGTGGTCCTTCAGATGTTTCAGAACTATTTGTTGTTGTTCAGTTGTTTAGTCATGTCCGACTCTTTGCGACCCCATGGACCAGAGCACGCCAGGCACTCCTGTCTTCCACTGCCTCCCGCAGCTTGGTCAGACTCATGTAGCTTCGAGAACACTGTCCAACCATCTCGTCCTCTGTTGTCCCCTTCGTCCCCTTCGTTTCAGAACTATAGCTCCCATCATTCCTGACTATTGAGCATGCTGGCTAGGGATGATGGGAGTTGAAGTCCAACATCATCTGGAGGTCCAAAAGTTCCCCACACCTGCTCTAAAGGCTCTTTCACAAAAACTTTTGCAGGAGAATGTGTCATATATTCAGCTCTTGGGGTAAGCATTGCATTTCTTGGGCCATGAGTAACTAGGAGTATTGGCGAAGGTAAGACTATTTGTAGGGAACTAGTTTATATTGTGCACACGGTTTCAGGTCTAGTACTATCTCAAAACCAGAGAAGATGGCTTCTTCACCAAACTGGAAGTTCAAGAGAGGCTCTCCTCTCTATAAATTATAGGATTGTGGAAAACCTACATCCTACCTTTGGTTTTCCCAGTAATGATATATGGAAGTGAGAGCTGGACCATAAAGAAGGCTGATCGCTGAAGAATGGATGCTTTTGAATTATGGTGCTGGAGGAGACTCTTGAGAGTCCCAGGGACTGCAAGAAGATAAAACCTATCCATTCTTAAGGAAATCAGCCCTGAGTGCTCACTGGAAGGACAGATCCTGAAGCTGAAGCTCCAATACTTTGGCCACCTCATGAGAAGAGAAGACTCCCTGGAAAAGACCCTGATGTTGGGAAAGATGGAGGGCACAAGGAGAAGAGGACGACAGAGGATGAGATGGTTGGACAGTGTTCTCAAAGCTACCAGCATGAGTTTGACCAAACTGCGGGAGGCAGTGGAAGACAGGAGTGCCTGGCGTGCTCTGGTCCATGGGGTCACGAAGAGTCGGACACGACTAAACAACAACAACCTTTGGTTATGTAGACCTGCTTACCCCCATTGTGATGCCTGCTCATAGGTTCAGTGGTGGAGAGGACCAGCTTGACTGTACAAGAAAGCTAAGGAGTTGGTTTGATTTTCAGTCACAGAAGCTTGCAATCTAAAAGTTGCTTCCCAGCACCCTCTTCATATCTGCCAGTGACTTTCAGTTCATGCACTGCTGTATGCTAGAGGAACCAAATGACCAGGTTTGTTCATTCACTATCTTCACATTCTCTGATGAAGTCTTTGTTGCTTTCTTTTTCCTGCTGCTTTGCCTCATTCAAAAGATGAGACTTGGGGGAAAAAATTCTTTTCTACTTAGGGCTTGACAACTTTACAGTTTGACCTGATAAGCTTCACTTACCACTGTTTTATTGTTTATTTAATTAACTTATAGCATGCACTTCTTCCAAAAAATCCTGGATGGCAGTGATAGGAATTTCCCACCTCTAATGGTAAAAATATTATGGAAGTTGTAAAACATTGATTATATTTAACTGGGAATTGAATGCAGAGGAGAATAGCTCAGACTGTCCTAGGAATATGAATTTCTGGAAGGAAAGAAAGGAAAGCATGTTAAAATGTGCTTGCAGTCTTGGCCATCAGAAACTGGGCTATAGTACACTTAAGTATGAGTGGAGATAACTTCTTGCATGTGGTTTCACTAAAATAGCCTACAGATGAATTATCAGAACAGTTTATTTGCTGTTTGAGTTTGTACATGATGTGCTTCAACTCAACCATTTTCTATGCAGTATTTAACAGGAAGCCTTCTGGAATAATTTTCTGTGGCTTTTCAACTCTGCAACTTCCTTCCCCAAGTTCCCTGTCACATTATTAAGTGGCATTTTATGCAGAGGAAACATCAACACAACTTATTACTTGGCTGTAGTGAATTAATATATTCATGTTTATTAATTTAGAATCTTGTTTGCTATAAGCAGCATTATCACTTAGCTACAGTGATTTTCCACCTCATTTGGTATCATACTAAATTTAGCTGCATTAGTATCCCTGGTAGCTTGTCAACAAATCCTTTGAAATGTTATGTTATCTTTTGGAAGTGTAGCAAAAGTCGAAATGAGATAGATGTCAAAGGTTTTGCTTGTCTTGTGGTCATCTTGCTTTTCGTAGGCCAATCCCAAAGTCCTCTGTATTCGCACACTGTAACTGACAAAGCCCCAGAAGTCCCTCAGCGCTGCTGTTTGCAGTCTTGCTTATGTGGTATGAAATTGATTATTACTCCTATCCCTCTGGCTCCAACTTTGAAACTGCATGAATAGCATTGGATTTCATGTTCATTTTCCTGTTTCAGAGAGGGCCTCTCAGACGCCAGATGCTTCCCGATAACAACCGAATCAGTGATACATCTCTTAAGCTATAGTTGTGTTACTAGTCCTTTCAGGACTTATTTCATCTAACACCCATGCAACGTATAGCCTTTTGGAGGGGGATAAATAAACCCAAAGTCTCCAGTTTACGGCGATGCTTTGTAGCTGTTGAAATATATTCATTGTCCATTAGAAGAAAGAAGAACCAGCACGGACTGACGTTACTGTGTTTTTCCTTTCCTGAGACTATGGGCTGTATCAAATACTGCAGCTCCACTGGTGCCAGAGACGTCCATGCGCAGCAGAACTTCCTCTTCCTCTCCTGCCCCCACTAGCCTCCTGTGCACCTCCAAACTCAGCTCTGGAGTGTTGGGGGAGTCCTCTGGGGGCAGATCTTGCGAGTGCATGGAGCGAACAGAAGTCCTGCTTTGCTGGTGGAGCCCAGCTGGTGCAGCACTGAATACAATCCCATAGCTTATCAGGTTTCCCCCTGTTGAATTTTTAAATCCAGAATAAAACAATTGGGCCTGCCTAGGGCTGCAGTCCTTACACACTGGGGCAAGTCTTTGAGAGGAGTTACTTATGAGTAAGTATGCATAGGATTCCACTGAGAGCTAAATGAAGGACTGGCATTTGTGTTAGCAAGAAAGAGGTGAATCCTGGATTTCTTCACCTGCCTAGGACAGCTGCTTTGAAATAAGAGGCAGGGAACAGATGCATACAGACATATTGAAAATCCATGTATGAAGGAACCAAAGAATACCTCAAAGAATCCATGGCGTGAGGGGAGGGGAATGACTGCTCCTCTGTCCTCCTTTTCTCTACCCTTTTCTGTGCTTGTCCCTTCTCTTCAAGAAGTGCCAGGCAATCATTTCTGACCTACTATCACCCCATAGTGACTACATGCTCTTGGTATGGAAAACATTGCTTGTGGTCATACATGGTTTTAGGATTTTCTTTCTAGTCCAGAGGGCTAGAAATGTTGCAAATAAAAACTGCCCAGAGAAAGTTGTTAAAGTGACACTGAGGCTAGGTATTTGTAAACAGGATTGGTAGAAGGGAAGGATGTTATCTTACTATTGGGCTGCATGAGAGAAAGAAATGACAAGAAAATGCTCGCAGGAGAAATATATGCCATGCTAAATGCTGGAATAAAATGAAGTGTTGAATTCTGGAGAGTCTCTGTAACATATGGGGAACACAGACTCCTACCTATGTAGCTGAGACTTTTAAGAAAAAGAATAGATGATATTTTCCCTAGTAATCCAGAGTTATTGTTGTTTGCAGACAGAGTCTATGGAAATTGAGTTGTGTAGGAGGCAGCAATAGATTATGAAATATCTATCAAAAGATTCAGCATGTGGGTGATAGTTTCTCTTTGATTGATGTTGCTTGCTCAGGGGGTAGAATCTCCCAAGATGGATGGATGTAATTATTCATGCACAGGCATGCACTTTGCTGCATGCATGCTAGCAAATCAGGTAATTATAAGTAGGCAGGATTAGAGAAGCGCTTTGCTAGGTTAGTGTGTGTAATGTCCAGTGTAGAACTACTTACCCATTTAATATTTTAGCATTTGTAGTCAAGCCTATAAAATGTGGTCCTCAGAGCCAGGTGATCCAAGTAGTACTGCCACTCAACTCCCAGTTTGTTTCTTTATTAATAATAATAATAATTAAAGAAGCACTTTCTTATCCCATGAGCCTGCTTGCTCTTTCAGATGATCTGGAGAGGTCCTGTTGAGTGAACCACCCAGCTTAGTAGCTGGGATCTCAATATAAGGCCCTCTTGATTGCAGCAGTCAGGATACAATCCAATACTTGAGGTATGCCAGCTAAGGGGCTTAGGATTTGACACCTGTCCCATTATATTGACAGAATGCCAGATATCTCGTTGGCTATGACAGATATGCTGGTGGAAAGCCCTCATTATTCCAGTGGAACACTCAGAAAGCTGGTGGAGACACAACAGCAGGAAGGGTGCAAGAGGGTGCTCTTCTTTCTTCCAACCGCAAACAAAGCCTGCTACTGCTTCCAATGGTAGCTTGGCAGCAGCCTCCAGGTGTGTTCCTCCAGGAACAGAATGCCCCTGACAAGGATGCAACACCTGAAGCTGCAGCAAGACTTTTTTTTCTATTAAAAGGTGGTGGGAGGACACACACAACCTTTAGCTACCATGCAAAAGTCAACAATTCTTAACACCCCTACCCCCAAAATAAATATTAATACAGTCTTCAAGGGACTAACACATTTGGTCAGGGCCAGCTACTTTGGACCACCACTAATTACAGCTCATTTGGTTTAACAAGCACCTTGAATTTTTTTTCAAAAGTCTGACTTGGGCAAACTTTCCCCATATCCTGATGATTTCTAAAAGTTCTGCTGCATACCAAGTTGGTGAACTGTAAGACCTCTGCCATCCATGACATTATCCTTGATGAGCATGCTGACCTGTTGTACATTACAAGAGATCTGACTGGACAAGCTGAGAGGAGGTTTTTTGTCTCAGTTGTGCCCACCAGGATTTCAAATCCCCAAGCAGACTGACTTGGAGTTTGAGTTGCAGTAATCTTTTGTGAATCCATTGCCCTGTCCAGTTGGTCATGTTTAGCAGTTTCCAAGTTTTGAAACAAATCCGGGATTCTCTTGCTGTATTGCTCACCCTACTGCCAACTGTTTCTATTCTTGAGCTGGCAGAGGTATTTTCAGCTTTGATGTTGGGACTCACCTGGGCTACCTGTTGGGATGATTTCAATGTTTGTGCCAAGACCCTCTCATATGGGGCAGATCAAGAGTGCATGGTTTTCATGATCACCATTGTCCTGTTGCAACTGGTGCATGACCCCACCTCAGTTGTGAAGCACACTCTTAGGCTTCACAGGTGATGATTTGGGGTTGGAGGAGTTGAGAATAACTGATGGATATAATCTGACTAATAGTTTTGATTCTTACTACTTTGCTGCTGTACTTGTAACTGAATTTTATTTTCACTATATTTTGAGATATTCCTTAAATGTAGTCTGTTGGAAGCCACTGTGAGTGTCACATTTGTGGCACATAAATAATGCTGTAAATAAAGTTGCAACATAAATGTGCATTGAAATTAGAGAAGTTTAGTACTTTCTTTGTAGTTTAATTGGTTTTACTTGGTGAGTAAGAGTGATTCAGCCAAAACTGAGTGCACATAGGTTCAGCTGGTATCACTGGGAGAGAATCAATTGACTGTTTTTTTTTTTTTACCTTAACTGGATAATGCCACAATCTTGTAACACAGTTATCTGCTCAAGTCTACACTGCACCTAGTTTTATACATCTTTCCAGCACGTCTGTCATTATTTCCGATGAGTAAGAAATGAATTCACACTTGTAGAAGAAGTCCTATCAGTACCACTAGTTCACTAGCCTCTCACCTCCGAGGTTCAATTTCAAGAAGAGGTTACAATTAAAAATAACTTGGATCGCATGCAGTCCTCCATCTGTGTGCACCATGATAACGACTGTCGTGTGTGTCACAATTGTCAGTGTCTCCTTAGTGCAGTTATAGGAAAGGAATAACAGGGGTTCTTTCACAGGTCAGAGAAAAGGTATATTACCTGAGCTTTGGAGCAAATCTTCCACTCTGATTTGTTTCAGGTCAGAGCTGTTAAGATCTTTCACATTTATGAGTTCTTACATTCACTTGCCCACTGAAAAGGAGGTGCGGCTGGGAACTCATTGACTCCAGGTGCAAGAGTGTTCCCTTTGCCTGTGTGGAACTTTCACTAGCTTTTAGTTATTATGGCTTGCAGTAGTTTCCTCTCCACTCCCCTAAAAAGCAAAATGAGGACTGAGCATGTGAGCGTTCCAGCTGACAGCAGCAGCAAGCATGGAAGCATTGCACTCTTTTTGCATCTCCCTATAGGTCTCTTAATTTAATGTGTTCATAAGAGTTGTGATTATGGAGATTATAAACAGCAGGTTCCTTGAAAGTATGTACCACTTATTTTAATAGGACTTGCTCACAAGTATATAAAGGATTAATGATGTTCCGTGCAATCCTATACATGCTTACTTGCCCAGGCAGGTGCATTATATGACCCATGAGAGCAGCAAAATAACCAGACTGTACAATGGTGATGGAGTAAAATCAGGTCAATTTTTTATTGACAGCAGCAGGAAGGGCAAGGGTTGGCATAGCATTGGGTCCCAGGACCAGTTCTTCATTCCACAAGCCCCATGTTGATGGAATGGACCCACTGGGTTTGGATCGCTCCATACCTGTACTACATGAGTCGGCCAGTGGTGAACCTTGCCGTGGTGCAAGCCAAGCAAGCAAGGTCTCACTGGGGGACTAGGATGCAGATTCTAACTAGGTAGATACCGAACCCATGCTTTGGTTTGCCATGGGCAATCCCCCACTCAGGCCCTTTATGGGGGGCCCCCATACTATGGTGATCCTGACCAATGCCATTTCCACCCTCTTACAAACATGTTCTTCTGCCTAACAAAGGAAAGCCATAATTTCACTGAGGGAAAGGTGAAAAAAGACTCCAGCCAAGTGCCAGTCAGGTTGAGAGGGGGAAAAAACACATTTCTGGCCCTGTCAACCAATGACCCAAAATTGCTCAGTGAAGGCTCTAACCCAAAGGTGGGTGGGTGGGAAGCTCTCAAAGCAAAATGACTGTGAGATCCAGGGGAAGGAGCCTTATATAGGCTTTCCCCTCCCCTCTTCTGCAAGGGCTCATGGGACAGTTTTTCCCATGAGCCCATCACACAGAGAAGATACTGGGCAAAACCTTGCCCAGTATTTTGCCACAGCGCCGCAGGACAAAGGCGTCCCATGTTTATTGGGCACAGAAACGAGGCTTAGAAGGACTTCCAATTAAGTTCAATCTGATTTATTCCTAAGTAAATGTGGACAGGATTGCAGTTATTTTTTTTCATGGTTAACTTATGTTGAACAGCTGCAGGCAACAGCAGTATGTAACACTAGTTTAAGGGAAATGGGTTATTTGTTAATGCATCTTAGCTCACTATAACTTGGATTCTGCCATTTGTGAAAATATAAGCAACATATCCAATTAAATATGCAAATCACCAGCAATCCTCCAATTTGTGTTATAATTCCAATGTGGCTCTCAGAACATTCTCAAACCACAATCAATTGAAAACTTGGCATTATTTAATTGACTGATGAATAGATTGTATTAAATGTTAAGGTAAACTATGCATTATTTTAGAGCACCAAAGATCATATTCGACCAGGGTCATAGTGGAAGTGGCAGGACTCTTACCCCTTCCCCTGAATGTTGCATGAGCCTATGATCCAGGTCAACCTCACAGAGCTGCTGTTAAAATCAGAGAACTGCAGAGTTGGAAGGGATCACGGGGATCATCTAGTCCAACCCCCTGCAATGCAGGAATCTTTTGCCCAACGTGGGGCTTGAACCCACAACCCTGAGTCTCCTGTTTTATCAACTGAGCTATTCCAGAGTGGGTGGTGGTGGGGATATGAGCTTAAAAACTGAAGCCCACAAGTTTGCTTCTTTGTGACTAATGGTATTGTGTGTGTGTGTGTGTGTGTGTGAGAGAGAGAGAGGTTATGGTGTGTGGGTCAAAGGGATTAGGCCTCCTCCCTTGTGCTGGCCACAGTCCAAGTCTCTCATATAGATGATTTCATAAATGGGAAATTATGTTGGGGCCTCCAAAGAAGGAGCTCCAACATAAAATAGCAATCTAATTTGGCCCTTAGTAGATCTTGGTTTTTTTCTGAGACAGCTAACAAGTCGTAGAGTTGGGTTCAAACCCTTCTGTGAACTTAAATAGGTGTTACTCATATAGGTGTGTATATTTATGAACTGCCAGGTCTTTTAATAAGGAAAAGGAATTTTGGGACACATAGTTTTGGTGGAAAAAGCAAGGGGAGGGGGGAGAAATGTTCAGCATTTCCCCTACATGTTTTCCCATTCCAAATTGCCCTCCTGCATATGCTGTTCCCCCTGTTGCGTTGCAGACATGTGTTCAAACATGAATCTCGAATCCTCCTGTGAACATTCAGCTGGGAGAAAGCTTTGAAATGGAGAACTAGTGATACTTCCCCCTTGCTTCTGCTAAAAAAGCTGCAGTATCCCAAAACTGCTTGAAATATGCAGATAGGTAAAGGACCCCTGGATGGTTAAATCCAGTCGAAGGCGACTATGGGGTTGTGGCACTCATCTTGCTTTCAGGCGAAGGGAGCCGGCATTTGTCCACACACAGCTTTCTGGGTCATGTGGCCAGCATGACTAAACCACTTCTGGCACAACGGAACACCATGAGAGAAGCCAGAGCGCACAGAAACGCCGTTTACCTTCCCGTCGCAGTGGTACCTATTTAACTACTTGCACTGGCATACTTTCGATCTTCTAGGTTGGCAGAAGCTGGGACAGAGCAGCAGGAGCTCACCCTGTCGCAGGGATTCAAATCACTGACCTTCTGATTGGCAAGCCCAAAAGGCTCAGTGGTTTGGACCACTTATGCAAAGCCCTGAACTGACCGGTTTTTTCTTGTTGCCTGTTGACTTTGGGTGACATATATGCTATGCATGTATATCTGCAGATACAGTACCTGCTTGAGGTAGCTGCCTAGAGAAGATTTCCAAGGCCTTGAAACATTGCAGTCAGTCCAAGTTACTGAGACTTTAGTACTTCCAGGTCAAATGGACTAATGGTCTCAATAGAAAACCTTGCCTCAAATCATGAGATCTAGTTCACTGTTTATGATTTTCTACTCTGCTATTTAAAATGCTTTAATACTCTCTTAAAAACAAAAACACAAAAAACCTTCTACCTTTAGTTAAGGCTCTGTGCCAATTGTACAGAGCTACATTTCTATAAAGGTCTTGTGGGTGCTAGATGAATAAGCAGATTGGCAGGTGCAGTATTATACAGAGCCCCATTAAAGTAGGTGGTTATATTATTAGTATTAGTACTTTCTGAAATTGCATGCCTTTTAAAAATAAAATGGATTATACTATTACTTGTCCTCTTTTAGCAGATGTATTTAATGTTTTAGTTATGAAATATTTGATGGGGGAAAACTCACCAGGGAGATTCTTGGCACTTGAAATTAAGTTCACTTGCAAGGTGGAGAAAGAATTTTAATAATTGCAGCAAAGGTAATTTGATACATTCCTAGCAATAAGTATGCCTGTGACACCATGCTCACTGCCACAAATCAGACTAAGGACTCTATTCATGAATGAGTCATGTCCCGCTTATCCTCCATTTTTATGTGGTGTAAATTTAATGGAAAGATCAGGTAGTGTGTCTTTTCTGTACTAGAACATAGCTCTCTTGACTTCTGTTTATAACAATAACCTTTTTATTAAAAGCGTGTCTCAGTTAAAGAGATCATTTGTACAAATTCAGTGTTGGTTGTAGTAGTAGTAGTAGTAGTAATAGTTGTTGTTAAAAAACACTTTTATATTTATTTACAGCAAGCTCTCCTAGGTAAGAAAGTTAGTTTATAAACTGGGATTTGCACATAATCTATAACCATGAAGGTGTCCTGACATCTGCATATAAAAACTCTTTCACTATCCCCTGCTTTGTTCTGTTCCTTCAGAACTTAATAAGAGCTTACAAATCCTCCCAAAGGCCTATCTAGGTTATCCCCCTATATCCCACAGCTGCCAACCAGATGCCTGTGGGAAACCAACAAGCAATAGCCCTCTCCTGCAGTTGTTTTCTAGCTACGGGTATTGAGAGACTTTCAGCCTCTGATCCTGAGGTGGCATATAGCCATCATAATTGGTAGCTGTTGATAGCTTTACCCTCCATGAATTTGTGTAATCTCTTCTAAAAGTCATCTAAGTTGGTATCTATCACTGCATCTCCTGGTAGAAAAAGTCAACAATTTAACTATGTCTGCCCTGAATCTTCCAGCATTTAGTCTCTTTGGATGACCTTCGGGTTCTAGCATTGAGGAAGAAAAACATAACACTATCTACTTTCTCCACATCATGCTTCCCCCACCCCCATTCACCAAACACAACATTTCTTTTCATACAGTACTTTCTCCAGATAATTTTGGGTGCCTTTTTCTGCATTTTTTCCAGCTCTACAGTAAGGTGGTTTTTGTTTGTTTGTTTGTTTTTGTTTGTTGTTTGTTTTTTTTTGATGCAGGAAGCAGAACTATCCACAGGATTACAAGTGTGATCGCACCATAGGTTTGCATGAAGACATTACAATATTGGCAGTTTCATTTTCAGTCCCTTCTCTAGCATGGAATTTTCTAACATTTTCATAGCTGCCTCACAGAAGCCCCGTGAGATTTCCACCAGAACACCACAGTTTCTTTCCTGATTAGGCACTGCCATTTCAGATGCCATCCATGTATACTTTAGGATTCAAAAGTGGTGCGATGTATTAACTATTTGTAACCCACTGTGGAAATCATTATTCTGAAGATGTAGGCTCTAACATATTTGTGAGTTTTTGGATATTTGGGATTGTGGCTGTTATATAACAAAATTATGTGGATGACAGGAACTAAATTGTTACGTACACTCCAATATTTTTCCAAGGAAAATAGGGATGTCCTATTCTATGTTAATAGCAACAACAACAACAATAATTTTATTATTTATAACCTGCACATCTGACTGGGTTGCCCCAGCCACTCTGGGCAGTTTCCAACATGCATAAAAACATAATAAAACATCAAACATTAAAAAACTTCCCTAAACAGGGCTGCCTTCAGGTGTCTTCTAAAGGTTGTATACCGGTAATTACTTATCTCCTTGGCTCTGGTGTCACATAACTCCATACCCTCCAACATTTCTCTGATGAAAATAGGGACATCCTAAGGAAAAAAAGGGACATTCCAGAATCAAATCAGAAACTGGGGTGGCTTCTGTAAATCCGGGACTGTCCCTGGAAAATAGGGACGCTTGGAGGGTCTGCTGTCCAGAGATCCATATGTGCTCAAATGAGCACATGAGCCTTCTGTCATTCAGTACTGTATATTATGTAGGCCCTCTTCTGCATGAAAATCTTTCTCCTCAATGGAATTGAATGGAAAACCAGGGTGGACAACATAGCATCTATCACAGAAACCATTTTGTTACTCTGTCAGCATACTTTGTCACTATGGCTTGTTCAGTCACTGGAGACACTCTTTTGCTCCGGTATTATAACTTTTATTTTATTTATTTGAGGCATTTATAGGCTGCCTTTCATAATATCTATCCCAGGGTGGTTAAAGAGCAATCATTTACACACGCTGAAGAGCCAACAGGTACGCACCGAGTTCTTGTTTTTGTTTTGCTGGCTCTCTGCAACAAATCACTAAGCCCTCCTGAGCTGAGAAAGTAGTTGGCAGATGAGATGGGGGTGGTGCTGTAAGTGAACAAAAAATAAAATCCCAACAGCATATGTAGATCTGGTGAGTGTGTCGTTTTGGCAAACCCTGCTTGTGAGTATTTCAAGACAGCTTGACAGACTATAGGGGATTAGTTCACGCATACCTTTGAGTCTGCATACCGAAAGCCTTTTAGTAGAGAATTTTTATTATAGCTGTAAACCCTTGGAAAAGTTGCCAATTAGCTGAAAAGCATTATCTGGCTTTGTCCATCTTCTTTTCCTTCAGTTTACAGAAATATAGTAATAAGATAATATATATGTTGTACTCTTTACTGCAAGATACCCACAGAGGTGCCTGGTACTAAATTGTGCTGAAAAGTTGCTGAATAGTTATCTGGGTGTTCACAATGCCTCTTTATGTGCATTGATTAATTTTATATTCTTTGCTCCATAAATCAGGGTAATAAGGAGCATTTCCAAATGTGCCACTGAAAGTACCTTTTGCATTACCTTTGTTCTATTTAGAACCTTGTTTGTATTATATACTGCAGAGCAAGCTGATATACAGTTGCAGGTCTAGGGATGTGCAAGTCTCTTAGCACTCTTAACATGGTCAGATTATTACTGTGTTCTCTGATTCGACTTGATGTGTTCAAGGATCTTTTCTGATCTGAAAGGTCAGCTGCTTTTAGATGTGCACCAGCAGAATACTAATACTGTCCTTATTCAAATTACCTGGTACAGTACTTATTAAATTGATGGCCTTGTGCTCTAATTTAATACTGCCGTTGTTCAGAGACGGGTCGCAGCTGCACTCTGTGCTGAATTAGGTGGATCTGAGGCAAAGTTCAAGCAGAAACCATGGTTTTGGGCTGCATTTTCCCACTAAATTAGCAGTCAGATGCAGTGTATAATTAATTAGCACAAACCAGGGAAAGCTTGTCATTTAATAAGCCTTTTTTATTTCCACATTACACAAACAGTGGGAATTGATCCATTAAGTGCCTGGCTATTAATGCTGTTTAATGTATGTCTGGTTGCTAAATTGAGATGTCTAGTTACATACATACATACATTCAGTTTTCAAGAGCTCCTCACAGATTGCTCAGCGATTGCTGAGATTTTAAGTCATGTTCTACAAATCAATACCGTCTTATGAACATAGTTGGCTCAGAGATCTAAAATATTAGGCGTTGCTTGGTTTGAAAACATTATGTCTGAAAGATGGTCCTGATACACTGTTTTTGTCTTTAAAAATATATATATATCTGTTTACTATTATTGAATATAGTGTTCATTAATTATTAAACTTTGGGAACCATTGAAGTCATGAGAAGAGCACAGAGAATTATCCGTGTTTATGTTACAGAAGAGGTGCGGCAGGTGAACAGCTTAGAAATTGCCCATAATTCTAAAACGATCCTAAAATGATTACCTCCATTGGCTGCAATCCAGAAGGGAACACGAGCACCACCTGCACATTTTCGGAGTGTTATACTCTCACCATCTGCCCTTAGAATATTCCAAAGATTCTTTTAAAGTGTCACCGCATTTCAAAAGCAGTTTGGCGGGGGTGAGGGGGCAGTCAGCATGAGAGGGATGTTCTGTGCAGAAGTAGTTTGGCCTCTTTGCTTCTCTCCTAAGCTGATGAATGTTAATTTTAGCTTTATGTTGAAACATATCCTCCAATTTCTCCCCCTGCAAAAGAGGCTTCTGTTTTTCTCCCACATTCTCAGGGTGCTTTGGATTTTGATGGGTTCAGGGTTGAGCTTTCTTTAACACTGTGAGGTGAGAGCTGCAGGTATAGGGTGGTATATAAATTAAATTAAATTGTGTGTTTTTCTTTCCATTAAACATTTATTGTGCACTTTGCACCCAACCATGGCTGAAAACCCTCATGGGAGGAGTTCATAGAAATCATAAAACTGGAAGGGAGCTGGAAGGGACCACAAGGGTCATAGAGCCCAACCCGCAGCAATGCTGGAATCTTTTGCCCAATGTGGGGCTTGAACCCCCAACTGTGAGATTAAGTGTCTCATGCGCTACCAACTGATGACGTGTTCGCCTGGACTTTAATTGAAGCAACATGATAAGTTAGGGGTGGATGGTTACTATATACACCAGATTGGTGGTGGTAGCAGGGTAGGGTACAAGTACACATTAGACAAGTATATAGCTATATTGCAAAATTTGGAGAAGTGCAAATATTAAAGATAGCTGAATTTTGGTTCATGTGTTGTTTCAGGAAGTACAAATGGAGTAGGTTTGCCTTCAAATGTGAACTGAGATGAACTGAATTTCTCCTCCATCGAGAATAGATGGGCACACTGATTTTGTTTTTAAGGAAAGTTCTTCCTTTTGTCCCCCCCTTTTAATTCTGCACTGATTTCTAGGTGCACAGTATACAGCCTCTCTGCAATCCCATACTAACATGAAAGGTCACCTGAGGAACCCAGGAAGGCGGTAGAAGTAGGCCACTGGAGATATGACTGGTAGAATGAAAGACTCAGAGGTCTTGGCCATCTTGAAAGCAAGGTAAGCACAACAGAAACCCTATACCACCATGAAAATTTCATCAACATTTTCTCTCAGCTTTGCTAATTTTTAATGCAATTTCTTTTCTCATCAGTTGATGGAGAATGGTTAAGAAAGCACATAATATATATATATTTTTTACACAGCTCTCATATATTTATTCATTGATGCCATAAATACTGCCATGCTACATCAGGCCAGTGCTTTTTTCTTAAAAAATTTTTTAGGGGTACTCTCATTTTCACTCAAGAAAATACCATTTTGTAGTTCAAATCAGGAAAAATAAATACAGTAAATGGACAAAAGTGCAAAGAACATGCATTACCTCATGATGATGAAAAATAGTAATTTTCCTACTCATAGTGAAATACTGCCCCTCAAATTTTCATCAGTAAAGCACCACACTTCCACATTCCACACTGCTTCACACATTAAATGCTTGCTTCCGTCTGAGACTCAGGAAATGAAGCCGACATCGGAGGTGGTAACAACAAAACTGACCAATCACTGTGCTAGATTCCAACTCCTACTTCACACATTAAATGCTTGCTTCCGTCTGAGACTCAGGAAACACCATGACAGGAAATGAAGCTGCCATCAGGGATAGCAACGGAACTGACGATTCACCGTGCTAGAGAAGAAACTCCCGTATTTTTTGCACCATAACACTCACTTTTTTCCTCCTAGAAAGTAAGGGGAAATGTCTGTGCGTGTTATGGAGGGAATGCCTATGGGTGGCATGCCTACGGATTTTCCTCCTCTAAAAACTACGTGCGTGTTATGGTCGGGTGCGTGTTATAGAGCGAAAAATACGGTATTTTATTATTTTTTAATTGGTTTCTTCTCCCGTTAGATTCACAAAATGTTTAGGGGTATGCGTACCCCTGCGTCCCTCCAGGAAAAAAGCACTGCATGAGGCTGATAATCACCTCCAATAACCTCAGGTAAGGGGTGTTTCCTTAGGCAAAGCATGATGGTGTGTATTTGTATTTGCCATCTTTGGCTGAGACTCAGTACTTGGTAATCAGAACATTTGGTCATCATGGCTAATGACTACTAATAGGATTCATTTTATTTGGGTCTTTTTAGAGGAATGCAAAAACCTAACCCAACAGCCTGTAACATATTAGCATTCTTATTAACCTGAGATTCAAATACCCCACTCAGCCATGAATCACACTGGGTGACTTGGGACCTGTTGCCCACTCTCAACCACTGTGGCGTTTGCCCTCCTACATAGGCGCCGACTCCATGGGGCTTGAGGGGGCTCGAGCCCCCTCAAAAAATTTTTTTGGGGGGCTCAGCCCCCCCAATAATCTCGGGCGGGCGCCCTTCCAGCAGAGCGCCGCCGCCGTCCCCTGCCTCCTCCTGACCTGCTCCTTCGCCAGCCAGCCAGCTGCGCGCCCTAATCGGAGGCACTGCCGGAAATCCCGCGAGAACAGGGGAATCCCGACTGGCCACACCTCCCAGCCAGCCAATCGGCTGGCTGGGGGGCGTGGCTTGCCCTATTTAGGGCCGGAGCCACTTTATTTGCATATTCATGAGCTTATTTATTATTCATGAGCTTTCCCGGGCCCCCCCAATATTTTTTCTAAGTCCGCGTCCCTGCCCTCCTATGTGTGTGACATCATACTGGGTTCATAGGGAAAGGGCTAACTAATTGTAAAATGACTAACCAATGGGAACCCAGGGGGCAGAGTTAACTGTGTATAAGGTTTATGCACAGAGGGGTTTTTTTAGGGAGTTAGAGTTGTTGAGAAGACAGTCTGGAGTTAGAAGAGAGAGATAAGAAAAGTCTGTGGGTTGGGCTAGTCTGGTGGGAGAGAGTGAGAGAATTTGTTAAGAGGAGTCAGTCAAACAGTTGAGATAATCAGTCAGAAGGTATTAGGAAGGTATAGGCCGGTAAAGAAACTAAATTTAAGATACTGTCAGGAATATTATCTGAGAAACCATAAACTTCTTAATGTTTGTAAAATAAACTTGTTTTTTTGGTTCACTTTTAACGACTGACTGGACTCAGTGTTTTCCCAGAGAGTAACTGGTTTATGGCAGTAGGGAAGCGAGCACAGTGGTGGCACAGGGATCAATAGACAGTTCTTTTTAATAAAAAAAATAATTTTTATTAAGTATAAATTAGAAAACATACATATTCACAACAAAAGAAAAAAACAAAAGAAAAAGAAAATACATCTAACCAAGGAAAAAGAATTAGAGAATATTTTGTCTCTTTTCATATTTACAGTTATTTATACCTCTATAAAATGCTATTCACAATAAAGCAGTGAAATGAAAGATAAGATATCAGAAAAAAGAACAAAGAATAAAAAAGTAAAAGAAAAAGATCATAAGTGAAAACTTTTAAAAGTAGATAAGTACTCACAATACATAGCCGTTTCCCATCTATATTTATATTCAATTGTATAATTTCATCTTGTCCTTATCTACCTTAAATAAATTGTTGTTTTTTTATTAAAAAAAGAAGACTTCCACTGTTTACCTCACGCATTTTTAATAATCCGTTCGTCAGAACCTCTGTTCTTCATATTTTCCCTTTGGATTACCTTAATGTCTCACTTTGTATTTTTTATATTATGCACAAGATTATTCTAAACACAACCAGATTTTTGTGGTTGAGCCCTGGTTTTGTAAATAATCATTTAAGCACTCCCATTGCTTCATAACCATAGTTTTGGATTTTCTCCTTATTATATCCGTCAATTTTGCTAATTCCAGGTACTCACAAAGTTTCCCCAACCATTCTCTTTTTGCTGGGATGCTGTCTTCTTTCCAATAGCTAGCAATCAAAATTCTTGCCACTGTTGTCGCGTATAGAAATAAGTTAGTTTTATCTTTTGAGATACCTTTATCTAGAATTCCTAATAGATATCCCTCTGCCATTTTTGTGTGTGATATCCTTATCATTTTTTTTTTATTTTGTCATGGATCATGTCCCAAAAGGTTTTAATCTTTGGGTAGGCCCACCACATGTGGTATAACGTACCTTTTGTTCTGTTACATTTCCAACATTTCCAATAGATCAATAGACAGTTAAATGTCCGGGGACCCTGTGTGATCGCCACAACCACCTTGAGCTCCTTGGTGGAAAAAAGATGAGATACAAATGCAATAATTAAAGAATAGAAATAAATTCAGTAGACGTCCATTTGGTGATGCATTTCCTGCCTTGGTCACAAGGGACATTTGAAGGACTCTAAAGCCAGAAAGGACAAGAAATGCAGCAGATTTTTTGCAGAGGAATGGGATCTTGCATTGGTTCATCTAAGGTGGGGATTTGAATGCCAGGGACTAAAAGTTTGAAATTTCATATTCCACTTCCAACTATGCCATCATAAGTACAAATAAAGTTATGGAAAGCAAAAAAATAATAATAAAATAACTTCTTGGGTTGTGCTGAATTGTTAATTTGTTTGAACACAAATAGTAATTGCAAACTGATGTACAGAATGATAACTTGATTTTTGACAAATGGTGATACATTATTGAATAGTTTAAAAGTTATTTAGGCAAACTTTCTTTGAAAAATGTGCTGCAGAGTGGCACATGTTCAGAAATATCTCACAAAAGGCAAACAATTTAAAAATATTCTATAATCCTTTCACTGCTATTAAGAATTGTCAGAAGATTTAGCATCAAGTAGTCTGACTGAATTGACCTTAAAGTTGATGTGAGCAGTACTGAGGAAGATTATGAAGTGATTTTGGGGGCATGTCTTCTGTAAACACCTTTTGTTCTTCTGTCAATACAAGGTTCAAAGAGCATCTAATGCTACGATAGCAGGGAACGTCATCATTCTTAGGTTGAAGCCAAGGTTTATGGAAAGCTACGTTGGGATGAGTGGCAGGTTAAGAAGAAAGACCTTAAGTCCTTTTCCCACAACCCCTTTAGTGTAAAAGCAGAAAGGATTTTTTCTTTCTTTGACTCTCTTAGATTAGTGATGCTGCTCTGCAACTCTCGTGGCTCCTCAAAAATCACAATGAGGACTTTGGTTTAGTTTCAGGGTCCCTGATTTGGATGGTTTAGAAAGTTAAAGAAATGTGGCATAGAGAACTTGTATAAGATAGTGGCACTTACATGGAACATTTGGTACCATTGTGGATATATAAACTTGATGGCCATTGGCAAGCGTCTGCAAAGTAAACTAGAGCTGGAGTACAAAGGAGTATAAAGTACGAATTAAACATATTGTTGCAAAATAACACAGCACAGTTCTATGTATGTTTACTTGGAATTAAGTCCCAGTGGGTTCAGTGAGGTTTACTTCCAGCGAAGTGTGCATAGCAAACATTGGATCCTTAAACAATTTTGGATTATTAGCTTGCAGTTCTACTAACTGCAAAAGTATCAAAGTAAATACTATCAATGTACAAGCATATGCAGAGTGATAAGTATGTGTACAGACTCATTCCCCCCCCCACACACATATAAAGCTTCTTCGCTGGGCATTTTACAACTCACCAGTCATCTTTTGTATCAGAAAATTAGAAATATACATGAAATCAGTCCAATCAGAGCAAATCCTGAATCTTCTATTAATATTTTCTGGCCACTTTTCATCATTTTGGAGCACACTTTTAAATAATCTGTATAAGATATGGCAATAGGAGCAGTGGATCAATGACTGTGCCTCATATCGGGCATTGATTGGAAACACGGCTCTATTTGTGCACATATTCAGGTTGGATTTGCACAGCCAATTCCTTTCCCACATAAGGTGACTTTTGTGGTCTTTTGCTGCAGGAAGATCTACCTAGAGCCTGGTAGAATATAAAATGTGTTGCATCTATTCCTATGATCTCACATGAATCACATGAATGGTGATGATTACAAAAAAGAAAGAAAGAAAAATAGGAAAGCTTCAACTGTAGGTAAACAATGTGACGAAGCTTGTAAGAATAAGACCATAGTACTGAAAAGCCCTTGGTGGAGTAAAAATAATTTTTCATATTTCAGTAGTAGCATTTGTATACAAATTAGGAGGAGGTAGAAGAGCAGGAAGAGGATCGTGGCAAGGGGTGTGGCCAGGACTGGGACAAGCTGGGGATGGGGAAGGAAGTACTCACAGGGTGACAGCTAGGGGAAGGGGGTCAAAGCACAGGAACCAGAGCAGCAGGACCCATCACCAGACCCAGAGGGGCCCCTGTCTCCATGAACACAGTGGTTTCTGGGGCGTAGGGAGCAGAGGGAGGGACACTCTAGGAGGCTGAGGCAGACAAGGGCTCACAGCCCAGCTCCCTAGCTGGCCAGGTGGAGCTCGCTAACTCTGGGAGGAGGGGTGTGATTCCTCAGCTGGAGAAGGCTTGGAACAGGTGAGGGTCACCTGCCTCATCAAGCTCAGATGCTGCAATCAGCATACAAAACACAGAAGGGAAGCAGAGCTAAGGGGCTGTGTCAGCTCAACTGCCTATGTTGGTGGATGTTGACTTTGGTGTTTCTCGACCTCTACGGGACTGTGCTTTGGGTTTGACTCTGGACTGTGTCCTGACTGCTGGACTTCAGACTTGGCTACTGACTGCTGGACTTCAGACTTGGCTACTTGGGTTGACCCTGTATTGTGTTTCCTGACCTTTGCACTTTGCTTGTGTGGCTTGAACTTTGGACTTTGGACATACTGACTTACTGCCAGATAGGCCAGGGATTCGGTACCAATGGTTGAGGTAAGAAATTTTAGGGGTCTGGATTCTGAAGGAGCTACAGTTCTTGATTTCTGTTTGCTTGGGTGCTCTCTTATCCCTTCAGCTGACAAATGAAAAAACAATGTGAGAGGATAACATAAGGTACATAGTTCTTGTACATTCTCAGAGGATGGGTTTTGTGTGAGTGTGTGCGTATATAATCATCGTTACATTGCCCATACCTTGCTTTTCTAAGTCTCAAAAGCAGCATGACCTTAATGTACACTTGTACAGTTAGGTGCATAAAGCAAGTGCCCTTTGGTGGTAGTTATTCTGGGTCTCTCTGTGGGTTCAGTAAGGATGTCTGTCTTGTTTAGCACAATAGCATTAACGGTGTTGTTCTTCTAGGTCAATGCTACTCAACCTTTACCAGCTGGAAAGCCACTTCAAATTGAATTTTTAAGAAGATATGAGATGCACATGTGCACACTTCAGCAGTTTCCACTGGTAGTCTTTAAGTGTATAAAATCCATTGCATACCGCAGTGAAAATTTAAAAGTAAGTGGAAAGATGTGCAGGGAAGAATTGTTCCTAACATAGTTAGAAACTTTAAAGCTTACGTGAAAAGGTTAGCAAATGTTTTTAGAGAAGATCCTAAAGTGGAAGTGGGAAAGTAGAGAATCGTGATAAGCGGAGGAAAGAATAGTTGGTGGGAATGTACCCTAAATACTGCATTATTGGCCTTCTTGAGGAAAATTGAAACATCTTTAGCCAAAGGTGGAAATACATGTCAGCAAAGAAGCAAACTGAAGTGGTTATGAGTGACCTGGAGGAGGAAGAGCAGCCTGTAGAGCAGGGGTAGCTAGCTAGTGGACAGGATCCACTTTGCCAGTCCATGGGCAAGAGCCTTCCAGCCCTGCTGCTTTCTCACCTGATCTGATTGGTAGATAAGGCACTCTGGCTGATCTTTTGATCTCAGGGGATAAAATCCTTCTGACTGCTCTTTAGAAGTCCTCTCTAAAGAGCAGTTGGAAGGATATTTTATCTCCCGTCTTAGCAATATGCACACCACAGTGCTGAGATCTGAGATAAGCGCTCTGCCTGCCGTTTAAGAGTAAAGGGCACCATTTTCCGTATCACCTCATCTGGAGTGGAAATGTTGACTTTGTTTGCACAGTGCTCAAGTTGGGAGCGCCGGAAATGCTGGGGGTTTCTTTTGTGTGTGAGAGTGTATGTATGATGGCACATGTGTGAGAAAGAGCATGTTTGACTGCATTCATGTCTGCATGTGAAAGGGACAGATACACTGCGTGTCTGGTGAGTTTGTATATATGGCAAAGGTGCATGTGTGTGAATGTATGTGTTTGCGTGGCCAGACGCACCAGCTTGCGTGGGCAATTGGGGAGAGGGCAATGCCCCACCTCCTTCCCTAAGCTGGGCAGAAGCTTCCCAGACTTTAGGAAGGAGGTGCCAGGCCTCTGACAGGATGCTGGAGCTCTGCTGTCGCCTTCTCAAAGCTGTGTGGACTTTGGGAAGGTGGAAGGGCACTTTGACCGCATTGGAACATTGCGCCTCCCTCCTTATAAAAAGAGAAATGTCATGCCTTGCAGAAAAGGATGTTGAGAGGGGATATTATAGTTTATTGGGTAAATACATTTTGTTCTTATCTAAGAACATTGAATCTGCTTAACACCTCTTTTCCCTTTATCCTATACAGTGGTACCTCGGGTTAAGAACTTAATTCATTCTGGAGGTCCGTTCTTAACCTGTAACTGTTCTTAACCTGAAGCACCACTTTAGCTAATGGGGCCTCCTGCTGCCGCTGTGCTGCTGCTGCTCGATTTCTGTTCTCATCCTGAAGCAAAGTTCTTAACCCAAGGTACTATTTCTGGGTTAGCGGAGTCTGTAACCTGAAGTGTCTGTAACCCAAGGTACCACTGTATGTTAAAGTAGAATGAAAATGTATACAGTGGTACCTTAGTTCTCAAACTTAATCTGTTCCGGAACTCTGTTCCAAAACCAAGGTGTGCTTTCCCACAGAAAGTAATGCAAAACTGATTAATCCGTTCCAGACTTTTAAAAACAGCCCCTAAAACAGCAATTTAACATGAATTTTACTATCCAATGATGCCATTGATCCAAAAAATGAAAGCAATAATGTGCTGTACTATGAAATAAATAAGACAGTATTGTAGATGATAAAAATTAAAATTAAATATTTTTCATACCTGCACTGATGATAGTCATTGTTTGAATGGAGGGCTTTTATCCATTTCCGCAGTCACACAATCAATCAGTAGCTGAACTGGGTTCTACACAGTCACAGAAACAAATTAACTGAAAAAGCCTCAACAACAAAAACACAAAATAAATAGCGAAAACAAAAGCGCCAAACTTAATCCATTCTGGGAGTCTGACTTCCGAAATGTTTGAAAACCAAGGTGCAGCTTCTAATGGGTGCAGGCACCCAAGAAACAATAGTCAACAACTGCATCAGATGTTCGTCTTCCGAAAAACGTTAAAAAACCGGAACACTTACTTCTGGGTTTTCGGCGTTTGGTAACCAAGGTGTTTTTTTTTTTTTTTTATAATAATTTTATTGCATTTTTCCAAATTACAAATAAAACAGAAGAAAAAAACAGAACAAAAGAAAAGATAAGAAAAGAAAACAAAGGATTCCATTTCAATAACTTTTTTTTCAAATTTCCATTGGACTTCCCCACATCCCCCGGATAATGCATTCTTGATAATAAAGTCATCAGCAAATTATACCCTTATTTCATATATTTCTTTATATTTTCAATTGCAATTTAAGTTTAAATCTCTTGTTCTCCATTTACTCTAAAAATATAACCTGATATCATTTTAACCCATTTAAACTTTGGTTCTTTCACAAATATTAACAATTTCATAAATAATTAAATTTCGTTGCTGGGGCTGGCGTCCTGAATCATACGTCATCTTATGTTTCATACAACTTATAATACTTTTGCAAATAGTCTTTAAATTTTTTCCAGTCCTCCTCCATTGCCTCTTCTCCCAGGTCCCGGATTCTTGCAGTCATCTCAGCCAATTCCATATAGTTCATCAGTTGCGTCTGCCACTCCTCCAGTGTGGGCAAATCTTGGGTCTTCCAGTATTTGGCAATAAGGATTCTTGCTGCAGTTGTAGCGTACATAAAGAAAGTTCTGTCCTTTTTTAACACCTTCTGGCCGACAATGCCCAGAAGAAAGGCCTCTGGTTTCTTGGGAAAGGTGTACTTAAACACCTTCTTTAACTCATTATAGATCATTTCCCAAAAGGCCTTCAATCTTGGGCACGTCCACCAGAGGTGGAAAAATGTCCCTTCAGCCTCCTTGCATTTCCAACATTTATTGTCAGACAAATGGTATATCTTAGCAAGTTTGACTGGGGTCATGTACCACCTGTACACCATTTTCATAATATTTTCTTTCAAGGCATTACATGCCGTGAACTTCATACCGGTGGTCCATAACTTTTCCCAGTCTTCTGACATGATGTTATAACCAATGTCTTGAGCCCATTTTATCATGGCTGATTTAACTGTCTCATCCTGAGTGTTCCATTTAAGCAGCAAGTTGTACATTCTCGATATTACCTTGGTCTTTGGTTCTAACAGCTCTGTCTCAAGTTTCGATTTTTCCACCTGGAATCCTATTTTTTTATCTAGCTTGAAAACCTCATTAATTTGGGCATAGTGTAGCCAATTTTGCACCTTATCTTTTAGTTTTTCAAAGCTCTGCAATCTCCAATTACCTCCAATATTCTCTATTATTTCCCAATATTTCGGCCAATATGCCTCCATATTGGATGTTTTCCGAGCTTTGGCCTCTATTGGTGAGATCCACCTCGGAGTTTTACTTTCCAATAAGTCTTTGTATTTTTTCCAGACCATGTATATTGCTTTCCTGACAATATGGTTTTTGAACATTCCATGTGTTTTCCCCTTGTCATACCACAAATACGCATGCCAACCTAGCGAATTGTTGAAGCCTTCCAGATCTAGGACATCAGTGTTTTCCAATAAAATCCAATCTTTCATCCAGCAGAAGGCCGCAGCTTCATAGTATAACCTTAAGTCCGGCAGGGCAAACCCCCCTCTCTCCTTTGCATCAGTTAATATTTTAAACTTTATTCGGGGCTTTTTGCCCTGCCAGACAAATTTAGAAATGTCCTTCTGCCACTTTCCAAAACAATCCACTCTGTCCACAATCTGCAAGGCCTGGAACAAAAACAACATTTTTGGCAAAACGTTCATTTTTATAGCTGCGATTCGGCCTAACAAGGATAATTTCAATCTTGACCAAATTTCTAAGTCTTTTTTAACTTCTGACCAACATTTTTCATAGTTATCTTTAAATAGATTCAAATTCTTAGAAGACAGATTGACCCCCAGGTATTTCACTTTTTTAACAATGTTTAGCTCTGTTTCTTTCTGAAACTCCTCTGTTTCAATAACCGTCAGGTTTTTCCCTAACACCTTAGTTTTTTGTTTGTTCAGCTTAAAACCCGCCACCCGACCAAATTTCTGAATCAATTCCAAAACTCTTTTTGTACTAGGTTCTGGCTCCTGTAATGTTAAAACCAAGTCATCTGCAAATGCTTTCAGTTTATATTGTTTCGCTCCGACCCGTATTCCTTGTACCTGCCGATCCTCCCTTATCATGTTCAGCAAAACCTCCAGGACTGAGATAAACAACAAAGGGGATAGGGGGCACCCTTGGCGTGTTCCTTTTTCAATATGAAGTTCTTCTGTCACCACATTGTTCACTATCAACTTAGCTTTTTGTTCAGAATAGATTGCCTCTATTCCGTTCTCAAACCCCCTTCCCACTCCCATCCCTTCCAAGTTTTTCTTCATAAATTTCCAAGAAATATTATCAAAGGCCTTCTCCGCGTCGATAAAGATTAACACCGCTTTGGTGTTAATATTTGTTTGTAAAAGTTCCAAAATATCGATAATGTTCCTGGTATTATCATACAAATGTCTACCTGGGAGAAAGCCTGCTTGGTCCTTATGAATTACTTCATTTAATACTTTTTTAAATCTGTTAGCCAAAACGTCCGCAAATATTTTGTAATCCACATTTAGGAGTGAGATGGGGCGATAGTTCTTAAGTTGAGTCTTTTCAGTTTCCACTTTAGGTATCAATGTGATGAATGCTTCTTTCCACGTATCTGGTGTCCTCCCTCCCCCCATAATATAGTTGCAAACCTCCATTAATGGTTGTATCAGATAGTCTTTTAAAGTCCTGTAATATTTGGAGGTAAGTCCATCGGGGCCCGGAGATTTGCCTAGTTGCATATTCTGAATGGCATCCTCGATTTCCTGTAGTGTTATTTTACAATTCAAGATTGATCTCTTCTCTTGAGATAATTTTGGAAGGCCATTATCTTTCAAGAATTGTTCTATCTCAATTGCTTCCTCAGGTTCTTGTGTGTACAATTTTTTAAAATATTTCTGGAAACACTTTCTAATTTCTCCTGGTTTCTGAAAGTTTTTCCCTTCAACTTCTAGGTTGGTGACATAATTTAATTTTTGTCTCTTTTTCAACTGCCAAGCAAGTAGTTTCCCACATTTGTTTGCAGATTCAAAGGATCTTTGTTTCATTTGTTTGATTTTCCATTCCACTTCTTGGTTAATCAATTTCGCATATTGTGACTGGTGGAATTTTATTTCTCTTAAAGTCTCTTTTGATTTTGGATTCACTCTTAATTTTTTCTCCCCATCACTTATCTTCTCCAAAATCTTGTCTTTTTTACTATTCCAGAGTTTTTTCTTGATTGTATTCTGTTGTATCAGGAACCCTCTCATAACAGCTTTGCTTGCGTCCCAGATAATTCTTTTTTCCACTGAGGTATTCAAGTTGATTTCGAAATAATCCTTTAAAGTTTTTTGGGCCTTCTTTACGATCTCTTGATCTCTTAACAAGTTGTCATTCATTTTCCATCTGAAGGAATCGGCAGTAGTAAATCTCATTTCCATTTTCAAAGCGTTATGGTCGGAGCAAGTCTTTGGGCAGATTTCTATTTTTGTAGTCTTAGGTGCCAGCCCTCTAGTTGCCCAGATTTGGTCGATTCTTGTCCATGACAGGTGGGCCTCAGAAAAGAAAGTTCCTTCTTTACCTAGGGGGTTTCTCGTCCTCCATAAATCAATTAGGTCCATATTGTCAGTTAATTCAAAAAAAGTTTTTGGTAGTCTTCCATCTTTAGTCAGATTCTGATTCTGTGACTTATCCATCAAAGTGGAGACAACCCCATTCATATCTCCCATCATAATGATGTTGGAGTAGTCCAGATAGTCCAGTAGTGTCTCATGCAGCTTCTTATAAAATTCTGATTTCCCCTCATTTGGTGCATAAATTCCTAATATCAAAACTTTTTCTCCTTGGGTCGAAATTTCAATAGCCAGGATTCTTCCTTGTTCATCTTTAAACAGAAATTTTGGTGATAAATTCTCTTTAGCATAAATCACCACACCTCTCTTCTTAACTCGGTCTGATGAGATAAATTCTTGGCCTAATCTTTTATTTATTAACACCTTCCTATGTAACCTGGTCACATGGGTTTCTTGCAAGCAAATTATATCCAAGTTCTCTTTCTTTAATATATGAAAAATCCTTTTGCGTTTTTCTGGGGAATTCGCGCCATTAATGTTCCAACTGTAAAGCTGCAGAGACATCCTGTATCAATCTGTTGTTACTCTTATTGGGTGTCTTCTTTTTTGTCCAAATCCGAAGGTGGTGGTTCTTTTCCTAGCACTGGTGGTGGCCAAATGGCTGCCACTCCTTTCTGCAAGTCTTCTCCGTGGTCGTGTAGGAACTTCTGGCTATCCTCTTTCGTTTTGATCTTTATCTTCTTTCCTTTGTATTTAAACGAAAGACCCTGTGGAAACTCCCACCTGTAAGGTATTCCGTTGCCTCTCAAAAGTCCAGTTAGGTCGGTGTAGTTAGATCTTAGATCCAGTAATTGTTTAGGTATGTCCTTGTAAATTTGTGCTCTTCTGTCCTGGATCTCAAGTGCTTTATTAAAGTGTAGGTCAAGTAGCTTGTCTCTCTCCTGCTTGGTCCTTAAGATAATCAAACAGTCCCTAGGTCTGTCCTTCCCAGCCGCCCTTCCCAATCTAAATGTAGTTGTTATTTTAAAATCTGTATCTTCGTTTATGCCCCAGAATTTAGAAAATTCTGCTGTCAAAAAGCCAGTCAAATCCTCTTTCTCAATCTCTGGAATAAAGCGTAATCTCAAATTATTTTCCTTGTTTCGCAGTTCCACCAAAGACAGATAGGCCTGCTGGTCAGTAATATGTTTATGGAGTGGCCTTACCTCTCCTTTCAGTTCCTCTACTTCTTTAGTTACTGCTTCTACTTTCTCATTCGCAGCCTCGGCCAGTTTTCGATTTTCAGATACTACGTCCTTTAGGTTTCCAATATCTTGTGAATGCTTAGCCACCTGTTCAGAAAGTTTGTTAATTGAAGATGTAGCTAAGTCAATTTTTGCAGTCTGATCATCCACTTTTTTGTTCAAAATTGCAAATTGTTGTAGCATTTCCTCTAAAAGAATGTTGGATCCCCCAGCTGCCATATCTTCTTCACTTGTTAATTGTTCTAATTCTTCAGCTGGGGTTGTTGGTAATGATACAGCCTGTAGTACCGCAGGGACTGAAGATCTACGGCCCTGGGAAACCAAAGTTGTTTGTACCAATTTGCCTTTCCCTGCTTTCGACGCAGCTCTTGTTTTTGGTTTGCCACTCATTCCACCCTCATTCCACACCTGTCTTTGGATTCAAGGTCAAGCTGTCAAAAGTTCCATGGGAAAGACAGGCCTCAGAATAAGTCACCAAGCCACAGAGAGACAAAACAAAGTCAGTTCTCAGGAAATTGTAAATCCTAAACTCCACTAGAGGGAGTATAGCTCAGTTCATGAAAGAAGAAACAAAGTTTCAGTCGCCATTAAAGTTCCTACAATTAGACAAGTTAATAAATATCTTTAGAGAAGAACTTTTCCTTCTTGCAGAGCCCTCTCAGTTTTGCCACAATAGTTTCTTAAAAGGTGCAAAATACAGTTGCTTAATTGTATCCACCGGTAGACATCTGTTTCAACTTTGTAAATATATCCGCAACATAACTTTTACCCGCTGCAAGTCCAGGGCTAGGGATTCTCAAGTCTTTAAAGTTTTGAAAATTTTAGCAGAGGAGAAACCCCAATTAAAATAGACACAGTCACAGAAAATTAGAAATAACTTGCCTTTCCCTTCAATTTCCAAGCTTCTCCAGACGTATGGTATCTCTCTTTTTAAAACCTTTTTCTATTGCTTCCAGCTTGTCAGTTTCTTTGCCTTTAATCATTAAGCACCTCCGGGAGACGGACTTCCTTTTTCTCGTCTCCCGCTTTCAGCCGAATTCACAATTTGTAATCCAATCTCATATAAATCCTACTCACGAGTAGTTGATTTGTAATCCAATGTAAAGGAAGAAAGGTCGGCGCTCATCGGTAACAGCCGCGCGGCTTCACTCCCGCAGAAAGAGCGATGAATCCACAGCACCGCTTCCCCTCCGCGCTTCCGGAGCCCCTTACGGGGTCCCTTCTTCGTTTTGGGGGTCGCTCTCGGTGCCCGCCGGATCCCACGGCCACGAGCTCGCTCTGCTCGTGGTTTAACTTAATGGGTCGTCGCTTCGCCGTAGCAAACAACCCTTTTCTGCGGAGCCCCTCTCTGCAGCGCAAAGAGGACCGCCATTACCCGTTTCGCGCCGCCTCCGGAAGTCTGGTAACCAAGGTGTTTGAGTACCAAGGCACCACTGTATTAGTATGAAATAATAAGAGAGCCAGTGTGGTGTACAAAGTTGGATTTGGACTATAGGGAGGTAATATCCCAGATCATTGGGTGGGGGGGGGGTGAAGTTTATTGGTTTCTTCAGCATATCTCACAAGTTTGTTGCGTGCCTTAAGTAGAGAAATAACATGTGTTTAGAGGAACTCCTCAGGGAAAGGGTGGATACAGCTTTAACTTTAAAAAAAATTCCAATGTGAGAAGCCAATTAATGTTAATACACAATGGCAGCTTGATCGAACGTCCTTGCATCATCTATATTCTATTACTGGCTACATGGTCTCCTTAGTGTATTTCACATCTCTCCATTCTTCTGTGTCCTTTTTGAAATGCTCCTACACAGAAAAGCATCTACATTTATTTTAGAATAGTTTGCCATTTTTATGTAATCGTAACTCAAGCTGCAATTTGGAAAATTAGTCTTATTTCCACTACTGAAAAATCATATTTTCTCAGTTACAGCATGTCACAAGTATAATTCATGTTAATTCAAAATACCTTAAGATATTTCTAAGTATTCTTCATTGTAGCAAACTGAATATTCCTTGAAAGGATTTTTGCACATTCAAAAGAGAAGAAGGGGGGAAAGGAGTAATTAACTGCTCTAAATACGCTCCCTCTTATAATAATAGGATGTCTTCAGTCAGATTTGCAGAATTTATTTTATTTCACTAATTGATTGGTATATTCATCATTCAAGGATATATTAGGTAGAGCTGGATTCTAAATGACTTTCCTCTGATAAGCCTTCCAATTAATTCTTCTCACACTGTTTTCCCAGTGACATTTGAACTTCTTTCATTATATAAAGCACATCTTGAATAAGACATTGCTGAATAATAATCAGGGATGCTAACATGTTAAGAATTAGACCCTGACAAAGTCAAATGTATTCTGATTTAGACAATGAGCTCAACTAATGTCATTTTCACTGTATCATACTGAAAGAGAATATATTCTTTCCCTCACTGCACATGTGTTGTTAATTTACAAATGTTTCAAGAAAAATATCTGGAGCATACTATAAATAGGGAGGAGGGATAGACTCTTTTTAAATACTTAAGGCATACCATTTTGAGTTTTCCTTACATTTTTTTTATTCCATGTTGTCAGGTGTTTGTTGTCTCCTTTTTGAAAAGGGATGTCTTCATTTGGGCAAGCAGCCATCAAATAAGTTATTTTTTAAAACCCGTGTTAAATCATGTGCTAGGTTACATTTGCTTGCCAATTTGCATTTTCCCTAATACAGTCAGCAGATTTCCCTCACATAGACAGAGAGCACGGATAATATCGGATTTAACTGGCTGGCTAATACAAGGAGCAGCTCATTTTAAATGGTCCCTACATCTTTATAGGAAGTTAGAAATGAAGACATTACTTCAAAATGTAGGTAATTATTGCCTCCTCTTTTATCAGTTCTATTTTCTGAGGTATTATCATAAGATAGCACTTTAGTATTAAGTAGGGCCTTAGAGTGGCAATAAATCAGTCCAACTGAGTCATCATTGTCCGAGGCATCTGAACTACTGAAATGTTGTGGATCCTACAGAGAGTGTGAAATCACTTGACCCTTGGCATTAACCTTTGCTGAATGAATAGACACTGCTTTCCACATCATGGAACAAAAGCAGAATAGTATTGATTAAACACCACATTCACTTGATATTAAATACTGGCTGAACTCACTCCTTGCTTTTCAGTTCCAGAGGGAGAAACCCAGAGAGTTGCTGAGTCTCAGGAGATTGCATGTTTGTAATTCAGAGCAGTATTTTTCCTACAAAAGTCCCCCCCGCCTTTGGATCAATAGCTGGCAGCCATGATCAGCCATGAGTATGTATTGTCAATTCTGACCTGTGTACTTTATCACTCAAGGTGAGAGGTCATGACGCTGTGACTAATAAGGTGGCCCTACTAGGCATGAATTGTTTCCTGATCTTAATTCAACATATATCTTTTTAAAAAACAACAACAACCCCTCCTTTCTTTTCTAAAACTGTTAGTTGTTTTCTTTGAACAGCTGATTAAGCTGCTCTGTGACAACACTTATTTACTAAACCCCTCTGAGAGTTCTGCTAAATGGTTTTGCTCTTGGTGAGGATTGAAGTTCCCCAAGAACCTAGAAGTAACAAGTTGAAGGCTTGGGGCTTCGTTCTTTGGGACACCTTTGGATGAAAATGTTTGCTTGATTTGTTTTGAACAGAGGTAAGAAGACGACTAAATAGAAATGAATGGAAAGGATGGATATGTGAAGTTACAATATATTAAGCTGAGAACTGAGAAGCAGCAATCCTAAAAGCAACAACACTGGGCCTTGTTCAGCTCTCAGCCAGACAGGAAAAATTAAATTCAAAGCAAATGGAGGGCACAATCCTGTGAAACTTAGTTCCTTTCAGAGCATAGGGACTTCTGCCTTTAACTATACACTTTATTTTATGCAAAATGGCATGTAGAATTTCAGACTGTCCTACTACAGCCAGCAGGTGGTCATGTTTTTGAATGCTTTCCCATATAATATACATTCTTTCCGTGTATTAAACTAGCACACTGGAGAAAAAATGGATTTGTATAGCCCTGTTCTAGATTTGCTTATTTATATGGTCAGAAATATCTCCTATCACGTTTGTCTACCATCTTATTTATTTTAATAGTCCTTATGTTTTTTAGCAGCTTTTCGGTGTGATGTTGTGAATGCAGTAAATTTGCATGATTACCAGCTTTTTCTATGAAGTAATTTTTGCAGCCATCATCTGCCAAGATCTTTGTGGAGGGCCTTCTTCAATGGGTCAAATACTGAGTTTCCTTGCCAGACGCCATTGTAGGGAATTGAGTCTTAATTCAGAAACATCTGCATTTATTCGTGCTCTCCAATGAAGTTTTACTCAGAGTAGACCCATTGAAATCAATTAACACGACCCAGTTAGGTCCATTAATTTCAATAGATCTACTCTGAGTCAACCTTAGTTGAATACCATGCATTGCAGACTTAGGATGTTTGATCATATAAGCATCACCATTGCTTTCCTCTGCTGAGCACAAACAGCTGTTAATGTTTGTGTGCTGTGATGAGCAAAAGCAGACATTCCTTCAGTGTATGGTTTAATACTTGGACTGTCTGTTCTGGAAATAGATGGCTGAAGAAAGGTGATAAAATGTATCCTGCTCTTTAACTTAGCAGTCCTGCCTTTTTATGGGAGCCGATCTATTTTAGAAGCATCTTGTATCCCATCTCCTCAATCTATCTCTGCACAACAGTGATACTGAAAAGCATTTTATGGAGACAAATACGGTTCCAGTTGACTTTACAGAGTGCTGTGTGCAGGAGAAGGATCCTAATAAGCTTAGCGATATCTTTCAAAGGGCGGGATAGCTTACAAATAGAGCTTTGGTCAGAATGCCTCAGCATTTTCTAATGGTAGCAGGTTGAAATCCTGTGCTCACTTGCCTGGGAGTAAAACCCATTGAACATGCTGTACTGGGGCTAGCTTACATGGTTGCATATAACTCTTCAGTATTTCTGGAACAGTTTGCAACAAGACTTCCAATAGATTAGAAAAAAACAGCAATGGTTCATCTAAACAACAGCTTGATTGGGCTCCAAGCAGCTGTAAACTTTTATTGTATGGTTTTAGCTTATTTTTATTTTTGTGAACAGCTTTGATACGTTTTTGTGATATAGTGGTATATAAATATTTTTTATAAATACATAAACATACAAAATACACTCATTTTTGCTCCTGACAGAAATTGGATGTAGTGCTATTTTGCGTATGTAGGCCTTTCAGCAGCTGTATATGGTAGATCAGCATTCTTGTTCTTAGGCTGTGAGTGAGAGGGCTAAGAAGGCCAGCTATTGAGGTCATGGTTGATTTAAGATTTGAAACGGATGCTTTCTGGCCCCGAGTCCACCCTTTTGCCCACGACATCAGCTCTCACTCTCTAAGAGAGTTTATCATCTTTAAAGTCTCCACATCAACCATTCCTGCTTTTAAGAAAATGTCATGCACTGTAGATTGAGTGTTTAAAACGTTGATATGCTGAACTTGATAAATAGCACTGGATAAACAGAAGAAAAACAGAAAGGGAAAAATATAGTTGTTGCATGTATATATGCCAGAACTTCTTGTATTCTATCATTACTTGGCTGTTGAAGCAACATGGAAGAGCAGAACAGAGCCCTTTTGCTTCTAAAGTGTGGTTCCAAAAGCGATCACTGGAGATTTGTCCTACAAAGTATCAGGTGCATGATTACAAATTAACAAGTGTTCCTTGCAGTGCATGTTGAGACATTGACTTTGGAATAAGAATCAATATTCTTTGATCTTGGAATCCTTTGTCTTGTTTCATGTGCAAAGTTGCTTAAGGAGAGCATTTTTTTCTGCACCAGAGAAGACAAAACATTAGGAGACAGCAAACAATTGATTCCTAATAAATCAGTTTTGCCTGTGTAGATAGGAATTTTAAGCAAAAGGCAAAATAGATATCTTCCAGTTAAATAATTGCATGGGCATATATTGCCACTGGATTATATGTAGCTCACTATCATTTAATGTATTTTGATCTTCTTTGACTAGGCTCTTTTACATGTTAGAAGTAAACAAGCCTAGGAGCCACCTCCTAGGGACCGTGAGGGCTTTGGCCCCCACAAAATACTTTAGGGCCCCCCAGGTTGATGGGCATTCTCATTCTAATGGTGTGTGTGCACTTTCTCATGTGATCAATTATGTGGTGCGGGGCTTACCTGGGCCCCCACAATACTTTATTTAAGTTGGCACCCCTGCAAACTAGCAAAACTAATCCATAGATGTTTTCCTTTTTCTTTGAAAGACAATACATGCAGTATCCACTCACTGAATGCTGTTGTTTACTCACAACATATTGCATAAGAAAGCAGCATGAAGCAAAGAAAAGCTGTAAGGGCTCAACTTTGTCTAACATAACAGACCCTGTAGTCTAATGGAAATCAGATAGCACAATTTAGGAGCTGTTCCCGTCTGATATAAACTCTTTCCAGGCATTCAGTTTCTGTGTGAAGTAATCAAAGAAAGGGTTTGGGAACAAATGCACTAGCTTCACTCCTCCTATGAATGTATGAAGATAGTTGTAAGGCCACTTAAGCTCTCTCTCTTTGACTGCTAAATCTAACCCAGGAGCATTGGACTGCAGGGTTTGAGGAAGGAGTATTTACCTCTCCTATCCCCACCTCACAATAGTCTTGGCAAGAAATCCAAGTAGGGAAGCCTGTTTATACTTCCCCATACCCATTTACATTTTAAAAACATGGTCATTAATTGCGTATACACAATAGGCAGTAGCTACATTGCCATCAGTTCTTCAACATTATCTTGAGATGAATCGGAGCTCAGTTGCAAGTTTCGCCAGACTTACAGCCAGAAATCAATTAAGTGTTGTTTGATGGTGCCTCTGCCATCCAGCTTGAGTGTTAAGATCACTGGGGGGAGCTCTTCAAGGTGTCCCATTGCCTGGCAAAGTGTGTGGTGTGATGAAGCAACCAAAGTCCTCTCCATGGGGATTAGATACCCTTCCTTTTGATGTGAGGCTGGTGCTGATGTTTCCCTTTTGCTGCTGGTATAAGATGCTTTTTTTTTTTTTTTGGCCTGGGTATATGAGTGTTCTAGATGGTCATATGGCCAATTGTGACCTGAGTCCTATCACCTGCTGTGAATTGCTTTGAATTTTTTATCTGATCTCCGATTGTGTGCCGTGGTAGCGATTCACATGATTGCATTAGCTTGCTTTGTTTTATGTTGCCATTGTTGTATTCAGCCCTGGGATCACTAGGATGAAGGGTGGGCTTATAAACCTCAGAAATAAAATATAAATAGATTATGGTGTGTCTGGGAATGTCTTGTGGTGTTCTGGTGTTCTCCCAGCCCCATTGAAGTTCTGTAGAAGTTAAGGATGAAAGTGGCAATTTGGTAATTGTATGCGTCTTTTTGGTTTTGTTGCTTTGGCAGTTGTCTGCTAGGATTTTACATGGTTGTGCTTTACTCTTTTATTTAATTTTAATGAACATACTGAAAAAAAGGTTGCAGAAATAGATCTGGGATGAAGAATACGCTATGGAATGGCAACTCTACACTGAAGCTCAGTACATCCTGGTATATTCTTCTCCCCGCACCCTCCCAGAAAGATTTCCCATTCTTCTTACTGCTAACTCTTTTCGACACTATAAGCTACAGCAACTGTGTGTTCAGAAGCACAGGGAAGGCTCTGGAAGCTGATGATATTATAAAGGTTTGTGCTTCATAGATGTACTCTAGTGGCCACTTGGCCTTTGATTATGCAAATGCCATAATAGATAATAGAGCCTTTGGATCTGGCAGATGTTGCCATTACAATTCTAAGCAAGGGGCTGGCTCAGATACGTTAAACCTCAGGGGGGGCCCCCTGCCTCAATACCCTTTAGTATCCATCTTGCATGCCTCTCCAAATGCCTACTGTATTGGATTGTAAGTATTTCATAGCTAGAATTGTTTACCTTTCTATGAATAGCAACCCCCACTTGCTAGTGCCCTGCAATATACCGGTAATTGCAAAACAAGGTACTAATGATGGCAATGTGACTCATATGTCTACTTGCATGTATTAAATGATTGTGCTGATTAGGATTGTAAAAATCCCAACTTGAGCTAGCCTCAAGAAGAATTGTACCAATCCTTGGGGCAACAGAAGCTGGTGAGGTAGTGCAACAAGCAGGAAAAGACTGCCCCCACAAAGAAGCAACCTTAGGGGAAGGGTGGCCTCATATTGGCAAGAGACGTGGAGGCAGTGGGCAGATGAAATCATTGCCATGAGGGTGTATAGCTGTGGCAGGGCTAGCGGCACCTAGTGAAGGCATTGTTGCAGTACACCACTGGTGCTCATGTCTGGGTACTCATGGCCTCTCAGCAGCCACATACCTGCATTGTGCTGACATTAGATGTGTCTCCCATTAGTAAAGATATGAGGACTTTTCTCGCTCTTAGTTGCCACAAGTGTGGCAAACTATTCCTACCTATCACATTGAAATGAATTCAAAGCACAGTGGTACCTCGGGTTAAGAATTTAATTCATTCTGGAGGTCCGTTCTTAACCTGCAACTGTTCTTAACCTGAGGTACCACTTTAGCTAATGGGGCCTCCTGCTACCGCCGCACAATTTCTGTTCTCATCCTGAAGCAAAGTTCTTAACCCGAGGTACTATTTCTGAGTTAGCAGCATCTGTAACCTGAAGCGTCTATAACCCAAGGTACCACTGTAGTGCATTTGCAGTCATCCTTAATCATAGAATCATAGAGTTGGAAGGGATCCTGAGAATCCTTTAGTCCAGCCCCCTGCAGTGCAGGAATATGCAGTTGTCCCATACAGTGATCAAATCTGCAACATTGGCATTATCAGCATCATGCTCTACCCAACTGAGGTATTCTGCTCCATCTTGCCAAATGGGATTATTATCCCTCTCCCACACCCCGTACCCTGTTCTCCCACCCCCACCTGAGGGCTAGTTTTGGGTGACAGGCATGTTCTTTTTAAAAAATGAAGCATAACGTATACAGTGATTTACTTCAAATCTCTCTATAAAGATTTGAGTCTACTGTTAGTAACAACACGAGGGTGGTGTTCAAGAAGAAAGAAATGTGTTGGGAAATGTTTTGGAAAATTTGTTGGCCAAGATATAAAGTATAAGTATATGCAAATTTGAGCAATGAAAAACAATTTTGAAAAATGTTTCTTCAAATTGCTGTGCTCCAGTTTAATTCTGCTATTGTTACTGTGATGTTATTTCCTTGGGAAATGTACGTTACTGTATGATATGCCTGGAACCTAGTAAGTCTTAATACTTTTTTCTTTTTTTTACTTCTAAGGTAAACATATCTTTAACTACTTTTTATCTTACCATTAAGACAAAGACAGCCTACTTAGTTTCTGCAGTATGCTTATAAAAACATCACTAAGCTATACTTTATAATGGGGCACCTGGCATTTCCTAAACACAGAGAGAATGGCAAAATGTGGTGCTGCACTATGAAATCTGTGTTGTGCAGTGAAATAGTGTTTGTGTAGAACTTATAAACTGATGATAATCTTCTTGCATCTTTCCCTCATCTCTATTTTTTCCTCCCTTATCACTCTGAGATGAAAAGTCTGTGGATTTATCTTGTGCCTGTCATGGTTCTTCACATGACTTAAAAATAATGAATTGCAGTACTCACTGATGATTTATGATTCTCACTGACGTAATTAATGATACACATCAGTTTTTCTTCTTAATTGAAGGAGGCACAACAACAAACTCATTCCCCAACATACATTAAAGGAGGACACAAGGCAAGGGGACATATTAGAAATGTTTATAGTTTTATATTTTTGAATGTGAAATATGGAGGAAATTAGATTTACATATGCTAGCTAAGCCAAAGGTTTTTTGTCTAGTTTTTTGTTTTAGGAAAATGAATACTGCTGATGTAAACAAAAATTGAATACTGCAATGTGTTGGGCCTTTCCCCAAATCTCCAAATAAAACGGTGTTCAGAGGTGGGTATGATTCTGTGAGTCAGGAGGTGGAACAATTTTATTTTTTATTTTTTAAAATTCTCTCCTTTTTAAAATGTAAAACTCGAAGCCAAAAACATCGTATTTCCACCTAATAGGCTTTAGATTACAGACTACATCTTGCTTTGCTTATTCAAACTCAGTCAGATATAATAGAAATGACAATTTATTCGAGAGGTCTGACAACTGCAGACCTTCGTTGTATTGCAAAGACTGTCTTTGCTTACATAGTCAGTTTCTCAACAGCTTTTAAAACTTGAGCATTAGAAAAATGACAATTTTGCATTGCTGTGCTCAATGAAAAGAGTCGGAGAAAGAGAATAGATATTGCTAATAATTTGCATGTTTATGATCAATTATTATCTGGGAGGTTTTCACACCCATTACAAAAAGTACTAATGCCTGTACAATAACAATTTAGCCAGTCTGAACAGTATAATTAACTTAGAACTTGGGCAAATTAATGGTTACTTAAGTAATGTTTTACTTTAGTAAAATAACAAATAAGGTAGAATTCTTTGCACATCTTTAGAAACAACGGTGGATGTGTCAAGTGTTCCAAACTTGATTTGCGCATTTTATGGTACTCCAGTCAGCTGCCTATTAAAAGTGTGATCAGGTAGTTTAGACAGTGACTAGCTGTGTCAACAGAAGGAAAGTGGGGGATTAGTCTCTATGGCAACAACAAAGTATCCCTGTTTGTAGACAGACAAATTCTGCTACATCTGAAAAAGATTGACAGGTCTATTCCTTTGCAACTGACCCATAGAAATTAGCAAGTAAAAGTTATTATACTGGGCTGTATTGAAGGATTCTCAATATCTTAAAGTGCTCTTGTAAGTTTTTCTGCAGCATTTGCATGAGAAACCTGGCAAGAATTGTTCTGAGGTTTATATCTATGGTTTGATAGATGCTTTGTGAGGGAGTATTGCTGGTGAGAATAACTTAATTTTCAGTTCTCTGTATGACAGAATTGTTGGAGCATAGACTGAAGGGGAAAACACACATCAAAGGGCTCCGGCTGAATAATATGTCACATTTCTAAACTGAGGGATTATAGGAATGCTATAAATTGTATGTTCACAATAATACAATTATAAAAAATATTTCCCTCCAATTAGCCTATCATAATTGCAATCCAGTGTTTCCAAATAATGAAGGTTCTCACTGGAAAAACCCCACACATACCAGGAATTTATGTGATTTAACCAGGTGACCTTTCTGTTTCACTTAATGTTACTGAGTTGGAAGACATAAAAGCTGTAATTGAAATATTCTACTTCAAATTTAACAGTATTACTTTTTTAAGGGAATGGAAAAGTGATGTTCCTATCTGATTGTTCACGTCTTGTATTTAGGTACCAGATGAAGAAGCTAGATCGTTGCAAAACTACTTTCAAAACTCTTTTAATTTCATCAAATTATCCATTGGCAAAATTCTCTCCGGATTTGATGGATGGGGGTTTGGGTTTTTTTAAAAAGAGAAACGTAAAATAACACTAGACTTGGTAAAGTATTTCAGATTGTTTTAAAGCTAGTGTTAAATAATATAGATGGAACTATAGTCCAATTCACAGAATGCCTGAGTCTGTCATTTAAGTAAAACATGCTGTACAATTTATTCTACTAATTTTTGTAAGAAAAAGCTTTAGCTTCAGCTGTCCTTCAAACACAGTGATGAGACTCTTGAACCTGGAAGTGGATTTATCTACATTTTTTCATAAATATTTTGATACAGCATTCTAGAATGTGGAGTTGCTTTATTTTTGCATGCAAATTTCAGAAATAAGCATCTAAAACTGAGAAGACAGCATGCCATTAATAGAATGCAGTTGGAACGTTAATTTTTGCCTCCTATTTCCTTCATAGTATAGTTTGACAGGAAACACTATTTTAGGGAATGAGAATAGCCAGGATGGTGACAGGTAAAATGCTAAATATCACAGTACAGTTGCATTAGCCTTTGACATATTAGCAGTGCACACTGGGGAAACAATTCTTTGTAAGATTTGTATGTAGAGAGCTGTAAAGCCATACTGTATATGTTTACTACAGATGACTGTAAAATTATCTGTGCTTCCTATTCTTGGATGATAGCTCCTTGTGCTTATTATCAGAAGCTGCTCTCAAAATTCCAAGTTTTTTAAAAAAAAAACAAAACACATTTATTTGATTTTTAAAAATATAAACACACAACAAACATCAATTCAAAATCCAAATACTCAAATTACTTTGATTCTCCTGACTTCCCCCCATCCCTTCCATGGGTCCTAGTAAAAATAATTACAACTGCATATCAATATTTATCCAAATATTTTTCCTTCTAAATTGTCCATAGTTTCCGTTACTTTACAAGTGTGATTAAAATCCTGCCAATGTTTTAACCTGCTTGCAGTGGTCTCGTATACAAATTATAAACTTTTCCCATTCTTTCTGAAAGTTATTGTCTTGATTTCTGAGCTTCCCAGTTAGTTTTGCTATTTCGGCATAGTCCATCATCATTTGCCATTCTTCTCTTGTTGGGATTAACTCTTCATTCCATCTCTGGACCAGTAGTATCCATGTGGCTGTTGTTGCATACATAAGCAATCTTTTCTGATCCTTTGGGATCTTGGTACCTGTAATTCCTAGTAAGAAGGCATGCACTAAATTCCAACGCAGGATACAAAATAATAATGAAATTTAGATCTATACTCTATAAACTAGTTTACTCTATAGATACCATTTTATTGAGACATCAGTGAGCTGCCTTGTAAATTGAAGCATTGTAAAAGTAATGCAAGGCTACCATCCTAATTACACTTACTTGGAATGAATCACATTGAGCTTTCTAAGTAAAATGTGCACGAGATGGAACGGCATGTCTTCCCCTCCTGTCCATAATCTTATAATTTTGATATTGCCACCACAAATACACCTCTAAGCACCTTTGCCACTTGTGCTTGATGAACAGATGGTATATTTACTGGGGTTCTCTCTGTTGGTGATAGAAAGAAGAAAAAAGGTCAAGAGGAGCATTTTATATACTGACCAGTTCAAATCAGTAAAGGTACAGTGGTACCTTGGGTTACATACGCTTCAGGTTACATATGCTTCAGGTTACAGACTCTGCTAACCCAGAAATAGTACCTCGAGTTAAGAATTTTGCTTCAGGATGAGAACAGAAATCGTGCAGTGGCAGCAGGAGGCCCCATTAGCTAAAGTGGTGCTTCAGGTTAAGAACAGTTTCAGGTTAAGAACGGGACCTCCGGAACGAATTAAGTACTTAACCCGAGGTACCACTGTAAAGGTAAAGGGACCCCTGACTGTTAGGTCCAATTGCGGACGCCTCTGGGGTTGTGGTGCTCATCTCGTTTTACTGGCCGAGGAAGCCAGTGTACAGCTTCCAGGTCATGTGGCCAGCATGACTAAGCCGCTTCTGGCGAACCAGAGCAGCACACGGAAATGCTGTTTACCTTCCCGCCGGAGCGGTACCTATTTATCTACTTGCAGTTTGATGTGCTTTTAAACTGCTAGGTGGGCAGAAGCAGGGACCGAGCAACGGGAGCTCACCCCGTCACGGGGATTTGAGCAAGCCTAGGTGGTTCCAAATACTTTCCAGTTCTACCCTTCCATAGAGACTATTGCAGCAGTCCAGCTTCAAAGTATTTTACTTAACATAATATCATCATCATATTTTATTATTAAGGTCAGAGTGGCTTACATGGAGACTCAGTCATTCCCCTCCCATGCAAGGTGTACAACTACTTAGTTTTTAGAATGCTTCACCATTGCATCTCTCTGAATACTCACTAGACTCAGGCAGCCTAGGTTTTTAGTTACAAGGAAATGCTTTGTCTAATAGGAAGTTGTACTGATCATGGCTGATCACCATTATAGGCTTGGCTTTTGTTTCATCACCCCCCTCCCTCCAATGAGATTCCAAGACCTGTATCCAGAAGATAAGGAAAAAACAGTATTGCATCTATGTGGAATTAAAGGGGAATGGAATATCCTTTTCCGAAAGAACCTGGTGCAGTTTAGACCAACGCCCTATTGTTATCCATTGAGTTTCTTCTGTAGAAAAGGCCTGGACACAACCTCTAAGTTCTGTGGTCACAATACAATGCTTCATGAGCAATAGCATCAAAGGCAGTGTCTGGTTTAGAAGGGATGTCACTTTTGTTATAAGATGCAAAACAGGTTACCTGTGTGCTCATGAAAGCAATAATAAATGTACTTAGTTATGTGTGCTAGCAAGAATTATATGACACAAATCCTCAACTCAGTCAGCAGATGTAGAAAGAACAAATATTTGAATTTGAGGATCCAAAATGGTGAGATGATATTTATATTTTGCTTTGTTTGACTTTTTACTTACTCAGACTCTCCTGCAATATACTCTACTTAAAACATCACATTGGGAAGCTAATAATTCTTTCCCAAGGAATAGACAAGGCTGCTTTTCATTATCTCATGTTTCCTTATGCTATATATCCTCCTCTTTTGTATTTATTACTTAGTCACCTTAGAAAAGTGAAAGACACTAAGAATGTAAAGATATAACCTGCTCTTTAAAGATAGAAAACTACCCACCAAAACTGGTAATAACTTCATCATTGCAGATTTATGTCTTGCAGGTTATCTGCCTTTGTAGCTGTCTTAAGTACAACTGAAATATCATTTAAAATATTTGTATGATGGCCATAATTAATTTTTAGGTGAGCTGAACTGACAAGCACTGCTTTTCTGTGTTTTGCTGTTTCTAGTGTCATTAATAAATATAATGGATTTGGTAGTTCCTGACATCCTGTCAAAGTATAATATGGAAAGCTAATCCACAAGTAGATACTTAATCTTATGTTCTCTTTTTGGGGGCAATATTTTGCTTATTATTTTCTCATGGAATACGCAACCATAAACCATTCTGCATAGATTATTTCTTGAAATTTCTCACATCAGCCCTCTATGCATTCACCTCATTTCCCCCTGACTTGCTTTTTGTTTTACAATTTTTTTCTGGCTGTGATAGGCAACAGAATAAAGGAGAGTCAAGCAGGCTTATAACTGTTCACTTACTGGATAAGTCTGAAGTCTGATTTTGATGCTTTCCTAAAGCTTCAACAGCAATGTGGGCTACTAGTACTTATATCTACAAATTATTTACCTGATTTGATTTGAACTAAGACAAGGTTTACAGTTGAGTTTTTTAAACTGGATGCATGAGATCCTGGGAGATCCTAAAGTTGTGACTATCACAGAGAAGTTTTATTGTTAGAAAACAAACCTGGAGAGGGGAGAAACACCCTAAGCACTAGGTCACACTGCCTCTCAATAATAGCTTCATCACAGGCTGAAGAATTCTTTTATACCATTCTTCTAGACTTGCATAACTTAAGCCCATGAATAAAAATTTCTCAGAGACTTAAAAGGAAAGACTAATTATTAAACATAATTCTTGCAAATGGTATTTTGTCTCTTGCGCTAGCCATATCAACCTTCTCTTTGTGTGTCTTTTTCACTGCCCTCTCTGTTCCACATTGCCCTTTATATCTCCACTCTCTGTCCTCTTTCCCCAACTATAGATGAAAGAAAAAAGAAACGAGGGGTCTCTATGGTGGGATACTGTGCACAATACACCAGCACAGATACTGGTACCTGTTTATCAGTCTCCAGACATCCCCACTGTAAAATGAGATGAATTGTTCAAAAACGTCCCCTAAATGCAGTGCTATTTTGTTTTAGAAATAGAAGTCTTGGAAATCACCATGAATGTCTTCCTTGTTCTCTTATAATGGCAATGGTACCCACCTGAGAGGGAAAAAAGCCCAGCCTAAATGATATACAGGGACTCAATCCTAACCATGTCTGCTCAGACATAGGTTCCATTTAAATCAATGGTGCTTACTTTCAGGTTAGCGGAGTTAGGATTTCACTCTTATTGTGCTAAAAGTCACAGAAAAAAATCTTCAAGTTCTGCACCCTTATTTTTTGCATTAATTTATTCGGGGAGCAGGGCAGAGCCAACATCAAAGAGCTATTCTGTGGACTCCCCCCAGTGTCACAACTATGTGTTGGGATCAACAATGCCAGAACCCTAGAAGGCTGTTCCCAGGATTTGGAAAGTAGCAGTCTGCTCATTCTGAAATAAATTGGGGCTCTTTGAATGGCTCCATTGAATGCTGACACCTCTTGAGATTATTAGCTCATTCCAGAGGCCTTCATCCCATACTAGCACCCAGCAGCAAGACAGTCTGCCGAAGACCCCCAAGGGGGAAAGCTGACCACAGGAGCCAGGATGGAGGAGCAGGAGGTGACAACGTTGGCAGTGCCTCTCCATCCTTTCCACGCATGCTACATGATGGAAATGCTATCAGAGTCTTGCACTGACTGCATCTAATTCTGTCTAGGAGGAATGGGGTTACTGCCAAGGTGGTTGGCATTTGCATGTTCAGACCCAGAAACCTCCCCCTGTAAATAAATTCACACATGACTCAAATTTTGTTTTTTGGCAGAATTTAGACCACAACTTTATTGATTACAGAAAGTGATTGGTTGCATAGGCTCTGGTTCAGCTAGCTCCCTGCCATGCAGGTGGCACTGACCCAGGGTTGCAGCATAGGTCAGCCTAGGGTGAACATCTGGATAAGCGGGAAGCTGGGAACAGGCTATCTCTGCCACCCAAATGTCCCCCTGGACTCAGGCACGGGCACAACTCCCTCTCAGGGGTTGACCAAACCATAGAGTCCCTGGATTCCTTTAATGGAATACCCTTCACATAGGGATGGCGAGAGCGTTCTCCCATCCCTATCACCTAAACCAGGGCCTGTCTGCAACTTTACAAGTTGTGATGATTTGCTACGTGGCAGGCAAAACCAAATGGTAACAGCCAATCAGCCAAGTGGGGGAAATTCCTGCTGTGCCCCTGTCCCAACAACAGATGACACATGATGGCATAGCAAGGTGAAGCGCAAAGCCCTAAAAGTAGGGAGTGGTGGGCGGGTGTTCTGAATGCACGTGCCGAAAGAGGAAGCTCTGGGTCACGTGCATGGGTATAAATAGGTCCCTCGAACCATTTGGACTGCATTCCATTGGCCAGATTGCGCCCAGCTACGAGGGACCTACCAATCAGGTGTTGTGGCTGACCAATCGTACCCACCCACAACACAGGGTGTCGGCTTCCAGGTCTCACTGCAATACGTGCCCTCTTTAAAGGAGGACCCGACTTATAGCAGAACACCCTTATCCTAGGCAACGGCAGATGCTGGCATACTCTGTTTCAAACAAGTGTGTTCAGGTCCTAGAGAGCCTTTCCGATCAACAGAGAGACTGCCAGAGCTGCCATCACCTGCAACTCCAACCTGGCTCCTTTGGTAAGCTTTTGCCTTTTGGGAAAACATCATTAGACAACATATCCTCCAGGAGAGTAGCTCACTGCATCACACAGTGATAATGAAATAAAGATGATATTATGCTGCACTAAGGTAGATGTTTGGAATGTTCGGAGATAAGCTATCATCATAATTGTATTTAAAGATTATGGTGCTGAAATATTTATTGGCTTTCTGACACACAAATACCTGTTCACAGGGTCAAGGGCTAGCAAAATCTTCACCCATTCATTATTTTAAATATTATTTTTTGAACTGCTGAAATGCATCAAACTGGAGAATTGTCCATATAAATTATTGAATAATACTGCTAAAATGCTATTTGGCTTCATCTATCTGTCTATAAATATGTACGTGTGTAAGTATAAGCAGGAAAGAAAACCAGCAACAACCACTTAAGAATTTAACATATTAAGCTGTTTATAAATACTTTTAAATAATTTTAAAAAAGCAATTAAAAACAACATTTTGGGTTGTATCCAATGTTACACAAGTGGGGAGCATACTGTTTCTGTATGGTGGGCTGCAGAGTGAGGAAGGGAAACTCTGGCTGCATGAGCAACCTTCATAATTTTGTGCAGTACAAAAGGTTTGAAAACTTGCTTGAAAATGCTCTATAGTTTGCAATTAAAACTAAATTTTCAAACTTCCACCTTTTCTCTCCACCCCACCTAGGACATGGCAAGCAGATTTTTAAAAAGTCATAGTGAAATCATTTTTTCATGTGATTCTGTGATGCATTTTTTTGTAACTAGATAAATGGGCGCTAATTGAAATGTGAGGCTTAAAAGCATTGCGTGCATTTAGCACAGTTTACAGATGAGTTCATAAATCTTATTAAAGCATTTGTATACCACTTTTTGTCACACACATACACCAAATTGGGAGCAATATTAAACAATATTTGATGAAAGTAAATGTTTGAATTAGAAAAATAAATGCAACGAAACATCTGAAAATATCAAAATGTCACAAGACATAAAGAATTAGACAGCATTCCCATTTAAAAACTAGATTTTTTTTCAGCCAGAACTCACCAGAACTCAGTTCTGGCATCTCTCTGGTGGGCTCCATTGCCATTATAGGAAAACAAGGGAAATGTTCATGGTGAGTTCCAACACCTCTTTTTCTAGAAAAATTGCACTGTTTAAAATTGCATAGTTCAGGAGAGAGAACCAGGTCCACCATAAACCTGGGCAAATAAAAATGTTTCTAGGTGACTGAGGAAGCTCAGAAAGAACATCCATGCCATTAGAGGAAGTTCTATAACTGGAGCACCACCACAGAGAAGGCCCTATTTCACATCACGAGACAGTGGGCAACATTCTCTTGGGGGCAAGGAGAGAAGCAGGGCTTTGTCTTCTGGTATAGCTCAGTTGGTAGAGCACAAGACTCTTAATTTCAGGGTTATGGGTTCAAACCCCGTGCTAGGCAAAATATTCTTGCATTGCAGGGGGTTGGAGTAGATGGCTCTCATGGTCCCTTCCAACTCTATGATTCTGTTATCTCTGCCAGTCTAGGCAGGTCAGTACTGGAAAAGGTGTTCTCTCAGATCCCTTGGTCCCAAGTCATTTGGGAATTTACACTTCAGCACAAACACTTTAAATTGGTCCCAGCAATGTATAGGGCAAATCCCACAAAATAAGTGTTTCATGACCACACACAGAAAATGACATTCATCATCCTGAACAACTAAGATTAATCAACTCCTAGGGGCAGAAGTGTCTTTGCCCCTCATAAAATATTGGAGGGGGTTGGGGCCCCCTAAAGTTGATGGGTATTTTATGCCAAAAGGTGTCCCTGCACCATGTCATCTGATTGATTATGCAGGGCAGGGCTTACTTGCCCCCCCTATTTTATTCAAGTTGACACCCCTGTTTGTTGCTGTGAAATAATGAGATGTTTAGTCCCCCCCTCCTTTTCTCACCACTAGTGGAAGTTGAACAGTTGACTGAGCTATGCATACAAGTAGCAGAGCTTAATTGTAATCAAGGCAGTCTGTGTGAAAAATATGGATTATTTATAACAAATCAATATATTGCTTACAAAGAACCTAATCAGTGTTTTTATCTAAAAAAAAAATATGTTTATGGGTACAGTGGTACCTCCGGTTGCAAACTTAATTTGTTCTGGAGGTCCATTCTTAATTCGAAACTGTTCTTAACCTGAGGCGCGCTTTTGCTAATGGAGCCTCCCGCTGCCACCACACTGCCAGTGCACGACTTCCGCTCGCATCCTGGGGCAAAGTTTGCTACCAGGAACATCTACTTCTGGGTTACCTGAAGCGTTCGTAAGGAGGAGAGCATGTAACCCGAGGTTCCACTGTACTCTCATTTTCCTACTCATATTGAAATACTGACCCTCAATAAGGCCAAACTTAGATTCACAAAATGTTTAGGGGTACGTGTACCCCTGCGTCCCCCCAGGAAAAAAAGCAGTGAACCTAATATTCGCCTGTCATGCCATAATCAGTTTTTCATTATGATTCCATGGAAAGTGCAATATGAATGTAAGAGATAATACTGTATTTTTCAATAGCTATTTTCTAGCGTAAGCTTTAGCTATGAACTGCAGATCAGTTACAAGCCATTTTTGGATTTAAATCAGTTAACACCCATTGAAATAAATGGCACTACATCATATTAAAGCAGAGCAGCTTAAATTAATTTATGGTAATATTGCCTAAAATTGTGCACTTTTTACTGCCGAACTTAGAGGGGGAAATCCTTTAAGATCTGCTGTGGGAGTGTATCCTCAGAATACAGAATGCAAAACAAAAAGAACAAAAACACTTGTTTTGTGAACGGGAATACGCAAATTGCTGACGAGAATTCTAGGTGCCATAAACTCTTTGTTTCTACACAGAGGAGTAGTATGGTGAGCTGACATTTCTCGTAAGGTTGCACGGTTGTGTAGACTAGTTTCTCTGCAGCTTTGCACATGTAGAATCTTAGATTGTAACTTACACCTTCAAATCCATTGAGAGCTAAGAATCTGCAAAGTTCTCCAAATATGATTCAATTTTTGTCATAAGGAATGACAAGTTGGTGAATACATACATAGCCTATATGTGATGTTGTGCCTAGCGGAATTAAAATAGCCATTTTCTGAAAATGGAGTCTATGCCTTAAATATCTGCTTTCATTTCTGCAAATTTACTAAATAAAAATAATCTATGTGGTTTGGCAATAGTTGGTGCACCCTGACATATTTTTTCATTTTTGCCAGAAAATAAAATAATTTTTCAGTTTAGAATCAAAATATTCTATACAAGTGCAACACTTCAAATATTGAGCCAGATATAATTCTATATAGTTATGGAGTTTTTTCCTGATTTTAAAAAAAATAAAGCTTACATAAGGCTATTTCATACCCAGTACTTTTATTTAACTTTCATGGCTTAGTTTACAAGCTTATGATGTTCATCTAATGATTCTGTTTTAAATTAAGATCTGATTACAAAAGTAATTTGTTCCTTGTGTTGAATGCAAGTATTGTGTTCTCCTTTTAAGAAAAACAGCTTCTTGTATTTGCTACTCCCATTAATTTGTTTCTAGCAATATATTGATATTTCACTAATCTGTTTGCATTTTACACAGCCAACCAAGGGTACATTTAAAATTAATATGGGGATTTCCTTGTATGTCTCTGAGCTGCCCTTGAACGCCCCTTAACTATTTCCCCCATTTTCAGGTTCCCTTTTTTACAGTAGTCCTCAGAAGAGAAGTTTAAAGATAAACCGTCACAAAAAAAATATGAATTCCATTCAGCTGTGAAAATTGTAACCAATACAGCTAGCTAAAGATCAGTAGAAAGGAATTAGTAGTCACATGGAAAATACTAGCGCACAGCAGTTGTTACCTAACTTGCATGTAGCAAATAGATAAAGTGCAATGTTATGGCAATTAATGATGAGTTTGTATCAGTTGTATCACCTTTTATCCTTCATCGTCAATCTATAGGAAAATACTGTAATGAATGGGAGCTTCAGTGTTTGCCTCAGACTCCCTGCCCTGAAGGCTTGGCAACATGACAGCCCTGTATGTACAAAGGTTTGCTATACACATCTTTCTAAAAACTCAAATTCTTTTTCAAACTTTTATTTTGGTTGCTTGTATAAGACTCTGCTTTGTATCTCCATACGAAGAGGAACATGTTATAATTGTCCTATATCACATAATGTTCTCTTGGAAGTGGAGGATTCTGTAGCAGTATTTTTTTTTATTATATTCTCTTTATTTCAGTGGCTGTTTTAAAAGAAAGTGAATTGTTTTAACCAGGGAGCAGTGTAAAATTGACCAGCCATGTGGGGGGAAAAGCAAAAGCAGAGAAATAAGCAAAAAAAATGATTCTGTGTATTTGTTTTTATTTCACAGCAGAAGGGGGCACTAGTGGTCTATAGTAAATAACCAGCCAAACCTTACTTTTGTTATACCATATTTAATAATAATAATATAATTTTCCTACTTAATATTGAGGATGTTTTTCTGTGAATAATTAGCATTATAAATATATAATGCTAATGTAAAAAGTTAAATAATTAATAGAATATATGTAAATATAGTCCGTTGTCTCCCCTGTCTTTTTACATTATTATTGTAATGCTAAAATTAAAATTGGCCTACTGGCCATGGTAAGGAACTAATGCTTATTGTTTAAATGCTTACAAAGATGACTCCTGGCATTAGACATACTAGCATTAAGCATTAAATTTTTGTTAATTTAAATCAGTTCTATTGTGTATACATAGCAAAGTGTGTGTAATTTTTTGAGCCCTTTTTGTTTGAACTGCAGGATTTGAACCATTTTATGTGTATCACCGTTTTTATTTTTCAGTATTTTACACACACACCCACACACCAAACATACAGCCGTAGTAAGTGTGAGATTTCTTTACTTGCTTTCTTCTCTACTTACCTTTCAGAATAAGGTAGCTTCCTGATGATTTCTGCAAGTGCGTTTTGCAAAAATAATAAAAGAGGGTGGGAAATGCCATCTAAAAGCTATAAATGGATGACTTGACACCTCTGATGGCTATTTTTGAATATATTCTCATAACCTGTGAGTCAAGCTCAACTTCGGCAACTCACAATAACACCACTGTGGTTTGCAGCAGTGAATGTTTTCTCTTCATTTTTCTGGGTGCAGGAGTACACAGAATGCGAAGCAGGGATCAATTTAAAAGTTAAGGTATATGTTCCTTTATTTTACCAAATATATCATTTTATAATAAATGTTGGCAGTGTAATTAAATGGAATTCTGGGGGGGGTTTAATTTTAAAAGCACATATTCAACATACAGACATGTGTTTTAATGGTTTCTGATATTAATATTTCATACTTGGCCTTTAGTTTTAAAAAATGCAAAATTATTATGACATATGAAACCTTCTTTATTTGATTTTAAAAAAATATTTAGTCTTGTTGCCTATGACTTCTGTAGTATGAGTAAGCTTATTGTCTTTCATGGGAGACAACATCTCATAGTTTTTGACACACAAATAACTTCAGAGAAATAAAAATAATGTTGAGTTTATCCTTTAATTTTTTTTAAAATATCCCTGAACATACTACATGTGAGCCCTGAAGTAAATATAGTTTCTTAATGTTTGTATAAAAGGCACGAATCATTCAGAAGCAACAGAATTGGGGTGGGGCGGGGTGGGGCGGTAAGACAGTTTGGCAACAGTGTTCAAATTATTCACTTCTAGAACTATCAAATAACTTGTCCGCCATTAGAATTTTAGGCTTAACCAAATACAAACATGAATTTGAACTTGGGCTTCTGTAAATTTTTTTGCTATGCACATTTCAGTTTTTTTTAAAGCCACAAAAATGAAAGATGTATAAAAATGGTTCATAAATATTTTCTTTGTCTCGGGGAAGAAAACAGCACTATAGAATGTGAGGGGTTTTTTTTATCCTCTGGAGGCAGGGCTCATCTATATTGTTTTCACTTGAAAGCACCATTGCAGCAGGTTGGTCTAGATTGCCCTTGGGGTCCCTTCCAACTCTACAATTCTAGGATTCTGTGAACCTTCTCAGGCACTTCCCCATGCTTAATTTGAAGAAGATGAGGATAAAATCATCCCAATGATGAGAACTAGCATTGTTTTTTTTTACATTCTGCAAAACAGCAGTAAATGTGTATTTATAGCAAGTAGCATGACGGTGACAATATATCCCTTATGCTAAGAGACAGTGACTGACCCAAAGCCACTCAATGAGCTTTCATAGCTGAGTGGAGAGTTGAGCAGAGGCCACTTGAGCCTCTAACGGCAATTTTGGAACCAAAAGCACCGCCTGCCAAGCTCTACTCCTCCTTCTTTGTGGGGAGTGCAACCCCTTTCAAAGCAGGTTGGAGACCATTCAACTAGATGAACCAACAATACTACTGCCCTGTCAGAATTGAGTTTCAATTTGTTCACCCTTTTCCAGGCCATTACTGCGTTCAAAAGGGATGCGGGTGGCGCTGTGGTCTAAACCACTGAGCCCCTTGGGCTTGCCAATCAGAAGGCTGGCAGTTCGAATCTGCTTGGTGGTGGTGAGCTCCTGTTGCTCTGTCCCAGCTCCTGCCAACCTAGCAGTTTGAAAGCACACCAGTGCAAGTAGATAAATAGGTACCGCTGCAGCGGGAAGGTAAACAATGTTTCTGTGTGCTCTGGTTTTCGTCATGGTGTTCCGTTGCACCAGAAGTGGTTTAGTCATGCTGGACATATGACCCAGAAAACTGTCTGTGGACAAACACTGGCTCTCTTGGCCCGAAAGCAAGATGAGCACTGCACCTCATAGTTGTGTTTGACTGGACTTAACTGTCTAGGGGTCCTTTACCTTTTTACTGTAGTCAAGCCCTGGTTCACAATGTCCGCAACTTGACTTGACTTGTAAGAGAGAGGGAGGGAGGGAGGGAGGGAGGGAGAGAGAGGATTGCTGAGTGTCATCATTGTACTGTTGACACCTCAGCCCAAATCTCTGGATGATCTTTCAGTAGTTTTGTGTATATGGATACCATGGTTGGTGGCACTGAAAGATGGTGGCACTGACAGAGGTCCAGGAGAAACAAAAGAACCACATTTTCTCTGTCTCTGTTCTGGCAAAGGCCATCCTATAGGACCACCAAGCCGGCTCCCTTGCAAAACCAGCCCCAAATTCTGACACATCTCAGGACATTTGCATGCGCTTGTGTGCATACACACACGCCAGAGGTGGATTTAGGGGAGAGCAACCAGTTCAGTCACACAGGGCACCGAACCTTGAGGGCAGCACAACTGTTATGTAGAATGGAAGGCAAGAGATTGGGGGGGGGGACGACGACTGAATTTTGGTGTTGCAGAAATTGGGGCTCTAAAGTCGGCTGCTGTGCACACACACTGATATTCATGAGCTACCCAAAGTCAGGCACTCATGGATTTCAGTAGGAGAAATCAATGAGATTTAAACACGCTTAACTTGTGTTCATGGTTAATTATTTGCAATGGTTCACTTAGTGTCAGATAACTGACTAGCAGCACAATCCTAAGCAGGTTTATTCAGAAGTAAGTGATGAAAGATTTTGTGCATTGAGACAATTTATGCACAGTGAGAGCATTGTCAATCGAAACCATTGTGTCACAACCCCAAAGAGAATCTGTAATATTATCCATATCATTATAACACTTTCAATGTGTAAAGTTCTATGCAAACTTCATCTCATTCTGTTTATAACAAGAATATGTGTTATATTTGCATATTTATTTCAGTGAATGTTTTAAATTTCTACAGAACTTCTTTTTGTTGATCAGTTTTTTTGCAAACCAAATGTATTCAGAAATGTAGGAACATGCAAGCTTGTTTAATTCAGAAAGCAGACTGTTCTAAATGGATGTCAGAGTACCTGAAAAGTTGTTGTCAGGTGCCAGAAATGAGTGAGGATTCTTCGGAATTTATTTTCCAGTTATCAGAAATGTACTTAGACAAATGTTTGGTCCTTTTAATAGCTGTATTACTCATGATTCAGAGTAGCAATTTAGCATTTACTGTTACACAAACATCTATGCTGAGAAATGACAAGATACATTTCTGGTTGGTTTCCCCCCCCTGACTTTTAATATTCTGGCATAGCAGATTAAGAGGTCATCATTTTAGCATTTAGATGTAATTTAATGATGACATATAAATATAATGTTTAAAACAAAAGAGTTGGAATGTAATCAAAATAATTTATTCATGAAAAATTAGTATCAACCTCTCAGCATAATGTTAGAAAGTTATAATGCATCTGGATGCTGTCAGCAGTCATGCACATTGATAAATAATAACTAGAATGTTGTTAGTGCTAAATAGTGGAGGAAAAGTGTTCTTCAGACTGATTTCTAGATTTATGTGTACTGGAAACACTCTGAGGCCAATGTGGCACCTTGCATGTTTACTTGGGACACAGTTCAGATGGAATTTACAATGTTTTAAGCCTCATTTATTTCATTAAGAGAGTTAAACATGTGTGTCAGGGAACTGCCATCAGTGCCGGAGGGAGAGAGCAAAAGCCAGAGGGATTCCAGAGAGCGTCCCGGGATCGGGAGAAGCAGCCCATTTTCTGGGGAAGAGAATCAGCGTAGCACCAGTGGAGAAGGGGGGCAGATTGGGGAAGCGGCGAGGTGGTCCCATGCCTCCTTGCCTGGGACAAGTGGGGAGAGTAGGGGTCCTCTGCTGCCCACGCCCTCCTTGTGCAGAAGGCTTTCGCGCAGAGAGAGTAGGAGGAGACTAGGCGTCAAAGAGCTTCTTTGCTGGAAGAAGTTTAAGAAACGCCCACTGACGGATTCTGCCAGCGATTGAGACAGCCACGGGTGAGTGGCTGCTCGGACAGGAAAGGTTCACTCAGGCAACCCAGCCAGATGTTGGGACAAGCTTACGCACGAGCAACCCCTAGAACCATTACAGCATGTTTACATTTCCCCACTGAAATCAAAGGGACACCTCAGTGGATTGCATCCTGTCAGGGGTTCAGGAGCAGAGGCGAGGGCAAGGGAGGAAACAGAGAGCGAGGGGGAGGAGGCAGAAGAAAAGATGAGTGATGACGACGACCCGAGATCTCCGAGTCTTTCCAGTGAATCAGAAGATTCACAGAAAGGAGCGCCAGTGGCCAGAGCAAGGGGGGAGCTTAGGGGGACACCCCAGGAAGAAGGGTCCAGAGGGGGCTCAGAGAGCAGCAGTTGGAAATCGGGGCCAGCATCACCAACAGAACGCAGTGGAGAGGAAGGGCGCCAGGTACCGAGCTCTGGCAGCTCGCAGCAGGAGGGAGGGCATGAGTCAGGAGTGGCCACACCTCCATCGGGGAGCGAGGAAACGGTCAGGCGGCAAGTGGAAGGTTGGGCGCGCGCGCCAAGTTCAAATACACAGGAAGGTGGCGCAGTAAGCAGCCCGGAAAGGGAGCCAGGTCCTAAAGCCCGACGCAAGGAGACAGAAGGGTCCGGGGGGGTCAGCGTCAGAAGCGTCCAGAAAGGAAGAGACCACGGGGGGGGGCAGAGGGACCCAGAGAAGAACGGTCAGGCGGAAAAGGTGGAGTAAGGCTAGGGTACTTAGCTGGTGTACAGGGGGCGGAGACTCAGACGGAGCTTCGCCGGTCTAACCCACAAGACGTAGAGCTGCACGCAGCCGATTGAGAATGGAAACTGTAACTCAATAAAGACTTTTACTAAGTAACCGCTGGCTAGCGTGATCCTCTGTGAGCTAGGATCTGGAAGCAGCTCTGACACATCCTTATTTATAATATTTGTGTCTCATGCTCCCCACCTTCAAAGCGGCATGTTGACCTCCCAAGAGTGGGTTTCCTGAATGAGCACAATTTGTGTCTTGATTTTCCACACAGAATATAGAGTTTAGGACAGGAGGTAGAGGTTCAGTCCTCAAGAAAGTAAGGTTGACAGAGAATTCATACATTCAACAATAAGTACTTGCTTTTATATGGGGCGTTGTTTTCTCCCAAGATCATGGTCAAAGTAAATTAGACAGGTAAGGAACACCACCACAAAAGATAATTTATTGCCAGAAGACTCAGTCATGATAAACTACTATAAAACAAAGCACAACCCTTTCCCATTGGACCTTTCCTGAGATTATTTAGGTAACTTGAATTTTAATTGTGATGTATCAGAGGAAAATGTCCCTTGTTCTGCCAGTTGGCTGTGTTGCAGCGCTACCCAGGTACTGATATACTGTGTTTTCCTCTTGGAAGCCTTGGAGAAATGAAATGTGATGCTAAATCCAGGTGATCAAAGTCCTTAGATCTTATCTAATTTCCTTTGTCCAAGGTATCCTCTTCCTGCACCTCTCACCTCAGCAAATGATTTACAGCGTGGGTGAGAGGCCAGAGAATATAAAGTACTGCTGTCTTATACATATAGAAAGAAGGCTAACAGCAACAGTAGACAAAAACCAACAGTGCCTGCTTAGTGGCTTTTCAAAAGTTCTTATTCCTGAGCTTCATGTACCTTTTGGATTGTGAGGATAAAAGACACGAGACTTGTAAAGCACTGGAATAATACTTCAGAAATAATAGGGAATAGTAATAGACTTGGCAACGCTATCTAACTTAAAAATGAGATGTTCTACCCTGAGACAAGAGGGAGCATGCGGTCTAACATGATATAAATTAGTAATCCATTTCACATTTCTTAAATATCATAGTAGAGTCCTTTAAACATCTATTCAAAAGCAAGTTCCAATGAGTTAGGAAGTGCTTATAGGATTGCAGCCTATAAGCTGTACAGGTAAATAGGCTTGAATTTAGGTCTAAAGCGACAGAAAAAAGTATGGCATAATAGTTCTCCTCCAGCCTGGGACCATATGGTGAAGGGTGGGTAGTAGTAAGAGTAAGAGTAAGAGTAAGAGTAAGTGTAAGAGTAACAGTAATATAATATAAAACAGGTATTTCATGGGTCACATTGACTGGCAGGAAGGCATTTATTTTTCTTTAGACAGAAGAAGTACCCATTTGTTAAGGAGTTGTTTTAGATGCATGTGGCTTATGGTAGATAGGGACTGAAGGAGGAACCAATGTCTCTAAAGGAAAAGAAAGATTGCAAGTTTTTGCACCTTGCTTAGCTTTGAACATGAGGCAGCAGGAGGAGAGAAGAACATGGCTTTGATATTAAGTTGTAGACCTGGTTGTTCTTTCTTTTGAAAGTTGCAGAAAAATGGCAAGGAGAGTCTCAAAACCTGATGTGGCTTTTCTTCCTGTACAAAGAATTGGGAGGGGAAAGGCTCTTTCTGCATTTAGGTGTGTGTCTGGAGTCGGTTTGGAAAACGGAGCCCTGTTGACTTGAGAAAATGTAAAGCACTTAATGGCTCAAAGTGTAGTGGCCCGATAAACTTGTGATACCTACAATCCATGCTGTGAATACAGTTCCAGTCTCCATTGGTCTAGGTGGGCAACAGGAAACAAGATGAGGAAGCACACAATCAGCCTGCCCCTCTCCCTGCATGGAATGTGGAATTGTCCCAGAAAATAAAAAGTGCTTGCCTTTTGTAATAAATGAAAATCTGCCCTTATTCCCTTATGGGGGACACAAGAGCCCTTATAGAGTCCTATGTAAGTTCTCCATCGGTCGGAGGAAAATACCAGAGGCCAACCAGAGAATACTGAGAAGCAAAGCAGCTTGTAAGCCTGATCTTTATTGAACTGTTGCAACAGGGTGCTCCCTTCACATGCAGGAGAAGGAGGAGGACCCAGAACCAAGGTGTGTCCACCCTTATATAGACATTTTAAATTGCCAGCCCTGGAGTCCAAGCCCACCCCCAGAAACATCATACCTACATCACAGAAAGGGCGGGCTACAGCAGAAATCTGGGTGGGTTGTTTACCTACTGTGTGGCAAGTTACCTGTTAATGCTTACTGGATTGATACCCTGGGGAGCCTGGCCAGTCTTTTGTAATGATAAATACTTAGTTCCTGAGCCAGATCACAGGCTCACCCTATTCATACACAGATATACCCTTAAGACAGGATTTGTGAAGGAAAAGACAATGGGGAGGCTCCTTCATTTGACCTTGCAGAGAAAACACCTGGTCAGCCTGGGAGTAAATGGCTCCAAAATGGCTCCATGGCTGCTTCAGACATGTGGCCTATATATCTATGTGCGTGTTTGCTTGGTACATTTATGAACCTTTATTATATACATAAGGCCTTAATTTATTTATTTCACTTTTAACCAGAATACTTAACTCTGTATTTTGGCTACTGGCTGAATCCTAATAGTCTGGTCTGAGTAATAAAACCTTGATCTGAAAGGCGATAATTTCTTGCTTGAGTGTTTGACTAAGACTAGGGAAATGGGTTTCAAGCCCCATTCAGCCATGAAGCTCTTTAGCTGACCTTGGGTCAGTCACCGTCTCGTAGCCTAATCTACCTCAGAGGGTTGTTACGGGGATAAAATGGGGAGAAGGCGAACATGTGCATCACGCTGAGCTCCTTGGAGAAAAGGTGGGATACAAATGTAAAAAAAAATACAGTAAAAGTGGGTTTTATGAAAGATGCTTGAGCCAGACATTTCCATTGCAGAATGACTTCAGGGGGTTGGTGAGGTTGCCACTCAGCTTCTGTTGTAAATCCTCCTCTTTGCTTGCATGTAACTTGCTTTTAAAAAAAGAATCCTTTAAGACTCAACTCTTTGAAAAGGAAAAAATAATAATATTCAGAGCCTCTTTTTGTAAGCACTTCTAGAAGTCTGCTTAATATTTTAATTGGTGTGTGACAGATAGGAACAATCTAATCCTACACGGCACACATTTATATGCTGATGTCAGCAGAGCATTTAGTGCTCTCCACCTTAGAATGCTCATGGTTTCTTTTCCAAATCTCCTAGTACCAAATGTTCACATAATTTTTGTGAGCGTGTCTGTGGTTGTTCAGAGCTTTTACATACTGCTGTTTTTGCATCATTTTCAAGGCTTGTTTTTTCACTGTATGATCCCGGCCAATCAGGGACCATGCAGTGAATGTGATGATGTTGTAGCTCTCCATAGCTAGCCAGATTTGGCCAACTGACAAAATAGCTGAGAACAAATGTGTGGTTTTCCCTTGTGCTACTCTCACTCTGAAGGGTGTGTGCGCGTGTGTGTGTGTGTGTGTGTGTGTGTGTGAGAGAGAGAGAGAGAGAGAGAGAGAAAGAAAACGAACAGGTTTTCATTGCCAAGGAAATCAAGCCATTGCTCCCTGCCATTCTGCACTATGCTGGTGGTTTACTTGCCCATAAACACCATGTAGCAAGACTTTCACCCCAACATAGTCACTAGTTACAGCTGACCAATTGTTATGTATGCAGTGGTCTGTGTTTGCCTGATCCTGAGTCTGGACCAGGATCCTGAGTCCTATCCAATCACATAAGATTGTCAGAGCTTGGGCTACTGTCATAGGCTCTTGAGCTCTGGGTTATGATTTGTGGCTTGGGGGCTTTGACAACCAGTCACGTTGAGAGTAGGAGTGGCCCAGGCTTTCAGAAATACACATAAGCAATTGCATTGCCCTGTTTGACAATTCAGTTCTGTTAGCTATAGGCTCTTGCTGTAATCACTAAGTGATTACCTCATAGAAACCCACACACACTTCACTAATTGTGTGTAGAAACACAGAAATCTGCCTTATACTCTTTCAGACCTGTAGTCCATCTAGCTCAGCTTTGTCTGCTCCTCCAGGATTTTGGACTGGAGACATTCCCAGTCAGGTATTGAACCTGGGACCTTCTGCATGCAAAGCACAAGCTCTGTTACTGAGCCACAGCCCTTAACCAATGAACCTTCATCCCACTAGATGGAAATGTTCATCCAACTGAAAGTAACAAGAGTGCCAATCTACCGTATTTTTCACACCATTGGACGCTCCGGACATTAGGACGCACTTTGTTTTAGAGGAGGGAGAACAAGAAAAAAAATTCTCCCCCTCTCTGCCCAGTGCCCCTTCAGTGAAGCAGCAGGAGGCGCTGCACAGAGAGGGGGAGAACTTTCCCCCTCTTGTTTTCCTGCTCTAAAACAAGGTGCCGTTTAAGGTGCGTTCAGGTGGCTACCTTGGAAGCCTGGAGACCGAGAGGGGTCGGTGTGCACTGACCCCTCTCGCTCGCCAGGCTTCAGGTTCCTTTCGACCTGCTCTTTGGGGCTGGCGGGGGAAGCCCACCACCAGCCCCAAAGAGCAGGTCAGAGAGCAGCGGGCGCGCTCTCCCGGCTGGGGTGGTGACGCGCGGCTATAGAGGCTCCTGCCGTAGCTGCGCGTCACCTCTCCAGCCGGGAGAGGGTCGCGGGGGGCTGCTTTAGGAAGGGGGAAAAGTGCGTCCTATAGAGCGAAAAATACGGTACATTCTGCCACAGCTAATCAACTATACACAAGTGTATTGGGGTGAGAGAGTGCCAGGGTCAACTTGGCAACAGGAGAACATTCCTTCTCTTCCCTGACACCAGTCCCCTTGGAAGCCATTTCCTCAACCTTTAACAAAGGGTGTGAAAAGCCACTGATAAAGGATTGTGATAAAATAATAATAATAATAATAATAAAATAATAATAATAATAATAATAATAATAATAATAATAATAATAATAATAAGAAGAAGAAGAAGAAGAAGAAGTTATGATGCACATCCACTAAAGTGGTCTGTTTCTTTCTATGGCTTCTTTCTTTCTCCTGACAGGTAAACAAAACAAAACAATATGTCTTCACCTTAAATTTGTTAGTAAACTGGGAAGCTATTCAGGGAGACTGATTTAGACCACAGAATTATGACAAGGACACTGTGCATGTTTGGTAATGTGCATGATAAGTTGGTGAACTCATTGAGCTGAGTTGGCTTGTGACTGATGTTTTGCAGAGGGACCAGAGGACGTCATGACCCTATTCAAGCTTGCATGGATTTATACTGTAGTAGGTAGTCCCTCTATCCCATTCACTTTGCCTTCCTCCTCCTCCTCTGGGGCAGCTACAGGGACTAAGGGCTTTTTTTTTTCCAGGCTATGGAGAGCAGGTGTTAGGCTGCCCATTCCTTTCCTCACAGTGCAATGTACCCAGCCCATGCACTAATCTTTTCCCACATATGGGTTGTCTGAAATCCTTTCCCGATTGATGACACATTTGAGATTATGTGAAAATTTGGTGTGTTACTGTTTTTTGGGATTGCCGATGGGTTTGTTCAGGGTAGAGAGATAAGATGTCAATCAGGGATTATATTAAATACTGAAATGAATGCTACCCCATCTTATACAGCTAAACTACACGGGATAATTTTCAGACTTGTATGAAACATGAGAAGACTATACATTCAAGGTGTTTGTGCAATGTATAATTGTTTTCTTATGAATTCTACCTTCAAAACAAAGAATCAAGAAAATTGCACGGAAGCAGGAATAGAGAATTACAAACAGCATCTGAAGTTCTGTATCTCAGGCTGTTTATTATCACTTTGCCATTTTATGTGTCAGGCTTAAATTTCCCTGCAGCAACAATTTAAATCTTTTTACTTCTTTCTTGAGGCAGCTTAAAAATTTAATTTAGTTGAGACACTCCGTCTATGCTTTATAATAGCAATATAGAAAACTCTACTAATTTGGAGGGTTGACCCTTAAACAGATTATTTGAATTTAAACATAATTAGTCAGCTTTATTCCTACTACCATACTGGCTTTCTCCAATTTATTCATGTAAATTTGCTTGAATTATGGCAGACAGTATTAGACACATTCTGCGGCAAATCAAATACTCACAATTCCATTCATTGTCATCCACTGGCTGCATGCATGACTATCTGCCTGCTGGGCAGACATTGCGAGTATGGGTGTGTGCATTGTGGTATGAGTTCCTGGCCCACAGAGTAGGAATTCACTCAGGCCAAGGTAACTGGCCTGGAGAAACTGAGAGTGGCAGAAAGGTTGGTGGATGACACCTTTAGAGTGTGGATATTACAAAGCTTTTATAAAATATATATGGCGAGATCACACTTGGACTACTGTGTACAGTGGTCATCTGGTCATCTCACCCCACAAAGGATATAGCGCTGGAAAAGGTTCTGTAAAATGCAGCCGAAATAATTACATGGCTGGAACAACTCCTTTATGGGGAAAGGTTGCTAGTTTATAAGAAGGCTGACTAAGGGGAGACATGATAGAGGTAAAATTATGCCCAGTGTAGAGAAAGTGGACAGAGGTTCATCTCCCTTCATCATAATAGTAGTAGTCCCTGGAGCCAACGTTGTAAAGCTGGAGAGACAACTGACAAAACTATACTGTGCATATTTAAACTGAGGAATCTCACAAGATGTAGTAACGGCCATCAACTCCCTCCCTGTTAATTCTTCTCTCTTTTATTTTTTAAATATAATTTTTATTAAATTTTCTGTTTTACAATTTAGAATACTCATTTAAACGTCCTTAAAACATCAATGACTTCCCTTCTTCTCTTTCCATGGTTCATTTTGCATATCATAAATCCCTGCATATTTTACAAAAACTGAACCATTCAGTATTCCATTATCACATCCATCAGAACTTACTTACACTGTTGAACTTATCTTAATGCTGCCAACGTTTTCAAGTGTACACAATTTCCCCCCATATATTCAATAAACATTTTCCAATCTTCTCTAAATTTATGTTCTTCTTGTTCCCTTATTCTATATGTTAAGTCTGCAAGCTGCAATATGCGCATGTGCCCAACTTGAGTAGTTTGAAAAGAGGATGTGACAAATTCATGGAATATGTTTAACCTCCATTCATTCAGTTTACTTGTACGACACTTTTCCACCCACACATGCACAAACACCCACTCACACCATGCTCAAAGTGGCTTACAACAAAGTAAACAGGAATGCATTTCAAACAAATACAAAAATAATTTCCATAACATAACAAAACAATAGCAAATATAATAACAGCCAAAAACCTCAGTTTTAAATACTATAAATGTAACAAAATTACTTAAGGAACATGCAGCATCCAATAGAAAAAAATAACCAAGGCGCTCCACAGTTTCACCTTAGTCCTAGAATCACCCTTCCCATGATGTCATATATAATCTCCAAGCTTTTATATCTTGGGAATAAAGCGAGAAGTTGTGAATCACAGAAAGGAGTGTCACAAAGATTCCCATAATGAAGCACATCTCACTTCTAGATTTGGAAAGACCTTTATCCAGCCAGCATTTATCACGACGATGTCATTTTTGGGATGGGCTCTTTTAGGACAGCAATATACAAAGCATGATTCTGTACGCACTGAGGCCTCAATTCTTTTATGTAGGGTAGAGAGAAGTTTTCAGCCCTGAAAATGGCTGGTGGAAAAGGCAATACAAAGCCCTGTTGCCCCAAGAGTCCTCAATAAGTTTCCCTCAACTGTTTCCCTAAGTTATGGAACGGAAATACACAAAGTCTCAGGTTTCCAGGAGCTAGACTTTTCTCTCACCTCAAAGCAAAGTGGCTCTTCTCTATTGGCCAAAATGGAATCCAAAGTGGTGTCCAATAAAAATCTTGCCTTAAATGCACACTTTTTAGATAGGTTTAAAACTATAATAGATGGGAGGACTGAAGGTGACCTTGCCTTTAACTAAAATACTATTTATTAATACTGATTCTGATGTGAAAGTATCTAGTAGGGGTTTTACCTAATCCATTTCTTTTCCAGATGTCAAATACTAAATGGGGAATTTGGAAAATATCAGTAACTAAATATAATTCTGGGACTTTGGTGCAATTTTGTACACTGAATTATTTATTTCAGTCATTACATTCCAGAAATATTTTATCTACCACATCTTAGATCTATTTAGACCCCATCACTATGGCACCCCGAAACTTCATATATATTAATGAATGTATTCTTGCAACACTTTGGTGAAGCTGTGAAGATAACATGCTACATACACCTGTGTACACAGACGTGTATCAGGGAAAAAAATACAATGTTCTTTTAAAAGACCATGGAACTTAAATCTTCATGTTTACTGACAAACCAGTCAAAATTAGTAGACATGTCTATAGTTCAACTAATTACATGACTAAATTTGAAGTGCAGAGTGAATAGAATGTGCACTGAAATAAATGGGGACTTAATGGGGAGAATGAAGGTAGCTCAGGTGTTCTGAAATAAGATCCAAACACCACCTAATAGAGGGACTAGCTATTCTTTAAAATAAAAATAAGTTTTGTGCATGTTTTGTGCTATTTACAATAAGCATCTTGTCTGTTTGGCTGTCTTTTTGTGGTTTTAGAAAGCTGCTATTTTATTTTTGTATCCCACTATGCTTGAAATTATTTGATATCCACAAGTAACTGTAGCATAACATTTAATCATGGGGAAAATAAAACTTTTCAAAAGGCAGACATTTTAAGAAGCTCTTCCTAATGTCAAGGGAATCATCTTGTGAAACATCTAAATGACCTTCATACTGCTAGTACAGAAATTTCAAAAAAGAGAGTTGAAACAAAGCTGATGACTGTCATACTCTTGGTGGTACATGCGCCAATATGACCTTCGAGTGATGGTTTCACTAAAGAAGCAATGATAAAACATGCATGAAAACATCTATAGGCATGCTGTGTTTCCCTTAGACATACTTAAAATGGTTCAGGTTGGAGGGAAGATTGTAAGCCTGCTGTCTCATTTGACTGAATGATTGTAAGCCCCCCTGGGAGCCTTTTTGGTTGAAGAGCAAGGTACAAATGCTCAAAATAAAACAACAGTGAACAGAAATTCCAAAGAACTGTGTTTCTTCTGAAATGGGAATAATCACAGATTGGACCTTGGATTGACAAAGGAGTGGCTCTAAACAATGGTAGAGGTTTGAGAAGAGTGAGCAGGGGGTGACACTGGGGCGAGCAGTTGGCAGTTTAAAACAAACTTTGAGTATAGTGAGAAGGGAGTTTGGACAGGCTTTGCTGTCTTAGATTTAGCTTCCGTGTTGTACCCATCTTTGCTACTTCTAGTTTCTAATATATGTAAACATTGGTTGGAGAAGTATATTGCAAAATCTGGATCCACGTGAATTTTGAAGGATGGCTATTTTTCAGTTCTCATATTGTTTTGGAAAGTGCAAATTTGATATATTTGGCTTTCAATACGAACCATATTAAATTTCTGTCCCATCCCTATCTATCTCCATCTACAAAACTGCTCGTTTATGACCGTAATAAAACAGGTTGACTGATATCTCCCACCTACAAAAGGGGAACAAAAACGCTTATTTTAGGGGAAAGTGTGCATTAAAATACATGTATTTATGAATATACCATACAAAATGCAAAAGAGTGTGTATTTGGAAAGATGCATGATGAAATTCAAGCAAAGTTTTGCAAAATGTGGCAAAACCTAAGATTGGAAAAATGAGGATCCAGGTGGCTCTGCAATTGACACATTTACCCATCCCATGTATTTGCAGCTATCGAAGTAGCGGCATTGTATCTGGTTTCTTCTAAGTAACAGCTTTGCTGCTGCTTGCCGTGGCAATGCCATAATTAGCAGCCCAGCAGGCTGCTATTGCCCTCGGTGCCTCTGGGTGAATGGTGCCATGTCAGGATGTGGCATCATTCCAGAGGCATTGTTGGAAGGGAAGGAGAGAAAATGGCAGCCTAGGAGCACTGGGGGGGAAGGGAAGGACAGGAGCCTGCTGGGCTGCTGACTGCAGCTCCACCAATACAAGCAATGGCCAAGCTGCTAGTTAGAAGAAGAAATCTTTAAACCAGAAGCACTAAGCCTTCCCCACTCCCCATCCATTTTTCTTTCCTTTTTTTTTTTTTTTGGAATCTCCCCTCCCCACAAGAGTATTGCAAAAAATAAATAAAAAAATTCTGCCCTACTTTCCTGGCCTGCAGCGGGGGCTGTGGAATGGGCGGTACCCTTGACTCAGAAAACGTTTGGTTTTTCAACAGTATTTATGAACATTGCACTGGGTATTTACAATTCAAGATATGAATTGAATTAATATGTAAAATAAATCCATCAGCGACACTGACGCGTGTGAATTTAACATTCTGTTTCTGCTTATCCAGTTTGATCACAAATGCTTTAAAACATACATGAATACAGGAGAGGCATGGCGAAGCTCAAAGCAAATGCATTTAAACATTTGAACAGCTATTAATGGAATTCTTCCCCCAGGTGTATGCCCAGCTCTCTGTATGACTCTGCTGAGCTTGGTTAGTTACACCCCTGGAAATAAAAACTGGAGAAAATGAAAGGCTAAAAAGATAGAGGACTCAGGCAAAGATAATGCAAGCATAAAATAAGCTCAGCATATTGCACTCTCCATAGATATAAAAAGCCAACAGTGATCTTGAGCTACAGCAGAGCTCTCTAGGACAGACTTGCTTTTCAAACGCTAAGAAAATTGTTGAGACTTCAAAATCTTTGTAAGGGGCAAGGAGGAAAGGGGGTTAGGAAAGTGTAGCATGCTGATAATGAATTACGGATTCACAGATATTAAAAGATAGGGAAAATCTATCCAATCACGTATGCCCTGCTGTTGATGCTGGATAGTTTCCTTTCAGTGAAAATCACAGCTGCTATGTCCCATTCAGTTTTCAAAGAGGTTTCCTTCCCACTACTTCCCTTGAGCGATAAATTCTACCATCTCACAAATCCCAGAACCAGATTTTGCTCTCTTTTGTGTGGGCTAATAAGCCTACATTTATCAGTTTCCATCTTGTTCCAGATTTTATTATTATTATTTTATAGTTGTCATTTGAAACTCATTGAAAATCAAATTTGTGTTCATTTGCATGGGAATATATGCCACCAAACTTAGTGAAACTTACTTTTTGACTAAATATGATTATGATTGCTTTATGTGTCTCATTGGTTCTCGTGCTCTAAAGAGCATAACACAGTACAGTGGAACCTCAGTTTTCAAAAGTCTCTGTTGATGAACATTTTGGAACTCGAACGCTGAAAACCCGGAAGTAAATGCTTCCATTTTGGAACATGCCTCAGAAGTCGAATGGTTTCTGCTGAGGTACCACTATATTTTTCTCAATTTTCACTGTAAATTTGCAGACTGCACTTTGCACCTCAGTTTTTGAACGTTTCAGAAGTCGAATGGTCTTCCAGAACAGATTACGTTTGAAAACCGAAGTTCCATTGTATTGCACTTCAGTATATTGTTGCCATTGCACTAAAGACAGAAAGCAAAACTGAATGCTGGTATGTCAAAATAATTCCTTTATTCTAGCAAGAACATGTTTCCTATCCACAACGTATTCCCTCCAAACATTCAAGGTACCCCGTAGCGGTATTCAAGTTCGACAAGTTACGAAGTTGCTTATAATACATTTCAGTACTGACATACTATTTGTTTTACTGTGATTTTCATGCTACTCCATAACATGTGAGCTGTTACCTGCTAGACATTTTATAGGTAATTTGCAATGCACTGTATAAACAAGAAAACCTCTGTTGCATATGTGGAGCTCTTTTTAAAAAAAATATATTTGCCCTACTTTCTTCTAAGAAGTGGGCTCAGACATATCTAAAGCATCCAGATGCATCCGAGAGGATTTCCTTCATTTACATTTTAAGTACTTAAAGCACCATATTCACCTTGTGTACATATTTTGATATCTTACCACAGTCACATGCAGAATATCTTTTAAATTGTGGGTAATAAAGAGACTAGTGTCACTGAGGCTGGAAAGAGATGTTGCAGAAGACCTTCTGCTTCCTCTGAAAAACACAGCCCCATGCATCTTCTAGTAATCTAGAAAGGGTGATGGTGACATATCCCTACCCCTGCTGTACTTCACTGACTACTCCTTGTGGGGGCAGGAAGGATGGCTTCATGGGGACATGATGCCATATGTTTTCTATTACTAGACACCATCAGGGGAAAGAGCAGAAGGAAACACAAGACTGTTGCTTTCAGAGTAGCCACATCTAACTTCTTCATTCACAATTCATAGACTGTAGCCCAGGAGTAGCTAACCCCCAGTTGACAGGCCTGATTGAGGCTCCCAAGAATTTTTTTCTGAACCATCCAAGATTCCAGTGCTGACAGTAAATTAATATTAAACATTAAACATAGTGCTGAAGTGTGCAGAGCCAGCACCCTACTGGGGATGCAAATCATCCCTTCCTGGGTCATAAGACTGATCATTTGATGAGCAGGGCAGGCAATATAACTTTGTTGTTGTTGTTTAGTCATTTAGTTGTGTCCGACTCTTCATGACCCCATGGACCAGAGCATGCCAGGCACTCCTGTCTTCCACTGCCTCCCGCAGTTTGGTCAAACTCATGCTGGTAGCTTCGAGAACACTGTCCAACCATCTCGTGCTCTGTCGTCCCCTTCTCCTTCTGCCCTCCATCTTTCCCAACATCAGGGTCTTTCAGAGTAGTCTTCTCTTCTCATGAGGTGGCCAAAGTATTGGAGCCTCAGCTTCATGATCTGTCTTTCCAGTGAGCACTCAGGGCTGATTTCCTTAAGAATGGATAGGTTTGATCTTCTTGCAGTCCATGGGACTCTCAAGAGTCTCCTCCAGCACCATAATTCAAAAGCATCAATTCTTCAGCCATCAGCCTTCTTCATAGTCCAGCTCTCACTGCCATACATGCAATATAACTAGGGGTAGACTAATCTGTCAATTTTCTTTTCTCTCAGTTTCTTACTTTTCCAGTCTTAAGTTCATTTCACTACATTTCTAGATCAGTTTGTGATTTATTAAAGTTATCAGAAACATTCCTCCATAATTTTGGCCTACTTATGCACAGGCATTTCCCCCAAATATAATGTATTTTTGAATGTCACTTTCTTTAATATATGCATTTTATACACATTTTCCCTTCCATGTGCGTTTTTTTTTTGTAGGTGGGCATTACAATATTCAGAGAAGTGTGAATTTTGAAGTCTAGCAGTGTTTATTTTCACACATTGTTCTGGGAATGCAAGCTAAGTAAGTCCACATTAAGAAGTGAAGCAAACTGAATCCCCCCCCACCCATAGCAATAACCCCCTCCATACCTGAGTTGTATGGATCAGCTCAGGAGGGAGTGCTGTGTGCTTGCCTAATTGTCTTCTGTGTACGTGTGCAAGAGAGAGAGCGCGCAAGGGGTGTGCAAACTCACCTCTGATGTGCGAGCCCTGGAGGGTTGGCCAAGGGTGAATGCCAAAAATGTTGTTAGCTTCCCCCCCCCCCAAGTTATCTTCCCCTGCTTATAATCACCCACACGTTTGTATCCTAAATGGTTTGGGGCCAGATTACCTGGAGGATTTACCTCCTTCCACAATTACCTACCCAGACCCTACAATCTTCTGAGGCCCTTTTCTGGGTATCCACACCAAATGATACCCAGAGGTGGCTAGCTGAGAGGGAGAGCTTTCAGTATTGGTATCTCCATTATGGAATGTCTCCCCAGAAAGGGTAATCTAGTATCTGTGGTCTTTTCAGTGCCAGGCAAAGTTGGTCTTCAATACATTTTTGAACTTTTATTCTATTAGCGGCTGTACTCTTGGATTTTATTTTCATGTATTTTTGTACTTCATGGTTTTGATTTTGACTTGTGAACCACCCAGAGAATGCTATAAGGATGTGTATAAATATCTACAAAGAGAAAGCGTGCAAGTGTTCTTTTTTATTATTACCATTTATGTCTACCTTATGATCAGTGTTTATGGTATGTTGCAGAGTAAGCAAAAGAGATGGGTCCCTACTTCAGAGATTCATTTTTATGTACTTATTATGTATATTTATTTATTACTATTTATATTCCATCCTGACTCTGAGCTCAGGGCAACATCCATAGTTCTCTCTCCCCCTGCCCAAATATCATCCTCACAACAACCCTTTGAAGTAGGTTGAGATGAGAGATAATTGACTGGCCCCAAGCTTGTCCTATGAGTTTTGTTGGCTGAGTTAGGGTTGTGAACCTAGGTTTTGTGAGTCCTAGCCCCACACTCTTTATACCACACATAAATAAATACATGAGCATTCCAAGTAAAACTAGATACATTGTTTTTTGTTGAAGATTATTATTTTTTTATAAATAAAACCTTATAACATTTTCCTTTTTTTAATTGAACGGGGTTTAAGAATGGCACCAAAAAAGTTCTGCCATAACAATTCAACATTGCCATTCTGAGGCAAACGCGTACCCTCATTATCCTAATCCAAGAGATTGAGAGTGAAACCTCGGAGCCAGCCATGTCAGCTATGCAAAGCAAAACAAGTAATATCAAGAGCCTGGGAGCCCCATGGTTAAAGATCCCACACGTTTCTTAGCCAATTTGACCCATCTCTAATGTCTATTTAAAGTGGAGCACTTGGTAGCAATCTGGATACATATTTTTGCTTAAATTCTCCTTTGATACGGCAGCTGTCAAGCAGCCAAAAAGCCTGACCCAGATGTACTGAGTAAACCCAGCAGATTATTTGTCAAACAAATTCTGGAATCCAATATTTGTTTTTTTTATTTAATTGGTATGCAAATGCAGAGACAAGGTAGCATTTGTGCTTGATACAGTTGTCACTTCAAATTCTGGTAACATTCATTATCGTGCTTACAGATGTTTTTTCACACCTAACATCTGCCAATACCACCTAAACCCCAGGAAGTCGTCAAACCTGTGCAAACTTCCTTTCTGTCTCGCTCCTGCTCTCTGTTATCTGCTCCATGCACGCTAATTTTGTGCATCTGAGGCCTCTGCTCGCCAGAATTATGCCTGCTTCCTAACACCTCTGCCTCCAGAGCTTTGGATTTGAAATTGAACAGACACAGAGCCAATTTATCACAGGATGACATGTGTCATGTTCATGGTATAACCAGAGGGACCTGCTGTACGCACTGTATTTATCCTTTTGTTGTCAGCCTGGACCAAGACAATATAGGCAATAGGCAGCCATTACATTTATAAAGCATGATGCAAACACTTAACTGATGAAACAGTAAATAGTTTCTTTCAAAACATAGAACTAGATCATTTTGTTTAGGAACAGATTTCTTTGGGAGGGGGAAGAGGGGTTCCAAAATAATCAACTGGCATTCAGACATACGGCATTTCAAAATGTCATGACTTAATACCAATGCATTAGCAAGCAAATCCAGAAAGAAAAAGAAACACAAAATTCCTCTCCTCCTGCATTGTGCTTGCAAATAAGTAATCATGCTATTCATTAGTGCCAAACGCTGTACTATTATAAAAATGGCAAACACTTTTGCTACACGAATGACTAAAACTGTTTAGATATAGTAGGGGTGCCAAGAGCTGGGGTGTGGGGGCAAAGTCACAAAAAACTGACATACGTCTGGATTTTTTCAGACTTTTTTTAAACAATTCCCGCCCGGACACTGCTGCTGACTACAGTATTTTGGATATGTCCAGGAAATTCTGGTCATAAGGCTCCCCTATGAGCCAACTCCCCTCACTCAGTTTTGAAATGAGTCTGTTATTAGAAAATAATGAAAATTATCTCTTTCTCCATCACCGAGAATTATAACGTTGGTTGCATTGCATCCTGTTCCCTTAAAAGCCCACCTATTGTTGCCGAAGCTGTTGATACCAGTCACTAATAAGATCTAAGCAAATATCCCCTCAGAGGTATTTTCAAGAGAACTGCTGGCAAACCCAAACAGCTCGCAAAGTTTGTGTGGTAAGGGAGAAGCTGTGCAGTCCCTGATCTTGTCTGGCCAAGCATTGGTCAGTTCCGCAGTCAATAACTTATGAAAAGCCATAACTTATGAAAAGCTTTTAAATATTTTTGCTCTTAGCTTTCCCTGCTCTCCTTACCCTGTTTAGCCTTCGATGTTAGGTACTAGCACTTGCTTCAACTGTTATAGGCCACCTTAAGCACTTCATATTGTGTGTGTGTGTCTTTTATACTGTAGGTTCAGAAACTCTAAAAGAGCTAAAATTTAGCCATAAATGGGGCAGCTATATTTCTAAGGAATTCTCCTTTAATGGGGATGAAAAATTTTCATCCCGATTACAGGAATATGTGTGTTTCAAAGGGCTTGTATTTTATGTGTATATTGATTACTGCGCTATTAACTCTCAGATCAATAAACATAGTAAACATGATGCTAGAGAACAGGTTTCCTGCCTTAAAGAAAAGCTTTACACTCCTGACTTTGAGAACGAAGGTTTACATTAGCTAGGAAGATAGAAGTGGATGGAGTACGACTAAAAGGCATTTGATCATCTGGAGGTTTAAAAAGAATACTGCCCGTTAGATGGTTTGCATATGCATATTACACATGAATGGTTCTGATCAGAAACCATTAAGTTTAAACCAGAACAGTTTGCCTGCATCACATCACCAAACCAATCTTGCTAAAGTTTTAATATGGGTTCTACGGCACGTGGGTGATTAATTTTCCATTTTAGGTGCAGTAGATCTGAACTCTGCACCCCTGAGCTTGCAGAATTAATGATGCTCATTTGGCAGATAGCCACAAGTGGACAAATGGCTGGTCAAGTTGCTGATGCTGAGAACTAGCATTTCCAAGAAACCCAGGAGGGGGGGAAAGGAAGTAAAGAAAGTGATGAAAGTTTTAAGGGCCCAAAGGGAAACTTCCTGCACGCCTGTCTAAACAGTTTTGTGCCACATCTAATACCCATAAAAGTGCCAGAAGGATCTGGGAGAAAGGAACTGCCCTTCACAGACATGTTCATGCTCACCACATGGAGGCAACAAAACATGCATGTACTTTGCAATTTATCTCTTGATTATGTAACACATCATGATGTTTAGGCACATGTGTGACACGTCTGCATTGAAAAATAGAGTTGGCAGTGCAGTCTGTAGAAGTTCTATCCATAAAGATTAATCTTTGGTGGCCTGTTCATACTTGGAAGTCATCACTTGATGCTACAGTCAACAAGTAAACAGATTCTGGCTGCTTATCAGTTCCCATTCAGTGATATGGGTTGCCAGATCAGGCGCACCTGAGACCCTGAGATTTCAGGGCCCAACCTTGAAATCTAGGGGCAGTCCCTGATGATGCCATTTCTTTTTAAGGCCCTCTTTCCCATCTGGAGATTCAAATCCTCCTCTGCTGGGGACCCCGCTAGGGGCGCATTGGAAGATGGCCGGCAATACTATCTCTCCGGCTCACACGAGGTAATTAAGAAGCTAATATGGGAGTAATTAGCCTCCCTAGTTTTCCCAGGGAATTGGGAAAACACTGCCTTTGCCTGATAAATCACCCCCAAGTTCAAAAGAAGGAGGGGGTGAGGGCACTAGGCGCACAGCTCTCGTGTGGGTTTTTCGCTCTCCCGGACGCCGTCTCTGATTGCGCAATGTGGTTGCAGGAGCTCAAAATAAACAATTAGAGAGCAGCAAATGCACATGTTTCGAGTGAAGAAAGGGAGTTTAGGCTGCTATTTGAAGCGACCTCTGTGAATCATAGAATCATAGAGTTGGAAGAGACCACAAGGGCCATCGAGTCCAACCCCCTGCCAAGCAGGGGAAGTTGAGCGACGGGCTGGATTCAACAGGAAAATATATCAAGAAGAAGATACATGAAAGATGTCGGTATGTCGGAACGGGACGGAAAGGGGGGGGACTTTTCTTTTTTTCTCTATGTGATTACCTAACAATCCCCGCTAAGAAGAACCGTTGCAACAATTGATTATAAGCGGGATGATTATGAACTGTGTGGAAACGAATTATTAACGAAAGGCTTTGTTTGTGCAAGATCTGGAAAGGAATGAAAGGCTTTTGGAATGATGCAGTTACAAAAAGAGATTCGCCATGACAGGCAGGCTTCGTTGCAGGATTGATGATCAAGAGGGGGAGGAAGCCATGGCTTTGTTATTATATTGGACTCTGTGTTTGACCTGGCAGAACCCCCTGAAAAGATCGAGGTGGGAGTGACAAGCCTGCAAAAATTAATGAGCAGACGCTAAGACTGTTTTATATGGAAGTGTTGAAATGACGTCTGCTGTTTGAATATGATTTTTGGATTAATGAGAAAATCCACACAGGACTATGACAACGTTTGTTTTCAACTCGCTTTTGGAGACTATCAGAGGTTACAAAGAAAGGAAAAATATACGATAACAACAAGAAGAGATGAGGAAACAACAAAGAGAGGACTGGATAGAACTGTGAACATCAATTGGACAGAACTGTGAACATCAAAGCAGCAGCAATAGAGATCATTGGATCCCTTTCTGAGCTCGAAGCATGGTTACCCCCAACAAAAATTTAAAATTTGGCTCTGTAATTTGGAACTAATGTGATTTGGTTTGTTAATAAAAAATACTTTTTTTAAAAAAAACCCTCCTCTGCTAACTGGAGGGGTTGGGAAAACCTGGATACGTCAGGTCAGCCCTGGAGATCTGACAACACTATTGGGGAACCAATGTGAACTGATGCATCCCTGTCCATTTGGGCTGCATTGATTAGAGGTACAGTAAGCCTGCAACTTGTGCACATTGAACTTGTAATCATTCAGTTTTACGTTTGTGGCAAAAAATAAATAAAAAGGTGGCCCAAAAGTGTGCGGGGTTCTGGGGAAAATGCCTTTGTCAATCTCATTCGCCATTGAACCCAATGGGTTTTGACTACGCAATTCTAGCTTTAGGTACAGAACACAACCCCCCACATAAGTTGCAGGCCTACTTACGATATTGCACTCATTAACTTCAGCTTTAAATCCAACCTGATATGCCCCACAGAGGAAAAATTTGCAGGAGAAAGTCTCAGTTAGTTTATATTGGTTTACCTCATGTTATCCATTAAGAAAAGTGAGCAATACATTCTTCTTCAAAAGTGAAGTACAGCTGTCTGCCATTATGAAGTAAAATGCATTCATGCCAGCAGGATGGTTAATAGACTTTAAAATATCATGGCTATTTTAACCAGAACTACCATGGATATTGATACTATATAGTTCTACATTCTGCAAATGGATAACAGAACTATTTTCCTTGGCAATCTGCAGTCAAATAAATGGGGTGGTGCCTTTGCAAATAATGGAATTATTCTAGGTAGGTGCAAAGCGCAAGTAAACAGGGCAGGGAAGTCTCTGCAATCAGATATACAGAGGCACCACAGTGCTATAATATGTATTTTTGTCATGGTATAATTTTTAAATCCTATTGGCTCTTCTTTTCGTATTCCCTACCTGAAGATATAATCAGCAGATTCTGACAATCATCTCCACAGCAGTTAACCACCACATCATGTACAGAGGATTATGACTTTAGAAAAAGAATAAGCAGCAGGAGTAGATGAAGTCTTAATAACAAACATTCTGTTGTCATTCACATGCCCTAAGACGATGATAAATTTGCCCCTGTAGTTCTTTTAAGATGTGCACGTTGCAATATCCACTGGTAAGCGCTTTGCCGAAATATAAAACAGAGGCGTTCACTAGCATTTTTCAAGTTATACACTAGAGTATTCCCAGAGCAGCAATGATTTTCTCCCAACATAAAAGCAACCATTCCTTCCTTTAACTTCTTAACTTCTCCTCTATCTTCATTTCCTCATTAAAGAAGCTATACAAACTAAAGCACTGGAAAGACAGTATTGTAGGAGGCTGCTAGATAGAAAAACGGAGTCATGTTTCATTAAAAGTGTACCAGTGAATAATTAGATTGTTATAGCCTCGACTGCTCCCTTCTCAGTCTCCCTCCCACTTCTTCTTTCTGATTTTAAGGCTCTTTGCTCAAAAGGAGGGCTGGCAATGCCACAGAGATTAATCCTTTGAGTTTTCTCCATAGGGTAAACAAGTTAGGTTTCCAAATACAACTTGTGTGAGCCTTATGAGCATCTTGCACATCTAGTTCTTTTGTGGCTGTGTTTCAAAGTGTGGGTTATTGCCTGCAAAGCCCCAAAGGGTAAGAAGCCAAGATGTTCGAAGGACTGTTTCCATGTCTGAATTTTCCTGTCCTCTGTATTCAACATCAGAGGGAAGAGATGAAGGATTGCACACCTGCTTTGCACGTAGAAGGTCCAGGTTCATTCTCTGGCGCCTGCAGGTTGGACTGCAAAAATCCTGTAAGTCAGGGTCTGTCACATGGAGCTAGATAATGGTCTGACAGGATAAGGCAGCTTCCTAGGTTTCTAAAAGTGGACTTTTTAAATAATTGCGGACTGCAGAGCCACCTGAGAACCAGCCTCTCTCCTGCTGTAGCTGTTGTTGTTTGAATGTGCTGGCTTCTGTGTCTCAGGCTGAAAATTTAGCGTTTATTCTCCATATTATCAGTTGTTATTTGATGAGCTGTTATGTTAGCTGTAAGCTGCCTTGGAGGCCCTTGTTAAGGGCAAAAGTCAGGATTTAAATAATTTTACAAATAAGCCTTACCTATCAGAAGGTTGTCACTCCTTGAGAAGAAATTGGCTTCTTAAAGTATTGACCAGCTCCTCCTGGGGCCAAACATTGTGAAGTCAGCTGACAGTACATCAGCAGCTGAGAGGTTTGTGACATCAGCAACTTCAGAACCAAAGAATTGTCTTCTTTCCCCCTCCTCTGCTGCTAGTACTTCAGGTCCTTTACATGCTTTGTGTCCATTTTGTTGAACATAAGCAAATTTTGCATATAAAGAAAAACCTTTCTCAGATTGATTGATTGATTGATTGATTGATTAAGGTGAAGTAGTTGATTAAATTTAACAGCTTCTACTGCAGCCAAACAGTTATTGATATATTGATTGTAAATGTCTAGCCAACCAGATTGGTAGTTCGGTTCCTGATGAGGGTATTTAGCAGGCCAGCATGACAGTGACGTGGGATTGTGGACTAGAGTGATCATTCTGTAACATTATGGCAGTGGACTAAGCTGTATTGTAACTTTTGAATTAAGTATAATAAATAAAAAACAATAAAAAATTTAAATTAAAAAGTTATTATGTTTTTACCAGGTTTTGGTTGGGGGGCGCATTTTGGTTGGAATTGCCCTTGCTACTCAGGATGTGTCTTTATGTGTGCCTTTTTCTAACTCAGAAACAACAGAGTTAATCATAACTGAGGATTTTGCAATAAAAATAAGAAAGAAACAACAGAGTCATTGGATGGCAGGCAAGGAAGGACAGATAACAGGCAAGACAATTTGTGACAAGGTGGGAACTGAGTTCCCTTGCCTTTGGGGGTGGGGGCGAGGAGGAATGGATTTGAGATCAGCACCCACTGCCCATTATGGCCTGGAGAGCACGAAGACACAAGTGCAAAATGGCAGTTCAGGGACTAATGGGAATGCTGGCATGTAGGAATCTGGAAATGGCAGTGGCCAGGGAGAGATTTAGGTAGCTGCACCACAGCATTGATTAGGCAATATTTTAACATTAAAGCTCAAATTAAGTGCAAGCTCTGGAAACTAGCCGGATAGGAGTTGACCAAGCCTGTTTGTTACTGCTGCAAAACTTGTCTGCTGTACAGTGGTACCTCGGGTTAAGTACTTAATTCGTTCTGGAGGTCCGTTCTTAACCTGAAACTGTACTTAACCTGAAGCACCACTTTAGCTAATGGGGCCTCCTGCTGCTGCGCCATCAGAGCACGATTTCTGTTCTCATCCTGAAGCAAAGTTCTTAACCCGAGGCACTATTTCTTAGTTAGCAGAGTCTGTAACCTGAAGCGTATGTAACCCGAGGTACCACTGTACTATTCAGTGAAAGCATCTTTCAAAGTAGTGCATATGCTACCTATCAACAACTGAGAACTATTTACTTTGAACAATGCTTTTGCCATTTGATTCCTTTCTCCTTCCCAGATATAGGACACTTCTGTGCAGCAACATGAGAATAGGCCTTTTCTGCAGTGGCTCCCTGCTTGTGGAATGCTCTCCCTAGGGAGCCTTGCCTGGCACATTCATTACGTATCTATCAGAGTGGCTTAGGAAACCCAGTCAAATGGGTGGGGTACAAATAATAAAATTATTATTATTATTATTAGTTATCTGGCAAAAGCATTTCTCATCTCCCAGGCCTTATTATGTTATGTATTGTGTTTTTTACTGTAAACTGCTCTGTGATCTTTGGATGAAGGGCAGTATAGAAATGATGGTGATGATGATGATGATAGAATTCATTGAGTTATGTTAACCTCAGCGAACATCATACAAATCAAGACAAAGAACATTAAGACAAATCTAGTTCTATTTGAACTGAATGCCTGTTAGTCTCACACTTAGCTACCTTTCTGGCAATCCCAGGTAGAAGCTCCCTGGGGTGAGATGCAACTTTATTCTTCCTGTGAATAGACTGAGCATGCCTTAGGTAGTTTTGTGCTTCTCTAAACTCATGTCACCAGTGAACTACTCCTTTCCTCAAACCAGATGGGCTGGGAGCAGAAGAAACAGAGGAAGTTTACCTCCTGCCAACACACCCCTTCCTTCTGCATCCTTCCTCCTTTCCTTCACAGCTGGACCATGAAGCTTCAGTATCTAATTTGCTTGGCAGTTTTGACCAGAAGAACCTGAAGGAGGAGCAAATGAAACAGATTATAAATGTTTCCACCTTCTCTTCTGCCATACTTGGTGTGTGTGTGTGTGTGTGTGTGTGTGTGTGGATCAGTCAATTTTGTTTGCTCTCAGTTTCTCATTTTTCCTGTCTTTACTTCAATTTGCCCCCTTTCTGCAACAGTTTGCAATATATATATATATTTAAAAAATCCTCTCAAAAATTTGCCAGCAATGTAAGGTGCATTTCTCCTGACATGCACATTTTCATATGTGTCTTAAGTTACAAATTAGTGCATTTAAAATGTTATTTTCACCAATCACACACCTTTTTCTAAGTGTACACTTTCCCCAGTGGATACATTTTACGGTAGGAGAACTGCATTGCAAAAGTCAGAGAACTGCAGATAACCATGTTTTCGTTTGCATATCGTTATGAATTAAACAGCCTGCATTAAAACACAAACCAAAGTGAGTTTCTCCCCCTTCTCTAACCCCAACGCTCCAGAAGAAGAGCAGATATCCAGGAGCTTTTCCCATTTCCATTTTGGGGGTGACGGGGGAAAACCTTTTTCTGTAAGTTGTACACTACTCACATGATCTCAGGATCCAACCCCTTGTTTTTAATCATGAAGCATTCAGGCAAGTTTCCAAACAGTAAGCACTTTGAAATATCTATGAATACTGAAATATTTTATCTTTCTCAATCAAAGAGCAATAAAGGAGGCTGCTTCTTTCTGCCGTCTCTCTGTAAACCTACTCCTTGAAGAAAATTCAGCTCTCCTCATCATGAGTGCTGTATATACTCAGTAAAAGGTTATAGCTTTTTCTTCCTTTTTTTCTTTTTTCTTCACTAAACACGCAATTCCCAAACTCAGGAGATCGTTGGTTAAATATTTCTGTACCATCTTGAGGCTCATTTAAGAAGCCTGAAAAGGAAAGAAGGAGCTAGTAACTGACCTTTTGTGTTAAGTAATCCATTGATTGTGTGCAAAGGAGAAGCTGGAGAGGATCTTTCTAAGAATTTAATGTAAGAATGTTTAAGCTGCTTTTGCCATTGCATTGTGGTCTCTGCAGTTTCTCACTTAAGGGGAAATAAGAGCTCCCACCAAGTAGTGCTTGGTCTCAGGCATTTTCCTTCCTCTGATGCATTTAAAAGTGGGGTCTATTAAATTACACTATTCCAAAATATTTAAAAACCAAAATATGGGGTTTTGTATAATACACGGCTTGCATTCTGCTGGACTTGTTTCGATTTAATACTTTTTGCATATCTCCATCTGGCCATGCTGGTCATGAGTAGCTCACACTTAACGTCACACAAAATCCTAATTGATGTAGGATTGGCCTATATTTTGGGTTTAGCCTTTTTGTCCAAAACTAAAAACATTTTGCAGTTTTCAAATTACTTAAATGGCAGGTTTCTGAGGACTGGTTCAGAAGTTACTTCATCCTGAGATTGATGCTGTTCTGGATAGTTGAGCTCTGTATGGATGTTGAAATTCTCATACAAGGAGCAGATTAGTGGCAGTGGACAATGCATGTTGAGTCTGCATTTCATGAATGGACTATTACCTGGCTGCCAAGCCTGAGATCCTGCTTTAGTTCAAGCCAATGGGCCAGATCCTAAGATCCCATGCGTAGAGTTTTGCTCACAGTAAGTGCTCCTGAGTCCCCTTACTGGAAGAGTGGAGGCAATTTTTGCTTATTGAAGGAGGCTGAAAACCAAAACCTTCAAGATAACTTGATTTGAAATGCTACCCATTCCATGGGCAGGGCCAGCTAAGCAGGCAAAGCAGAGGAGCCTCAATGCATTGACAAGATGGTGGTGTTGGAACAAGGGGTTTGAATTTATTAGGCACTAAGGAATGTTTGGGGAGGAGGAATGTGCTTTATTTGAACTGGGATGGAACCAGACTGCTTGATACTTAAGCGTGGTGGCAGAGCAACTTTTAAGCTGATTGTCCAATGATAGCTGAGGAGGACTAGCTCAGGGTAAATTGTCCCTAAGAGATGACAGTGAAATGTTTGTGATGGTTTAAATGGGAAAAGCATAGATCTTGGCAATGAAAGTGCAGAGGGACGTGATAGTAATTCAGAGACCAAACAGTAACATGCACATGGCCAGAGACATTTGGAGACACACAGCCTGTATAGCTGTCCATGTGCTCAGACTATAAGCTCCTGAGCCAAGACGAGTAAGCTGGAAAACTTGGTTTTAAGAGAAAACCTAGATATGTGGAATCAAGAGAACCAGTGGGACGCAGATATCCCAGGATATAAGCTTTGTAGGAAAGACCAGGTAAGGGCATACTGGTGGTGGCGTGAATCTGTCAAAAAAAGGACGCAGAGTTAAGCAAGCTAGAAATCCCAAGAGGGGCAGCCTCCTCCACAGAATTGCTGTGGGTGACAATACTGGGCCCCAAGAGTAAATTTGTACTAGGGTGTACTATTAACCCCTGACCAAAATGTCCAGGATAGATTTGAGATGGAGAACAAAATGAAAGAGGCATAAAAGTAGGCAATGATGTAATAATGGGTGACTTCAACTACCCGCTCATAGACTGGGTAAATGTATGTTCTGGTCATGATGACAGAAAGGCAACATTTCAAGATGCTGGTGCCTTGGAGCAGTTGGCCATGGAAGTGTTTAGCCACAAATATTTTTTGAGCAAGTGAGATATACAGTACATCAACACAACAAAAAGTAATGTGTTAAGTAGGAATGAGATGAAAAATAACACTTGAAGAATGCAATGAGATCCACATAATTCTCTTTTTACTGCCCCCCCATCCTGCTCCAGTGGTTTAAGAATATATTTTTGAATATATTTTTGAATATAGCTGTTACTTAAATGTTTCCTGGGTACTCTGATTTTCTTTCTGCAGTCTACTTCAAGAAAGGGGAACATATGGCCCTCCATATGTTGAATTACAGCTCTCACCATCCCTGACTATTGGCCATGCTGACTAAGACGGTTGTGAGTTGAAGTCCGACAATATCTAGAGAGCCACAGATTTCCCATCTTGAGTATGCATGGCCAATATGCTTTGGATCTAGTAAATTGCTCCATCTCTGGAAGATGACATAAACCCAATAAAAATGATTAAGAATGGTCGTGTTCAAAGTTAGATCTGCAGAGATGTCTCTTGCTTCAATCTAATGCAAAACACGATGTTTTTAGTTTTGAGTCTGCTTTCAGCAAACCAATGCAACAGTCGTTTAGTGTGTGGCTTCCTTCCCCCCCCCCATCTTCAGCTCAGAATTTGAGGCTTAATGTGACTTAGAATAGAAGGAATCATTAGTTAGCTGGCAGAGTTACCAGAAGGTGGTTTAAGGAAATGTTATACTTAAATATGAAGACAAAGGTCACACACAAGAGATGCTTGAGCTTGTAATACGTTCATCATGTTGCACACGTCTCTTAATCGCATACGGTGGAAATCCATAGGGAGCTGGTAAGTATGTATCTGTGACTTATTACTCTAGCACAGCACTATTATATTTTAGTTTTTAGCATTTTTAAAGAGTGGGTAATAGTTATGAGAGATGAAGAACTTGGAATTAAGTACTGTAGTTATACACAGAAGGATAATTTGGTTTTGATAAATTGTCTTGTGCATGTTAACTAATAACACAAAAATTTTTAAGGAGCATCTTACGAGTATAAAGAAGAGGTAGCATCATTATTAATGTCTAAACTATAGTGTGCTTCACACAGGATTATGGTAAAGGTCAGACCATGTTTCGCTGAATTAAAAGCTATTCTGAGCTACAGCATTCCTAATCAACTCGGACCAAAAGGTGCATAGATCAGTTATAATGAGGCACAGCGAATTTAAATAAACTACATGGTACTGTATAGTGATTTATAAATGCACTGTGGTATCTTTTTAACTCATTAGCTGTGAATGATACTTTATATGTATTCTCCCATTTTCTGCTTTGTAACTATTTTTAATCGTAGCATTTCTTTGAGAAAGCGCCTTATGCTATTTTCTTATATTACGTTAAGGTTTAAAATATGAGCAACCTACTATTTCAAGCCCTTTTCTGCAGAAGTACTTGAATTTAATCTGATTTAGTTCTTCTTAGGTAAATGGAGCTAAATGAGCTTAAACCTTCGGTGCGTACTTAAGTAGTTTGTCAATTATTTTTACATTTACCCATGATTGGCACGGTCTGAATAGAGACAAATCTTGATTATGAACACTGGAAATGCAGTCTCCTTTTCCACAGAAAACTTCCAGAATTTGTAAGGCAGTGCATTGGCCTTACATATTTAAACCACCATACACATGTGAATAGTTGAGCTCCTCAGACCTTTAATTCCCTAGGTAGAGGATGGTAAGCGCCAGCCTGCAGGCTGGTTCTGCCCTGTGAGGTCTCCTAATCCAGTCCAATGAAGCCCTGAGCAAGCTCCTCCTGCTCTCTGAAGCCCCACCCCTCAGCCTCAAAGCTGCTCCCAAAAGTGCCCCTCATCTTTCTCACCCCAAATCAGAGGATATAGTTTAGGTTTATAACTGCATAGTACAACCTGTTTGCCTCCACTCCGGAAAGCCCCTGGATCCTTTTCCAGTTATCTATGTTTTCTTCTCCCTGTTATCCTTGCCTCCTGCCTGCCTGTGCTTGTGTGGGCCTTACTTTATAGAATCTGCCTGCTGATTTTTACTTCATTCTATGACCATAAAGACCACATACCATTCTCAAGTGGCAATGGTGGTTATGACCTGGGGTCTGAAGCTTCCCATGCAACTGTCTGTTCGTCATCAGCTTCAGCCGGTCCATGGGGAGTGACGGGATGCTTGTAGCTTTGAATTTGAACAGGCCAATTTTGTCCATGCTTGAAGGCAGTGTGTTGGCAGTGGACCTGACTGAAGCCTGGCTTCACCCTGGTCTGTCTCCAGGACATAAAAACTGGCTACATTGCAGTGAATTTGTCAATTTTGGTTTCTCTCTTGTTTTTTGTTTGGTTTTTCATTTTTCCTGTCTTCAGTTCTCTGTGTTGTCACAAAAGTTTGTGATTTTTTAAAAGGTCTAATGAAAATTGGTCAGCATTTTTGTGCAACTCTCTCCTACTATACACATTTTATAAGCAGCTTTCCTGAATATATGCATTTATGCGCACACTTTAGTATATGCATTTTTGTCCATAGTACTTGGCAAAATTCGGATAAATGCAAATTTTGAAGGATGGCTGTGTTTACGTCTGTGCGTGGACTTGGAAAGTGTCAGTCAGTCAGTTTTATTCCATATAGCCAAAGGCTTCCGCAATGTACACAGAATCATTCAACAATTAAAGTGGGCAGATACAAATAAGGTGATATCTGAAGTCCAGGCAGGTTTCCAAAGAGGGAAATCCACTTTGGACTTGGAAAGTGAGAAGTAGGCAAGTTTGCCTTCAAATTCATCTGAATCAAATTTCTGCCCCCATCTCTAGTTAACCCACCTCAAAATTTAGACTGGACATTGTAATGCAGAAACCAGCTAAGGGTGCAGTACCACACAATACCCATTTACCCCAGAGTAAGCTCCAAGTTGGATGTGGTCAAAAATGAGATGGCAAGAATAAATATTGACATCCTGGGCATCAGTGAACTAAAATGGACGGGAATGGGTGAATTCAGTTCGGATGACCATCATATCTACTACTGTGGGCAAGAAACCCGCAAAAGAAATGGAGTGGCCCTCATAGTCAACAAAAGAGTGGCAAAAGCTGTACTGGGATGCAATCTCAAAAATGATAGAATGATCTCGATACGAATCCAAGGCAGACCTTTTAACATAACAGTAATCCAAGTTTATGCACCAACTACTGGTGCTGAAGAAACTGAAATTGACCAATTCTATGAAGACTTACAACACCTTATAGAAGTGACACCAAAGAAGGATGTTCTTCTCTTTATAGGGGATTGGAATGCTAAAGTAGGGAATCAAGAGATAAAAGGAACAACTGGCAAGTTTGGACTTGGAGAGCAAAACGAAGCAGGGCAAAGGCTAATAGAGTTCTGTCAAGAGAACAAGCTGGTCATCACAAACACGCTTTTCCAACAACACAAGAGACGACTCTACACATGGACATCCCCAGATGGGCAGCATCGAAATCAGATTGATTATATTCTCTGTAGCCAAAGATGGAGAAGCTCTACACAGTCAGCAAAAACAAGACCTGGAGCTGACTGTGGCTCAGATCATCAGCTTCTTATAGCAAAATTCAAGCTTAAACTGAAGAAAGTAGGTAAAACCACCGGACAGGTAAGATACAATCTAAACCAAATCCCTTATGAATACACAGTGGAAGTGAGGAACAGGTTTAAGGATTTAGATTTGCTGGACAGAGTGCCTGAAGAGCTATGGGTGGAGGCTCGCAACATTATACAGGAGGCAGCAACTAAAACCATCCCAATGAAAAAGAAATGCAATAAAGCAAAGTGGCTGTCCAACGAGGCCTTACAAATAGCGGGGGAGAGAAGGCAAGCAAAATGCGAGGGAGATAGTGAAAGATACAGGAAATTGAATGCAGATTTCCAAAGAATAGCAAGGAGAGACAAGAAGGCCTTCTTAAACGAGCAATGCAAAGAAATAGAGGAAAGCAACAGAATGGGAAGAACCAGAGATCTGTTCAAGAAAATCGGGAGTATGAAAGGAACATTTCGTACAAAGATTACCATAATAAAGGACAAAAGTGGTAAAGACCTAACTGAAACAGAAGACATCAAGAAGAGATGGCAAGAATACACAGAGGAATTATACCAGAAAGATATGGATGTCTTGTACACCCCAGGTAGTGTGGTTGCTGACCTTGAGCCAGACATCCTGGAGAGTGAAGTCAAATGGGCCTTAGAAAGCACTGCAAATAACAAGGCCAGTGGAAGTGATGGTATTCCAGCTGAGCTATTTAAAATTTTAAAAGATGCTGCTGCTAAAGTGCTACGCTCAATATGCCAGCAAGTTTGGAAAACTCAGCAGTGGCCAGAGCATTGGAGAAGATCAGTCTACATCCCAATCCCAAAGAAGGGCAGTGCTAAAGAATGCTACAACTACCGCACAATTGCACTCATTTCACACGCTAGCAAGGTTATGCTTAAAAATCTACAAGGAAGGCTCAAGCAGTATATGGACCGAGAACTCCCAGAAGTGAAAGCTGGATTTAGAAGAGGCAGAGGAACCAGAGGCCAAATTGCAAACATGCGCTGGATTATGGAGAAAGCTAGAGAGTTCCAGAAAGACATCTACTTCTGCTTCATTGACTATGCAAAAGCCTTTGACTGTGTTGACCACAGCAAACTATGGCAAGTTCTTAAAGAAATGTGAGTGCCTGATCACCTCATCTGTCTCCTGAGAAATCTCTATGTGGGACAAGAAGCTACAGTTAGAACTGGATATGGAACAACAGATTAGTTCAAAATTGGGAAAGGAGTACGACAAGGTTGTATTTTGTCTCCCTGGTTATTTAACTTATATTCAGAATTCATCATGCGAAAGGCTGGGCTGGATGAATCCCTAGCCGGAAATAAGATTGCTGGAAGAAATATCAACAACCTCAGATATGCAGATGACACAACCTTGATGGCAGAAAGTGAGGAGGAATTAAAGAACCTTTTATTGAAGGTGAAAGAGGAGAGTGCAAAATATGGTCTGAAGCTCAACATCAAAAAAACGAAGATCATGGCCACTGGGCCCATCACCTCCTGGCAAATAGAAGGGGAAGAAATGGAGGCAGTGAGAGATTTCACTTTCTTGGGCTCCATGATCACTGCAGATGGTGACAGCAGCCACGGAATTAAGAGACGCCTGCTTCTTGGGAGGAAAGCAATGACAAACCTAGACAGCATCTTAAAAAGTAGAGACATCACCTTGCCAACAAAGGTCCGTATAGTAAAAGCTATGGTTTTCCCAGTAGTGATGTATGGAAGTGAGAGCTGGACCATGAAGAAGGCTGATCGCCGAAGATTTGATGCTTTTGAATTATGGTGCTGGAGGAGGCTCTTGAGAGTCCCATGGACTGCAAGAAGATCAAACCTATCCATTCTTAAGGAAATCAGCCCTGAGCGCTCACTGGAAGGACAGATCGTGAAGCTGAGGCTCCAATACTTTGGCCACCTCATGAGAAGAGAAGACTCCCTGGAAAAGACCCTGATGTTGGGAAAGACGGAGGGCAGAAGGAGAAGGGGACGACAGAGGACGAGATGGTTGGATAGTGTCTTCGAAGCTACCAGCATGAGTTTGACCAAACTGCGGGAGACAGTGGAAGACAGAAGTGCCTGGCGTGCTCTGGTCCATGGGGTCACGAAGAGTCGGACACGACTAAACGACTAAACAACAACAACAACAAGCTCCATTTAATTAAATGGAAATTACTTTTGAGTAGACATGTAGAGGACTTGTACCATCTTATTTGCGCTTAAGCCAGTATGCAGTTACATTGCATCTGGTGGTGGTGTGTAGCAAGGTCTCCCAAGCTTGCTTACCTAATGGAGCTCATAGAACTGACTCATTAAGTCTACTGAAGCCTTGGTGGCGACTTCTTGCATCTTAATCTAGAAGTATGAAATACATCTATGATGTAAAATATCAACTGTAATTTGAAACAAACAGTTAACACCATTGCTTTACCATAGAAGAATGGCTATGCTAATGAAAAGTCCAATAATTAGCATTTAACAGTATCCTCCTATCTGCTGTCTACTCAGAAGTAAGCCTACTGAATTTAATGGAAGTTATTGCCAGGTACTTGTGTATAGGTACTTGTGTATCTTGAAGAGGTTTTCTTTCTTTTCTTTAAAAGATCTGTTAATACCTAAAAATATACCTTGCTTTAAAACATATTTCATTTTTCTTTACATCTTTACACACATGCAGAATGGTCCTCACTGGCAATGAATCATTTCCCACCAAACAGAGCTTTGCAGCAGATTAACAAGCTATGATCCCCAATAGGGTGAAATCCATCTGTGTACAGACCGGTGGCCTAAATGCCTATATTTTTTAAACAAAAAACCCTTAACAGGTGGTTCTATTTTGTTTTGATAGGCTCCTTTCACTTTCTTGAAGAATCAAACTAAGTAGACTAAATTAAAACGTCTGAAGACAGAAAAAAAAAATCAGTGAAGAGCAGCTGTGGGAGGGGCAGATAAAAAAAAATTTCCTGTTTTTTTTTTAAGGACCGGCAAATGAGTGGTGAAGTCCTATGTGATGTGACTGTTCAGAGTGGCATATGTATCAAGTGTGGAATAGTGTTCTTTGCTCATATTTTCTGACTGCTTCTTGCTGGGAATGATGGTATTTGTCCTCTTAAATGAATAGTGGCTACACAGAATTGATAAATACTGCAAAACTTTTATTCAGGTTTTTTGTTCCACTCCATTGCACCTTTCCGCAGACATCTTGTTGACTCTTGTTGCCACCCTTGTAGAACTGTGGGACATAGCAGGAAAAGGTTCTGCTTGCTTTGCTTAGAAGAAAGGATAAGTCTAGCTTGACTGCATAGTAATAATTTCACCTTCCCACTCTTGTATTAAGTGCTTATCCCACTGGAAGTCAGCAATCTGCTTTGAAGTTCTTGGCTTCAAAAGAGTCACCACATGAAACCTATTCAAACAAGCAGGAGTCCCCCTAAATAGGAAAACATCCTCTGCATCTGACTCTTAATTTCTGCAGTTGATAAAATGCCTTTGAGCATCAATAGGATTTTAATATTACCATATTTTTTTGCACAACTAGGAGGGCAAAGGCTTGCAGGCTGGTCTTTGGAGGTTGCATCCCTTTTTTAAAAAAAGGATGAAACAATTGGAGGATGGTTTTGATTACCTGCTGTCAAATTATTCCCATAATTTCCTCACTGTTTCGGCATTCCTGCTAGCAGGTCATTGCAAATTCAAGACAATGAACTATCAAAGCAAATTTGCTTCACTGTAAGGCAGATTGTAAACAGGTGGGGAGAGGCGACGGGGAGAGGATAGCAGTTTTGTACCTGAGCAGTTCTAGAGGCCCAGCTCGAATAGAGAAAAGAATGTGCAAGTCCAAAATGCAGATTTATAAACATTTTATTTGCTTATTTTATTTCATACTGTAAGGTGTATCTGCCACTTGATTGTGGTAAAACATCTAAGCAGTTTACAATAAATATTACAATTGTGAATAAAAACAATTGAAAACATTTTAAAGATAATTAAACCAACAGTAAAATAAATTAAACATCTGAGTGTCTGGCTCAGCATCATTAACTCGAGCAGTACATATTTTAGAACACAGAATTATTCATTTTAAAACAAGAACATCACTGTTGAGTTACCATGTTAGACTGGGGGGCTGGCCCCCACTTTTGTCTGTTAATAAATTTATGCTTGTTCAAAAGAGATAGCTGGGACCTGTTCTTGTACGTTGGTTATTTGCATTTTAAGATGGCCTTTGAGAAGCTTTTGAAAATGTATTATTTGCTCATTCATAAAACATAACAAAGTGGCTTACAAAATGTAATAAAACCAAAATATAAATATCTATAAATCATAATTAAACCAACAATAAATTATAGTTGTTTTAACGGGGGCTGGGAATCATATTGTGAAGGCCTGTCTAAACAGTGCAGTTTTCAGAAGAACCAATGACAGCTTAGGCTGAGTGAGATGAACTGCAGCAAGGTCACCTTGGGTGTTTTATGGCAAAATGAGAATTTGAACCATAGTCCTACATAGTCTAACATTCTGACCACTGTACAGTTCTCAGGGAACTGTTGACAGATCCTACTTGTCTTTGCTAGATTCTCTTTCACTTGAAAAACCAACCTGTAGCCATATTTGGGTGTTTTGCTTCCATAAATGAGCAGGACAAGTGAGGATGAAAGTTCAACCCTATTGCAGATATTAATTTTGTGCAGTTTGAAGTGACTTGAAGCATAAGAACTGACTCCTTTTGGAAATTAAGCATTGTCCAGACCCAATACTATTCAGTTTTACTTACAAAATGTTCTTTAAAACAGAATTAAAATATGAAACATTCATAAAAACATACATACGGTATCTTGTACTGTCCAGCAAAGGCTCAGCATCTTATAAAATATGAAATAATCCAAACAGACCTATAAGCAAACATACTCTCTCTTTAACTTCAACCATTTTGCCTGGAGCTGTTTTCCTTGAGAGTTTCATTTACATCCTCGCTCCACAGTCTTGGGATAAAAGACTAAGACTCAAAGAAAACTCTCTTCAAAATGGAGATGTGCAAGCAAATACCTTTGTCACATGATCTAAGGTTACTCATTCATGTAGGGTTACCATATGTCTGGGAATTCCCAGACATGTCCTCTTTTCTGGATCCTACATGCCCATCCGGTGTTTTACATTTTAAAACAAATATCCTGGATTTTGGGTTTAAATTTTGTTTGTGTGGCTCTGGGTGTGGTTGACCCAGCCTTGGGCTTACGCTCTGGCTATTGGGCAATTGCACTAAAAAAGCTCAACAACTTTTTGTGTCCGGATTTTTACCTCTTGGAATATGACAACCGTATATTCATGTGTTAGCTAGCAGGAAACAACAACTAGTTAATTATTAACTCGGCAAGAGCTCAGAGTCCCTTAGAAAACTACTGTAGAAAAATCCCATATTAGCCAAACACATTTAGCCATTTTCTATTTTAAACCTTAATTACTACACAGGTATTTTCCCATTTTTGTGCCAAACCAATTGTACTTAACACACCTTCCATGCCACTTATCCCCATCACTCTGCAAAAGATGGATGGCCAATTCTGTAAGGGAGGAGTCTCCCATACTCATGGATGCCCCCAGACAGGGATAGCTGTACAGGCAGGGTTTAACAATGAAGAAGAAGAAGAAGAGTTTGGATTTGATATCCCGCCTTTCACTCCCTTTAAGGAGTCTCAAAGCGGCTAACATTCTCCTTTCCCTTCCTCCCCCACAACAAACACTCTGTGAGGTGAGTGGGGCTGAGAGACACAACTTGTGTGCTCACATGTAGGATTTGCACACAAGCAGCACATACATAAATCTGGGCTTCTCAGCAAGAGGTAGTGCATGTGTGAGATACAGGTTCTCCAGCTTGCCCTGTTAACCAGCCCAAAGATTCCACAAAATATCTGGCTTGCGGATTTTTGTTCAAATGAGCAATCCTATTTGCTACCATTGCTTAACAAGCCAGATATTTTGTGGAATCTTTGGGCTGGTGGACAAGACAAGCAAATATTCTTAAAATATAACTGAACTCTTTTGTTGACAATAATGCACAACCATTTTGTTTCTTTTCTGGGCTCTGTAGGGTGACTTGTTCATCATCTAGCTCTACATGCTCTTCCTCCTGATACTTTTTTATATTGTCAGATCCTGCCATGTCCATTCAAAGCTAAACCTGCCTAAAATGATCTAAAGGATAACAAATCTGCTGTGCTGTGAGAGAACAATCTTTATTGAAAACCACAAGGTTTCCAAGGCACTTGCATAATAGAAATTCAGTCTCCAGTCATCTGAGTGCAAACAGCGCAAGCAGCATATCATGGAGTCCCACAAATTGTCCTATGAAAAGGAAGATTGCAGTAGAAAGCGAGCTCTCTGTATAGAAACTTAGCAAATATATTAATCCTGCCCGCTGTGTGAATCCCCTTAGGAGAAAAAATGCATACGAATGAGGATGTACATTAAAGCAAATACTAACAATGATTACGTTCAATCTCACTTGGAAAATGCATTCTTTTTAGAATATGACAGCTGGACTCAGCTGTCTGCTGTGCAAATTTGGAAAGTCTTTCTAACACCAAAGTGTTGACTCTGGAGCTATGAGAAATAGCAGTCCTGGTTCCTAAGTGCTCTTGAGAGATGTTCAGCTGTTTAATTGTTGGGTATGGTATTACACACACACACACACACACACACACACACACACACCTTTATCCCATTGCAGGACCCAAGGTGGCTCACAGATCAAACTAAAAATATAATTATTATTATTTTTTTAAAAAACAGTAAGTAACCCTATTCAAGCTGCAGTGAAAACTCTTGAAACCATTTAAAAGCACACATACAACACCCACACCTGGAAGATTTATCCACAATAGTCAGTTGGTGGCCAAAGTTCTTTCAGAACAACAAAAATATTTGCTGGTTGGTAAAAGGAAAACAGAGAAGGGCCCATACTTGCCTCATGTGGAAGGGAGTTCTGCAATCTAGCAGTCACCCAGAAGGCCATCTTTTTTGTCCTCACCAAGCATTCCTGTGGAGGTGGTAGGATGAAGAGAAATGTCTTCTCAGAAGATCTCAAAGCCCATCCACACTCACACAAGAAGATACAGTCCTTCAGATCCCAAGTATTTCTTTGAAGGCCTTTGAAGTAAACCTCCATATTCTCTTAATTAAACCACATACAAAACTAGAAAACCAAATAAAACCGAATAAAGAGTTTGTTTGACACAGTGAGACACATAAAGATGAATAGCTACAGAGATTCTGTATATTCTGCCAGTTAAAATGTAAATTCATACTCTCCATTGTACATTTCAATTGAGTTTTATCAAACATTTCATTCTGAAAACACTTCTATGAGTTCTGTTAATCATAAGCTAAGTAAACATACTTCAGCTGTGATATATTACTATGAATGTCAGAAACAAGAAATTGCCAACATTTGCCATCAAATGTTGATAGTCCTTCCAGAAGAACAATAAAACTAACCTCAATTTGCTGCAGTTTTTGACATTTATCTGTTTAGGGTGAGCTCCACAGAGCTTCTTAGGTCCAAGTGCTGCTGTGCATACTGCAGCTTCCTAGTTAGTTTGAAATCTATTTATTTCTGTGTTCAGCTGAAAAAGCTTCCGAAAAACCTTCCGAAAAGGAGATAAAAAGTAGACAGTACCTGCCTGCAGGCTTACAGTCTAAAAGGCTTGACACAACAGGAAAAAGGGATGAGGAAAATAAGCAAACTCAGGCACCACGTCTTCAGTTTACAAAGTAGTTCTCATAGTGACCAGCAGAAACGAGGTACTTTTTTGTACTTTTCTCTGTCAATTAGTAAGAAAGAAGCATGGACATTATCAAAGGGGTGGGGAAATTTCAGTGAAATTCTCATGGCTCAGATGTATTTGAGTATTCCTTTCCTTCATTCTGCAAATCCTATCTCTAGAGGTTTGCACTCTGTAGCCTTCCTGAAAGCCCCTGAATGTCCTCGGCTGAGCATTTCTGTAAGTGAGGGAAAGCTGGCACCTGCACATGACAACTATTCTTTCTTGTTTTTAAGGAAGGTCTTCCCTTAAACACAAAATCAGTGAGTACATCAGTCTCAGGGACTTGGAAGCCAGTCTTCATCCTCTTCAGTTAAAGCCCAAGGGAGGACACCATGAGGTAACTCCTCCTATGGGACTTCTTTGAATCAGGAAGTCCAGGCAGCTGAGGAGCCTTCAGAGTGTTGAGGGAATATTTAGCGGAAAAATGAAAGAGAAAAACCATGCCACTCTTAGCCACTTTGTAAAGGTTCACAAAGCTCAACCTCCCCCACCCCCCACCCCACTAAAGTGCAGAAAGGCAGAACAACGGAAGCCCTTTTGTGGAAGAAGAAAATGTGAGAAATTAGAGAACAGGTTTTGAAGCAGTACTAATGGAAACAGTTCAGGGAGAGGAGCCTGATGGTACTGGTCTTTCAACAATGCCAGGAAATGGCTCTGTTTCCCATCTTTGATGCAGTCTGATGGAACAACTGTTGCCTAGTGAATGCTATACGTTGTTGGTAATTACGGTATATGTCCCTAACATTTGCAGAATGGATTTGCAGTAAAAAAAATCCAGGAAGGCCTCAGAGCAGAAGCATGTGTAAAGCTCCCCTCAAATCTTTTTGGGATCCAGGTCTAGGTAAACTGAAGCTGGGTTGAATATATCCCCTTTTCACACGATTGTCCATTCTCTGCAAAACTGGAGAGAATTATCTAGTAGCCTGGAGATGGGGAGACTGGCAGACTTGCAAATGTTAGATATTTTGTTTCTTGCCTTTTAAATAGAAGGTAGCAAAAAAGGTCTTGCTGCCACCTCAAGTGATGACTCAGTTGCTCTTAGAAGTCCAGTCACATTAGATGGCACTGAGGAATAAAGCTATGCAATGACATTTCCCAGAGTATTCTTAGGATGAAATATAGTTGCTCATCTTGTGACCAATGGGGGCAGCCATCATTTCCTAAGAATGACCTGTGACAATGCTGTGTCATAGAGGAGCATCTTTCCCATGTATATTCTGTCCCAGTAGGGACATGAGACTCTTGGGAGCATCCAAATCACCCTTTGGATCTGTGGCTGGGTTGTTGTTTTTTTAAAAAAAGACAAAAATGGGGGGGGGGAATCACCTCTGAAGAATAATCCAATTTTCAGGGGGTTGTTTTGCCCCACCCCGCCCCCTGCCAATTGGAGAAAGATTTTGTGCCAAGTAGGCTGAGTTATATATTTTATTTTAAATAAAGCAAATTGCCCCCTATTTTTTAATATCCCCCCCCCCCGTCAATAACATTTTGGCAAACTTTTATGCCCTGATCCAGAACCTAATCACGCCTGATCACTGCCCATTGAACTCTTGCAGGCCTGGGCTTTTTCACTCATTTCAATAGAGATCGATCAATCTTCTTGCATGCACAATTCTATTTGATTCAAAATTATTGTCCTAGAAATTATTGTCCATGGAATTGACCAGTGTGTGCGGGTATGACCTAGTCCTAAGTGGCACCCAAGTCCTAATGTGAGACGTACTATTGAACCATCTGAAAACAGTGACCCAACACAGTCACATTTGACTTCAGATGAGGAAAAAAATTAAAAGAGAGAGAAGACTAATTGAAAGGCATTTTAAAGGAGAAGTCAGAAGGGTCAAATCTCTTTCCAAAATACATGGAGGCTATTTAATACTGCAACAATAGGTCAGCTAGAATGGATACCACAGATGAGGAAAAGTACAGTGAAGTTCAAAAGGATTATAAAAGTCAAGAAGGCTTCCTTCAGGAAATAGATTCCTTGCCCAACTATGGAGAACAGAGAGGAACACAAACACTTGTAAAATAAGTTCTATAGACATGGTGAAAAGTTAGGGTAATAATGGGCAATACTGTTTTTGGTCTCTGCCAAGTGTAAATCTTTTTGAGGGAAACCATTGGACCAAGCCCTAGCACTATATTATACATTTATATTTAATACAATTATTCCCATGTTACATTTGGTAAAGGGATATAATAAAAAGGGCTATTTAAGTCTATCAAAAGCTTTCCCAGTGTCCGGAAGTACCCAGACAATTAAGTTTTCATTTTAACCACAGAATGGGTTAAAACATATCCTTGCATTTCTTTATAGATCCTCCACCTTTTATAAATCCTTTTTTATCCTCATTAGCATCTTTTTGAATAGTTTAATTTAATTTTACTGCTAGACTACTGGTCCACAATGCAAAAGTTCAGTACAATGAAATATATATCTATTTATTAGAAATATTTATTCACTTAAACCCTTAAAAAATTAAACAAGGCAGCTGGATCCCTTTCCCTAAAACATTTTATCTCTTTACTGCAACTGTTTTTCTGAAATTATACCTTTTTTTACCTGTTCTTTCTCCTACTCGCTCCTTTACTTTCTTACTTTTTCTTTTCTCAAACTCCTTCAGGTCTTTTAAAATACAGTTTTGATATCCTCAGCTGTTATAACTGCCTGAGGCCCTTTCCCTCCCCCCCTTATCATGTCTTCCTCTTCTTTTCTTAGCTGCCATATGAAAATATGAACTTATTTCACCACTTTTCTGTGTATTCATACATGCTGTATAACATTAACCGACTCCAAACTGCATAGCAAGGATGGCAAATTTTATTTCTCTATAGATTCTCTATTTCTCTATAACACTATAGATTTGTTAATTAATTCATGATCGTACTATTCTCCACAATACCACAAATCAATAGAAATAACACATATCTTGGTAATTTTACCAGTAATTCTTAACCATTCTTCAATTTTATAATAGACTATGGCCGATTCATGATTTTCCGTATAGTAATTATTCTGTAATAGTTTTTCATTCAAAAAAACCACTGTTCTTAGAAATGGAATTCCATTATTCATTTAGTATTTAAAACATGTATATTTGGTTTTTAGAAATGCCCAGGGCAGCTCACATAAAACAGCAATAAATACAAATAAAATTTGATAGGCAGGCTGCAGTTGCTAGCAGAACACAATGTTGTGAATAAAAACCAGAGGCAATTGGTGATAGGCAACAACATTTATTCAGAGTATACCCATTGAAATTGGTGGACCTTAGTCATATTTATTACTTGCAATGGGTCTACTCTGATTAAATCTTAAGTTAAATGCCACCAAATATAAATGTTTAATAAAAAACCAGCTTTGATAATAGGTTGCTAAAGGTAAAGGTAAAGGTACCCCTGCCCATACGGGCCAGTCGTGTCCGACTCTAGGGTTGTGCGCCCATCTCGCTTAAGAGGCCGGGGGCCAGCGCTGTCCGGAGACACTTCCGGGTCACGTGGCCAGCGTGACGAAGCTGCTCTGGCGAGCCAGCACCAGCGCAGCACACAGAAACGCCGTTTACCTTCCCGCTATGAAGCGGTACCTATTTATCTACTTGCACCCGGGGGTGCTTTCGAACTGCTAGGTGGGCAGGAGCTGGGACCAAAAGACGGGAGCTCACCCCGCTGCGGGGATTCGAACCACCGACCATGCGATCGGCAAGCCCTAGGCGCTGAGGTTTTACCCACAGCGCCACCCGCGTCCCTAATAGGTTGCTAACCCTGGGCAAATAAAAAGGTCAATTCTGGTGCTGGACAAGCCTTCCTGGATAAAACATTTCACATACAGGCTGCTGTTGTGGAGAAAGCCTTTTATTTAGACACCACAAGCCTACTTTCTGAGAGCTGGAGAAGGTGGGTCTTCAAAAAAGACCTCCAGGGATGGTTGTAAGGTTTGGGCAGGTTCATGCAAGAGTAGACACTCCTTTAGGGAGTCATTTAGAACTTTCAAGGTAAATTGCAGCACTTTGAATTTTGGACACAAAAAGACTGGCAATCTGCATTTGTTTAAAAATGGGCATGAGATATTTATTTATACATGAGCACAGTTGTGCAGTAGCTGTATTTTGGATTAACTGAAGTTTCCAAGGAGTCTACAAAGGTAGCCCCATGTACAGCGCCTTGAAATGGTCTGATCTGTACACTAGCAGGATCAATCAGGATGTGGATAACTATCTAGACTCGATCCTGACATTTACTGTTTAGTTGCAGTGCAACCAGGGTTGATGGCATCAAAATCCATTGAAAGGTCTAGTAAAATTAGGCTTATACTCCCCATCTGGGAGACCAGGGCTGAGATGATACTTGAAAACACATTGAAATCAATCCAGATAGCCATTGTAATCCAAGAGTGTATGGCATTGCACAGCAGGCGCCCACCTTGCCGAAAAAAAGATATATGAGTCTGGAGAAAGGCTTAATCACATAAAGGCTATTGAATTTATTCACCATAACCACTTTACCCAATAAAGTTCAATTTGTTTCTGACTGATATTACTATTATATGTATTTAGCAATTAACTGCAGAAATGTACTTGTTAGAGATCCTTCATTGATTAATTCATGTACAAATCAAAAGAACTCACAGCTTATAAAACTATTTCTATTGAGTCAATTAACTTTTCAGTGTTCAATCTGATATCAATGCATTAATCTAACCACTAGAGTCCCTTGTAACCAGCTCATCAGTTTCTTCCACAGAGTTAAGACAAAAGCTCCAACTTTAATTCATTAACCAGGACAAAAAGCCAATTCATTAATGCAAATAGATCACTCTCTAAAATAATCCTAACTAATTAAACAGGCAATTCATCTAATCCAGATAGGTATTGAAAAGATAACCAGTTATTTAAATATATTATGTTATATTTAAATCAATAAACAGAACTGTATCCATGTAGCTGCCATTATATGTTTTGTGTACCTGTATTGTCATTTGAAGGTCAAGAAAAGGATCAGGAATGAAAAGTAATGAAAGTGATACTAACTGACCAGAGGTCAGCTATGCCTCTGGAGATACAGAAGTTCATTAGGTTTAGAAAGCCCTAAAACTCTTGGCTAGCTCAAAATTCAGAATTATACTTGGTGACAGGGCTATTTTCAGTCTGCACAATTCAGACACATAGAAAAGGAATAAACATTCCCCCCCAACTGTAAAATTACCAATCCATGTTTTATATGTTACATTAAAATATTGAACTAGCATATAGTTAGTTCAATGAGGAGGTTTGGTAAATAATTTATAGATGGCCATACGGAGATAATCTTTTACGCTACCATTACATTAATTCTCTAGAATACTTGGCTGCAGAAGGAGAGATGATTTCCAAGTCAAAGCTCTATATGTGCTGTAATGCTCACCCAGAGCTTCCATACAAGCAGAACATACCCACTGCTTTCATTGCCAGGCAACTATTTACATTTAATGAGGATAAGCACACAGAACTTCTCACTCTAGCAGTCATCTGAGAAGTCTTTGCTTTCCACATACATCTTTGGAAATGCTTGATTATTATTATTTTTTAAAAAAATAATATATACTATGTATTACAGTATCTAAGTGCAGTACAAAAGTAAATACAATTTATGTGAATTTATTGTCTGACAACACACCATATCCTGAAGTATAAGGAATTGATTTTTTGTGTTAATAACCCCATTTTCCTCCCAGGGAGGCTCTCTTATATGGAAACATGGGAAAATGCAAGGGCTTTCTTTTGTCCAAGTTATCTTTTAGTTGTGATTTTATGTTTTGTGTTTGATAACCACCTAGAATCTTAGGTAAAGTTAAAGGGACCCCTGACCATTAGGTCCAGTCATGACTGACTCTGGGGTTGTGGTGCTCATCTCGCTTTATTGGCCGAGGGAGCCGGCATACAGCTTCCGGGTCATGTGGCCAGCATGACTAAGCCGCATCCGGCAAACCAGAGCAGCGCACGGAAACACCATTTACCTTCCCGCCAGAGCGGTACCTATTTATCTACTTGCACTTTGACGTGCTTTCGAACTGCTAGGTGGGCAGGGGCAGGGATTGAGCAACGGGAGCTCACCCTGTCGCAGGGATTCGAACCGCCAACCTTCTGATCGGCAAGCCCTAGGCTCTGTGGTTTAACCCACAGCGCCACCCGCATCCCACAAATCTTAGAAATAACCAAAGATACTTAATTACTGTATTCAGACAAAAGAGTAAAGTATGATTTATTTGAAGGTCCACAGTTTGGATATTCAATAGCAATATTAAGTTAAACAATCTTGAGAGGTAGCAGTTGTATAAGGCAAGAAATATAGCCATAATAATGCTGTCAATGTCCCATCTAGTCCAGCTTCCTGTTCTCATGGTGGACACTCAGATGCCCCTATGGAAGCCTGCAAGGAAGACATGAATGTGCAATGGAGCTCTTTCTACTTGTGATTCTCAGCAACTGGCTGTCAGGGGAATACTATCCACAACAGCAGAGGCAGGGCACTGCCATCATGGCTATTTTCAGACAGGATATTGCTCAAAATGGCTGTGATCTTGCGCAAAACCAGTGCCAATGCGGTGGTGCTTCTCCACCACTGACAGAGGCAGTGGGGCAGGTGAGGCACCCACCGGTGTGCTGCCTAGGGGCTTCTGCCTCCTGAAATAGAGGCTACAGCTGCCTAATTGCTGGGCTGTCTCTGTGACTAGTAGCCATTGATTGCTTTGCTCCCAATGAATTTGCCTAATCCTGTTTTAAAACCATCCAGGTTGGTGACCATCACTCTCTCAGGGAGCAGAATCCATATTTACAGTCATTGGTGTAGCATAGGTTGCCAGGCACTGGGGCAGTGCGGAGGGGATGGTTGGGAAATGGATGGCATCCACGTGTGCATTCAGTGGCCTGATGGCATCCATGTAACCCAGGAGATTGCAGCCACAGAGATAAGAAATGAAGAGTTGTTACGTTGTATGGAGAGGTCACTTCCTGGTTGACATGGAAAAGCTGTTTTCAACGGAGCCCAGCAATGGAAGCATGAAGCTGTAGTGAGGCAGCCTTGGATGTTGAAATTTTGTGCCCCTAACAATTTTGCGCCCAGGGCCACTGCCCCTGTGGTCCCCCATTTACGCCACTGTTTACAGTAATAAGCAATGCACAGAGTTGGAACAACATAACTCAAAACCAAAAGTACAGCAGGATAAAGAGCCATGAGACATCCTTAATTACTTGTTAGAATAACATAGTGTTGACAAAGTATCAAAAAGTAAATAAAGAGGTAAAGATGGTCTTCCCAAGGGAGGGAATTCACAGAGTCAAAGGCACAGCGTAACAGGCCTCCTTGTATTTGTTGGCTATTTGCAGTTTAGTAGCGCTGCAGAGAGCTTGCTGGGGAGACCATGCATTAAAAAGGGACTCAAAAATAACTTAAACAAGGTTTTAATAACAAAAACAAAAACCCCTTATACACTAAATACATCAACCACAAACCAGGCCCAACCACCAACCCATCCCCCAGGGTGACGGGAGAGCTAGGTGCTGCTCCTTATATACTATACCCAATTGCTGACACAGCTTGATTAACACAACTCAGCAGCACCTGCTATGTTTCACAGCGTAAGACTGGGTCTCGTTATTTGCCTTGGCCCTGGCCCTTAAAGACATACACAACTTGTGAAGCAATAATGAACCTTCACATTTTAAAGTGACCATTCAAAATATTATCCTCTCACGCTTCCAGTGGTGGAGGAACAGGGAGCAGGGCCTTTGTCTCATATGGACTGAAGTGTGCAGGCAGTCATATACCAAAGGAAGCAGTCCTTCAAATACCTCTTTGGGTTTTCCCCTCCAAGCAGAGGATACCAGTTCTCTTAATAGACTAGCTAAGTAGTCTTTGAAAATGTCTATGAGAATGTCCAGAATGGAAGATTTGGGTTCTAACATGAAAAAGCATGGAATATGGGTGTGTGGTTCAAGACTTAGTCCATCCAATCCCCAAACTGACAAGGTAGGTGTTCTTATTGGCAGAGCCTGGACACTTTGAGGTTTGCTTAGGAATATATGGATTAGGGACTGATTTTTAACACACATAATAGGCAAATATGCAAGAGACATGAGTTTCACTGCATAAGCATGTATCACTATTTGAAGGAGGATATCATTTATAATACCAGCATATATGATTTTAGTATTATCAGCAGCACAGCAGGGATCAGCTAAAATACACAATTAAACACTAATTAAAGCCTAGCCATTATACATGTACATGCAATCTTTTCAGAATTCTAGGCTACAGTTATGAATTATATTGTGTCTTGCTCCTCTGTTCTGAACAGGACAGAGTGGAGAAATAATTTCACACTGCATATAATGCATTTGGTATGAAGGAAACTTGAAAATTATTTAGTTACAGATTCTCTGACCAGGCTTGCAAAATAGCATACATTATGTTAATAGGCAAGCATTCGAAAATGAACTTGAATATTAAACACAGGAAGTTTGGGTTCTAACATGAGGGTGGGCATAGTTAATAGACTGTCAAGAAAACAGGCTTGCTTTAGCAGTTTTATTTCTCTTACTTACTTACTAAATTACTATCAACCTAAATGACAGCTCAGTTAAATTACAATGCTTGGATTTAACCCCATTTAGTAATGGAGAAGTCAATGAGATCAAATAGGCTTAAAACCATTGTGGGAGAAAGCTGCATGCCTTCTGGATTATAAATACTGAGAAATGAAAATAACATTAACACGACATTCAATAAATATAAGATTACTCAATATTGCTGCTGTTATAGTTTTGCAGTAACTTTTTGTGAGGTCCTGTTTTTGATGCAGAAGTTGGAATCTCTAAAGGTCCTTGAACAAGTAGTTACACTTCCATTATTTAATTCAGTCTTGTGGCTGTTCTCTGGGCTGGGACGTGAGCAGCAACATGAGGTAAGAATTGTGCTGGTAACCAGGAGCCATTGGCTCAGTCAGCAGACAGGACTGAAAGTTAAGACAAAAACCATGGTCAAAGCAAGTAGCAGGACTGAAGAGCAAATTAAAACTGGAGGGAGAAAGCCAGGTCAGGACCCAAGAATACAGGAACATGGTATCTTATTCAGGAAAACCTTGTTGCTCAATCAAGGTTCAGCTGGAACTGGAAGCCCTCTTACACACCTTCCTGAATCAGAGAACCCAGTGGCCTGCCAGAATGGGCAACATCAGTTCAGTGTTTGAGAAGGTACTTAATGAGAAATTTCCACCTGGAGTTCAAAGGTTCATCATTCAAATCCAGCATGTTCTTAGCTGTTTGCAGATAGTCTCTCCCCACCCTACAGCCCTGTGTTGTTTTTACGTGAAAGGGCGTCCTCTTTGCTTGTTCCTTAACGGGGTCCCTGGGTGAACATGATGTCAACATGTCAGCAAATCACATTTGACTATGTAATGACGTCACCAAGAAGGAAAGCAGTCTCATTGTCCATGCAGTCTATCTGATATTTAATATCTCGCTTCACTACAGTAGTGATTTCATAACTTGACAAGCACGGTGCTGCAAGAAACCCACCCTAATCTAGCTCTAGTTATACATAATTATATATAACATGTGGAGGAAGTATGTGGATGGAAATGCATCCTTGGATGGTCATCTAAATGCACATTTCATTTAAAGAAATGAAACATGGATAGGTTAGTTTGATTCAGAGGCTGTCCATCAGCACTACTATACTTTTAGTGGAACACATATGCAAATATGTCTCCCTAATCCTGCCCCAATTAATTAACTAAAAGTGGTTGGATTGAGGTGAAGGTGCCTTGATCTGACTGCCTATGCAAAAGGGATGTCTCCTCACTTTCTTCCCAACATTTGCCTCTTTGCAGCCAAGGGTGAAAATGCTTTTGAACCACATTGCATTTTTCAGTCAGGAGAAATGCTATGCTAAGTTCTTCCAGATATTTTCATCTTTGTAGTGAAGAAACTAGGTGGGATAGCTTGGGCCAAATGGGTTTGATCACTCCAGGCTACCTTCCAGTCTTCACTTCCACAGTCCGAAACTACCAGCCAAGTGGAAGCCTTGCTGCTCCTTGAAGCCAAATGGGTCGGTGGCTAGCATTTGACTTACCCCTTTAGTTCTTAATGATGTTGCATAGGTGTGTGGAGGGAATGTGGGAGTAATTGACACTGCTTGACTCTCCTGTGTTGACCTTGAAGCTGTGTTTTAAGTGACGGATGAGCAACTTTAGTACTGCAAAATGAAAACTTGCCTGATTGCCTCTCAAAGAATCCATCCCAATTAGGACGTAGAGCAAGTGAGAAGAGAGACCCCATGCATACTAGTGGACAACACACCCCTCCTTTGGACTGTCAGCACAGCCAGTGAGCCCAAGAAAAGGGCATAATAGAAAATGCCTTGAATGCATGGGTGATTTGATGTGCAAGAGGATCTGAACCACCTCTGGAATGTCCTGAAAGACAGGATGATGCGTTGGTGATAAGTAGCTTTAAGTAACATAGTTGACGGAGTTGCTACCTATTTTATTGTGACTAAAGGCAGCAACATCACTTCAATTGACTGTAGCAGTGCAGGTCGCAATCCTAAATGGAAGACCCTTTCAACATCTCAGAGACTCTCACTGTGTTAGACGCTTTGTGTTCCTAAACGGATTGGCTTTTATTTTTAAGAATCTTTTCTGAAGTGACACATTAGTGGTAGAGCTAAGTGGCAGAACTAGACACAGGCATCCTGGGAAAGGGCAGGCGTGATGGAAAAGGTGGCTGGCTAGCTCAAGGTTTTCAAAGGCAGCTGCTTTTCCTGGCATTCTGAGAGCGGAAGAGCACCTGTGAATTGTCAACACTGTGACTGCACTTTCCCCATTAAATCTCTGCACCGGTGTGTAAATACTTCAGAATCAACTAGGTTAGGAATACATTATGCTGTGCCTTGCTTCTATTCATTTCTCTCACAGTCAGAAATGACCTCGTGCTTGGTAGGCTTTGTTTTGTGGCTGCCTGGAAAATGTGACAGTATTCATTTGCTTACAGGCGCAAAAATGACTGATTGTTTCCTCGTAGACAACATAAAAACCAATGGGAAATCCGAACCGAGGTAATAAGTACCTTTGGTGTTTTACTGTTTTGTGTTATAAGTGAGAGGAGGTTAATGACAGAAGCTTCCGAAACCCAGGACGGCGCATGCATGCGCTCTCACACACAACTTTGATTGGTCTGTTAGAAAGTCATCAATTCATACTTAACCGAAATGTCATGTTTTCCCTCTCACAAAACCCGAGCTATTTTGTGGAATTGTCTCTCCAAGTTTAATGCGCAGGAGGCTAATAGTTAACAGTAAACATTTTCTTTTTTTCCCAGAGCATTTTTCTGTTGAAAGAGCAAAGCATTACAGTAGACCGGATGTTTTAGGTCATTTATTTTGTTTTTGCTCTGGGTCATTTTACAAAAGCACGTCTGCTCTTTAGCGTTAAAATGAGAGCCATTCTTACTCCCCAGATATTACCCAGAAGCACTTGGAGGCTCTTAATGATTAATACCATCACAGTCCAGCCACAAACCTTTCTGGCGCAGATAATGCCAGGCAGCAAGCACGCTTGACACTTTTAATGTATAATTAAGTAGAAAAAGTCAGCACTCAGTATGCAAATTTTTCAAAATGATAAATGATGCCATCCAGCAGTAGGGATTGATTTGGTGTAAATGAAACTAATTAAGGAAATGTCAAACATAATTAATAAAACAGGTTTAAGCTGCAAAACATTGTCAATTGAATGAATGAGGAGGCACTGGCTCCCATTGTTTCTGCTTTATTTAGGGCTTGTGTTTAGCTTGTACTCTGTTCCTAAATGCACTCTCTCTACCTCACACCCTCCACTACCAATTCCCAGAGAGGGGGAAAATAAATTTGCTTGTCTCTCCACTGACTGCAGAAATTAATTGTAGAAATCTTGTCCCATCCAAGTGTTACATTCACTCACAGGACATTAACATAACTAATTTGAAAGAACCCAAATGACTGCATAATAGAGCACTGTCAGTATGCCTGACAGTCTTTGGTCATACCAAATTAGCTTGGTTTTCTAATTGAAATTTTCCCCCCTAACACACACACACACACACACACACACACACACACACACACTCTTTCTCATTTTTCCCCTCCCTCCACTGTTCATTTTTGATAAGAACAAAGGTTTTATAATTTACAAAAGAGTGCTTGACCTATAATTACTAGGAGGAAATTAGGGGAGGTAGAAAAGTCAGATTTAGTCCTGGTAATGATGCTAGAGACCTTGCCCCCTCTAGGGAGCCTGAAGAATAATGGAATCTTCTATTTTTACGGGCGACCTGTGCACTGGCGCTGACTCTCACTGTGAATCCACTTTACCTTTTAGATCACTTGCTTAACACTAAAAGTGCCAGCAGAATCGCAGGCCATTATTCCAAATGTCATTCCGTGCCAAAGCCATTTCCAGTGCCCTTCCCTCCAATGAATGAATCAAAGAACATCTGCCAGTTCGCTTATCTCGTCCTTGTAAATCTTCTGTAGGAAGAGTTTAACATAACTTAATTTGGGCTCAGTTTGAGTAAAAGAGGTCACCGGGAAGTCTTTAAAAATATAGTGCTAGGATCTTAACTCTTTAAAAGAAAGGGGTTTATGCCTTAATTCTGTTTAATATGGGAAGTACATTTAGAATGAAATTACTCCCACCCCCACCCCCAGTAACAAAGACTTTTTCTGTACTAATTCATCCAGAAGAAAAAAAAATAGTACCCTTTTCTTCACGCTGGAGTTCTTGCTTCCAGCAGAGCCTTTTAAGTCAAGTAGTGAAGGTACTGGGTGGAATTACTTTTTAAAGCCTTTCTTAACAATACGTTACAGTTACAGTGCAGGAAATAGTTCCATCTACTCTCAAATGTGTTTCATCAGGAGACACCTGACGGCGAAAATTAATTGACCAAAAGACAAAATTGAGAACGAACTCTGACAATTAGCTATTGGTTCCGACTGCTATAGAGATTCATGATCAAAACCCAAGCCTGCAAACGGAAGGAAGAGTACATCAGGCAAGAAAGAAGAAAAAATAATGGTTTAAAATAGTTTTACACTGCATGGTAGTTTTCTGCATAGGTTGGAGATTCAACAGCACAAGTCTAAGTTTATGTAACACTCCTTCAACAATTCCCTGATACATAGCATCCCTTGGAGGTCAGGACAGTCAGAAATGAATATCAGCTCCAGTGCCAATATGTATGCCAATGGCTCTTTTCTCATGTCACGGTGAGCCATAAACCGTGGTTTACTGTAGACCATGGTTTACCGGAATGTTAGTGCAAAATACTGAATAGCTCCCACTGTGTTCTTTTTAGTGAGCTGGGGAGCAACACATTATGAAGTTTGGTATTCTGTGTTAGCCAGCTCTTGTCTTTTGCTGCTCCCCAACAAACCATGATTGGTAAGCAAGGTCAGTAGATGTAGAGCCACTAAACATTTTTTAAAACTCAGTAAAGGCTCTTGAGATGCTGGAGTATTGTTGTTATTAATATTATTCTTAATAATAATTACATTTATTAGTTTTTTGCCACAGCAACTCAAAGTGATTTACAATATTTTAAGCAAAACAACACATGCATACATTAAAACCACTACTATTACTACTCCTACTCCTACGACTACTACTACTAATAATAATATCACACAAGTTAAAAGGCCAAATATAGTTAAAAGACAAAGGCATGATTAAAAAGCAATTCTTTTAGCTGGCACCTAAAGATGTGTAACAATTGCATCAGGGGAGAAGCTTTGGGGAGAACACCCCATAAGTGGGAAGCCAGTGCTGAAAAGGCCACCCTCCAGACTTGCTACTTTTTGACTATTGGTTTTTCAAAAAAAGTTGAATATTTCCAATTGAGGCCCTTGGTTTGAAAAAAATAATTGATATAATTTTTAAACAGTGCCCAGAGGTTTATTATGTAAAATATAATAGGGTTTGATAACACAGGAGAAAAAAGGAAATGTAAAATTTTGAAAGTGTAAAGCTTAGATGGAACATGACGTTTACTAATAGTAAATGGGAAGCTATTTCTTTAAATTTAGCTATCAAGCTCTATTGCTTTAAGAGGGAATTAATTTACAGCGCAGCAACATGTGTGTTTCCTCGAAATGAGCCTTGTTGAGTTCAGTGGGGCTTACACCCTGGAAAGGGAGTATAGAATAGCAGCTTTAGGCTGCATAACTGGTATTTAAACACAGTAACACACAAAAATGTGAATATGAAAATGTGCATTATTTGGCACAGATATTCATATGTGGTGGGAATGCTTCAAAATCTAGTCTTATCTGTGACAAATCACGGAGGTTATTAGGTAAAACAAATTACAGTGGTACCTCGGGTTACAGACGCTTCAGGTCAGGTTACAGACTCCGCTAACCCAGAAATAGTGCTTCAGGTTAAGAACTTTGCTTCAGGATAAGAACAGAAATCGTGTGGCGGCGGTATGGCGGCAGCGGGAGGCTCCATTAGCTAAAGTGGTACCTCAGATTAAGAACAGTTTCAGGTTAAGAACGGACCTCCGGAACGAATTAAGTCCTTAATAGTATACAGTGGTACCTCGGGTTATTTTAATTTATTACCTCCCCTTCTCCTTAAGGTCTAAGCTACATATTCCTGCATTTGCAGGGGGTTGGACTAGATGATCCACAGGGTCCCTTTCAGCTCTACAATTCTATGATTCTATGAATCCCAAAATGAAGTGGGTATCTGAGACTTGTTGGAGGCACAGCGGAATCTCTACAAGACAAGTCTAGCTGAAGCATGGACCCTGGAAGGACTTAAGACCTTAACAATCCAGTCATCAGACTAATGCTGCAGACAAATGTCTGCGTCAAGGGAATAGAATGTCTCCAAGCTTTCCATAACAACACAGGGCTAGGGTGGCTTGATGGGGAAGGAAGAGCAAACATCGGGTTGAGGGAGGGAGCGGAGAATGAGCTCTCTTGTGAATGACAGTTCTAGCTTGTAACTGGAGGGAATATTTTTCTAGCACTCTCCAGTCACAGTGTTTTGGGAGGGAACAGCTTTGCAAGAGCAACACTTATGTCACTAAGCTTTAGAGAAATGCCAGGAAGGTGAGGTGGAAAGAGGAAAAAGAGCTGCTTTGTGACTGACAGGTCTAGCTTGCCATCCGAGGACATGATTTATATCCAGAAAGTTATCCTTTTTAGTTCTCCCCACCCCAAATCAGTCTGAAAGTTGGCTAGCACAAAAGTACATGGACCTATTTGTTTGCAGTTTGCCAGGTTTCCACCCAGGGACAACTCTCTTGTGTTTGCAATTTTCAGACCCCCTTGCTGTTTAACATCTGTGGGAAACCACTGAGTAGACTCATCTGGAGTTTTGGAGTACATTGTCAATGATATGCTGATGACACATAGCTCTACTTCTCCATTACATCGGCACATGTGGCAGTGGATGTTCTGAACCATTCTCTGACTTTGGGAATGGGCTGGATGAGAGCCAGCAAACTGAAGCTCAGCCTAAATAAGAGGCAGCATTAGTGGCCGGTTCCCTAGACCAGATGGATGGGAGGTGGCCTGCTCTTGATGGGGTTATACTCCCTCTGAAGGAGCAGGTACACAACTTTGGGTATTCCTGGATCCATTACTGTCGCTTGTGGCTCAGGTGGCCTCAGCTGCACAGAGCCACAAGCGACAAGTCTCCCATCAGCTTTGGCTGGTGAACCAACCTGCATCCCTATCCGGACAATAATAATCTAACTTCTGCTGTCTATGTTCTGGTAACCTCTAGGTTAGATTACCTCAACAAGTTGTACATGGGGCTGCCTCTGAAGATGGTTTAGAAACTTCAGCTCCTGCAGAATTGAGCAACCAGGTCACTCACTGGGGCAAGACAGTTCAAGCAGATGATGCCAATCCTGTCCCAGCTGAGAACTGGCTGCCAGTTAGTTTACTCATGAACATGCTGGCATTAACCTATGAAGCCCTAAATTGCTCACAACCACTATACTACAATGCTGCCCCCCATGTGAACTGACCTGAACTGCCCCCCTCATATGAACTGACCTCTCCCACAGAATGCGGTGATTGGTTGGGTATGTATGGAATGAAGTGATCTTTGAGGTATCTTGGTCCTAAGCTGTATTGCCCCCAGTCCTTCAGAACTGATTTTGAAGATGCAGGAGGGAAGGAGGCTAAAGGGGACTGGAGGGGAAGAAGTTCCATTGCATAAGCAGAGCTGCATTACTAGATTTAGTACCTTATATCCCTTCCTGTTATCTTATTGTCAAATGAAGACCTCTTCCTTCTGCCTGGTCTTTGAAGGTTTATAATGTTGTCAACTGTTGTGCTGTGATGATGTGCTGGCTTTTTCTATTTTACTGTAGTTTGCCGGGTTTTATTATTATTGCTGTTATTGAAATTTGTACAGTATTTTAATATAAACCGTACAATGTGCTGCAACTCCAGCTGAAAGGTCTAAAATATGATAGAGATACAGATACAGATAGATTTAGTGTCAGTCTCATTTGACCTTTGTTTATCTACTATTATTTTTTTCTTTGTTTGCATAGATTTTTTAGACCAACTTATGTCAATTCAATACATCCTTTGTAGCCAAAAAGAAAGGAAAATTCACTGGGTCGGGCCAAAATTAGACTGGGTAAAGCAAGAATAATTTCAGTACTGGGGTGTGTTGAAATGTGACATATTGCATATATACCGTAGTCATTTTGTAAAATGTAAACAACCCTTTCTAGTGTCCTCCTGGCAGAAATCAATACATACGCAGTGATACAATGGAATAAAACCTTACTCACACAGATAGAAGAATTATTTTGTTAGTCTGTCTTGTTAGAAGATAAGACAAAGCTATGATCTGATGTTAACTGGATCTAGTGGGCCTCCTTTGAGGCATGTTGGTTGCTTGTTCACTTTAATATAATATTTCAAAGCTTGAATATTTCAAAATCAAATGAATAAGTAAATTTATTTATTTGTCTAAACTGACTAGAGGTTTATCTGGCACTTTAGGTATTGTTGGCAGTAAAATAAAGCCATGAATCAATCAAAATGTGAAACCTTTCTCTCCACACAGGCACTAGTAGTATTTCAGATTCCTTTGAGTTAGATTCACCACACTTTTCCTTGGAACTCTACAGAATAATATCAGCTGCTGTAACACTTGTATTAAAAAGTGTGTCATGAATGTCACTGAATTTATGCTGTTTAGGCACCAGGGTAGTGGGGAGAAACAGTAAAAAGGTGGACGAAGGGTTCTAGGAGATTCAGAGCATAATTTAAAAAAAAGATATAGTTAAAAATTAAGCTCAAACTTCATATTTATAATTTATTTTAGAGAAGAATAGCCACATGGATTAATGCTCTGACACTTCACTTTTGAAGAAACCAAAGAGGACCAATAGAAGCAGAATGTGCAACACCCAACCAGAAGAGAAAAGGTCAGCCTTTCAATTTTCACTAAGTGGAAAGGGAATGTCATTGCCTGACTTGAGCAATAAGACATATGCATAGCATTTCTCCCTGTATACAAAGACAGGCTGACCTTGGTCAACATGCAGTGTTGTGGTGGTGCATTTGGTAGGGAAGAAGTGGAATCAGACCATACCTCTTTGTGGCATAGTTTTAACAAGTCAGAAGCATTTTCCACCTACTGTCCTATACAAGGGGGACTGTATAATATTGTCAAGCAAACTGGGGAAATAATTGCACAATCTGGGCTGTGAGAGCATAAAGCCTTAAATGATATAGTGTTAACTCAGAAAAAAGTCAGTCATACTTTAATTAGGGAAATTACCTATGACTAAAATCTCACTGATTTCAATGAGACTACCCACAAATTTATACAGAAGTAATGAAGCTTACGCCCATGTAAGTGTGCGGAGGATGCAGGCTAAATGTGACTAACTTTATCTGCATTGGGGCCTGCACGCAGTAAACATTAAGTTTTAAACAGTAAATATTATAGAGCTATTTGGAAGCCCTTACAAGAAAAAGAAGAAGAAATCTTGCATCAAGAGGGAATCTGAATTATTCCTGGATGTCAGATTGCATTTATTTGACCTTGTGGCATAGAGTTTGTGAAATAATGTTATGGTCATTTCTTGGAAAACGTTACATATATTGCATGAGTAACTTGGGAGCCCAGGAAATCATCTGCCATTAACTTCTGGCAAATGTCCAGCAGCAAAAATGAAAGAAATGAATTAATGAATTAATTGTGCAAGACAAGCATAACATCAAGGGGAAGGGCCTATCAGTTAATGGCTATGATGACAGTATACACACCTCTTTGCCTCTGCAGTCAGGAATTGGTTCCACTCAACAGACTAGATTGCAAGAAGCTTGTCCACATCCTTAGCTCTCACTAACTGAAATTCATCCAATAATATGTGACTCCAGTGAGGTGCTGGGCAGGTCCACAGACAGTACTGATCTAACAATGGTACCCAGTTTATGATAAAAGTGTGTGATTTTATTCTTGAAGCGTTTAGCAGATACATCCCAGTGTGCCTCTGTGCATTCCTTAATACAGCGAGCCCACCAATTATGCAAGGGTTCTGGGGGTCTATGCACAACGGCAAAATCACACAAAGCCAGGAACCCCCGGAACTGGCCACCCCTGCAAAGCAGAGGGCTGCTTACTGGAGCCTGGGAAGGTTGTGGGAGGGCCTTGAGAGCTTCCCAGGCCCTCCCGCAACATTTCCAGACTCTGGTAAGCAAGTAGGTGCCTTCCTTACTGGTCTCTGGGATACTCCCAGAAGCTAGTAGGGAAGGCATCACTATGCTTACCAGGCTTTGGGAAGGCAGTGCAAGGGCTCTGGGATGCAAATGGATCAGAAGGAATGCTCAAGAAACAGGTTGTTTGGAATGGGGCCAGCACCAGATTACAGAGGCTCTTAGCATGACACAATCAGTGGTACATCCGACAGCCCCACACACTGCCAGAACTGTGCAATTATGTTTTCTCCTGCTGCTGCCCTTGCAGATTCCATAGATCCTATTGAGCCTGTAAATCTATGAAAACCATAGATCTTAGAATTACAAGCTAGGCTAGGTTGCAGGATAGGCCCACCCCTGAAGAAGGGTGAAGCAGTCAGCTCAGGCAGAGGAAGCCCCTAAGGTGGCCTCTCTGCGACCAGCATCGGCTCCAGTGCCTGGTGAGATCTCACCCTAAATCCTCTGGCAGAATGGTGCATCAGAGTAGTACAGCACTTTCAGAGTAGTACAGTAGTTTTAGCTCAAGCAGTGAAGCAGGATGCGCCACGCCTGCTAGGCTGTGTAGATTTTATAGATCCATTCACTGGGGCATTACATTTGTGGTAAATTAAGATGGTTAATGGCTGCCAAGGAAGGGAAGCAATCTTGGCTCCCATTCAGTAGTGGGAAGCTTGCCCACCCATTGCTGAGACAGCCCTCCCTGGGCCCAGTGTGGAAACAGTGAGTGGCAGCACACCTGGGTCAAGACGGTGGGTTGTTCTGAGGCCCTTGGCCAGTGTCTAACCTGGATGATCGACTGGTGCTGGGCCTGGTTTAGGAGTGACCTAGTCAGTAGCTCTCCAGTGTCTCTGTAGGGTATCTTTCCCATCACAGTGAACCTATCATTTCACTTGGCTTCTTATATCTGCAGAGTTTGTGATCTATCACTGAGCTATTGCCTTTCCTCTCAAGGTATGGGCTCCAGTTGGCCCACACAGCAACTGGATTTGAGCCTATGTACTCATGAGCATAGCTGAAGGAGAGTCATGACTAAACAACCCTGCAGGCATGTGGGAAGGGAGTCTCTCACGAAAGATTCCAAAAGCCAAAAATAAAACCAATTTGAGCACTCACTTTTTGCCCCTTCTCATAAAGTGAGAAAGGGCTCTAAGAAACCATAAGCAAAGGTGCTATGTAAGCAGGCAAGAACTACTTCTTTTCCCAAGATTGAGTAAAGGTTCAGCATGCTTAACAGTCTGTTGTTATTTCAATTAAATCCCACTAAATATCCATGGAGGCTCACATCCTGACCTTTATCTGTTGTAGAGTAGCACTTGGCTGTTGCACATAGAAAATTACTTCTGTAGAGGAAACATAATTAGGAAGTCATGCTGCATTGTGAATTTTCAGCTGTGTTTTAAACATGTTTTTAGTGTAATAACAGCATCAATGAATTTGATTGAATTTTACATTTCACATTCTGACTGATTAAAAGAAATAAATTTCCCCTGCACCTCAAACAGCATTTATGTGTTGTGAAAGCAAGCATCAATCCTATCTGGAAATGACTTTTCTATAAACATTGTAAAATATCCCACACATTCTGTTCCTCTTTTTTATTCTAGGATCCAATTTAATGAAACAAAACCCCTTTTTTTCCTCCCTCCATGCTTCTTTATTCCATGACCATCATGGGAATATAATACTAAGTACATATTCTTGACAATATTGCCTCATTTCTGTAACCATTTCTTATGAGAAATCGAAAGGCAAAGACAGTCAAAACAGGAAACACAATAGGAAAGTTTATGACGTATAAAATGAATTCTTTAAAAGAATTTTGGTTTAAAATGCCAAGGGTGAGAAGTCAACTATATACTGCACACATTACTATTTATTACCTTGCATTTGGCTGAAATTCATCTCTTTTGACAAGCAAGGATAAATCGTATTACATATTTTATAAAATATGTGAGTTGGTCCTTTTTCTTGAAGACCCTACATAGCAAACTTGCATGTACCAGATGCGTACTGAACTGCAGTAGTCTCCTCATGACCGGGAACTTCATGTAATTTTCTGGCAGCTGTATTAGGGAATAAAAGGTATTTATTAAAAACATACACAATTGGTTGATTGTGTATCCAGTTCTTAGAGCACAGAGTGATGACTATATAAAAATGGAGAAATGCAAGTTTCACTTTTGAGCAAATTTACTGCATGAAAGGTTCATTTTTTTCCATTTCACTTAAATATCTTCAGTGCTTCTCACTGTGTAAGGTTTTATTGTGATTTTTTATATATACTTGAAAGCTCATTATTTTACAGTGAGGTTACTGAACCTAGACCATAGAGTGCAGATTATCCAGCATAGCATTAATCAAAATATACATGGCAAATGGGATTCAAAACAGTGCCAAAGAAGCATCTGCTTTTAGCAAAGAACAAAAATTCATTTAGCTCTTTTATTAAAAGGTATTATGGGCAATTTATTTTTAAACTATCACTCTAACACCATTAACTAGCATATAATTTAATGTACTCCCAAGCAACTTGACTTTTACATTTTCTTCAAAACATTAATTTGCTTTTGTAAATTGATGTAAAAGATGCCTTTGACCCCCAGGAAAGATTCAAGCCATTAACAATAAATTAAATTATCTTTCAGAAGTATATGGCCATTAAGTTTTTTGTTTCAGATATAGCATGTTTACAGTTCTATCTAGTGGCATAATATTGCCTAATGGAGAAACAAAACTCTATTTTACTGGTTTAATTTCTGCTGAAACCATGTCAAGTTTAACAGTTCAATCCTATCCAAATTTTACTCAGAGGTAAGTGTACATAGGACTCCAAATTTCTTTTAAAAACTTAGTTGGTCTCTAAGGTGCTACTGGAAGGGTTTTTTTTATCTTGTTTCAATTACGGCAGACCAACACGGCTACCTTCCTGTAACTACAACTCCCAAGAGACTGTGATCTACCCACAGTATAAAAAAACAAGCATTGTCATTGGAAGAGTTGTTGAGCGCTTTGTTTTTGTTACAGATCACTAAGGGTCCAAAGATCGACCAGGATCAACCAGGAACACCCCACGATCGACCAGTAGATCGCGATCGACCTGTTGGACATGCCTGGGCTTCAGGATTCAACCCAATCCTTTTGTCAGCCTTATTGGACAAAAGTTGTGATGATTGCTACGAGGAAGGCACCTCCTCCAATGGGCCCAATTTGTTTGCAGGCAAATTCCTCCCCGGCCCCAAATACAGCAACAAATTACATCCACAACATGGTCTCATTAACGCAGCATCAACAGACCTATTTACTGGGTGGGTTGATCTGCTACTACACTGCTTGTTCCTAGTGCAGTCGCCCTTTTGAACCATAGTGGCAATCCAGAGTCAAGCCTTGCTCCCTCCAGTCTGCCACTGAGGGTCCACCCACTTTGAAAGCCATGATTGGCCGATTTATACTGTGGATTTTGATGGGCAATCCTGTTGTACCCACCGAAGCCAATGGCCAGATGCAAAGAATTGCCCTCTCCACCTCCCAACCCATCCCAAGGAGGTGCATTGGGCTGCGCCACAACCATTCCCCACCCTAAACAGGTAAGTAACTGTGGTGTTTGCCTCCTAGGTGGGTCATAAGGAAAGGGTTAAAATGAGTGTGATGTGATTGGCCAGTGGAAACTGATAGGAGGAGTTGGAGTGAGAGTTGGTGTTGTGTGAAGTTCAGTTGAGAGTTGGGAGTTGGAGAAGGAAGAGGGAGGAATAGTCTGTGGGTTGGTCGAGTTGTGTGGTGGGAGAGTGAGAGGAATTGTTAGGTGGAGTCAGATAGTTAGTTGGGATAATAAGTTTGAAGTTGTTAGGAATGAATAGGACAGTTAAGGAACTAAGATTAAGAAACAGACAAGAAAAATTAACTGAAACCATAAGCTTGTTCATGCCTATAAAATAAACTTGATTATTTGTTAATGTTAACAACTGACTGGACTCCGTGTGTACCCGTGAGAAGCGGGTTGGTGGCAGCGAAGAAAGCAATCACAGTGGTGGCACAGGGTCAATAGACTGTCAAATGTCCGGGGACCCTGTGTGATCGCCACAGTGACCATTTCCCAAACTTTCTTTGCAATGTTCTATGTAGAGAGTCACACTTTATCTATACTGTTGGTTTCTGCCTGAAAGATAGAGCCTGTATAATAACACTGTCCTTAAACAAGGCTGTACCAGGTTTTCTGTCTGACTTCATTGTTTTGCATATAGCTGCCATCCTTTTACACTCATCCAGGCCTGCTATCATACAAGAGTAGCTGTTTCCTCCAGATTATGTCCATGGCTTGCTCCTTCTTTGGCTTTTCTCTGCTCAAGTTCCTCCTATATTTCTAGCACATGTTTATTTACACTTATGTAAATACAGTCCAGAGAGACAGAGGCACTACTTTGAGAAAACTGCTCCTTGGCATGTCATATTGACTGATGTGTCTGTTTTGATTAAGTGAAAGCACCTGTCTGCATAGCACGGAGTAATTTTACTTTTCTAGAGCTACATGAGCAGGTTCAAGTAGGGATGAATGAACCTGCCACTTTCAATTTCTCTCCCTTTCTCATTTTTCCAGTCTTAAGTTCCATTTTCCAAATTTCTGCATCAGTTTGTGGGTTATTGTTTTTTTAAAAAAGTCCTCATGGAAATTTTATGATCAATTTTCCTTAATAGAATGCATTTTATATGTTATTTTCATCAATATATGCATTTTATGTGTATTCCCCCTATATTATTCTTGTACACGTTATTTGGTCGGAAAAGTGTTAATTTCAAAGGATACTGGTGTTTTGGTTGTCACATTTTGGGGAAGCAGAAAAGTGTGTAGGCTTGCATTAAAATCCTGACCAAACCAGATTTCTACCTAATACCATGCAAGCAAACCAATTTTGGGTCACTTTGGGAACCCTTATTGCTGCTCTGTCATAACTGGAGAGATGTTACAATCTCTCTTGAAGACTGCTCAGTCAGCTAGCAACGTAATTAATTGACTTTCATCTGATTTAATTTTAGGCTGATTAATAATCTTTTTGATTATTTGATTAACCAATAGAGATGAACTTCACAGTATCACAATAAAAATTACATCTTGATACTAAATGTAGGCATTGTTTTCCAAATAGACTGCTAACTAATATTCTGAAAATCATCTTAAACACTTTCCCTGAATCTTGCAATACATGTTTGTTGGGGATGTTTGAGGGATCCAGTTATTCAAGATTCTGTATGAAATGACCTGATTTGTGCTTCTCTCATTAATGTGTATTGGCAAAATTTGAAGTTTGGAGTGCTGTTGAGTTTGTTTATAAGCCTTTATTACCTATTGTGCTGTGTCTTAGGGATGGTTTTTGTTTTTGTTTTTTTGTTTGCTGTGTTATAATGTTTCCTGTCTTAAAGCTCTGGCGTAACATTATTTTTTTAATAAGGAAGGAAGAGTGGTAAGATATATTTCAAATAAATAAAAAAACCTAGGCCTCATCATTGTGGAATGTATTTTGAAACTTCAGCAATGGAATTTTCTCTTTCTGTATGAATAGAGCAACTGTATGAGCAACTCATAGCTAATGACTATTTCCATGCTTAAGGGTTTGTTTGGTTTTTGCTTTTGAACTTTACTGAGTTTTTACATTTCAGATGTTCATTTGGCATGCCTGATTCCATTGCCAGCGCCAGTGTGATCAAAATGACTTTCCTTTTACTGATCATGTAAAAATAGGATTATTGATGTGAGGTTTCGTAAAGATACGATGTGTAGGAGAAAGCATCTATGGGAAAATGGTTCCAGGGTAGGGCAACGTGGCACTAACTTTGTTAAGTTGTTGCTGTAATGAATGTAAGAAATGTTATGTGGGGTAGTGGTTACAGTGTTGAACTAGGACCTGGGAGACCAGGATTCAAATCTCCACTCTGTCATGAAGCTTACTGGGCGGCCATGGGCAAGTCAATATCTCTTAGCCTGACCTACCTGATGAGTATAGAATGCCACCTGAAGGAAAGGTAGGATATGAATATGCAAGAAATACATAAATCTGTGAAAGGATCTCCTCTCACAGTCAGTTTCACCCCTTGTATCAAATAATTCAGGTGAGACTGTAAGGGAAGGAGAGAGGGGAGTGTTCCGTCTGGCGAGCCAAAATGCTTGCACTGACAGAATAACAGTGTGATATTGAGTGCCTCCTTGTGCCATTAACATTCCACGAACCCTGGAAATCACTGAGCATAGATCCTTGATGAGATTTGGGGGCTTGCTTTGAAAAACTATATTTTTTCCAATTTACAGATATAAGGTGGTATTCAATTATGTTTTACGCAGACCCATAGGAATTAATGGGGATGCGGGTGGCACTGTGGGTTAAACCACAGAGCCTAGGGCTTGCTGATCAGAAGGTCGGCAGTTCAATTCCCTGCGACGGGGTGAATTCCCGTTGCTCGGTCCCTGCTCCTGCCAACCTAGCAGTTCGAAAGTACGAAGTGCAAGTAGATAAATAGGTAAATGGTGTTTCCGTGTGCTGCTCTGGAATTAATGAACCTGATAGAATTAGGTCCACTAATTTCATTAGGTCTACTCAGAGTAAAATATGGTTCCATACCACCCCTATGCGTCGACATATCTGGGGAGTACTCCAAGCACACAGAAATCACTATCTTGTTTTTGGGTGGCCTGTTTCACTTCCAAAAAGATAAGAGACAGGACTAGCTAGGGAAGGTGCCAGACACAACTTTGTGGAGAAGGACTTCCACAAATTGGTATTAGAGGGGGAAATGATGGGTCTTATAAGTTATTATCCATTTAAGTGAGACTGTTACAGCTGATAGACTGAGGCAAACAAGCTGGAGCTTGAAAAATGCCATCGATGGCACCTGAGCATTGTGCTAGAACTAGGAGTATCCCCAGTGAGCCTGTACCTTCAGAGGGTTACAATCCCATCTAGAATAGGTTGCCTACCCACTTCCTGGACATGTGATCCACCTACCAATGGCACCTCTGTCTTATCAAGAGTCCGTATCAGTTTTCTACTTGGCATGGGTTTTAAAAAAACCATGGAGGAACATTCAGTCATGTGAGACCCACATCCTTTCATGTGGCCTCCTGCCTCTGCTCCAATCTTCCATCCCTTCTTTCCCAATTGTTTCTTCTTTATTTTCTTGGTTTTAAAACGTGTTTCCGCTTCCTCTTCCAGATCAGCTGAAGGGCCAATATTTCATTTGACAATATTAAATCTATTAAAACAAAACAAAACAAAATTCCTGGTTCTGTGGCTTGGGGAAAGTTAGGCATGTTTCCTCTGCAGCTTTCTGAGTACAAATAGTAGATTTTTTGCCATGTATGTGTATGTATACAGAACACACTAGAATCAGAAAGGCATTGTTTTGAGGTTTGGACTCGATAACCCTTGGGGTCTCTTCCAAGACTACAATTCTACAATTCTATGATTTTCACTTGCTTAGCAGAAGAGTAGCTGTAGGAACTGTTGTATCAAAAAGAATAAAAACATTCCATCTAAATAACTTCATCGAACCTACTGCCTAGGACTGAGAATTCTAAACAGAGGTAGCTGTGGTAAAAACTGAAGCAGGGCAGTCTTTATTCCAGAGGAGGTAATCCATAACACTTTTGTCTCTGGTTCTGTCCATTATTGACTCTTGTTCAAGCCATTGCCAGCATACAGCCCTCCAGCCTGACAGATTATATCTGGCCATTGACAGAAAAAAAGTTTGCCAACACTGTTTTAGTATCCAGAAGCACTACAGACTTAGGCCTATCCCTAAACACACACACAGAGTGAAATATGCTAAAGGTATAAATAATCAGAAATATTAATCACACGTTTGATTCTAACATCTAGTCTGGCACCTACATTTTAAATGTTTTAAGCGCAAATATCAGAATAACCCCGATGGCTGGTAGTCATGCAGCTGTAGCTTCGGGACACCTGCATTTTCATGTTTCTGCCGTTCATTGTTCCGTGGAATCCTATTTTCAGAATATATGTGATTGTGGAATCTCTATTTTGTTTCGCATGACATTAATCTTCACTGTAGTGAGATAGAATATAGATGTTTTGATGCTTTAGTTTCCTAGCTCTTTTGCATAAATGTGGCCCTCAGGCAGTGGTTGATCAGTGAAACCATAACCCCGGGTGCTTGCTGTCCAGGTTTCACCTCTGTGAGTGCATCAATTCCGCAATATTACAGAAGTGCAGAGACTGAAGTAAAGGTCCCCCTACAAGGGCAAAAAGGAAATTTACTATGAATGGAAATGGGCTACTAATTCTTTGTTCACCCTCATAAAACTCCTGCTGTACAGCAAGGAACAGAAATTAAAGTAACATTTGGAAGGTCAGCAGAACAAGATTGTATAAATAACTAAGTCTAAGGATATAGAAGGGTGAAGAAAAGTATCTGGGAATGTAAAAATTGACCTCTATTTTTAAAGCATAGTTCTCTATCTACAAACAAGTGTTTTTTCTCATATGCAATTTTATATAAAAATTATCAACTAAAATTCATATAATTAACTAAGATTTCTTTTACTGGGTGACAACTCTAATAGGACCAACAGTGCAATCTGATACTTGTCTGTTGAGCTCAGCAGGGGTTTCCCAAGTGAATAGATATAGGATTGCAGCATAAGTATATTCTAAGGTCTTGTCTTGCCTGACTATTATTCTTTGTATCAAGCACACACGTTGAAAATGAAGGAAGCTATTTTAATTCAGTCATTCTCTACTTCATCGGAATGTCCTGTTGCAAATGTTTCCTCTGTTGGATTTACATCTCTGTCATAAATCAAGCTATATTCCTATATTTTTTTTAAAAAAACACAACACCTCACTTTATTTGAGAAAAGCTTGTACTGAAACACATTGTCCTAAACGGATGATAATCAAAAGCATGAAAACTGCATGCATGTAATAGCCATTGAGGATCAAAGCCTACAGATGGAGCTTTCAAGTAATCTAATATCACCTTAGACAAAACATGTTTCAATGCAGGCAGCTCACATATTTAGTGGTGAGCCATCACATGATGATGTGCTACAACAGGGGTCAGCAAACTTTTTCAGCAGGGGGCCGGTCCACTGTCCCTCAGACCTTGTGGGGGGCTGGACTATATTTTTTTGGGGGAAATGAACGAATTCCTATGCCCCACAAATAACCCAGAGATGCATTTTAAATAAAAGCACACATTCTACTCATGTAAAAACACCAGGCAGGCCCCACAAATAACCCAGAGATACATTTTAAATAAGCACATTCTACTCTTGTAAAAACACGCTGATTCCCAGACCATCCGTGGGCCAGATTTAGAAGGCGATTGGGCCAGATCCGGCCCCCGGGCCTTGGTTTGCTGACTCATGTGTTAAATTGTACAACTGGATAACAAACAGAAACAAAGTTCATATGGAGTCGGTAATCTCATCAGAGCTGCACCACTTTGGCTTGAAAGTTAGGTTCATAATGATTGCCTCTTCCTCCATAGAAAATCTCCCTTCCATATAAAGAACCTGGTGCTGGTTCTGAAATATGAATCTCAACAATCTGTTACATGCCCCTGATATGTGTGGGCATCATTATAGCTCTGAGAATGGTTCCATGGCTCTTTTTTTTCTTTTTTTACTGACAGCTGTTAGCAGTGCTGGAAAAACGACACTTCCTAGCGCTTCTGATGCCTGACTTGTAGCTACAGCAGTGTTCCTGCCACCAGATAGGGGAGAGAGGAGCAATATTGGGGTGGGAGGAGAATATCTCTCCCCCCCCCCACCTCAGCTGCTTAAGCAGCAGCAAGGTAAATGAGATGAATGGATGGGAAGGGAAAGGGGGTATGGAAGCAGAGAGGTAGCATGTGAGAAAGATGGCGGAGCTTGCAAGGTCACTTAGAGGTTCGGGGAAGAACTGGACCCCATCACTCTCCCAATAACATCATTGGAGTGCAACAGTTCTGATTTAGGTTATAACTGGGATCAGAATAAACCAAGCTGTTGGACTATTGGGCAGTGTAGATTGGTTTTCTGAGCCCAGCTTCATGCCTAACTACAGACTAGGATGGACATTTGCCATATTACTAGATGTCAAGTAGATAGGTTCCAACATGCAAGTTTTCTGTTCAGAAGGCTATGTTTATTTATGTACTGGGGGCAGAGCATTCCCCCAGCAATGCCTCTACCTGAAGGGATGCAAGATGGACAAAGGTGTACGCCCATCTCACTGAGAACTCCGCCAAAGTTCCTGAAGCAAGACAAAGAGTGAAAGTTAAGCTATATCAAGACAAAAAGTTTTGGATATTCATTTAGGCTGACTCTCTCCAGAGTCATTCTGCAAAGGATGTATGTCAAAAAAATACCTTCGCAGGCAAGATCCAAGCTGCTAAATAAATTAGCAATTTATTCTCCTTACTCCATTTGGCTTCTGCTGCATTGCCATTGGTTTTGCTCTTTGACTTTGCCCCTTATCTTTCCTCCTTTGTGGCACTTCTCAACACAGGGCTAATTTAGAGGAAATACAAGATAATTGACAATTTGGACACCCTGAGGAATGAGATAATGGCCTTGGCCTTCATGGGAGGCTTGAGTGGATAGAGGCTGCAGGTGCATAATGATATGAGACATTGGCACCACTGTATCTATTTCTCCCAGTCTTGTACTCTTTTTGTCTTACAGATGAAGCTCTAACTTTCAGAGCATTGAAGACTCTGTTAACAATAGGGGAACTCTGTTGTATAGTCAGGAGTTTAATTGATTCATCACCATCCCTCTTTATATCTGAACTTGTTGTATTAGTACAAGTACAGAGAAGGCTCAATGTTTCCTGCAAGGGTACCTTTCACAGCGCCTTTGAAAGTGAAGGAGAGAAGGTCCCATTAGTGGAGTCATCTATTGTGGGAGGATGTCTGCTAGGATGACATTTTTTGCAGTGTTACCAGCTCACACTTTATTCCCAATGAAAATGGCATTGAAAACAGCTTTAATGCCTGCATATGTTACGGGGAGAGATTCCAGTCGAGACATCGGCACATGCAACAATGACCTCTTATCCTGGGAGAATGGTTGGTAATGCTAGTTCCCATACACAGTGCATTAGCTGTGCATAGAGATGTCGACATATCACAAGGCAGTGACTGGGGATCTGCATTTGCATCTGCAACGCAATGAAGTTGAAACTGCATACAGCTAAATGAAGGTGTACCAAATGCCTCATAACAATGGCTGTGTACATGCTCCTGTTTACTCTGCATCCGACATGGTTTGGGAAGTGATGGCCATATGATGTTAGCCACAATGCATAAGTATCCTGTATCTATCCTGTCACTTCTTAAGAAATAATTGCATTTTGATGTGTTTTTCACAAAACCAGCTTTGATCCAAAGTGTGCTTGGCCTCCAAGCAATCTTAATCATATGGAGAGAAAAACCTGAAGAGGGCTTCAATAAAACAGCTAATTTGGTATAATCAATATAACACCAACTGCATTAATAAAATAGTATAAGAATACCAAGACCAAACCAGACTTTAAAAAAAAGGTAAAGGACCCCTGACAGATAAGTCCAGTTGTGAACAACTCTGGGGTTGCGGCGCTCATCTCACTTTACTGGCCGAGGGAGCTGGCATACAGCTTCCGGGTCATGTGGCCAGCATGACCAGCTGCTTCTGGCGAACCAAAGCAATGCACAGAAACGCCGTTTACCTTCCTGCCGGGGCAGTACCTATTTATCTACTTGCACTTTGACATGCTGTCAAACTGCTAGGTTGGCAGGAAAACCAGACTTAGAAGCACTTAAAATTACTACAGCCAGAGATCAGAATAAAATAGTATTTGAAGGAGATTGGAAATGTTTTATGGAATATTTAGAGACATATTGTAGACATATTAAGAAGTTAACAGTAACAGCTTTAATTCAGCAGTAAAAAAAATTGAGATATTAAAATGAGGAAAATAAGCTATAGGGAGTAATTAGAATATGTAGTAGAAAAGTAATAAAATGCACCATAGAAGGTGGGGAAGGGAGTCAATAACAATTGTGCATTTCTTTTATTTGAAATGTTGTTATTTCAAGTGTAAAATAAAAACGAAAATAAAAAGACATTTTAAAAAATCAAAAATCATTGCAGCCCAAAGGCCTGTCTAAGAAGTCAGGGCTTCATTATCCATTGGAAAGGGGATAGAGATTGAGCCAGGTGGGTCTCCCTCATGTCTTGGTGCTACAACTGAAAAGGCCCTGTCTCTTGTGTCCACCTACCTATCCTCTGGAGACAGAGGGCAAGGCCTTGGTTGTACCACTAGGCTCATGTTCAGTGAGGCAGTCCTTCAGGTCTGTAAATGCACATCCATTTCTAGTATTGGCCTAAAGTTCCCAATTCAACAATAAATCTGTTGGTATCCTTCCATGTTGGACTAAGGCAAAATGTATACTTTCATTCTTATGCACACTGAGAGCAAGTCCCCATTGAATTGTGGAGGACTTTCATTCATATAAACATACATCAAAGTGTAAATTTATTTAGGCAGGTTAATAGACAGTTTACATTTAGGCTAAGGGTGTGAAACTGTTTTTAGAGCACCTAAGTCAAAAGGTGCTAACAGCTGAGGAGGAACATAAACAAATGGGATGGGAGAGATATCTTAGCGAAAGGCAATGGAAGGAAGGAGCCGTCAATTTTGCTTCTCTTGGTTTCTCATTTTTCCAATCTTATATGCAGTTCTCCCCATTCCTGCAACAATCTGCAGTTGTTGTTGTTTTTAAAAAGGATCCTTCAGAAAATTATTCAGCATTTTAGTGCAGTTTTCTCCTAATAAACACATTTTTATGCAGTTTTGACTAATGCACACATTCTTGCGAACAATTTATCATAATATAGTACATTTTTGTATGTTATTGTCATGAAGATACTCATTTTAATGCACACTTTTGCCCATTACATGCATTTTTATAAAAATTATTTGGCTGGAGAACAGAATTGCAAAATTCAGATCAGTGCGAATTTCAAAGGCTTGCATTGCTTCATTTCTTATGTTGCCTGGAAGCGAAAATGTGATAATTTGTCTTCAGTTGCAAACAGAATTAAATTTCTCCCCTATCCCTATGAAAGACCCAACTTTTTTTTTTAAGGCTTTCATGAATGTAGACACGAAGGACCTATGAGGTATTGTGCTGCATAGAGTAATTTGCAGGAACTACGTGTCTCTTGATGGAGAAATAAGTTTATAGAGCAATACAAAAGGAAGAATGGGAAGAACAGTCCTTGAAATTTATCACTGGAACTAAAGTGGATTCTAGACTACATGTTTTTCGCATAGCAACCCACTACTGTGTGTGGCACTCTTCAACTTAGTGTAACATCTAGGATGACTTACCAAGTCTAATAAGAATATATAGATTGTTTCCTTGCTATTACTTAGTGCTGCTGCTGAAAAATCCTTAGCCCCCACATTAGTGTGGTATGAGAAATAATATAGTTCCATGTATTTACTAGTTTCTTATCTGTATTATGTATGTCAAGGCCCCGAGTCCTCCCCCATTTGATGGATAATAAGACACATGGACACCAGTATTTTAGGTTAATGGGCTAAGGCCACAACTTTATTGCTTACAGAATGTGAGTGGTATTGGTTTAGGCATTGGAATTGAACCGACTATATCTGACTCCTGTTTGCCATGCAGGTAGTCCAGTAAGGGTCAACCACCAGTAGGGGGAGCCCTGTTGATGTACATCAACTGAGAGCTCCCCCAGGGTCCCTGATGAGGTCGGAAGCAAGACAAGACAAGAGGGTGATCCCGAGCCACGCCGCTGCTTAAATGCTGCAAGCCATGCCCCCCCGGCCAACCGGATTGGTCAGGCGGGGGCGTGATGCAGCCAGGACTCCCCTCTGACGTGGGGGCACTGCCACGCCCCCGCTGTGCACGGGGAGGGCACATGACCTGCCTGCAACACCATCCCACAGGGACGTGGAGCGGCCTTGTCAGTTGCCCATGGTAGTTCTGTGCAGTCAAATTTATATAAGAATAAGAAATTACAAAATTTATTTTCAGGATCCCAAGATTTCTCATGCACGTCTTGTCTTTGCCTATGCTCCAGCACTTGGCAGGTAGATTAAATTCATATAGATAAATGTGAAGCAATGCAGTATATGCTCATCAAGCTAATCTATATTAATGAAGGTTGTCTTCTAGGGTTATGTAGTCGCAGTGTCTGCTTGCTTAATAGAACTCTAGGGTTATAGAGAAACAGCCAGTGCCAGCTTCATAGACCTGACCATTGCTGCAGACAAACCAGCAAAAATCTCTTGCTCAGTGTAGACAGAATTTTAATCAATATTTTCTTGTGAGGGACAGTTACTCTGGAATTCTCTCATCTTACATAATAAGGGGCCTTATACATCAGCCCTCGCAGAGGCCTCTTCAAAGTGTTCTGCATGGAAATTGTTATCACTAGGCAAACAGTTTATGTAGAGGGACTCACCATGTTGACGTCTTACACTTTTTGCCATGCCTGTGCAAACTGTCTTTTGAGGTAATTCCAGTGGCATGGGGGGGGGGACCCTGATCCTGTGGTTGTGGTTGGTACCAGCCCTTTACCCTCAGGTCTCAGGGCATGTTGCAACAATTTAAAATAAACCATTAAAAGCAACTTACAATCACAATCATATACAAGTCCTAAAAATAGACACCTCAAGCATTCACCTCAAGTATTCAACTGAAGTGTTGACCACTGGGCCCTTAAAGAAGGGATGCGCCACCACTTCCCTTAAGGCAAATGTTGTTTTCCCACCTCCAGTGAAGCATTAATCAGGACTTACCCATCAACTCTCTATGGCGAATGCTAAGAAGCCAAGATAGGCACGTGTCAAGGGAGGAGGAGATTAAGCGCCCTTCTTCAAGCAGTGTGTCCACATCCTCATGCTGCAGTAATTTAAACTGATCCAGTACAGATTGTACGTACTGTGCTCCAAGACGCCTCCATCGAACTTGCTCTAGCCATGGCATCCAACTCTGTCCAATTTTTTTACTCCCAGGTAAGTGGATAAAGGATTACTACCCAAGTCTCTCCAGTCTTCTGTTAAATAATTAGGTGAGGTGTCTGTTTTCAGACACAAAATACGAGATTACATGGTGATGGAACAAGGGAGTGATCAGTGTGGCATTTATCCCCAGTACATCAAATATTTTTGAAAGGCTCCACATTATGCAATATATGTGTTTGTCAAATTGCTGTGTTGTCAGCCAGAAACCTTGTTATACATGGTTCTTTTATCATTTCAGTGTGTTACAAGGCTTTTGATTGACAAGAAATGTTATTTTAAATGGATCTGATGTGTCATTAGTGTATAACAAGGGTTTTGAATGACATCTTTACAAAAGGAATGTTATACCAACCACATACAGTTGGAGTCTGTGTAATGATACTTATTACTCCTAACTGCCCAAAGAATCAATGACTTAAAAAAAAAGCCCTTCTTGTTCAGGTTGCTCAGGTGTAGTTACAGCAGAATTGTTGTTTGGTGACACTATAGATTATACCTGAATTCAGCAGGGCTGTAATTTGTGGTCTAGTTATCTCACTTGCAGTTGGCAGGGTTTTAATATCCACATAAAAGGGTATTTCACTGCCTGTACATCTCTGGTTTATTTTATATGTAGTGCAAAATCTCAGAATGTTCTCTTTAATAACTTGAAATTTTAATAAGGACCTAAGGAACTGTTGGAATGTGAGTGAACTTATATTTAAATTAGGGCTTTGAGAGCTTGGAGAATCTAACTTGGTGAACTCTAATTAAATCCCACAAGGCCACCAGGTCTGCCTCCTTTGCTCTTGATAGTAAAAGTGAGGTCTTCAAAAAGAGTCCCCTGGCAGTATACAAGTGGGAGGGGGCGGGAATCATTCAAACCTTCACTATAGCATTTTTTTAAAGCAAGAATTCCAGGAGGAGTACCAGAGAAGAGGAACAATAGCTAGAGCATGAAAATGGAAAGTAGCAAGCTGAGAGTTATGCACGGAGTATTAGAAAGGCAAATCTTTTTTTACCAAGGATGTTTCCTCCCCCACAATACTCAACCATCATAAGCTCCATGGTCGAGATTAGCCTGATGTAAGTGTGACAGCAGTTGTGTGCACAATCACACATACACATGTAGTGTGGGTGGGGGCAGGGATAAGTATCCTTGAGTAACTGTGGGTTAAACCACAGAGTCTAGGACTTGCTGATCAGAAGGTTGGCGGTTCGAATCCCCTCAATGGGGTGAGCTCCCGTTGCTCGGTCCCTGCCCCTGCCAACCTAGCAGTTCGAAAGCACGTCAAAGTGCAAGTAGATAAATAGGTACCACTCCAGTGGGAAGGTAAACGGCGTTTCTGTGCGCTGCTCTGGTTCACCAGAAGCAGCTTAGTCATGCTGGCCACATGATCCAGAAGCTGTATGCCAGCTCCCTCGCCCAATAAAGCGAGATGAGCGCCGCAACCCCAGAGTCGGCCACGACTGGACCTAATGGTCAGGTGTCCCTTTACCTTTTACCATTACAGATAAATTTAGCATTACAGATGTAAATTCTACTTCAGTTGATCCCTTCTTGTGTTACACGCATGAAGGAAAATTCCAGCAAGGACCAGAAATTAGAGCTTGGACCACTGGCTCCACCCCAGGATTTCCACGTACAGGTATTTGCCTGGATTTCTGCCAGGAGGAAGCCCTAACTTGAGCAGCAAATGTAGGCCAGCAAGTTGGCCAACTGATGACAGATTTTAAAAGAAATGCTGTGCCAAAAAATTCTCCAGTGTACTTTTTCAGGCGTTCCCCATCAATTAGTGAAAATGCAATTGTGTCCAAATTATCAAAGGGAAGAAGAAATTTTTGTGAAACTTTCGTGGGTGGGATTTGGTTTTATTTCTGTTTGTTTGTTCTTGTCATTAAACTTCAGTTAAGCTCAGAGAAAGATGTAACGAGAGAACTCCCAATAGGCATTTTCAGTTGAGGAAGTGCAGACTTTTGGGGGATCTACAGAATACTGGAAATACGTTTAACAGGAAAACAACCACCATCTGTGGCCATCTAGCCATAATAAGGTAAATTCCACACCTACCCAAAATTTGAAAGATATTCCAAAGCACCCTGTGAATGAGGCAGGGGAAAAAGAGAAGCTTCTTTTGCATGTAGGGGTGCGGAACTTCAAAGAAATTGGAGGACAGGTTTTGGCAGATCGCTGAGATAGATCGATGATAGATAGATAGATAGATAGAGGATAGATAGATAATAGATAGATAGAATATGAACTCTAATCCACAAGGATCCCTGGAGCAACTGGGCACTTGCTGTCTCTTTGTGCTCTTTGGGGGAAAAAATGGGATGTCAGTGTAATACATAAGTTAATGACTTTTCACATTGTGGAGGTTGTTTTCTGTATGTGTGTTGGGATAAGATGACAAGATAGAGGATTTCAATGTCCTCTTCATGGATGGTTCTTCTCCAGGTATGGCTGATGTGAGCACATCACAATGTGTGATATGTTTCAGCAATGCTGCTGTGAGCATTGGGAGATGTTTCTTTTTAATTTTGCTGCTTTAGTGCATAAGTTCCTAATGACACTACAGCAATGTTGTACAAGCATTCACAGAGTGCCAGTGTGGTGGGACCATTAGACCTTCTCCTTGATGTGCAGATATTTGGGTGTTATTTTCAGGCACGATTGCTATGGTATCCAGAAGAGCTCACCACGCTGGGAAAAAACCTCTTTCCATAAGATTAACATGTTTTGATAATCTTTACAATATGAATTACTGTATGAAAGCATACATAAGTCTGCAGTATTTGGAACGCTTGATATGTGTGGCTGTGTCTATGAAATGGACATTCTTATCATTTTGTTTGCAATTAGAACCCTTCCTGCTTATGTCAAGCTGCTATGTAAGGCTGAAGCCTTCATTTCTCAGAGCTTGTTCCCTGTCAGTCTAACAGCTTTTTACTCAAATAGGTGACAAAGTAATGGACTGAACATGTGCCACTTTTAATCTTTTAGTGCTTAAAAGTCTTTGACAATAACATTTCCCCTTCAAATACAACATATGACTAGAAAGACCTGACATTTTCTTAAGAATTCCTATGTCTCATCCATTGGGAAACTTTGCCATGGCTACAACTGAACGTCACTTTTTATATTAAATATTTTAATAATTCCCTTTATATAGCTCAGATTGATATTTCCGCCTCCTCAGCCTCACACTCTCTGATAAAACAGCCCTTTCATGATAAAATTAGTGTTTTAACTGCATGAATTGCTTTTTTATTATGAAGAAAATAGATGGATTGGAAGCAAACCCACAAAATGATTAACTTTTTTTAAAAAAGTCACTCTGATTTAACATTGCTGTATTTTATTGCAAGGGCTTTGATTGCGCCCAGCTTATTGGGTGGAGCAGGATAGATAGGTCATCTGAGGATAGACTCCTGGTGGTACATTTTCCTTTTCTAGAATGAGCAGTATGCCACTTTATGTTTCAGCCCCAAAAGAGCTTTATCACAGATTGGCCTTGGGGACGACCACAGTAGGGTCTACTTATCATGAGCTGTAGCACTGCCGGACAGGTGATTTAACTAGTGAAGCTGTATCTCTAACTTTTGGATTGCCTGTGAAGCCTGAGGAGAATTGATCAGATAAAAAATTGTCTGTTCCAACAGCCTGCCTTAAACTGTGGCCAGTCAGATCCCTTTAGGAACTCTCAAACACATCAGGATGTTCATAGTCACCCCCTGTTGTTCGTTCCGAGACTTAGATGTATACTGCTTGTGAATATCAGGCACCCACATGGCTCTAACAAAACTAATTTGAAGCTAAAATCAGCACCCTTGGATGCACTCTTGCTGTCTCTCTCCATGTTGTTTAATATCACAGTGAAACCACTGTGAGAGGTGATATGGAGATCTGGCATGAGGTGTCAGCAACATGCAGATGGCACTCAGCTTTTAACTCCCCTTTTCATCACATTCAGGTGAGGCTGCGGGTGTCCAAAATCAGTGCCTCAGTACCACAATGACTGAACGGGGGCTAATAAACTGAGATTTGATTCAGAGAAGAGAGAGATACTGTTGGCACATGGTTCACTCATCCTGGTGAGTGGTGCTCAGTTGGTTCTGGGGGAGTGCACTTCCTCTGGGGAAATTATGGCCCTCCAGATGTTGCTGAACTACAGTTCCCATCATCCCTGACCACTGAACATGCTGACTGGGCTTGTTAGTAGTTGTAGTCCAACAACATCTGGAGGGATTAGGGCAGCCAGTTGTGCACTGCCCCCAAAAGAGGATTTGCATCACCAAAAAGAGGTCAGATGGGGACCCAAATTTGTATATGTACAGATACAAGTTTAGAAATAAATACTGTAATTTAAAAAGAAAAGTCTCACCGGGTAACTGCCCATCAGCTGATCAGGTGCTGCTAACTATTGATTGGCAATTTCAAGGTTCCTGCTCTCCCTTCTTTGGGTTCCTGATCAGTATGTTTCCGAGTACAATTCAAAGTGTTGGTGTTGACCTTTAAAGCCCTAAATGGCCTCGGCCCAGTATACCTGAAGGAGCATCTCCACCCCCATCGTTCAGCCCGGACACTGAGATCCAGCTCTGAGGGCGGTTTCCTCCCTGCAAGAAGTGAGGTTACAGGGAACCAGGCAGAGGGCCTTCTCGGTGGTGGCACCTGCCCTGTGGAACACCCTCCCATCCGATGTCAAGGAAATAAACAGCTATTTGACTTTTAGAAGACATCTGAAGGCAGCCCTGTTTGGGGAAGTTTTTAATGTGTGATGTTTTATTCTGTTTTTAATATGTTGGCAGCCACCCAGAGTGGCTGGGGTGTATATAAATAAATTGTTGTTGTTATCATCTTTAATTCAGGCTTGAAATGGAATATTTAAATCAGACTTGGAATGGACAGTCCTCTAATGAAGGTCTATACCCCATAAAGTCAGACACATTGCCACCCAGGGAGGGCTACAGGTTCCCCAGACCTGATCTAAAGGAGTACTTACTGATTTGTCACCATCACTAATGGCTTATGTAACCTAAGCAACTCAATTGTCTTTTTTTCTGTGGCCATGCAGTACCTGCATGGAGAAAGCCTGGCCACAGTTACTCATGCTCTGGTAACCTCCCATGTACATTACTGCAATGTGTTCTTGTAAAGGAAATGCATTGTTTGGCATTGACTCTCAAATTCTAGCTGAGGTAGAACCAAATGGGCTGCTTCCTACACATTATCTCTCCCCACATCCTGGTTTGTGTTGTTTTTAATTTTATGTCTGCTTCCCAGGCCATATTGAGACCCTGGGCTTCTCTGTAACATTCCGTCTTCAAAGGAGCATATCAATATATAGGAGATTTTTTTGTTTTGTCTCTCATGGAATGTTGTGCATAATATTTTTCAAAAACAGTGACAGAAGCAACTGGGCCACTTGCAAGAAAATGGTTGTAGACGAAGTAAACTACAGAGGTCCCATTAAAATAAAAGGAAGCCATTGCATTTGCAGAGCAAAGTATTTCCAAACATCCCTCCATTAACACATGGAACTTTATGTATTGGTCCAAAACATATTCTCATTGTAAATCTAGACATGTCTTGTTGAGGTTAATGTCATTATTATATCCAGGTAAAATGAGACCAGTCAACTTGTAGGTAAGAAAGACCTCTTGATCTTTGGAGTGATAGCTTGATTTTATTGTTTGAGCTTATGTTTAATAATGTTCTTAAAGGTCTTCTCTAATGAAGAAATAAGTCCATTTGTTCTGCCAGTAAAGGTCACCTGTACTTTTATTAAATGTACAGGTTTAGCTCTTATTACCAAATTCGGGATTCTCATTGCCACAACTGTATAAAAACTGCATGTGGATAGTAAACACTGAAAACTATTATCTAGTATTTTTATAGCTCCAGCACCAGTGAATTATTGAGAAGATTAAAGTTCACCATATGCCATTTAGGTCACTTCTGAACCCAGATAGACTCTTCCTTGATATCCTTCAATGGGGCTTTGACCTGAAAGAGGCATTGAATTATTATCAGACAGCTTTGTTCTTGTGTGTACCAGATGCCAAAAGCATTGGGCCTTTTTCCCTTTTGAACTCTCTTTAAGAATGAGTTACCAAAGCTTTCACGTCCTGATCTTGAAGTGGCTGCATCAACTCTAGGAAAATAACAGTAACAGTTGTGAAAAATGAGATACACTTCCATTGCTCACTGATTAAAGCTCCTCTTATTGATCTGGCACATTAGTTCGGAATGTACTAGACAGCTTGGGATAGAGTTCTTAATGCAAGCCTTTGTTCTTAAGGTTCACTTATAATAAACTAAAAATACCCTTGAGGGAGAGGGATGAAAATTGTTCATGCTATCCTCACCGTGTGCGGAAGTGCTCCTGCAAGATAGTCCCATCTTTGACAATGATTTTTTCAGAATAGTTGTTTTGTGGAATTATCAAAGGAGATACATAGCACTAACAGTCTCTGGTAGCCTGTTTGAATACCAGCATTTCCTTGAATCAGACTCAGGAGAAAAGACTCCACAAATAGGCTTTGCTCATGTTGTTGCTATACTTGGAATTGGAAAGGACCCACCTTCGCCACATAAGCCAGAATCATATAGGCCAGAGAGTCCAATCAAGTGCCTCAGGTTTGTTTGCTTAGGACAGTGTTTCCCAACCACTGTTCTGCGGCACACTAGTGTGCCGCGAGATGTTGCCTGGTGTGCCGCGGGAAAAAATAAAAAATTTGAAAGATTTTTTTTTTAAAGTCAAATTTTTGATTGGGGCGCCGTCACTAGATGACCCCTAGGGTTCCCTCCCTCCCTCCCTCCCGCTCTGCGCCTCCCTCCTCCTCCTCCTCCGGGGAGGCCCTTCCTGGCTCTCGGCCAAGGCTTGGCGGCTGCCACTCACTCACTCGCTCGCCCACCCGTCCCTCCATCCCTGCACCCGGCCTCTCCCCCTCCGTCCCCGGCGCGGGGGCTGCCGGGATCCGTAGTCCCCTCGCCCTTGGGTTCCGCGCCCGCGCGGGGTGCGCAAACTACGTTTCCCAGCGTGGCCTGGCGGGCCGGGCGTTTTGTTTGAAGTGCTCTTCTCCCGGCCATGGAATGAGCGCAGCGGCGGCGGCCGGGCGGGCAGGGGCTCTTCCGCGCAGCCCCCGCGCAGCCTGCCTGCGCCCCCGCGGAGATTGGGCGGCAGGATGGAGCCTGGGGATCCCCGCGGAGGCGGAGCGGCGGAGGCGGAGGCTGCCCCCCAGGTAGGGCTGCGTTGGGGGTTTTTAATTTTTGCAATGCTGCATCCGCGCCGGAGGGGACGCATCGGACCACGGGGAGACCCCTTGGTGGGTGTGCAAGGCAATGCATGCGTGCAGGCGTTGCATGGAGTGCAGTGCAATGCAATGGCAACGCGGCGCCCTGCATGCATGCATGCATGCAACTTCCACTGGCGCTCCGGACTTGGCAGGTGAGGGGGGTCCCCAGTGGGCGGCAGAGAGAGCCGGGAGGGCGAAGGTGAGCCGGGGGGGAGCAGCGCTGCTCCCCGAGCCGAGCCCGGGGGAAAACTTCGGCGTCGTTGCGCCGGGTGTTGGAAGCAGAGGCTGGCGGGGGCCCCTCACCTGCAAAACCTGGTCGTCTCTCATATATTTCTTGCATTGCATTCATCGCCCGCTTTCTCCTCCAAGGAGCTCCTGGGGGCGCGCGTGGTTCTCCCCGTGTTATCCTCGCAACAACAGCCCTGCGAGGTGGGTCAGGCGAGTGGCCCAAGGGAGCACCCAGGGATTGTCCTGGCCAGGTGGGGTGATTTGAACCCTGCTCTCTGCCCGGTCTTCGTCCTCATTTAGCCCCCACATGTGCATGACTGTGCATGACTGTGCATGACTGAGGTTTTCCCCCCTCGTCTTGGCTATGGTGTGAGTCTGTGCTGTTAATTAATGGGGTTCTGCCTTCGGAGAAGATGAGCCAGCCCTCAAGGAGGTGATTATGTAATTTGCTAGCAATTCATGTCCCTCCCGGCGTGACGCTGCGCGCTGACGTCACGGGGCTGTAATGGTGGTGTGCCTCGAGATTTTTTTCATGAAACAAGTGTGCCTTTGCCCAAAAAAGGTTGGGAAACACTGGCTTAGGATGCCTTTTCTAGCAATGTGTCACTTTTCCCCCTGTACTTTAAAACAGCTGGAGCTGTTCCTTCTGCAAACCTCTGGCATACTTGTTTTCTGATGGCTGCTGGTTTGTGGAAGGCTCAGTGCCATTTTTCTAGAAAAAAGAGGTGCCAGAACTCATCATGAACACCTCCTTTGATCTCCTAGAATGGCAATGGTGCCCATCTGAGAGGTGTCAGAACTGAGTTCCAGCAAGTTCAGTCTGAAAAAAACGCCCTGATCTTGCTGGGTGGTACGTATATGGTTGAACCTGATGGCCTTTTGGCTCTGGCCAACTCGGAATTCTACTGAAATGAATTGAGGTGCATGTATTTGGGAGCCAAGACACCTTATACTTCTTAGAATGGAATCCTAAGCTTACTTATGCAAAAACAATTCAGTGGGACATACTCCTTTAGTGTGACCTCCCAGGCTTCTAAATTGTGAAGTGAGCTTACCAAGACAGAAGAGGCTTCCTGCTTCAGATGTTAACCCTTCAACCCATGAAGGGCCTGGACCAGTCACTCAACCCCAGTGGGAAGGCTAAATGTTTGGCCCACAACCCTTTTGTACTCAGTGGCGTAGCGTGGGGGGTGCAGGGGGGGCCGGCCGCACCGGGCGCAACATCTAGGGGTTAGGGGGCGCAAATCCACAGGTTAGGGGGCGCAAATCCACGGGTTAGGGGGGCGCAGATTACTTGCTTTGCCCCGGGTGCTGACAACCCATGCTACGCCACTGTTTGTACTCACCTGTGTTGCCCCTTCGAACAAGTAATGTGTAAAGTAGGCTGTTGGAGTTCATTGAAACTAGCATTCCTGGCAAAAGGTTGTTGTCATCTGATGACCAAGGTAAGTGTCAGCAGCTGGGACTCATTCCTACCACTTGTTACGCCACACAAGGAGTAACAGCAGCACTTTTCTGCTCCTTTCATACCCTTGCATGCTAAATTTTGGGAAAGTTGAAAGATATCCGTCGATATGTCTGAGGGACTTTGAAGTATCTCTTCAATAAACTTACTCACACTTAAATGTAAATGCAGTACTTCTACCTGCCCTGCACAAACCCTGGTAGAATTCATCACAGTCAGGTTTACAGACTATTTCTTATCTGTTCAGTGATTAGCCATTGTTACTTCCTACAAACCAGGCAAATATGCTAATTTGGCTGCCTCTAAATGAACAGAGCATAAGAATCTGTCACTCAAAATTGTCTGTCTACAGAGAATTGTACCTTGAGAGAGCTTCAGTTACAAGGAAAAAGATTCCCTTTGTGACTGATAATAGTAATTCTTTCTAGTAATAATGGGGTGGGGTGGGACATGGGGAAAATGTGAGATGTTCAGAATATCTCAGAACACTGCAGTATAAATTAAAAGTATCAAAATGATGGGGACGAGGCAGTATTTAAATTGATAGCACAGAAGACTGTACTATCTTCAAGCAAAAACATATTCGGCTAGAGAGCAAAAATAAGAGCGACAGGATTCTAAATATATAGATTTCAGACAGAATTACCACTCCAGCAGTACCCAACATCCTCACTCTAATTTTCTAAGGAAATTCATTAACTTTTCCACACATTTAAATAACTAAAAATGTACTCTGAATATTTTGTAGCTGTATTTCTCTGTAAAAAAGAAAGTCAGACATCCACCATCTGCTCCAGTAGACCAACCAGCCTATGGTTGCAATGTCTGAGTTTTCCTCTTTTCTATCCTCTTATATAATTAAAGATTTCAACTCTCTATGATGCCTTCTTTTCCCCCTTTTTTAAAAAAAGACCAAGTGTAAGTTTACCCAAAGTGTATTAATCATTTCCCTGCTGCTCACTGATAAGAGCACTGCTCTGTACAGTTGAAAGCTATTAAACTTGTCTATTCAGAGGATGTTAAAAATCCTCCACTGAGCATTTGGCTAAACTCCAAAATTATTACCATAATACCTTCTGAAATGAGACAGAAAACATAATGTATTACAATTGATAAGTGCATCGTTTGTACTGTAGATTTAGTTTATATTGGTAATATTAAATATTTTAATTGTCTTGGCCACATTATATGGCGTTGGTTACTTGAATTATTTAGTTCGTTGACAGCATTATGGCTATGGAAGGAAATATCTAAAAATCATAAATATTTTACATTTGGGTTTACAAAGCAATTACAAGGCTTTAAAAGAGACTTGCAGGCTGTTGTGAGGTTGTGTGTGTTTGTTTTTTTAAATCCATTTTAAATCACAGCAGTTAATGAATTCTGTTCTCACTGGACAGTAGAGCTGGGCCAAAATCTGTCCTCCAATTAATTTAGAGTTTTCTTACTCTGAGAAAGAGGCTTTTGTTAATTTATTTATTTTTGCTTTATTATCAGGGCCCATTTGAAATTCTTTAGAATTAGGGTGGGCATGGGGTTTTGACCTTAACACTGGGAGATGGCCAAGGTTGGTGTATGTGTTTTTCTTTCCAACGAACATTTCTCCACAAATCTGCAGCCTCCCTGGATGCCTATGCTTTCTGATCTGAAAGAAAATCCCCATGTGGGGGAATTACCACATGATGCCTTTCCCTGGGCTTTAACTGAAGCACGTGCACCCTGGAAGATAGCACACTGCAGACCACTGGTGAGAATTAAAGGGGGGCAAAGGACACTTGCAAATGCTCTTGGCCTCCACAAGCGTAAGCTAAGACTGACTTTACCCCACCCATGAGAATGCTTGGTGATTATTTTTTCTCCCTTTGATAATTTTCAAATGCAATTTGTCTCTTTAATTGATGGAGAGTGGTCAAGGCTGGAAAATTTTGGTAAAGTGCTACACGCCACCTTTTTCATTTTCAGATGTGACCGTTGCTTTTAGGAAGACTTGGGTAATTTGTAATTTTAAAGATGCTTTAAATGAGCAGTAGTTCAGAAGGTCACTGTCAGTTGAAACCACTTCACTTCTATCAAAATGAGGTGTATGATGGAAGAGATCTCTCAAACCGTTCTTCTTCTTACCTGCTAATAACATAATATAAATCCATAGTCAGAACCATTTACTCTAAGAGTTTGTTTCAGGTGAGTTGAAGAAGGCAAATAGGATCCAATTAGTCATATATTATATGCTTCTCAAATGCTTCTCTAGCTGTGAAGTAGGATATACAAATTACCTACATACAAGGCAAGAATACATTCCGAGCAGGCACATTCTCCAAAGTAGCTGGGTCTCACCTCACCGGCTGAATGACACCTACTGACTTGAGAAAGTTTGAGTCATAGTCTATTAGATATAAAAGTGCTGGATGACAGTTCCCAAATCCACATGGCTCCATCCTTGAAGCCCAATGCATCTTGGGAATCTCCCTAGAAACAAAATAGAAAAAAATTCTGACCTGATCTCAAACCAGGTTGGTTTTTTCAACACCAAATCAGAGTAGAAAAGGAGGTATGGGTGAGAATGTAAGAAGAGCCCTGCTGGTTTAGGTGAAGCCAGGATCCATCTAGTCTGACATTTTGTTTTCAATAGTTGCCCATGTGGTGCCCCCAAGCAGAATCTGAGCATACTGCCTTGGACAGTGGAGGTAGAAGACAATGGGTGGCCCCTAGCTCTTAACATATTGAGGAACAAGTAATAACATGCTGTGATTGCTGTATTCATCTCTTCTGGGCATTCACCTCACCAGAGCTGTGTTTAAACAATAAGCATTGAGTATTCAGATTTGTCTTGGTTGCATACTGAACTCCTGTGGTGAATCACACATTGGCAACCTCTGAGTTTCCATTCCCTGATTAACCTGGGGGAGGATTCAGAATAAAGAAAGGAAATACAATACAAGTGGCTTTATTTAAGAAGCTTGCTTATTTCCCCTCCTTCCCAACATCCTTTGCTTGTGTCTCTTTAAACATAGTTTGACTCTCGTAATGCACCCTCGTAAAAACGACATTATTATGCCAACCAACGTGTTTCCATTACAATGTCCAAAAAGCGTGTTCTCACTAAAAGAGAGCACGTGTTGCGGATGGGGCCGAACAAAACTCCACTTGGTTGCCAGGCAGTATTAGATTCAAGGGGCCTGGAGCAGATTGGAGGATGGTGTTACTGGGGTAAATTTGATGTTGCCAATTTAGGGGTGGGATCAGTGGTTATTTAAGCAAGGTCCACAGCTTTCTCTTTCTCTTTCGCTGTGGACATCGGATCACATGGAGCACTTGGACTGTCTGGAGGACAGTGATGCAAACTTCTCATTGTCTGGTTACATTTCTTTATTTCCCCCTTCTTTTAATCCTCTTTAGTCCCTTAAATAATTTAATTCCCCTTTTTCCTGTTCAATTTCCCACCCCACCCTTTACCCTGCCCTGTGGGAAGATTCTCCCTGTATCTGTGGCTTGCCTTTCTTTCGCAAAAAGGTTTCCCCCATTTCTCCTGTTGTAAATTGTGGGGCTAGTCAGGGCTGTTCCCAGCTTAGCTGGAATCACTTTCGTTTACAGCACCCCCGAAGGTTGGCTTTATTTGGGTGTGTGCAGCGCTGTTGGCCAAATTTTAATCTAGCCTTGGGCGGGAGCACTATTTTGAGTTCCTTTAATATCGCTATGAGACTAAGATTCTCAAGAGCAGAGGCATGGAGCCCTATTTGGCCTGGGCATAACTTCCGAGCCTAAGTATGCTACAGGTAGCAGTTAATTGTTAAGTCTCTGACCTCTCTATAAGAATGTACCTGCTTGCAGGCTCAGTTGCTGCTAATGTATATCAGAGGGCGGCAGAGGCTCTCTGTGCCTCCAATGACTATGAGCACTCTGTATATGCTCTTGAACTATGCTGTTTCTGAACAAGTTTATTTTCTTTAAGTTTGTTTTGCCCTGATAGTGGCGACTGCCATTTTAGAGGCGAGCCATTGTGGTTTAGTGGCTAAAGTGTAGGACTAGGACCTGGGAGACAGGGTTCATATCCCCCTCTTAGCCATTGTTATAACAAAACAAAACAAACTGCTCCTTTTGGGCTATTCTGTTGCTGGGTAGTTCGGTCCATAAAAGAACTTTGGGTTTCTTGAAGGGGTGCTTCCCTCTAAAAGGGCAAGCAGGGGTACCTGGACAAGCTGTGGGCTGCTTCAACTCTGCTATTTCACTGGAAACATTTATGCCTGGCCTGGCAGGTGATCCTAGGGCTTTGCCCTAGAATTCGATGGCCTGGAAGCGTTTCCGGCCTGAATAGTGTCCCCATGTGGTCCATGAAGCATTGGTTTCACCAGTTCCTTACATTGTTTAGTTTTTGCGGACTATGACTGGGCTTTTGCAAATGCCTCAAGAGCTTGCCTCTCCTGCAGGGGATGACTTGTGGACGCCCCAGGTGTCTTCTTCCAGAAGAAAGCATCTTCGAAGGCTGCAATCCAGGAGGAGGGCAAAGAGGAGCAGGGATCATGATTCAGACATCACCTTGGACCTCTACAGGGGTCAGGGTGAGGCTGTCCCGGGTCTTTAGGGATCATCCTGGATAACTCAGCTGGTCAGCGCATAGTGCCGGTAATGCCTAGGTTGCAGGATTGGTCCCTATATGGGACAGCTGCATGCTCCCCCATTGCTCTACCTGGACACTTAGGTCCAGTGTCGAGGGCCTTTTGGTGGTTCCCTCACTGCGAGGGATGTAACAGGCGCCACGTTTGCAATATGCAAGCGGGAGAAAGCACCTTTGTGTGCCCGCACTGCAGTTTGCTCTGTGCGTTACAGGGCACAGCGCTGCACGGGCTGCATTTGCATTGCATTGCGTGAGAGATTTGCATTTGCATTGCACAGAGGTTGTGCGCATTGCACAGAGGGTGTGAGTGCATTGCACAGAGGGTGTGTGTGCATTGCACAGAGTGTGTGTGCATTGCACGGAGGGTGTAGTGGCATTTGCACAGAGTGTGTGTGGTTTGGTTTTTTTTTTTTTTGCATTGCACAGAGAGTGCATTGCACGGAGTGTGTAGTTGCATTGAACAGAGGGTGTGTGCAGTGCACGGAGTGTGTAGTTGCATTGCATGGAGGGTAGTTGCATTGCACAGAGTGGGTAGTTGCATTGCATGGAGGGTAGTTGCATTGCATGGAGTGCGTTTTTGCATTGCACGGAGTGCGTTTTTGCATTGCACGGAGTGTGTAGTTGCAGTGCACGGAGTGTGTAGTTGCATTGCACAGAGTGGGTAGTTGCATTGCATGGAGGGTAGTTGCATTGCATGGAGTGCGTTTTTGCATTGCACGGAGTGTTTTTTTTTTTTTTTTTTTGCACTGAGTGTAGTTGCATTGAACGGAGTGTGTAGCTGCATCGCACGGAGTATAGTTGCATTGCATGGATTGTGTGAGCACCGCACGGAGTGTGTTTTTGCATTGCACAGTGTGTGTCTGAAAAGGAAGCTGGCACGGCGGCAGTTTTGTCGGGACTTTTTTAGCGGTTCTGGCCAGCGTCGGCCCTGTAAATTTACGTATTATGATGGCAGCACAAGATGCCCCCTGCCCAAGCAGGGCTGGAAGCTGGCAAGCAATACCTCAATACTTTTTGCCCATATTCCCATTTTATTTAGGGATCCAGTTGGATATCGTTGCTAAAACATACCACTTGCCTATGGAGAAGCTGTCTGCCTTGAAGGAAGTTATTTTGTAATACTTCCTCTGTAGCAAGTGATGCTTCATCAGATCCGATCTTGCTGGGTCACTTAATTAATCTTGCATGCAGAGTGGTTGCCCCAGGCCGCCCCTTCCCTTCCCACTAGGCCAGGCTGCCTGCGGCCTGAGGTCCCCTTACCTTTCTCATGCAATGGGATCTCATGCAATGGTTGCAATTCCTATATGTATGCAATAGTAGTTGGCCATGGCAGGATACTTGCACAGGGATTTTTCAGGTTCATGCTGATGCTGCTGGATCTTTGCCCTTTGGTTTTTTATTTCAGGGGCTGCTGGTGTGCAAAGCCATGGCCTCAAGCCCGGTATGGTGAGGCAATCATGTGACCTAACTTTTGAGTTTTCCCCATTGTAGTAGCAGTTCACATGTGGCCCGAGGAGTTCAGTGACCATCGGATCTGCTTTTGGTCTGATAACCAGGTAGTGGTGAGCGTCTTGGCTAAACAGTTCTCACGCTCCAGCAGAGTCTCCGCCCCTCCGCTCATGCTTTTGAGCTGCACCGCTTAAGGTTTACTATTGTGCTTTCTGCTCTCCTGATTACGGGATCCTCTAATGATGTCTCTGACACTCTATCCCATTTTCAGATGGAGCGCTTCAGATCCTGGGCTCCAGACTCAGCTATTGCCAGACTTTTCCAGACCACCTGTGGCATTTTGACAACAATTAGTAATTACAGAGAGCAGCAGCTTCCATTTCCCCCTCTGCTTTTAGCTCTTATGGGAAGGCCTGGATGGATTTCTTAGCCTTAAGCTGGCAGTCCTCGGCCATTCAGATGAACTGGCCCCCATCCTCTGAGCAGATCCTGCAGTATTTGGTCCACCTGCCGCAGATTGGGCGTCCTGTTATAACTATAAGAATTCAGTCCGCTGCAATGTCTGTTATACTGAAGCTTTATTTTTCAGAGACCCTTGCATAAAGTTTGTAATGTGCAGGGCCTTGGAAGGTTGGAATAGGCTCCAACCTCATAGGACAGTGGGCAGGAAGTCGGTCAATTTTACCTAGGCAGTATCTGCAACAAGTTAAAACTTGTCTGCGGGTTAAAGATCAAGGTGAGACTCCTTTCAGTAGTCCATTGCATTTTTGCACTGAGGGTTGGGGAAATGGTTGTTGGAGCCAGCACGGGGCTGAGAGTCTGGAGGCTTATTGCTTCAGGACTTTTCCTTATCCTTTGGAGCTTGTCATTAGAGCTGGTAACTCTAAAACAGACTTAGTGGGCAGGAGTGCCACAATCAGGCTTCCCGCCACAGGTGAGGAGGGCCCTTGCCCGGTTATGGATAACAGAATATTTGGCTTTTTATTCCCTGGGGGCTGGCCCGCTCCTAGTGCATGAAAATGGGTTCCCATTAGCCAGGCATTAATGTGCTTACATCGTGCACCAGTTATTACGGCCTGCGGCTTGCCTACCACTGAACACGCCTCATTCCTTCCGAATAGGGCTGCTGCAAAGGCTGCACACTGGGGGCCTGTCTGTAGACAGGATTGTGAATACGGGTCATTGGAAGTCTGACGCTGACAAGGGTTATATCAGGAAGTGTCACAATGATGTCTGTGCTGATGCTTGTCTGTTATTTCCTTTTCTCATAGGAGCAGTGGTGCACATTTGGGCCACAGCATTGTACACTGGGCTGGCAAGCGCGCTGACAAGTCTGGACTGGGGCGCCATCTCAGTCTTCCTGCCCATGTGGACATATACTGGATGTCCAGATGGGGAATGCTTTGGGAGGAGGTCCTTCCTTTGGTGCGGTCGAGTGTGACCTGTGCAGGTCCTCCCGCAGGGCTGGTGGTACAGCTGGGCAAGAATGATTTGCTGTCTTCCTCCAGCATAAGTTTGCATTCCTGCATGCAAGAGGGCTTGGATTGAGTTGATGGCAGCTCTCCCTGGACTCAAAATAATTTAAGGCATTGGTTCAAGGTGGTCTGGAGGGGGGGTTGGAGCACCTGTCCCCTCCAATGCGCAAAGATATTCCATTAAAGGAAACCAAGGATTTGCCATGCTTTGTCAACCCCTTTCGAGGGGTAGGGCCACGCAAGAGTCCCTGGGAGCATTTGGGGTGAGCTTGAGTCTGATCCTGGTTCATTGCTCCCCCACGCTGTTTACTTGTACTGACGATATGGTGGGGCCCAGTCGTCAGTGCTGCCCTGCTGAGGTCAGGTGCAGCTAGTCGGGAACCAATGCCTAGACAAACTACCACCGAGCAGGCCAGAAAGCATGTTAATATGGCGGTGGAAAATAAAATAAATAAAGTAAATCAAATAAAATAAAATAACATATAAAATAAAATAACAAATAAAATAAAATAGGTCCTTGCTTTAGGTGGTTCTGTGATATTGCACCCTGCTATTTTCTTCAAGACTGTTCCCCTCTTTGGGGCAGATGGGGGGTGCATCTTTCCCCTATGGGGAACGACACCTGGCGGGATGCGATTGCCTTGGGATTCATTGCTCCCCCACAATGTTGCTGGTACTGACGATATGGTGGGGCCCAGTCGTCAGTGCTGCCCTGCTGAGGTCAGGTGCAGCTAGTCAGGAACCAGTGCCTAGACAAACTACCACCAAAGAGGCCGGGAAGCATGTTAATAAGGAAGTGTAAAATAAAATAAAATTAAATAAAATAAAATAAAATAATAATTAAAATAATAAAGTAAAATAGGCTTTGCTTCAGGTGGTTCCATGATTTTGCACCCTGTGATTACCTTCAAGGCTGCTGCCAGCTTTAGGGTGAATATTTCCCCTATAGGGAACGACACCTGGTTGGCTATGGTTGCTTTGGGATTGAAGGAAGGGTTGCATTTGTGAGTGGTTTGGCGGTGAGCTAAGGCTCTGTGGCGGTTAGGCATTGGTTAAATTGGTTGGTGGAGGGGTATGGATTGGCTGTGCCTGCCCCTCCAATGCTGCTGCTGCTGGGAATTCCGTTAAAGGAATTCTGGGGCTTACCATCCCTTCGTCCAAACCCTTGGAGCAGGGTGCGGGCCGTGTAAGTTCCCAAGGAACAAGCAGGGAATAGCTGAGGGTCTGTGTCGCAGTCCCAGCTGTCCCTGGTCTTGTTCCTCCACACGCTGACTCACGGGAGTCAGCGCTGTCCCCAAGGCGGGGGGGACAGATAGTCATAACCAATGCCTAAGCAACCACTCTCAATTTGTATGAAAATAAAGTTGTGGCCAAAAGTATGCCAAAAACCTTAAACAAAAATTATGTGTGATGTGTGAGTTATTGGGGTAGGGGTTTTGGGGGACCTCAGCACGCAAAGCGTGTTCTCACTAAAAGAGAGCACGTGTTGCGGATGGGGCCGAACAAAACTCCACTTGGTTGCCAGGCAGTATTAGATTCAAGGGGCCTGGAGCAGATTGGAGGATGGTGTTACTGGGGTAAATTTGATGTTGCCAATTTAGGGGTGGGATCAGTGGTTATTTAAGCAAGGTCCACAGCTTTCTCTTTCTCTTTCGCTGTGGACATCGGATCTCCCGCCCGCCCTCCCTTGCTTGGGCTTGCGCCTTGACCTTGCTCTGCCTGTCATGGGGTCGTTCGCCTTGGTGCGGGGGCCCAGTAGGAATTTTTCCAATTGGCTGATTAGTGTGTGCCTTTTGGGTTTTGCCTACTGCTTAGCAAATCGTCACAACTTGTAAGGTTGGCGGTTAGGCATTGGTTAAATTGGTTGGTGGAGGGGTATGGATTGGCTGTGCCTGCCCCTCCAATGCTGCTGCTGCTGGGAATTCCGTTAAAGGAATTCTGGGGCTTACCATCCCTTCGTCCAAACCCTTGGAGCAGGGTGCGGGCCGTGTAAGTTCCCAAGGAACAAGCAGGGAATAGCTGAGGGTCTGTGTCGCAGTCCCAGCTGTCCCTGGTCTTGTTCCTCCACACGCTGACTCACGGGAGTCAGCGCTGTCCCCAAGGCGGGGGGGACAGATAGTCATAACCAATGCCTAAGCAACCACTCTCAATTTGTATGAAAATAAAGTTGTGGCCAAAAGTATGCCAAAAACCTTAAACAAAAATTATGTGTGATGTGTGAGTTATTGGGGTAGGGGTTTTGGGGGACCTCAGCACGCAACTAGTCTTGTGTGTGCAATTATATCTGCAGAGGACTCTTCTCTATGGACGGTATCAACTAATGTGTCCCATCAATGCAAGGATTTCCTCTTGCTCAACAGGACTCTCCCCTCTTCTCCAGTGCACCCTCTACAAATATGCTGTAGAAGATTGAGGGAACCCCTAGAAGAGATTTTTTGGGGGGGTAGTCCTATTGCACAAGCAGAAATCCTTGCCCTGATGTGACACATTACTTTGTACCACTTTAGATACAACCCTATGAGTTTAGGATCTCTGCATTCCCAGCGTTCCTGAGCATGTGAATATACACAAAGGTCTTCTTAGACATCATGGTTCATAGGCCAAAAGAAGAAAAAGAAGAGTTTGGATTTGATATCCCGCCTTTCACTCCCTTTAAGGAGTCTCAAAGCGGCTAACATTCTCCTTTCCCTTCCTCCTCCACAACAAACACTCTGTGAGGTGAGTGGGGCTGAGAGACTTCAAAGAAGTGTGACTAGCCCAAGGTCACCCAGCAGCTGCATGTGGAGGAGCGGAGACACGAACCCGATTCCCCAGATTACAAATCTACCACTCTTAACCACTACACCACACTGGCTCTCAAGGATGGAATCCTCCGTCACAAAGGCATCTCCTCCAGCCACACTTTCATTCTGCCCACTATGACATCTGAAGGGGGCTGTTGCCTGTTAGAGTGGATCCTTAATATTTGTTTGTTTTCATTAGAGGCCATTTCCCATCACTGGGAAATGATGATTATTCGTGAAGACATTATAAATGTAAACAGAGGGATTGTGTTGGTACTGGAGTGGACGAGTCAAACTCATGCCACAGCCTGCTGGAAGTGGGAGAGTAAAAACCTAAGTGTGAAATTATGTTTGGAGTTCATTTGGAAAGGCAATTTAGGCCATGCAAAGGAAAGCTAATAAATATTTTATATATGAGCTGCAGTTAATGGTATCAAGTGCCTGTTAGCTATATAAATGTATCTGTTAAAGTAGGAGAGCAGCCTGTTTAGTTTCGGTTTTGCTTGTTTTTTAAATGGAGAGATTATCAACATTTTATCTTGGTGTAGGTTGCTTAATTAAATGCCTTGCGATGTTACAGAAGAACAGTGAATGGACAGTAATACAATCAGTATGGCAAACAAAGTTAATACAACATTAACTCTGTGATTTAAAGACTCGTGTGACAACCTTTGCTCTTGCTATTTGTGTATGCAGTATTGATTTAGGCTGCTGTCCTGCACTCATTTATGCATACTTAATTTCCATTGATTTTAATGGAATTTATGCATTGTGTGATAGAGGATTCTAGCCCACCCTATGATTTTCAGATTGCATAACATTAGGAAATGTAAACTTACCAGACACATAGTCATTCTTCACCCTCCCCTCCTTAACCAAATAAAACTAGGGCTAACATACCTATAACTGGTGTTTATCCTTTGAATCTATATACAGTAAAATGCACATTTGAATGAGCTAATTGATTTGGGTAACTTATTCTACACCCAGTATATATGTTTTGAAGCAGGGAATATTCAAAGCAGGTTATTTTTTCTGCATTAACTGTGGTTATTGTTACAGCATTGAAAGAGTGTTCATTATTAATTTATTCAGTCATGCAAACATGCATAACTAGCAGTGATTGGTTCACTGGGTTGCTGGGGTAAAAGTTATGTTGCAATTTTGGTGGGGGGGGGGGTAAAATGTTTAAGTACGCTGCACGCAGCCTGGAGCTTTCTCTTTGCTGTGTGCAACGGATCACCCGCCCACCCGCCCTTGAGTAAGGGGTTGTTGCATTGATCTTGCTATGCCTTTCATGGGGTCGTCTGCCGTTGGGGCAGGGGCCTGGTAGGAATTTTGTCCATCTGGCTGATTGGCTGGGCCATTTGGTTTTTGCCTACTGCGTACCAAATCGTCACAACTTGTAAGGTTACGGTTAGGCATTGGTTATAAATTGGTGGAGGAGGGGTTAGGATAGGCTGGGCCTGCCCCTCCATGGTTGCTGCAGAAAGGGAATTCCGTTAAAGGAATCCTGGGGCTTGCCATCTTTTCGTCCAATCCCTGGAATGGGACTAGGGCTGGCAAGCCTTCGGGGAGCATGCGGATGAGAATTGAGGGTCTGTGACTCAGCTCCATTTCTCCCCTACTTGCTTTTCCCCGCACTGTCTTTCGGTGGTGCCCGGAAGTCAGTTCTGTCCCCAGGCGGGGGGACAGATAGTCTCAACCAATGCCTAAACAACCACTCATGGTTTTGTATTTAAATAAAGTTGTGGCCAAAATTATGCCGAAAACCTTAAACAAAAATTAAGTGAGCGTTGTGAGTTATTTGGGGGGTGGCTTGGGGACCTCAACACGCACCTATACAACCATTAGAAGACATCTGAAGGCAGTCCTATATAGGGACGTTTTTAAATGTTTAATGTTTTATTATGTTTTTATGTATGTTGGGAGGTGCCCAGAATGGCTGGGGCAACCCAGGAAACAGGCCTGGAAACTTGGCTCTTCGCAACAGCTTTGGCTCTGCATTTTCCATGCATGCTGTACCCTTAGGTAGCTTGAGAAAGGCTCACATGATTCAAGTCTCTCATTTTGGGGCAGGGTTTTCCCCCACAATGGGCTAACCTGTAGAGAGGGTTTTCATGCAGCAGAGATTCCTGGTGTAAAATGGAATTCATTTAGAGGCAGGTACTTTTATGCAAAACTATCACATGGGAAGGATTCATTTGCCCTTATAGCCATGCCATTCCATTTAAATCCATGGTGTGCAAGTGATGCACTTGAACCATAAAAATCAAATATCTGACTTGACTGGAATCCTGTTTACTACTGTTCTCATGTGTGAAAAATCAACACGAGAAAGGAACCACTTTTTCATTGATTGGGCCTATATTACAATATAAGAAGTAGCAGAATGACCTAAGCTGTCAAAGAGTGTTGAAAGTTTTATAGAAGTTGATTTAAAATTACAGTGCATGTAAAATACAGTAAGTAAGCAAATCTACATATTCACAATGGTAAATGGAACTGGGATATGTTTTTTAATAGGGAAAACTTAAATTGCTTTGCAATGCTATTGTACAATGTAGTATATAATTTGTGTCCTATTTTGTTTTTACTGAATGGTTAATTTCAGTTGTAGAATGTATTGAGTTTTAAGATCTCATTTAGCTAGAATGTAAAATCTAATATTTTGCAGAGCAAGTTAATTAAATAGAGAGCAATTCTGCAACTCGCTTGCAAAACATTTTCTGCCATTTCATCATGGCCACATTTTAACTGCTTTCTTCTTTAGTGACTGAGTGGCTTTTCAAAAGTTCATTTTGGGGTGACTCATTTAGACATAATGTGACTAAATAGATGTTTTTACCTTTGTATAAGGTCAGGTAAATACTAATTTAATGAGTGTAATACATCAAAGCACTGGAAGATGGAAGAATACAAGCAAGAGTTTGGCCTATGTTCCCTTTCATCCGAGAGCTGAAATACCTCACAGTGAGAATAGAGGCATTCCAATGTATGATATTAATAGTGGCATTTATATTTATGACTGCATTTTCAAATACCTTAGATAAAGTCATTTAGTAGTAAATGCTTAAGTAGGGTCACTGTCCTGGTGTTGAAAAAAGGTCCTTGAGGGGGCCAAAAGTGAGAACTGACTATAGAGAACTGATAGAGAAATCCAAAATTTTAATGTAGCTGGGATTGGCCAGTAGGCCCACCCCAATCCTAACAGGAAGGGGGGCGGAATTCAAATGGAGGTGGGGTAAACCATATGTACAAGTTTGTGGACAAGAATACAGACTGACTGTTGAGGGGGACAGAAAAACGAGAGAGGAGGGGGAATGTAATGGCTGGGACGCTGAGCTCCATTTGAATATGATCTAAAATTCAAGGAAAATAATATCAAAGGCAATTCATTAACAAAAACGAGTAAACATAATTATTTTCATGCTTATTAGCTTGGAGAGAATTTAAGAGACCTGATCAACATGGGTCATGGCACTCTTTTGGAGATCCCTTGTGTACACATGCACACAAACACATGGTGCGGGAAAGATTTATTGTTGCTCTGGAAGCGTTACGGAGTTTTTGGCTTCATCTTTGTAAACTATGTGGCAAATAATAAACAGTCATCAAAAGCAATGGCACAACATTGTCTGCATTTTCTACGCATTTGGCAGAGATTTCTCATTTTGTACTTTATTGGCTCTGCTGCGTTATAGCACAACAGAGCCTTAGTTGTGCTCTCTGCAGAGCTGTTTGCACATTCTGGAGATACTAAATACTTTTTCCTCTGCTGGTGTTCTTCCACAGAGTTCCACACAGTCAAATATATAAGGTAAGTATTGATGATATTCAGTAATGAGCATGTTACAGCTGAAAAATTCAACAGGAGGCTTCACATCTCATATTAAACTGTGTGCAATTCTGGTAAACTCTTCTTTGTTGCAAGAAAAGAAAAAAGCTTTGTGGGGGAGAGGAGTTTTGTCACGTTGGGGGTCTGAGCAAAAGTAGAAAGGGAGGAGCGAGTTCCTAATTTAGGAGGTCTGTATGCAAGTGGGTTCCCTTGGTATTTTATGTTGTGATATATCTACGTATACAATAAAAATGTAAGAATGTCATCGTTCAGCCCCCATTGGAGTATATGCAGTGCTGCATCACAATCCTGGATTTGCATGAAGTCAAAGCTCAACTACCATTGGAGGATGTGTAGTGCCTCATTCCAATACTGGATTTGCAGGAACTCAGGATGGTGTGGGAGATCAGTAGTGGAGACAGATTGCACAGCAGCAGTCATGGCATGGGAGTGAGAAGGGAGAAATACAGAGGGGGGAAATGGTGGTTTAAAACCATGGCAGAAGTTTGACACTGGTGATCTTTGCTTCTTCCAGTACATTGGAAGTTTGCCTATCTTCCCAAGTGATGTGTAACATTTTTTCAGAGACAAACAACCAGCCAGGCATCTCTCCATATTCTGGGGGGGGGGGGTGGTACATAAGGGACCCATTCTATGTGCCCCCTTATAAAACTGTGATGACACCTTATCATTCATCACCTATGCCATGGGTGGGGAACTTGTGACCTTCCAGATGGTGTTGGATGTCTCAGCCAGCATGACCAATGGTCAAGAATTATGTGAGTTATAGTCCAACTGGAGGGACACACCCCTGACCTATACTGAGCTCAGCAAACAATTTGCCATTGACAGAGGATGGTTGTGCTCTTTCTCCTTAGGCATTCACACCCTCCATTTCCAATATTCCGAAGGTAGAAAATAAACACATCGTACAATGTGATCCATGCATAATTTATGCTAATAGATATTCCTATCCCCTGCACAGCCCAAGGACAAAAACTTCATATATATGTGCTTTTTGCCTTCTGTGACTATCTGTTTCTCTTAAATTTCCCCAGGCCATGAGATGCTGCTCTTGGCTAGCAGTACACTACAAAAATAACTTGAGATTTAGATAAGGGAAATCACTAAAAAGTTAATGACCACAGCAATGGCAAAAGAAACTAATCCCACATGTGATGCGAGTTCGGTGAAAGTGTACAATGCCTAATTAATAGGCAAGCTTATTGTTATGCACCATACTTTGTTTGCTATATAAAAGTACTGAATATATTTTTTAAAAAAACCAAATTCAAAAACCCACACATCTGCAGCAACATTAATTATTCCAAACCTTAGACAGCTGCTCAAATAATCCTATGTGATCATGTTGTCTTCCAAAGGTTATTTCTTAAAATCAGGAGACAGTTTCAGAAAGTCCCCATGGTACAGGTCTATATCGTTTGAATACATGTTGGGATTCTACCCCATATGAGTGTCCCCAACATGTGAAAAAGAGCATGTTAGTCAGCCATATCAAACCCTTTCTCTTGCAGATTTCTACTGGCCCAGAGTTTTAGTGTGGTGGAGCATCCCTCATTTCCCACAACTCCATTTTTAAGTGGTACTTCAAAGACTATTAGCCACGTGGTGCAATTGATATAGAGTATTGGGTTTAGAAAAGATAAATGGGTAGTAAAAGCTGCAATCCTATACATACATAGAAGTCCCACTAAACTTAGTGGGACTTTCTCCTGAGTAAACATATGTAGGATTGCACTAAGATTCAAATTCCTGTTCAACCCTCTTAGTTGAGTTTACCTTAGTATCCTGCTTCATCCATGCTGATTCTCATCTGTAGGTAGAGTCTCAGCAGTAGGATTAGACCATGAATAATCAGCACCTCAAGTATTCTGTACTACCAACAGCAGGATAATTCTTCTGGGCTCCCCACATCTGTTCCAGATGGTTGGGAGAACACCCCAGAATATTTAATCTGTGGGGAAAGTATGGAGAAGTTCTATTGCAGAAGCATACATCCTTGCATTATGAAATGAGTTACTTAGCGCTCCATCAGAAACAACTCAGGATTCCTATCTAGTTTGTTTTGCAGTATCCTCTTCTGGTTGCTGCTATGTGACCTTTTGTCCTCTTCTATTTTGTTCTGAGCATGAAGATCACATGAAGATGCTTTAACAAACTGTTGGTCCAAATTGCTCAATATCATCTGCACTGACTGGTGGCGATATTCCAGGCAGGGATTTTCCAGCCTACCCAGAGATGCTTGAGATTGAACCTGTCACCTTCTGCATACACAGCGTGTGAAAAATCTCCAATTTATTCCACCATGTCCAGTATGCAGTCTTAGCTGTAACTGTGACCACAATGGAAAACCTACTTGTCCGCTCATGAGTATTTTACCTACATAATAAGATTTAAAAAGTTACAGCAGCTGCCACTCTATTGTGACTTTGGACAAAAAAGTCCCTATCGTAAATAACATATACAGTGGTACCTCGGGTTACAGACGCTTCAGGTTACATACGCTTCAGGTTACAGACTCCGCTAACTCAGAAATAGTACCACAGGTTAAGAACTTTGCTTCAGGATGAGAACAGAAATCGTGCTCCGGCGGCACAGCAGCAGCAGGAGGCCCCATTAGCTAAAGTGGTGCTTCAGGTTAAGAACAGTTTCAGGTTAAGTACGGACCTCCGGAACGAATTAAGTACTTAACCTGAGGTACCACTGTAGTGCAAGCATTTTTTTCTCTTTACAGTACTGTGTGTCCCCCCCCCCCCAGTTTCATAGCAATATTGGTTCTCTTGCAGATACAAAGATGAACACCTGTTTTCCAGAAATGTCCAGTGGTTTTCATTCATCAGAAACATTTGTTGCCTGTTAGTTTGGTAAAGTGTGTATCTGGTGGTCCTGGTCTTTGTGTAATCAAAACAAAATAAGGAAGTTGCAAATCAGCATGCAGGTATCCCTCATCATTGTGGCTAAGCCTGCTCATTCCTGCCCATTGTGGATTGACCCTGTTACAGAAATGGTCTGAAAACCATGTTGCTTTGTTCTATTTAGGTTGTATACACAAGAAATGAACTCCAAAGAATTGAATTGGGCAAAAAAAATTCTGCATTGCAGGGGGTTGGACTGGATGACCCTTATGGTCCCTTCCCACTCTACAATTCTATGATTCAATCAGTTGACTCAGAAGGAGGGTTCCATCCAAGATGTTGGAGACAGTATTCTTACATTTACATTGCCTGGAGCAGAATTTTGGTTCGATGCAATGTATGTTTTGGTGATGACTGCTGCAACTTGAGAGACTTATTGTGTGTCAAGCTTCTTTTTTTAAAATGTAAGTGAGGCTATCAAACAAATGTAAATTTACATGTGTAAAAGATGGCATGCATTTTCTAGGCTCAGCTATAGTATTATGCCTTGCTGTTTTCTGTCCTAGCCTGAAAGGCAGAATGATTAAGGAACCTGACCACACTTGAGCAATTTCTCAATGTATTGACTGTTAAATTTGAATAGGGCAACTAATCAGATATGATACTGTCCAAATAATTCAAAAATACACCTCAATCCAGTAAAATATATATGTATAAACAGCTTTCAATGTGTGTTGCTAAAGGAGATGTTTATTTGGACGCTCATCTGTATGATTAATTAATTCACAAATTGTATGTTTCAACTATAGTTTTGATTGTTGCTGTCCTCTGTGAAAAGATATGATTTTCTAATAGTATTGTGCTAAATCAGCTATATGTATCCCTGGATTCAAGCAATGTGTTTTAAGATGAGTTTCCAAGCAGTAAATTATCTGTCTGTGCAACTCAAGTCAAGAGAAACCATTATCTTCATTAAATATACGCAAAATAACATCTATATGAGATGCTGCAGTGTTTTTCATTGGTTGCCTAAGTTATTAATCAATTAGAACAGAATTACACAAATCACCTGAACAGACTGGCAACATTTGAGGCAATGGAAGATAGATTTTCCATTATTTGGCTTAGGTTGAATGAGTTGCAGAGAGATAAAAAGAAGGGCACTGTGCATTTTACCTTGGATACTTCATGTGCAAAGCAACAAGTGAACAATTGCATTCATCAAAAGTTTACCATAAGCATGGTTAGCCAGGAGAACACCAGACCGTTAGGAGCGGACAAAGATTAATTATACCTGTGCTCGTACAGCAATGTTTGTGTTCGAAACAAATTATATTTGCTTGTGCTTAAACGATGCATAAATCCGATCCGTGCAGATGAACGTGTGTTCAGGATGAGTGAGCACACTTGTTTGAATGTCATATTTATCCCTGTATTTTGTCAGAAAATTAACTTCTTTGGAGTTTGCGCTTGAGCTGAGCATATGGTTGTTGATCTCTGGAGATGACAGTCTATCTGAGCAATAGCTCCTTATGGTTCCAGCTCTCCTCTGCTGGCAGATGCTTTGGGCTTTTCTACAATTAAGTGGAGATCATCACTGTTTTCTTTGAGCACTGCTGTGCCTTGTACTCTGAAGTGTTTTGTTAATCACTGTCTGCCTTCGACAGAAGCTGCCAAAGCTCTCATTAAGTTTGAATTTTGAGATGTCATGCTCGAATGATGGAATTTCATCCCTTTTCTGCATGAATGGAATTGGGTATGGAGGGATGCCAGAAAGAAAGAAAGGAAAAGAAGCAACACAATTCAAAAGTACATTTGTTTTGCATTTTGATCTGGAACAAAATAAAATAAATAACTTTCCCTTCAACTTTGCGGACAAGACGTCGCTTCTGCTCTTTCCTAAATTTAATAATTACAGGGTGCTCACCTTGTCATCTGCAGGGCATACTCTGTTGCCTTCAATTAATAATCCATCACTGCCTTGTTCACAGTGTGAACTTTAAACCTTCCTTCCTTCCAAACTGTTGTGCTCATTATTGTGTGAGAGACGTTGCAAATGACATGACAGATGCTCGGCATCCGTTAAAGGGTGACGTAGAAATGTATGCAGTGACGGGCTTTTGATAAATTTTTATTGGATCAAAAATTAATGTTATTTTTGCCCTTCAAGAAAAATTGCCTGCACGTGTGTGCAAGCGGAAAACAAAATGCATCTGTTGGCGGTTTAATGATTTGCAGCAGGAAACTAAGTGTTATGGGAAATATGGTATGAGAAGACATTGCCCATTTCTCTTGGTGAATCTATTTGTTTCAGCTGGATCCGTAAAAGTATGCCTTGAAGAAAAAGTTAGACTAATTAACTGCAGTGCCTAATCATTTTCAGTCATAAACTGCTTAAGAATTGATTAAGGCAAAATGCACATGCTAGGATCTTAGGGAAAAAATAATATTCTCATGATGCACTGAACAGTTTACAGTCCTGTTAACAATTCAACTTAAAAGTGTGACATTGAATGTAAGAGCTGGATTTGATTTCTGTACATGCTTTTGGTTTTCCCTCTTAATTTGTATGAACAATAAAAGTATGCAGATGTTGGTAGAGAGGTATTTCCTGTCAGAACAAGTTTTCTTCAAAAGCAGAATCTGAAACACTGGATAAAGGAGGAATAGGAGAACCCGTTGCGTGTTGAGGTCCCCCAAGCCACCCCTAAATAATTCACAATTCACACATAATTTTTGTTTAAGGTTTTTGGCATAATTTTGGCCACAACTTTATTAAAATACATAATGTGAGTGGTTGCTTAGGCATTGGTTATGACTATCTGTCCCCGCCCTGGGACAGAACTGACTTCCGGATTCCAGTGAAAGTCAGTAAGGGAAAACAATATTGGGGAGAGAATGGGGCTGGGCACCAGACCCTCATCCCCCCCCCCGCCACATGCTCCTGGGGGCTTACGTGGCCCTAGCCCCTTGCCAGGGATATGGACAAAAGTATGGCAAACCCCTGGATTCCTTTAATGGAATTCCCTTGCAGCAGCAGCACTGGAGGGGCAGGCACAGCCAACCCTTACCCCTCCACCAACCAAATTTTAACCAATGCCTAACCGCAACCTTACAAGTTGTGACGATTTGCTGCACAGTAGGCAAAAACCAAATGGCACCAGCCAATCTGCCAAATGGAAAAAATTCCTACCAGGCCCCTGCCCCAAAAGCAGACGACCCCATGACAGGCATAGCAAGGTCAACGCAATAGCCCTAGATTAGGGAGGGTGGGCGGGTGATCCGATGCACGCAGCAAAAGAGGCTGAAAAAACTGCGTGCCAAGAATATATAATCTTTGGGCCAATCCTCTAAATGGTAACATCAAAATCCCCTGCAGGTGCATCAGCCTCCCTTGCCACCCTAGAGGATGGCAACACAAGAACAGGCCTTTTCTATGGTGGCTCTCCATTCATGGAATGCTCTCCCCAGGGAGGTTCAGCTGCTGCCTTTATTATGCAGTCAAACCTTGGTTGTCAAACGGAATCCATTCCAGAAGCCCATTTGACTTCTGAAATGTTGGTTGCAGGAGCTTCCTGCATTCAAGCTGAAGCCACGTTGGACGTTTGGCTTTCGAAAACCAGAGCATTTACTTCTGTGTTTTCAGCATCCAGGAGCCGAAATGTTTCAAAACGGAGGTGTTTGGGAGCCATGGTTTGACTGTACACCTTTAGGCACCGGGCAGAAACACTCATCTTTAACCAGGCCTTTGGCTGATTGATAACTTGACATGAGCCAACAGTGTGACGCGGCAGCTAAAAAAGCCAATGCAATTCTGGGCTGCATCAATAGGAGTATAGCATCTAGATCAAGGGAAGTAATAGTGCCACTGTATTCTGCTCTGGTCAGACCACACCTGGAGTACTGTGTCCAGTTCTGGGCACCACAATTCAAGAAGGACACTGACAAACTGGAACGTGTCCAGAGGAGGGCAACCAAAATGGTCAAAGGCCTGGAAACGATGCCTTATGAGGAACGGCTAAGGGAGCTGGGCATGTTTAGCCTGGAGAAGAGGAGGTTAAGGGGTGATATGATAGCCATGTTCAAATATATAAAAGGATGTCACATAGAGGAGGGAGAAAGGTTGTTTTCTGCTGCTCCGGAGAAGCGGACACGGAGCAATGGATCCAAACTACAAGAAAGAAGATTCCACCTAAACATTAGGAAGAACTTCCTGACAGTAAGAGCTGTTCGACAGTGGAATTTGCTGCCAAGGAGTGTGGTGGAGTCTCCTACTTTGGAGGTCTTTAAGCAGAGGCTTGACAACCATATGTCAGGAGTGCTCTGATGGTGTTTCCTGCTTGGCAGGGGGTTGGACTCGATGGCCCTTGTGGTCTCTTCCAACTCTATGATTCTATGATTCTATGATTCTATGATTCTATATACAATGCCCTTATAAAATTTTTTGGGAAGGAGGGGCTTACTGGATTGTTAAAACCCAGTAAAAACAAAAGTAGGTATCTTGTTTTTTTATAATGTGATTTTATGTAGTAACTGCCCTGGGACCTGCAGGCATAGGGTGGTACAAAATTTTAAATAATAATAATAATAATAATAATAATAATAATAATAATAATAATTTACCAGGATCACACATCTGCAGCTTCTGGGTCCTGGCAAGCTTCTGTGAGATATATGGGGCTCTCACATGATCTCACAAGACTCACAAGATCTTGCCAGAACCTAGAAGCTGCTGCAGCTGCTTCTTGTTTCTCCAGCAGTGGTAGGGTCACTCACAGTGGCGTAGCGTGGGGGGTGCCAGGGGTGCCGGCCGCACTGGGTGCAACATTTGGGGGGGCGCGTTTGGCCGGCCCTCCCTGAGGAAGCAGGAACCCCATTGTCCTCGGACCTCCTCCGAAGGCTGGCGGTGGGGCGGAGAGACCTCCTCCCGCCGCCAGGCTTCGGAAGGCTGCTCCGAAGCCTGGCGGTGGGGCGGAGAGACCTTCTCCCCGTGCAAGCCTTCGGAAGGCTGCTCCGAAGCCTGGCCGTGGGGTGGAGAGACTTTCTCCCCGCGCCAGCCTTCGGATGGCTGCTCCGAAGCCTGGCGGTGGGGCGGAGAGACCTTCTCCCCGCGCCAGCCTTCGGAAGGCTGCTCCGAAGCCTGGCGGTGGGGCGGAGAGACCTTCTCCCCGCGCCAGCCTTCGGAAGGCTGCTCCAAAGCCTGGCGGCGGGGCGGAGAGACCTTCTCCCCGCGCAAGCCTTCGGAAGGCTGCTCCGAAGCCTGGCGGTGGGGCGGAGAGACCTTCTCCCCGCGCCAGCCTTCGGAAGGCTGCTCTGAAGCCTGGCGGTGGGGCGGAGAGACCTTCTCCCCGCGCCAGCCTTCGGAAGGCTGCTCTGAAGCCTGGCGGTGGGGCGGAGAGACCTTCTCCCCGCGCCAGCCTTCGGAAGGCTGCTCCGAAGCCTGGCGGTGGGGCGGAGAGACCTTCTCCCCGCGCCAGCCTTCGGAAGGCTGCTCCGAAGCCTGGCCGTGGGGCGGAGAGACCTTCTCCCCGCGCCAGCCTTCGGAAGGCTGCTCCAAAGCCTGGCGGCGGGGCGGAGAGACCTTCTCCCCGCGCCAGCCTTTGGATGGCTGTCCTGAAGACTTGTGGTGGGAGCAGTGGCGTAGCGTGGGGGGTGCAGGGGGGCCTGCTGCACCTGGCGCAACATCTGGGGGGCCGAGGAAGAGACTCGAGTGCTAAAATCCACAGGTTAGGGGGCGCAAATTACTTGCCTTGCCCCGGGTGCTGAGAACCCACGCTACGCCACTGGTCACTCATAGAGGTGTCCCTTGGATTATGCTGCCTGAGGCAGCTGCCTCCATCTGCTTCATGGATGGGCCAGAGCTGGTTGTTGGACTACAACTCCAATCATTCCTGACAGTTGGTCATTGGAGTTGGATTCCAGTATCATCTGGAAGGTACCACATTGGCTACCCCTGATGGAAATCATGAAATTTGTTGTAGCTGAGAAGATGGCTGTTGTAGTTGAAACAATAGCTGCTGTCTACTTGCATTAGTATTTTTTTATGGATTGAGGGAAGTGACCTCAGTATTGAGATATGCTAGGCTTCAACACTGTTCAAATGTAGCCATTAAATTCGAAGCGATCTTTTTCCCCACAATCTTCCCCCTCTTGTGAGCTGAATATATGGAGGAAAAATTGGAATGTTGCTGCTGATCCCTATCCCAACCTTCTTGGGTTCATCAGCTCATGAACACAAGAGTCTATGCTTATACAACTTGTACATGCACAGGCTCTTTACATGCTCAGAAACTGCAAAAAAACCATGTGGGAAGAGCCTGCAATGTAAAATGTGGGCTCTGTGTATAACTTGTACAACTCATACACACATAGTTAGACAGCTAGATAGCTTGTCTGGTTAGAGCATGGTGCTGATAATGCCAAGGTTGCAGGTTTTTTAAAATATGTATATTTTTATTTGATTTTCAAAAAGAAAAGAAAAAGAAAAAAGTTACATCAAAATGTCATACACATTCACTTATCGAGATTACTCTGAATCTCCTGACTTCCCCCATCCCATTCATGGGTCCTCTTAATTCTGTTTTCATCTGCATATCAATACTTCTCCAAAATTTTCATCTTCCTAAATTATCTGTAGCTTCTATTACACTACAAGTGTTTTTAAAATCCTGCTAATGTTTTAACCTGTTTCCAATGATTTTGTATATACATTAGAAACATTTCCCATTCTTTTTTAAATTTCTTGTCTTCTTGGTTCCTCAGCTTCCCAGTTAATTTTGCCATTTCGGCATAGTCCATGAACTTGATCAAGGCTGCAGGTTCAATCCCCATATGGGACAGCTGCATTGCAGGGAGTTGGACTAGATCTGACATATGCAAACTCGGCCCTCCAGATGTTTTGGGACTACAACTCCCTTCATCCCTAGCTAAAAGGCCCAGTGGTCAGGGATGATGGGAACTGTAGTCTCAAAACATCTGGAGGGCCGAGTTTGCCAATGCCTGGACTAGATGATCCTCAGGGTTCCTTCCAACACTAAAATTCTATGATCTCTATTATCCCTACCACTTGCACACATGTACATGTATGTGTGTGTATGTATATATATCTACACATAGACAGAGGGATAAAGAAATATAAAACGTGTGTAATATTAGGCATCATTATAGATTTTGCCCATATTTCATATTTCACATATTTTGAAACAGACATTCCTAAGTGTTAACGCAATCATCACCACCTCTGGAAAATGTTCTGGTGGCTGAGTGGAGCTGAAACCATTTCCATCTGTTTATTAACTCCCTGTATGAGAGAGAGTCAAACTCCTAAATCTGAAATTCTGATCTGGAATGTTCCGGTGCTTTTTGCCAGGTGACACGCATGTCTTTGAAGTGAAAGGCAGGTGTGTCAGGCGCCTGCTTTGAACAGTGAGATATTGCAAGCTAGCATTGATGTGGCGCAGCTTGGTGGCCTCCTGCCGCTGAACTGCAGGCAGGTGACAGGCCTTTTTTCCTTTTAGAGATGTGTGCCACAAAATGCGACAATCCTTCTTGTTGCTTTATGCTTCGTTTTTGGAAGATAATGTCTGGCTGACAAAGGAAAGAAGCTTGATGTGCGGGGCCGGCAGAGTGGTTGCATGAAATATAGCTAGTTTCACTTAGCTGACGTTGTCACAAGATGTTGTCCATGATCACAGAACAATCTTTCATGCTATCGAGTTGGGTAGCTTGTCTTCTAGCTGAAACACAAATTTTGCCTACCGCAGCTGGCTGTATGACATCCATCATTATGTTTTCCATCCAAAGAAATCACCATCAGAAAATGATATTCAATAAGTATCAGATGAAACAGTGTGTGTGTGTGTGTGTGTGTGTGTGTGTGTAATGGTTAACCAGCAATTTGCGATGAAAACGTTTCAACTTAGGTGGATTTCTTTTACTTAGGTGTAGTTAAACATAGATTTCTGTGTACTTTGAAAAACAACAACCATATATACCCAGATTTTGGATCAAAATTAATTATGTAAATGTGCACATCGGGTTAATGTGAAAAATTTATTGTGGTTGCAAACTTCAGCAATTCTGGAATGGTAGAAAGTTCATAAGGGAGGGCAGCCCAAACAGTGCAGGTTGGTGTACTCACAAAAAAGAATGGCAAGGAACAGCAAGGAAACACAAGTATTATGTAATATCTAAAAGCAATGCCCAAGTCCTATTATGGTTTCAGAGTTTTCAACAGGCAAGATCAAACACATCTTTTTCAAAGGGTTGTAGCCAAATAATGCGTCCCAACAATGCAACGATTCCCACTTGCCCTGCGAGACTTCCCTTCTTTCCTATATGCCCCCTTCAGGCTCCTCTAATCTGCTCCAGAGGGTTAGGGGAACCCAGAGTGACAGAAATCCTTGCACTGATGGGACTGTGATTTAGTGCTACTTTGAGTTCAACCCAAACTCCTCTTTTCTGTGAGGTATCAGTACTTGCTAAGATTGAAGTGGAAAGTCTCAAATCTTTGTCAGCCTCAAGCACCTCTCTGGGAACACCCAATGAAAGGTCACCACGCTTGCCATTTCACTGGTCCTGCTCCAATGCTATCTGCAAGGGAGTGGGGAAATGCTCAACTTGTTTAAATGCATCCTCCCCCCAACTTTGTATCATTGGGGAGGCATATGGAGAGAGGCATGGGTTGTTGGAGCTAGCCATGCATCCCTCATAATTTTTAGCTAGGTCCCTATCAGTGGTGGGTGATGCTACCCCGCATGACCTCATAACCCCCATGCAAATCTGTTCCATGGGCAGGGGGCATCTTAGATCATTTGCAGGGCTTTTCTTTTTCATCCAGAACTCACCAAAACTCAGTTCCAGCACCTCTCATGTGGGCACCATTGCCATTATAAGAGAATAAGGGAGGCATTCCTCATGAGTTCCGGCACCTCTTTTTCTAGAGAAATTGCACTGGACATTTGTATTTCCTTAAGTCATTTGATTAAGACAGAGGAATAAGTACTGCACTTAAAATTATAGTTAAGGAATGCATGCTGACAGTCACCCTGTTTTTCCCCCTCTTTTGCACATATCATAGCTGTCACTTTTCCAATTATTCTTGTTTACATTAAATGCTTTTGAAAGTGGGAAAATATGCACGATGATGAACCAAAGCATGCATTTCTTAAAGCATGGTAAGTCTTTGAATGCTTCCCCATATCCAGATATTTCACAAGAATGTGGGGAAGAGGATGCATGCGTTCCTTAGCACTTACTTTGAATAACCGATGGGATTGACTCCTGTACAGTGGTACCTCTGGTTATGTACTTAATTCGTTCCCGAGGTCTGTTCTTAACCTGAAACTGTTCTTAACCTGAAGCACCACTTTAGCTAATGGGGCCTCCTGCTGATGCCGTGCCACCACCGTGCAATTTCTGTTCTCATCCTGAAGAAAGTTCTTAACCCGAGGTAATATTTCTGGGTTAGCAGAGTCTGTAACCTGAAGCGTATGTAAACCGAGGTACCACTGTATTGTTCTAGACCTTTAAAGTTTTCACTGATTTCAAAACTGAATTCCGAATAAATGCAAAACTGGGGCTGGTAGAGCAACACTAAACTATTTTTATCGAGACATTAATGGGGTCTGGTGTGAAGCATCTACCATGTTTTAATCTTCCCTCATTGATCCTGCTGCTTTGCAACTTAATTCCAAACTTCGAAAAGTGGATGACATACTCATTAGAGCAACTGGACTGAGGTCTCTGGCAAAGGAGGGCTGCTGTATTCTCCATGTCAACAGGATGGAGGCAACAGCTGTACAAGGCAACCTTTGCCGTGATGACAGCAAGCCTCTCAACCCTGACCCAAAGAGGCCAGAAGGCAAGTCTCTCCAAGGCCCTAATAATAGCTTCAACAAGAGGCACAACTTTTTCCCGTCTGCATGCAAACATTGAAAAGTTGCAGCTGAAAGTGCCAGCAACAACCATATTGTCTTTGCATTGACTTTAGCAATAATTATAAAAAAGTGTTCCTAATTTTAAAAAGGTAAATAAATAAAGCATCATCCCAAATGGGGTTATTATAATTTTTTAAGGATCAGTGAAAGAAAAAAGATTGGGAATCATTTGGTTGTGTAAGGCATAGCTAACCTACATGCTTACATGGGCATAACAAAATCATTACTTCTTGAACAGAAAGTTCTCAGCATTCTACAAACTACACTGCCCATGGTTTTGTGGGAAGCCATTGTCTATGGAGACCTTTAATCTGCTGTCACAGATCCATGTTATCCGTGGCTGGTGCAGGGAGGGCTAAAAGAATGTATATCGGAGACTGGTATTGGTAAGCCACAACTTTATTGATTTCAGGAAAGAGTAGGTTTGACTAAGGCATTGGTCATGTATCCAGCATCAGGCAGCCTGTGAGCTACCTGATAGGAACCTGGTGGGGTTGAGCTTGTGTTGGGGAGTCATCCCCAACATGGATTGAGGGCCAGAACCTCAGAACCTCATGCAGGCCACCACTGGAAGAGGTGTATTGGCCCATCAGCCCCCATGTGGACTCCCAAACAGAGTCACCCCTTTTGGGCCACTCTAACAGGGTATCTCCAAGACTACGGATCAAGCCCAATGCCTTATCTCCCTAGTTGTGAAAATCTGCAAGTGCAAGCTAACCAGTTTGCTTGCAGGAGAATTCATCCCTGGCCCCAGTTACGGTGACCAAGTAAACCATAGCAAAGTCCGTATGCTAACTCCCCCCCCTGCCCATCACAGAAAAGGGCTGCTGTCATGTTGTCACCCTCCAAACCTCTCAGAGAGTGGGGAGACACAGAGAATATGCATATTTTATTACAAGAACATCTCTTGTATTATTATTATTATTATTATTATTATTATTATTATTATTATTATTATCATCATCATCATCACCATCAACTTATATTACTTTCCTAATTTTGACATAATCAGATTTATTTAAGTGAACAAATAGCATCCCGCCCCCTGGCCCCACAGAACATATATTTGAACCACCAATAGATGAAAACAGAGAATGATCTGCTGAGTAGCTTCAGGAGTCACCCTTCATCCCTTCTGCTGTGATCTGGTTATTTAGGGACTCCTGGCATATCCAACATATATTACTTCCCTTGTTTCTCACCATTCTGTCACCAGTTTTGCTGCCTATGCTGATAATGCAGCCATTGTATCTGTCCAAGGTCCTATGTTGTGACTGGGGCCTCTCAGATTGCTATTGGTACTAAGGATTTCCCCCACCACCACCACACACACACTTTAAAAAATGAAAGGGGTTATGTACAGTCCTTTTGATGCATCAATAAGGACTGGAGAATAGGTGTTAAAATACTAAGCTGTTATATAACCATCATCTTAATTAGCCTGAAGCCTCTTCCAGTGTGATTGGTAAGAGAATAACTGTAGGAATTCCAGTTGTGGCTGACTGGCATCTTTTGTCTTTTCATTACTCTAATGGCAGGAGAATGGAGCGAGCATAATTGATCCATTTGTCTGTTACGATTATGAATATTCAGTGACATAATGTCAGGACTGAATGAAACTGTTACTCTTAACAAGGGCCTCTTGTAAAGTTAAGGATACCCATCTCCTTCGATAAATGAATAGTAACAAAGAACTATGATTCATTCTGCTCTTGTGAGTGACAAGTAAGTCTGCGCTGAAAAACTCCCAGCCATATTTTAAGGCAGTGGAATTGGTTGGGGGGAGGGATTTCAGTGATGGGTTGTTACATTTTCAGGGGTGGTGCCATACTCCTGTCCCAAAACATAGCAGTCCTTACTTGAGAGTAAGGATCTGTGTTCTGGCTATTAATGGTACAGGCTGAGCAGCAAGAATACTGGAAATGAAGGGGTGCGGTGTCAGTTGCCTCACATACGATGATGACTCTAGATAAACCGTTCTCAGCATGGTTCGAGTTACCCAACAGTACATTGTTAAGCAGCTATCATGTTGTAAATGGTCACTAGAGCCACCCTCAGTTCACGCTTTCTGAAAAGATCACAAAGCCTTTCACACATTGGAGGTCACATACCTTTTCGGTTACACAATCATCACCTTGTCAGATAAGTGTCATGTGAGCTAGCTCTGTGAATATTCTAGGAATGGTGCAAGATTGTTCCGTTAGTGCTGTTGCTGAAAGTTTGAATTCCTTGACTCAATATAATGAACTTCAATGATTGCAAATATGTGGCAGACAGTATGACCTCTGAGTTTTTTCACTCACTTTATTATTAGCTCATTCGTATATATTCTGATAGGGGACGTGGGTGGTGCTGTGGGTTAAACCACAGAGCCTAGGGCTTGCTGATCAGAAGGTCGGCAGTTCGAATTCCCGTGATGGGGTGAGCTCCCGTTGCTTGGTCCCTGCTCCTGCCAACCTAGCAGTTTGAAAGCATGTCAAAGTGCAAGTAGATAAATGGGTACCGCTCCGGCGGGAAAGTAAATGGTGTTTCCGTGTGCTGCTCTGGTTCGCCAGAAGCGGCTTAGTCATGCTGGCCACATACTCTGGCTCCCTTGGCCAATAAAGCAAGATGAGCGCTGTAATCACAGAGTCATCCACAACTGGACCTAACAGTCAGGGGTCCCAGAATATTATATATTCTGATATATTTAGTCATTGAACTTAGAGAGTAAAGGATCACTTAGCACCAGCTGAAGGGAAGTGACGGTTGTGGTCTGGCATGGCCATGGTGGCAAGGGTGGTCTTCCAGCTTTGCCGCAGCTGAGCTGAGCCTTGGTGCCTCACTTCCTCCTCCACTGGCTGTGCTGGGGCTCTGCCTGCAGTTGCAGCAAACCACATGTAAGCTAGTGGATTCAGTTTGGGAGTGGACCAGAGGGGAAACGTCTTTCCTCTAGTTAATTCATTGATTATAAAAAAAAACTAGCTGCACCTAGGACTCAACCTCAGCTCCAGCTTGTCAATATCCTACTTAAATAGTGGCCACCAGAATTGGACAGTTTTCCAGATGTGGTCTGACCAAGGCAGAATAGAGAGATACTATTACCTCCCTTGATCTGGACACTATAATTTTGTTGTTGCAGCCTAGAATAGCATTAGCTTTTTTGCTGCTGCTGCTGCATCATCACACTTTTGACTCATGCTAAGCTTGTAGTCCATTAAGACCCCTAGGTCCTTTTCACATGTACTACTAGTACTGCAGGTGTCCCCCAACTTATATTTGTGTATCTGGTTCTTCCTGCCTAAGTGCAGAGCCTTAGATTTGTCCCTGGTGAAATGCATTTTGTTCGTTTGGGCCCAGCTCTATATTTATTTAGCAAATAAATAATTTGCTAAACAAACAAACAAACACATTGCAGGGGGTGCACTAGATGACCCACAGGGTCCCTTCCAACTCTGCTATGATTCTATGAAAGTGTTTCATAACATTTTAGATGAGTGCTTTACTCTCTCTGTGTGTGTTTGTGTATGTTGCATTAATTGCATTAACTCATTCTGGGACCTTATGGTGAAGGCCAGATAAGAAATCTCTTAAAAATAAATAAAGGCTACATAATTGTTGCATTGTCATCTTTTGTGGGATAACTACAAATCTGAAAAATAGACGTGGCAAAAGTATTTTTTAATGCATGCATACATAAGCATGTGATACTCTTGGTTCTTCTCTACCTCTACTCCTCTGTCTACTTTGATTTCTCACTAGCTCTGACATCTACCACTATACCTTCTACAACTGGTATCTTCAACCTTTCTAGACCCCAGTTCACCTTCTCTCCCTCCCTCTTCAGGAGGAACCACACAACCTTTGGTGCTGCGCTACACATGTAGCCTCCAACCCCTTTGTAACCATGTTCAGTGGCGGAGCATATGCCTGCGCTGCCCAGGGCGGGGTGTGCTCCCGATGGGGGCGCGGCACAGAGGGTGCCTTCCTACGTGCCAGAATTCAGGGTAGGAGAAGGGTGGGGAAGCTGCTGCTCGCTTTCCTCCTGCTCTCCGCAGCCAGGTCAGACATGACCCGGCAACAGAGCTGCTGTGGCTGGGTGCACCTTGCCACGGCTGAGGAGGGCTGCTCTCTGCTGCTGGTGTAGAAGAGCTGCTGCCGCCAGGCGCACGGTGTGCCACCCACTCGCCTGCCATTTTGTCACCCTCCTCAGTCATGATACCCGGGGCAGCCGCACCCCCAGCACCCCCCTTCCTACGTCTCTGACCATGTTGCATCATTGCATGAAGAAGACTTACAAGTTCTGTCTGATATTATGCTGTTCTTGTATATAACAACAACAACAACAACAACAACAACAACAACAACAACAACAATAATAATAATAATAATAATAATAATAATAATTTATTATCTATACCCCATCCATCTGGCTGGGTTTCCCCAGCCAATCTGGGCGGCTTCCAACAGAACACTAAAATACAATAACCTATTAAACATGAAAAGCTTCCCTAAACAGGGATTCCTTCAGATGTCTTCTGAAAGTCTCGTAGTTGTTTTTATATCCATAGCTCTCTATGCTATGAGATGGTTCTGCCTTTAATGTATGGGAGCTAAACAGCATTGAAAAGGAAGAGCTTGACTCTAAGCTATAATCAGGTCAACAGATAATCCAGCTGCTGTCAAGGAATGCCACAGGTTCCACTGCTGAAGACATAGAAAGTATCTTAGACAATTTCTATCATAAGGCAATTATAAAGATATTGGGTAAATACAGTGTCTAACTCTAATCAACAATGCTATTAAGTTCATGCTTCGATTTAAAGAGGCATTCCATAGTATTGGGTTCTATTGGATGAAAGATGGGAAGTAATCAATCTGTTTCCTGGAAGTTATAGTGCACACATCAAGCTGCTGCACTTAATTGGGCTTTTGTTATCACAAGCTAATATTTAAATAAATACTGGTGTCACATCATCTATTTATTTAAATTTATTCAGTGCCTATTGTAGCTCCAGGTGAGTTACGATAATTAAATATACAAACTAACAAATGTACAACATGTTAAGCAAACAGCCGTTGCAGATGCACAGTTATAATTATCCACTATAATAACCCCCTTAAACACAACTGTGCATGCCAAATTCAACCCTAAGTATTTTGAGGATAGGCGGTTGTTGCAGTTTGTATACATGTTAAACAAAGCAGGTGCCAAAGCAACCAAATGGAGAGCCTGTGATATTGCTGAGATCCCTCTAGGTAAAGTACTCTCTCATTTGGAATGCCCCAAAACAACTAGAAAGAAGCAAACTCTGAGACCTTTGATCTGATCTGGTTTCACATAAAGACTAAGATTGCCAAAACAAAATTTAGCAGAGTTTTCCCCACCAGTTTCTCAAAAAGGAACCACACACACCAAACACCCTATCTTCTCCTATCTACCCAAGAGTAGCTAACCAGTATGTAGGCTCCTGCCACTGAAGGAATGAACCACGTTTGACCTCTTTATGCAATTGATTTCACTGAAGAGGGTCCACATGAGTGAATTTGTTCATCTCAAAACTTATAAACAGTTCATTCAAACAAAATACGTGCTCCAAAGCTCTGCAGAGGCTGTAATGCTGTGAACTGGAGAAACAGGAACTGTTTTGTTCTTTCAGAGTGTGCAAGGTATTATATGGGGAACACTCTCTGGAATTAAGGAAAAGGGGGCATCCACAGCTCCCTTGGTGTTCCAGATCCTCTAAGGAGCCCCTGCTTATACCTAAGAAATAACGATTTCAGCATTTTACCACATGTGAAATGGGCACCTGAATATTTTGTTCCCCTTTGGTTTACAGGATTCCTCCATCTGTAAGCCTTGCATTCAGTAGCACAGTGATGTGCATTAATGTCTACACAGAGGATACAGCATCAAGCAGCTGAGTCTGCTCTAAGAAGTTTCATCATGCACCCATTATGAGTCACATTGCGGAGAGATTAGAAGAAGAAAAGGCATGAGCTCAGCATAATGAATGTGTCTGCCAACCATTTTTATAATGACTTGCTGGAATGTTTATTGTGTGTCAAAGTGTATGCTGTACAGTGCTGTTAGCTTTCTTGTTTGACACAATTAAAAAAACCAAAAAAACCCACCCTGATGTAACGCATCCCCAGAAGTCTAGTTGGATCAAAGAAAGAAGAGAAAATAATTTCTTCTGCTGGTGGTAGCGCTGCATATTTTGATGAAATTATTGTGCAGGTGTGCCAGGGAAGACTTAGAGAACACAAGTCAGGCTGGCAGCCATCTTCTTATTCCTTTTATGAGAAACAAGCAGCAGGACACTTTCAGCTCAACTATGAATTATTTGCTCATAACAGCAGTGAATGGTAGAATCATAGAATGAGTTGGAAGGGACCCCAAGGGTTATTTAGTTCAACCCTATGCAAAGGACTGACTGGATATCACATGCAAGGTGCTTTAGGTTACAGGATGGTAAAAAAAAAAAGAAAGGTGGGATACCAATGTAAAGAAATAAAATAATTCAGTGGTACCTCGGGTTAAGTACTTAATTCATTCCGGTGGTCCGTTCTTAACCTGAAACTGTTCTTAAAATGAAGCAGCACTTTAGCTAATGGGGCCACGCCGCCGGAGCACGATTTCTGTTCTAATTCTGAAGCAAAGTTCTTAACCTGAAGCACTATTTCTGGGTTAGTGGAGTATGTAATCTGAAGCATATATAATCTGAAGCGTATGTAACCTGAAGCGTATGTAACCTGAGGTACCATTGTACTTGCTTCCCATGAGAGGCAAGCATCAAAAGCTTGTGAATTCTTTTTCAGCTAAGATTTTTACCTACATCCAAGAAGACTGAGGAAGCTTCTGCTAGGCAGCACACCTCCTACGCTGCAGGGGGGAGTCTTAAGAGACCTAGTGCCTGTTTTTATGGGTGCAGCCACATAAAACAACTGTGCAAACAGATGGAGGTTTCTTTCTAAGGCTGCTCTTAAAACACTATTGCTTGGGAACAAGAGCCTGTCCCCCTCGGAGCTGGACCTCAGCCCAGACACTGAGGTCCAGCTCTGAGGGCCTTCTGGCGGTCCCCTCACTGCGAGAAGTGAGGTTGCAGGGAACCAGGCAGAGGGCCTTCTCGGCAGTAGTGCCTGCCCTGTGGAACGCCCTCCCATCAGATGTCAAGGAAATAAACAACTATCTGACTTTTAGAAGACATCTGAAGGCAGCCCTGTTCCAGAGGTTTTTAATGTTTGATGTTTTATCATGTTTTTAATATTCTGCTGGGAGCTGCCCAGAGTGGCCTGGGAAACCCAGCCAGATGGGTGAGGTATAAACAATAAATAATAATAATAATAATAATAATAATAATAATAATAATAATAATAATGTCACTCTTGCTTCAACTACCTTCTGCTTGCAGGTCACATTTGTGGTTATAATTGGGCTCCATACCCCTAATTAGACATGGTTTGGGGCAGATAGCTTTGCCCTCCGAAAGCCAGGACTGTTTGCGGCTCTCTAATTTGAATTCATTTATTGGCATACCCAAGTTATAATGGTTATACTGTAGATTCAGATGACTGGTTTAGGTAATGTACATTCATTATCTTCAATTAATTTCAGTTCATGGCATCATATTCAGTAAAGTTCAGCTTCATATATACAACAGATCCAGAGAGCATCCACCAGTCACAAATAATCGACAGTATATAGAATAACGTGGCTGTTATTCCTGGAAGTGGTACATTGACAGGGCACTTCATTGTGTTGAATGTTCAGAAGGTGAGGACACAACAACGTAATGCTTTCTTTTGTTAAATTATTTTAAACACTTGCCTGCCTGTCATACGTTCCTCACGCCAAGCTTCTGCTTATTATTTATATAAGATCTATTGCACGTACTGCAGTGTGGAAGGACAATAGTCGTGTGTGGCGTCTGCATTAACTCTGGTGATAAATGCCTAGTTCTTCCTTTAGAGGATTATTAAAAGAGTTCTCTGGAGGACAAAAATGGCGGAAGCCACACATTTAATAGCTCAGGTACAAAGAGTCAGATTGTGCCAGTTGGCAAAAGTTAGCAGGAAGCTGTCACAATAAATGGCAGCAGCTGCTCATAGTTCTAAAGAGTATGTCCCAGTCAGAACTGAAAACTGATGGCATCTACATTAATACTACCTTAATAGTCCATCTGCTACTCCATAGGGTCCCTAGCTGCTGTATGGAGTCATAGGCATTTGACAGGCAGTTTCTGTATGCCAGATGCACATTGTGCCAAATGTTTTAGGCTGCCTTGTATCGTTCTGATCTGTCAAACTTTCCCTACTCGTATATCAGAAAAGGAGTTGTGCAGGATTTTCTCTCCCCCCCCCCAAATCTACACACCATTGGCTTTTAGCATTGGGGCAGCCAGGAGTTTGGAAGGGAAATTGTTTGGTTACCCCCATTTCTTTCTTTCTTTTTCTTTTGACAAGACAGTGAATAACATTGGCTTCCTGATAGACTGTAGTGGTTATGTTAACAAAGGAGAGTGACAAGCCCCATGGAGAAATCAATCACTGTTTCCCCTTCACATTTTATAAATCATCTTTACATTGTTTCAGGTAGCAATTAAAGCACAGCTAACAATCAGAGGTGGCACAGTATCAACGGGAACAATATTACAGCAATAAACAAACAGAAGTGAGGCACACATTGACATTCCCTATTACACACACACAGAGAGAGACACAAAGTGGCAACCCTTTCATGCAACTCAACACAACAGCGTGTGAAGTATTGGTACATGCTATTAGAAATTATCAGAGGAAAAATGGAATGAGCCTTATCATAGGCTTATAATCAAAAATATAGAAAAAATTGTCTACTGGTGTCCTGAGGTACACAATATTACCTTAACATAGACAGTGATTCTCCTAAGGTTCTATGAAATACATGAATAACTAAAACTATGGAACTTGCTCCAATAGGTGGCAGTGATAGCCACCAACTTGGATGGTTTTAAAAGAGCATTAGATGAATTCAGAGAGGGCTATCAACGACTACTAGCCACAATGGCTATACTCTGCCACCATAGTTGGAGGCAGCAGTACATCTGAATGGCTCTTTGTTGGTGAAGATCACTAGTGGCTGTGTTAGGCTAAGAGGCTGCCCTGTGTAAAGGTTTTACCATAATGAAGTACATAGCCAGAAGATTATACCCAGTTGCTGAATCTAGCTGGAGTGGAGCCTTACAGAATTTAGCATGAGGCAACAATCTCTTAGAGGCTGCTGTCAGTAACAGTATTGAGTCTGTAGGATTTGTCATTTAGCGCATTTTTAACCCCAAAGTAAATATCAGTATTTCCTTATTTATAAAATATCCCTTTAATAAGAAATCTTATTTAATAGTTTGTTCTGTCTTCAATTGGTGTCAATCACATGTCTCCATTATACCAAAGTACTAGGAGATTTCTTTAAGCATTCAAAGGGAATGGCTCACATTGGGGAACTGTGAGTTATTGTGGCAGGTAGTTACATAGACTTTGCCATATAAAAATCAAAGAAACAGAGATATCCTAACTTATGTTTATACAAAAGAAGGTCTGGGGGGAGTGTTTTTCTCTAAGTTGTTACTGAAATATTATCTTCAGCAAAATTAAAAGCAGACACATCCTCCATCTGAGAAATGTCAAGGGAAGCCCAAAGTGGTTTGATAAGACTTGCAAAAATTCTATGAACAGTTACACCACATTCCTAGATTGCAATTGTGTTTGATAGAAAATGTAATCCTGAATTAATATTGAAGTGCTTCAGATAAAAAAACACCCGTGGAATTTCAAAGGGAGGCAAAAGGAAGGATATGAGTCTTAACATTTCTCATGAGAGTTTCCACACAACTGTGGGTCAGAGGATTAGATGAATTCAGAGGATGAAGACGTGGCAGGTAAGCGTTCATAGTCACATGATAAATATGTTAGGATTTGGGAGTATGCACTTGTCTAAACCAGTAGGTCTTCTTCTTTAGCGATCACTCATGGCCAAGTAAGATTGTCTTCTATAAACACAGTTTTAACAGTGAGTCCTTAAGTGATTGTGGAGGCCAATTCTGGATCCACACGTCCTTCCACAGTGGGGACATTGGTTTCCGGGCAGGGGTTGATCATGGTGAGGGTTTGCCAAACGTGCCTTCCTCTTAGCTTGTTTCTCCCTTTCTTCCTGAGTTTGAGTGGATCTATAAGTTTAATGAAACCCCTTGGCACAGAAGCCCAATTCAGGCATCCCCACCACCTGCCCTGACCCTGCCCTCTGTGTTATATCACTTTCAAGAGCTCTTCCACACACCCGACATGGGTAGCTGAGGTACTACAGTGGGTGGGGTATACAATGGGGGGAGGAGCATGAAGCTGGTGGTGGTGATGTGACAGACCAGGAAGCATTCCCTCATGTGATTGGAATCAAATGTGGGGAATTGCTATAGTGCTAGATAGTTAGGGATACAATGGGCTAATTGTAGACAATTTATCAGTCTCTGCCTGCCCTTTGTTGCCCATTGTTCTACCCATACCACACCTGCCTGTTTCCCATCTTCCTAAGGGCCAAAATGTTTCTTTGTATAATAATAATAATAATAATAATAATAATAATAATAATAATAATAATAATTTATAATGATAATAATTTATTATTTGTACCCCGCCCATCTGGCTGGGTTTCCCCAGCCACTCTGGGCGGCTTCCACAGAGACCAAAAATACACTAAAATATCACACATTAAAAACTTCCCTGAACAGGGCTGCCTTAAGATGTCTTCTGAATGTCAGGTAGTTAACCTATTAGAGGTTAACTTTCGTTTCATCTAAACCTCTCACCCTGCCTTCCTCCCTGAAGCACAAAGTATACCTCCTATTATCATGAAACTATTTTCTAACAGAACAGCAGCTTGCAAATGTTGGTCTTCTAAACTTTTCTTTGTTCATTTTAAATCTTTTGTGCATGCTGCCATTCTTGGCTGACTTTGGTTCCACTCTCCTAAAGGAGGCATCTCATTGTGTTAAAGGTCCCTATAAAAACTAGGAGTCTTCAGTTTGGAGTTAGCAGAGGCTATGCTCCCTAGATTCCATTCTGTATATTCTGCCTAGAGGGCCCAGAAAAGCTTTTGCTATCTACTTCAATGATTGCCTACGCACGTATTTTATCAGGAATTGGAACAAACATTTTTCTCCACATCAATACCTTGAGCATCTTAGTCAAGTTACCGATAAAGAGTGCTAATCATCTAGGGGAGATGGGTGGACAGAGGATGGAAGGTGGAGGAGTTAAAACTTGGCACCCTGCTTAGGTCTCTCCCACCCCAAATTGTCGAAGAGTCCTACTGCTCTTTCCTCCACCGCACACACTTTTTGAAATATTTATCAAAGAACATGAGTTTACGAACTCCTGTCTCAGAGATAAAGGTTCAAAGTTTCAGCCTAGTTTTCTAGGTATCCAAAGACTGGCCATGTTTCCTTCCTTAAACCACAAGAGAGCCAGTGTGGTGTAGTGGTTAAGAGCAGTAGTCTTGTAATCTGGGGATCCTGGTTCGCGTCTCCGCTCCTCCACATGCAGCTGCTGGGTGACCTTGGGCCAGTCACACTTCTTTGAAGTCTCTCAGCCCCACTCACCTCACAGAGTGTTTGTTGTGGGAGAGGAAGGGAAAGGAGAACGTTAGCCGCTTTGAGACTCCTGAAGGGGAGTGAAAGGCGGGATATCAAATCCAAACTCTTCTTCTTCCTCTTCTCTGAGATACGTTTCAACAGCAACAATACAACAATAATATGTTATAACAACAGCAATGGCAACAGCAAGAATCTGAGGGGCACATATTCTTCTAATGAAGTAGGAATATGGAAACAATGCAATATGGAAAATAGTCCTACTGCTCTTTGACTCAGTAGGCTGTGATTCAGCTACTGACTTTTTAAATACTGTATTTTTTTCACCATAACACTCACTTTTTTCCTCCTAGAAAGTAAGGGGAAATGTGCGTGTTATGGAGCGAATGCCTACGGATGACAGGGGGATCTGCTGCAGTCGTGAGCAGAGGATCCATGGTTACAGCCTGCACCAAAAAAATCACGCACCCACTGTTGCCTGGGGTCACAATGGTGCAAAAACATGGTTACAAAGCATGGACCCAAATGGTCCTCAGGATTTTTGCATTGGGCCACCCCAAACTCACCGTCAGATCACATGTCTGTGGCTGCAGCATGAACCACAAAAATCATACATCCACTGTTTCATTTAGAATATTTTTTTTCTTGTTTTCCTCCTCTCAAAACTATGTGCGTGTTATGGTCAGGTGCGTGTTATAGAGCGAAAAATACGGTATATGGGGGTTAATTTATTCCCAGTGGTAAAGCTGGAATAACTAGATAAGCATCTAATTTCATTTACATGGTGATCGTACTGGATGAGAACCAGGAAAGTGAGAGGGAGTAAGGGATCTCCAAAGGACTGCAGGGACATCACTCTGTGTATATATCAGTGAAGGGAGCGGGTAGCCTATTGGGCTTTCCAGTTGGAAGGTTGGTGGTTCAAATTGTCACGATGGAGTGAGCTCCCATTGCTCTGTCCCAGTTCCTGCCAACCTAGCAGTTTGAAAGCACACCCGGAAGGTAAACGGCATTTCTGTGCACTCTGGTTTCTGTAACAGTGTCCCGTTGTGCCAAAGTGGTTTAGTCATGTTGGCCACATGAGCTGGAAAGCTGTCTGTGGACAAATGCCAGCTCCCTCTGCCTGCAGTTAAATGAGCACCGCACCCTATAGTCACCTTTGAGGGGACTTAACCATCCAGGGGTCACTTACCTTTACCTTTTACCTATATATTAGTGGTTTCTACTGCAACAGTGGCATTATGATTCCACCTTTCTGTCATAAGTACATTGGACACCCCTCAAATAATCATCTACGCACAATCCTGTGTCTCCAAATATGGGCTCTGCTCTAACTAAATTCTTCTCAAGTTTTTGTATATTTAATTTATTGTGACTAAGGTCTACTTTCAATTGCAATTTAACAAACTGAAATCACCTCTACCACAAAGTAATAGTGTTCAGTGACTTTGCAAAATGTATTTCGCCACTGAACAAAAGTGACTGGGGAAAACCAAGCTTTTGATGGGATTACTGCATTTAAAAAATGAACCTGTAAAATATACTGCTTACAAAAACATTGTAAATTGTGAGTTTTTCGAAGGCTTTCTGATTAGCATTTTCTCCCCACTGCCTTTGTCATTCATCCACATTTCTCAGAAGAGTATGTACTGTGTTACACTGGAGCATTAGCAAATTTCAGCTTTCTGGAACTTTCTGTGCTCACATCGAAGTGGCTGGATGTGCAAACTGTGAATGTTAAATCTCCTGATGAATCTAAAATTAACACGAGCCACTACTGTCTTTGACTGACACCTTTTGGATCCTTTCAAGCTTCTGCAAACTACTGCGTGTAGGCACTTCCAGAGAAATTGTCACTCATTTTAGCCACTCAATCAACATTTGTCACATTCTTGCATACTTTCATGAAAAACCCAACCTGGCACACCAGATGTGGCAAATTTATGGAAATGCAATGTTTTCATGCTGAAATGCCTGATGCAACAGAAGAGGGCAGTGCATAATAAGCTTGGCTTGGAGCGCGATGCTTCAGGCTGTCATGAAACCTATTTCCTTAACCCTCTGTCTTTTCGAAACCATCAGCTGTAATAACTTCAGCCTTAGTTGTTCCTCTTCTGGGGCTTCGTAAATAGCTAGTCAACTTAAAAGCACTGGAAATCATATCCCCTTTGTGGAAACTGTGTCTCCATTTGGCAGGGAACATTAGGATCAACATATGCAGTGGTGTTTTGAACACACATAGAGGAGACTCTCAATTAACTGAACCTTAATTATCAAAATTCACTTCGTCTTCTATGCATAACCCCAAGGCAATGAAATCCTAGAAAAGAGAAATCCCATTTATCTGAACTTCTGATTATCTGAGTACTTTGGCTATCCCAAAAGCCCTCCAGGTAAATGAGCATATAATACTGTCTCTGAGGTTTCTCTTAGGATTCTCATTTTCAAACTTTACCACTGTGTTAAGATGTCATTGAAAATAGAATGGTATGGCCTTTATATCAAGACGCTCACTTTACCCTAGTGTTATTCTGTCTCTGTTATTGTGCTTCTCATTTTCAACCACAGTTCCTAGGCTTTCCCCAATGGTTTGCAAATGCTCATAATCATTCTAGCAGGTTGTTATTTGCGTTAATGCAACCTGTCAGGAAAGAGACCTTTGTGAAAACTGCATGAGATGGTGGACACCGAGATAAGTGTTAATAACGACCTCTTTGAGTAACAGCAAGAAATCCAAGGCATGGGCACTGTTGGCTAAGGTGGCCATTTTTTAATCCCAGCTGTCCTTCTGCGTGTCTTTAGAGTCCAATTGCAGCAATATTTGTTAGTTATAACAGCTTGAAAATGCTTCCTTTAAAGATAGTCTTAACTGACAATCCTAATTTTTAACTCAGTGAGTACATGAAGGACCGAAAGACAAGAAGACCCTTAGGTAGAAGGCCATTAAACTGATCTTTTCCAGACTGGCAGACAGGACAGTCTCAAGTTCTTTTCTGAGTCCCTCACACAGGTCATCCTCAGGAAAGACACGTTGCTCTCCATTTCCTCAGAGAAAGTAGCATCACTTTGATTAATAGTGGACTTTCCAGGTAATTAAAGTGTTACTATAACCCTGCTCCTCAGTCTGAGGGCTTGGATTAATTGCCTTCCATTGGTCTCTAATTAAATAAAACAGATGGAAGGTGGAAGGTGGTTACCTGCTGTTGGAGAGGCAGAAAAAGAGGAAGGACTGACCTTCTGTCCCTTGAGGAGGTCTGGGAAGAGAATGGTGGAAAACATCCAGCCCACAAAAAAAAAAGAAGGAAGGTGATATGACTTTGGGTGGTGGGGGAGAGGAAATCAAGTTGTAGGTTAGTCTTAGCCACCTCAGTACTGTCAAGTTATCAGGGTTTCATAGGTTTCTCATGCCTCAGGTTGATGCAAATGCCTGTAATTTGGGTTTACATTTCAAGTCTTAGAAAACACCTGAACCACCACCCCATCTGTTATTTCTATTCTTATGTCATGAAAGGATGGGTTTTTCCATTTAAAAAAATACAGTTCAAGCTTTTGAATTGTGATCAAGCTTCTGTCTCAACAACTTATCTGTAATTAACACGAAAAAATGGCAGTAAAAAATTGCCTCCCAATAAGTGCTTTTTGTAATTACTTTTCAGCCATGGGGTGGGGCATTTACTAACACTATAAAAATAAGCTATGGAAAAGGCACATTGATTACAGATGACAACATGGGGAAAATGAGTGGAAGTAATTTATTTTACAGATAATTGTGTGGCAATTTATTTCAACAAGCGGTTTCTTTGCTATAAAAGGACCGTATAATTTCTCGGATTTAGTAATTTATGACTTTGTATTGATAATCAACATTTTCAATACAAACACTTCTGAATTCTTTTCCCATTGTAGAAAACAGACATTGCATTTTATTCTTCAATAATAGCTGCTTTTGTGTCTTACAAGGAGGGGCACAGGGACTGAAGTACAATTTTCATCACAGAATATCACACAAAGTAAATGCACTTCTTTTAGCATATGAAGGAAACATTAATTTTTCTAAGGAAATCAAGCTGTATAATTGATTTTAATTCTTATTTTATTTTCCTAATAATGACAGATCAGCATGCTTTAGGACTTAATTTTCCATTTCACATGGGAATGGTTAGAGCTGCTAGGGCCTAAAAAGGGGGATAAATGGAATGATTTATAAAATCGTTCATTTCCAGTAGGAAAAAAATAATAATAAACACACTTGTTCACATTACCACATTTTCTGCGAGAGTTTCTCTTTAAAGAAATAATTCCCTCTAAACATTTATCCCAACATTTAAGAAACAAATCATCTCATTCTGTAAATAGTTTAGCTGAGGTAATTTGAAATTCATGTACCTCTAATAAAATAAAGAACTCAGACTTTTTTCCTTTCTACAGAAAATTCTACAGATATGTGTGTAAATGTATGTATATATTTTACTTCACATGAAAGGGCTCAATGAAATGCTAGTCCCTCCAGAGGGCAGTGTTCGGTTGTAGGAGACACTGCTGCTCATCCAGACCACCAAGAACTATAATTTCTTCCTTATTGTGCTATTCCTAGTAGCATGTGCTGGACATATAAATTAGTACCTTTTTCATGGTTTTTACAACTGTGATTAGAGGGAGAAGAGCCTACGTATTTTCACCAACCGCAACCTCCAAGATCCCCCAAATTCATCACATGTTATTTCACTCTGAATTATATTAACACTGGTTTTAATGATGACTCACTGAGAAATCTTTCACTGTTTTCTCATGCTAATTGCTGGATTTAATTGTATTTATAAATATACAGAAATTTGAAAGGATTATTCATTTGAATTATAATTTGGTGGTGCCACTGGTATAGCATAGTGTCTGAGAGTAAGCACTATGAGCCAGTAAAAATACTCTCTCTCTCTGATAGACTTGACATGGCCTAGTATTTTATGTTTTTCCTTAATATTTATATATACATTTTTGCCCTGCCTTTTAGAGACCCTCAGTGGCTTGGTAGAGATTCGAGGTTCTGCATACGGAGTTTGTACATCATATAGTATCAACGTTGAGACTTTTGCATTTGTTTTGTATTCCAGAGGTGAAATGATGCAATTTTGTTCATGAAATCACCATCCTTATGACAGAAGGAAGGTGCTGTTATGAGACCCTTTTAGCTGGGCATATATATATATATATATATATATATATATATATATATATATGCAGGTTTTGGTGTCTTCGGGTGTCTTCCCGTGTAAGAGTCGGGGTGTCTGTGCGACGTTTCGACGAGGTCTCACTCGTCATCTTCATATATATATGGACTTTTTGTAGGCAAAGCATGTACTGCATCACTGAGCTGTTCCTGAAGGCCAGATGCTGGCAATGGAAGGTGTTAATGTTACATATGATTGCTTGCTATGAGACAAGAAAATGCAAAGCTGCGTTATACAACATTGCTATACCAGAGCAGGTCTTGTTCATGCAAAAGGATGCTGAACAGGATAACCCCCCTATATGTATCTCCTGTTGCTGGACATATGGTGACCCACGGTGATAATCGTTGGGAGCCTGGATAGCACTTATATGTCAGTCCTGAAAGTGACAAGTAGCTTTTAAACAGGTGCTCAAATTCATATGCACATTGATCCCCAATTAAACCATTTGCAGTACAACCCATTGCATCTTGATTCAAAACAGAGCCCCACTGTTTAATGTGAAATTTGAGAGTCCCATGGACTGCAAGAAGATCAAACCTCTCCATTCTGAAGGAAATCAGCCCTGAGCGCTCACTGGAAGGACAGATCATGAAGCTGAGGCTCCAATACTTTGGCCACCTCATGAGAAGAGAAGACTCCCTGGAAAAGACCCTGATGTTGGGAAAGATGGAGGGCACAAGGAGAAGGGGACGACAGAGAATGAGATGGTTGGATTGTGTTCTTGAAGCTACTAGCATGAGTTTGATCAAACTGCGGGAGGCAGTGGAGGACAGAAGTGCCTGGCGTGCTCTGGTCCATGGGGTCACGAAGAGTCGGACACGACTAAATGACTAAACAACAAACAACATAAGCATCTGTGGAGCTGGGTGGCTTCTAGCCATGAGGATACCTTGGGAACTTAAGTTTTGTCAATTTCTGTACATAATGTTCTGATTTGCACGTTTGGGGCTCATGTGTGGAATGAAGCCTAGCTGTCCAACATATTCCGCACTCCTCTGAATGTTGCGACATAGTTCTTGTCAGTTTAACAAACCAGAATCAATAAGTTGCTTGAAGGATCACCTTGCCCATAGATTCATAGGATTAGAAAGTTGTAAGGGGGCCTGAAGATTATCCAGTCCAACCCCCTGCAGTGCAGAAATACACAGCTCTCTCATATGGGGATCAAACGTGCAGCCTTGGCATTATTGGCACCACGCTCTAGCCCATTATACCCTTGCCTGGCCCCATACGTCAGAAAAATATTAAACATGTTTCATGTGGATGTTGAGAGGAAAATGCACTTAAAATGTACACTTTTAAGACAAAGTGAACAAGAAAATCACAGATAAATGCAAAAATGGGACTATGGGTAGAAACATGCAATCCAGAAATAGACTAACCCATCCTAATTAAGCCATTTGTAGTACAATCCAATGTGTGTGGATTCAGAACAGAGCCCCACTATTTAATGTGGTTCACTTCAAGATAAGTGTGCATAGGATGATGCTAATGATAACAATAATACTACTAATAGTAAAATGCACAGCTTCAAATTCTTCAAACTGTTTCAGTATATAGGAGTATTGTGTCTGATTAATTTGTAGGTGTTCTGTTATTATTAATAATAATAACAACTTTAACAGGACAATACTATGCACACTTATCTGGAAGTGAACCACATTAAACAGTGGGGCTCTGTTTTGAATCATGATGCAATGGGTTGTACTGCAAATGGTTTAATTGGGGATCAATGTGCATATTTTCACCTATAGTCCCATTTTAGCTGTCAGATTCCTGTTTTAAATAGTAAAGTTGTTGTTGTTTAGTTGTTTAGTCGTGTCCTACTCTTCGTGACCCCATGGACCACAGCTTGCCTGGCACTCCTGGCTTTCACTGCTTTCCGCAGTTTGGTCAAACTCATGCTGGTATATTCAAGAACACTGTCCAACCATCTCATCCTCTGTCGTCCCCTTCTCCTTGTGCCCTCAATCTTTCCCAACATCAGGGTCTTTTCCAGGGAGTCTTCTCCTCTCATGATGTGGCCAAAGTATTGGAGTTTCAGCTTCAGGATCTGTCCTTCCAGTGAGCACTCAGGGCTGATTTCCTTAAGAATGGAGAGATTTGATCTTCTTGCGGTCCATGGGACTCTCAAGATTCTCCTCCAGCATCATAGTTCAAAAGCATCAATTCTTCAGTGACCAGCAAGTCTAGAAATTTGAGCTAAGATGTACTGGGCATAAACTAGCTTCATGAAGGATCATTATTGAGTAAATCAGTTACTACTGCAAAGAAATGGATCTCTGACTAAAGTTAGTACATCAGGGCTGTGGCCACATAATACAACAGCAGATTCAAATGTATGCACATATAGAAGAATGCTAACCATTTTTTGTTTGTGTGCTTAGTGCTGAATTCTAGAAACTGGCTTATATATATATATACTGTACTACTGCTTCTGTTGTCACATGTCTACGTGGAATATCCTGGTCTTCTCAAAATTAAATACTGTGTTCATGGTTTACATAAAATATATAGATCTCTGTATCACATACTTTCTGGCTGGACAATTTGGATTGCAAATCCGGTGACTCTTCACTGGATAGATAATCCAAATTCACTAAATATGAAATAAATTTCAGAAACTTTTATGCAGTGCACACATTATGAACTTTTAAAACCAGGTCTTCTCTAGGATAGCTACAGATTTTTTTTCTTCAGCTGACCTTATTTAGACAAAGTAATTTATCTTTTTTGAATTGCCTTATACACCTTTTCATTTGGATTTAGCTATATAGGATATTGCAATTTTCATTGGGTCATGTTCTTTTCATAGACTAAAAACCTAAAACCCATGTGAACAAAAGATATACATTTTCTCCGGACATCTTTAATGGGATTCTAAGGCCATCGATCCCAATCTAACTTACTTGCACAAACCAAACAAATGCTTTTTAATTAAAAACAGATTGTGTTGATTTGTCAGATCATGTGAGTGGACCATGCTGTGAGCTGCTGTTGGGGAATATTATAGAGAAAGTATAAATAAATTTCACAAGCAGATATCAACTTCCATGCTCTTAGAATCTTAGGCTTGTAACTGTGGCCATCCTTGCCATTCTACCAGTGTGTTTGATAGTATGGTGCTTTGTTGGGTTTCCTAGGAATTACAAGTAGAACAACAGAACAATGAACTCCTTGGAAATAGAGACTGCTGTAAGTCTCTAAGTGCTTTCAAGTCTGCTCATTTGTCTTTCTGCAGCTCAACTGGAATTCCGTCTTTCCCAGACGGAATTTTACCTGTTCCAATTCTATATACCTAGTAAAGCTCTTCTCTTATGTTTTTCAGCCTACGTAGACCTTCAGAAATATTTTTTAATATGCAGTTGTCAGGGCTCAATGTGTGGGGGAGAACATGGCAGTAGTGTAGTTTGGAAGTGCAATTTGACTATCCTCTCAAACATTTGGTGACCATGTAGGAGAGGTTATTGGAACACTCCAAAAGCCAACAGTGGTTCCAAGCAAGGAGGCAGGCCTATTTCAGGCAGGGAGAGTGGACCCAAGTGGAAACCAGGACAAGGTTGACTGTTGGCTCCACCCTCTGCTGCTGCCTCCTAGTACCTGCCCATGATTGGCCAGTATTACAGGTGGGTAAATTTGAATTCCCAAGGCCAGAGGGAGAGGACAACATCTCCCAGCCAACTGTTGGGAAAGCCCAAACAGGCCTGGCACCAGCAACGAGCTGTATGGGGCCGCAACTGATGCCCACTGGCTAGGTGAGTAGAATTTATTTGAACACTCCCTATTTACCATTCCTTTAAAAAGGTGAGTAGTTAACCTGCGACCCTCCAGATGTTGTTTGACTACAATTCCTATTGATTACTATTGGCTGTGCTGGCTAGTGCTGATGGGAGTTGTAGTCTGACATATGGAGGCTCATAGCTTAGCTACTGTTCTAACAGGAAAAGGGACAATTTTGAGTCTTATATTCTAGTGTGGTCTGTATAATGGTTTTCTCAAAGCAGCAGAATGCTTTTGTTAGGAACAGAAAGTCTAGCCTACCACTATTGAATTACTGTGGTCTTCCCACTTTATAACTTCCCTTATCTGCTGTAGAGAAGGAATCCTGCCCTCCTTATACAACAGGTTGAAAATATATATTCATTTGCCTTCCTGCAATCAGTGGCTACCACTATGTTGATATAGCCACTCCAAAATTTAAAGATACAAAGAAATCATTGTAACTTTTACAGCCTTTCATAAAGTCTTCATTTTGCAAGATGGCTCTTGGTGGCCTATGGTAGAGTAGAAGTCAATCTGATTATCAATATTATGGTCCTAGAAGGATCATTCTTGCATGTCTGCATATATAAATGACAAGGCCTTCCATCTTATGGCTTCATCTTGAGTCAGTAACTGTTTAGCTTATTTGAAATCCCATTTTCCAGCAAAATATGTGGATTGTACATGTGTGCTTTTTCTGCACAAATGGTGAAATCAATATACCCTCTTAAATACTGGAGGGACATCATTGTAAACAAGTTATTGACGTGCTAAAGTCATTTACACCTGACACTGAAGATAGATTGTGACATTATTAATTTAATCGGCAGTGGCTATAGTGAAATAACTGCCATGTAAGCCAACGGCTCACCATCTGTAAAGTTCTTCTGCATATTTTGTACATGGTATTTTGACAGCACCAAATCACTTCTAATCTGTCAGTTTCAAAGCTTGTCGTCAGAAAGTTCAAGTGAAGTAGAATGCTTGGTTGACTCGTGTTAACCGCTAGGTGATTTCACTAAGTCACATTTGCAAATTGTACTATTTGGGCGGGGGAAGGGGGTGGCTTGGACTTGGGTTGTTTAACATGGTGATTGCAAGACACTGTAAAAGATAGGAATATATTGTGGCACAGTGAAAACTCAGTTCCTAATAGACTGCGTGGCAGCAGTGTTTTGCAATAAAAGCCAAGATGTTTTCCTCCGCAATAACTTCTCATACACATAAAAATGTGTATAGAAAAAGGGAAATGTGAAAACTGCTGACTCTTGCTTTTGTGTATATGTGTTTGTGTAATGTATGGCATGGTTATGAAACTTTACAGTGGATGGAAATATTTGAAAAGAGCAGCCACTGTTCTTCATAAACACCAGCCTTCAACACAGATTGTGAATGGAAGGGGAAAGGAGAGCCTTAAATACAACCCCACATCATGCTGCATTATGAGGATGCACATGCATAGTTTTCAAATGTAAGAATGTGAAAATCCTTCCATGGTGGATACTGATTAAAAGTGGTGTTTTCAAGTTTGCCCATTGGATGTAGCCTTGCTTTCTGCGCTCCATTTTCAAAATATGACATGCAGGGCTCAAGAGCACCTGGAAGTTATGACCCCTGCCCTGGAACCTTTTCTCGCTAATCCCAGATGTGATGTGAGAGGCCTGGTAGTGGTTACTCAGTGGTCAGAGAAAACTATTCTGTCCACATACTCAAAGGCATTGTTTTGCTCATTAATTCACATCAGCACAATGCCCATCACTATGACAGGTGGTATGTCTGGGCCTGGGGAAGGTGGGGCTACTATATTGGACGGACCCTGAACGCAGGATGGGGCACAGCAAGTTTATGTACACAAACCCTCATTGACTCCCCTTCCAGCATCCTATCTCCCACTTACAGGGGAGAAAGTCGTTTGCACATGAAAACCACTGTGGTGGGGGCTAACCTTCTATCAACAGGTAAGGTCAAATGCACCCCAACACCATGGGAGAAGGAGGCATACAGCTTTTGCTTCTGTTTCGTACAACTCCATGGTGAGGTATTAATTAATCTGTGGTGCTTTAGCTCCCCTCCTGCCTAAATCTAGGGGTGGAGTTTTTATTCTTACAGCTTTTGGGGGTCAGTTCTAATGATCTATTGAATGCCTGAGAAAACTGGGAAATGATGTGCATCAGGTTCTAGAGATCAAAGTAACCCCCACAAAATTCTGGTTTTTTAAGTTATTCATGTCTATAGATGCTTAGCCTAGAACCTGTTCTTTTTATTTCTTGTGAGAAAAATGTGTAGAGGGTGAAAAAGTAATATTTTGATTGTTTTCAGTGAGGACCTTGCAAATGGAATCTTTTTGTAATACCTACCAGGTATTTGGTTTGTATGTCTTTCTTGGGATACATTTTATCCCAGAACTAGATATATGTATATATATGTTTCACAAGATTTATATACTGCTTCATTGTAATAAAAACCTCAAAAAATTGATGCAGTCCTTTTTATTGATGAAGGATTTAACATGTTTCTTGACAGCTCTAGTAACTGAAAATCAAGTAAGCTTCTCTTTGCATTGCCTCATTCTAGATTCTGCTCCTTGGTCACACCAGATTGTAACAAAATGTTAGAAATTGCCATGTGTACTTGCAAGAGGCCTATACATTTCACAGCAGAAGGACTGGCTGAGGTGAAGGGATGCCCCTGCCCCTTGCCCCATAGCTTTCTTATCCCTCCCTCCCTCCCCGGAAATATTCTCCTGGCTCTCTGTCTTGTTAAACCATGAGAAAAGGCTTGAGGTGTGGGATGAAGAGCTGCAGTGAAAGGAGGGAACTGGAGAAAATCAACCAGGGTAGCTTGCATGAGTGGGAGCTACAAATCCAAGATTCCTACCCATTGGGAGTAGCCTGGAACATCAATTAGCCAGCTTTGGAGGGTGGGCTCAGCTTCCAAGGTGCTAGCAAGCCAGGCTGCACAAGACAACCAAGTTAGGGGGGACTCAAAAAGGAGGAAATGCTGATTTTATTTTTTTATGACTTCAAAAACAGGACAAAAGGCATCCTGTCTGAAGACCAAATGGGACAGGGGACGCTGTTGTTCAAAGATGGGACAATCCCATTTTTGAAGAGATGGGTGGCAACCCTAGAAACATCCCTGTTTGCCTCTAACTGTTTCTGGGAAGCCCTGCTTTACTTTGGACAAAGCCCAAATGCTTACCTGATGCCTCTCTGGGTGAGTCACTGCTGCATAGTCGAATGGAGGTGCTGAGGAGGAAGCAAGACTATCACAGTGCCTTTAGGAGCGCCGCCAGCACATTTGCATGATGCCAACTTTGCTGCTAAAGCATCCTGACCCTTCTCCATCTCGGTAGGCTGCAGCAACTCAGCTAGAAGAAGGTGAAGTGAGTGATGGAACCTCACCATGCCAACTGCTACTGCTGCTTCACTTCTGCGTTTTTGATTTGCACAAAGTGGACACACACCTCTAATATTTACTCAGTATTTGCAAATATGCTTTGAATGAGCCTGCAATATATTAAAGGAGGTGATAGATTCTTAGGGCAAACATTTGAAAAAGATCACCATTTGGTTTGAGGTCAACAGAAGCTTTGCCTTTAGTGTCAGTTAAGTCTAGTCCAATTCCTCCAGTGTGACCACTGTATCCCTACTGCGCCACTTTGTTGAAGAAAGAACTGGGGACCCTTTTACCCTTGATCTCCTCTAAGACAAAAGCTTTTGATTACCTGTAAATATAATGAAGGCCCTGGAAAGAGGGTTATCATAGTTACCTCTGTATAAATGTTCTAGGAGGACCTGCATTTTAACATAAGAAAGAAAGAAACAAGACACCACAGGGTGGAAAGAGAGAAAAATAAAACATGTCTCAAGGCACGTAAGGCATAAGCTAGTGTGGAATTCTTTTTTTTCTCTCAGAAAGCAATATTGATGCTACCTTTCTCATGAACTTTTCATGTAGATTAAGATATGGATGTTGCTGTTCTATTATTTACACAACACCATCAGTGTAGTGTACATAGCACTTTACAGAATAATGTAAGCGAAAAGAGAGAAGGGGGAAAAGACAGGGCTTGTGGTCCAGGAAGCTTATGTAAATTTGGGTGCTTGGGGAAGGCAAGCAGGGAAGAATGAGTCTATTTGCAGTCCATGTCACTTTTGCATGTGTTATGAATGAACACATAGGGAAGTAACGTGGACCAGAAATAGACTGATCCAGCCTTTTTTAGCCTTCCATCCCATTTCTGCACCAGTCTGCACTATTATTTTTACACTGCACTAAAACCCACTTTTAAACAAATTTTAAAATATGTACTTTTGAACATATTTCTTCACAATATACATTGTAAACTCATTTTGTAAACCTGTTTTCTCTCAAAATATTCAGTTTGGGCAGAACAATCTTACGTATAGGAAGTCAGTGGAACTTAAAGGTAAAGGTAAAGGGACCCCTGACCATTAGGTCCAGTCGTGGCCAAGTGTGGGGTTGCAGCGCTCATCTCGCTTTATTGGCCGAGGGAGCTGGCATACAGCTTCCGGGTCATGTGGCCAGCATGACTAAGCCGCTTCTGGCGAACCAGAGCAGCGCACGGAAACGCTGTTTACCTTCCCGCCTATTTATCTACTTGCACTTTGACATGCTTTCGAATTGCTAGGTTGGCAGGAGCAGGGACTGAGCAACGGGAGCTCACCCCATCATGGGGATTCGAACCACCGACCTTCTAATCGGCAAGTCCTAGGCTCTGTGGTTTAACCCCCAGCGCCACCCGCGTCCCTCAGTGGAACTTATGCCGGTTTAAATTAAGCCAGCAGAAGCTCAGGGGTGAAGGAAGGAGAACCGACGCCCAGTGCAGGGTGTTGGGGGTGGGGCAAACTGCCTGGCGGCACATGTGTGTCTGGCGTATATACGCACATGTGCGGCACTGCTACGTACGGTGCATATGTGTGCCGCTATGTACAGCACATTCACACGCCCCGTACGTGTCCATAGTGGCGCCACGCCGGTGCCGCTCAAACGCCGTATGGACGGCAGCGGGATCCTGCCACCGCCACACTATAGCCGCGAGTGGAGGATCCTCTGCATGTGGCTCTGGCGGTGTGATGCGGGGCGAGCCCCCTGCGAGGTGCCTTGTCACCCCCACAGAGATGGCACCTGGGGTGCAGTGCCCCCCCGGCCCCCTTCCTCTGCCACTGCATAAACTACCCCTATTCCAAACTCTGGTCAGAAGCAGAGTTACTGCTGGAAAAGCCTTTAAAATGGAGTTTGACTTACACTATTCTTTTGGCTAGCAGTTTACTGGGTTGCCAGGTCATGTAACTAAGCTGAAAGAGGTTTGGAATAAGTGTAAGTCTCTCCTTGAACCTCACCTCCCACCCCGAACACCCTGTTAAATATATGTTTAATATGCATAAACTGTAATGTTTTTGTATTTAAATGCTCTTTGCATTACGCACAAGAAGTTTGTCTCTAGGTAAATGTGTCAAGGAGAGGTTGGACTAGGTTAATTGTTGACTCACTGGTGGAAACCCAGCAATCTCTGACAGCAGAAACTCAGTGTCTTATTGCATTACATTCTTCATTAAATTATCTTTCCATTGATATGTAATTTTATGGTATAACTCAATGATTTTTTCTTTAAAAAAATGTTTAGGGGTACTCTCGTTTTGACTCAAGAAAGTCACCACCGGGGAAAAATAAATACAGTTCAAATCGGGAAAAATAAACACAGTGAATTTCTTCTCCCGTTAAATTCACAAAATGTTTAGGGGTATGCGTCCCTCTGCGTCCCCACAGAAAAAAAAAGCACTGGTATTACTCCAAAACAAAGTGGTGTTACGAACCATCAAACCTTGGAAATACATTTTTCCCAGAAGGTTCCACAATTTTGGCCACTAGTGTACACTGGAGGGCTGCACCAAGAGCCACCCTCTCCCAGTTTTTAATATGAGATAATAATGATTGCCTGTGTTTGTCTATGATTGTCTATTATTATTATTATTATTTTATATTTTGCCGTTTTTTTCAGCTGCCATTTGATCGCAACCTCCGCGGAATGAATTTCTCTGTTGGCTTCTGTGGGAAAGTCAAGCAAACATGTAAACCCAGGAGCCCCTTCTTAGGTTGTTGTCCTTATATGCTTACTGACCTGGGAGTTAAGCCCTGCTGAATTCAGGGCAGCTTGCTCCTGAGTAGGAAAGACAGACTGGCGGGAGGCCCTGACGCATCAAACGTCAATGCCTGCTCAGCCCCTCACTCACTTGCCAGGCCCTGGTGCCTCAGGCTTTGGATGATGCAAGCCCTCTTCTCCTCCTCCTCTCCCACCCCCGGCATGGAAGCTACGGCCCTGCTGGGGCGATGGCGCACATGCCCACAGAGAGGGCTCTGAGTGCCTTCTCTGGCATGCGTTCCATAGGTTCGCCACCACTGGTCTGAATGAAGTATTGCCCTGCCATTACTCTTGTTTCCCCCCTCTATAATGGACCAACAGATGTACCTGCAGATTATAAGTCAGTGAAGGTAAACAAACCAAAGATTCATTTCAGTCGGCAGGGAAGACTAAAAGGGAATCCCGCTCTTCACAAATTAAGGCAGTCTCAAATCCTTTAAGCAAAATAAAAACCAACCTTAATTCATCGGCCTTAATTCCTCCTATTTCCTTCTCCTGTCCTGCTGTTTGCCAGCTGCAAACTTTGCTCTTCCCTCAAGGCAAGCAAGCAAGGAAACATCTCCTTCCTGAACTAATATCAGTGTATTTCCCTCGATTAATTGGCAAGTAAATGGTGCAGTCACTTTGTTGTTCCCCCAGGAGAGAAAGACATCCAAATCTGCAACTTTTGTAAAGGGTTTTTTTAAAAATAAAAAATAAAATCTCTCTCTGCTATATTTAACCTCTTAAGGGAAGGAACCATATAGCCATCTAGAGGTTACTGTATTTTTCGCTCTATAAGATGCACTTTTCCCCCTCCAAAAATTAAGGGGAAATGTGTGTGCGTCTTATGGAGCAAATGCAGGCTCCTTGGCTTCAGCGAAAGCAACACAAAGCCTCCGAAGTGCAGTGGGAGCGCTCCTGCCGCACTCCGGAGGCTTCGTGTTGCTTTCGCTGAAGCCTGGAGAGTGAGAGGGGTCAGTGTGCTCTTCAGGCTTCAGGGATAGCCGCCTGAAGCCTCTGGAGCCCCTGCCACGCTCCGGAGGCTTCAGGTTGCTTTCGTTGAAGCCAGGAGAGCAAGACTCTCCTGGCCTCAGGAATAGCCACAGAATGCTGGTGGGTTGTTGGATGGAAAATAAAATAAAGGAGGGCAAAAAAAGGAAGTTTGACATTCCTCCTCCTAGAAGGTGGCACATTGGCTGGCTGGAACCCTGAACACTGCAACAATTTGTTGCCGTTGTTTTTAATCAAGTTTTAACTGAGCAAATATTTGCTTTTTTAAAAAAATCAAACTTATTTTATAGAGAATCTATATTTCTTTAAATATAAGGTATTTTTAACACCTTGCTGTGACCAACTGAGCTAACCAGCAGACAGAAAATGAAATGTACAGGAACCGGCAATCAGTGGATGCGGCAAAATCCCTTTTCTCCTGCCTAAACATGCTCATGAACAGATCTTGTTCATTCCAATGAGACTTGCACAGGAGAACTCCCTAGTGCAGTGGTCCCCAATGAGCTAACTTATGCAGACCCCCTGTTTTTCAAAAGCCAAGCCATGGACCTCCTCTTTCTAAAAAGTTTGATATCTCTAAGGTCATTTCTGTTAGGTGAATGGTGCCATGGACCCCCTGGGTGGGTTACGCAGATCCCTGGGGGTCCATGGGCCACCAATTGGGAACCACTGCTCTAGTGGATTACGGACAGGGGCTGTAGGAGGCATGGAACTATTATGTGTCAAATAGGCACATTACTGGCATTCCAGCATTACTGGAAACTCTAGACCAGGGGTCAGCAAATCTTTTCAGCAGGGGGCCGGTCCACTGTCCCTCAGACCTTGTGGGGGGCCGGACTATATTTTGAAAAAAGAAGAAGAACGAAATCCTATGCCCCACAAATAACCCAAAGATGAATTTTAAATAAAATAACACATTCTACTCAAGTAAAAACACGCTGATTCCCACACCGTCCACAGGCCGGATTTAGAAGGCGATTGGGCCAGATCTGGCCCGCAGGCCTTAGTTCACCTACCCATGCCCTAGACCAAATTTGGCCACCTAAGAGCTGTTGACTACTCCCTTCATTTTCAACTGGCCATGCTGGCAGTTGTGTCCGTAGCAACAGAGCTTTGGTGCACAATTTAGGGAATACAAGGGTAGAACCCATCCTCTTTCTCCTTCTCTTAAGTGGCCCATTATTAAAGTTGCTTACCAGAAGTCGATAGGTTTTCTACATCTCAACACTTTCAAAATAGTCAGTGCAACATTCCTTTCTTTATGGTATATATATGCAAGAGGGTTATGCTTCATTCATATCCTTTTTTCCTGATGCTACAGATGTTAACTGGCCCATCTTTAACTGGCCCATTTTGCAATCTACCAACACTTTAATGTAGCCGCTTTATTTGGATATCCAGCTGTTAAAGTATTCTTTTTGCTATTTTAATGGTTCCAAGTGACAAGGAGCAGGCATTCAAAATAAAACATGTGTGTTGGTTAAAATGTGCTACTTATACAGATGAAGAACATCTTTAATAAGCTCAAGCACTCCTGCTGAGTTCTAACCATTGGAACTCAACTGTGGTAGGCCAAATTTCATCTTCCATTACTTTTCAATTAAATAGCTATGCAGTAATTACATAGTAGAAGAGTGATCTGTCGAAACTGTGGATTTGGTTTTCCCAGAGATTCCTAAAATCCCTGATATGCTCTTAGAATTTTAGATGTTATTCCTGTTTGCGTTTTCATATGGATCTATTTTTTTTAACCTTGATTATATGGCGTTCTAAACCCACTGCAGGTGTAAACTAAAGAGTTACATGAATCAGGGCTGCATTTTTTGAGTACCGGTAATCATGGTTAGGCAGAGGTGCGAAAATCCATGCATCACATTTCCACTGATGCCCCTCACAATTGGACTTTGTGACTGACACCTCAGGTGCCCCAGAGGTCAGAAACTGAATTCCTCCTCCTCCCTGCTGGAAAATCTCCCCAGCTGCTAAGTTTTGATGGTAACAAGTACACAACAAAACAGTGTGGCTTTTCATACTCAGTAATGCTGGTAAAACTCATCAGTCGGAGATTGTATATGAGTTTCAGGGTTCATAATCTTCCCCCTAAGAGGAGATGAACATTGCAAAAATTGCAAGTCTTCTGTGGTTTGGATTAAAATGCCAGTTGTAGAATGATTCCCAACCCACCTTCCTCCCTTCCTTTTTAACTCCTTTTACAGACTGAGGACACAAGGAGAAGGGGACGACAGAGGACGAGATGGTTGGACAGTGTTCTCGAAGCTACCAACATGAGTTTAACGAAACTGCGGGAGGCAGTGGAAGACAGGAGTGCCTGGCGTGCTCTGGTCCATGGGGTCATGAAGAGTCAGACATGACTAAACAACAACAACAACAACAGAAAGGCCCAGCAACAGCAACAACAGAGCTCAGTCCTTGGGGAGGAGAGTGGGTGTGGTCGCCTGAAGGCCCCAGTGACCCTTGGTTAAATGTATTTTTTTCCAAGGACTAATATACTTTCCCAAAGACTATGGAGTGTCTCACACCCAGTGCTATTTTATTGAACTTTCTGAAAACAAAATAGCCATCTTGGTATTGATAAGAATGGCTTCAGATCATATGGCACATTTTTAATGGAAACCTTAGGAATGGGGTTTAATGTGAGTCTCATAAAACGATGGCAGTGTGAGAAGTCGAATTCAAAGGAAATGGAAGACTTGTCAACTGCTAACAAGTTCAGCTCTGATTTGGAGGAGTGCAGAACCCATAAAATTTAAGTCAGAGCTGGGGAAACTTTGGTCTTTGCAGATGTTGCTGAACCACAACTCCCTTTCTGGGGGTGATGGGAGATGATCAAAGTGAAAACAGACAATTCCCATCAGCCCCAACAAGTGTGGCTGGTGATCAGAGATGATGGGACTTGTAGTCAAGCAACAGCTGGAGGTCCATAGGCTACCCACCCCAGCTGTAATTCTATGGGAATGCTTCCTGTTTCAAGATCCTTTCAAACAAGATTCCACAACAGGTGTTCCAACATGTGTATTCTTGACCAGCAAGTAAAATTAATTCAGTTTTCATTAGTTTTGCTCTTCTGTCAGTTGTATTGACATGCATGCAACGCTTCCACTTTTACAGACAGTGTTTTTAGTGGAGTCCTCTGAGATGCATTATACAAAAAGAGTAAGTTAATGGTAATGAAATACAATGTTTAAATGATTTTCAGGCCAATAAAGTTTAAACAGAGAAGCAATGTCAAAGCATTAGTATTGACATTTTTAGTTACATGTAATTAATCTTTAAACAGATGCTGGATTTACGTTTCTGTCATTGTGCATTTCATGTGCCGTGCCGGCTGCAAAATGTACAAAGTTAAAGTCACTAAAAGTTAATTATCCATATTGTCTGTCAATATGAGATTGGATATCTTTAATAATTGCCCAAGTATTTTAACTTCTTTCAAAAATGACAGTTGTGTCTTCGCTGCAGGATGTGCGATTGCAGGCGAGCAGAGTATTTCTTAGACTTAAGTTCTGACATTTATAGGGAACATATTGGATCTGCCAGCATACTTTATAGGTCATTTAATTTGGTACTGTCCAAAAGACAAGAATAGAAGATACAGTGCATCTGTAAGACAGAGACTCTCCTCCTGCAAGAGAGGGGAGTGGTTGTGGTCGGGAGCAGGACACCGCCTCAAGCAGGGGGCGTTAGCCCCCTGCCTCCCACTCACCTGGCTGGCCTACGCCCATGGGCAGGCACCCAACCAGGTGCCTGCGAGGGGGCATGTTTAGCAGCCCAAATTGCTGCGGCACCAGCCTTCTGGTCTCACTTTTCGTCGTCCCGCCGCGAGTCACCCACCCTCCACTCCCTTAGAGCTCAGGGTCTCAGTTTTCTTTTGGCCTTGCTATGGACCTTAGTTTGGTCCCCCTGCTTGTCCGAGGGGCCTGGTAGGAATTTTTCCATTTGGCATTAGGCTTTTTGGTTTTTTCGCCTACCTCGTAGCAATCGTCACAACTTTCGTGGTATTGGTGGGTAGGTTAGGCATTGGAATAATGTGTTGTGGTGTGTCAAAGGGCTAGGTGTGGCCATCACCTATGCCTTCAATTTTTGGGTATTCCATTAAAGGAATCTGGCGGTCGTGTATTCTGTCCGATGCCTGCGTGGCGGGAGGCCATGGCACGACCCTCGGTGACAGCAGGGGAGAGCTTATAGTTGGATTAGCATCAACAGGCTCCACCTACTGGTGAATAAACCCCCCTGTTTTAGACTCACCCCTCTCTGAGGGGGTGGAGTCAGCTGACGTAATCCAATGCCTAAGCCAATACCTTTTCACTTGCTGTAATCAATAAAGTTGTGGCCTTTTCTTGCCCATTAACCTTATATCACGTGTCCTCGTGTTTTCATTCCACTATGCGAGGATCGGGTCCTCGAACCACAGCATAAACTAACAGCACAATTCTATGCCTGGGAACTCAAAAGAAGGTCCCATTGAGTCCATGGCTTTTACTCCCAGTTAACTAGTTTGAAGCCTTGAGAGTCCAAACTCATGTATGTTGACTCAGAAGTAAGATCCATTGCATGGGGAACCTCCAGAAAGCAGGTCAACTTAGGTCCAGCACAAGTCCCAATTTGGCCCATTTTCCTCAAACCAAACCCACCTGTTCCACACTGGATGTCATATGTGATGTCAGGTGCAGGGCAGGCAAAGACATTGCTGCAAAGCAATAACTGGGACCTTTAACGTATCCTCCCAATTGTTCATTGGCAACAGTGGCTTGCTGTCAGTGTTGATCAGCTGATCTGCAGCGACAGCAAGCCCAGATGGGGTCAGGTGAACTACAGAGTTCCTGGTTGGGAACTCCATAGCCCAGCAAATTCCTGCCAAAGTGGGGCTTGCTGTCAGCTCCTGCTTAGTGTTAACATCTTAATCATTTTGGCATCAAGTAAAGACCCATCTGTTCACCCAGATATTTGTGGGCTATTAGAGTTTTGTAGCTGAAGGTAATTGGCCCAACTGCAGTTTTTAGGAGCTTTGCAGTTTTTATCAGTGACATTCCACAAAACCTACCCTTCCTCTTCCTCCTCCCCCCAGCAACCTGCTGTGTGTCCCCAAATTCTGCTCCAAAGGCTTAGGGGACCCTCCAGAGAAGATGGCGGGGTGCATGGAGGGATAAAGTGGTGGGTGGAGAAGGGGGAGTCCCATTGGACAAGTGGAAATCTGTTGCACAATCAGGCAGATGTCACTGGGTGTCACCCAATGTATGTATTTTTAGGTGTACATTGTGAAATAAATTGATTTTGACTTTTTCCAGATGATATAGGTAATTCAGGATTTGTAACTTGCATTATAATCCATCCTGGGTCTGCTATGATGGAGGCTAGTCTAGGAATATATGTAATAAATACAAACACAAAAAACAGAATTTAACAACAAATTTTTATGAATATTTGGACTAGAGTCATATTATTTTGATATATTATATTTGATACTAAAGGCCTCTGTAGCCTACCAACCTGAATAGCTTTAGTCTCACTGCCTAAATCCAGAATTTGCTAGCTTACTTGTTTGTTTGTTTGTTTGTTTGTTTGTTTACTAGATGCTCAGGTTGGGGTTGCTGTCAAGTACTCAAGATCCTGTTACTTATGTAATCAGTTTGCTTTAGCTGTGGACAGTGAGTGATAAGCAATGTTAGTCAAACTCAGAGTGTAACCATTGAAATCAATGAACTTACATATATTAAGTCTATTGATAACTATGGGTCACGCCTGAGTATAACTAACAATGAATATCTAAAGTTTACTAAGCAGAGGTTATTTTAGCAAACAGTACAAAAGTGATTATCATGAGGGAGCCAAAATCTTCCCTTAGCTCATGCAATAGTCTATGGTATATTTCGGAGGAGACTATGTGGAACTGAACTATTTCATTAGAACAATTGTTTTAGCTCATCAAGGGAGTTCAAGATTCTTCCACTGTAATTCCATGTTAATACGTAAAGCTGATGATCAGCAGAAATTTCCCATTCTCCTGCAAAGGAATTTAAGGAGAGAGTCCAGCATGAAGCAGCTGAATTAGAGTTTATCAATAAATTTTATTGCACACTAAAATGCTGGCAAATTTTTGTGAGGGCTTTAAAAAATCACAAACGGGTGTGGATATGTGGCAAACTGAATTTATGATAAAAAATAAGAAACTAAAATTAATACTTTGGTTTGTCTCTAGTTATCACCAATTACTGCTGTTGTGAAGGCCACTTTTCTTACTTTAAGATCCATATAGAGTTGTTACAATCTACATTTCTTGTATCTCCATTTGACCTCACTGTTTACAATTTAGCTATACCCATATATACCTACTGACTGAGAAAACACTTCATACATCTTCATACCCAAAGCTTATGCCATGATAAATCTCATAGTCTTTAAGGTGCCATGATCCTTATTGTTCCTTTTGGTCAGCAGGAATCACAATTCAGATGTCATGCTTAAAAATTATGCTTCTTATTTATGGTTTGTGAATTATTGTTCTATGAGTTTGTTGTTTCTTTCCTGTGAGTTCACATATATAATAAAACTCACTTGTGAATTACAACCTATGTACATACCGTATATGCTCTTGGTCTACTTCTCTGCAGGTGTGTGTGTGTGTGTGTGTGTGTGTGTGTGTACCTTTTACTGATCAACTTGATGCTTCCATAAATTGCTATTGGTAGTTTTTCCTATACTCGGCGCATCCATGACCACATGATTTGAAACCAATGCCCCAGTCCTCTGACTCCCAGACAGATTCCAGTGGAAATGCATAGCTTCCAATAAGAAAGAACATCAAGGAAAATATAATGTGTGGAGTGGAGATGCATACAGAGCTTTCCCCATACACTGAAGGCAATGGTCACCTTCCTAACATGGTTCCATGTCTATGCATGGTTCTGTGAGCACTTTGAAGTCCCTTGAAGAATAGAAAAGAATTTATTATTATTTATTATTTCCCCAGCCACTCTTGAAGTCTTGGATCTACTTGTAGATCTAACTTGGCATAACAATTTGCATTCAAGAAATAACTTTTAGAATAAATATATGTATGTGGTATGGCCAAGGACTGTTGAAGAAGCTGGCAGATAATATGTTGGGTCCTGTTCATGAGATTGTCCTAAAACAAGTTGAATGGTTGACAGAGCATTTTTGTAAGCAGAACATTATAAATGGTGTATCAGAAATGGCCTTATGTTCCAGGTCCATGAAATGAAAAACAGGGGACATGAGATGTAGACTTCAATGGAGGCCTTCTGTGATTTGCTAATCCTCCATCTCCTTTGTCCAAAATAACAAAATGCTGTTTGCGGTTTCCTTGTAAACTTGTTAATCAACTATTAAAAGGGAAATAATGCATTTTATGTAAGGTTGCATGGAATTGCAGGATGGCAAATCTGCTTATGCTAACAAGATCTGAAACGTAGCTGGCTACTGCATAAGAATAATTGACTTATACTTTTCAACAACAAAACACAGAGAACCAGAAAATGTAGCTCACTTGGAAACATTAGTGATGAATTTGTTTTATATAAAACTATGTACTTGTTATCAAACTTTTCATGTCTAATTATCAGTACTAGGAATATGCATTCCGTAAATGAAATCCAGGGAGAGTGTGTGCATTTATTAATTTGTATGTTCAAATTTGTGGCCTATTAAAAAGATGAAATCCTTCCACATAATTATCTACATGAAAGGGGGTGGGTATAAGTGGAAAATAAATAGCAAAGGATATTTTTCTTTCTAATGTAAACATCTGGCAGTAATCCTTGCTTACACAATTAATGGGCATTTAATTGGCAATGATCAGTTTATTGCAGCAATATGAAGTGAATGTTTCCCCAGGAACAAACAGCTGTTGCAAGAATTTCACAGTGATTTAGCAAACACCAGGTGATAGCTGTATCTAGAATGAAGTGTTCTGTCTCCAAGCAAATACAGTAGCAGCACATCAGAAAGAAGGTGGAAAGGGGTATAAAAATAGCACTGCTAGATTTCTTTGATTTTTCGCAGGCAGAAATATTTTGGGTTTAAAATAACAACAAATCTAAAATACCTATTGGAATATATTTTTAATTCCTTATGTTTTTGTTTACTTTAATACGGGTTATGAGTGTGTAGCTAATTAAGACAAAGAGCCTGTGGGAGTAACATTTTAAAACACACATAAATCACCACTTACTTTTTTTTTTAAAGGATATAAAATGCACAGGTTCCAAACATATAGAGACTTAGAACCTTCCTATATGATAATCAGCCAGTTGTTTCTCTGGCCATCATTTGCCCAGTTTTCTCTCTGGCTATGGCTCATATTACTTGGTTTATACTAGATGTAAGATTCTTAGGGACATATTAAAGGTAAAGGGACCCCTGACCATTAGGTCCAGTCGTGACCGACTCTAGGGTTGTGGTGCTCATCTCGCTTTACTGGCCGAGGGAGCCGGCATACAGCTTCCGGGTCATATGGCCAGCATGACTAAGCCGCTTCTGGCAAACCAGAGCAGCGAACGGAAATGTCATTTACCTTCCTGCCAGAGCGGTACCTATTTATCTACTTGCACTTTTGACGTGCTTTCGAACTGCTAGGTTGGCAGGAGCAGGGACCGAGCAACAGGAGCTCACCCCGTCGCGGGGATTCAAACCACCGACCTTCTGATCGGCAACTCCTAGACTCTGCGGTTTAACCCACAGCACCACCCGCGTCCCATTAGGGACATATTACAAACACACAAAGTTGTGCCTGTAATCTACCTCCATGTAGGAATGTGGACTTAGGTTTTCTACTTCTGAGATTGTCAGACCATTGCATTTCTTCTCTGTGTGTTCCTCCCAATCCATCATTCCTCCTCTGGTTACTGCTGTGGATACATAACCTGTCTGTTTCCAGGCATTGCGATCTAAAACCTCACATGCATTCTTAATATATGCAACTCATTTGTATATACATATCAATATGTAGTTGCTGAGTAACATTTGAAGGTAGGAGAGAAGTGACAAGGTCTCTGGGCACAGTGTTACCAGGCTGCCTTATTATTCTCATCATCATCACTGAAATATACTCAGAGTCGCAAAGTGATTTCATGCTCTTTATTCAGCTCATAGTGGTGAGGAGGAATGGATGAAAGTCCCCTCACAGTATCTGCTTTATATACATTATTTACACAATGGGCTGCACATGATTGGCTAATTCTACTGTAAGCCAATCAGGTTGTGGATTCACTTCTATCTGGAGCATGATTGGGTGGTTCCTGCCAACCAATCATACTGCTGCATTGTTCTAGGACCAATCAGACTGCTGCATTTTGGATCCTATTGTTCTAGGACCAATCAGACTGCTGCAGTTTGATCCTATTCAACTCAGTACATAACAATCACGATCAATTAAATTTGTATTCCTCCCCATTTTATCTTTACAACAACCCTGTGAAGTAGCCTAAGCTGAGAGTACATGACTGGTCGAAAGTCACCCAGTGAGTTTCATGGTTGAGTGGGGATTTGAACTCTGGTCTCCCAGGTCCTAGTCCAGCGCACTAACCACTACACCACATTGGCTCAGGTTGATCAGTATTTCGTCTAGAGGTACAGAAACTCTACTGCAGCAAATAAGGACTAACCACCATTATAGGTTCATAACACCAAGCCAGTATAATGAAAACATTGCACTGACAGTACCACTGAATGGTTCCGTGCAGATACTTAGGAACAAGGAGCTGGTGCCAACCTCGTACTGTTTCTTCAAGATGCTTTTTCTGCTTGCTTTCTTCTGTAGTAGCCATTCGTCAAGGCTGCATTTAGCCATCCAGAAATATGTCATAAACACCAATGAACCCAGTTAGAGCAGACTATTTTTTTGCCAGGAAAAGTGCTAGAAAAATCAAGCAAAACTATTCCTTCTCTTTTTGTTTTTCAACTACAACTTTCTTGATAGAAAAAGTACACTTGCTGGATTATTTGAGTCACTAGGGAACATTTTTATATCTAGCAGCAGAGAGAACAATGTCCGGTATTTCTGTCTTTTTAAATTTGCATTGCTTTTGAACTACTTCCTTTTCCCACTGAAGCTTAAATGCTTTTTTTTCATATTTCACTATGCAATTTTATTACTAATTTAATAAAATGATAATAGCTATGCTAACTTTCAATTACTTGGCTCTTGGCATGTATTAAATTATACATTTTAAAATGTAGCTTACTGGCCAGATGTCTTACTTCCCAAAGGCATGGGTTTTCCTTGAGACAGAAAAAATTTGTGTCAGCCAAATGCTTTTATTTACTATGTTAATAGTCGATACTGTACACCACAGCCAGAGAGCCAGAACGAGCAAAGCATCAGGGGTCAATGCAGAGAACAATACTTTTTTTCATATGTACTTTTGGTAATAATTCATCTCCATGACAAGAGAAGACAATCAATCATCTTCTACTGTGCATTTCTCCAATAAAATTACCATTTTTGATATCACAAAGGAAGCTGCCTCCTAAGTAAGAGGAACACGCTTACATGGATCAATGAATTGACCATGCACGCTCCCCTAAACTCCTTTGAATCATTAATATGACAATGTTGTTTTGACTTAATTTGTCCATATTGATATTGACTTGCAACCCATTCCATACAGAATGTTTTTCTTCTTCACAAAAACTCAGGCAACTCTGAATTACAAAAGTATTTAAATCCCTGTCTCCTGCAACGGATGTTAGCAATTGAACATTTTCTGAATTTGCTTGTTTAGCCATTTGTAAAGTAGTAGACTCCCCACCTCTAGGTGATTTCTTTTATTAAAACATTGATATCCCACCTTCTGGTGCAAAAGTTCCATTCAGGGTTGCTTCCAACAACAGTTAGAAATCTCAGCTTTATAAAACAACCAACTAATGAGATAAGATCAGTTGTTCAAAGCAAAACATCAAAACTTTATCTGCCACATAACAGCAAAAGCCTGCCGGAAGGAAGCAGTCTTCACTAATATATATAAAAAGGAGCTCCATAATCTGAGATAAGTCACTAAGAAGATCCAACTCTTCTGCCACTCAAATGTAATTCCACTGTAGGTGAGACACAGAGGGAGTGTGCAGGATAATATTGCAGAAGGCTGTTTGATAGCTAATGTGGTTGGTGTCTTTCAAATGTTGGACTATATTGGTCATTCCTTGCCTTTGGAAATGTTGATTAGTGCTGATGGGACTGGTCATCAAGCAACGTGGAGGAAACCACACTGGCAACCCCTGTTCAGAGGTGTTCTTGACCTAAGCCAGCGTACAATGAAAGTCCTCAAGCTTCACACCTCTTCTCACGCACTGATTATGTGGAGCTAAGACGCCTTGCAAAGTTTTGACCAGTTGAAGATTCACAGCAAATTTGCTGAGATCAGTTCATATATCTTACAAAAGAGGAGCAGGATTAAGTTAAGCTAATAATACAGCATGTCATTAACTAGGACAAAATTCAGATGACTTTAGAACCCCTGAAGACTTCTTTAATTGTGTTTTCCTTTTTTCTGAATTAATGAGTCCAGGCCATAACATGCTTCAAGAAAATGAAGTCTTTTGTTACAGAAATGCAAATGGAGTGGGGTGGCATCATAGATACTTGAGAATATAGATGACTGAGGGAATATTTTCATCGCATTATAAATGGGCGCAATAATTCAGGTGCCTATTACCTAATTGAATTTGCTAGTAATTTGCCTTTTCCTTCTTAAAAAGCTCCTAAGCGCTCACTTTTTGTGTGACTCCTGCATAAAGTTGGCAAAATAAATTTGTGTTTATTTTATTTAGAACACTGTAGTGCTGCATTTCAGTAATCACAACCACCACCACAAAGATTACTAAAAACAATATTTATAACATCCCATGCCCTTTCAAAATGTAGCTCGTTTGGGGGGGGTATTACCGGGTTATTGCTTTTATTTTTATTTTATATACTGTGATCCTTTTATGTGAACTGCTCTGAGACCTCCGGGTATAGGGAGGTATATAAATTCTAATAATAATAATAATAATAATAATAATAATAATAATAATAATAATTTAGAGCAGCAATTAAAAATATAAAGGAGTTTATTCACTGATGTTCCTTGAACAAAGGGCTCCTGAGACCAGCAGAGGTTGTTTGCAGGGATGCAGATTTTGGTCATGCTTCACCCCCCTCCCATCAAAATCTGCTTTATACAAATGAAATGGGGGGAAGGGGATTGCAGATAGGGAATCGCCAAAAATTGCCTCTTTTCCAGTTTTGCTGGTCAAAGCCTCTGCTACATGGAGGAGAGGCTCATTGCAGGATACAACCTAGAGAGGCTGGAACAACTGTTGTACATGAATTCCACACTGTCCAGGTAATATCTGAAGCAGCCCAGAAAGTTTGTGTTGAAGACACTCAGCTAAAGAATCATGATTAAAGAACGGCTAAATATGAGCTGCATCCAGTCATGTTTGAATGGTAAGCAACTTGTTTAACTGGTTTTTCATTTCCCTTCCTCCACTATAGAGTTCTCTGTACCTTGACCGTCACCCCCCCAAAAAAAAGCCTCTCCAGGTGGTCAGAGAAGCCTACTGAACATAGTGGGCTGTGTTTTACAGGGCTGTAGTGGGATGGGGAGAACTCCAAAGCAATTTTTCACCTGTCATGTGATTCCCTTCTCCCATCCTGACATGGTACAGTCCACAAATGTCTGGTAGGTCCCCCAATCCACTGGAGGGATTTATTATTATTATTATTATTATTATTATTATTATTGTTGTTGTTATTATTAAATGGTGTTGTTGGTACAGAAGGCAGTAGGATGGATAAGGGGAAGCTCAGTTGTGCATGCTGCCTTCTGCTCACACAGTATTGGATAACATACCACTGGAGATGTCCCGTATTCACAGAGCAAAGTGGCATTACAATAGCTTACCTATTGTTACATCAAATCTTCCTTTTATTTGTAGACCGTTCCACTCCTATGAAGTAGATGCTATCCACACATTTCCTTGAGTGAAATAATAATTCTCATTAGAGTAAAGGAAGGACGTTTGAAGAGGGTTGCAAAGAGGACTCTTCAGGACATTTCTAAATTCCACCTTGCAAATATAGTGGAGTGCCCATTCAAATGTAAAATCCAATTGACCTTTCACTGTGAAATTATCAGTACATGATAATACTTCTCTACTTGCCCTGATTTCTGTTGGGCATGGAAGCCCTAATGCACACATGAACCTCACCCACCCATAGGGGCAAGCTCATATATTTGAATGGAAGCACTGGATATATATAAGAATGCAAATTCCCTTTTAAACAAATGGAAGCACATCAGAAGTGCTGGGGCCATAACAAAGCACTAGTTTCCTTTTCTTTAAAACTGTCCGGAGTAGGCCTATGAGACCACCACCTGGCAAAAGCTAAACAAGCCTGAGGTGCATTGAGATGTGGGAGATATTGTGTTAGTTTTCCTGGTTGTAATGCTAGTGTTTCTGCCCCATTTTCTCATGTTCTTTTCACATTGCAGTAGCTGTTGCATTATGGAACTGTGGCTTTTTGATTGATGCACTGACATGTGGTGCTAAATGTCACACACACTAGTAGGAGTTGTGTGACACAACCAGGGGTGGACCTTGGTAATATGGCGCCCTGTGCGAGTCCAAAATTTACACACCCCAGCCCTCACTCTTCCTTCCTAAAGCTGCATAAGTGAGGCAGTGGGTTTGGGAAGTAATAATAATAATAATAATAATAATAATAATAATAATAATTTATTTATACTCTGCCCATTTGGCTGGGCTTCCCCAGCCACTCTGGGTGGCTTCCAAAAGAATATTAAAATACTATAATACATCAAACATTAAAAGCTTCCCGAAACAGGGCTGCCTTCAGATGTCTTCTAAAAGCCTGGTAGTTGTTGTTCTCTTTGACATCTGGTGGGAGGGTGTTCCACAGGGAAGGCGCCACTACCGAGAAGGCCCTCTGCCTGGTTCCCTGTAACTTGGCTTCTCGCAGTGAGGGAACTGCCAGAAGGCCCTCGGTGCTGGACCTCAGTGTCCGGGTAGAACGATGGGGTGGAGACCCTGGCAGGGTCCTAGAGCCTTCCTGTCTCCTTCCTAAAGCTGGTCAATAGCTAACCATCCACCCTGCTCCAAAAAACACCCCATTTCAGGGTCTCACAATGGCTATGGCCAGTGGTAGGAGAGTAGTGGGGCACCCTTACTCGTGGAACCAGCAGATGAGCATATCTGCTATATCCTAACTCTTTCCAACAGCAGCAGCAGGATTATAGGTTTAGTTGTCAGTTCACAGCTACTTTTTTGATCTGCTGCTTCATTTTTGTTTTACTGTTTTTAATATTGTATTGCTAATAGCACTACAGTGGTACCTCTAGATACGAATGGTATCTGTAACGTAACTAGTGACAACACGTTTGTCCACACGCGCGTCGCTTTTCGCCACTTCTGCACGTGCGCATGATGTCATTTTGAGCGTCTACGCATGCGCAAGCGGCGAAACCCAGAAGAAACACGCTCCATTACTTCTGGGTTGCCGAGGAGCACAACTCGAATGCGCTTAACTCAAAGCGTCTTCAACCCGAGGTATGACTGTAGTAATGATGTTTTTGTTAGCCTGGAGACTTATGTTAAAGGGTGGAATTGTTGGGAAACTGTGTACATGCAGCTACTCACACAGAGTCAATTAAGGTTTGGCAGACCGCCAGAAGGCAATCTGAAGGAGTAAGTCTGCCTAGTGATAACAGAGACATGGAGGCTGCTCCCTGATTGGTCAAGCTCTCTCAAGGGAGTGATAATTAATGGCCTACTAACTGTTAGTTCATGAGTTCAGAGGTTCAGAGTTCTGTGTCAGTGTAGGAGTTGTGAGTCGTGTGAGAGAGAGCTAGCAAAAGATCCGAGTTCTGTTCCTGTAAATAGTCCACTGTATATAATAAACACCTAACTACAAGTTCCTGGTTCCTGCTTCGTCTATCCTGTCCGCAGCCAAGTCGCCAATTGTTTCCGTGGATTCTGCGTTTACTCTGCTAGGTCTGGCTAAGGTCCTGCAACTAGTCAGAAAGTTGCGAAACACCAGTAGGTTTTGCCAATAGGAATTAATTCCTAAAATAAAATAATAAATACTAATATGATGGTAAAGAACGCTTAAAAATACATAAGAAATCTGAACAATGATATTGCCAAGCAATACAATAATTACACTGTTAGCATGCTCCATTTTGTAAATTTTTGTTTACTCTATAGAGCTATAAACAAGTAAATGTTCTTTTCTAAGGCTGCAATCCCATAGCAACTCACCCACAAGAAAGCCCAATGGAACACCAGGAGACTTACTATTCATTGCAAATGTCCAGAATCAAATAGAAATGGGTAGTGTCTCTGAACTTCAAGAGAGGTGGGGGGCATAAGGAGAATTGTATACTTCTTTTCTAAAGTTTTGGAGTTGACCCATGATTAATAGCCATTTAAATCTGCTCTCTTAAATTTCAACACAACCCATCCATACAATAAGCAGACATAGGAAAGAGTACCTGCCCACACAAATCCTCCCATCACAGATATATAAAAGAGATGCATGGGCCTCTCAACTCTAATAAGATATATAGTGGGAAGAGGTCAGAAGAGCTCCAGGAAGTGCCTTCGAAAGACCCATCTTCAGAAATGTAGCGTTTTGCTAAATGTTGTTAGTAACCCTTCCTTCCAGCTCCTCCGAGCTTCCCTCTTGGTTTTCAGCTCATTAAAAATATCCCCATGCAGCCCCATCAGGTTTCTGTACCTTTTTCCAACTGTTTCCCCACATATGGTGTTCAGATGTTCTTCCAGTATGACTCCTTTTAAAAGCTCCTGGCCCTCTTGCACTCCTTTCCAAGAAACTTTGCTTACTAAACCTGAATTTCCTAAATCTATTTTTAAAAACTCTCTACTTGTCATTTCACTGCTCCTTTTCACAGTATCTCAAATTCTCTCTCTTCATGATCAATTTTTCCTTTGCTGTGACCTCTCTTATCTCCACTTCTTCCCAATGGGTAAGAATTAAACCTTAAAATACCTAAGCTTCTAGATACTTTTCTTTCGAGTTTTAAAACAAAAAAGTTGTCCAGTTTTGTTGGGAGCTGCCCAGAATGGCTGGGGCAACCCAGTCAGACAGGTGGGCATATAAGTAACAAAATTACTATTATTATTGGATACTGTTTTCCCATGCTTGTCTCTGAGCAAAGTCCCTATTACTGGTTCTTGCTGGTTAGGGGGGAAAGTTCATTTCAGTGCCCTGTCAAAAGCCACATTTTTCTGCTTTGAATATTTTTCCCGTGTTATATCCAGATATGCTTGCAGGCAGTGGAATCTGCATTCTCTTGAATCTGGATTCAACTATACCCCTACTATAACTTTTTTTTTAATCTCCTCATCCTTTGGTCAGTTGTTGGCTGGACCAATTCCATCAAACAGCTCCATCAGTTAACGTGAAAGCTTCTCCTTCCCATCTATCCCATACTTAACACATGCATTCGTGTACATACAGACACACACTACATTCTTGGGAGTGCAGATGGGGAGGAAGTACTCACATTTAGAATTGCTTCTAAAAATTCAAATAATCTTTGGAGGTTCCTGTTGGTGGGGGAGGGGAAAAACTGAGGAATTTAGATGGAAGTTAAGGGTGCCCAGTCCTTGGTAGCTTTCCCTAGATTTTCACTAGTGTTAGATTGTTGATTTTCTGAATTTACTTTATTTTGAAAACGAAGCTTCACATCTTATAGGTCAAATGCTGCAATTTATCAAAACTGAGTCACATTAATTTACATTACGGTTAATACTTTCAGCTTGGTTGAAATAAGAATACTGCTGGAATATAGCATCTAATGTTTCCTATTGACTGTGCAGACCTTTTTAGTAAACCCCTCCAAAAACAAATATTGTTCTTAGAGCTTAGAATGCCTGGAGATACCCATGTTTCCTTCATGTTCTGCAAACACAGTGGCAAGCTCCATAGGCTTATGAGAACTGGTTCCACTTTTCATAATTGGGGGGAAAATAAGCCTTGAGCTTTTTGAAATACCATGCTTACATAGTCCTAAAGGGCAAATAATACCAATCCCAAGAAATGCATCTTCCATCAGACAAGTTCCCATTACACCACTCCCAGTTCAAATGTTTCTCCAAAGCTTATATGGGGCAATATCCAGCATTAGTCCCATTCAAGACAGACCCACTGACATTGATTTCAGTGGGTCTGTTCTGGTTATGACTTAGCTAAGCTGGACTTCTTCTGTGGAGAACATGTCATGCCTCTAGGCTTTATTACGAATATTCAAAGGTAAGGCAACTTTGTGAAGTTTGCTATAGGCCTTCAGATCTAATTATGATTCAAACTGCTTATGTTGAAAGACAGGGAATCCTCTCTGTAAAGCACTGCTCTCCCTGTGTTACCAGTTCAGTTTCTTTGTAAATAATTGCTTGCTATCAGAAGACCATTGAAGGATCAGATGAAAATTACTGTGGATCTTCCTTTTTGACTCTCCCACCTCTTCCCTCCAGACTTCTTCCTGTGTTCTGTGTAAGCTCTCATCGGTTGCTTTGCAGGAATAGCTTTATGATCAGTGATTTATCATTCTTCTCTTTTCCATTTCAGCTGCCTTTACCAATTGTACACATTGCTGAAGGGTCATTGGGTTGCCTCAAGTAATGTTATTCCAATATAAGATACGGCATCCTGTTCACCCCAGTATTTTACCCCATTGAGTCTGTCTTTTCATACTTCTTGGAAGCTCTGTCTTCAGTGCACTCCTATATCCCTGCCATTAACCTGGAAAGTGTATTTAGGTATGAGAGGCTTATAAAATCACATTATTTCTCAAAGGTGAATCAAAGGAGTAAGCCGGTAGAAGAGAGCATACTGGGAATTTGGTGAAGACTTACATACAGTGTTATTCAGCTCTTCACCAGTTACCCTGATCAAAAACAACCATTATGTTTAGAGAATGAATTAGCTACTAAAAAACCTAGGGACACTTCTATGTTATGGCGTGCAGATATGGCTGAAAGTTGCTTCTGCATAGCAATATTTCATGGAGTTGTTCTGATGTTTGAAAGCTGCTATTACCACAGGGATTGGCCTACCCTAGGAAGTAGTGCCTCTCCATGCCAGCACTGCACTGCCCAAGTAACCTATGGTGTACACCAGCCTTCCCCAATCTAATGCCCTCCAGATGTTTTAAACCACAGCTCTCATCAGCTTTTGCCAGCACAGCTGGGGCTGATGGGAGTTACAGTATAAAACATGTGGGAGATATTGGATTGGGGGAGACTGCTCCACACAGCTAAATCTGACCATGTGCAAAACAGCTCCATGTAGTATTTGCTTTAAAAACAGCCATTTAAATACAAATGTTATGTGTGGGTTAGGTTTTCCCTTAGGTTGGGAAAAACTGAATCGTATCAGGCAAGAAAATCTTCTGAAGTACGTTCTATAAAGATAATTGTATTGATCTTCCAGATGTGTCCATTTATTACCAAGCTTGAAAAACTGGGAATTTGAATAAGATCACACTAGCTGAATGAGGAGTACCTGACTTTCCATTAAACCCTCTCATACGGTTTCGTGCCAGGAGAACAGAGTTGTGTTATCTGGTATCCATAGCTGCTTGTGTGGAAATTGACATTTGTTTTGATCAAAGGTTTAGCCAATTAACTGTTTTTTTAAAAAAAATTACTAATGCTTTGCTAAGTTGGTAGACTTTTCTGGTGTGAACATGAAATGTTACGTAACAGCTCCAGCTAATCATGACATTTCTAAGGATGCTTTAAAGAAATGCTATGAATTTCTACCTGGAGTTGTGTGCAGATTGCCAATACCCACAAGAAGAGGCCTCGAGACACATTAATGGTGAAAGGGTTATAGTTACTAAATATAACATCTGCAAAAATAAGTAACCAAATTATGAAAGTATAGGGAGCATCTAAAAAGGAAACATCCCTCCAGTCACCTGGGCATCTTCATGGCTGCAGTGGCATAGGAAGGGGGCGGGGGGGCGGTGTGACCCAGGTGCCATCATGGAGGGGGGTGACAAATTATCAAGGAACAATTACTGCCCTACTAGGGTGGTTCATAAATTATTATTTATTTTTTTAAAAAAATGCCTGCTCCAAAGGTCTTATCTTACTATACTAGGGATTATATAGCTATATATGAAATTTCATGCATATCAGTTAATATCTTGACCCACCTCCACGAAAATAGCTGTTTTCTTGGCCGTTTTCCTATGTCGTGAAGGCTGAAATTTCAATTCAGTGGAGCAGCACCTGCACTTTGGAACTCCCCGTCTATTCCAACAAAGCACTTGCCTTTGCTAGACTCTTTTCAGGCACCTGCTAAAAGCATTCTTCTTTAGGTAAGCATACCTAGATGCTTAGGAAGTTGAAGTAATTTTAATCTTAATATTTTAGCTTTTGTATGTTTTAAAGTAGGATTGTTAATTTTTCTTGATATTACTGCTGTGTTTTTTTGTTTTTGGAAACCACTTTGCAGGTTTTTAAAAATAAATTTTATTAAATAAATAAACAATAAATATAAATAAAATAACACAAGCCAAAGCACAGTCCATCCTGTAGATTTAAGTATCTGCCCTCATTCGCCTACTTGTTATCAGAGACCCAGAATCCACATTCCTTTGTAAGAAAATAAGAAACAACGTAAAACCATTTTTGCAGGCAAAATAAAAATAAAAATCAATTTGTGTGTGTGTGGGGGGGGTGACAAGAAATTTTCCGCACCGGGTAACACCTGACCTTCCTATATCTCTGCATTGCTGCATTCTACAGCCAAGAATTGAAAGGAAATGCTCCTTCCTTGCTAAGTGAGCCTTGGATATATGAACCCAACATTTGCACCTAGGTCTTGCTGGCCAGCATTCACCAGGGAATAGATGCCAGGCCTAAGGTCGTTCCTAAACAACCATCCCCCAGCCCAACACTATGGAAAGTGATTTAGGAGTGTGCTTAACTCAGTAATGTCAGGGTGGGGCCTCCCAACCTATTTACCTTTTCAACCTATTTGGAGCCATGGCAGGGAGAGATTAAATGAATGCACTTTCAAAGATCTGTAGCATTTATGAAAGTGAAGGTGCCATCCTCTTGAAGTCCAAAATGAATGCTGAAGAAGACATTTGATAAAAGTACCTGAAGGCAGATAATGGGGGCTGCATGTCTCTGTATGATGACTGGCCTCAGACTGCTATGCTTAAAAGTGAAAAGAAAGAAAGCTAGGAAAATACATCAGCATGACAAAAAATAACTACAAATGCCTTTTGTTTTTAATTCTATTTTTCCCAGTGTTTTTATGGCTGAAAATACTTTATAATCCTGCTAACTTTATCATTCTTGATACTTTGGAGTAACAATGCTGGAGCCCAAGTAAAACTTGTGGCCTTGAGTTAAAGAAATGCACTATTTGCTTATTACTTCTCATGTTATCACAAGGCAGCTGATTAACAATAATTTGGATAAATTTCTTAAATTCTTATTATATAGACCAATGTTTTGCAAAGATTCCATGAAATGATTTTCTTTTTAATTACATTGATATGTGGAGACATTTTCCCTTTCAAAAAATGTTTGATTCCATGGAAGTTCATGAAGGCTACAGGAGTGCAGAACAGAGAGTAACTACAGGATGTAAAATAAATTGAAACACAAAAAGTAAATATATTAGTGAAAATGGCATACAAAGGTACATTTTTAATAAGGAAAATTGCTTTAAAACATGTGTATAGTAACAAAAATTGCATACCGGATATATACAGACTGAGGTATTTCCATGAGGACTTTAAAATCCCTCTCCCCATCTGCAAACTGATGTGGAGAACTGAAATTAACATCAGAATAACGTGAGACTGAAATTGACATAGTTATACATCCCCAAGACTACTTCCTCTAACTAATGTTTCAAACGGTTCCCTAAAATTACTGTGTTTAAAATTCTCCACAGGCTTCACTGTGAGCATCTGTGTCTCCTCGTCCCAGTTCATTGCTACTGTTCTAAAGTTTGGACCTTTCCCCTCAACATAAATTATATAAAGATTAAACTGTCACAGTATAGAAGTACATAGAAATATTAGCTATTGATGAATTTATTTTCTTGGTGGGTTGTTGTTGTTTTTTGGTAAATATTTGTATGCCAAGATATGTTGTATGTATGTAGTTGGATTAGCCAGTTTGCTTTCTAACATGCCTAATCTGATCCTGTAATGGAAGTAATGTCATATAGTATTTAACTCTGACATTTAGTGTTTGCCCTAGATGGTCTTCCTTTTACTTAAGTGCCATTACTTTTATGTAGTCCATTTTCATTGCATTTAGTCCCATTTTAGTAATAATGCTTGCATGATTTACCAGGCAAATGCAATCTTTGCCCTGAATGGCACAGTGCAAGAAAAAATGGAAGCTGTTAAGAGGCTGAATGGCAAAAAAGTATTATTGACCTATGCTGGCAGCCATGTGTTTCAATTATTTTCAAGAATCCATTTGTCAAGTAAGTGAAGCGATGTGGGACGTCAAGTTCAAGCTGGGGTTAGTGCCTTTCTACATCTGATATGATGTATCTTCTGTAGCCATTTAATTGAATTACCCAATTTATTTTTCAAGCAACAATGCTCTACCAAGAGCCATGACATTAAACAATTAAATATGAGTTTAAAAGTCTGCGTTTTGTGTAGTTCATCATTTCTCTGCAGCACAGAATGAGTCTTAGGAGCCTGCAGGATTCTGACATGGTACAAACCTCATATTGGGGGCGAGGAGAGATGCCCAAACCATCCAAGGAGCCAGAGAGTGTGTAGGCTGCAGGAATAAGACCCTCTTGCTGTTCTTAGTTCATTTTTCTGACTCACAGTTGTGAGATGTCTGCCCTGTAGCGTCTGCAGCCTAAAAATGTGGAGGTGTATTGAAGTTACACATTTATCTATATTCATGCATGATGTGCTTGTGCCAGAAAGGACTTTTGAGATAGAAAGTAAAGAGGAAATGAAATGAAGGTAGTATCCTGCTAAGGCTTTTGGAGTAGGTAAAGGAGCAAGCTTCTACTGCATCAAAATATTTGGTCATCCACAAATTCCATCTGTGACCTTTTGAGCAAATGAATGTGTAAGCTTAGATCTTAAGATAAGTTACCTCAAGGACGTTCGCAGAGGCAAAGTTTCTCATAACATCTCTCCCTCTGCAGTTACCAACACCGTCAAAATGTCTCTCCAGAAGGTCAAAGGGGGCCCTTAATAATGTTGATGCTTCTCCAGGCCCAAAGCAGACCCCAGACTCCATTCTGCATAATTCAGGAGGGCACTTTGCAGTTTTGAGCTCTCCAATATGTACTCCCCATAGTCTCTCATTGGGCTTACTGAAAACAAGTGAAACTTATTCTCATTCACTTTACTTCAAATGAAAATCTTCTCATGAGTTAAAAAGAAAACAAACTATTCCTGATTTCTGGCCAAATACAGCCGGAAAGTCTTTATTACAAACCCAGAGATAGATCTGTGTAAGAACGCAATGGCAAATTGCAATCTTTCTCAGCTCCCCTTCCTCCCAATGGGGCTTGTGGATTTAGCAGGATTGTGCCCTACCTGAACTCCAGAAAGGTTGGTGCAAACTCATCTGCCTTTACTCCATTCTCTGTTTCACTGTTTTAACTCGACAACATTTGTGGAGGAGCTCATTGGCAAGTTGAGTTTGCTGCTTCACTCCAGTTCTGACAACAGTCAACTGGAGAGAGAGAGAGAGAGAGAATAAGAATTCACTGACCAATTTGGGAGAGCTGTGAAGTTTTCGTTTTGTTACTTAGTCCTGAAGATATGATTTTGATCTGAGAAGAATAATTACTGAAACAGAGAGAACAGGAATGACTTCTATTTTTTTTCAATTAACATTCAACAATTAAATTTTAATATGGTCAGGGAATTGTTCAGAGCTTTTTGTATGGGGATACTGCACCTTTAATTATCTGCCCTCTGGTGCCAAGCCTCTTCTTTGAGTGCTTCCATAAAAGCTTATTGCAGCTAGTTACTGAGCAAATTAGTACTTGAGTTTGGGTGAAAAATGTCTTTATTAGTCCTAAAACTGAAGTCACTGAGCATTCCCAGAAGGCGTGATTTTGTTTGATGAATAAATCTAGTAATTATCCTGCTGTTAGGGCTGCACCGCAAATGTCATAAGCAGATAAACAGAGGGAGCAAGCCTTCCGTAAATTCTCTAATTATCTATGTTGGACCACTTATTGCCTGCAGATGATTTATGAATATATTGATATATCCTTAAGTATTTTCATTTGAGTTCACAGATGCAAATAATTAAAGCACTAGTCATTTGCAAAAAAGAAAAAGAGAAGGGGAGCTCTGGCAGGTCAGGGTCATCTCATTATGAAGCCCTGGCCCACATTCATGTTGTATAAGAAAAATGTTGGTATAATCGCCTGGTCCAGGCAATTTCCTTGGAGATATTCCAGGTTTAACTCTGTACTGTTATTTCTGTCACTTAGGGCATATCCATGCAGTACCAGGGGTTTGGTGGGTTCATTAAATGTGTTGCATAGGATTTGGTGCAGCGTTCCTGCGTGTGAACTTTATTGCCCATGGTATATTAGCTTCATTGCACCGTGGCTTGCAGGTTCTGTATGTGGTGACCAGTGCTGGATTTATGCACAAACTAAGTAAGCTATGTCTAAGGGGCTCAGATTATGAGGGGCCTCTTTTTCCTTTACTTTTTATTTTTTTGAAACAAACTCAAAATTTCAAGTTTTACACAATTGGTTCAAAAATCAAGGAAACAGGGAAAAGAGGCTCTCTTTATCATTCTGATTTTTTTTTAAAAAAATAACATAAATCTGTGAAGAAATAACTGCAATACAGCTTTCATATAGGCTAAGTCATAAGGCATTTTCATTCAAAGATATTTCATATACAAACAGGCTGTTGCAATATACGTGTTTTAGATACAGTGTTCACTTTTAGCTATATCTTTGCCTAAGTACAATATCATAACAAATATATAGCTCTATTTTCATTGCCCATTCTGTTACACAATAAACATTATTTTGATAATGCTATGAGATTTCTTACACTCAGCATAGCTTAGGGTCACAGCATGTCTTTATCAGCCAGGGCCAGCTTAAGACATGCTGAGGCCCTAAGCTATGTCAGGTTTAAGAAGGCCCATTGCATTACAAAACACCAACAACAACCACCACAATTAATCACTGTTCTGGAGTCTAGACTAAGGCTGCAACTCTCAGCTGGGAGTAATGGGGCTGAATAGAGCCAGCATTACATCTGTAGGCCTGCTACTTTGGCCATAGCAGAAGGTGGGTGGGCAGTACAACTGTTAAACTTTGCTCTGCTACCTCCAGGCTGACAGAGCAGTCTGGACTGAGCCCATCACTAGTAGATGATTGAATCTGCTTAGGATTCAGTAGATCATTGGTTGTCCCAGCTCCACATGCCCTCTAATCTCCACATTTTGGAGGTTTAAGCTGGTCACTGCCAACAGTGGGGATATGTCATGGTGTAGTTTCCACTTATCTGAGCTTTTGGCATATGCATTTGGGACCTTCATGGTGGTAGAAGTCCTCTGACAGCGTGGTTTGGAGCAGCTGACAGAGCCAAGAACATGGAAACCGCCACCAGATCCTAACCTCCTGCATAGCAGAGCAGAGAATTAGGAATTACCACTGCCAGGCTCACAGGAGTTCTTGGATCTTGGGGTTCTCAAGTGGAGACCTATTCTAAGCACCATCATTGATTAAAGGAGAGAGCTACAGATCCAGGCCTGCAGAGGGCAGTTGTATATCTAAATAGGACAGAACAGGTCATGTAAAATGTAATAAAATTGTTTCTGGGTTAAGTCTGGTTGTCTGGTCTGAGCATAAAGGGATATAACTTGAATCTGCTTTCCACCCCAGACCACCTCTCCAACTCCCTGCCTGTCTCCTTGGGTCAGCATTTGCTGTGTTCCTTCATATCAGTCTTACCCAATCTGGTGTCCTCTACATGTTTTGGATTATAATTCCCAAAAGGCCCAACAGCATTGCAAATGTTCAAGGATGAAGCATGAGGTTGGCTCAAACTTTCTCCTCCCTCCCAATAATGTTGGTTACTGGGCAAGACCAAAGTCTGATCCTCAACTTTTATTGAGCCCTAAGGATCAGTTTCTCATGGTTTCTCATTTTTCCAGTTGTCCGCATTTCTGTGTCAGTTTGCATTATATATATATATATATATATATATATATATATATATATATGCATGCAGGTTTTGGTGTCTTCGGGTGTCTTCCCGTGTAAGAGTCGGGGTGTCTGTGCGACGTTTCGACGAGGTCTCACTCGTCATCTTCAGGCTGGTGCTTTCGGCTTCTTGTTACTGGAACAGAGCAGAATCTGGTGTTTGAGTTCCTATAAATACTGTTGAGGGGTGTGGTGTATAGCCTCCAACGTTCTGGGCAGAGAGGAAGTTCCTAGATTAGTGTGCCTTTTCTTCTTTTGTTCCTTAATTACTTGAGGGATATCTTGAGTGATTTCATGAGTGATATTCTGAATACCACTGGGTGGGTCATTAAGTGTAGATTAGTTGCTAAAGCTTTCGTGTCTTGACCTCTTGAGCTTGTGAAGAGTTTTTCTGAGAAGATGGCTGTGCTGCATTTAGTTGTGCTCTGGCTTGGCTTCGTGTATAGGGGCGAGCTGTGATTTTGTGCCTTGTGCCAGCCAGATCTGTGTAGGGATTGCAGGGGGGTGCAGCATCCGGAGGTGCCACTATAGTTTGGCTACTGGATGGAGTCTGTAATATGTCTGTGGAGAGGGTCTGGGTTTGGGTCTGGTGTGGTTGATTGGTGACGGCGTTCTGTGTGCCTCTGGTTCTGGTGTCGGTTTTTGTGGGGAGGGCTAATTTCCAGATGTCTGGCAGGCGGGACGTGTCGTCACGCTTGTTCATGTTGTGAGGGTGTTTCTCTATCTCGATGGCTTCCATGATTATTCTCTTGTGGTGATGTTCCATGTTAAAGAGCAATTTGGAATCTGCAAAATTAATTTCGTGTCCTGTTTCTTTCATGTGTTGGAAAAGAGAGGAAGTTTTTTCTTCTTTTTTGACGGCATTTTGACGGCATCGCAGAACACAAGAATGCCGTCAAAAAAGAAGAAAAAACTTCCTCTCTTTTCCAACACATGAAAGAAACAGGACACGAAATTAATTTTGCAGATTCCAAATTGCTCTTTAACATGGAACATCACCACAAGAGAATAATCATGGAAGCCATCGAGATAGAGAAACACCCTCACAACATGAACAAGCGTGACGACACGTCCCGCCTGCCAGACATCTGGAAATTAGCCCTCCCCACAAAAACCGACACCAGAACCAGAGGCACACAGAACGCCGTCACCAATCAACCACACCAGACCCAAACCCAGACCCTCTCCACAGACATATTACAGACTCCATCCAGTAGCCAAACTATAGTGGCACCTCCGGATGCTGCACCCCCCTGCAATCCCTACACAGATCTGGCTGGCACAAGGCACAAAATCACAGCTCGCCCCTATACACGAAGCCAAGCCAGAGCACAACTAAATGCAGCACAGCCATCTTCTCAGAAAAACTCTTCACAAGCTCAAGAGGTCAAGACACGAAAGCTTTAGCAACTAATCTACACTTAATGACCCACCCAGTGGTATTCAGAATATCACTCATGAAATCACTCAAGATATCCCTCAAGTAATTAAGGAACAAAAGAAGAAAAGGCACACTAATCTAGGAACTTCCTCTCTGCCCAGAACGTTGGAGGCTATACACCACACCCCTCAACAGTATTTATAGGAACTCAAACACCAGATTCTGCTCTGTTCCAGTAACAAGAAGCCGAAAGCACCAGCCTGAAGATGACGAGTGAGACCTCGTCGAAACGTCGCACAGACACCCCGACTCTTACACGGGAAGACACCCGAAGACACCAAAACCTGCATTCCTGTACCCGTGAAAATCTACGAAAGCATATATATATATATATATATATATATATATATATATATATATATATAAAATATCTTCACAAGAATGCTTTAGTGCAAACTTCTAATATGCACATTTATGCAAAGTAATTTCCCCTTATAGAATGTATTTTTTTGTATGTGATTTTTACTAATACATGCATTCTGTGCACACTTTATCCCAGTACAGTGGTGCCTCGCAAGACAAAAAGAATCCGTTCTGTGATTCTCTTCGTCTAGCGTTTTTTTCGTCTTGCGAAGCAAGCCCATTGACGGATTAGCGGATTAGCGCTATTAGCGGCTTTTAGTGCTATTAGCGGCTTTTAGCGGCTTTTAGCGGCTTACCTGCTGATCGGATCAGCTGATAAGCGGCTTAGTGGCTTAGAAAAGGGGGGGGGAGGAAAAAAAAACCAGCAGGAACTCGCAAGACACTGTCGTCTTGCGAAGCAAGCCCATAGGAAATTCGTTTTGCGAAGCACCTCCAAAACGGAAATCTCTTTCATCTAGCGGGTTTTCCGTCTTGCGAGGCATTCGTCTTGCGGGGCACCACTGTATATGCATGTTTGTGCACATTGCTTGCCATTATAAAATTCAGAGAAGTGCAAAGGACAACTGTGTTTTGGTTCGCAGATTGTTTCAGAAAGTGCAAATCAGGGAGGTTCACCTTTAAATGTGAACTGAATCTAATTTCTCCCTCATCCCTACTGAGCCCCACAGAAAACCCTCACAGAGATACAGTGGTACCTCAGGTTACATACGCTTCAGGTTACAGACTCGCTAACCCAGAAATATTACCTCAGGTTAAGAACTTTGCTTCAGGATGAGAACAGAAATCGTGCTCCATCAGCACGGCAGCAGCAGGAGGCCCCATTAGCTAAAGTGGTACTTCAGGTTAAGAACAGTTTCAGGTTAAGAACGGACCTCCGGAACGAATTAAGTACTTAACCTGAAGTACCACTGTACACTTATCCTGCTGAGCAGCTTTTGAAAGTTAGCATTCACAGGTTTCCAGGGTGTTTACCAGTCCCAGCTTATGAGCATGAGGCACTGAGTGTTATGGGCAGCTAAATATGTGGATAATGGCCACTTTTTGTATGTTTGTGAGGCAGCTTTGAATATTCAGTATAGGCCCTTGTATCGCAGCATTTAAAACCATCCCCTTCCCTACTTTTGCCCTAAGGCAGTCAAAATTATGGCTTGAATAGACCGTTCTCCGTCTTTAGTACAGGAGCAGAAAGAACATATGGAGCCTGTGTTCAGCCATACTACTGAAGCATAAGCAAAGAACTGTGAAAGCTATTATATCGCTAAGGCTCCAAAGGTACAGCAGTTTTCCGTTATGTATTCAGAGTGATTTCTGCTGCTTATTAAAGGCATGGGGAACTTGCCTGTGGCAGAGAAGGAAGCATCCAAAGTGCAAAAAACAGGTGCTACCCAATGTTTGTGCATGTGTGTGGTCTCTGCATATGTGCATGTGTTTTCTATATACAGCAAACTAGCCGCATGCAGTTGGCACTTATATACTATGCTAGAGAACTTTAATCATATGGTGGGCTCACAATTTTTACAACTCCCTTTAATTTCCAAGGAAATTATTCTGCGAGGAGACGCGATGCAAGTATGATTTCACAGGACCATCACCACAATGTTCCTGGACTGAATACAGTTATAATACAGCACAACCGGTTGTAGCAATGAGTTCTGGGAACCTGCCTGCATGCTAGACTGTGTGGGCTCCATCTCCTCCCGCCTTGAAAGTGCCCAGCATCTATCAGTTAGCCATACCTTTTGAAGAAGGCTGTTAAATACTGCATAGAAATACATGACTTCTTGGGTTCTGAGTGGGAAGATCTGGAGATGATAGCTGAGATAGGTAAGGTTCTCCATGCATTTGCTGAATGCATAAAGGCAGTTGTGGCCAAACTTGGCCCTCCAGCTGTTTTTGGACCACAACTCCCATCATCCCTAGCTAACAGGACCAGTGGTCAGGGATGATGGGAAATGTAGTCCCAAAGCAGCTGGAGGGCCAAGTTTGGCCACCACTGCATTAAGGGAAAAGCAGAACTGTTCCCAGTGGTGACATCCCTGATGCTGAACAGCCTGCTGGCTATGTCCCTTTGGCATCTGAACATCAGGTACAATATCTGAAAGGAGCTCCTTAGTGTGCACAACACTACATAGGTAAGATGTCCTTTCATGCCTTCAACCAAATGCATGACGGTTGGGGGCAAGGTTGGTAGTAAGGTGACTTTGGGAGCATGGCTTGCATCAAGCCCAAAGGTGGCCTGTGCACTCATTCGCAAACTGATCCTGTTAAGGCTGCTGCAATGTGTTAACAATCCTAATATATGAGCATAGTTATTAAAGACTTGATAGGTACCAAGGTGATGTATATTAGCTACCACAGCCACATTAACTGCTGTTAAATTATTCCAGAACTCAATGGGTTCCCCTCCTCTCACTGCACATCAGTGTCACAAGCATTGTAAAGATCTGCTTCTCAGTGTGCTTTGACACTTTATTTGCTATCTAAGTCAGGGATGGGAAACCTCAGGCCCAGATACCAAATATTGTCCTCATGGCTTCTCTGTCTGGCCCTTGGGATGCTCCCCAGGCCACACACCCCTCCCCAGTATGGCATCCTGTCCCTAGGCCACACCCCTTACTGGTCCTGCTTTGCTCTCTTCTTTATAGCATTTTTCCTTGCTGGAATATGCCATTGAACTCTGATCATTCTTGTTGCTGGATGGGGTATAGGAGGGTAGGGATGTTTGTAGAAACTAGCCCACTGTACAAAGGTAAATTGACATTTATTTTGCTCTGCCCATGTTTGCCAACAGCCCCATGCAGCTTTTCACAGCATCAGTATGGTTGCATTGTTGTTTTGTAAAACAAATGCATTGCCAATTCACACACACACACACAATGTGAATACAAGTCTGCAGGGATCAGGTGTGCAGCCCTTAGGCTGACCTAAGACATGTCACTGCCTGAGGAAGGAAACATGGCACTTCTCCCACCCCATGCACAGGAGCCAGCTGAGCCAGAAGGTGAATCATCTTCTGCAATGTTGCTAGGGCAGGCGTTCTCCATCACACCCAAGGCAAGCAGGCTAGATTAGGGGGTGTTGTGTAGGCTGCTTAGTGCCCACAGCTCTGTCCTCTAACACCTCTCTGCCTGCACCCCAGCAACTGCCATCTAAGGCACCTACCCTGCCTACAAGGACAGGAAGCCTTGATGCAATCTGGGACAGATGTGCATTTGAGCCCATTAATTTATTTAATTGAACAGAGATACATTATCCTGCTAAGTAACTCTGTGCAGATAAGGTGATGAACTATTGATTACCGAATGTTGTTACATCAAAACATTTCTTTTCTTATTTTTTTATTTTAAAAAGATGTCCAGTGCACACATGTATTAAAAGTGTACATGTATCTCCACATTGATAGAAACCAATGCACATTCTATTTCCCATCATTCCTCATTTCTGTGGTGGCGCTAACTCGGTTTTCAAAATGCTGCCCACGGGCACATTGACGTTTTTGACATTCTTGCATAACTGACTGCATGTGTCAAACTGCAGGGCTTGGTAATGTCAGTAGACTCATGGCTTTGATTTTGCCTCCTGTGGTGTGCTTATCAACAGCTGGCTCACAGCAGGTGGTTTATTTTATGGGACTTATGAATTAAGTTTTTTTGCCCACTGCTTGTGGGACATCTTTGGGAGAAGAAAAGGCTAAGGGGTAAACCCTCTACAAACCCGGAGTGGAGTCCCTAAGGCGGTTGGATGGAGCCTTGTATGTTTCCTTCTGGCAACTACTGCAGCCAAGCTGGTGCCAAATATATCACCCTGCTTTCCTTTGGACCACATCAGTGAGGCTGAGAGGGGGGCAGCCCAGAATAAATACTGCCCAAGCTTATACTCCAATGAGTTCTCTTTGCTGTTGCTAATGCAGCAGAAACAATGCAGGAGGCAGCAGTGCAAAAGCAATGCAGGAGGAGCTGTGATTCTCCAGTGGTTTGACTTTACCCCTGGAGGAGCACTCCATTGTCTCTTGAGACAGACGGGTGCAAATAACAACAAAAATTAAGCCACTTGGAGTGAGTTTGTGGTATGGATCATGGACATTATTTTTTAAAATAAATAAATAAATAAAGGTTTTTAAGTATCCAGAGACTTGGGATCCACAGTGATATTATACACCATGCAACAAATACTCTCTGGGGTTGTGATCTTGTTGCAAATTAAAGCTTTTCTTTTTCTTTTTTTTAATCAATGTGATTGACTTGGTCAATGAAAATTATGAGCTTAGTGCTGGAGGGTAGAAGGAAAGGGAAAATACCACAGAGAAATACCAAACAGAAATTGGAAGTATGGCATCAGGAAGTGTTCCTGGACATTTTTGGAAGTGGAAAGCCAATCAGGAGATGGATTCCATTTATAGACTGTGGTTGAGAAATGACTGACATATTATACACAACCTGGGCATAATGGCTTCGGCTATAAGGTTTGTGGCAGAATGGTTAGAGGTTTGTACCATCAATTTTGTTTCAGTTGTTATCAAGGGAGACAACTCTTAGTAAGGGCCTTTGCTACCGAACCACACTATGCCAATAGTGCAGCTGGAATTTTAACACAAAACAAAGAAACCTGTCTTGTTGGTCGGCCTGTCTATCTATTTGTACTATACTATACTATACTATACTATACTATACTATACTATACTATACTATACTATACTATACTATACTATACTATGCACATCTTTTACAATTAAAGTAAACCAATAAACCCATGTACTGGTAAATAGGAAATGCTAGCCTACCTTTTGTGAATATGGGATCTTTTATTTGAAACTTTGCTTCTAACTCTGTCCTGCTCCTGATTCCTTTTGCAGTTGCCCACAGCTAATAAAAAAGGCAACACACATAGTGAGAGAGCCACGATTCTAGTTCGCTTGAAGTACTTACAAGAAGATGGTCTCTTTGCGTCAGGTTAATGCATCCAGTTTAGCATTTATTTTTTCCTTGGATTGAACTAATAATTTCCTGACAAATAAAATATTCCCCTTGTTTCTTTTTGAAAACTGCTTTGGCACATGAAGCAGCTACTGGTTGCGCTGTCAATAGAGTTTGCCACCTTTGCCATCTACAACGTATTTAACGACTTTAGAGGCTGAGGTCTTGCTAGGAGGGCTGAGTATTAGCATGTCAGTGTGTATGAGTTGGCGCCTTGAACTCTATGGTGACATTTTTGTCTTCTCATCTTTCTGTTCCTCCTGTACTACTTTGAGTTATTTTTCAGAAGTACATTTCCTAGCCCTTTCTAAAGTGAAAAATCTGACTCTTCTTCCCCTATATTTTGATACAGCAATCAAAGAGAATCTTTGAGTCCACTCCAAGTTCCTTCAGGACTAATTATATGCTGAGGATATGTAGTTGCAGTTAATAAGCTTAGATACTAGGGGGAAATAATCAGTGGAAAAAATATACCACAGATAATTAATAAAAATCAATTAGTTTGTTAATGAGTACTCTGCCATTACCCAAGGTGGTGGAAACCAGCTGGGGCAGGGGGAGTCTATATCCCTGAATAGGACATTTAGAGTGGCTGCATCCTGCTGAGAATTTAAAAGGAAATAACTGAAAGAAGCAGCACCGCTTGGGTTAAAACTGGCTAAATTTCCTCATGAGATTTCAGATCCTCCAGCTAATAAATCTAGTAAGAAGTGATTCACCTTTAGTGTATGCTATAAAGCATTGTCTGATGCCTTAAGTACATTGCTCATTGCCCTGCATTAAAAACAAAACCCATAGTTGTAAATGTCAATGGCTAGGATTGTTAGAGCCTTCACATCTCCTCGTGTTAGTGTAAAAGCTCGAAACACCCATTACCTCGTCAATGACTTTAGGATAACATTTTGCATGCCAAGATATAAATGGCACAAAGTCCAACTCAATCTGACAAGGAAATGCAGGATATGCCTTCAAAGAGTCCTTGGACTAAACTAAAAAGTTCACAAGTGACACTGCAATTTCGAGCACAGGAAATATTGCCTATTGTGAAGCTGCCCTTGACATCATGTGAGATGTATATATGATTGTGCAGCAGATTTTTTTCTTAAAAATGATCAGCATCTCTACAACAAAGAAAAGGAAAATGTAGAGTATACCTGGCTTCTACAATATGTGCTTGATCTGTGTACAGTAGCTTAGACTCATAGAATTGTAGAGTTGGAAGGGACCCCATGGGTCATCAAAGTCCAACCCCCTGCAAGGCAGGAATCTCAACTAAAGCATCCATGACAGGTGGCCAGCCAACCTGTGCTTAAAATCCTCCAAGGAAGGAGAGCCTGCCACCTTCCATAGGAGCCCGTTCCACCGTCAAACAGCTCTTACCATCAGAAAGTTCTTCCTGCTGCTTAGTCGCAATCTTCCTTTTTGTAACTTGAATACCATGTGATTGTCTCTGCTTACATGGCACCAACTTGCAATATAAACATTATAAAGCTATCTAAAGTTCTCCCAAAACAAGGAGAGAGGGAGAATGCTCAGCAAAATGGCAGCTAGTTGTTTTAAAAGGGTTGTCACCCCACACCTCTCCCACTGCACATGCGAGATGAAGATTCCCACGCCCCCACCGTGCCCTAAGCTCTCATTAGAAGATTGCCTTCTCCCTCCAGCCCAGACAGCTGCCGTGCTGCCCTACGCATTGGCCAATGGCTTCAACATGTCTGCCAGACCAAGTGTTGCTTACATGATACTATCATAGCTGACAGGGTGTAAGCAAGCTGTAGCAACACCAATGTGCATAGCATCACCAGCTTTCTTGCACTAGTAAGGATGCCAGTATGGATGTAAAACCCATTACAACTGGACCTCAAAAACCTACAAGATTCTGTGTGACTACCATAGACTGCTTCAGACTGTCAGCTACCAATTTTAATCCAACTCTTATACTCTTATGTCACCTCAAACATGAAATGGTGTGTGTGTTGTTGCAGTGACAGTGATAGCTTCTGAGCCCTTACGTTAGTGGTGGCATTTTGGTTCAGTGGTTTAAAATCTGTCCTAAAAGAGGTTAAATAAATTACTAATCACCTGGGAGTTTAAGAATACTTTTTTCAATTTTGTGATCTTCAGATGTTGACAAATTAGCAGCATAGCTCTGCAGATGCTGGCAAGTGTTTGACTGGGAGCTGGGTAACAATAACTAGGAATTCAGTATATTTCAAAGGTTGTGTAGTATCTTTGCCCTGTTGACAGAGAGACTTGTTTCATGCTTGTCATTTGCCACGTGGCATACGTGCTATGATCCTTTTAGCTGGATTCCAAACTTGCAATTGGCATTCATGCCTCTGTAACCTCAAGGCTATGTTATTATAGTACACTTTACATGGAATGATTCATAAGCGGCAGCTTATGCATAATGTTACAGATTGCCTGCTAATGTATCTGGTTTCTCATGAATACACAGACTAGTCTTTCAGTTACTGTGTTGGTTCTTTATTGTCTTTTGGACACAATTTCTTAGAGATTGGGCCCAACATATCTTAAGAGAAATATCCTTTCCCTTTGCCGCATCAAAATCTGTGGAAAACAAATGATCAAAAGCACCCACATGAATTTGAGTTCTGAGTTCTTAGGAATCCTTCATTGTTATGTCCCCCCCCCCCTGATTTTTGTTTAGCATTCTGCGCATGCAGTTTGCCACAATTTTCAGTTCCTCTGCATTTTTCTCCTAATAGCAACAATGTGTGAATGTACATGCACACATTGATGAAACACTGTAGAAAAGTATTTATACATACGACTGCATCAAAACACTCTGACTTTTACTGATTTTCCTTTTCTTTTTTATTGCTTTTTATTTGATTTTCTTTCATTATACAGTTACAAATTCACATCCATATTTTCACTTGTATTTAAGGTATAACAATCCATGGCCTATGTGACTTCCCACCACCACATTGCAGCTTCTTCTATTTACATTTCATTTTCTATCGTGTTGTATATTTTGTTATCACTTTTGCACAAAATAAATGACTTATTTATCTGGATTTTTACTTTGCAAAGTTTAGTCAATACATATCAAGGGTTTGAATTTGGAACAATGTTTTATCGTGTATTCTTCTACACTTTTCCATTCTTTTCTAAGTTTCTAGTTTGATTGTTGGCTAATTGCCGCTGTCATATTGGCCAGCTCTGCATACTCATATACCTTGTTTTGCCAGTCTGCCTTTGAGGGAATTATGCCATCTTTCCAATTGCTAGCAATTAACATTCTTGCAGCAGCTGTGGTGTAAAGGAACACCTTTTTCTTATCATTAGGAATATTGATTGATAAGATACCTAATAGAAATGTGTATCTGAAGAAGTGTGCATGCACACGAAAGCTCATACCAAGAACTAACTTAGTTGGTCTTTAAGGTGCTACTGGAAGGAATTTTTTTATTTTAATAGAAATGCTTCCAGTCCCCCCCCCAAATGTTATCTCAAGCATCTTTTTAAGTTCGTCATATATGGTGTTCCAAAACTTTTTAATTTTCTCACATCCCCACCACATGTGGTACAACGTTCCTTCCCCTATGTTGCACCTCCAGCAAGCATTAGATTTTAATTTATAGATTTTAGCTAACTTACTGGGGGTCATGCACCACCTATACATCATCTTCATAAGATTTTCTCTTCTTGTATAGCAGGCTGTGAATTTTATATCGTTTTCCCACAATCCTTCCCATTCCTCCATCTGGAATCTTCTATATTTACCTGATTGAATAGAATCTGTAAAAAGGAACAAACACAATGAGAAAGATAATTGCCTCTACAGGCAAATATGGACAACCCATCAACTATCTTTGCCACTTGCTTGGCGTACACTACAGGTTTTTCCCTGAATATATATGCATGGAACCAGTTTCAAGATCTGTCCAAAGGCACATTTTTTATAGGCATGCTACTGAACATGGCACATAGAAATGAATCTATGCATGATACATATTTGATTTCCATTGAAAGTGTGTGACATGCATACCACTGGGAAGGGGTTGTCTCCTGATTAAAGAAATCTTATGACTCAATCCTACATATGTCCTATCAAAAGTTAGCTCCTTTGGGCTAAGTAGGACTTACTCCCAAGGAAGTGTTTTTGGATTGCAATCCTAGTCAATTAATGGTATGGTATTTAGTTTAATATTAATCGATCAATCGATCACATCTTCATAAATGTGCACGCAGATAGTAGAGTAGTTTTGAAGAAAAAACATAGGGTGAGATCCAGAAGAATTTAGTCATACTTTAGTCCATTGAAACCAACAGGACTATACATGACTATGTTCTCCTGGATCCAACCTATGTTTTTCCCCCCAGACAATGCATGAATGTGTCACAGCAAGCCCCAGAAATGGAATCACCCATTTTCCCAATGTATATGCAAAGAAGGAACACCATATCTAAGTTGAGGCCTTATACCCACTGTTTTTAGAAGTACATAAAACATATTTTTTAAAAAAGAAAGAAATACATCTTGTGACTTAATCTGACCAATGTTGGATGAATCTTTTTAATTGGTTAATCTAACTGATTAATGCAATATTATATAGATAGAGTAGGTTTTAATGACCAAAGTACTTATGTAACTGGGAAGAAATGCCCATTTTAGAATGAGACCCTGGCTGAACTGGTCACCGACGACAACTCCAGTGATAGATTTATAATACTCCATTTAAGCCATAAGCACTCCATCAAGAAGTAGAAGCTTCTTCTTGGCACTCATTAACCGCTTGATTGCCTTTTCCATCAACCAACAGCAGCCCATCATTGGCACTAATTAGCCCATAATGGTTATTTGGGCTATGAAGTGGCAGCTCCTCATGGTGCCTATCACATCCTCCCAAGAAAACGTTGGAAATAGAACATATGATTAGAGAGTGAGAAAGGTGCAAAATATAATA